>NC_134115.1:60180726-61492809 GCF_040939455.1 Microcebus murinus
AGTGTCTCTGTAACAAGGTCATAATTTAGGCATAAGAAGATTTACATGTGTATTCATGAGAAAATATCTCCTAATCACTATTTGGTTTTTTTGTTGCTCCTATTGTGTGTATTTGCTTGCTTATTTGTTTTGTTCTAGTTCTAATATGTCCATCTATTACAAAATTACTGAGGTTTTATTGGGTTTTTAAAGTTATTTCTCTACAAATGTGGATATGGAAAGATTCAACATTTAAGGGAAAACACATGGACTTTAGTTTCTTGCATTTTTTTGTTCTTGTTGTCATTGTTATTCTCTTTTTTATAGTGTATTGAAATTTAGCAGCAAGTGATTAGGTAAAAGATGGCAACAGATATAAAAAATATATGACCACAGTGAGGATTTCTTGCAGCAGTCACTATTAAATTGTTTTCTCTCGTGCTACCACAGTTAAAAATGTTCTTTTAAAAGGTGTATTTCGGTGAGTCTTATTGATTTCAACCACTGCTGTTCATTTATCAGTTTAACCAAGTTATGGCTCTTTATCACATCTTAGTGCCCAAAACTTCTAACCTGAAAAGAAAAAAAGAGAGAGAAAACTTTGTTACTGGCTTTCTGACAATGGCAGGGAGTGTGTTAAACCAGTGTAAAATTCAATTAAACTGTCTAGCCAGGTTTTTGAAGCTGAAATGCAGACCCTTTCTGTTAAGCTTCTTATTTTCCTGTGACCGACACCGGTGGATGCTGGGTTATGCCAAAACCAACAGGCTGTAAAGTACCTTGTTTCATGCTCCCAGCTGATCAATATTTTTATTTTCCAGGCTTGCCCAGAAATCTGGAGGCAGTATCACCTAACGGTGAGTAGAAATACCTTTTTTATTTTCCCCAAGACCTAGCCTATTTACCCTTCTCTGAACTGCTGACCATAAAATATAGACAAGCATCTTCTGCTAGAAGATAATAAACATCTGAAGAGTTTTTGTACTGAGAAAGCAATAATATACTTTTTCTCTTTTCCCTTGCCCATGACCCTATCCTTTATGTTCCTATTCTTTAAAAGATTTTGATTGTTTTTTATTACTAATATCACTTAATGATTACATTGTGATATCTCTCAGTCTTCCTGGACTATATTCATTAAATTAAAGTGAAAAAATATGCTAGGAGCCATAAAAGAGGAATAATAATCCAATGTCTTTAAAATGTTGCATTATCCATAATCCATAAGCATACAGTCCACCATACCATTTTTCTGCCTTTATTGAAATATTTACACATATTTTTAATGAAGCTAGAAAAAACTGTGTGTCTTTCATATAGAACAGTTCAACTGTCATATCCTTATATAAGCCATTTGACTTATTCAAAATATATAAATACTACTTAAAAACATTGAAGTTATTCAATTCTCTGGTTTCCTTTTATTGTGATTTTAGGCTGTGTAGAAGTAGAAAACGTAGTTTTCTATAGAATCTAATTGGCTCAATATTATAAAGTTAGTTTGCTTCTACTATTCAGCTTAAATAATTTCAGTAATTCACTATAGCCCTAGTAGTCACTTTTTTAAAGGTATTAAATATGTTATGCTGAGGAAGAGACAATTATACTTTTAACTGTACAGTTATATAATATAATGTATTAATTAGTAGTTGTTAAAAGTTGTTCCTTAACGTATAGCATATTAAAAAGTTTTATTTATAGAAAGACAGGTAATAAAAATACAAAAGGCAAAGTTTTTGCAAAACATGTCTTTCTTCTTACTGCTCTACTCTTATAGAATAAGTAAACCAATAAATAGACTGAAACCATCAATCTATCTGTCACAGGCCCAAGGAGCCAGGAATAACATCAGGTGGTTTGTTTTCACATTTTGTTATTACCATTACTTATTTAAAGATTTTCAATACAAAGCTCTAATTCCTCAGCTATCCCTCAAATCCTAAACTCAGGTTTATTAAACTTGTGTTATACAAAAAAATATATGCATGCCTTTACCTGTTACACATATATATCACAGTTGTAACATCATGTGTGGTTATGTAGCACACTTGAATACATTAGGTTTGTGATAATGTAACAGTTTTTTTCTCCTAACATAATAAAGTGAAATCCTTACAGCCTCAACTTAATTAGAATCTAATTATGTATGTATTATACTTTTCAAGATCTCGGAGCCACTTTCTGTAACTGTATTAAAGCAGTATCCTAATAGATTTGAAATTGCATTTCTTATTATTATTAATTAATTAATTTATTTATTTATTTATTTATTTATTTTCCAGCTGACCAGACTTGACTAAACATTACATTTCTTTTAGCTTTTTCTCTAATTTAAAGAATTCCAATCTTGAAATCTTGGAGTGAAGGAAGTACGCTTCAAGCTGCTCTTTTGATTATTTGCACCTGTGTTCTTTTATATAACTATGGTTGGAGGGTAAAAATTGGTTTTAGTATAAAAGTAGAAATATTTTTAAGATATGTTTTATATTCTAGCTTTTCAGAAACATAAATCATAAACAGAATCATTAGGAAAAAATAAATGAAAAGTAAATGAATGTGATTTTTAGGGAATTAGAATATATTCTCTCTATAGGTATAACATTCAATTTGAAAACATCATTTATCCTAATCTGAAATCTTATTTGAGTTTTTAAAATAATATTAAAGTAACCATCAATTTATAACTACCAAGTTTAAATTGATAATGAGTTTACTATGCAAGTATAAATACAAAACTGTTTGTGTATGAACATGTATAAATACCAATCCACTTAAAATAGTTAAGTATTTAGTTTTTCAGTATATGGGCAATATCCAAATGTATGCAATTAAGCAATATGCAATCTTGAATAAAAACAAGATTCATGGTGACTTTAGTCATCTTCAGCTCTTTTACTAGGCGATGGACTGCCATCTATTGACTCATAGTAGCCCTCACACTTGAATGTGGCGTCAGTCGGCACAATGACCAAGCAATGAAGCCTAGGTTAGAATTGTTACTGTTTATCCACTTAAACCAGTCTGCTTAGAACTCTGGAAATTTCTACACTTAAGCATTGATTAATTGCTTTTTCTACCCAAAAATTGTCTATTACTTACCCAAAACAAACTGGGGCAGGGTAATTAATTATTATTTAGTTGGAAATGTTTACATTTGGGAGCATTTCAGTTGCTTTTATCTGCCTCCCAACCAGTAAAAGTAGAAGGTCATTTACAGAGCAATTTGAATTTGAACAACTGCAAATTAAAGTTTATCCAGGAATTACTTTCTTCTTAAAAAAAGAAAAACCTATGGGATAGACATATAAGAAAGATGATATAGTTGATTGATATAAATGGACTTGTAAAATGTTCCAAATGAAAAATTCCTTAAAACACATTAGGAGGTAAGAAAAAATTTATGAAAGTGTTCACTATTTTCAGTAATTTCATGAGAGATAAAATGAAGTGCCTTTAATAATTTGTATGTGAACAGAATACCTTTTTAAGCAAACTTGACTAGACTTAACTATATTAATAAAAACTAAGACCATCATTCTAAATGGCATATGCTAATATTAATAAAACTTTAAAATACTACACAGATATATTATAACAAGTATATGGCTATGCCATCTTTCTTTCTATATTTTAATGAATATAAAATTATGTCATAGAATTTAATGGTTTTGAATTATTAGAAACCCACATGAAAAAAATGAAAATTATATTATTTCATTTAGCAACTATATAATTTTCTCATAGTTAATATTTGTACATCCTTCCAGAAATGTTTAGAAACTTTTTTAGATCTTTAATGATATAGCACTATTCTTATATTTTAGTTTATACTATATTATCAGATTTTGATAAAGCCAGACTTTTGGTATTATTTTTCATCTCAACTCGTTCTAGATAAAATTTTCCCTCTTTAGCCAAAAAGGCAGGTCCCTTCCCCCATTCCTTGTCATTTCTAGTCTCATTTATATTAAAAATCCTAGGCCAATATGGCCACCAGCAGAGTTTTACAATTAACAGAATTTTTAACTAGTAGAGGCTGTAATTTGACATGCTTTGGACATTTTGTTAATCTTGTTTATAATCTACTTACTTAAAAAAGTAACCAGAAATTTGCTATTTGGGGGCTGTATCTGTTAAAAACCAAAAAGGACAGTGCATTTTTTATGTTTAATTTTGCACGTGGATTTCTTTGTGTGCATTGTTAAAATGTATTGCAACCCTACAGCCTTTTATTTTAACTAAAGATTTTAGCAGGAATCAAATATAACAGTTTTGGAAGAATTAAGCTGTAAATGTTTCTTTATATGTAATGTTTGGTATGCCTAGAATTCAAACTCCAAAAAATAAAATTTGTTGTCAGGGAAATGGGGAAGAGTATAGATATGAGTTTTCTTGCCTTCCTTTCTGGCCTTGGAGATGCTGATGGCCAGAGTTTGCTAGAAATCAACAGTAGACTTACCTGAATCAGTTGAATGACAGAATATATCTGATGGAACGTAATTAACAATATTCCATTTCATTTGCCACTAAGTTTTCTCTTCTTACTTGGAAACATCAATTTAGAAATATATTTTCTGTGTTTTCTCAGTATGGAAATGGGAGTTTTACACTAAATGAGAACGTCACTATCTAAAGCATTCTATGCCATACTACCAAGTGCCAACAGATTTGAATTTAACTTTAGAACTATGTTTTACAGTCTAGAAGGAAGGGATAAGAAAGTGGTAGATGGGTTTTAGTTCTGGGGGTAGAGGTATATGAACATCTTTATCCTGGGATTGTGATACCAGATAGGTTGGATTATTTTCTAACTGCCTAATTCCAAAATGTTTTTCTTGTAAAATGTCTTGAAATGAGAAAAGAGTTTCAGGAAATCAGCATCTAGCCAGAATATTTTCTTCTAATGGAGGAAGAAAATACCTCTCTTTGTTGGATATATTTTGGGAATCCTAAGTATCTTTCTGAGACCTCCTTGGCTACATACGCAGAAGTGCAAAACCCACAAGAACCCTGTCCACAGAGTAGATATCATGTAATAGGTCTTTCCGTTTTCCTATGTGCACGCATGTATGTGAGTGTGCATAAGAAAATAGAACTGACTATATATTATCTTTTAAAATGCTAAATAATTCCAAAATAGAGTGAGGCCTGGTTCTATGTTTTGGAGTTATTTAAAAACATTTTTCTTTGTACCATTTTTTAAGGCCTGGCATAAAAGTTATTATAAACTAACACTTAATAAGTTGATTTTGGAAAATCTTATTTTGGTAGTTCAATTAATTTTGTCTACTTCTTCAAGACCCAGGAATACTCTTGTATAAATCATAGTTTTTTGCTCTGTATATCTGGTATTGCTATTTCAATATCTTGATTGACCAAGTGTTGCTATTGAGACATTACATCTCTGTTGTCAAATTTTCAGATATTTGGTTTTCATTAAAAATGCCCTTTATACAAAACACTACTGAGGTTAATGTAATTGTGCTCTGATACTTCAGAGGGCATATGATTCTTTTACAGTGCTTCAGGTCTATATTTCCATTATAGTACTATAGAATAAATCAGACTGCTTTATCTTCAAGTTAGTTGGTATCTGAATAACAAGAATTTTTGGAATAGGCACTGATGACTTGTAATACTCCATCTATAACAGAGATAGAAAATACATTTGAAAAGATTTACCAAATGGAAAATTTATGTGACTAGTTTTATATTTATTTAAATACTTACCTTGTTCTTAAAGAATTTAGTGTTAAAATTATACTAGTAATTTTTACTTTGATCTTACCATGTTTTGAATATAGTATAAAAGATAATTACTACATTTGCAGAGTAGGTCAACTGATTTTTTTTTTAATCTTTATTTCACTGGCATGTTGGACTGCATTTTGCCAGAACTTATCATTGGAAGCAATTGGAAAATGCAATTTGAAAGCAAATGAAACCTGGAATTATCAATCTCAATAAATGAGATTCATTTAAAAATAAATACAATTTGCCAAATCATCAAAAAGCAATTTTCTAAAGCTCCTGTAAAGGAAAGGGAGAAAAAGTGAGTGTTGTAAATTATAAATGCATATGTTATTTTTCCTCTCATAGTGTTTCCTTAAACATCTAGAATGTCTAAATATTTATTTTTTGAATGAGGCAGAATAAAATGATTTGAAATTGGATATAATTTATATCTATTGGAATACATAGAAAACCCTTAATATTTCCTTGTTTTCAAAGAAACGGGGTATTCACCCCCTCAGAGGGAATTATCAACTTACTTTATTTTCATTATTTTAATGCAAATATTAATTTGGTTTACATGGAAAATAAATATGGCATATTTTGTGTCATTTTTTTTGCATTCATATATTAAATACTGTCAGGTGCTTTATGACAATAATACTAATGTAGATGTAAGTATTTCAGATAATGATACAATGAAAAATATGCAGCATTCACACAATTTAGAAAAGATTTGTTATAAATATTTTGGCATAGAAGCAGCTGTGCTTTTGCCATCTTCTAAATATCTTTAATGACCTAATCACTAGTCTTCATTTTTTTAGATAGTACATGTTGCTCAATAATAAATTGAGTCTAAAGTTCTATAAACAATAACTTACTTTCTTCCTTTGACAGAAAAAGTACCTGTGTTTCTTTCTTTTCCTTAAAAACACATACATTATTCACATACTCTCAAAACTACTTTTTACTTTTAACTGTGCACTTTGAAAGAATGACCCTATTATAACAAAAATAAATATAAACAGGTAGATTTAAATTTTCCAGAATTCATATAGTTAACCATTAAAGTATCTAACTATAATAAATCATAGTTTAAAATCTGTAATATTGTGTAATGTCAGGTTGCCTACACATAAAGAGCTTAAAAGTATTATGTAGAAAAACTTTAGCATATTCAAGCAATTATTTCTCATATATGTACTTTCAACAGGTGATTTATGCCATTTCTTAAGTATATTCCAGGTGATTGAGCTTGTCATACTCTTTTCTGGATGTTTCAGTGCAGCAATAAATGTGGAGAAAATATACTAGGCCAATGATATTTGTACTAAACATTCATTTTAGTAGTCATACATGTGATTGACTTGGTGGATTACAGTAATTCCTAACAGGTCTCAAGTATTTAGGAATCATTTAGTTACTTATAGCCACGATCAACCATAACCTTTAAACATTTGGGTCAATCATTTGAATAATCTGTAGAAAAGACTCTTCAAAGGACTCCTCGACTTGTTAACACGAACAGTCTCTTTGAACTAGTGTTAAATTTTTTGCTATGGTCTAAAACTCAATGATAAACTTAAGTTGAAATAGATTGAAGGTTTTAAAAGCACAATCTCTTCGATAACTAAAAGTTAATGAATCATTGTTAAAAATCAGTCAGATTTTAGATGTAAAATTTGTTGGTCATTTGATCCCTTCATATCAGGAAGTCATGGGAGTTATGTGTGGTTTTGTACATTTATAAGTATTTTCTTGCAGCTCTTTTGAGGTTGATGCAATGGTCTTCCAAGACCAACAGCTCTGGTTTTTAAGAAATATCAAAAGTATTATATGAAGAAAAATTCTACATCGTTTTAGAGCATCTAACCAAAAAAAATTTTTTTAATATCTTTGGGATTAGACTGTCACCTTAACTGGTGGTATATGAGTTCACATTTCAAGACAAGAATTATTTAAAATAAATGTTCAGAAATCTTTATTAGCTTTTTAAAAAGAATTCACATGTGCGGATCAGTTGGTAATAAGCTACCAGGTAAATTTCATTCCTTTCAAAAATCACATAGAAATGAATCGATTGGGTACATTATAAATAAGTTCATCTTTATAATTTTGCAGTATTTCCTTTTTACATAAATATGTTCCTTTACATTTATTTGTGGATCACTCCAGATTTCAGTTAGGAGAAGTAAGTTTTTGATTGTGTCTTGACTTTGTTTATATGATAAAATCTCAATTTTGTTTTTCTTTGATCTCTCACATTTCTTTTCTTTATATTTATACCACATTTGTCTTTGTTTTATTGAAGTCCTTGGAAAAATATGCTTTAAAATTTGGCCAGAAGGGAAGACATGTTTCTGAGGAAATTACTAGGGAGCATTTTTTAGCATGATATAGGGAAAAGAATGCTGGCTTTGTGACATAGTAGCTATGTCAGTGTAGTTAAAATATTTAACTTCTGAGATCCTCAGTTTCTTTTTCTGGAAAATGAGGATAATGCCTTATAGGATTTTTGAAAGTATGCAATGACATGATAAATATAAAATACTTCACACAATACCTGGCATATAGGGCATATTAAACACAGTGCACACTCTGCAGACCCATAGGCATCTCACATTTGTAGAGATGGCCCCTGGACTGATATCCCAAACTCAGATTATTATAATTTCTTTTACCAAAAATGAGATTCATAATGACCTTTTTATTCTCTGTCTCATAACAATGTTTCCTTCTAATATTTATTGAAATTAAAGTACTTATAAGCAGTATCTTTTTTTAACAAAATTATTTGTTACTTCTCATTTTCTATTTATACTTGTCTTATTCTTTTCCAAAAATATAGATGAGTAACTTTTAATTAAGTATAGCAAATTTAAATTATATTCTTAATTTTATTTCCCTTAAAATAATTATAAAGACATTTAAGAGTAGGTCACAAAAATATTTAGGCTACTTTCTGTGCTAATGAAAATGATACATATAAAATGTGTCATGTAAAGATATGATTATATCACTTTGAAAGTATATATTAAATTCTTAAGTGGTAACTTCAGTGTCATCTGAATATAGTTATCTTAACATAAGCAAATGAAGTTATATCAATATTTGCTTCCTATACAAATAATGAGAATAATATGATACTGAATAATTTACACACACACCTCAATTATAATACTTTCTGCTAGGGGTGGGGGGCTTATGTTAATCAGATAAGGAATGACACAAAATAGCATATCAGTTTTTTGAACTTCAGGTAAAACTACTTCATGCCTTCAAATGACTGATGCCAAAAACCAGTCTGATTTCATAGCAAAATGTAGTGGTATAAGAGCTTGGTCAGCTCCACAGGCTCCAGCTGTATTGTTGCATAGGTTCAGCGAAAAAGGCAACTCAAACTTAAGCACTTTCCAGTGTATGTGATTTGTATTCTTTCAAAGAGCATTCCTAGTCCATGTTTGTTTCTTGTTTTAAGACAAACGGGCTGAGATGGGACTTACTGTAAAAGCAGAAGAGCATTACTTTCTCCCTTTAAATAGATGCTTGCATTGTGGAATTCCCTGCCTTTTTGACTAATGTTTAAGACTATTACATTAGAATAAGCAGAGTTAAGATGGGGGTGATGAGTGTTGTAAGTCATGTAGAGTTATGGTGAAAATGAAAATCTTGGGGTTTATTAGGATCCTCAGTGTATTAGCCAATAAATATAAGGTTATGGTTCTATTCTATAATTTGTCGTTGATGTTCATGTACAGCTGTATAGAAGCAGAGTTGAATATCTTCATATGGTTAGAAATTATATATTTGTGGGGTTTCTATGTTTTATAGTCTACCCCAATAAACATTCAGATAAAATATCCATGGATTCACAAATTTATGTGTTCTTTTCTGTCCCTTCCCTGTACATCCTGTCTCCACACTCTCCTCATCCCTCCACCCTGTATCAAAGCTTGTGGTCCTTCTCCATCCATGTACTAAATGGTTTCTTTGTAAACCAGGCCATTTGTCCATCATTGTTTGGGGTCCAAACAGTGGTAAGATACCCTGTCACCGATCCCGAGTGCTATGAATGGCAGCTCCTCTCCGGACAATTGGCGGAGGGGCCAAGAAATATTCCTGAGAGGATTATTTAACCTTTCAATTTAGAGGGCACAAAGCCTGGCTGATTAATGAACTTTCTGATGGGTGCCGATAAGCGGATCTATTTCTTTATTTCCCCTAAAAGTGATTCCTTCTCCTGTCCATATTACTATAATCTTAAACATAAAATGTGGCAAATAGATTAAAAAACAGCACTAAAGAGTTTATCGGGCTGGCAAACTGAAGGAGCTAAATTAAAATTGGTAATGACAGCAGTGGCTCAGCCTCATATATGGTTTTTAAATGCACTGTGTATTTTGAAGAGACTTATTCTCCAGCTCGCCTGGTAATGACTGCTTTTGGTGCACAGTCTGGGGCTGGCTTCGGTTATCCCCACCCCCAACCCCCCCAAAAATGAGTTGTGTTATCTGGATGGCTGCAGACACATACGCATCCCCCTTTCTCACTGCATGGGCAGACAAGGTCGATAGCATTACAAGGTATTTGTGGCAGTGCTTGTTTCAGTTTTCAGAGCTGCCAGTTTCCAGGCGGATTTGAATTACAAAAGAAGAAGCTGGCATGAAAATTGAAAGGTTTTATCGGCTGGTCTGAAGCCTCATAGCACATTGCTTATTTATGCAGTCCATTTGCACCAGGAAATATAAAAAGGAAATACATTTTTAAAATAAGGCCATAAAGACCCAGATATGTTTAAGATGGCAAATAAAATATAGATACCTATAATATCTTTCCAGGAAACGATTTTCACTTAATGTTGCACATTACTTCAGAAGAGCATTTATGTTGCTGTCATAAATTTGTGCGTTTGTGTCACTATGTAGGTAGTCTCTGGGGATTAAGGAGGAAGCCTTTGCTAACTTACTTTAAAATTAAAATAGACGGAGGGATAGCTCTGCAGTTTGAGAGCTACATTAGAAATATTTAAATAGGGTGGTAAATTAAACTTAAAACTAACATTTTTGCATTCCATGTAAAATTAGCTATGGCCCAGTGAATAAATGCTACTACCTTTAGAGAAAATTGGGATGCTTTTTAAGCCGTGAAGATTTGGAGCATTCAGGAAGTGATTTAACTCTGATCCTTACTGTCTTGCATATGTTCATTGTTCTCTGCCTACTGAGGTTTTCTTTTTCATTGTTGTAGGGGTTTGGGGGGGAAGGGGAAGTGTCTCATTTACAAAAAGAAAGGTCATAAATTAATAAGCTTAATAGCTCCTTTTTATAAAACTTGTGCTTCTTTTATTTTAGTCTTCAAGTATATTGTCTTTTTGATTTTGTTTAGTGGTTAAATGTTGTAAATATATAACCCTTTCACTATTGGAAGCTATACCAGCAATTTCTATGTATTCTTATTACTTTAATGTAGTTCTAATTTATTGAAAAAGATACAATTATCCAATCTCTTACATTCTGGGTTACATAAAATGAAGATATAAGTATACAAACATGCAGTAGTACAAGGCCTTGAATAATTAATGGTTTTACCACCAGTTATTTGCAACCTTTCAACCATTGGTTTATAAAACTTAAGTGTATCCAAAAGAGAAGTAGGGAGGAGGTTACATATATATAGGAAATAGCAAATCAATAAAGCAACACACTTGATTCTGCTGCAATTCAAATGAATACTGTTTAAGAATCATTTTCCAATAAAGCAAATTATTCTCAGGGTAAACCATGAAAGATACAGTTTTTTACAATTTTCACCAGAGTCTACCTTTCTTATGTTTTCATGACCTGGACTAATTACTTCATGTAGCTTTTATAAAAAGAGAGAGAGAAAATATCAAAAGCATACACATCTGCTGCATGCTAATGATGTGCTGTACATTTTTTCATGAATTTTCATAAGGATTTTTTTCTACGTAGCATGTGTGGCTTAATGATGTAATCACCCGATAGACTAGAAAATGCTCCAAAGGAGACGTTACGGTCTGTTGTGTACATAATACATGTTTCAAAAATCTGCCTAATTATGGAATTACCTGATGGATTGGGAGTGTGTTGGCTATATGACTTAGTATTTTTACACATGAAAAATATTGTGTGTATATTATTATATATTGTATTTTTAATGCCATTTTTAAGATGTGGGAAAAATTAGTACCAGTGTCCACTGGGATACCAGTAATTTTTGGTTTTTATGGTTTTTTTGTACTAAGAAAAAATAAAAGCTTAAACAACTTCCTAGAGGAACCATTTGGCTCAATTCTGAAATATTTCAAGTGGAGAAAATTCCTCCTACTATTCCTCAAAGAGAAGTAATACTATGAATATTTTTCAGAACGATGAACAAATGGAAGACTTTGTCCAAAACTGTAGCTGGAATAGGCCTGGAGTTCAGGTCCCAGGTGTGAGGATCCACCTCAAAAAAACACCTTAGAGGGAGGAGAGACCTTTTCGTAATACAAAACCATCATTTTTGCCTTCTCAGACTCAGCTTTGGTTCAATTTTCTATAAAACAGTTTGCCCAACTTTTAAATTTCTTCCTTTGATTTCTTCAGGCCCTAGATAAATCTCCCCTTGGATATATACTGATTACAGTTTTGTGGGCATTTATGTTTTAAACAATGCCAAAGGAAAGGGAGAGCATCCATTTTTCTTTCCCTGCCTACTCCTTATAAAACTAAATAAAACATTTAGAAAACTGTGCGTGAGCTCCAGAATACCCAGTAAAAGGCAGTATCTTTAAACAGGGAAAAAGTATATTTTATATTTAAACGTTGTTCTGATTATACGTCAGATTGATGCCAGTTGGTCACCTCAACTAATAGACTCTGAATATGACAGCAAGCTTTTGGTTTGGGATAACATTTTCTTGAGAAATACTATTTGATTACTTGGGTTAGATTTTTTAAATACATGAATAAAGAATTGTGCTATTAGTGAGTATTAAAAGAATAAATTGATTTGAAAATATTTGGAAAGGATGCTTATCTCAAAATGAAAATCATATCAAGGAAGTATGTTTACATGACTTGTTTAGAAAGATTGGAACTAAGCTTTACTTTTCTCGGTGTTACATTTGGCTGTGAATATACTTACCTCAAGTATTAAATATATTTGCTTTTTCATATATATTCATGTTATAAATTGGATTAATAAAAATATATAGTCTAGTCTTTAAGCATATGTGTGATTATAAAAATAAATTCACTCTGCATTCACAAGAGTAGAAAATTCCCTTTAATTAGTAAAATTGATTACATATCCTGTATAGTAACGAGCTTCAGCTAGGTACAAGCCCTCATTGGATCAAAGTCGGTTTAGATAAGGGCAGCTCAAGGTCACAGAGGGAGATGCCCAGCAGGTTCATCTGCATAAAAAATTACTGTTAGAAATAGGACACTGAGGCAGCTCTAGCATTTTGATCTCTTGGCCTTTGTCATGGAGATTCCTAGTAGTGAAGGGAGTAAGACCAGTGTCCCAGATAATGATTAACTGTTTTAATGGCATTCATTCATTCATTCCACACTAACTACTCATGCAGAAAAAAGGGTTATGTAAAATGACATTAGAAGAAAATCATTTGTAATCGTTGCATCGGGCTGCACTTTGAGGAGACATTAGGAGTAAATCCGTGGCGTGGTAGGCTTATGCTTTATCTTCTGATATTTACTGAGTTTACTGGTGCATGAAAAGCTTTCAGCAAGAATAGCAGATGGGATGGACCTTTCATAGGTAATGCTATCTACCAGGTTATTACTTCTATATATTGATAGTAAAGTAATCTCTAAGATATCACCCTACAAATATAGATTATTTAAATGTCTGTAACCAAACAAAAAAAAAAAGACCTGCTTTTATAAGTAGTTCATTTGGTATCCATTGGGCCAAAGTTTTTAGATAAATTTTTTGACTTAAAAAAAGTTCTTAAAAACTACATTCATTCCCTTGCATTTAACTTTTTGTCAACAGTATAGGCACATATGACAGAACCCTGAACTTAAGAGCTAATCAGTTGACACATTCTGCTTTAAATTTGACCTTTACTGTTAATTAAAAATAAAGACATGCTCCAAGGCAGAAGTATTGAGTCACAAATTTATAATTCTAACACTTTAAATAGCTTAAAGATTTTTGTTAGATCATAGTATGAAAACTTGTCCACTGGAAACCATTATTGAGTTTGCAGTGCTGTATTCTAATACAGAAGTGTTCTCTAATTAGGTAAGATCTAGGCTGATTTCATTCCTATTAAGTCCTAGTACATGATAGTTTATTAAAATGAGAGTATGTAGATAGCGTTTGTCATGTCATTTACTAATTAATTATTGTGAAACATTTAGAATTTCATAGCACAATATAAATACTGTTGCAATTTTTATTAGTAATAATGGAAGTTTTTAAACAGTGACATTATTCAGATGAATGAACATCCAAATGTTTATACTTCATCCAGGGGCATAAGTGAACAGTAGGGATAAATTCCAGATTACTTTCAAAATAAAATAAGAAGTGTCAATGTGAAACATGCTTTCATAATCTTGATTAAGAAGGATCACTTTATCCCTGGTACCATAAGCCTGAGTTCTTATTCTCTTTATTAATTCCTTCCTGCTTGTGCCAAATTACATACCATACTCTCAACATGAAGTAAGGAAGACACTAAGAAAGCTGTATTATTAATTTATTCAAGCTTTTTTTTTTTTTTTTTTTTTTTTTGAGACAGAGTCTCACTTTGTTACCCAGGCTAGAGTGAGTGCCATGGCGTCAGCCTAGCTCACAGCAACCTCAAACTCCTGGGCTCAAGCGATTCTGCTGCCTCAGCCTCCCGAGTAGCTGGTACTACAGGCATGCGCCACCATGCCCAGCTAATTTTTTCTATATATATTAGTTGGCCAATTAATTTCTTTCTGTTTATAGTAGAGACGGGGTCTCGCTCTTGCTCAGGCTGGTTTCGAACTCCTGACCTTGAGCAATCCGCCCGCCTCAGCCTCCCAGAGAGCTAGGATTACAGGCTTGAGCCACCGCGCCCGGCCTATTCAAGCTTTTTAATATTATCAAAACATGATTTTATTGGTTCTCCCTTAGTGACATAAAAAGTTAATAATTTCCTGAAGTATCCAAATTATTATTAAAAATAGCCAAAATGTATTGGAAGCTTACTATGGCCCATGTGTTTTACGTGTACATTACTTCATTAATATTTACCGAACTCCTACTATATGCCTAGCCCTGTTCTGGGAGCTAGGGCGCAGCAGTGAACAAAAACAGACAAAAATTTCTTTGCTTACAAAATTTATTTTCTACTTACCCAAGGGGTAGGGTTGGGGATAGTTAGATAGATAAGTAAAATATTTCATATGTCAGATATTATAAGTGCTATGGAGGTTTTTGTTATAGAGAGTACCAGTTGGATGGAGCCAGCCATCGTAAATAGGGTGATGATGAAGGCCTTAGTAAAAAGGTGGCATTTGAGCCAAGGATTGAAGAAGGTAAAGGAGTGTACCATGTTATATCTGGGAGAAGAGTGGTCCAGTCAGATGGGTGCAAAGTTCTGGAAGTTTGTCTGGGTTATTCAGAGAACAGTGAAAAGGCTGGTATGACAGATTTACTATGAGAGAAAGTTGTAGGGGATGAGGTCCAAGAGGGTGGGGGGAGGCAAATTGTAAGCCATTGTAAGGTTTTTGGCTTTTACTCTGAGTGAGATGGGAAGCTGTTAGAGGGTTTTGAGCTGAGGAGTGATATATTCTGGTTTACATGGTAAAAGGATCACCCTGTGTTGAGAACAGGCTGCAGAGGGCGGGGATAGAAGCAAAGAAATTACAGGATTCCTGGTAATCATCCAAATGTGAGGCAAGTCAGACCAGGACACAAGTGATACACTGGAAAGAAGTAGATGTATTTTGCAGAGTCAACAAGCTGTGCTAATGGGTTGGATATGAGATATGTGTGAGAGACAAGTCCAGGTTGTTTATTTTTGGCCTAACAACTGGAAGGATGGAGTTGCTGATAATGAGATGAGAAAAATAGCAGGAAGAGCATACGGGGATGGGCAGGATTTGATTTTAACATACTAAATTTTAGTTGCCTGTTGGACATTCTAGTAGAGATACATGAGTCTCAGTTGAGATCATGGCTGAAGGATAAAAATTCTAGAGTGGCCAAGGTAAAGGTTAATGTAAAGTTACGAGATTAGATGATAGTTGTTTAGATGGGGTTAAATGAATAGAAAAGCAGTCTAAGGACTGAGCGCTGGGGCACTGTAGTGTAAGAAGACAGAGAGATGAATAGGAACCCGCAAAGGGAACTACAGAAGAAACAGCCTTTGAGATAGAAGAAAATCAGAATTTTGTTGTCTGGGAAGCTAAGTGAAGAAAGTATTTCGAGGAGGAAGTGGTCACCTGCTCAAATTCTGATAGGTTACGTAAGATGAATGTGTTTTGTGTATACCACACAGCATACACAGATATGTGATTCATTCTTTCAGACTCTTTCCTAAGAATGTCTCAGAAAAAATTATGCGATTGCAGTTCTTTAATAGAAAAATATGTCTCATGCACACTTACCTCCATTTTATAGGCCCTGGCCTCCTAGTGCTTTCATCTCAAGATCTTCACCATATTTATTCTTTCATCTATTTTAGAATTCTCATTATCTCTGTATTCCTCATAGTATCTTACCATCTGTACACAGTAGGAACTCAATAACCTTTTTGAATGAATAATTCCTACTAAGGGATAAATACATTAAAACTACCTGGTATTTCCTCAGACTTAGGCAGTAAGATAACTAAATTCAGAGAAATTCCATAAAACTTTTGCTTCATGTCCTCAGTCAGTAGCAGAGATTTTCAGTGTTTATATCTACTTGACACACATTTATTGGCTGAAGTCTTTAACATCTGCTCGTTCATCACTTATCTATTTATTTATTGAGTGCTTCTTATGTTATAGGTCAGGGGTCAGCAAACTTTTTCTGTAAAGAACCAGATAGAAAATTTTTTTTTTTTTTTTTGAGACAGTCTCTCACTTTGTTGCCCCGGCTAGAGTGCCGTGGTATCAGCCTAGCTCACAGCAACCTCCAACTCCTGGGCTCAAGCGATCCTCCTACCTCAGCCTCCCAAGTAACTGGGACTACAGGCGTGCGCCACCATGCCCGGCTAACTTTTTCTATATATTTTTAGTTGGCCAATTAATTTCTTTCTATTTATAGTAGAGATGAGGTCTCACTCTTGCTCAGGCTGGTTTCAAACTCCTGACCTTGAGCCATCTGCCCGCCTTGGTCTCCCAGAGTGCTAGAATTACAGGCGTGAGCCACTGTGCCCAGCCAGAAATATTTTAGCTTGGCAGGTTATATGATTTCTTTTATAACTCTGTCCTTGTAGCATGAAATCAATCATAGATAATCTGTAAACTAATGTGTGCGCATGTGTTCCAATAAACCTTTATTTACAGACACTGAAATTTGAATTGTAGATAATTTTCACATATTGCAAAATATTTTTTATCATTATTATTTAACTCTTTAAAAATGTAAAAACCATTTTTACTTTGTGGGCCATACAAAAACAGGCAATAGGGCAGATTTGGCCTATTGGCCATGGTTTTACAACCCCTATTATAGGTTCTTGACATAGGGATGTGAAGTAGACTGAATAAAGATCCCTGCCCTCATGCAGCTTACATGCTAGCAATGAGGCACCAGATAATAAACATAATGACCAATTTAATACACTAAAGGTGATAGGTGCTATTAAAAAAAATAGGAAATAAAGGAGAGAAAAAGAGATATACTCTGAGAGGAGGTGATGGGAATGAACCTCTGGAGAGCTGTTTAGTAGTGTGACTTTCTTGGTGTTCTGTACTGCTAAGGAGAAGCCACAAGTGCCATGGGGTACAAGTGGACATTCTTATGGGGAAGTCTCTACTTGTATCCCTATCATTCAAGTCAAGGGACTGCATATCCTTATTAATTTGGTTCTTATGAGCCCTCCTCATCATTATTTCCTAGTTCATCTTTTCCTTTTCCATAGGATTCGGGCCAATAAAATCTCTTATTCCAGTGAAAGAAACATAGCATATTTTTATTCTTATTAATAAAGCTAGAAATCTTGCCTCAAAGATAAACTATGTCTTATATTTGCACAAACAAAAATATATGAAAATAAATAACTTCTTCAGAGAACATTTATTATTTTGGGAGTGGATTATATTTTTGTCACCAGTTACAGTTCCTGCTAACAGTCACCAACTAATTATTAAGCACGTAGTATTAGCTTCAAACCCTTCATTGACTTCCCATGACACATTAAATAAATCCAGTGTCCTTCACTCTGATTTATAAAGCCCTGAGTGATCTGATCCCTCCCCATCCTATAGAACATCATCTTCCTTCACCAACTACACTTCCAGGTTTACAGATGTTTTTTCAAATTCTCAAATATGGTAAACTTGTTCCTGCTTCAGAGCTTTGCGCTACCTGTTCCCTATGCCTTATGCCAACAATCGTATTTCTCTACATATAACCTGGTTTTCCTTGTCATAAGAAAGGACTGGCCAGGCACGGTGGCTCACACCTGTAATCCTAGCACTCTGGGAGGCCAAGGCGGGAGGATTGCTCAAGGTCAGGAGTTCAAAACCAGCCTGAGCAAGAGCAAGACCCCTTCTCTACTATAAATAGAAAGAAATTAATTGACCAACTAATATATATAGAAAAAATTAGCCGGGCATGGTGGCTCATGCCTGTAGTCCCAGCTACGCAGGAGGCTGAGGCAGGAGGATTGCTTGAGCCCAGGAGTTTAAGGTTGCTGTGAGCTAGGCTGATGCCATGGCACTCACTCTAGCCTGGGCAACAAAGTGAAAGGACCACTGGGTGCGGTGGCTCACGCCGATAATCCTAGCACTCTGGGAGGCTGAGGTGGGATGATCACTTGAGGTCAGGAGTTCAGGACCAGCCTGAGCAAGAGCAAGACCCTGCCTCTACTAAGAATAAAAAAAGTAAGCTAGGTATGGTGGCCTGCCCTGTAGTCCCAGCTACTTGGGAGGCTGAGGCAGGAGGATTGCCTGAGCCCAGGACTTTGGGATTGCTGTGAGCTAGGCTAATCCAGGGTACTCTAGCTCAGGCACCAGAGTGAGACTTTGTCTAAAAAGAAAAAGAATGGACCATCCCCATTGTCAGTTTCCCCAACAACTCAATCTAAGCTACCACCAGTGACTCTCATTCACATAACTCGTTTTTATCACTATCTAATATTTTATGTGTGTTTTATTGGTTCTATTTGTTTATCTTCCTCCATTAGAGATGTGAGCAGTGATTTTTGTCTTGCTCACTTCTCAGTCACCTGGCCTTAGAATAGTGTCTGGCGTATATTAGACACTCAATAATTAGTTTTTGAACAAATTACTAAAAGAATGCACACGTAAATTCATGCCACATGCCCAACACTCTGATAAACATCAGTAATGGAGGCTTCCTTGGACTCGTATTCTGCTCTACTTGTCCCCTTCCTTACTTCCATACACAGCATAGTTTCTTGGAGAAGTCATCGATGTTCTATTATTTAGCATCTTTCTACTTACAGTAAACTTGTTACAATCTGGCCTGTGATTCTGCCCCTCAACAGAAACTGCTCACAAGTTTCCATGTGCCAACAGCTTCCTGATTGCTAAGTTTAGTGAATTTCATGGTTTTCATCTTATGTAATCCATTAGTGGCTTTTAACAATTTCTTCCTTCAAACATCATCTGTTCTACCTTCACATCCGTGACATGATCTCTTTTGATTTTATTTCTTTCCCTTAAACCACATATGCTTGTGGCTGTAATTTTATGTCACATCAAATAATATAGCTATCTTTGCAGGTGGAAAAATATTTCTACTTAATAATTTCATGTCTTCCCAGTGCTCTACTACCTGAAGAAATTTGTGAACCACTGCAATGAATGATACATGGCTTATGTGCATATTTGTTAAAACTCTGTTTAATGATTTTTAAGCTCATCTTAATTTACAGACCACATTTATAATTGGAGAATATAAGACATTGCTAGTTGCATTTTTTTATTATGTCCCAATTGATAATAGCTGATGTTGTAAACTCCATTTTGTGATTGTTTTCAGTTGAAAAGATTGTTCCAGGTTATTGTTCTCTTCCAATTTTCCGTTTTAGGGAATAGGAGCTGAAAGTAAAGTTGTTTGAAGAAGAGTTTCTAACGTATTTATTATTTTCCTGTGTCAAGGAACTATGACCTTCACATACCACCTGTTTGCAACATTAAACAACAAAATTAGCTGGCAGACTAGCAGTACTTGTTAAAGGGTCCCGGTAAAGAACATAAGAAATAAACTGATCCAAGTTTATGCCCATCCTTACCTCTTTTCTTCCAGTCTCCAAAAAGGATGGGAGGTACAGCGATTAGGTTTTTCTCCTCCTGTTTAAAGCTCCTGCCTCCTCAGGAGTCCTGCTCTACCCATTGTCTCCTTTCTCTCTGTTTTCAACTTCTCTATCTCTACCAGCTTTCTCACATGCTCACATCTTTCCTATTGTAAAAACAGACTCCAACAAATCCCCCTCCTAGGTACTGCCTCATCTTAACATTTTTTATTGTAAAATGTAATATACATATTGAAAGATATATAAAATATATGTGTACAAATTAATAAATTAGTTATATAACACACACCCAAGTAACTATGACCATGTTCAAGAAATTGAAAATTGCAGCTACACCAAAATCCTCTTGTGTGCTGTTCTCTCCTCGCTGAAACCAACCATCATCCTGGCTTTCATGAGTGATGATTTCTTTGTTCTTCTTTATAGTTTTGCCACCTTTGTATGCATTCTTACTCTTCAACCTCCTGCCTTCTACTCTTCCTAGAAGACTTCAAAATTCTCACAGTAAGGTTATCTGTAAATAGTTGCCACTTCTAATGGATGTTTCTGGGCCCTAATCTCACTAGTCCTCTCTGCTATATTTGACATTGTATAATAATAGATCAGTTCATCCTTCTTAAAACTACTCTTTAAGGTCTGTGACTATGTTCTCCTATGTCTTTGCATCCTTTAACCCTTCCTTCTCTGTCCCTTTCATAGGCTCCTCTGCCTGCCCCTTAGATGTTGATGTTTTCAGGGTTCAGTTCTTAGCCCACTGCCACTTTTATACCATCTGTGGCAATCCTGCCCACTCTAGTAATTTCAGCCTTCACTATTATGCAGATTACTTTCAGATGTATTCTTCAGCTCAGACATGATGTTCCCTGAGCTCTAATCCTATGTAGACAACTGCCTGTTGGACATCTCCACCTAGATACTGAACATCTAAGACAGACTTCATTACTTTTTGATCTGAACTGGCTCTCCCTCCTTTTCCTACCTTTCTGAATCATTTGTTTGGCACCATTACCCACTAGTTTACCCAGGTTAAAAGCCTGGAAGGTATCCTGATTTCTCCTTTCCCTCATTTGCCACATCTTTTCAATGACCAAGTGAAACCAGTTTTATTTCCTGATATATTTCCCAAATCTGTTCACTTTTCCCTTTCCTTGTAGTTTAGGCCCTCATCGCCTCCCCTGCAACTTCTAACAGCCACCTCGTCTTTTACACTGCATCTAACCTTCTCCTGCTCATATTTACCCTCCTTATAGCTACAAGCCAAAATGGTTTTTCCAAAATACAACTCTGTTCTGCTTCTACACTTAAAACCAAATAAAGCTCAAGCTCCTTGACATGACTTATAAATAAAGCTCAAGCTCCTTGACATGACTCCATTCTCTTACCCTACTTTCTCCAGCTTTGTCTTCCATTACTCCTGGCTATGTACATTGTACTTTGGCAGCATGTATATTCTTTTTTAGTTTCATGCTATTGCTCGTGCTGTTTCCTCTGCCTAGGGTTCTCCATTTGACTTACTACACCTAATTCTTTGAAAGTAAATTTACACACTCCAGGAAGCTTTCCCTGACCCCTCCTTCACCCCATTTCCTAGTGGGTCCTCCTCACCACTCCATTAATGCCTTATATATACTACTATCACTGTGCTGACGTTGTTTTTGTAATTATCTATTTATATGTCTGTCATATTCTACTTGCCCAACACAGTATTTGGCACAATGCCGAATGGATTGAGGAAGGAGGAAGGAGAGGAAAGCACACATTGACATTAAGAAATAAAAGAATTTTTCTTACCATGTTATACACATTTATACATGGAATCACCTGAATATTTGTCTCCACACTAAACTCTAAGAAGGAGTATTTCTAAGGAATCCCTTACCTATAAAGAGCTCTTTCAGAAACAATGAAGTTTTACTATATTAACAAACCTTACAAATATTCATGTTGCAGACCAAACCTGGACCACCCCAAAAGCCGAAGACCCCTTCTAGACCATCAGCCTTAGCGTATTGCTACATCTGTGCGCAGAAAGGCCATTATGGACACGTAAGTTTGAGTGGTGTTTGGGCATAAAGTATTCTGTTGTCAAGGAGTGGTTTCTGAAAACTGAACTCAAAAAGAATGTAACTCTAAATGCTTACTTTTTTATAAACATTCTGAAGTATGACTTAATATATTTTCAACTGATTTACTTCCCCCATCCCTGCCAGAGTAACAGTTAGAGCATATTCCTCTAATTGTTTTAAATGGACATGAACAAGTTAGACTAACACTAATACAGCTCATAATCAGTTGGACAGATAATAATGGTTAACAGTACGGTAGTAGTTTTCATGAGTTCTTATAATTACTTTGACACAGCTATATGATGATTCTAGATTTTCTACTTACTTCTCTAGTTTTCCCTGGTTCCATATTCAGTCAAATCATTACTCACGTGCAAACCCTGTCATTCACTAGTGGAAGAACAGAGGTACTGCATCATTGATTTGCTCACCTACCCCACAAGTGCCCAGATTCCTTATCCAGCCTTATCCAGTGAAAGGGCCAAACTATGTGTGTTCTAGATGCTGAGGTATCAACACAGAAGAAACTTCTTGCAGTGAGATGGACATGAATCTCTTAGCCAGTTGCCACATTAACTATGAAACAGCAGCAGCTCGTCTCAGAGACAGGATGCAATAAGAATAGGCTCAGAGCCTATATATTCTGGGAATCTTAAGGTAGAGGAGAAAAGGCAGTGGCATAGGAAGTAGAAATTTCTTTTGGAAGGATGATGCATTCTCAGTCTCCAGGTAGGCTTTCAACACCTTAAAAACAAAGATAAACTAATACCAAATCATATCTATGGCAAGACGCAGAAGGCATACAGAGGTGTGGGAGTCCTCAAAATAGGTAGGGATATGAGTGATAGAATGGGGCAGTATTATAGGTTACCTCTTGAATTTCAATCATGGTGGTGTGGACCTTTGGGCTGGAGCCCTATCTTGTAAGGAAAACAGCTGGGAGAAGAAAAAGTGCTGGACAGAGTCCATCAACAGATCAAGTTTATCTTCAATATTGGGGCAGCAGGAACCATGGGGGTAAGGCACAGAATATGAAAGCTAGGATGAGGCTCTGGTCCTCAGATCTAATTTTTGCTCTGTTACTAACTTAACCACATGTCTTGAGCAACCTACTTTTTCTCTTTGGTCCCTAGTTTCTTTATCTACAAAGCAAAGAATTTGTACAGGAAATCTCTCAGCCCTGACATTTGGATACTGTTGCCAGTGTGATCAAATCCATAGTATGGTGATACAGATAGAGACTTCACACTGAAAACCTAATTAGAGAAGACTTTTACAAAGTTACCATCCCTGGATCTTCTACTGCTTTGTGCATTCCTCATTACTAGCATTCAGATGTTGCCAACACCTTTTAGGGAACATATTCACATGAGTGTTCCACTGCCACACAAATCACATAGATGTACAATTTATGTTTGCTTACCTCTTTAAAGCAGAGGGGTATAATTTTAGCATTTATATGTGTTCATTTAAAGAAAAACAATTGTATGCTTACCTAGTCACTTCTGTTAATGTAGATAGGAAATATATTAAAAGCATTTGGAATTTATCCCTGAAATCTAGATTTAGATCATTTTTAATTTACAATAAAGCAAACTTGGCAGCCACATCCCTGCCATAGATGAAGAACTCTAGATTTTCCACACTAATGAAGAAGATCAGTGGTGTGGCTAATCCGGAATAATAGATAAATTATATAGCCAACTATCAATTGTCTGTGCTAATGGAGGGGACCAGCGATGTGAATAATCAAAATATAATTTACATTTAGCTTTGGAAAACATTTGTAGTACTATATAGCTCTGTGTAGTCACATCAGTCTAGACCATACAGCATCCACATAGGGGACCATGCAGGTGGTTAAATGGGTCTGAGGACCCCTCCCCTTCAGCTTCAGAAATCCAGCCCTACAGATATTATTATTGAATAGCTTCTTGTGAAAGACATTCTGAGGTGAACATTACATCACTCTTCCCTGATTCCACTCACTCTCTAGTTGGAGAGGGAAAGACAACAGTAGTCACTGCACGAAGATACTGCTCCAGCAGGGTTTGAAAAGGTGTGCAGGGGCAAGGAGAATTACAAGGTTATATTGAAGTGGGTATTACCTGAATGTATCAAGATCTCTAGTACCAATTTGCTCTTACTTTTTTATGGTTAGAATCTTTACTAGAAATAAAATTGCTTTACACATCACCATTATAGTACTAGAATATTCTGAATATGATGCTGTATTACTCATGCTATTGAGTTTTATGCCTTCATCTGTTTATTAATTAGCTATTTTTCATTTCAGTTATGATTAGAATCTTAGGCCCAAGTGTTCCTTAGGCCCAAGGGTATCCTTTCTCCGGGGAATGGGAACTTGGAGCTGGCATGGATAGCAGTTTATTAAAGTGTTTCTTAATGTTACCATATAGGTTTACCACATAACTTTTAGGATCAAAAAAAAGCACAAAATAATCCAGAAAGTCACAACAGAGTAAATCTAAAGATAGCAGAAGGAAGGGAATAATGAAGATAAGAACCAAAATTAAATAATTCTCTAGAAAAATACGTTAATGAAACTGACTCAAAAGAACAAATCAACTGAACCAGCACCATTAAAGAAGTTGAATAAGTAATCAAAAATTTCCCCGCTAACATCTACCAGACTTGGATAGTTTTCTAAGGCATGTTTTACCAAACCTTTATTCAGAAATAGATAATCCAAGGTAACACTACCCAACTTACTCTGTGAAGCTATTAAAACCCACAGCCAGTGGAAACAGCCCAAGTGCCCATCAATCCAAGAATGGATTAATAAAATGTGGTATATGTATACCATGGAGTACTATTCAGCTCTAAGAAACAATGGTGATATAGCACATCTTATATTTTCCTGGTTAGAGCTGGAACCCATACTACTAAGTGAAGTATCCCAAGAATGGAAAAACAAGCACCAGATATAATCTCTAGCAAACTAGTATTAACTGAGTAGCACCTAAGTGGACACATAGGTACTACAGTAATAGGGTATTGGGCAGGTGGGAGGGGGGAGGGGGGCGGGTATATACATACATAATGAGTGAGATGTGCACCATCTGGGGGATGGTCATGATGGAGACTCAGACTTTTAGGGGGAGGGGGGGAAATGGGCATTTATTGAAACCTTAAAATCTGTACCCCCATAATATGCCAAAATAAAAAAAAAACCACACACACACACACACAAAAAACCCACAGCCATTTCAAAATACTTACAGAATGATGCCATTTTTATGAAGTCTGAAAACTCCAAACTTACACTATTATTTATGGGAATATTAATATTAAGGGTATAAAAACACATGAGAATGGCAGACATCAACTTTATGACAGTATTAACTTCTGGAAAGAGAAGGAGATGAATGAGAAATGGGAAGGAGTTACACAGAGGATTTGACGTGTATCTGTAATGCTGTATTTCTTGGGAGGAAAAAATAGAAGTCAATTAAAATGTTTTGATTTTATATGAGTGATAAATACAGATGTTCTTTTTTTATACTTAAGTGTACATTTAGAATGATTCATAATCTTTTTAATTCTAAAAATTAAGTACATAAACATATGGCTACCAACTTGGTCAGATGTCTTAAAAGTACAAATCCAGTCTATAATGAGAAAGTTATGATGAATCAGCTAAATTTTATATGTCTGTTTCACATACTATCTAAAAGATATTCTAATTCTTCATTACATAGCTAAGAAATATTGAACATTTGTAAATAAATTTTGGGCAAGATGGCAGAAGGTAGAAATGGGAAAGTTCCAAAGGGAAGCCTCTTTCAAAGAAAAGATGTTTAAAACATGCCGAATGGATATTTATCAGAGATCATGATAAACAAAAGCCTGCTATATGAGGAGCTGTTTAGGCCAAAGGATTTGGATTTGGGAAATATCAGCTGTGGGGAGACCAGAGTCATGAGAATGGAGAGCTGTCCTAGGAGAATGAGGGAGAGTAGTGATCTCAGCTTGGATGGGGAGCAAGGAAAAGAGATATTTCCTTTGGAGTGTCTCAGAATTACCTCAGAACATTTCCAAACTAGACATAACTCACCACCACCTTATTCCCCACCATAATAATCACTACCCTTATAAGCAGTGAATGTTGAGTTAAAATAAGCTTTCAAACTATTTGTGTCTAGAGAAGGGAATAAAGGGCTAAGAATTTACACCCACATTTTGGGGATGGGAAGAAGAGTTGGGAGAAACACTTGATGGAAGTCTTTTGGAAGAGAAAACAAGCGAAGGACTAGTATTAACATAGGTCCAAATAAAATAAGCCCTCTAACAGAGGGGCAAGGTTGTTAACTCAGACTAGGGGAGGAATTTGGCAGAGAAGACTGCAAAAAGATAAGAAGAGTTCATAGGTAAAGAAGTAAGGGAAGAAAACCCAAGCCTGAAAAAATAACATTATAAGTGCAATAGGGTGTAGGGCTGGGTGACCCTCCTAGCACCCCAGCAAGGACTATGTGCTACAGCTACAGCTTGTGTTACCAGCAACATGGGGCTCATCTCTAATTAACATGGTCCTTCCCTACCATTCTTCATCATGTTCTAAAAACAAAATAAAAAATAAAAAAAAACATGGTCCTTCCCACCACAGTCAATGCTAGGAAAAAATAAAAAAGAATTAACATGATCCAGAATCTTGTAAAAAGGTTTTCTGAACAGTGTGACCTTGTGACATCATAATTTCAAATACAATTTGTAGGAATGTGAAGAAGAAATACCATATGATGAGTTTCCAAAATCACCATTCATCAACTACTATGATGACAAATATGAAATTCGAGAGAGAGAGAAGAGACTAAAACGAGAAATAAAAGGTATGTTACTAGACTTCTTATTAGATCACTTTTGCAGTACTTTCTAAATTTCTTTTTTTATACTGTCTTTGCCTTTGGGGGTCATTGGTTAGCATAGAAAATATTTTTAATAATTACCATAGAAACTAGAACTTTCTTGATCTCCAGAAACCAAGCACATACATCAGAAATCCACCATTGCATGTCTGGGCTGGGGGCGGGGGGAGAGCAAGCAAGAGAGAAAAAATGCTGTATTGGACTCTATTCACAATAAACATTTTCTCACATAGTGATCATTTTAGAATATGTCCAGAAAATACTGCTATCCATCTATGTATGCAGAGTTTTTAAAGGCTCCTTTGGCATTTTTTCTGTTGGAGAAGGAATTACTTTTTCCTTTTGTATGTCTCTAGTATTCTTCAAGGAAAGCAGCTTTCCTGCCCACTTATTTTTTTTTTGAGACAGGGTATTGCTCTGTCACCCAGGCTGGAGTGCAGTGGCACAATCATAGCTCACTGCAGCCTCAAAATCTTGGGCTCAGGATCCTCCTGCCTCAGCCTCTTGAGTGGCTGGGACTACAGGTATGTGCCACCACACCTGGCTATTTTTTAATTTTTTGTAGAAACAGGTTCTCGCTGTGTTACCCAGTCTGATCTCTAACTCCTGGCCTCAAGCAGTCAGTCCTCTAACCCCAGCCTCCTAAAATGCTGGGATTACAGGTATGAGCCACCATGCTACTCCAGTCATTTCTCATAGGCCACCATTGCAAGCAGAGCTCCACGTCCACAGCTGCCTCTGTGGGTTCTGTATTTACTATTGCTAACATAAAGTTCTTAATGACTAAATTAGTATCTTATCATTTAAGTTTACTTTCTCTAACTCTGTTCTTTCTTATTGTATACTTCAACATGGTTTTCCAAATTACCTTTCTTGCTTTCATTCAGGACAAAATAGTTCTGTGTTTTTTGAGTTGTTCTGTATATTGCTTTCTGACTTTTTTGCCCTTTTTGTTATTTTTTTCTGGACTTTCTCTTAGTTCATGTTCTTTTCAAAATGAAGTTACTAATTATGAGAAAAGTAGAGGAATTACTTCTCATAGCTCCTGCATATTTTACATATTATATTCAATAATTATCTATAGTTGTCCCTCGGTATTGGTTCCAGGATCCCTCTCATACACCAAAATCCATGCATCTCAAGTCCTACAGTTGTCTCTGCAGAACTTGAGTATACAAAAAGTCAGCCACCCATATACATGGGTTTCGCATTCTTCAAGTGCTGGGGGTTTTTTTGTTTGTTTGTGTGTTTTGTTTTGTTTTTTGTTTTTTTGAGACAGATCTTACTCTGTTGCCCAGGCTATAGTGCAGTGGCGTCGTCATAGCTCACTGTAACCTCAAACTCCCAGGCTCAAACAATGCTCTTGCCTGAGCCTCCTGAGCAGCTGGGACTACATGTGCACACCACCACGCACAGTTAATTTTTCTGTTTTTGGTAGAAACGGGGTCTCGCTGTATTGCTCAGGTTGGTCTCAAACTCCTCTCAAACAATCCTCCCACCTCAGCCTCCCAATGTACTATGATTATAGTCATGAGCCACCATGCCCGGCCTCAAATGCTATATTTTCAATCTGCTTTTGGTTGGGAAAAAATCACATATAAGTGGACCTATGTAGCTCAAACCCATGTTGTTCAAGGGTCAACTGTGTGGTGAAATCATAGTGCATGAGGATTATGATTAGATAACTTAATTAGATATACTTTTCTATTTTTCCCAAGTTTTCCATAATGAGCAGTTATACCTTTCATAATCAGAGAAAAAAGTTTGTTTTCCTTTTTGGCTGGCTATATATCAACAACTCTGTAGCATAAATACACTTTCAGGTTCACTGTGATCCATTGAAATTTTTATTTAAGCTAAAAGTTTTTATTGACCACTTCTTGGCTCTTTCAAGATTCTGGTGACATGTCAGTTTTCATTTCTGACTGTAACCTCCTCTCCCACCTACCCCTATCAGAATCACTACCATCAGAGATTCATATTAAGTGTTGAGTCCTGACAAAATGTAACATCAGCTGTAGCACTGAAACCTCCAAAATGCATGTGTATGTACACACCTAAGCACATGCTCTGCAAATTCATGATCTAGACTCTGGGAGAATAATCTGGGTAGTTTGGTTCTGCCTGTAAGTACTGTGGCCAGGCTTTATCTTTAGAAAGTAATTGAAATGTCATATGAGACTGTCAAGGGCCATTTTATACATCTTGCTTGACCCTGTCTTCTAGGGCTGTCTCTTTATCACTAGAGAAACTTGAGTTGGTCAGACGTGACTTTTCTTCACAAAGCTAAAATAATTATTGTTCTTTCTGGTCCTCATCTTCATTGTTTAACCTAGTTAAACAAATAAAATAAATAGCTATCATTGGATTTCTGAATGTTTTCCACTTTTAGCAATCAGGAATATAGAACTACAACCATTCAATTTTGAATGAGTGATTTTATTTATTTATTTTTTTTATCTTAGTAAGGGTTCTTTAGAATGTCATTGTTTTTTGTTTTTTGGGTTTTTTTGAGACAGAGTCTTCCTTTATTGCCCAGGCTAGAGTGAGTGCTGTGGTGTCGGCCTAGCTCACAGCAACCTCAAACTCCTGGACTCAAGCAATCCTGCTGCCTCAGCCTCCCGAGTAGCTGGGACTATAGGCATGTGCCACCATGCCCGGCTAATTTTTTCTATATATACTAGTTGGCCAATTAATTTCTTTCTATTTATAGTAGAGACAGGGTCTTGCTCTTGCTCAGGTTGATTTCAAACTCCTGACCTCGAGCAATCCTCCCGCCTGGGCCTCCCGGAGTGCTAGGATTACAGGCATGAGTCACCGCGCCCGACCTAGAATGTCATTGTTAACACATTTAAATGTCTAGCTTCCCTGTCTACTAAGTTATTTACAGACTTATGAAAGCTCAGCATGGACTGTATATAAATATGCAAAAATACTTTTATATTTTCTAGTACTCCGGAAACGTGGGCATATTCCAAGGCGGTTCACAGTATCTTCTTCGGAAAGAGCAGATGAGAGACCCCCCTATTATAGGAGGAAGAGCCATGCCTTGTGGAAGAGTAGCAGGTGGCCTCAAGAAGATAAAGAAATGATGTACAGGAATAGAGACCGTAAAAAACACCGGAAAGCTGACAGACATCGTGAAGTGGATGAGGATTTTCCCAGGGGCCCAAAAACTCACTCTTCTCCTGGCAGTATTAAAACTCGGAAGACTCGTAAGTCCTTTCACTGTTCATCGCATTACCACAAATCAAGAGAAGACAAACTTCCCAAAGAGGGCAAGTGGGGCAAGCAGAAGAAAAAAGAGAGATACTTGGAAGAGGATGACAAAGATAATTTATTTCTTATTAAGCAGAGGAAAAAAAAAAACTAAGCCATACAACAGCCTCTAATTAGACTTTCCATTGTTCATTTGGTCTTTATAGCATTCTGCCAGTATATTTATTATTTATGGTTAAAGTGAAGTTTTTTTAATTTCAGCCATACCTAGAGTTTTGGAACAAAAACCATGGAGATCTCAGTTCTCTATGTCCAACAGATTATTTGTTAAGAAAATAGATAATCTTGGACTTCTCCTGTTCCAATGTTATTTTTACTCAGAATCCTAAGGATAAGAAAAATTCATCTTTTCAAGAAAACTTTTTACAAATACTTTGAAAAAAATAAAAGCTTATTGAATGTAATTCATCCACAATATAAGTATGAAAATTAAGCCCTGCTAGAAAGAGAAATTAACACTAATAAGAAATTTTCAATAGTCTTTTTCAGCATTTTTTTTAAACAGTGGAAAGGGGAATAGCTATAAATCTAAATTCAGCTTTTCTTTCTTCTGATACTGTTGTCAGAATCCTTCTTTGAACAGAACACCCACAAACTGTAAAAACAAAGGTATCATTGAAGCCCTGAAGAGGCAGGGAATTGGGCTGTAGCAAAATACAGATAAGGAATTCATCTAGTATAAATGCCACAAGACAGATTTCCTAAAACAAGTGAAACAGAGTCATCAAAAATTTTAACATAATCACAGTGAAATAGTTTCTTATTATTTTTACAGCCACATTTCAAGAAGACTCAGATCTGTACAGAAGAATGTTACCCAAATTAAAACATTGTTTTGTTTTATGGATTTTTTAACTGCCACAAAGCTGTATAGAATTTTTGTACTTGTGAACCTTTTGTGCTTATCAAAGCCTAATGTTTGAATAAAAAAAATAAAATGTCTGAAATAGAGTAAATAAATGTGTCTGTTATATAAGAAGACAATGAGAGTTCGGGCCACATGGGGCATAGCTGTGTTGGATAGGCGACTAAAGTTATAACATCACCATAAACTGGAGTAGAAAATGCCCATGTTGCCCAAGCACAGGCTCTCTGCCAGAATAAAATGGAATAGAGTCAGTTAAATAGGACAATTTTATAATGTTGGATTCTTAAATTTGTATTTTACTCTTTGGGGAAGTATGCAAACTGCTATACATCTAATAGGACAAGCTCTCTCATGGGGGGGGGGTAGGGAGAATTAATTCTCTCCTCCCATGTCAGCTCTAATGTAAATTGTAGGCCTACAATCTTTAGTCTGAAATCTTTAGATTTCAGCTAAGTTTATTGTATATTGGTGTATGGCTTCCTAACATAAGCTCAGGTTGTTTTGACCCTAAGGTAAGCAACCAGGGTTTTTCAACACCCAGCTAAAAGTGACAGCCATATAAAACAGCTTCATGAAAGTGGTAAACCTTAAGATTATTGGCATTATTCCTCAATAGGACCTGACAAATGTGGCTTATTGTTGATCCTGTGTAGCAAGCACTCCTGATCTTAGGGCATCTCCTCTCGGGGCAGAAGTGGGATTGCCATTCTTTAGATTCTTTTATACATATTAGGTTGTTTGGAGGAAGAAAGAAAGGAAACACTTTTTTTCTGTCTCTGCACACAATCTTATTTTTCCCAAAACCTTTTATTTTTTGTTAGACATTTTGTTCAGATAGGAAAGGAGGCTGAGCTACTTCATCTGTGGCCATTAGGATGCAGTCTCTATTTCCTGGTACAGGAAGAACAGGAACACAGAGGAGCCTCTGCTCCGTTTCCTCTCTATTTCCCTTGCGGCCCTGGCTCTTACACCAGGTATTCAGTTGAGGTTAGTCAGTCAGTCACTTAGTTTATGGACTCGAATTCTTTCCATACAAGAATGGAGAGCTCAAAATATATTAATATATAGATTCAACAGTTAATAACACTTTACATGGATAAAGAAAAGAGAAGAAAAACAGATGTCCAAAACAATAAAGAGCCATATAGTTGCTAGGATTGAGAAGACTAAATGTCTTTTGCCTTTGGCCCCACTTTCATTTGAAGCAGCTTGAGTGGCTCCTTTCCTGGGCTCTCATTTTAAAGGGGAAAAAAAGGAAAAACATAAAAATACATGTATAATTTTTTAAAAATCATTCATGATTTTTCCACCCAAAAAATATGGTTAAAATTCTTAGAGTCTATCTTTCCAGATGTTTTTCTATACCTGTGTATACACTGTTTTGTAACCTATTTTTTTAATTGGGAAAATCTTATTAAAATATGTCTACATTTTTACATAATTTCCTATTATGGCTATACCATAATTTAATAAGCTCCCTACTGTTGAACATTTTGGTTGTTTCTGATATTATTTAAACAAAAATCCTTCTACATCATATCTTCTCCATTCATTTGTGATAAAATGGCATTTAGGGTCAAAGAGCATACATGTATTTCATGAAAATTTTAGTACATATTACCAAATTATATTCCCCAAAAGCCAGATTTTCCTCCAGTCATTTATATATCCCTGGCAGTCTGTGCGTGTTCATCTCCTCACTCCCACAATAGCATGGAATATTATTATTCCTTTTTCCCTCTGCTACTGTGGCAAAGAAACATTCCTTAGTGCTGCAGTGAAAAGATTGATGTAGACTATGTTTGTGTAAGGAGAGACAGGATTAACAATATAGGAATAATCTGTTGGTAAAAGATTTGGAGAGAAGCTTCTTACAAGAAACAACTGGAAATTCAAAATAAGAAAGCCTTTTATTTCTTTGTAGCCATCTTGATCCCCTGATCTTATGCTTTGCCTTCACAACAAAAAGAGTGTGCTGCTGGCATCAGGGAATAGAGGCCAGAGATGTTGCTATACTTCCTGCAATGCATGGAATAGACACAACAAGAAATTATCTGGTCCACGTGTCTATAGTGCCAAGGTTGAGAAACTTATTGAAACCCTGACCCATTTCTCAAAAGGAATTCTGTTCATTGGGAGGGAGTGCAGATTGCCTTCCACATCTGATAGGATGTACCCTTGTCGTACAAGGCTTAGCATTTCATCTTTTGGCTGGTGTTTGAGAGATTGGTTGGGCATGTCCCCTTCACCTGAAATAAGGAACACTAGTTCCATGGCATGAATATCTGTAGACCATTTGGACCACTTTGTGGAAGGACAGGGCTACTGGAGACTCAGCCAATTGAGGGGAATTAGTAGTATCACTAGGAATTATGGGATACATACTCCAGGGCACTGGACTAGGATGTGAGTACTGTCAAGGTAAATCCAGAATTGTGCTGTGAGAACAAAGGGAGTCAGCTAGTTGGGGAAGGAAAGAGGTGGAGGCGAGTAAGACATGACTGGATAAGAATTGCATTACATTGTAGAACCCATCACCAGGACCCCAGTTCAGCAGATCCTTAAGTCTTACAGCCACACTTTCCATTTCAAATAAGCGTCAACTGTTGAAAGACATGACATATTATGCAGCCAGGGATAGAATCACACAATGAAGCTGGTTAGTGCGTGATTTAGACCAAAAGTTTCACGATTGCTGTCTCCAGAGAACTTAAGTTTCTGGTTCTTTTAATGTATACAATGGATGTTGTACATACCCATTCCTAACAATTGTGAAATAACTCAGTTCTTAAAGTGATTTACTAGGCAGTGATTCCAAGAAAATCCAGTAAAGGAGTGGGGAAGTGGGACAGGGAAAAGAAGAGAAGAAGTCAAGCTGGATGCTTTATCAAGTCAAGTCCCATGGAGGGGAATTTTAGACTCACAGGGAGCACTAGAGACAGTGTAGGCCACTTTAATCAGGAACGAGAGAGAGAGTGAGAGAGAGTGTGTGTGTGTGTGTGTGTGTGTGTTTTAATTAGTCACTGTTTAGAAGCTGCCCCTGAGGGCCTTTCCCAGTCAACCCTGGCTCTTTATACACCCTGGCAAATTGGGTTTGGGTAGTAGAGGGTAGCCCCCTGACAGAGGACAGGGATATGAATGAAACAAACACACCATCTGCTGCAGCCATAATCTCAGACCAGTTTCCATAAAAGGATACATTAGCAATCTTACACCAATGGATTTTTTTAAATGATTTTTTTTTTTAAGGCTGGCCAGGTGAAGCAGTGGGAGTGGAAAAGGAACAAAGGAATCTGTAACTGTTTGTGATCAATTAGTTGTAAACACCACTGCACTTGGACCAACCTGAATGATTTTTGAATGCAGAAAAATACCACTTTATTTTGTTGTATATAATCATTTTATCAAGAGTCGTCAATTTAAGGTATGATAGTGCAACATGGGGTTCAACTTTATTGAACTTTAATTATTTATCAACTTTATTGCATTTATCACAGTCATCAAAAGTAGTTTGGAGAGTTTCCACTTCCAGCCACAATTGGAGTAATTGGGACAATATTTACCCCCCTCCTGGAACAAAGTAAAAAAAAAAAGTGAAACCATTTTCAAGACGTTGATTATCAGAGAAGGAGGCACAGTGAACTGGGAAACGTCAAACATGTGAGGTGTGCCCTCTGATGGCGCCAACTGACTGCTTGGAGATTATCCCAATTCAAAAGCAAGGATGGGGGAACCCAGGAAGAGCTAGTGGGCTCCCTGAGTTGAAGCAGAGCTGGGAGTCTGCAAAGCCAAAGTGGCTACAGGTTGTGTGTCCGAATAGCAGAGAGGAGAGAGCTGCGTGGACAGAGAACCCCGACACCTGCGCAGGGTTCCCTAGAGTCTTCGGCTGAGTACTGATCGGTACCCATGTGTGAGCAAACCACCTGGAAGAAAACTGTTTTTGGAGTTCACACAAAGCCAAAAATAGCTCTGTTCTCTCCAATCAGAGTGGAAAACCTCTTAGTGGAAAGGTTTTGCCTCAGTAATGAGGAAAAATTAGCCCAAGTCTAAACTCTTCCCTGGCTCTTCCTGACACTTAAAAGCAAGATCTGAAAGTCAAGTTGTTTCCAGATCTTAAATTCCAAGAATAAAGCTCAAAGATATTTGTAGGAATACAAAAATATTCAGCACCCAATAAGGTAAAATTCACTGTGGAATACTATTAAAAATGCAAATTAATCTATAGTGACAGCAGATCAGTGGTTTCTGGGCTGGGGTGGTTGGGAGGAGCAGGAGGTAGGGATCACGAAGGGGCACAGAAGCATGGAGTGATGGATACAGTTGTCCCTCGGTATCCATGGGGAACTGGTTCTGGGACCCACTGTGGATACCAAAATACACAGATCCAAAATCTGAGGATTCTCGAGCCCCTGATACAAGATGGTGTGGTATTTGCATACAACAACACACATCCTCTCATATACTATCTAATACAATATGAATGCTGTGTAAATAGTTTGCTATATTTTCATTTGTATTTTTTATTATAATTTTTAAAGATATTTTCTGTCTGTAGTTGGTTGAGTCTGGATGCAGACCCCTCAGATATGGAGGGCCAACTGTATGTTCATTATCTTGATTGTGGTGATGATTTCACGGGTTTATACATATTAATATACCAAAAAAAGTCTAGTTTTACATCAGTAATCTATTGGAAACATTTTAATGTTTTTTTTCACTGAATGGGGAATATTCTTAAAATACTGAGTGAGGTCAAGGCTCAGTAGTCCATAGGTCATCTTCAGTTCTGTTTTCTGCTTTGCCCATGTAGGGCCAAGAAGAAGACTGTGATCACAAGGCAAGTATCCAGCAGTAGGGGCCTGGAGGAGGTGGCTTGCTGACCTCTCAGGCCTAAGCAGTCGGACCTTTATCCTAAGAGGCATGCTGGTGAAAACTGTGGGCACCAGCATTTGGGAGCCATGGCCCACAGGCTGAAGTCTAACTTCTGACCCAGAGTTCAAAGCCTTTCTAGCTTCATGTTCTGCAGTTATTCACTCTTCTCTCCCCTCTGTCCCTTTCCTTCTGTCCAGTTCCACTGGCCGAATGACTAGTCCTAGATAGGTCATGCTTTACTTCCGTGCCTTGTCCTATGCTGTCGCCTCTTCCCAGAATATCCAGTTCCACTTCTGTGACCACTCTCAGACTACATTAACCCTTACCTCTTTGGTATTCCTGTTGCCATTCTAGTGATTTATTCAACATTTACCACGGACTTTCTTCGTGCCAGATAGTATTCTTGCGTGAGGTTGACTTTATGAAATATGGAAAAATCTCAAGCGTCAGGAACTAACAAGCAATTGAAGAGACACACAGAAAACAATACTTTGTCCGAGAGGTGAGGAGTGCGGTGAGAGGCGTGGGTATGATGGTAACACCAAGGAAGTGTGGCTGGTCCTGCCAGACAGAGTTAAGGGAGACTGGGCAGGACGTTCCAATGGGTCTTCTGGGTCTTCATAATAGAAGAAAACTTTTCCAGGTTAATGAAAGGGGAAGAGCCACTCTAAGAGAAGGAGCCATGTGTATAAATGCATGGAGCTGTGAAACAGCAAGGATGCGTTAGTGTCCTGGGACTACCAAATGAACTACCATGAATGGGATGGCTGAAAACAGAAATTTGTTTTCTCACAGTTCTGGAGGCCAGAAGTCCATAATCAAGGTGGCAGCGGGGTTGGTTTCTCGCTGCTGTGAGAGAGAACTCATTCCATGCCTCTCTTCTAGCTTCTGGAGCCTGACTGGCAATCGTTGGCATGACTTGACTTGTAGATTTGGCTTGTTTAACTCCAATCTCTGCCTCCATCTTCACATAGCATTTTCCTCTGTCTCTGTGTCTTGGTTTTTATGGCTAACCCTAAATTCAGGATAATTTTAACCCAAGACCCTTAATTAATTTTATTGCAAAGACCTCATTTCCAAATAAGGTACCATTCACAGGTGCCAGGGTTAAGACATGTTTTTGTGGAACACTATGCAGCCCACTGCCTGCCCCAAGAACTGTAAGCAGAATTGCTTTACCAAGTTGCATTTTGGTTTTATTCCAAGCTTATATTGTGTGATGCAGCCTTCTATGTGTTATTGTTCTCTGTTTGACTTTACCTTTTTTTTTTTTTTTTTTGGAGACATTCTCACTCTGTTGCCCAGGCTGGAGTGCAGTGGCACAATCGAACTCACTGCAGCCTCCAACTCCTAGGCTCAAGTGATCCTCCATCCTCCTGCCTCAGCCTCCCGAGTACTGGTGGTACAGGTATGCACCACCACGACTAGCTAATTTTTTCTATTTTTAATAGAGATAGGGTCTTGTTCTTGCTCAGGCCGGTCTCAAACTCCCAACCTCAAGCAATGTTCCTGCCTTGGCCTTCCAGAGTGCTAGGATTACACCCCACCTGTTTGACTTTCGATTCTGATTTACACCTTTCTCAAGACTTTTTAAAATTATTATTTATAATTTCTCATCTTACATATATCCTTATATCTCAGTTCCTTTGTGAAATGTGTGTTAGGTAAATAAAAGTATGAACTGAAAAGCATGTATGAGGTTTAGTGGCAGACCTTTGCCAAAGGAGTTCCCGGATAGCAGTGAGCCACACGGCCAGACTGCAGTGCGCTAAGGAAGGAATGAGCAGCTGGGAAGAGGAGAGAATGTCTGTTTCTAAGTGAGGAAGCAGAGGGAGTGTTTACCCTTGGCTATGAAATATCGACATTGCAGAACACTGGCTCGAGTTAGGTTGCCATTGACAAAAAGGGGCTAAAAGAGAGGGGCATGTTGGAGAATTGAAGAAAATTCAATTGATGGCACTCATATCGAGGACGGGAGAAGGGATGGATCTGGAAGGACGAACAGATGGAGGCAGGTGAGCAGGGTGAGGACATGATATTCTCAAGGCCTCCCTTTTGATGAAGCCTTTTCCAAGAAGAAGGGAATAGAGGAGAGGGGGAGGGGGAATAGAGGAGAGGAGAGGAGAGGAGAGGAGAGGAGAGGAGAGGAGAGGAGAGGAGAGGAGAGGAGAGAGGGAAGTATGGAAGGACCCTGAAGGGGAAAGAGGAGCAAGGGGAGGTTGGACACCAGGACTCTCTTACCCCTATTCGTGTGAGTGGTCCTTTCTGGAAGTGCCCCGTGGCTGCCCAAGTGAGGGAGAAGCTGGGGACACGTGCGAAAGAAGGATTTCCTGTGGGGAAACCAGACTCACATCCTCCTTTCCCAGAGTTTATCCGGTTCACTTTTCATATCAGGGAGTTCAGTCCTGCATACACTAATGGATAGTCCTTATAGATCTCCACATGTGCACCCCTAAGTATGTCGACCAAACATAGCTCAGCCTCTTACACAGGACAGGCCGAGGTACCCACGTTGCTAATCAGGTGCTGTCATAAGGAAATATGTCATTTTGAGAGGGCCCAAAGCTCTGATAACTTCAGACCTATCCGGGCCTCAGCTTCCTCTTTATAAAATTGGGAGTGGTGGGATTAGCCTGGATGAGTTCTCATTACCCCCCTGCTCTGGTGTTCTGTGCCTCTAATGGTGATTGGTAGCCCTTGGCTTCACTCAAGAGCAATCCTTGCTGCCCAGTGGGCAGCACTGCCTCCCTGTGGGCCACCCTCCGTCTAACAGCCGCCGTTAGGCAAGGCAAGCCCTCACCCTTCGCTGCCGGTCGGATTCAGGTTAACAGCTGTAAGCATCACTCTGGCTGTCTGCCCATGACCCGGCCTCTGAGGACATCCTTGCTCTGTGCTCACCCCTTCTTTGCTCATCTTCCAGCTGTTCATGTTGAGCCCAGCCCCTCTTCTGGGAGTCTTCCAGCTGATTCCATGCAGCCCCACAAGCCACTCCCTCATACCTCCCCAGCCAGTGACAAAAGATGTGGCTTGCGCAGTCTAGAAACTTTATGTAAGCAGGCCACGATGGTTGGTTAGATGTCACACTGTTGATCATTTTTAGGTATCATGCCCTTGATAATGAACATATCCCTCCATTTGATACTGTTTAAATGGGAAAACCAGTTTTGGCTTGAGTCGTGTCCCCTCACGGTGCCTTTTTGAGCATACCACCAGCCTTCGGTGCTTAGAACTGGCTGTTCTATAACAGCCTCGTGGAGACAGGTCTCTGTTTTTAGCTTCCACACCACTGACAGTTCAGTTCCCGAAGTCACAAGTAAGGAATAGGAATCCCATGAGAAAGCAAGAGCCAGCAGTTCCCATGGCAGATGTGGATGAGAACCCATGACGAACCCAGAGTTCACACCACAGCTCTGGTGCTGGTGAGATGTGGCCCATGCTGGACTTCCACAGAACCTGGGGCTGTCCAACTAACTCAGTAAACACTTGAGCTTGTAACTTGAGCCAGGTCCTGTCCTGACATCTAGGGCTCCCTGTCCTTGAGGAGCAATGGCTTTTTCTCTAGTGAGTGAGACAGATGCAAATCCCATTCAGGTCTACAACGCATTTTATAGGATACCTGTTATGTGCCAGGCACTGCTCTAAAGTCAAGGTGCAGTGCTGAGCCAGGCAGATGTGGCCCATGCCCTCGTGGGGCATGTAGCCACAGAGAAGATACACACTGTGCAGGTGAGTTGAGTGCTGCAAGGGCCTGGTTCCTGGTGTCGAGTAAGAGCTCAAATATCTGTCGATGGAATGAGGAGATGAAGGCCACGTCATCTTTATCCTTTCTCACAGGGCCTGACACAGTTAGGCTTTAGTAGATGAACTGAACTCACTGGTCCCCAACACTTCTCTGCATGATATTACCAAAATGGAGACAACTAGACGTAACCAGACTGGGAGGTTGCACTTGCAAATGGAAAGGTTTGCACAGGCTCCTTGAGAAAGACGGCTTCCGGGGTGGAGAGGGAGTGAGTGCGGGGCACACGTTGTAGGGGTTGGGGTTTCAGAACTTGCTGGTGTTGCATGCCTTTACCCTCTGTCACACCTCAGAAGACAAAACAAGACGTAACCTTTCTAAATGATCAATTTAGGCTGGGCGAGGTGGCTCACGCCTGTAATCCCAGCACTCTGGGAGGCCGAGGCAGGTGGATTGCTTGAGGTCAGGAGTTCGAAATCAGCCTGAGCAAGAACAAGACTCCGTCTCTACTATAAATAGAAAGAAATTAATTGGTCAACTAATATATATAGAAAAAATTAGCCGGGCATGGTGGCGCATGCCTGTAGTCCCAGCTTCTTGGGAGGCTGAGACAGCAGGATTGCTTGAGCCCAGGAGTTTGAGGTTGCTGTGAGCTAGGCTGACGTCACGGCACTCACCCTAGCCTGAGCAACAAAGTTAGACTCTGTCTCAAAAAAATAAAAAATAAAAATAAAAATAAATAAATTATCGATTTAAGGTCTGTCATTCTATTGGAAGATAAAAGAAACTATAAGTCCACCAACATAATGCCAGAGTAAAACAACCCTGATCTTTCAGAAAGCCGTGTATATATTTTCTTAGAGAAGTTTAGTCCAGGAGGACTAATTGTTTTTCTAATCAAAATTGGCTGCTTTAGAAAGAAACACCCTGGGTTTCGGTGTTGTCATCTGTCATTATCTACCAGACTTCTTTCCTGCCCTCAGAGAGCTTCCATTTTAAGATGGGAAAGAGAATCCCTGAAACGGATGGATTGAACTCAAGTCACAGAGAGGCCTTCACGTGGCACTGTGCATGCAGAAAGAGGTCACAGAGGAAGCAGCATTGGAATTAGCCCTTAGAGCATAAGGAAAACTTTAACGTGTAGGATAAGAGGAAAGCTATATCAGGAGGAAGATGAGTATGGACAACAGCCCGGAGGTAGGAAAATCTAGGGCACTCTTACATAAGAGGGTCTAGTGCAATTTGCTTTGACTGTAGGTCACATGAGGGTGGGAGAGGGAAATGAATGAGCAAGATCACTGAAGGCTCTAAGTTCAGGCTAAGGAGTGTGGTCCTGATATTTTAACCTCTTGGTTGCATCTTCCTCATCTATGAAATGGAGGTAATAACGCTCTCTCTCTCTCACTAAAGTGTGTAAGTTATTTATTAGATATCTAATCTACATTAGTTCTAAACTACTTGCACAGCATCTGATGGAAGTACTTTATAAAGAGCAGCTGAGGCAATGGCAGTGGTGGCAGTGGGAACCATCAAGGATTTGAGTAGGGAGATGAGTGATGTGCTTGGAGACAGGTTTTAGGTTAACGTAGCACCACACAAATTAGCACCTTTATCATATCAGTACTCATAAATTGCTTTTCTTTCCAAGGAATAAAGTGTCTTTTACCTGCCTTTGTACAGAGATATGATAAGGTGATTCCAGTTCCAACAAGGGGGTGGGAGGATCTGCACCCTTGGGGCCATGTGTGGCCTTCTGGATCCTTGATTGCAGCCTTTTGACTGAATCCACATTTTACAGAAAAAATCCATTTACTAAAAGATTTGTTCATTTATTCCTAATTTTTACATAAAATTCCCCACAGCCATAGCCAAGCTGAACATCGTGGATATATGCCAAGTGCTGATGGAAACCACTGTGCATTGGGGAGGAAGGCTGGGACCAAAATCAGATTGGGCCCGTGGCTAGAGACTTCGGCTTATTGCGGAGAAGCTCTTCCCAACACCAAGCTCTCGATCACTGGAGGTGTGCAACCAAAGGCGAGCACAAGAGCATCGTGGATGCTGATGAGAGGGGGCCAGAGGCTGGGAAGACCCTCCCGGAGCTTTTATGAAAGCTGATAACCCTAGACACTAGAAATGTTGCTCACAATTAATGGCACCCTTCAGAAAAGTCTTTGCTCCACTTCCCCCCAACCAGGGAGCCAGTGAGTCCCCCAGAGACTGGGGCAGAGCAGGGAACCTCCCTGAAATGGAAAACATCTGCAAGTCTTTCTCACTCTTCTCCATCAGCCCCCTCTTGCCTGCCAGCCTCGCCTGGTTGATCTTTCTGGGAGGGGAGCCTGTCAAACTCGCCTCTGCCTCGGCCTCCTTTCACACCCAGCCTCCTCGTCCTGGACAAGTCATGGGTCACCAGCCACCTCTCTTCTGTGCTTACACCCAACTAATCATCTCTTCCTGTGATTTGCATGACAACCCCTTGCACTTAGCTGCCCAGGGGAGTTTTCTGGTTTTATCGCTTCAATTAACTTTGGCCTCCTGGGTCACTCTGGATTCCCCACCGCAGACCTGGCCTTGGAAGCTGGCCTGTCTGTGCTCCAGGGGATCTTTGTCTGCTCACAGCCTTCCCTTCCCTTCCGCAAGCCAGGTGATGCTCACAGCACCATCTTGCAAGGGGTGAGAGGACTCTCAGCCATGGCAAGATTGCTGAAGTTCTGACGGATGTCAGAGCTGCAAAGGGCCTAAGAGATTGTCTAGTCCACCTTGGCCCACCTACTTCACCCCCCGTTTCACAGATGGGGAAATCAAGGCCAGACTGGGAAGACGCTTGCCATGTTATACATCAAGTCAGAGGCATGGCCAGACCTAGGCCCTGGTGTCCCCTCAACCCCTCTGCCTCTCTCTGCCATACTTCGTCAACAGAAAACGATTTGTCTGAAAACATCAACAAGTTAGTACTGAGTGGAAAATGCATTTAGTGCTTAAATATTGAGCCTTAACAGCCTTGCTCCCTCCAGGCACCTTCTGCAGCTATTATAAGAACCCCTGGGCACAGCCACGAGCTGGGCTGTGGCATGGGCGCACAGTGCTGGAGGGAGAAGAGACCTCCCTCCTGGGCTGGGAGGCAGACCTGCATTCTCTCCTTAGCTCAGGGATCCATAGGCCTCTGGAGTGACAGCTTCCAGAGTTATCGCTAGGAGCCGGGGAGCAAATGAACTTGAGGGCACATGGGCCAGACCTGAGGATAGGAGAAAACTGGGAAGGCAGCACTGGGGTTGCAGACCAAGTGGACCGGAGAAGATGCCTGAAAGACGAGAGTTCCCCGACCGACAGGGGCCAAGTCCCCAGTACTTGCTATATAGTTGTGTTATCTTGGGTTTCCAGGACAAAGAAAGTGTTAAGATCAGAAAGTCACTGTTCTACAGCTACATACAGAGATTATCAAGTAAAGAACCCTCTTGGTGTACAAGGAACCCCAGCTGCTCAGCCCATACTGAGTTAGAGGCAGGGCCAGGATCCATGCCCAGGCTGACTCCCAGCGTGGGACCCTTTCCACATGGCAGGGAACCAGGGCTTGGGGGCAGGGGATGGCAATGGCTCGGGCTTGAGCTTTTTGGAGCCCTAGAGGCTGGTGAGGCAGAAACACCACAGAGGAAAGCTGGGGTTTCTCTGTGACAACAGACTCTTGAGGTGCTGTGAAGAAGCTGCTGTGGTTGGGATGGGGAAAGAAAGGCTGTGAAAGTGAAATTCGCCTTTTTGAGAGGAGGAAACTGAAAATGTGTTCTCCATCCCATGCAAATTATCTGTGGCCTCTTGTTCTGCATCTGCAGCGGCTCACGACGTACACAACACCGAGGCTCACACAGGGCTCGGCCCCCACACGGTCTGCACCGGGGCTCCCGGCTCCAATCACAGCAGGACAGCAGGAGCGGAAGAGGCCTCCCTCCGTCTGCTGTGGGTGCCGCAAGCCGCACCTGTAGGGTGTCTGCCCTCCCAAGTGCCTGCCAGGATAAGAGCGGGGCCTCCTCGGTAACCTGGCTGAGGTGACCCCGTTAGGGACTACCCTCATGGGGACAATACCCAGGGCCCTCCCCCTTCACGCCAGACTTCCTGTCCTGCTCATCTCCTGCCACTCTTTCTTTTGCTGCACCCCTTAGATACCCGACCTTTTCATCCTGTGAGAAGTTTGTCCTGTCGCCCTTGCTGGAAATGCCCTGTTTCCTTTGCTTCCCCCACCCCTGTCAGAAATTCCAAGAGAAACCTCCCCTTGTGCTCCAGGCACCATCACTGTCTCTCATCTCTGCCTTCCAAACTCCTAGCACTTCTTTATCTTGGCCATTAGGCTCCTAGCATAGTTGTGTGTTTATACCCTGTCTCCTGCAGTAGAGCAGGAGCTCCCTGAGGGCAGGTATTCTTCTGATTCACCTTTGTATCCCAAAAGCCAAGCACTTTGCTAGGAGCAAAAGTGAGAGCCCGTCTCTACAAAAAATAGAAAAATTAGCCGGGCATTGTGGTGCACACCTGCAGTCCCAGCTACTCGGGAGGCTGAGGCAGGAGGATCGCTTGGGCCCAGGAGTTCGAGATTACAGTGAGCCACAACAATGCCACAAAATGAGACTCTGTCTCCAAAATGAAAAAAAAAAAAAAAGAAGAAGAAGACTTCTCACCACAGTATCCAGTTCCAAATTCTTGTCCCTCTGTTTTTTAGAGCCATTCTTCTGCCCGCTCTGGGTTAGGTTCAGTCCATACCTATGCCTGAAGATCCCAACTGACCAAGGAGGTCTTTCCCAAAGAGTGATTTGAATCACCTTTCTCTATCTTGTTTCAAATATCACTATGAATAAGTGAATGGCTCTACTGGAAGAACGTCCTCTCTACAGCTCTCCATTTCCCACCCTAAACTAACACAGTTCAATGACAAACCTCATTCTTAAGTCCCTACTCAGGGCCTGGTGCTGTGCCAGGCGTTGCAGACACAGAGACGACAGTTCCCCAAGAGAGCACCACAGCCCAATGGCAAAAACAGACCGAAAACTAATAGTGGGACTAAGGGAGGGATTAAAGCCATCCTGGAGGCAGGGAACAACTCCCCTGCTGTGACAGGAAGGACGGTCCTCTTTCCAGGTGAACAAGATCAGGAAGGTCATCTCAGGCAGGAGGAGCAGCGTGTGCAAAGGCACAGGAGCGACTCGCCTGTCCTTGAACTTTACATAAGCGGAATCATCTAACACGTACTCTCTTGTCTCTGGCTTCTTTAACTCGATGTGTCTGTGAGATTCACCCTCGGGTAGAATATTTTAAATCTTTGTTTCAAACATTGAGAGTTGGGGAGCTAAACTTGGAGGAGCCCAAACTTAACACAATAGTTTCCTAATCACCCCACCACAGAAGCAGGGCTCTCGTGAAAATTAGCTTTTATCCTCTTCTTGTAAAAGCTTACACAGAACATAAGCCTCAAGGCCCGCGATGTATAGCGAGCATCTCACTCCAGTTCATGACTTAAGACACTCTATTAAACTCAGGGTGGATTTTCTATGCCCAATGGTTTTCCATTTTGTCTTTTAATTTTTACTTTAAGGACTTAATTTTAACAAAAGAGCCAAATTACCACCAAGGTTTAAAATGAACTTGTTTAGGGGAGTTAAAAACAGGCTTTGGAATATGGAGCTCTAATTAACTTTGGAAGATGGTAATTAAACAGCCCCTGTGCTCATGCTTTGCAAAAGGCATGGAACGGAGAGACCAGAGACTGGAGATGTTCACTTTGGCAAAGCACTGGAACCATCATAGGAGCCTTCAAGTCCCCCATGCCCAGCCTGCACCCCCAGACCAGTGACATCTATTTGGTTGGGACTCAGACATCACACTTATTTTTTAAGCTCTTGGGAGATTTCAGTGTGCATCCAAGGTCGAGAATCTCTAGATTGATGGACGGTGACGGAATGAAAAACCAGGAAAGGAAAATGGGTGAGGTTGAGTGACTTAGGCAGGTCTTCATGCCAAAATATAGCCGTTAGCACTCAGGATAGCAGTTCCCTTGGGGAGCTAGTGACTAGAGGGGCTACAAGGGAACCTTCTGGTGTACTGCAAATGTTCTACATTTTGATCTGGGGGATCTAGAACCTTGTCTGAGACCTCCTAACCCTATCCCAGGACACTGGGTATGTGTCTTCTTTCTTTGGCCCCAAAGTCTGTTACCTAGAAGTCCTGCCTCCTCGACACAGAGGGGGAGACCCACAGAGAATCTTTAGCTTTCCAGCTTGTGCCTCGACCTACCCATCTGTATCTTAAACCCACACATGGGTGCACAAATGTGGAATACATGTTGAGCTGTAACAGTACTTTACTGTGTGTAAGTTATATATCAGTTTTTAAAAAGTTTTTTTAATGTGCAGTGTAAAAAGACTGGAAGTTAATATGATATGTATACAGGTGACAATGACATTCAGCCGAGGCTGGTACAGGTTCTGTGAAACTGGTTAGGGTTGGGCAGGGGCCTCAGTTCTGACTTGGGTTGGAAGAATGGAATCCTGAACTAAGGCTCCAAGGTGAAGGAAGAGGGGATGTGGGAGAAAGAGCATCTCAGACATGCTTGTTCAAAGGCTCATGGGCCGGTGGAGGGTTAGTGCAGCTGTCGAGCACTGGTCCGGGTTGGAGCATGGGGTGTGCTAGGAGAGCAGGTGGGTAGGACAGGGACAGGCCACCCGACTGCAGACAGAGTATTCTGCTTCTGGGGGTGATCCTAGCATGGTTGATCAAGGGTGGCCTCTGTAGTCAATGAACTCAAAGGGGGTCAGGTGATCATACCAGCTCTGGGGTGCAGGGGGGAAGAGGTGATGTGCAAGAGTCCAGAAGATGTGGCTGAGGTCCCAAGTCACTGTGCTTGGGGGTAGAGTGGGCAAGCCAAGGCACACACTGGAGAGCTCAAGACTCTGGATCTGTATGTATGTGGAGGGGAAGAGGTGAGACCCACAGGTAACTTAAACTCTGGGGACATAAGAAGGTAAACACAGTGTCCTGGGATGGGGTGACAGGATCAGAACAAGGTCTTGGGTTGAGGCCTGAACCTAGGCAAGCTCTGGGGTTCTCTTAGCTGATATGTTTTCCCCTTAGTTTTTTGTGGGTGTTTGGTTTTTTTTACAGATGGGATCTTGCTCTATTGCCCAGGCTGCCCTTGAACTCCTGGGTTCAAGTGATCCTCCCACATCAGCTTCCTGAGTAGCTGGGACTACAGTGGTTTTTGTTTTTAAATAGGATCAGACTGGGACGGATTCATAGTGATTCTCCTCGTTTTATTTTGTAATGACCCCAGTTTATACAGGGTGACACTGAGACCCTGAGAAGTGGTCTCAAGGGAAGGGGAATGTGGCTGGGCTAAACCCTCATGAGCCCAGCATGTAAGGGCCCGAGGGGGTCCGTGGCTTGGCCTATGTCTGAAGGCTGGGCTCACTTCGGAGCTGCCAGGACCAGGACCTCATAAGGCACCCCCATCCTGTCACCAGCCACCCAGGAGGCCCCTGTGCCAGTCATTTCGGGACAGCTACCAGAATAAAACACAGAAATGTGCCATCGTATTTACAAAGATCAGCAGTAGTTCCTTCTGAATTTCTGTGGGGTATTTTGGTTGGTTTTTTTTTAATTATCCAGATTAGCATGCGGTAAATCCCCAGGTGTAAAGGCTTCTCATTTTATGAGACCAGCTGTCGAAGTGGAAGTAGGCGTGCAGCTGGCTTGCCCCCTGGATGGTGTGTTCAATAGGCAGAGGACATTAAGGCCCAGTGAGCCCCAACCAACCCAACCCTAACCTTCGCCTTCTCCTGAAGTCACCTCGTTGTGTAAACAACGTGGACTCTGTAAGTGCAGCGGTCCCCTTGGTGTCCCCGCGCAGCATTCACGCCCACAGGACCATTTCTGTAGTGCAGACCAGCCCCTCCTCCCCACAGGGCCGCAGCCTGGCTGTGGATCTGCTGAAGGGGCGAGTTTGGGGCCGCCACTCGGGGTCTTTAGAAGGAAGACAGGAAGAAGGGATGTGCCACTGGGTCTGTGCGGCACTCACGGGGCGGTCGTCCGGGGAGGCTCCAAGCCTGGAGGGAGCACCACGGAGGGGACGCGCCCCTCCCCCCACCCCCGCCACGCCCAGGCCTTCTCTGCCGTTTCTCCCCCTGCACCCATTTCTACCATCGCTGCCCGGTGAAACTCTGCCACGGTTGGTGCCAGCTTCAGGGCCAGCTCATGAAGCCTTGAGGGGGACCATATGGTCCCAGCAAGGGGCACAGTAGGGATTCCACAGTCACCCCACTCTCAGGGTAACCTCATCCTGGCACCAGCACCAGCCTCTGTCGTCCCCAGCACTTCACAGTTTGTATGCTTTGCTTCAGAGCGTCACACGTTAAAATTGCAGAACTAGATACATTCTAAGATCCATTTCTTGTAAAAAGAAAATAAACCTGCATGGCTTATGCAGACATGTCTATAGATGTTTGAGAGAGAACATATGTGTGTGCATGCGTGTATATATATATATAGAGAGAGAGAACATATAAAGAAATGTATATGTATGTATTCTATATTCCATATACTATATATAAATTTACATACATAAGGAAATCTGTCTTTGTATATTCATAGAAAGAAATTTGGAAGGCTATACACCAAGCTCTTCTTGCTTATCTCTGGGAAGTGGGTGTTTGCTTTAATATGAAGTATTGTTTGAATTTATTATAGGCATGTATTAAGTTTTTAAGGTTTTAACAGACATTTCTGAAGAAGAACATATCCCGGGTGTGCACCTGTCTTCTCTCTTGCTGGACAGAGGGGACCTGCCTCTGTCCCCAGTGCCGGCCTCAGCCAGGACACAGAGCAAGGTGGGCCAGTGTTCACTCGGTGCGTTAGGGAGAGTGCCCAGGGCGGGGGAGACGGCCTCGAGGAGTGCTCGGGGAGGTCTGGGAAGGGAGAAGGGGCGTCTGAGTGATCATAAACTGAATTTGTGTGTCTGAATTAATGATTTTTTCTAAATTTGTAAATGTGGGACCCTAATAAGACATTGACATTGAGGGTACCAACTGAATGGGTGCTAGAAATATGTTGTCACTGGGTTTAAAATGTTTTTCATTATGAAGTAACAGCTGTATTTCAGAAGTTTGAAAAATAAAGGAAAGAAGAAAAATGCATCATCACACCACCCTAACAAATCCCCTGTTTGTACTTCCTTCAGGGTATGTGTATGTGTGCAAATGCATCTTATCCACATGTTACATAGTAGGCTGCTCACACAGTTTTATATCATGCTTTCGTTTCAGCTCCTGTTATATCCTTCTTTTCTTTTTTTCTTTTTTTTCTTTGAGACAGGCCCTTGCTTTGTTTCCCAGCTAGAGTGCAGTGGTGTCGTCACAGCTCACAGCAACCTCAAACTCCTGGGCTCAAGCGATCCTCCTACCTCAGCCTCCCAAAGTGCTAGGATTTCAGGTGAGCCACCTCGCCCTGCCCAGCCTCCTAAGCTTTGTTTCATTCCATTATAAAGTCCCTTATTTTATGAATGCATTCAACTCCATTAGGGGGACATGTATGATGTATTCAACTAGTCACCTCTTGTTATATTGAGTAGGTTCTCATTTTTATTATAGCATTTATGATTCTTAAAAATTACTAGCTTTTGCCCAATGCCTTCATAATTTCATCTCAGTACCACTTGGAGATGTTTGGCCACCTCAGGTCCATGTGCCCAGAGAGGAGCAATCTCAAAGTAGCGGGACCACAAACGTTGTTCCCGTGAGCTAAGGAGCTTGCACCAGAGGGTAAATAAGTGCACTACTTCCTCAATGTCTTGCCATGAAAAATGTCACAGAACTAAACAGTCTGCTTAGTGACAGTCATATGCATTCTCAGGCAAGCTTCTTATTCCAAGATTTTGCAGACCAGCACTGATCTGCAGGTGGCATTTTGAGTAGCACTTGTTTGTGCAGCTTCATTAAGCACCATGGGTTCATTATGGAAAGTTTGCACCTGGGTGGATTTGTGGTTGGGTTTTGGAAGAGAATAGCAGTCCCTGCCACAAGCCTGGCACTGTGCGATGGCCTTCACGTGCAGCAGCACGCATGGTGCCCCATCCCGCAGCAGCGGTCCTGCTGCTCTCGTGCTCCTGAGGGCTTGCTTCATGTTTGCCCCAGTGGCTCATCCGCAGGGTACAGGTCTCCCGTGCATTGCTGTGTGTAAGCATGACAGCCAGGGCCACCAAGACAATTGTACTGGTGGCGTATGTCATAGGCCCCTTAGGGTATTGTTAAAAACAGTAATTTTACAGTTGAATTTCAATTATTGTTAGAAAAAAGGAATAAGACCATGCAGTGAAGGGAGGATTTTAAGGTTTTTAAGCTGAAAAGTGATGTGGTCAGGTTTGCATTTTGGGAGCAAACTACTCTATGAGAATGGATCAGAGGGAGTGAGACCGGAGGTGGTGGCTCCACTCGGAAGGTCGAGACTAGGGCAATAGGCAGGGCTGGGAGGCGATAAGATCAGCTGCAAGTCTTCCTGCTCCCTGCTGCCACAGTCTGGCCATACTCGACTTTGGGCTTGGTCTTGTGGCTTACTTTGGTCAATGGATTGGGGTGGAAGCAACATAATGCCAGTTCTGAGACTTAACCTTAAAAGGCATCACGTATTTCTGCTCTCCTTACGTACCTGTTGTCACCATGAGAAGGACCTGTCCAGCCAGCCTGCTGACCCCAGGAGGATGGAAGACATGTGGAGGGGAGCTGCCCACCAGTTTGTAGACTCCTAAACAAGGCCAGCCAAGGTCAGTAGAGCTACAGGGCCCTGGGAAGAAATACCTATTGTTGTAGCCACTGACCCTCTGGGGCTGTTTATTACGCAGCTGTGCTGCAATGGGTGACTGATACAATGGGCATGGAAAGAAGTGAACAAAGCCATGAAACACTCAGGAAAGCAAATGGAGTTGCTGGTCATTCGGGTGAGTGGCGTGAGACTAAGAGAGAGCCTCAGAGAGTGTGGGCTTTGGCTCAGGGACCTGGGTGGCTAAAGGTCCAGTGCCTGGGCTAGAGAACAGAGAAGGAGAAGTGACCACCCATATTAGCCTTATGCCAACAGCACCCTCGCCTTCCCCTCCCTGATCCTTTCTTTCTCCTTGTGTCTGGGGAAGGCCAGTGCCTGCATCTGCCAGGACAAGCCCCTCAGGAGCTGAGTCACTGTGTGGGATTATTCTCACCCTTGCCACACGCAGCTGCCCCCTCAGGCCTGCAGCTCTGTCAGAACTTCTCTCTCAGTACAGACCCACTAAGACAACCCCCAATTTGGACAAGGGGGGAACCAGATTTCCCAGCCTTGGGGGCCAACTCAAGAAAGGCCCACAGATTTCCCAGGGCTTCCTGCAAAGAGAGCAGTGGGCATCTTGTTACTTTCATGTACTTAAAATACCTGCCTTTGCAGCAGTGAAACTGCCCAAAATACTCACTTCTTTATTTCCAGCTAGAGAAATTGAACTCAATTTGCATTGGATAATTATTTTCAATTAAGTGATAACAATCCTGTTTTGTGCAAAAATAATCTTGTCCAAAGGCCAAACAGTTTATCCTATCCAAGAAACAGGGAGGCAGTGACAGGAGGAGGCCTATTAGCATGCTCGCAGTGCCATGGCTGGAGGGATGCCCCAGACAAGTCCCTCGTGGGGGGCCTCTGGCCCTTGGGCCAGAAGGGACCATTGACTTGGTTTGCCCTTTGACTCTCCCTGCCCTGCAGCCGCTCTTGCTGCTTTGGACAAGACGGGAGCTCCTCCTGACAGCTGCAAGTGGTAGAAAAGGCAGCTGGTCAGAGAAGGGCCCAAGAGCTCTGGACTAGCTGTCTGTCTGTGGACATGTCATCCCTCCTCTGGCCTCAGTATCCCCCTCTGTGCAGAGGGTAAGATGTATGGGGACTGTTCCAGCTCAGACGTGATTCTGTCCTGGCCTCCACAGCTACCCATATCTGAAGCCTGGTTTTCTATAAATGAACCAGCCTGGCAGCCAAGCCCCACTTCCTGCGTGTTCTGCCTGCTGCTGAGGCAGAGCTGCACCCCTACCAGGGGGATGGAGCAGGAGTAGGTTCTGAAGCCTCATTCAGGAGCCGCTTGTCTAAGCCTGCCTGTGTGTTCAGGAGCAGACAGCTCCCAGCAAGCGGCTTTCAGGAGCTGGAGCACTGAATTCTAAGATCACAGGGAGAGAACCCCCAGGCTGGGACCACCTGCCGTGTTGTCACTGGGCATGGGCCCACACATCTGTGGCAGTGGAGAGCTCATGTCCTCCCCAAAGCCCCATTGCCACATCAGCCCTTGTGGGAGGCCTCCCTGCCCTCCTGAGTGGTCTCTCCTGTCCACCCCCTCTGCCAACTTCAGTCACTTCCCAACTGGGACTTGAGGTCAAGTCTAAAGTATATATTCAGGTTGTTCACTTAGCCGTATGGGCAGCAGAGCTATAATCCTGCAAGCCCAGCTCTATCCATCCCTCCACACACCCGCCGACACTCAATATTGCACACGATGGTCACAATGTGTGCAGGTTGTTTGGAGCCCATTTTTGCTCTCAACATTATTTGGTAAACATTGTGTATCTCTTCATAGAGCCCCATGGGCCCCGTCATTCTCATTGTTTTATGGTGATGTCATACTTCCTGCACACAATTGTAGTTGCTCACATTCCTCCGCAGTCTTCTCTACCATAGCACATCTGGGCAGCCCCCTGCCCATCAAGCACGGCTCTCCAGCTGCCTTCCTTTCCTTCCTCCTGTTGCTGCATTTCCATTGCCAGCCTAAAGGCAGATGTGTTTATGGCCAAGTGCTATACCCATTTAAAGACTCTTCTTTAAATGCATACACTCCCATTCACACTCAAACGTGATTAGATTTATCAACAACAAAACACACAGCTCAGAAACCTCTTCCCCAAGTGGCAGCCAAATTGCCCAGCTAAGGCGGGCTCAGAGCTCTCTGCAGGTGGCAGCGGATCCCCTCAGCCCCCAGCAGCCTCCCACCTACCGGCGTCCTCCCCCAGGGAGGCCCAGGGGACAATGTGGGAGACAGTGAGGCAGCCACGACAGTGTGCACAGGACCGTGCTTCTGCACAACTCTCTTGGGCCCTGAAAAAGGAGAACGGTGTTTGTAGCCTCTGTGTTGTGCGTGGCTTGGGGTTAAAGGTGTGGCTAATATTTTTTTTTTTTTTTTTTTTTTGAGACAGAGTCTCGCTTTGTTGTCCAGGCTAGAGTGAGTGCCGTGGCGTCAGCCTAGCTCACAGCAACCTCAAACTCCTGGGCTCGAGTGATCCTTCTGCCTCAGCCTCCCGAGTAGCTGGGACTACAGGCATGCGCCACCATGCCCGGCTAATTTTTTATATATATATCAGTTGGCCAATTAATTTCTTTCTATTTATAGTAGAGACGGGGTCTCGCTCTTGCTCAGGCTGGTTTTGAACTCCTGACCTTGAGCAATCCACCCGCCTCGGCCTCCCAAGAGCTAGGATTACAGGCGTGAGCCACAGCGCCCGGCCTAATATTTTTGATATATTAACTGATGTGATATATTCTATAAATATGAATTTACATGGAAAGCTATTTATAGTGTGTGTTGCTAAGTGAAAATCAAAATTACAATTCATATAATCCCATTCTTGGGGAAGAAAAGAAAACCTACCTTCCTGTTCCAATCGTCCTATTGTTATTTACGTGGAAAAATGAGGATGGGGTAGTCCAGACAAGTAACTGGTGTGAATCTCTGTGCCCAGCACTTGGAATGTCTGACACTGGGGTGCCCAGTGCTGTGTGCTGTGCATCCACACCGGAGTTCTTTTCCACTCGGTGGTGGCAGTGCCCCTTGCACACCTCTGGCACACAGCGTGCCCTCGGCCAGGTCGGGCCGAGAAGCCCGAGAGGAGGAAAGAAACAAGAGACCATCTGAGCCACTGTATCTCTTAAGTACAGTTTTCTGTATTCAAATTAGACAGCACAATCTCCATGAATAAAATTACAGTTCCCAAAGGAGCAGGCCCAAGTTAAACGTGTAAGAGGCCGTCACCAGGCGGGGCTGGCTGTGAGAATTGAGCTCCGGTGTCATTCGTGGTGTGGTTCTGCTACTATGTGAGGGGCAGTGGGATAAGAGAAGCATGAGCCACACTCACCCCTGGTCTCTGAGGCTCTGGGTCCTCAGACTGGCTGGGTGCCAGGGATCAGGGCCACCCAGGGCGCTGACCAGCCCTCTTGAGGGTCAGCAGAGCCTCTCTGACTGACACAGTCCCAAGCTCTTCCCTGGCCCCAGGTCCACCACTGCCCATCCGGGTGACCTTGATGAGCGCTGCAGGTGGGGTCCCCAGCCCTGACGTGGAGTTTAGGGAGGAGGACCCTTGGGACCAATGCCTGGGCAAGGGAGGGCAGGGGGTGGGAGTGGGCAGAGGGAAAAGTCTAGCTGCCCCCGTGGCTTAGCAGCTGGGACTGACCCCATGGGGACGCCTGGTGGCTAGAATGTCCTTCCAAAGGTGCTGCGTTGTAGTTTCACGTGGAGATGGCCAGGCCTTTGTACCACCACATTGGTGGGTTACCAGATGTGGGCTGTCCTGGGAAGCCCGTGACATTGGGCCAGGTGAATTTATGCTGCTGAGGCCATCCTGAAGGGCTGGCTGCTGAAGGCCATGTGCTGATGACCTGCCCAGCCGCTGGGCAGCACGTCCTCCGGGGAAGGGGAGCTGGGCGGGTGGCAATGACTGATGCTCCCGGGGGCTGTGTCAGTCCCATGGGATAATATTGCCCCTGCCTCAGTGGCCCCGGGGGAGAAAGAAACCATCCAAATCATTTAGCTCAGAGCCTGGCACACAGTAAGTGCTTCAAAAATGCCAACCACTCTTGTCAGTCCCTCTCCTGACCCGACACAGGGTGACCTCCCCCCTCCCTGATCCTCGCACCCTCCCCAGCACCCAGCAAGTGTCCAGCCTCCCTTGCACACCTCCACTGACAGACAGATCACTACTTCCCAAGCCAGCCCAAGGAACCATCAAACAGCTTTTTATAATATTGTGGTAAAATATACCAAACATAAAATTTACCATTTGAATCATTTTTAAGTGTACAGTTCAGTGGCATTAACCACATTCGCATTGCTGTGCGACCATTACCACTTCCCATTTCCAGAACTTTTTTCCCCAAACTGACACTCTTTACTCATCAAACAATAACCCCTCATTCCCTGTCCCCCAAGCCCCTAGCAACCACCACACCACTTTCTGTCTCTATGCGTTTGACTACTCTGGGTATCTCATATGGGTGGACTCATATGGTATTGTCTGTTTGTGTCTAGCTCCATTTCTCTTAGCTTAATGCCCCCAATTTTCATCCATGTTGTAGCACGTGACAAGATTTCCATCTTTTTTTTTTTTTTTTTTTTTTTGAGACAGTCTCGCTTTGTTGTCCAGGCTAGAGTGAGTGCCGTGGCGTCAGCCTAGCTCACAGCAACCTCAAACTCCTGGGCTCGAGAGATCCTTCTGCCTCAGCCTCCCGAGTAGCTGGGACTACAGGCATGCGCCACCATGCCCGGCTAATTTTTTTTATATACATGTCAGTTGGCCAATTAATTTCTTTCTATTTATAGTAGAGACGGGGTCTCGCTCTTGCTCAGGCTGGTTTTGAACTCCTGACCTTGAGCAATCCGCCCGCCTCGGCCTCCCAGAGAGCTAGGATTACAGGTGTGAGCCACCGCGCCCGGCCCAAGATTTCCATCTTTTTAAAGGCCGAATAATATTGCATGGTATGTATATATCACATCTTGTTTATCCATTCATCTGTTGATGGACACTTGGGTTTTTTTCCACCTTTTAGCTATTATGAATGATGCTGCTATAAACACTGGTTGATATACAAGTATCTGTTTGAGTCCCTGCTTTCAATTCTTTTGGGTATATACCCAGAAGTGGAATTGCTGGACCATTTTTATTTTATTTTTGAGACAGCATCTTGCTCTATTTGCCTGGTCTAGAGTACAGTGGTGTCATCCTAGCTCAGAGCAACCTCAAACTCTTGGGCTAAGTGATCCTCCTGCCTCAGCTTCCCCAGTAGCTGGGACAGGCACAGGCACGTGTCACTATGCCCAACTAATTTTTTTTTTTGACAGGGTCTTGAACTCCTGGCCTCAAGTGATCCTCCTGCCTCTGCCTCCCAAAGTCTAGAATTACAGACATGCGCCACTGCATCCAGCCTAAGCTTAGTTTCTTGAGGAACCGCCGTACTGTTTCCACAGTGGCTGCGCCGTGCTCGTTGAGCGGCTCTGACTATGAGAAAGCTTTCTCCTCCATCGCGCTGGACTCTGCATTCCCATGACCTCCCACTGGCCCTGGCTTTGCCCTGGACAGCCCTGCTGAGTCTTTGAGTCTTAATCCAGCACGGCAGGTCCCCCGGTTCCCGGGCCCAGGGTGGCGGTCACACTGCCCCCTTCACAGAGGCACAGTGGCAGAGAAAACCCTACGGAGGGAAGGGGGAGGGGAGTCGCAGGGTCAGGGACAAGCTCTCTGTGGCACTTGGAATGAAACCCATGCCCCTTAGCCCACCCGCCACTCCCCCGAGCCCCTGCCTGCCTCCTCTCACCCACCCCAGCCTCCGGCCACCCCTCTCCTCTCCTCAGGGCACCCCCTGCTAACAAAGAAAATAATTCTCCTAGGAAATGCTGAAGGCATTTGAAGAGGTGACAGACTTAAAATCGTTACTTGGCTCTGTCAGTTTAACAGGTGAGACAGAAATTTCCTTTGATACTCGAAAATCTTTAAGTGTCTAACCTCCATTCCTGAAGGGATTGACCGTGTGGCTTCCTGATTTTACTGTCCTGAGACATGTCCACCTGTGTGGGACCCACCCCAGTGGGAAGGTGTTTGGGAGGGGACGGGGGAGGAAGGACACCATGACCGCCCACCACGACAAGTAAAGCAAAACCAACCTCACGCCAGTGGCACACAGTGGTGGCCACTCTCCGCCACTCGCCCCCAAAGGCAGCTGCCCCAAATGCTGAGTGCGTGTTCTCCCAGTTCTCCCACTGCGACAGTGCCACAGCGGCTTCCAGCGCCACGGGAAGGACTGGGCTTTCTGCCGCAGGATGGGGGCGCTGGTCCAGTCACAGGCGTGCACCCGCACAGAACAGCCACGGCCCACACTCGGCAGGCCTCCTTAAACGTCTCCCCTACGGCCACTTGCCTCACGCCAGCCCCTGCCATCCACAGCGGGGCTGGAAAGGCTGAGCGTCTGCCGGGGGATCCCGGACGCAGCTGGGGAGGTGTGAGTTCCAGCTCTGGCTTTCCCACCAAATGCAGGCTCCTCCTCTCTCCTCGTTTAGGAACCAAGAGGTTAGTAGTGGTAATCTCCAAATTTTTCTCTATATATGAATTTTCCTTTATTCCTGGCTTTGTCACAGCCCCTGGTGGGGGAGTGGGGGAAGCCAACATGAACGGTATGTGACGACCCTGTCCTCACTGAGCCCAAAGTTTGGACAAAGGGATGAAATATGGGTGTGAAGACCACAGGGTAGGAAGGAGACTGGATGTGACCCAAGGAAAGTTCTAGAAGCTCTAGAAGTTCTAGAAGGGGAGAGTCCTCTCGGCCTGGGGAGACCAGCTGCTTCCCGGAGGACGCAGGATGAGCCCTGAGCCTGTAAGATTTGGGGATGTGCACTGCTGAGATGGAAGGGGAGAAATAACACGGAGGACAGGTGGGAGACTTGGCTTCCCTCAGCCAGGCCAGCAAGGTGGCCAGCAAGGGCATCCAGGCGAGAAAACACATTGAGTTTATCGGTGCCCAGTACTGTGCAGCAGGGAAGAGAGGCCGCTTTAGGTTTGTTCGTTTCACGGAGCCAGTGTGTGAATCAATGATTTTTTGTGTCGGCACCTGGTCTTCAGCCACAATAGGGGCTTGTTCTGATGGTGGCTCGAATGATGGGGTAGGATCCTCAGAAGGAGAAGCTGACGTGCTGCCTTCCACGTGGGAGTCCTGAGTGGGGCTGGCCTGCACCTTATTTAATGTTAAGAACATTGCAGGAGATTTGGAAAAGAGAGAAAAGGAAAAATGAAATTACCCCCAACCATCTCTTAATACCTGAGATATCTGGTGTGTTTCCGCCTGGTGTTTTCCCAGAGTGTGAGCTGCTGTGTGTGTTACTGCCACATCACATGGCAGGGATCGTGCTGTCCATGGATATTTCTATCCTGCTTTTCCCGCATGTGTCCTCCCCCCCTCAATAATACCTCTGTACCCATCAGCTATTGCTGCATAACAATCCAACTCAAAGGTGAGTGGTTTAAGACGAACAAGATTTATTATTGCTCATGAATCTATGGTCAAGTCTAGGCCAGGCTCGGCTCATCTCGACTGGGGTTGCTTATGTGTCTGTGGTCAGCCGGTGGGTTCGCTGGTTGGTCTAAGGTGGCCTCGTTCACATGACATGGCAGGTCATGGCCTGGGCGGCCAGGTGACTGCGCTACGTGTCCACACTCCATCCCATTCTACTGGTCACGGCGAGCCGCAAGACCAGCCCAGAGTCAGACTGGAAGGGACTACAGATTTCAGGGTAGGGACACAGAGACAGGGAGGCCAGTAATTGTAGCATCAATCACTGCCCTTAATCGGCCCTAACTCCTAATTTTCACAGCTGCCATTTTTGATAGCAATCAAGTTTTTCATAGATGTACCACATTCCACAGATTATTGTTAAATATGCATGCCCCACATTTAATTTGTTTAAAATTTTTCTTTAATAACACTTACATGGGCTGGGTGCGGTGGCTCACGCCTGTAATCCTAGCACTCTGGGAGGCCGAGGCAGGCAGATTGCTCGAGGTCAGGAGTTCGAAACCAGCCTGAGCAAGAGCAAGACCCTGTCTCTACCATAAATAGAAAAAAATTAATTGGCCAACTAATATATATATAGAAAAAATTAGCCGGGCATGGTGGCACATGCTTGTAGTCCCAGCTAGTCGGGAGGCTGGGGCAGCAGGATTGCTTGAGCCCAGGAGTTTGAGGTTGCTGTGAGCTGGGCTGATGCCATAGCACTCACTCTAGCCTGGGCAACAAAGCAAGACTCTGTCTCAAAAAAAACAAAAACAAAAACAAAACACTTACATGAACAACTTGGTAAAGCCTTAAACTTTGAGGTCAAGAAAAGCAAGGTTTTGCACCTTGAATCAAAAACCCAAGGTTAAGTGAGAAAATTGTGCCCCTTAGAAGCAGTGCCACCTGCAGATCCTGCTAAGTTCCTCATCAGACCAAATCCAAATGTGTCAGACCAGGATTCTCAGACCAACTCTGAGTTCTGGCTGTTGAAATCACTTTCCAAGCCGGGTGTGCTGGCACACACCTATAGTCTCAGCTACTGGGGAGACTGAGGCAGGAGGATTGCTTAAGCCCAGGAGTTCCACCCTATGGTGAGCTATGATCGTACCTGTGAATAGTTGCTGCACTCCAGCCCAGGAAACATAGAGACCAGTTCTTAAAAAAAAAAGTGTCACTTTGCATCTCTGGGCCTCAGTTTCCCCATCTATAAAACTGGAGGGTTAGACTAGAACAGTCTCTCTCAAATGATGTTGCTCTGGTCTAAAAGCCAAAAAGATGCCAGTGACAGTTTTCTTAAATGTATTTTTAAATACATAAGAAAAGCACAAGGCACATCTGTCTTGTTCTCTGGAGTGATCCGCCTTAAGAAACATCGTCGTGTGCAGAGCAGGGGCCCGGCGCCAGCGGCCGCCCCACCGCACGGGCAGGGCGATGTCAGATCTGTGTATCCAGGCACGGGCGACACGTGCCAGGCAGCATCACAAGGCTGTGGATGATTTCTGGCCTCTGTTCTGTGTCTTGTCTTGTAATCCCAACATGTATTTGTGACCTTGTTCAATGTTCATTGTCTGTTAAATGCACTACACAAATTTAATTCCCATGGTTTGCAGCTGAGCAAAGGAGGTTTTAAAAGAAAGTTGTGTGTGTTCTCGCTTACGAGCTCTTGTTATCTTTCTTAAAAAGCTCCATGGACCAAATAAGTGGACTCCAAGCACCCTTTGATCTCTAACAGCCTAGAGATGAGGTGGGGAGGGGGTGCCTCCTTTCTTTCCCCCAGTCAGATTCAGAGGTCAACAGTCTTCACAGACTGGACCTGGGCAGGGTTACCCAGTAGCACAGCTTAGGGGCCACTGCTTATGATGGCATCCGGCACCAAAGAGGCCCTGGGAGTAGGATTTTTGGCAATGTTCTGGTTACAGACTTCCTGCCTATTCTGCCTGGAGAGGTCTTTCTTACTCTTTATAGTAGGTATACGGTTTTGTTAGCAAATTTCCTTGGGAGAATTGCTCCTCCCCTACCATGAGGCTGTCAATCATGGTGGCTCCAACCTTGGCCTTCTGAGGATCCCAGAGATCACTGTGCCCCACCCCTCACCACAGTGATTGGTTCAGAGGTGGGCATGTGACTCAAACAGCCAATTGGAATTCTTCTCTGGGATTGTTATTTTAGTCCATGGGAGAAAGGAGGGTTCCGTAGATTGAATAGTCTTGCTGTGAGGTCGTGTATCTGGCTGCCCACCACCAGCACTAAGAAAGAAGAAAGAATTCACGGAAAGAAGAAAGCCAAGCAGAGCCAAGAGATGGGGAGTGAGAGATAAGGCCCTGACAACAACACTGCCTGAGCTCATGCATCCAGCCATGCGTGGCTGCCCCTAGACTTCTACATTTCAAGAGCTAGTAATTGCCTTGATTGCCTAAGCTCCAAAGAGTTAGGTACCTCACTTGCAACCAAGGGTCCTTGAAGGCCCACTCAATAGGTCTACCATGTACAACTGTGCAGGTTCACACTGTGTAACAGGAAGGGACACCCCTGGACTCACACAGTGCACAATCTTTTCAGCTGAATGCAGTACAGTGCTCAGTCTTCACCTCCTCTCAGAAGGCTTTCCTGATTTCCCCGGGCAGAGCCAATCACTCCCTTCTCTATACTTCTAAGAATCTTGTAAAAATATATGCATGGGCCTCATCCCTCTGTGTTGCAGTTTACTTACCTACACACATGCCTGTCTCATCAGACAGGGATAGGAACTAGATCTGATTTATCACTGTTTCTCCAGTACCAAGCCAAGAAAGTGCTTAGGTGTTTATTGAGTGGATTGTAATCAAATCTCACTACAATGAGCAATTGGGATGCCCCATCTAGTTTGTTATTAAGAAAATTCTCCTCGTGATTGCCATAGAAAAGTACTGTAGAGTCAGAGTCGGCAAATTTTTTCTGTAAAGGGTCGGAGAGTAAATGCTGTAGGCTTTGCAGGCCACGCATGTGGTCTCCTTCACAACTACGCACCTGCTGTTGAGTAGCAAGAGCAGTTTTGTGGCAAAAGCAGCCACAGACAATGTGCAAATGAACGAGTATGGCTGTATTCCAGCGAAACTTTACTTATGCACATTGAAATTTCTTACAATTTTCATGTATCACAAAATATTATTCATATTTTGACTCATTTACAAATGTAAAAATCATTCTTAGCTCCTGAGCCACACAAAAATAGGCACTGGGTTTAGTGCCCCCGGTGTAGATGGTCACTGGGCATCTCCCTTCTCAGGGCATGCCAGGTGTTGGCGTCCCTCCCCTGACCGTGAGTCCTGGAGCGGGCTGCTGTCGCCTGGTGCGGCGGCCTCGGCCTGCACCTGCCCTCACTATGCAGTTTGGAGTTGGGGGCAGCTCCTAGGTGGCTCACAGGCTCACCATATGTCAGGCCAGGAAGGGCCTGTGTGACCACACCACGGGGCTGGGTGTGCTGATCTCTGGGGACCTTTGCACCAAATCACCCAGAGGTGGCAAGAGGAGGCTGATTTTTTCCCCATTTTTAATTTATTTTTTATTGAGGAAAAAAAAATATATATATATAATATGTAAGCATAAATCTCTACCATTTTTAAGTGTACAGTGCAGTGGTGATAAATACATTTATATTCCTTTTTGTTTTCCCTTCATCCTCCCACTCCTCCTCCCATTCCCAGCTGGTAACCACCATCTACCCTCCACCTCCACGAGAGCCACTGTTTTAGCTGCCACATAGGAGTGAGAACATGTGACATTTGTCTTTCTGTGCTTGGCTTATTTCACTTAATATAATGACCTCCAGTTCCATCCATGTTGCTGCAAAGGACAGGATTCCTTCTTTTTTGTGGCTGAATAGTACTCCATTGTGTATATGCACCACATTTTCTGTATCCATTCATCCGTGGATGGGCACTTAGGTCGCTTCCATATTCTGGCGGTTGTGAATAGGGTTGCAATGAACAGAGGAGTGCGGATGAATCACGCATTGATTTCCACGCAGGAGGTTTATTTCTTAAGCCCTTAATCTCCAGGTGCTGCTTACATTCACACACCACCATACATTTGGCTCTTGGTCGCACCCACCACCCCTCTCCCCAAATTCTGCCAAGCTGGTCCTTAGGACAGTGGCCCTTCCCTGTCACCCCCAGGCTGAGGTCTCTGACATGCTGTGGGCCTCACTTTCCGGGGGGCGCCCAGCCCCATGCAAGCTCTGCCCACAGGGCCACGAAGGCTCCTTTGCACAGGGCCTGTCTCGGGGGCTCAGACAGCGCCACACACATCCTCTCCATCTGCGGGAGATAGCAGATGTGCACTTAAAGAAAGGAATGCATACATATTTAATGATTTCGTTTAAGTAACTGGGCAAATATTCATTTTCTTAAAATGTTAATACATAATTAACTGATAATGAAATTAATTGGGTAAAACAGTCTAAAAATAATGCAGTGCTTATTACATGAGGGAATATAGCCACATCAAAAGAGGTTTAATTGTCCCAGAGACCACCAAGTCCCCAGAAGCAGAAAAGGGAAGAAGGTCTTTGCAGCCACGGAACCAGGGCCCTGAGCGGGGGCTCCCTGTCCACCCGCAGGAGTGGAGAGAGGGGCGTGCAGATGGTCTCGTGCAAGCCACCGATTCCGCAATGTGACAGTGGACTCAGAGAGCGTCCCAGAGTCCACTCCCAGCCCTCACACCACCACCTATTCAAAACATCAAAAAAGAAAGAAAAGAAAAGATCTACTACAGTTACCCTTTTGTTAGATTATAAAAGAGAAGGCTTGGAGAGACCTCACTCACTCCGCTTCCTCCACCAAGTGCTGGACCCCAGGCTGGACGCTGCAGGGAGGCCTGCGGGGGTGGGGGGTGGGTCTTTCCTCTGGGGAGGTCTGGGGTGTTTGGGGAAAGGACACAAAATCCCCGTGACAACTGCAAAAAGTGAGCATGTGGGGGCAGAGAGGAGGCAAGGTGGGGGAGGTGTCCCAGAGGAGGTGGCTTTGACAGGTGCCAATAGGGGAGGAGGCAGGGAGGCGTGGGCCTCTCAAGACAGCACAGCAGGGTCTTGTGTGGCTGAAACAGGACTGGCAAGGGCGTGTTGAGAGATGAGGCTGGACCAGTGGGCTGGGGGAAGGGGTCCCAAATGCGAGGGAAAAGCAGCTCTGGGTCCCACTAGCGGCCCTGCCTTTTATTATTAATCTCTCTTGTGAATTCAGGTGGGGAAAGGTCTGCTGAGAGTCATGCCAGAATTCACAGGAGAAAGATTCTGTAATTTCTTTTAGCTCTGTGACTCTGGACAAAGTATTCAGTATTAATGCAGTTGACCATGACGTCTTCTGTGTGCGCGACTGACAGACCAAATTACCTTTCCTTATCTCCTGGGGAGAAAAAAGGACCATTTACTTGACATATTTCATAATCATTTCACCTGCTTGCCCCCTACGGAGAGTGCTGGTGACCTGGCTCCCCCCATTCCCGCACGATGCAGGAAGCATGTCGTCTAATAAGCCCAGTTTCTAAAGAATGTTTTTAATCTTGGAATAGTGAGCGTGATTTTCGATTGTATTTTTAATTCTCTATCTGCTTTTTTCAAAGCGCAGGCTTTCATTCTAATTCTCATCTCAGCTCATCAGAGCCCAGAGGAGCTTGGACATCCTCCACTCCATGTCCTTGTTTGGCCTTTCACAGGTGAGGCCCAGAGAGGTGCAAGCATGGGGCAAGGTCACCAGCGGGACAGAGGGGCAGGCTGGGGGCTCAGAAGCCAGGGCTCTGCCCTCGGTGCCCGCTGGGCACAGTTCTCTAGCTGAAGGCTCGTAAACCCCCAGCCTGGGCAAATCCCCAGAAGCATTTCTTTCTTTCTTTTTTTTTGAGACAGTCTCATTTTGTTGCCCGGGCTAGAGTGCTATGGCATCAGCCCAGCTCACAGCAACCTCAAACTCCTGGGCTCAAGCAATCCTCCTGCCTCAGCCTCCCGAGTAGCTGAGACTACAGGCATGCGCCACCATGCCCGGCTAATTTTTTTCTATATATTTTTAGTTGTCCAGCTAATTTCTTTCTATTTTTTTAGTAGAGACAGGGCCTCACTCTTGCTCAGGCTGGTTTCAAACTCCTGAGCTCAAATGATCCACCCGCCTCGGCCTCCCAGAGTGCTAGGATTACAGGTGTGAGTCACTGTGCCCAGCCCATTTTTTCTTAATTATGATAAAATACACATAAAACATCTACCATTTTGGCCAGTTTGAAGTGTACAATTCAGTGGCAGTAAGTACATCACGTTGTTGTGCTACCATCATCACCATTCACCTCCAGAACCCTTTTCATCTTAGAGCTGAAACTCTGTTCCCGTAAATAGCTCCCCGTCTCTGTTCTCCCCCAGCCCCTCGTAACCCCCACTCTACTTCCTGTCTCTATGAATTGGACTCTTCTAGGTGACTCATGTAAGTGGACTCCTACAGTATTTGTCTTTTCGTGACTGGTTTATTTCACTTAGCCCGCTGTCTTCAAGGTTCATCCCCATCGTAGCCCGCGGCAGACTTCCCTTCCTTTCTAAGGCTCAATGTTATGCCACTTATGTATGTGCCACGCACGTCCTGTTTTTCCATTCGCCCATCCATAGACACAGGTTGTTTCCATCTTTTTCTACTGTGAATAATGCTACGAACAGAAATCTCTCTTCAAGACCTTGCTTTCAGTCCTTTTGAGTATATATACCCAGAGGTAGACATGTTGGATCATATGACGATTCTATTTTTAATTGTTTGAGCAGAAGCATTTTCTGAATTATTGGGAACCGCCCTTGCCCGGAGGCTCCTGGGCCTACCACGCTCCTTAGGTCTTCTCCCAGGGAAGGAAAAGCAGCTGTGGGGAGGGGCCTGCCCGCCTGCCCGGCTCTGTGAGGGCTGCTTCTGCAGATTTCTAGCCAGTGCTTCCTGGGGGCACCGACGCCCTGGCTCTGGCCCCTGCCTTTGGAAGCTGACGGGCCAGGACCTGCACACTCACATGAAATGTAGTAATAAGGGCCAGGGACCGTTCATGATGCGTCTCGTTTAATTCTCACCTCAACCCTGAGAGGTAGGGACAATTGTTACCCCATTTTACAGGGGACAGCATTAATGCTCAGATGTTAAATAATGGGTCCCAGAGAAGAAAAGCGGCCAGGCCCAGACTCCAGCCCAGCCCCGCCTGCTCTTTCCACTGCCTGAGCCGCCTCTGGGCGAGGAGATAGGAGTGTGTAGGAACAGGGACGGGCAAAACTGGTTCTGTCCGAGCACTTGGAAGGTTCCTGGGAAGAGGCTGAGTCTTAGCAGGACCTTGAAGGACGGGCAGACACTGGAAGGGGGAGAAGGCGGAGGGAACTGTGCCATGAGCCCCTTGGGTGGTTCTCTCTGCATTCAGACAAAGAAAGGTGATATATCTTAAATGTGGTGGAGATTTTTTTTAAAGACTATAACTCTAGATTAATAAATTTGAAAGATGTATAAAATGGATAATTTGTTATAAAAATAAATAGCTGTAAGATTGACTCAAAAAGGAGTAGAAAACATAAAAAAGGCCGTGGCAGCAATTGGAAAATTTTCACTTTCTGTATTACCATAACATTTTAACTTTTAATAATGCACATTTGTTACTTTTGGAATCTGAAAATAAGTATATGCAAATGAAATAGATACATTATCATGGAAAATATTTATGACATATTATTAAGTGTAAAAAGCAGATTGTGAACTGGTATATAGAGAGAATGACCTCCACTTACGTAAGTAAATATGTGAATGTGAGCTGAGTGAATATGTGAAAGGATACATACCAGAGTTTTACCAACAGTTACTCCTGGGAAGTAGAATTATGGGTGGCTTTCTTTTTCTATTATTTATGTTTTACCACTAAAGAAAAAAAAAACAATAAAAGTTGTATTCCTCTGCTAGCGATACCATAACAAAATACCACAGACTAGGTGGCTTAAATGACGGAAATTTATTTCTCACAGTTCTGGAGGCTGGAAGTCCGATGTTAAGATGCTGGCAGGCTTGGTTTCTCCGGAGGCCTCTCTCCTTGGCTTGCAGACGGCCGCCTTCTTGCTGTGTCCTCACAAGGCCTCGTCCCTGTGTGCATGCCTCCCGCGTGTCTCTCTTCTTATAAGGACACCAGTCATATTGCATGAACAGCCAGCCTTGTGACCTCATTTTACCTTAATTATCTCTTTAAAGGACCCATCTCTAAATACAGTCACATTGGAGGCTAGCTGGGCTTCAACCTATGAATTTTGGGGAAACACAATTCAGTCTACAGCAAAATTTAATTTGAAAAAGAGAAGTAAAGCTTGTTAAAGCTATGCTCTTGCTGAAAGAGACGGGCAGTTCTTGGTGTGAATTTTGTCAAAGTTTCATAGTTAATTTCTATGCTATGTAACCTTTCCCAGAGCTTAGAAAACTTAAAATTTTTCCAATTAATTTTACACAGTTAGCATAACTCCAATACCAAGATGTGATTTTTAAAAAGAACACAAGATAAAGTGCATCTATCTAAAATCAAGAGCCAACATCAAGCCAGTCACAATGGCTCACACCTGTAATCCTAGCACTGTGGGAGGCCGAGGTGGGAAGACTGCATGAGCTCAGGAGTTCCAGACCAGCCTGAGCAAGAGCAAGACGCCCCCCAACACCCAACCCCACCCCTTCTCTACAAAAAGTAGATCAATTAGCTGGGTGTGGTAGCATGCCCCTGTAGTCCTGGCTGCTCAGGAGGCTGAGCCAAGAGGATTGCTTCAGGCCAGGAGTTTGAGGTTGTAGCCACCACACTCTAGCCCAGGCGACAGAGCAAGACCCTGTCTCAAAAAAAAGAAAAAGAACCAACATCATACTAATGATAAAACACTAAACTCCAGTCCAGAGGAATTCAGATTAGAGTCAGAATTAAGACTAGGGAGCCCGGGCGCGGTGGCTCACGCCTGTAATCCTAGTACTCTGAGAGGCTGAGGAGGGAGGATTGCTTGAGGCCAGGAATTCGAGACCAGCCTGAGCAACATAGAGACACCCTGTCTCTACTAATAAAATAGAAAAAATCAGCTGGACGTGGTGTCATACACCTGCAGTCCCAGCTACTCGGGAGGCTGAAGCAGGAGGATCACTTGAGCCCAGGCATTTGAAGTTGCAGTGAGCTATGATGATGCCACTGCACTCTAGCCTGGGTAATAGAGTCAGACCCTGTCTCAAAGAATAAATAAATAAATAAATAAAATGTGAAAAACTCAGAATCAATAAAATACCATATATGAATAGGTGAAATTGTGAGAAATGCTGTCCTTGTAAAAAGCCATGGCGGAGCCAAGGCTTTCCAGGCATGATCCCAAAGGCAAAAAGCATAAAACATAGACTTGACTACATAAAATCAAAAAATCTCTTATATTGAAAAAGAACATTGAAAAGAGAAGGATGTGGGGGGAAATATTTGCAATGTGTGATAGACAAAGAACAAGTAGACTTGCTATTTAAAGAGCACTTACAAATCAAAAGTGAAAAAGAATGAACACTCCAAGATAAAAATGGACAAAGAACAGCAACAGGAAATTAATAAAAGAAGAACTAAAAATGGTTAAATATGTTAACTATATAAAACTATTTAGTAGTCAAATAAATGCAAATTAAAACTACAGTATGATACCTCTTTTAAAACATCAAATTGGCGGAGATGTGAAAATTGATAAAGGTGTTTGCAGGGACTGGAAAATAAAGATTCATATTATACTTCTGGAAGGGGCAAGATTGGCACACTGTTTCCCACTGTGGATAATAAGGTCTTGAAAACATGCACGCCTGTTGACCCAGCAGCCAACTTCTAGAATTTATCCTAAGGAAATAAATGAAAAGATCTAAAAGATTTATGTATGAGGCTGCTAATCACAGGGGAGAGTTTTAATTTAATTTTAATTTTTATCAAGTTATACATGCACATGATTTCAAAGGTCAAAAAATTCTGCAAGGTTTATTATGAAAATCAACAATTCCCTGAAGCTCCTGCCCCAATCACGGCCCCACTCTTCCATTTCAGTCCCAGAGATGCTGCCTTCCATCCTTTAGGTATTTACTGTATTTTCTGCAAATACTATGCTTATATTGCTACTTCTTGATTTTTCAGGTTTGTACATTGCATAGTGATTTGTCATTATGGAAGGGGAGAATTTAGCCTCTCATCAAACACCCGCATAACCCCCCCCAAATGCATTCACATACCTCTCCTCCCCCCATTCATACCCTCCAATATAGTTATTTGTAATTCTGATCAGATCAGTATTCATTATATGCCTTATTCTGACTGTAAATCTATTATCATATCAGCTAGATAGGACACTACACTACTATTTTCTTTTCCAGCACAACATGTTGTTTTCCTTGGAGTTAATAAACTGACCTGCTTTTATCATGTGTTTAACATTTACTAATTTTTATTACTAATTTAACCACAAAGTCTTTCTTTCAGAATTTTCAACATATTACTACTCCATTTTTTTCTGTTTTCTGCTGATGCTATTAAAAAACCCAGTGCCATTCTGATCTGTGATCCTTTGTATGAAATCTACTTTTTCTCTGCAAACTTATAGGATATTTTCTTTGTGCTGGATATTCATATTCTTCTACTCTAGGATATATGAAAAAAATATTTTTTAAAAATTACTTTCTTCCTTCTTTCTTCCTTCTCTGGAATTCCTATTACTCAGAGGTCAGACCTCTTGGACTTGTCCACTAATCTTATTTTTTATTTCCTCCTTCTTGGTGTTTTTTTTGTTTGTTTTATAACCAGGCTCACAGCTGACTTCTTGGTGGTTTTGTCCTTTTTGTGGTTTTGCTCTATGTTCTGGTAGATATCCTTCACTTCATCTTGCAGCCTGGATGGGAAGCACATCACTCAACCAGGTCAGATTCTCCTAGGAAATCTCTTGCCTGGAGGAAAAAGTCTAGTTGAAGTTTCTAGAAGAAAGGGGTGGAAGGAGAAGGTTGGGTATCTCTATATTCGACATTCAGTGTGCACATGGTCACTTAATGCTTGCCCTCTCTGTTTCAGAACAGCAGTGTGGCCCTGGCTTCTGCCCTAGACTCTCGAGCATAGAGACCCTCCTGCCTCACCCACCTTCCCGCCTAGAAGGAGCCTCCAGACTTACCCTAGGATCCAAGAGGGCTGGGGGTATCTGGAGATCTAATTTCCTCTCAAATGGTTTTCATTGTGACCCATTTTACTTTTCTCCTTCCCTCACCCACCTCATAACCCCAATTCTGGCTCCAAGGTCCTTGGCATACCTAGTTGCTGGGCCTCTGCATGATTCTGCAGTATAAATCAGGCTGCTTTTCAAATGTGGGATTTAGCTCTCTTGGGACTGCTAAATCCATCTACTTTCCAACTTCCAAAATGCTATCACTGATGAATTCTCTATTATTCTCCTCCTCCTTGTGGATTCATTTTTATTTAATCAGTTTTCTATAGTTTGGAGAGAAAGAAAAATTGCCCCAAGGTGAGGGTTTTGGGGTCCTAGCTTCATGTGGAAGGTCTCTGATTAGACTCCCCATCCTGGAGAATCCTGGGCCTCCACACAATGGCCTCAGCCCCCAGTCCTCTCAAAACACAGCTGTCCTTCAGCTCATTTAGTTAGAAGGCAAATACCCACAAGGCAAAGGAGTAACTCAAGTGTCCAATCTAAAGAGTTAAAAAATACAATAAACCCCAAAACAATATAAAGAAGTAGATAAAAAATACAAAATGGAAATCAATGAAATAGAAAACGAAAATACAATGGAAGAGACCAACAAAATCAAGAGTTGATTTTTTGAAAAGATAAAATAGATAAACCTCTGGGAAAATGGATTTAGAAAAGGAAAGATATACATAAATAACATCATGAATAGAAAGGGGAATATAACTATAGTTAAAACAGAGCTTTTAAGATAATAAGATAGCCAAATACATGGAGATTTTATCTTTTCATGTGACTATATTTACAAATAAAAACTTAATAGTATTAAAAAAAAGATAAGAGAATGTTAACAACTTTATGCCAACAAATTTGAAGACTTGGTACAAATAATCGATTCCTACCCAAACTGGAAGTTTTAAAAATAAAAATTTTCAATAGTCCCAAAGCTAGTATATTAAAGAAATTGAAGCAATAATTAAACATCTTCCCACAAAGAAAACTCAAGGCCAACATGGTTTTATACATAAATTCTAGCAACACTTCAAGGAATAGATCATCCTAATCTTATATGAATTCTTCCAGAGAACAGAAAAGTAAGGAATATTCCCAAATTTATTCTTTGAGGTCAATACAATATTAATGACAAAATTAGACAAGTACAGTGTGCAAAAGGAAAATTATGCGCCCATTTTTCTTGTGACTGTAGATGTAAAACCCTAAGTAACATATTATTAAAATTATCCAACTGCGTATAATAAAGACAGTGTACCATAACCAAGTTGGGTTTATCTCAGGTATACAAAGATAGCTTCGTATTAGAAAATCTATAAAGGTAATTTCCCACATTAATAAATTAAAGAAAAAAACCCATATGATCACCTCAATAGATGATAGAAAATGTATTTGATAGAAGTACATACTAATTTATGAAAAACCTCTCATCATATTGGAAATAGAAGGGAATTTCCTTAACTGAATAAAAAATCTAGGCCGGGCACGGTGGCTCATGCCTGTAGCCCTAGCCCTCTGGGAGGCCAGATAGATAGATAGGCAGGTAGATAGATAGATAAGAAAGATAAACTATCATTATTTATAGATGATATGATTTTCTACTGAGAAAACCCAAAGGAATCCACAGACCAACTATTAGTTAGCAAGATTTCTGGGTTTAAGATCAATAGGAAAAAGTAAATTAAATTCCCAGTCATTAAAGAAGCAACATCAAAGGTAAATAAATATGAAAATATGATCAACCTTAGTAGTTTCCTGGGAAGTTCAGATATAAACAAATGTATAGCATTTTATACCTATCAGATTAGCAAAATTTTTAAAAAATCTGACAACACCAAGTATTGGAGAAGAGGTAGCGTAACAAACCCTCAGATACTGCTCGTGGGAGAGTGATGGGCATGACCCTTTGGAGAAGCCATCAGTACCATCTGGCTAGGTTAGGTCGAAGGTACCCTGGACTCAACAGTTCTGTATCAGGGTACATGCCCTAGAAAATGTTCACAAAAAGACATTTACAAGTATGCTTATGGCAACATTGTTTATAGTGACAAAAAAGAGAAATATTTATTGACAGAGGAATGAATAAAGATGGCACATTCATACAAAGAAAAATATAACATTGTGTAAATATGTAAGATATAGAAGGATGTGATCCTACTTAAAATTGTGGTATTCCACCCCTACCTCTCCACCTTCCTTTATTTTCCCCTTTGCACTTCTCACATTTAATATATTGCATAAGTTATCTACATTTCATAAATGTTGTTTATTGTTGGCTCACCCCAGTGGAATGCACACTCCACAAGAGCAGTGATCTTGTCTGTTCTGTTTGCTGATGTTTCCAGGGCCCAACATAGCGCCTAACATACAGCAGGTGCTCAATAGGGGAACAGGGTCAGGAAGGGGCACCCAAGAGCCTTCCAGAGTCCCTATAAGATTTTATTTCCCAACCTGGGCAACAGAGATAGAAACATTTATTATTCTATCATTACCGACAATTTTTGCATGGTAGAAAAAATTCACATTACAACTTGAAAAAAAAGGAACAACAAGCAGCTGCAGAAGGTGTTATACTTTCCAAGGGTTTTCCCACATGGTCTCAGGGGGCAAGCGTGCAGAAGGGGCTTCCTGTAAGCACAGCACAGAGCAAAGTGGAGCTTGGGACTGGGGGCTCTTCCACACCTCTTTGGGGGGACATCACAGCCAGAGAGAGAGAGAAGGGGCAGCCCAGAGGACCACCCCTTCTGGGTGAGATGGCGGGGCCGCGCCAGAACATTGCTTTGTCTTACACTGTCTCCACCCACTGGGCCCCGCTGTCGACTGGCATGCGGCTCTGAGTCACGCCGGGTTCTGCTTTAGGAGACCTGGGAGCTGTCCCAGTTCAGAATCCGAGTCCCTGTGGGAACCTCCACCCAGAGCTTCTCATGGCTCAGTCTCCAAGCTGCCCCCCAATCCCGTGGATAATGGGGAGAATAAATATTGACCCTGTTTTGTCTACATCCCAGGCCTGTTGTGAGAATCAAATAAGGTGAAAAAACACTCCCTAACAGTAGAGACCAGAGTCTCAATGTGATTTTGCATTTTTTCTTTTGATATGAAACCTTTTAACATAAACATCATCCATGTTGTTACATAGTCTTCAAGACGATTGTTTTTTTTCTTAATTTATTTTTATTTTTTGCGTCCCTCCCCAAGACAATTGTTTTTTATTAGCCAAAAAGCCATCAAGGACTCAAGCAAAATGTATTAAATCATCCTCTATTGCCTGTGTATGCCGTTCTCCTCTACTGTAAACAACACTGCGATGGACATCTTTATGTGCTTATGTATGGACGAAGGGAAAACTTCCCCTTCACCCTCTGAAGGTTTCCAGAAAATCAATTCACAAAAAGCATATTGACAGTAGAAAAAGCATATAACTTTATTAACATGCATTGGAGAGAATCACAATGGGGTTCGGAAGCTAGACCATTTTCCATAGGGGAGGAAGGAGATGGGGAATGCAGACAATTCTTTTGAGGGACAGTAAATGTTATTAAGGAGAACGAGTGGATGAGGGAGACAGAAATTAACTTAGGAGCGATTCTCTTTGGGATTTGAATGAGCCTGAGAGGCAGGCGTCGTTTTGTGGAACAGTCATCCAGGTGCAGTTGCCTTCTCCGGTCTTCTTTTCTGCAGTAGACAGTGCGGTGACAAGAGGATAGAAGGCAATTCTGTTTCTTTTGGTAAGAAGCTTTCTTGGTCAGATAAGGAAATTCTGGAGAAGAGTCCCTCTCTGTGCTTGGGGTGTGGGGAGGGACAGGACAAAGTTAAAGGGACCCAATTCCGAGGCTTATTTCTGAGGCCTCTCAATTTTCAAAAGCCCTCAGCACACCCAAGAGCCCTATTTGAGGGAATTATTTTCTGCACCCCAGCACTTACAGACTCAGTTTGCTTTTTTAAAAATTATTTCACTGGGTTAAATCCTAGAGGAAAGAACTGGCCAGAGAATATGAATGGCCTCTATGGCTTGTAAACCCGACGTCATCAAAAGGATCAGACTCCAGTTCTGAAGAGTTTATTCAAGTGCTAAGGTGAAGGAGAGCCATCCAGGAAACAGACGCCAAAGAAATGGGGTCAGGGCTCCAAAATGCAGAGGCCAAGGCTCTACTCACACAGGTGGAAACAAAGTTTAGCAGGATTACATTTCTCATACAAGGCTGGTTCGTGAATTACAGCAATATGATTGGTTGCAACTTGTTCCTTTTAAGGAAAGGTATATTTAACATTCCATCTTGAGCAATCTGATAGTCATAGGGTCTTTTGTGCCATCTGGTCTGAATCCGATGCAGAAGAAAGAAGAAAGTGAATTGATAAAGAGGTTCAATAATTAACAAGAAAGGGGTCTTTCCTCTGGCGCCATGTTGTCTTTTCCAACATTTTGCAAAACAATGTAGGTGAAGGAAACGTTAATCTATAATCAGAGAAACAAAATTTGCGGCTGCCTATTATTTAACTCCGGCCCCACAATCACATTTCCTTTAAGGCTCAAATAATTTAAAGGTCACAAAACTTTAATTTGAATTACTTATTTTCACAGGCTTGTGATAGGTTCTTTCAAATTTCTGTTTCCCAAAGAGCTAGTCCTAGTGTCATATAAGTGTGTGGGACCATCGTGTCTTATGCCAGGAGGATCGACTCCTGGCCTGGCATAATTCAAAATTTGCTGAATTCAAGACTAATCCTGCGCCTGTGCTCCTAGCACTCTGGGAGGCCGAGTCGGGTGGATCGTTTGAGGTCAGGAGTTCGAGACCAGCCTGAGCGAGAGCGAGACCCCCGTCTCTACTAAAAATAGAAAGAAATTAATTGGACAGCTAAAAATATATAGAAAAAATTAGTCGGGCATGGTGGCGCATGCCTGTAGTTCCAGCTATTCGGGAGGCTGAGGCAGGAGGATCGCTTGAGCCCAGGAGATGGAGGTTGCTGTGAGCTAGGCTGACGCCACGGCACTCTAGCTTGGGCAACAGAGTGAAACTCTGTCTCAAAAAATATAAAAAATAAAAAAATAAAAGACTAATCCTGATGAAAGATGGGAGGAGACATTTATATTTGCTTACCAGTTTGAAAGAATGCCCTACTTTTAGACGTGTTTAAAGCTGAAGAAAAAAAAGAAAAACAAAAAGAAAAATGCCCTACTTGGCAATATTGTTAATCCAATTTACAGCTCACTTTAGACAGCTTTGAAATTACTTATTTTTTGGCATACATTTTAAAAGTTGGAAGCACTCCAGCAAAGTAAGAGTTTATTAATATTTAGCATTTGCGGAGGGAGAGGGGGCAGGGGCAATATTTGTAACCCTAACAATATTTGTAACTCCATAATATGATGAAATAAAAAAAAATTTAGCATTTGATAAAATAGTTACCTTGAATATTTAAAATGCTCAAGAAATGCTACCATACTGTGCTACTTTTGCCACATCATCTCCACCATTGTGCTCTATCATTTTAATTATGTTGTTGGGGTTTTTTTTCCCCTAAATAAATAGCACTTCTTCAAACTACCAAGTTTGTACCTCTAGGCCTTGAGATCTATTTATAAGGGTGGGGAAGAAGGAGGCAATGTAATATGTATGCCTCCTCAGAACCGGCTAATAATTATATGCCTACTTATTAAGAATTTGCTTTCTTGCAGGCACTGGGCCAAGCACTTGTGCTATATCATTTAATCTTTGATCCTTTTAGATAGGCACAGTTATCCCCACATTGCAGACAAGGAAACTGAGGTGCAGGTCCTAGGAATATCGCCCTTATGGTATGCAGTAGGTGGAGTCGGAACAAAGATAGGACTGATTGTCAAGAGGCAGGGACCCTGGTCCCTGCAGCTGTCCCTGGCTTCCAGCTCATCATTCACCCCTCTTATCTCTTCTCTAGGTGATGGGCACTGTCATGTGGCTTCCTCATATCCCACAGGCCAGTCCCCCGGGGCCTCGCTGTTCCAGTGCAGTTGGGGAGAGGTTCTGGCCTTTTCTTTCTCCACACAGAGCAGCAGGACAGGCATGACCTCAGGGCTCAGCAGAGCATGAGACCAGCCATCGCCCATCCACCTGCTGTCGTGTGCTGTGGTTACAACGTCTTCTTGCTCGCTCGGAAGCCCTGAGAACTCAGATCGGCCCTTTCACTCATTCTCCAAGCACTTATTGAGCACTGGCTGTGAGCATGGCAGCTGCAGTGGGGGTGGACCAAGGGCCAAGGAGCCAGGCTCCGCTCTGTTCTCTGACGCCAGCTGTGGGGCTTGGGTAAATCACTGCTGCGGCCTCTAACCGCAGTTTCCTCATCTGTAAATGGGGATAACAAATGACTCCCTCAGAGGGTTGTTGTGAGGCCTACAGGAAGAGAAGGGCATGACTGAGGCCCGCACAAGAGGCCCTATTAAGTAGGAGCTGAAACGGGCTCTCCAGGTGTTCTCTGGGTATGACTCAGGGGCCAGCTGCGGGTGCTCGCTGGCCTGGAACTGACACCCAGGATGACCACAAGGGAGAAAGTGCCGGGCTAGGAGGAGGAAGGCACTCTCACTGGGGGCTGGGAAGAGCTCTGGGAGGGCTTCCTGGAAGAGCTGGTGTTTGCACTAAGTGAAAATGGGTCCTGGCTGGGTGTGGTGGCTCACACCTGTAATCCTAGCACTCTGGGAAGCCGGGGCTGAAGGATTGCTCAAGGTCAGGAGTTTGAAAACCAGCCCGAGCAAGGGCGAGACCCCATCTCTACTAAAAATAGAAAGAAAGAAAGTGGCCAACTAAAATTATATAGAAAAAATTAGCCAGGCATGGTGGCACATGCCTGTGGTCCCAGCTACTCAGGAGGCTGAGGCAGGAGGATCACTTGAGCCCAGGAGTTTGAGGTGGCTGTGAGCTAGGTTGATGCCATGGCACTCTAGCCCCAGCAACAGAGTGAGACTCTGACAAGAAAGAAAGAAAGAAAGAAAGAAAGAAAGAAAGAAAGAAAGAAAGAAAGAAAGAAAGAAAGAAAGAAAATGGGTCCCACGTTGTGATCAGAGTTGCTGCCTGCATCCAGAACTTTCATTTAAAATCTGGATAGAGTCGACTGTGGTGGCACACACCTGTAGTCCCAGCTACTCAGGACGCTGAGGCGGGAGGTTTGCTTGAGCCCAGGAGTTCAAGTCCAGCATAGACAACATAGTGAGACCCTTTTTTTTTTTGAGACAGAGTCTCGCTTTGTTGTCCAGGCTAGAGTGAGTGCCGTGGCGTCAGCCTAGCTCACAGCAACCTCAAACTCCTGGGCTCAAGCAATCCTCCTGCCTCAGCCTCCTGAGTAGCTGGGACTACAGGCATGCACCACCATGCCCGGCTAATTTTTTTTTTTTATATATATATCAGTTGGCCAATTAATTTCTTTCTATTTATAGTAGAGACGGGGTCTCGCTCTTGCTCAGGCTGGTTTTGAACTCCTGACCTTGAGCAATCCGCCCGCCTCGGCCTCCCAAGAGCTAGGATTACAGGCGTGAGCCACAGCGCCCGGCCGAGACCCTTTTCAAATAATAAAAATAAAAAAATAAAATCTGGACAGAAGACTTCCTGCAGGAGATAACTTTGAAACGACTCTATGCACCGAGGGGACACCCTCAGAGCATCTTGGGGAGCCCTGCCTGCCCCCTCCATCAAATGACAGACATGATTCATTCATTCAATAAGTATTTATTACGCACCTGCTGTGAGGTGCCGGGCACTGTTGTTGGCACTGGGGGTATGGCAGCGAATAGAACAAGGCCCTTGCTGTCAGAGCTTACAGCAGAGTAGGCAACTAGACAATACGCAAATAAGAAATAAGGCAATGTCCAGCTGGCACTGAGTGCCAAGGGGGCAGGGGAAGCAGGTGAGGGGAGGAGAGAAGGAGCGGTGCTGTCAGGGAGGTCTGTGAAGGGCCGACTTCCCAGCCAGATCTGCAGGACAGGAGGGCGCAGGCCTCAGGGACATGGGGGGAGGGGAAGGTTCCAGATAGGGGAACAGAGAGCGCTGGGCAGAGCAGGAGGCGGCCAGGATGCCAGGGAAGCTGCAGAGGAAGGGAGGCAGGCCTGAGGGGGTGGCACACCCCTGGGGAGCTTCCTCACAGGAGCTCGAGCTGGCTCCGGCTGCCCCTGAGAAGAGACTGCGGCAGGACAAGGGTGGGACGGGGGTGCCGGAGCCTGCAGCAGAGGTGCTGCTGCTTGGACCAAGGTGGAGGCAGCGAAGGGGGAGAAGAGCAGGCTTCTGGTGTGCTTAGAGGTAGAGCCCGGGGGATTTTTGACAAGCTAGACCACCTGAGCCCCGAATGCCCTCCTTGGGCTGCGGGTCTGAGAGGTTCCCACCGTGGTCACACCAAACACCACCTAGAAATCTCCGCTTTCTGCAGGTGATTGTGAAAATAAGACCTTAAATGTTTTGTTTGGGTTTTTTTTTCTTGAAACAAGACCAAATGTAATCACTGTAAGAAAAGCTCCACCTCCACCTCCAGGGCGCTGCTTCCTCAGGGAGGCAGGGATTAGGTGAGATTTGCAGGGCTGTGTTGACTCCCAATTTAGATGCTTTCCATAAATTAATTACAGGGAGAGGGAGCCCTGGGGGCGGGTTCCAGGCAGCTCTTCCCAGACAGCAGCCCTGCTGCCTGGTGCCCCACGGGCTCTGAGGGGCTGCTGGGACGCCTGGTTTCTGCCTGAAGCTTGTCGCTCTCAGTCCCTATGGGGTGAGCCTCTTCCTCATCAGGAGAGAGCTCGGGCACATGGGAGCTTTGGGCTTTCCCCTGAGCAATGGGAAGCCATGGAAGGTGGCAGGCAGGGGAGGGACAGGAGCAGTTTTGCATTTTAGAGGGGACCTTTGGCAACTCCAGGAGAGTGTGTTGGAGAAGGCAAGGCTGGAGGCCAGGAGTTCCAGGTGGGGCCTTCAGGGAGGGGAAGAAGAAAGGGAAGTGGGCTCAACAGAAAGGGCAGGGGTTGCCACTAATACAGAACCACCTCCCTGGGCTGGTCTTAGTCGAGGCTCTGCCCTGGGGACCCAGGCCTGACACCCGCCTTGCCCTGGGCCTGAGCCCCTGTTGATACAGCTTCTCGGGGCCCATTGCAGGCCAGTGACTCATGAATGAACTGCTTAGCTTGTCCCTCAGCACAGTTCACAGCTTTGGCCCTAAGCATCGGCAGATGACAGAGGGACTTCCAGAGGTGTTTATGGGACTTTTGCTGCAGTAGTTGAGTGAACTGCGGCCTGCCGGGAGCCGCCTGCCCCTCCCTGTTCCTTACTCCTCCTCAGCCTGTCCTAAGTCAGGGATGGGGCTTGGTTCTCTTCCAGGTGGGAAGTGGCAACCTTGGCCTTCAAGCAGTGTGCCTGAGCTCCTCCCTCAGCCTCTGCTCAAACCCTTTTTCCTCTGAAGAACCCGCACACAGCAAGTCCCACGCCTCCTCCTCCGGGAAGCTGCACTCTGATCACTTCTGCCTGGGAGGTGCTGCTACGGGGCGTGGGGTTCTGGAAGCCCAGCTCCAGTGCCGGGGTTCCATGACCCTGAGATGAAACCTGCACTCCAGATCGAAGCCTGCAGGAACAGGCCAGACATGCGCTGTTTGTCTCCCTTCCCTCCTCCTCCTGCTTCCCACTCCCTTCCTGGTTTATTCTGGGAGCACTTTCTTAATAAATCACTTGCTCATGAATCCTCAGCCAAGACCGCTTCTGGGAAAGCCGATCCTCCTCGAGAGCTCCCCTGCAAAAGAGATCGATGCCTCCCAGGCCCGAGGCCTGCAGGTTCCTCCCCAGTGTGAAGAACAGTCTTGCCCTGAGGTCCCATGACACCTTGGTGGGCCCTCTCTGATGGTCTTCTGTTCCTGGATCCTGGGACGTGGCTCCTCCCCTTGTCTCTGCCCACAGTTGAGACTTTGCACACAGACTTGTCCTGCCCCCATTGGCTCTGCCCCCGCCTCACAGCCTCTCTGGGCCTCTGCAGCTCCATCTGCGCAATTGGGGTGCTGGCTCTGGCCCTGCGTGAGCAATGGTGCTCCTCTGGTACCCTGCAGGAGCTGCGTTAGGACATCCAGAAGAGATGCCCAGCTTGTTTAAGAATGAACAGTTGTGGCCCAGACCATAGGATCAAATATTCCAGCTGTTACAGCTCATTACTAAATCCCAGCTATGCCCCAAGAAGGATTAAGGAAAATGCGCTAGTAAAAATCCCCAGCAGAAGTAACGCACTCCCTCCCAGGAAGCTCTAAAAATCCAGCTATGGTAATCTTCTGGCGGTCTCCAACCAAACACATTCTGAGTGTTTGCACACCACTGGGGCAGCTGAGCAACTGGGCAATTGGCCTCTGCCTGGCAGAAAAGTGGCCCAGGGAGCCAGCTCTCTGATTCACATGCCGGATTTGGGGTAGCACAAGCTGCCAGGGGAGCTTTGTTAGGCTGAACCGCCTCGTGGAGGAAACCTCAGGCTGGATGGCCAGCAGCCTGGACAGGTCACTGCTCTGCCTGGAGCCTGAAGGTGACCCAAGCAGGTCCCTGTGCCTACTGACCCTCAGCTTTCATGTAGAAAAACTAGGGATGGTGTCCACACTTACAGAGATTCACTCACTCACAGGGAACGTGTTTATGGAGTGTGCACCCTGTGGGGAGGGTCACAGGGGGAAATGGGACAGGCACGGTGGGGACCACATTAGCAGAAAACCAGAAGCCTGCAGCCCCGCAGCCCAGGCCTCAGGGCCCTAGGCAGTAGAAGCTCCAGGTGATGCCCCGAGGCCATGGATGAATGAGCAGCTGTGTATAGAGCCAAAGGAGCCACTGGCAGCTCAGGACAGGGGCAGCCATCAGGGTTGTGGTCACATGCTTTGGGGTTAGTCTGTCTTGCTGCTATGAAAGAATACCACAGACTGGGTGATTTGTAAAGAAAAGTTTATTTGGCTCACAGTTCTGGAGACTGGGAAGTCCGACAGCAGGGCGCTGGCATCTGGCGGGGTCACCCCATGGTGGAAGGTATCCCATGGCCAGCAAACGCCCAAGATGGAGAAAGAAATGGGGCGAACTTGCCCTTTTATCAGGAGCCCCCTCCAGCCATAGCTAACCTACTCCCACGAGCCCTCATGACCAATCACCCCTCAAAGGGCTCAACACTCAACATTGTCACAATAGCAACTAAATTTCTACATGAGTCTTGGAAGGGACATTCAAACCAAAGCAGTTACCTTGACCTGGATTGGAGGTCCAGCTCGGACTCGGTGACCTTGGGCAAGTCCTTCGGGGTAGGACTTGACGCTCTCTGAGCCTCGGTTGTCTCCACTCAAAAGTGGGAATCCTGACAGCGCCCACTCGCCGGCTTATCGACGGGATGCTTATCACATAGTTTGGAGCCTGATGCTGTCTGAGCAGAGGTAGACCCCGAATCCCTCTGACTCCCCCAGGCTGGGGCCCTCTGTTCCCCGGAAGAGCAGGCCAAGGGACTGAGGAACTGAGAAAGAGGCAGGTGGCTTCCTGCGCAGGATGCAAGGCTGCAGCTGGGATGAGAGTCTGGGGAAACCCGCGTCTGCCACTGAGCTGGTAGAGCCGGTGCCCTCCCCCCTACTGCACTGGGGAAGCCAGCCTCGGTCAGCCCAGGGCCAGGTCCTGCTGGGCCTCCTTTCATTCTTTGGGGAGGCCTGGCCCCCCAGCCTGTAGCTCTGCCACTCACACCGCTCCCCCAGGGGCGCACCTGACTGGGAACTGAAACCTAAACACAGTTCCCAGGGGCCTGGGCTGGCCGAGGGGCCCCACTTGGTCCCTCTGCTACCCTCGGTGGCCAGGGCTCAGGCCCTTGTGTGGCAGCTTCAGCTTCCAGCTGTCATATGGGAGCCCAGGCAGGGGCCAGGAGAAAAGCTGGCCTCACTTGGTGTGCAGCATCAGGGAACTCCTTTCCCCTTGTTGGGCTTCAGTTTCCAAGTCTGTATAATGGGCCCAACATGCCCCTCCCACCCCACCGCCAAGCACACACCAAGGCAGGCATCCCCATCAGAGAGAAGAGAATCCGTCAGATGGTCTAGATTCAATCTAGATTCGAATCCAGTTCTTCCCCCTTACAAGCTCTGTGATATTGGGCAAGTCACTTCACTGATCTGTGCCTCAGTTTCCTCATCTGTAAAATGGGGGTCCTAAAATCTACTTCAACTGGCCTTTGTGGGGATTAAATGAACTTGTGCCTATGAAGTACCTGGCATGGATCACTCACTAGGAAGAAGTTCCCTTTCCTTGGGCCCCTCTCCTCCTCGGGTCATTACCTGGCCTCGCCTTCAGCTGCTGCTACTTGCTCTCCCCCTTCCGGCACGTGCCCGAGCTGCCCAGCCTCCAGGCCTACGCTCTTGCTGTGGTTCTGCCAGGAATGCCTGTTCTCCCTTTCTCATTCCTCCCGTTCCAAATCTTACTGCCCTCATTGCTCAGCTCAAGTGCCGCCTCCTTCAGGAAGGCCCTCCAAGGAGCGCCGGGCTGGGGACGAGAACACAGATCCCGGGCACCGGAGGGCGGCTCTGCCCCCTGGGGCCGCCGCCACCTTCAGCAGGATCAGTCTCCGACAGACGCGATTTTCTCCCCCACCCCGCAGTACACAAGAGTGCCCACTAGGTGGTGATGGAACGACAGAGACCCGGCGGGGAAGAGCGACACGGGAGGCCAACCAGGCACCGTTCGTTCCTGAGCGCCTGCCTTGTGCCCGACCGTAGGACAGCAGCGCTAAACAAAGCAGCAAGGTCCCTACTCTCAGGGAGCTTATGTTCTAGCTGGGGGAGGTTAGGCTGGAGGGAAGCACAAGAAACAAACAGGAAGTAAATAAAGCAGGAAAGCCATGGGGCAGAGGCGAAGACTATGCAGAAAATGCCAGGGCCCGCGTGCGTCCAGACGTCTGACCGCGCATCTTCAGCGTGGAGCCGGCTGGGACCGCCGCCTTTGAACTGAGAAACGGCCGAGCGGGCTGATTCTCTAGCCCTTTGCCGCTCAAAGCGCAGTCCATGGGCCACAACAGCATCTCCTGGGAGCTTCTAGGAAATGCAGGTTCTTGGGCCTCTCCATAAGGGATGGGATCAGAATCTGCATTTTAACAAGATCTCCAAGTCATTCATGGGCAATTAACGTGAGAAACTCTCCTGGAGTCCAGAAGTTTAGGGACAAATAATACCCACGGGCCACCTATTTTTATGACTCCCATGCTAAGAATGGGTCCTGCACAGAAAAAAAAATTATGTATATATATTAAAAAGATTTTGTGATACATAAAAAAATGGAATTCAAATTTCAATGGCCATAAATAAGTTTTGTGGGAACACAGCCACACCAATTTGTTTATGTATTGTCCATGGCTGCTTTCGTGCTATAATGGCAGCTTTGAGCAGTTGTAACAGAGACAGTGTGGCCTGCAAAGCCTAAAATATTTACTATCTGGCCCTTTCAAGAAAAAGTGTGCTAATCCATGCTCTAGTACATCTTCCTCTCCCTTTATGAATGAGCAGTGAGGGCCCGGAGAGGGGCAGTATCTTGTCCAGGGCCTCAGTGGAGCCCTGCCTTCCCCACACCACTCAAGGTCCTGTTTCCATAGGCTCAGGCTTTAAGAGACTGAAAGTCCCCACTTTCTGTCTCTTGGGTTGGCTCCAGGTTGTGAGGTCAGGACAGAGAGGTTGTGTGTAGACGTTCGGGCCAACGGCCCAGCTGACAGCCAGCATCAATGGCCAGATGTGTGAGTGAAAAGCCTTCAGATGACTCTAGCCGAACAGCCATCTGACTACAATTGCACAGAAGACCTGGAATGAGAACCACTAGCTGAGCCCAGTCAAACTCCGCACCCTCAACCATCAGAGATAATACTACAATGACTGCTGTTGCTCTAAACCACTGAATTTGGGAATAATTCATTATGCAGCAACAGATAACTGATAGACCATGTGTGACAAAACCTCAAAGCCATAAGAATAAAACATTACTGCATTGAAAAATTAACAAAATCAGAAGACAAACAACGAACTAGGTAAAATGCCACATATTTGCAACTCATTTTACAGAGAAAGGGCTATTTTCCTTATTGCACAAATAGTTCCTAAGACAAAGATGCCCAGCTCATATGAATAGGCAAAGGATATGAATGGATGGTTTATAGAAAAGGAAACAGCTCTTAAACGGATGAAAAATGATCAAGTTGGCTCACAGGAGAACTACACATTAAAATTACAAGATACCAATTTTTAAAAATAATCCACTGGGGAAATAGGTGCTTTCATACATTGCTGGTAGGGGTATAAATTGAACTTCAATGAAAAACATTTGGCAATACCTATCAAAATTTATAGTGCATATATTTTTTGACCCAGCAATTCTGCCTTTAGGAATTTACCTTACAGATATATTTACACATGTGCAAAATGATGTCTGCTTTTCATGTGGCATTGCTGGAATACTAAAAGATGAGAAACAACCTAAATATCCATTCCTAGGGGACCGTTCATTATGTATGGATGTTCCTACAGTGAAATACTCTGCATCAATACAAAGAGTGAGGCAGCTCTGTGTGTACTACTGTGGAGTGATCTCCAAGATGCACTGTTCAGTGAAAAGATAGGATGATGCAAAGTGTTTTTGTTACCATTTATATGAAAAAGTATGTGCATGTTTTTATATATGTGTTAAACATCCCTGGAAAGATGTACAAGAAACTGGGAACAGTGGCTGCCTTGTGGGGAGAAGACCTGGTGTGGGGGCAGAGACAGGGTGGGAGAGACAAAAATTTCACCCTTTGGGAATTTGTGTCTTGTGCATTTATTATCTATTCCCATCATAAAGAAAACACTCATTTAAAAATAGCACTTGAGTAGGTGTAAAAAATAAATAAATAAAAATAGCACTTGAATAACTGGTTAACAACTTGGAAAAACATTAAAAAGAGCTCACCTCAAACCATACACACAAAATGTTCCAAATAGATTCCAAATTTAAATCTAAAAGTGAAATTTCAAAAGTCATACAAACACTTGTATTTTTATTGTCATTCTTGGTTGTTGCACGCTAAATTGCAACTCCCCTGCCTTAGCAGTGCCCCTGTCTCTTTGTAGCCCAGGTGTCTTCCAGGCTCCTCTTCCACAGTTTCTACACTGGTGACTTTGGAAGGAGCAGCTCCAGCCCCGACCTCACCCAGCTCCAGAGCCATAGACTAGCCTCCCTCCTGGCCTCCGCCTGAGCGTCTCCAGGCATCAACTCACCACCTGCCAAACCCAACTTATCCACCTTTTCCCCAGCACCGCATCTGCCCTGTGCGCCTCCTGGATATCCATCGAAGAATCCCCCAGGCCAATACCTAGAAGTCCCCCTTCCTCCACACTCCCACAAGGCTTGCACGGTGGCTAAGAGCTCAGGTCTGGAGCCAGGGTGCTGGGCTTGAATCCAAGCTCTGCTTCCTGGTAGCTGTGCAACTTTAAGCAAGTGACTTCACTGTTCTTCAGCTTCCTTTGTCTGCAGACTGGGGACAGTAACAGTATGCCGTTTACAGGTGTTGGAACGCAGTAGCATTAGCGAGTTACCAGCCATGTGCAGTGTTTGGGACAGTGTCTGGAACTTACTAAGAGCTGCATACATGTGGACTACTTGTTATAACAAACAGTGTTCCCCAGAGAAGCCTGAAGCCTGGGTCAGCCTCCGCTATAGCAGATCCCTCTTCCTGGGCCCTCAGCTGATTCCATGTTCTGCTCCATTCCCTCCACCCGGGAGCACTTGTTGAGTGCCAGCTGTGTGCATTGCTTTGGGGGAGGGGACCTATTAACCTGGATAGGTTTGTCCAGTGCCCCCTGTCCTTGTTTGTCCCGGTGTATGGGAGGAGCTGGGCTCAGGTGACTGACAGAAGGCGCTCACTGATTAACAGAGGACAGAGGGCTTGGCTGGGAACAGAGAAACATCTGTGTGCCACTGTTTGATGAATTTCAGAGATTCTCCCTGAAGTGGCCTGGCAGTGCAGATAATGGTCTCTGTGTTAGACATTTATTAATGTGTTACCTAAGAGAGGGAGGTGGCAGGCTGGAGCTCTGGCAGGAATCCCAAGGACATGCTGTGTGATTCCAAGTTGGTGATGTCACTTCTGTAGATATGTGAGTCCCCTCACCTGGGCCCTCATGAGGCAAAATGAATTCAGATAAAATTAGTGGAGAAGGGATCACTCTTGCCCTCTGGGCCCTCCCAGGGCTGGGAGCATGTAACTGAACAGCCCTCAAACAGAAATGAAGCCAGTGAACTGAGGGACAGGCCTGCCCCTCCCTCCTTGTCCTAAGCTGTCTTCAGCTTCTGCATCTCTAACCAACTGCTGTCCTGGGCACAGGGCATTGGTTTCCTTGGATATATTAATATTTAAGTACCGTGCTGAGGTAAGCACTGTATACAGCGCATCCTCTCAGCAAGCCATGAGGCAGGTATATAATATCATTCCCATTTTACAGATGTGGAAACTGAGGCACACAGAAGTTTAATAATTTCTTGCTAGTGGTGGAGCGGGGGTTAAACCCAAGCAGTCTGGCTTCAGAGCCTGAGCCCCTAACTTCTGTTCTCCATAGTATCGGTGTGTGTTGAACATGCACCATGGCCAGAGCCCATGCACACCTTGCCTTGTTCAACAGTCCCAGCAGCCCTCAAAGGTAAGTGTTATCGCCATTTTGTAGCTGAAGAAACTGAGGCTTAGGAAGATGGCATGACCTTACCAAGGCAAAACAGCTTGTAAGTGGCAGAGCTGGGATTCAGACCCTGGGCCAACTGACAGCACACCTGGGTCTGCCTACGACCCACATGGCCCCTTGCAGCACCTCGGCCCTGGCCCTGTGCATGAGCGGCCTCCAGCCAGTCAGCAGGTGTCCAGCAAGCCTGGGGGTGGCTCACGACCAGCTAAACTCCCCTCACAATTGTGGCTTTCACATAGGGAGCTGCACCAAACACCAGAGAGGTCATTTCTGGATTCAGACTGCCACGCCCAGCCTCCTGAGAGTGCACAGGTCAGGTCGGACTGAGAGCCCAGTCTGTGTGACCAGAGACCCCTGCCTGGAACAGTGTGACCAAGATGGAATAGACTTAGCATGCATGTTGAGGGCACCAGGCCCTGGGAATGGGATCGGTCCCTTACAGCATCGGCCCACATTCTGACAGCCTATTTGGCAGGACTCAGACACCTACACACACTCACAGCGAACTCTCCTCGGAATGCCGCTTCACCCACCCCGACCCCAGCCTCTAGGGTGGTGGGTGTCATGCTTGGCAGCATCACCCCCGAACCTCTCAGCTCCACTGGTGCTGCGTGACACACGGACGCACAAGGCGCACACTCGGAGCCTCACACTCACCCCACACAAAGGCGCACCGTCCCTGTCACTCCCTGAACATGCACAGTCACACACAGCCACAGCCCCACACCTTCCCAGCGGAGACCTGCACTCCCACGCACACCCCCTGCCGGCCCTCCCCAGCTCCGGCCCCGCCCCGGACCCACCCCCAGCTTCGGCCCCGCCCTCCCCAGCTCTGGCCCCGCCCCCGCCCCGCCCCCGCTCTGGCCCCGCCCCCGCTTCCCGTCCTGCTTCCGTCCGGCCAGGTCCGGTTCAGTGTGCCCCGGCTGCACGGTACATGAGGCCAGTGCGACTCATGAAGGTGTTCATCACCCGCAGGATCCCCCCTGAGGGCTTTGCCGCGCTCACCCGGGCCGCAGAGTAAGAGCCCAGCGCCCCCCGCCGCTCCGCGCCCCGGGAGCCCCGCTGGGGGGGTGTGGGGAAGAGACCCGAGCTCAGAGCACCAGTGCCCCGGGACACCTGCGGCGCCCGCCCTGGAGCCTCAGGCACCCCTGCCCAGGGTGGCTCGGCGATCTCCTGGCACGCCTTTAGGGGCGCCCGGAGCTGCACCCGGGAGGGCTGGAGGCGGCCTTCGGAGGCCTCAATTGTTTTGGGGTGGGGGAGGGGGAGAGGACGGGGCGGTCCCAAGTACCAAGGAGAGCCAGGCCTGGCACTTGGAGGACCTTGCCTGGACTTTACAACTGTGCCCCGCTGGGACGAGCTTGGAGTTTGGGGGAGGCTTAGAGAAAGTGTTTTGGGTCCCAGCTGTGTCTCCTTGAAATGACCCTGGGACCTGCAATTCCCTCAGGCGGTGGGCGGGTAAGAGGGGGGGCCTGGAGGAGGTCAGCGGCCTTTGGACAGGAGAGATTGCCCACGAGGCAAGGCAAGGTCCAGGCTGTTAATTCTTGACCCTCCGACAGGAAGACGGGGTCAGGGAGGTCAGGGACTGTGGTGGTCACTGACCTGGCTCCTTGGATGATTGGCAGAGGCCTTTGATGACCTTTTAAAAATTGAACCCTTTCCCTCAGCCAGCCTTGCCAGGTGCTTCATATACATAAACTTTTTATCCTTGCAACACTGTGAAGTCAGTATTATAATTTCCGTTTCACGGATTTAAAAACTGAGGCTGGAAGGGGCTAGGTCATACAGCCCAAAGTCAGACAGCTCCAGCTGGCGGAGCTGGGTTTGTACTCAGCCCTGTCTGACTGCAGTCTGACCACTGCATTTTATCAGGTTTGCACTTCCAGTATCAGGAAGAAGGTGGGACCGAGTCTCGCTAACCATTCTAGGGGCAAGTGAGATTTTAAAATTTCACTCAGTGCAACAGAACCTTTGCTGAGGACCTGCTTTGTGTGAAGCAAGAGAATATGGAAGGCGAACCCACAGCACTAGTAGTAGCAGCAGCTCACGCTGCGTGCTCTGCTCATGGAAAGGTGGATGAAAGGTGGCCAGTGCCCGGGCTCAGTCCTCGAGGTGCTGCAGCTGGGTGTTCTGAGGGGTGCCAGCAGCCGTCCTGTGTCTTGCACACATGCGTGCTGGCCGCACTGAACCCACTGGCAATGGCACTGGGAAAAGTATCCGGTTCCCACGAGCTAATGTGGAAGCGGCACCCTGAAGCTCTCCATGTTGAGTGGCCTTGATTTTGTCTCCTACTTGGCACAGTCCAAGAGTTTTCTGTTTCATGGACTCAGAGAACATCCAAGCCCTGTCTGGTGCAGGAACACCCCCGACACACACTGGCCTTCCCTACAGTTGGCCGCTGCTTGGCCACCCGAGGCACCCTGTGAGTGTGACAGAGCTCTTTGCATTGAGCCAGGAGCCGTCCCCCTGACTTTCCCCTAACAGTTCCGGCTCTGCTCCAGGGGCCCCTCAGCTCTGTGACAGCCCTTCACCCTCAACCACTCTCAGGACAGTTCTGAGGCCACCCGTGCCTGGCCCTGAGTCCCCCGCCTCAGGCAGCCTGGGCAGAGCAAGCAGAAGGGACATTTCCCAGCTCTGCGGGGTCCCGGGCATGTGTGGAGCTGCCTGCTTCGCCTTCCTTCCCTCAGCTGTGAGGTGGAGCAGTGGGATTCGGACGAGCCCATCCCGGACAAGGAGCTGGAGCAAGGCGTGGCGGGGGCCCACGGCCTGCTCTGCCTCCTCTCTGACCGTGTGGACAAGAGGCTGCTGGATGCCGCAGGTGTGTGCACTGGGCCGGCCCGGGGAGGGCTCATCAGCTGCTGCTGCTGGCTCCCGGCAGCCCTGCAGTGCGCTCCCAGGGTTCTGAGAGCGCTTCTGACAATACCAGGCCGGAGGGGCAGTTGTTTGCAATGTCATCTGCACACACATTGCTCCTCCCTCCCGCTGTGAACCCTGGGCACCCTAGGAGGCCAGAGATCATGGTGTGGAGACAGTGGGGTGTGGGGACAGCACCCAAGGCCCTGGGCTCTTCTCCAGTCCTGCCACAGCCTTGCTCTGTAACCACAGCAAGACCCTCCCCGTTGTGGGCATGAGGGAGGACCTAGCTCACTGCCAAGCACCAACGGGCACCCAGGATGTGTTTCCACAATCCCAGCCACAGGTCTCAGCCCTGGGGTGGGTAAACGTTGCCCTGTGAGGTGGTTGTGACTGGGCTGCTGGATGGGGAGGGACCCTTGTGAGTTGGTGCTGAGGCAACCCATGCCCAGACCCTGGCCCAGAAGCTTTTGCTACCCTGCCTGGAGGAGAGGGTATGAGAGGGTCACACTCCAGCTACCTTCTTGTGCTCAGAGGTGTCCCTGGGGAGGCCCCAGGAGTGGCTGAGAGACCTGAGGCTTCACTGGGTGGATGGTCCAGCCGGTGAGAGCCGGTGCTGGTGGCAGAGGCCCTGAGGTGAACCCAGCCTTGCTGGAGACTGGGCCAGGCCACTTAACCGCCCTGAGCCACAGTGTCTGCAGCTGTCAAAGAGGATTGCTCAGAGTTTTAACTGAAGAACAGCAATGTCGGCCTTTCCTTTCATTCTAAGAAAATAATAAGCAGGTGTCCCTACCCTAGTTGCCAGCATTGTGGCTTTGAATTCCGTGAGGAAAGATACTAATGATGCATTTTCTGTGCAACAGGAGCCAATCTCAAAGTCATCAGCACCCTGTCCGTGGGCGTTGACCACTTGGCTTTGGATGAAATTAAGAAGCGGTAACTGCAGCTTGGACCCCTTTGGAAGGGCCCCTGGGGTGTGGTGTGGCTATGACAGAGGAGGAAGAGGAACTGTTTGTTTGTTTTTTACTTCATGTCCCTCCACTATCCAGGGAGAATGTGAGGTAGCTCTTGATAAAACCTGTCCACATGTGCACAGGTCAGTTACAGTAAACCCAAGGGATCAGAAGCAGTAGATAACCTCTCTATAGGTGTCACCATTTCACATTCATTAACTTCTTTGATCCCCACAAAAAGCCCTTAAAGTAGAAAAGGCAAGTATTATTTCCCTTTCAGATGAGGGTATTTAGAAAAGTAGTTACTTGCCCCATACCTTGAACCATGACCTTCCACCTTCATATCCTTCCCAAAGTGAGACATAATCAACATGGGAATGAGAACTGACTATTCCTCCCATCCAAGTACTAACCGGGCCTGACCCTGCTTAGCTTCAGAGATCAGACATAATCAGGCATGTTGAGGGTGGTGTGGCTGTATACATATTCCTAAGTGCTCCTTTAGAGTTCTGAGCTTCCTGGCAGACAGAGCAAAGAGGGAGCAAAGTAACATCATGGAAACGTCCCAGCCGTAGACATTGGTGAAGGTGCTTGAGGCTGATGTTCCTACCAGATGTCTGATTTGTAGTGGGATCCGAGTGGGCTACACCCCAGATGTCCTGACAGATGCCACCGCTGAACTCACAGTGTCCCTGCTGCTCTCCACCTGCCGCCGGTTGCCAGAGGCCATTGAAGAAGTGAAGAAGTAAGTGAACCGCTGGTGGGAAAGCCGGTTCAGCTCGGCAGCTGGTTCCTGAGCACGAGTGTCAGCCTGGCCCAAATGTGGTCTCTGTCCCTAGAAGTGTTCCATCTAGTGAGGGGCACGGACCCAGCCGCAATAAACGGCACGAAGAGAAGTCACGAGAGCAGAGGAGAAGGGAGGGACAGGTCATTTCTGCAGGTTGGTAAAAGAGTGGGAGAGGAGTGTGAATCAGGGAAGGCTTCCCGGAGAAGTAGGCAGTGGACGTCCTCTTGAGCACAGAGGTGCAGGTCCACTGTCCCTCCCCTGTGATGCTGAAATCTAAAAACCTCTGAGAGCTGAAAGTTGTTTCATAAACCTTTGGGGAACAAAACCTGACCACACTAACAGGAGGCTATTTATGGTTTTTATTTCTACTACGCAGTGTGAATATTCCTAAGTTTTGCTGCAGATGTACCACTGTGTTTGAAACAGGGAACTGCCTGACACTGCCGGGTGGTGTGTAGAACACACCATGGGCACCACACTGCCTTTCTAGAAACTAGACAATTTAAACATCTGGCCTGAGGATTTCAGATCAGGGCTTTTGGTCTGTACATCAAGGGTTGGGGAGGCATTCCGGGTGCAGGGGCTGGCCTGAGGCATGCAGGTGCAGCTTGGGTCACAGGGCTCACTAGACACAGTGCTGAATGTCCTACTTTCCAGCCCATCTAGGAGTTGGCACCTTCATTGGAGGTGGCTCAAGGCAGGCCCTGTTCCCTTGCCCACTCAGGGCAACACGGGGGGGCCTTGTGGCTTTGCTTTTTGTTGCTGTCCTAGAGCACTGAGAGAACTTGTTTTGGAATCGCAGATTCTGAGTTTGCAGCCTCTTGCTCCCACCTCTTCCCGGCTATGTGACCTCAGACAGGTCACCCTTTCTGGTCTCAGTTTCCCCCTTTGCAAAATGGTATGAGAGCCTGGAAGGACTCTTCCAGCCCTCGATTTCTGTGTCCCCGCTGGCTTTAAAGGAGGAGTCATTCCTGCTGCTGCTCTGCAGCACCGAGTGGCTGTGGGTGTGATTTGTCCCACTCTGTCTTGTCCTGTGACCTGGAGGGCAGGTTTATACCTTGGACCATGCCAGGGATGTGGGTCTGGGAGTTTTCGGTGGGCCCCAACTTTGCTCAAGGTTGGGCCTCTCACCAGCCCCGCTTTCCCTCTGCAGCGGTGGCTGGACCTCGTGGAAGCCCCTGTGGATGTGTGGCTACGGACTCACGCAGAGCACCGTTGGCATCATCGGGCTGGGGCGCATAGGTGAGGCTCCCTCCTGCCCCCAGCTCTCGTGGCTTGGTTTGAGTCCCTGGCACCACATGTGGGAATGCTGGAAGTCCTTTGGAAAGGGTTGCCTTACCTGTATGCTATCAGGGCACTTGGCATGTGGTGGGGATATCTCTAGTGAGAGATACAGCTTCATAAAACTCAGGCAAATGAATACTTTTTTTTTGAGACAAGAGTCAAGAGTCTCACTCTATTGCCCAGAGTAGAGTGCCATGGTGTCAGCCTCGCTCACAGCAACCTCAAACTCCTGGGCTCAAGCAATCCTCCTGCCTCAGCCTCCTGAGTAGCTGGGACTAGAGGCATGTGCTACCATGCCCGGCTAATTTCTTTCTATTTTTAGTAGAGACAGGGTTTCGCTCTTGCTCAGGCTGGTCTCAAACTCCTGAGCTCAAACAATCCTCCCACCTTGGCTTCCCAGAGTGCTGGGATTGATTACAGGTGTGAGCCACCACACCCAGCCTGAATACATTTTTAAAAATCAGGAGTTCCTTAAGAACTCAGTAGGTGATAGAAGAAGGTTGTTAAGGGCCAGGGTTCTTCACGATTATAGTTCCATAGAGAACAGATGATGGCTACAAATATTAGATTGGGGCCTTTAGGAGTGGTTTACTGTGGGAGAGCCCATGCTCCCCCAGGCCTGGATTCTAGAAGGCAGTTGATTTATGAAGCCTTAACGCAGGACCCAGAAAGCTCAGTGGGCAGAGTTTGCCTGCAGTTCTGCAGACAGGGCAGAGCTGTTTTTCTTCCAGTGGCCCATTTGGAGAAGTCTGGAAGAAAAGCTGGGGCTTAGGGAGGCTGCTGTCAGTGGTTCCGTCGTCATGCCTGGTACAGGGTGAGGGTAGGGAGTGCGGAGAACCTGTGTGGAGCTAGCGGCCCTGCCTTTCTCACTGGAGAGTTGTTTGGAGGAATCCAGCAGCTTTGGGGCATTTTCTGAGTCTGAAATCAAACTGCCCAAGCCTGTCTCAGTAGCAGCATGTAGGAAAATATCTTGTAGGTTTGGGGCAAGTTGACAGTTTGGCAGTTGCCACGAAAAAGTCAATTGAGGTCTGAGACTGCATCAACAGAAAGCAGAAGTTCCAGGAGGGGACTGCTTGACCAGGCATCTCCTGGGACGCCAGGTCCTGGCTCAGAGGTTGGCAAGTGGCCCTCAAGATGGCTGGGCCCATGAGAGGACAGCATCAGCCAGTCATAGCTACAGAGATGCCAAGGAGCTGTCTCTAGGTCCCTGAGGCAGTGTGGGCTGGCTAGGGGCTGGTTACGCTAGGGCAGCCCCCAGCTCTGGATGACAAGGGCCCAGTTAACATCGGGCTGTGCTGATGGGAGGATCTGCCCCCGAGGGCCCTGGGTGGCTGCCCCTGAGGGGTTGGGAACAGCCCTGGACTCTGACTTCTCGCCTCTAGGCCAGGCCATTGCTCGGCGTCTGAAACCGTTTGGCGTCCAGAGATTTCTATACACAGGGCGCCAACCCAGGCCTGAGGAAGCAGCAGAATTCCAGGCAGAGTTTGGTAAGTAAAACCTTGATTTCCGTAGGAGCCCCGTCCATGCCCAGTTGGGGAGCTCTGTTTGCTTTCATGGTGGCATTTTCAGGCAGAACACAGGAGCTCCAGGCATGCCCGGAAGCTGCTGCGTCCCTTAGATGTTGTCCAGTCTACTGGCCCAGACACAGGCCCACTCAGGGAGTGCAGAGACTTGCCCAGGCCATGCAGTGAGTCCTCTCAGGGCCAGGAGAGCACTCCAGGGCTTCTGTCTTTCAGATTCCCCTGTCACCACCGCCCATGTGACACAGCAGCACGGATGGTGAGGGACGTGAGGGCGGGCCGAGCACCTTCACCCCGTTGCCTTTTAATAAACTGGTGGACTCCGCCCCGGCCCTTGTGTGTGCCCCTCAGTCCAGGTGGATCTGCGCCCTGGTGGGGCACGGCGTGCGGAGCAGAGGGCAGGCTGGGCTCAGCCGTTCCTCACCCCCTTGGCACTGGGCCCTGAAGGTAGTGAAAGCCAGAGAGGTCCAGATGCCACTGTGTGACCTTGAACAAGCTCCTGCCCCTCTCTGGCTTCAGTTTCCCCATCTGTTACACCAAGGAAGGGGTGTGAATGATGTGATATACCAGGATCCCACGAATGGCAGTTGACTTTGTAGTCATCCAAGTTGTCCAGGAAGCTTCCGTTATGAGAGGAGGGAGGAAGGGTCTGGTCTGCCCCCCATCTTGCTGTCCCTCACCTGAGACCCACATCTGATGGAGCCCTGCCCTCCCCCAGTGTCTGTCCCCCAGCTGGCTGCCCAGTCTGATTTCATCGTCGTGGCCTGCTCCTTAACGCCTGCAACTAGGGGGCTCTGCAACAAGGACTTCTTCCAGAAGATGAAGAAGACAGCTGTGTTTGTCAACATCAGCAGGTATCCTAGGGCCACCTGACATCCCTGGGTCACCCAGTAAACCTGGAGAGGAGTTGTCCCCACTGCTGCAATCTGGGGATCTTCTTCCCTGTTGGTTGTTAGTGAGAACCCAGGCCAAGCCAGCTAGTTTCCATAAATGAACCAACTGACCCAGAAATACATGGGAAATGTTACACATGAGAGAGCCGGGTTAGGAAGAAGAGAATCAGAGCAGGGCCCAGGCCTGTCTGGTTCCTAGCAGTGGCGCTGGCCTGGCTCAGGACCTGGCACTCAGCAGTGTTCACACAGGCAGCGAAGGCGACATGGGCAGCGACTTTTACCAGGGAATCTCCAGCAGGTCTGGCGTCCTCCCGCAAAGGGTTGGACTTCACGACCCTAGTGGCCCTCCAGAGGCTGACGTTCCACATTGCTGAGCCTGGGTCTGTCTGACCTTGAGTTCAGTGATAGTTTGAACCTTGTGATTCTGGGAAGACTGACCCTAAAACTCAAATTATCTTAGTTCCTCAAAATGTCCCCAGGGATGCCTTCAAGCCACTGGGCATGTATGCAGGGCAGCTGGTACCCTTTGAACCTGTTTAAATCTGTTTGGAGGAAGGGATTGGATGAGGTCACCCTGAGGGGCTCCCTCATCTACTCCTAAGGTGCCTGTAATTACCAAAGTTTACCTATAAAGGAGGTGACCTGAGAGTGGCAGTGTGAAGAGTGCAGGAACACAGGGCTTGTGCTGCTGGTCAGCATAGTCAGAGCTTCTGTTTACTGAGCACCTGCTTGCACCCAGGATGTACAGGTGGCATGCTGTGGTAGCTGGGGGGCAAGGGGGAGGGGATCAGATTAGAAATACCTGGATGGGGCCCAACACAGTTGCAGACTTCTGGGCCCTGTTCGTGCAATAGTGCACATAAGAAAACTTTAATCCTCCCAGCATTCCTGGGAGTTAGGTGGTCTTCTTATCTTACAGAGGCACAGAGAAGTTGAAATTCTTGCCCAAGGTCACACAGCTAGAAAGTGGCAGGGCTGGGGATTCTCTAAGACCTGTATTCCTATACAGACAGGGTCTTAGTGAGCGTACTCTAAAACCTACCACTTTAAAAGCCAGTGCCAAGTGAGTGGGGGCATTCACTCTGTGAGTTCTGCCCTGAAGGCGGCCTGGGTGGAGGGAGTGCTGGGGCACCCGTCTCACCACTGCCATTCCCAGGGGCGATGTCGTAAACCAGGACGACCTGTACCAGGCCTTGGCCAGTGGTCAGATCGCAGCTGCTGGACTGGATGTGACAACCCCAGAACCACTGCCTACAAACCACCCTCTCCTGACCCTGAAGAACTGTGGTAAGATCTGCACCCTCCCAGTGCAAACCTGCTGCCGCCCTGCAGGGCCAGTGTTGGGGTGGGGGGTTCTGGAGGTGCAGGGCGTGAAGCTAGCCTGAGCAGTGCTGAGCACAAAGGGACACGCCCAGGGACTGTAACTGTTTACGTTGTTAGTGACAGTGGTCTATAATAGAAAGGGGCCTCATGAGCATGCTCAACTGGCTCTGTCCTAAAGGCACAGAGTGTAGGGTGAATGGATTTAAGACAGAGTAGGCCTGTGTGTCTTATACTCATAGCTAGTACTATAAGTTGCTATTATCAGTTTAACTGTGGGAAATGAGAAGTGTAATTATCATTCCAATCTTTACAACTTGTACCCGTTATGAAGCTGCTGTCTCTCAGCAACAAAGCCCACTTCTCTATTTATTGTGCTTTGCCTGGCCAGGGCTGGGCCTCTGTGCACCCGATTCCTGCTGTGCCAGCTGGCCCTACCAGGCCCTGTCACGGGGGACTTGCTCCTGCCTTCCTGTTGCATCTGGTAGCACCAGTTGCTTCCTGCTGGAGAATCCAGTTTGCAGTTTTTCCAGCACTCAGTTAACCAGTCCTGTTGGGCCCCCTCAGAGACACAAGCGACAGCCACTCAGTGCCTGGCTGCAGAGTCTGAATGTCAACTCCAGTGGGGCCCTGCCTTTAGTCTTCTAGGTTTCAACAGTCCCACCCCTTCCCTTTGTCCCCCCATCCCTGGGGTGGCAGATGCTTATAGCAGTTGCTACCTCTGATACCCTAGTGTGGGGGGTTTATGTTCCTCAGAGTCACCAGGAGGGGGTGACTGATCAAACACACATTGCTGGGCCCAAGCCCAAAGGGTTCTGCTTCAGAAGTTCCCAAATGACACTGATGCTGCCGGTCCTGAGACCACACTTAGAGAACTACTGCCTCAGTGTTTTCCCTGTTTGCCTCTTCAATTACCTAGTTAACAGCTTTATACCTAGTTAATAATCCTTTATAGTAAGTTTCTATTCAGGTAGCTAGTGTGACTTCTGCCCCCAGACTGTGAGTGGTCAGGGCCTTAGGCTGTCTGGACCAAGTCCCCGTGCTTTACTTAAATTCTGGAATAGACACCCAAACAGGAGGTCTTTAACTGCCTTCCCCAGTGAATGCTCCCATTATTGCAGCCCTTGGAAACTCTACTGTCCCCGCCTCCCACCCCAGCCTGCAAGGAACACTGGCTGTGATGTCAGCACTGTTGGCCATAGCCAGGAAAACTGGCCCCATCCCCCAAGGCCTGGGAGTTTAGTTCAGGGACCCAGGTGCTAGGTACTGCTTCTAAAGAGTAGTTTTTTTGGTTTGTTTTTAAGAGATTGGGTCTGGCAATATTGCCCAGGCTGGACTCAAACTCCTGGGCTCAAGGGATCCTCTTGCCTCAGCCTCCCAAGTATCTGGGGCTACAGGCACATGCCACCACACCCAGCTGGCAATTTTTTAGGGACGAATGACTTCACTGGCCCTTAGTGGGGCCAGAGGGAGCTGTGCTGTCCAGCATTCCGTCTTGGAGTTATTTTTGTAGATCAGAAGCCCTGTGGCCCTCTGGCATCATTCTCGGGGACACAGGGTGTGGGTGGCCAGTGCTAAACTCCTAAGCTAAATTGACACCATCTATTAACTGAAGGGCGGGGTCTAGATTAGCTCCAAGGCCTGTGCTAGTCCCACATTTAGGATACAAACTTCTCATCACACCATCTGGCTTTCCACAGCCTGGAGTCCCTTTATTCTGTTTCTCCAAGTCTCAGCCCTTGGGGCTTAGGGTATGGAATGCTTAGTGGCAGCAGGAGGGAAGGCAAAGCAAGGAATGACAAGGCAGCTTCTCTTTTCTCACTGGCTAAGCCAAGACATGATAAAAGAGCCCAACTGAAGGCTCTTGAGCCACCCTGCTTATCACCCTCTCTTCTCTTTCCAGTGATCCTGCCCCACATTGGCAGTGCCACTTACAGAACTCGCAACACCATGTCCTTATTGGCAGCTAACAACTTGCTGGCTGGCCTGAGAGGGGAGCCGATGCCCAGTGAACTCAAGCTGTAGCCAGGGCCGGGAGGCAAATGGCGCCCTGGTATTCTGTCGGACGTGCCCACAAGTGGGAACCAAGGAAAAGTCTGATCTGTCCTGATTCTGCGAGGGAAGACTGGTGCTGACAGATGTGCTTGCCACTTTTGTGGTTGGATACGCCTAGACCAAATGTGTAATGCTATTATTAAATAGTTTTGGGGGAAGCTAACGAAAAAGCATCAAACCAAGTGCAGTGGCTTGTGCTTGGAGTCCCAGCTCCTCGAGAGCCTGTGGCCAGAAGTGAGCTATGATGCCACCTATGAATAGCTACCGCATTCCAGCCTGGGTGACACAGTGAGATCCCATCTCTAAAAAGAATAAAAAGAGCATCTGCTTACCTCATCTAACTCGGGGCTTCTAGTGGTATGCCTGGCTCTGGTTCCCACCAGCCCTCACCCCCAAGCATTTTCATTATTAGAACCTGTCCGACCATGCGTCACTCCATGTCCTCTCTGCCCCAATTCCTTCATTTGTTCCTCACCCAGGACAGGACAAGCAGAGCCCAGTATGACCATGGTACTTGAATCTGAAACACAGACCATCAGGAAAATTAAAGAGCACATAAAGCAAAGGAGAGTTAATTAGAAGAAACAAAAATTAGGTAAGGGCACAACACTGATCTTTTTTGGTCAAGAGTAGTTAGGTTTCTTAATTTTAAAACTAGTTTCAGGCCGGGCGCGGTGGCTCATGCCTGTAATCCTAGCTCTCTGGGAGGCCGAGGCGGGCGGATTGCTCAAGGTCAGGAGTTCGAAACCAGCCTGAGCAAGAGCGAGACCCCGGCTCTACTATAAATAGAAAGAAATTAATTGGCCAACTAATATATATACAAAAAAAAAAAAATTAGCCGGGCATGGTGGTGAATGCCTGTAGTCCCAGCTACTTGGGAGGCTGAGGCAGGAGGATTGCTTGAGCCAGGAGTTTGAGGTTGCTGTGAGCTAGGCTGACGTCACGGCACTCACTCTAGCCTGGGCAACAAAGCGAGACTCTGTCTCAAAAAAAAAAAAAAAAAACCTAGTTTCAGCATCTGCGCATTTTGCCCCCCTTGCCCCTAGGTGGCTGCTGTGTTGTTAATCACCACTTGCCCACTCCCCAAGGGCGGACCACAGCATCCCCATTGCCAAAGCCCTGCTCCGTGCTCTAGAATCAGCTTCCAGCCTAAGCCCTCAGCCAAGCCAAAGTGGCCAATGGAGTTTTCAACTTGGGAGGCAGGTCCAGGGAGCAGCACAAGACGAAGCAGCCCTCTAAGAAGGTGGGTGGACCAAGAACAGAACCTCACACATGATAGCTCAGAGACAGAAAAGGCAGGCAGGGGGGAGGCAGAAGGAATAATTTGAGGGAAACGACCAGCAATTGTTATTAATCAACAACATTATCTTTTAAGAGGCTTGGTTTAAAAATACTAGTCAAAGCAGGGCTAGCAGAGAAAGAAATATAATCCTTTTTTTGTTTCAACCTTAATAACTTAGGCAAAGAAAAAGAGCACATATTTAGAGGCATAGATATGACAAATTTTTTATTTCAAAATCTCAAATTGTGACCAGCATAGCACCACTGACATGGGTGCCTTGATAGAACTTTATGATTTGATCACCAGAAAGGATTCTACATGATCATGCCAGGCTATAATTAAGGCTCACCAATCAAATTTCAGGTACCCAATACCAGTTATAATCCAGGTAGAAACTACAGATCATAGGAACCCTGGGACTGGTTTTCCAGGGAACCTTGGAATTATTTTTTAAGTGCTACAGCATGTACAAGGACACTGGCCCACAAGCTTGCTTCTCACACATAGAAACTGACCGACTAAGAGGTAGATGAGAGAGTCCCGGTTCCATCTAGCAGTGGAGAGGCAGGGCTCCCGCATGTTCAGAGATAGGCCCCCATAGCAAAGTCTGCACATGGCCGAGGGGAGTGAAGGCAGGCTGCTGGCACACACCTCTTCAAGAAGGGAAGGGAAGGAGGGCCGCACTGTTCTGCTGGTGTCACTGGATCCTCTCCCTGGGCCCAGGCAGGGCCTCTCCTGTTCTCCATGCTGACCCACCTGAGTCCCAAGATAAATCTCCCTGTAAGACACTGGTCCCTACATCATGTAGAGGGGTGGATGTAGAGCCTCCTCACAACATGTCAGAACACGATCGATAACCATGAGCCGTAGACAGAACTAAACTCCACAGGTGATCCCATCCTCCAATGGCCTCTTTCCCACGTCTACTCAGGAGAGGAATCACAGGTTTCCTTTTGGGCTTTCCTCCCTGGGAATCAATTCATGGGAGATATCAAGCCCCTCTGGAACATTATGAATTAATCCACAGATGTGTAACTACACACACTAAATTAAGAGAAAACACACTCATTTTTGCTTTAGGCTCCACATAAATACTTAAGCTTTCTAAACACAAGAACTGAATAATTTCTCTGAATTACACACAATGATTTGGTATCTCTAAGAAAGATGTATAAAAAAATAAAATGAACTCATTTTCATGCATGAATTAAACTGACACTTCATGAGTTCTACAGAAATGCATTAACCTGTGTTGTTCCTCTGGACACAAAAGCCAGGGCTTGGCCTTATACAGGTGCCACCAACGGCCCTAGTGGCACAGGGTCACTGGCAAGGTGGGGCTAGGGATGTGGGGCCGGAGGGCCCAGGGAAGCCCTGGGTAGTGATCCAAATGCCTCTCCAACAGTCAGATGCCACTTGGTGACTTCTATGCTACAGGCTAACTCTTACAGAGCCTGGAATATATCCATGAACACTACTGTGTTTGGATTTCAAACAATTTTGAACATTCAGTACTGGATTGGGGGAGCAACCACAATAAAAGTTTCAGGTCTGTACTGTTAAAAGTACAGCATATAACAGTAATAAAACCCATGGGGGAGTGGAATTTTTGGCTAGTTTGTAACTGAAAATGGTACTCTAGACCTAGAAGAGATACCATATAGGGCATGGGAGTGTGAAGAAATGAATCAGAGGACAGGCTTGTCCTTGGGTGGGATGTGTCAGGCCGACTGACTGGCCCTCGACGTCTGGATGGAGCAAAGGGCAAATGCGCCATGAAAGACCCCACAAAACATGACTCCACATCATCAGAACGAAGACAAACACTAGCTCTTTTGTGACTTCCTAACATGGAACTGTAACATCTGTAGTACAAGTTGGTTAAATACTGCTAAAACAGCACATACAGAAACAATACCTTACTTGTCACTTTCTACAAGTACATACTCCATTTACAACTTTGTTTTTAAAACCAGAAAAAAATGTTAAAACATCTATCTAACAGTGATGTATTCAAAAGTATATACACCTAACAGTCCAAGAGAATGCTCACTCTGGACCCAGTGTCAGCACCATCAAAGTGCAGTGTCTATGACTGCAACTCAGACAAAAATAAAAAATACAGTACTTTCTGAGGCCTAGGACTAGCTCATGATACACTTTAAAGCATTTGTGGCAGACAGGCGTGTCATCAAGGGCCTTTTTTTCAGACAGGCGCCAAGTCACCACTGGTTACACATAAGTGCGTTTTGCATCACTGTACAGGGATATAACACTCCCATCAGAGGGTATAGGAAATTTAATTAAATGCTTCACAGAGTTTTACAAAAATTGCTAAAAAAATTTTTTGCACTTCATTTTTTTAATGTTTAAATGTGCCACTTTGAACAACATCAGTTACAAACTACTTCATGACCATATTACTCAACCCTAAGGAAGAACTTGGTGTCAGGGATTGCATCCTTCCCCCAAGGCGTGCACTTCACTCAGAAATGCAGCAGCACAAATGTTACAGGTATTAGTTCTCCACTTATTAGTTGCTGAAATTTGGAAGAGCCACTGGGCAGCCTGAAGCCTCAAACCCAGTGGCATTCATTGCTTACCAAGAGATTCTAGTTTCAGCCCTCCAACTGGCCTCACCGTGGTCTGGGGAGGACAGTAGCTAGAGCAAAGTGCTGGGAAGATTGCTGCTCTGCCAGCGCAGGCAGGTGGTCTTCGAGTGTTTATACAGATGGCTGGACTGGCTAAACCTCTTGCCACACTTCAGGCAGGCATAGGGCTTTTCACCTGTGTGAACACGGATGTGCTTCTTGCAATCTGTCAAAGTCAGAAAAGTTTTGCAGCAGATTTTGCAGGCATACTTGCGAGCTCCCTCTACAACCAAAACATTGTGCTCTGATAAGGCCTTCTTGCACTTTGACAGGACATCAGCAGATGCCCTGGTCAACTGTGGAGGGCCAGGCTGGGAAGGATGGCCATTTTCAAATGAGGATGTGGCCCCATTCATCATTAGCTGGGAACTGGCAGAATTTTCTGGGATCTGTGAGCTCCTGACAGAAGTTACAACTGGCATTTTTGGAGCTATGCGGCGGTAGTATGGAAAGTTACTGGCTCCTCCCCTTGGGGAACCTATCATTACCCTGGAGAAGGAGTGGAGGCCCAAACCAGACCTGGAAAAATCCATCCCAAACTGTTCTCCTTGGTACCCAGATGTCTGTACACACGGCAGGCCCATCACCTCCTGCATAGGCCTAACGAAGTGGGAGTCTGCAGGTTCACTAAATGGGTTCTCCACGTGGGAGCCAGGGGCAGAAGAGGGACCACCTGCAGGCCCAGCCTCTGGACTCAACAAATAAGGGGCCTCGCCCTCCAGCCTGCAGTCACTAGTGGTGTTTGGGATATTATCATCATTGTTCTGATTTGCACTGAAGTTACTTCCTCTACTCTTATTAAGAAAATTTGAAATACTAAAAGTTGACTTATGCTCTAGGTTATTTGTGACTTCCAAGATGTGGATGTCACCTACCCTGTCCGTGCTAGACTGGGGGTCTGAAAAACTCCGATCACTGCTCTCAGGACTGAGGTCTATCTTCTCGGCACTGACCACAACGCCTTCCACTTCCACAGACTCACTGCCTTCTGCCTGTGAGGTCACGTCACTCACTTCATCCTGAGGCTCGGGGGAGCTCAGGGGCTCGGATTTAACCACCACTCTCATGTGCTCCTTCTCACCAAGGCCAACCTCAGGATTTTCACACTGAAAACCACTTTTCTCAGTTGCAGCTTCCTGATCGAAACTAGTCTCAACCTGAGTTGCACGAGAGGCCACAGACAACTGTGCCATGTTGCCGGCACTGTTGTCAGACTGGCTGGGCACCTGGGCATCTTCTTGAGCGCCAAAAGACTGGTCAAACATGATCGTACTGTCTTCCTGGTTGTCAGGCATTCCATCAGCTTTAGGGTTATCCACAATTTTTAGAGAATCTGGTGAAAAGAACTCCTCCCGAGAATGAACCCCTGAAGACCCGTTCTCTGGTGTAACATCTGAAATGGCAGACTCATCCATGGAGGGCCGGAGGCGCTGTCTGGCCCGCTCCTCTGCAGACTGCTTGCGCTTATGAAGGCGTCTCATGGGGAAGGGCGTCCTCTGGTCCAGGTTACTGCGCATGGACGAGCTCATGGGGGCTGGCTGCTCCTCGCCACTCTGGCTGGAATTGAGGGCTGAGCTCACAATGCTTAGTCCCAGCTGCTGCAGCATAAAGGAACGCTGCATGCGGGCGCTCTGCTCCTGAACGCGCTCACTGGGAGGAGACATGGGTAGCGTCCTTGTCGTTAGGTAATGTTTACATGCCTTAACAACAGAGTTCAAATGCAGGTGAGAGGCTGCCAATAAGACATCCATAACATTGCTCTCCCCCAGCATGAGGGTGGAGGTATACATCATGTCAATCAGCGCAGCAAAGGCCTCTGCTGTCACTACCTCGCTGTCCAGCTGGATCATGTTCATGGTCTGATCTCCCTCTGCCACTGAGAAGAGGGCTCGGAAATGTGTGCTGCATGCTGCCAGAACAGAGCGGTGGGCTTTAAAGTGTCTATTCCCCACTACAATGACACAATCGCAGAGCTGGCCATGAAGTCTCTGATAGTTCAGTTGCTGGAAGATCTGTTCAAAGTGACCAGGAAAATCCATGATCCTACAAGAAAACAAAGAAAGAAAAGCGTTAAGACTTAGATGAGCTTAAGTCAAACTCAGAACACAGGGTAGGATGAAATGCCAAGCTTGGACCTTTTAAAAGCTTGTGTTGTCTCTGATGACAGGTATATACACTAAGAACTTGTCAAATAAGGAACAAATGCCAACCCAGCTACCAGCCCAGGAAGTATACACATGTGTGGGCTCAGCCACTGGCTAGTACGGGCTCCCCCTCACTCATCATGGGACCCACTAATAACACAGAGGGTCTAGTAAACACTAATGTACAAGTGACAGCATATCTAGCACAGAAGTTTGTTAGAGTTCTGCATTTCCTGAGGAATGTTCCATACAGTCTTAAATAAGTGAAAAGGGCAAATCAACATTAGTGGGGAGGATTTCCAGTTATAGATGGTAGTAGATTGCACACATGCATTTGCCCACTACTCAATCCTGAAACCTGATTAAAAAGACACTGAAGGCCGGGTGTGGTGGCTCACACCTGTAATCCTAGCACTCTGGGAGGCTGAGGCAGGAGGATCATTTGAGCTCAGGAGTTCGAGACCAGCCTGAACAAGACCGAGACCCCGTCTCTACTAAAAGAATAGAAAGAAATTAATTGGCCAACTAAAACTATCTAGAAAAAATTAGGCGGGCATGGTGGCGCATGCCTGTAGTCCCAGCTACTTGGGAGGCTGAGGCAGAGGATTGCTTGAGCCCAGGAGTCTGAAGTTGTTGTGAGCTAGGCTGACACCACGGCACTCTAGCCCAGGCAACAGAATAAGACTCTGTCTCAAAAAAAAAAAAAAAAAAAAGACACTTCAGTTTTTTGGTTTTATTGTTGTTTTATGGGTATAAGCCTACAAGAAAAAAAGAGACATCAATAGCATTTTGGAAGCTAGCGAACTGGTGAATGAATGCTGACCAAGCATACCCAAAAAGCTAAAATCCTAAACTGGCAATAGATAAAACAACTAGGCATATTTAAATCACCATACCAAAAGCTCAGAAACTGGTGCCAGGGGAAGTGGAGCGAAGGTGTGGCTAAGACAGGAGACCTGGCTGAAAGTCTATCCTATTAAAAAAACTCACACACACAGAAAAGATAACTCTATAGAGAAAGAGAGTAGACCAGTGGTCATCTGTGGCTAGGGGTGGGATTAGGGAATAAATGCAAATTCGAAAAGGGATTTTTTTTTTGGGGGGGGCATGGCAGAAATGGCCTAAAATACTATTGTGATCATAGTTGCACGCCTTATACATTTATTAAAATATTTGAACTAAACACTTAAAACATGGAATTTTGTGGTATGTACATTATACCTTAAGAAAGCACAATACATGATATCTTAATAAAAAGAAATTATGGGGAAAGAAAAACAAGAGATGAATAAGATTGGTCTGAAACCATTTTTTAAGAGTCCCTTTTGCGAGATAGAATCTCCTAGAGTCCCTTTTGAACTGTAGGGCTTCTACAAAACTAACTAAACTGACTGCTTAAGAATATCACATATGTCTTTGATGATATTAAGGAATTATTATTTTTCTTAGTTGTGATAATGGTGCTATGATTTTTTTAAAGCGTATTTTTAAAAGATGGAAATAGTTACAGAAAAAAACGATGATGTCTGGGCTTTGCTTCAAACGTTTATTTTGTATATTTGAAATTTTTCATAATGAAAAGTTAGAATTTAAAAAGGAGAAAAAGAAGAGCCCACAAAACCTCTGAGTGGATCACTTTTCCAATGTGGAGTATGGAACCATTAAACATCTGTACATTTTCACGTTTTGGACTCACTGGAAACAAGAACTTGCTTATTCTTGTCCAAAAAACTGCTACACTTCCTAGGAACTGTGTGACTGCTGATTAAAAGTCTTATCCTTGGCTAGAGCTCATGACAGACCCTCATTATGTAGTTAGAACAGAGTCAATAACCCCAAAGGGGCACTCCTTGGTGCCCTCTGTTCACAGGCCCTACAGATACTGAGGGACCCACAGAGTGAAAAACACTGTTCCCCTCTCCCAAGAGTGAATCTCTGGTCTTCTGGGTAGGGGTGGGGGAGTTAGGCTGAATATAATGGCTAAGCCCTGGGGTTCAAACATATACAGACTGAATATTTAATGTGCCTAGTACAAGAGAAAAAAATGATCAACAAGACAAATCCAATCCCTGCCCTCAGGGGAAACAGACTAACAAACAGGCTGTAAGCAAATATAGTCTTGTAAGTGCTATAATAAGGGAAGCACAGGTGCAACACAAGACAAAGAAGGGGCAGCTGCTTCCGACAGGGTTGGGCAGGGGTAGGGAGTGTGGAAGTCTTGGAGGTTGAAGCAGAAACACTCTGTACTTAGGATACCAAGTGAGCACCTTAGGCCAGAATCAGGCACTATGCTGAAAAGAAATTTTTAAGTTAAATCTGCATAAGGAAGATACATTACTCCTCCTCACTTGCCACCTTCAACCCCTTTACTTGCTCAGCAACTGTAAGACTATCAGAGAGACTGGAGATTCCTCATACCTCCCACAGAGACTGGAGATTCCTCTCTGTAGAAACTGATGCTTGGGGAGTCCCTCCAACAGAATACTTGGATCCCCATCTAATTTTCCTATGGTGAAACCTACTAGTCCTCAAGGTGAAACCTACTATCCATCCATTCAGCTTCCAATCAGTTCATGCCTTCACTCTTAAATATGAACAGTTAAGGAGCACCACAACCTGGATGAAAAAACTCTCTAACATACAAACAGGGGGAAAAAGCATTTAGAAGAAACAGAAACAATGCAGAGAAAAAAAAAAAGAAAACTTAAGGGGGAAAAATACCTATAATTAACATCTTCAGAGAGATAAGATGCCACATCCATGAAAAAAGAAAATATGATTTATTTTTTTAAAAAAGAAGGATATTCAGGGAAAAAGAAAACTACTGGAAATTAAAAATAACAAAAAAATTTAAAAGTTAATAGAAGGGTTGGAAGAGAATGATTGAAGAGATTTCACAGGCAAGGCAAAGGAGAAATAAAAGTGAATGAATAAGAAAGAGAGTCCATCAGGGGATAACTAAATAAATAAAATGTTGTATATGTATATGTCATGAAATACTAACTAGTATGCCATAAAAAATAATGAAATCGTGTCTTTTGCAGCAACGTGGGCAGAACTGGAGGCCATTATCCCAAGTGAAATAACTCAGAAACAAATACCACGTGTTCTCACTTATGGTGGGAGCCAAACAATGGGTAAGCATGGACATACAGAGTGGACTAAATGACACTGGAGACACAAAAAGGCAGGAGAGTGAGAGGGGGGTTAGGGATAAAAAATTACCTATTGGGTACAATGTGCACTATTCAGGGATGGGCACGCTAAAAGCCCAGGCTTCACCGCTATGCAATATATCCATCTAACAAATCTGCACTTTTACCCCCTAAATCTATAAAAAATTTTTTAGAAATTAAAAAATAAAGAGGATTAATGAGGTCCAACATCTGACTACAGAAAGAGAAAGACAAAACACAGAGGGAGAAAATGATTTAAGAAATAGTATTTAAAAAATTTCCAGAAATGGCTGGGCATAGCAGCCCATGCCTATGTAACCCTAGCACTTTATGAAGCCAAGGCAGGAAGATCACCTGAGGCCAAGAGTTAGAGACCAGCCTGGGCAACACAGTGAGACCTCACCTCTACAAAAAAAAAAAAAAAAAAAAAGAGAGAGAGAGAGAGAGAAAATTAGCCAGGTGTGGTAGTGTGCGCCTATAGTTTTAGCAGCTCAGGAGGGTGAAGTGGGAAGACTGTCTAAGCCCAGGAATTCAAGGTTACAGTGAGCTATGATCATGCCACTGCATCCTAGCCTGGGTGACACAGCAAGACCCTATCTCAAAAAAGTAAGATTAAATAAATAAAGAAACAAGTCCCCACACTAGGCACATTAAAGTGACATTTTACAACACTTAAGATTAAATATTCTTAAAAGGGAGGGGGAAGAGTTTGTTGGTTACAAAGAATCAGGAATTAAAGTTAGATTTTGCAAAAGCAATATTGAAAGTTAGGAGTGATACTTCCTTCAAATTCTCCAAGAAAATAATTTCCAACTTAGAATTCCACACTCAGCCTACTTATCAATTATGACGATAAACTAAGGCATTCTCACACAAGCACAAACCCAGAGGTTTATCCCTTTTCAGGAAGAGACTAAAGGTTGTGCTTAAGCAAGCTGGGACTAAACCAAGAAAACAAAAACAGGGCATGCAGGAAAAAGGAGACCCACCATCAAAGACAGGCAAAGAGAATCTAAGGATGATGATGTAGCCCAAGAAGACAAGTAGGGAGCAGGCCTGGAGAGCAAGCAGTTAAGATGGGAGCAGGATGGAGGACTATAGGAAGGAGGTTTCCAAGGGGAGTAAGAAAAAGCAATGGACAGATCATCTGATGTAGCTGACAGTGCTAAGAATTTAACAGTTCCATCAAAGTGTGAAGACAGGTTGTTAAAAAAACAAGAAAATTTAAACATGGAGAAATAATTAACTTTAGGAAAAATAAAGGTTCATTTGTAGACAATATTTACATAGGCATAATAATATGAACACTGAACCAAATCTGAGCTATTGGGAGGGTGAGAAAAGGCAAATTTGCACTGGAGGGACAGAGGAGAAGTGGTGTTAATAGAGTTTAGTCCTCTCTTTTGCTATCAGTCCAGAAATACTGTCTGAAATAGGCTATCTCAAAAAAATAGTAGCATTTTTTTTTTTTTTTTTTGAGACAGAGTCTCACTTTGTTGTCCAGGCTAGAGTGAGTGCCGTGGCGTCAGCCTAGCTCACAGCAACCTCAAACTCCTGGGCTCGAGCGATCCTTCTGCCTCAGCCTCCCGGGTAGCTGGGACTACAGGCATGTGCCACCATGCCCGGCTAATTTTTTATATATATATCAGTTGGCCAATTAATTTCTTTCTATTTATAGTAGAGACGGGGTCTCGCTCTTGCTCAGGCTGGTTTTGAACTCCTGACCTTGAGCAATCCGCCCGCCTCGGCCTCCCAAGAGCTAGGATTACAGGCGTGAGCCACAGCGCCCGGCCTAGTAGCATATTTTTTATTTAGAAATACAGAAGTCAATGGTGGAAGAAACAGCTGAAACAATTGCAAATAGCTGCCTCTGAGGAGTAGGAAATTGATGGGGAAAAGAATGGGACAGGGGACTGTTTTTGTCTGTTTGTTTTTAACCTATAAGCCTTATGGAACTATATGGTTTTAAATATATAAATATATACATATTAATTTTTATAAAATTAAAGTTTAAAAAACATGGTAGATCCTTGGCATTCTAAAGGTATGTAACTTTGCAAATCTCAGATCTTTGCAAATCTCCAAATTCACAAATACCATCCTGGCATTTCACAAGAATTACTGCAAGCAAAAGGCAACAGGGATGTCAAGCAGTTTGCCAGGTGCAACTACTTGCTCTGATGCCACAGCCTAATGAAACAGGATAAAGTTGTTCAGGATCCTGGGAAATAACTGAAATGGCAAACTCTAAATCCATAAAAACCAAATGTCTACTGTAAAAAGTGAGATTTTGTTGTACCTGGAAAGTAACTATCAGAATGGCAAAATGCCTCCGTGCAGTAGCCACACGGCCATTCTCTTTTGCCTCCTATGTTTGTTTATTTACCTTTGAAGAATTTCAAATAGCAAAACAGATCTCTAAAACACGCACTTTCCCACTGATGATGTCTGCTCTATCATGCATGAGAGATCAGATCTCCAAAGAGGCAGCCACTGCCACATCCCTTCTTGCTTTTACCAAGCTTCCCTGCTGGGAGGAGAGGGCCAACAGTGGCAGGCAGCAGCACACACAACCCAGAGCCCCACCCAACTCACTCAGGGACCACAGAGCTCAAGGTTTGGGGAGATGAAACAAAATGCAATTACTGCTCACAAGTCTGTAGCCCTGCCTTACAAAGTAAATTCAAAAACTAGTAAGTGCCAAGTTCCAAAGAGGTGATTATTTTGTAGCAGTAACAGGGAAGAAACATTCTGGTTTGAGGAGCAAAATTAATCAAACAGGGAGTTGCTGCAAGCCTCAGAGTTGCTCTAACAACTAAGGGACCATGTAAATTTGGGCCCTATTAGGGAAAAACAAGCAGCGCCAGTCAGTGAGTATATGGTTTTCCCTCCTACTGTGGATAATGGAGCCAGCACTGCAGTAGCAGTCTCAGTGGTTACAGTATTAGACATAGTGGTAAAAATAAAATAACAGTAACTACTGTTATTGAGAGCCTTCTACGTGCCCACTAGTCACTGTGCTAAGCACTTTTTATTTACATTATTTCTAATCTTCAAAACAACCTTGCCAGGCAGGAATTATTATTCTGACTTAACAGATGAGGGGGACATAAAAGACTAACTTACTTTCCAAATAAACTGTATTTCAACCCAGCATACCAATGTAAAAGGATAATAACAGTCTGTTCAATGCTTTCTTTTGCAACAAGCAGCAGAAGTTATATGACTATAGCTCACTTTTTAAAATGTCAGTTGTCTTGATTATAAGAAACCACCACCCTTTTCCATCAAAGGTCATCCACTAAAATGTCAAACTCTTTATGTTCAATCTCTACTTTCTATAGAAAAAATAAAAACAGCAAGAAAATTGTGGTCCCAGAAGCACTATTTTGAGGAAAATTTTCCAGACACCTTTGAGATACCTTTCCAGACACCTTTGAGAAGAGGCTACTGAAGTAATTAAACATAACCCCAATAAAGACAAAGGCTTGTGGCTGGGCACTGTGGCTCACGTTTATAATCCTAGCACTCTGAGAGGCCAAGGCAGGAGGATAGCTTGACATCAGGAATTTGAGACCAGCCTCTGCAAGAGTGAGACCCCATCTCTTTTTAGCCGGGCGTGGTGGCGCATGACTGTAGACCCAGCTAGTCGGTAAACCCACGCAGGAGAATTGCTTGAGCCCAGGAGTTTGAGGTTGCTGTGAGCTAAGCTGATGCCACAGCACTCTAGTCCAGGCAACAAAATGAGACTCTGTCTCAAAAAAAAAAAAAAAAAAAAAAAAAACACACACACCAAACTATTTTAGGATAGAAAGCTTCCTATGATGCAATACTGAAATAAATAGTTACTGCACCACATGCTAGGCAATGTGATTAAATACACTAAATACTGGCCAATATTTCTGAATGGATCAGTAAGAATGATTCATGCATAGTAAAGCAACTATTGCTATGACTACACTGATTGAATTTTAAGATGAACTATTTAATATCTAGTAACAAGCACAAGCATAACTCAATTAAGGTAAAAATGGAGCCATGCGTTAAACCAAAGGAGACATGCAGTGGACACACTAGCATCATTTTAAATATATGTTTTAGCCATCCCAATGGACCAGAAGTTAATATTCCAAGAACGAGTTGGAAACAGCAGTGTGTTACTATGATGCCTAAACGTGATTCCAAAGACGTGAATATGAAGAAGACTTAGATTCATATAGTGTTAATTAGGGTTCCCCAGAAGCAGACCATGAGAGGATTCAAGTACAAGTGATTTTTTTTTTTTTTTTTTTTAATAGGATAGACTATAGTGAATGGTACAAGTGATTTTTTATCAAAGAGATGATTCCAGGAGAAACTGGCAATGGGGGAGCACAAAAAAGCAGCAGCAGCACCCAAACAAGGGTATGATTTTTGGGCAAAATCCCAGCCTTAGCCTGATTTAGCAGGAGAGCACTGGAGTATAAATAATGTCTCTGAGTTTGAGCCACTTCAAGGCAAAGGTACTGGGCTTTCACAGCCCTGCATCAGTCACTCAACAACTAAGAGCCTCCCCAGGGTGATGTAAACTGCCAGGCCCTTCCGGCTCCCTGGGCCCATGCACAGAGTGATGCCAGTCACCCCAAGGCAGTCCTCGGAAGAGTCACAGATGCAAAACCATTAGAAGTAAAAGCACACAGAAGACGCAGGACGGGTGCACAGAACCGGGAAAAGGGATCAAGGGGCTCTGGTCAGAGCTCGACAGTATCTGTTACTGTGACAGTATCACACGCTTGGTGATAACTAAAAAATAAAGTGATATGTAACCGTATGGATAAACAGATGCTACTGTCTGTTAGTAAAAGATATTTTTGTATATTTACATGATACATGTTGCACTCTCAATCCCCTACCCTGTCCCACAGCCATTAGGTGAACAAGAAATCTCAATTCCTTTTTTTTTTAAAGGCAGAATCTCGCTCTGTCCCCTTGGGTAGAGTACAGTGGCATCATCATAGGTCACTGCAACCTCAAGCTCCTGAGCTCAAGTGATCCTCCTGCCTCGGCCTCTTGAGAAACTGGTACTACACCCAGCTAATTTTTCTATTTTTTAGTAGAGACAGGGTCTTCATCTTGCTCAGGCTGGTCTCAAACTCATGAGCTTATGCAATCCTTCCATCTCAGCCTCCCGGAATGCTAGGATTACAAGTGTGAGCCATCTTGCCCAGCTCAATTCCTTTCTTGATTCTATGATGACACTTAGTGTTAAGAGGTCCAACGTAGTAAAAGTTGGTAAATGTCATTTTAATAAAAGTCATTAACAAAATAATTTACCATAACATACTTTCTCAATTGAGCTTTCAAGCATGACAAAAGAAATTTAATTAATTTATGTATTAAAATATAGCTAGCTGTAGACAGGGTCTTGCTCTGTCGCCCAGGCTGGAGTGCAGTGGAATGATCATAACTCACTGCAGCCTCAAACTCTTGGCCTCAGCCTCCAAGTAGCTGGGATTACAGGCATGAGTCAATGCATCTGGCATAGCTGTAGTTATGATAGTCTGTTAAATAAGGTTTTGTAGTTACAACCAACAGAACCCAACTCTGGAGAGCTCCTATATGCTGCAATCATACATTCACCCACCTCCACCCCTGATTGTGCTGGGGAAGCAAGGAGAAAGGATTTCTCTGGTTTTTACATCTGTAGTGGAAGGCTGATTGCTGATTTATCTACCTAACAAGATTACACATAAAGGGAGTCAAGATAATTCAACAACATGAACTCAGAGGGCTATGAGGAAGGGAGAAAGAATACCAAAAAGCTAAAAAGTGATATTGTATGATACGCTACGTAACAAAATGATCTGGTCAACATAAGGATAACCCAAGAACTGGTATAGCTTAATTTATATTTCATGTTCCTTATAAAAATTAGTCACCTGAAATAAGGTAATGTGTGCAGCAGATTCTATTTCCCAAGACGGTCAGCCACATTAAAATTTCCCATCCCACATGCTACCTTACAATGTGATATGATGCTCCTCTCAAGAGGTGAGATCTATGTTCACTCTCTTGAAGCCAGGCAGGTCTATGACTATGGCAAAAGTTACAGTATGTAACTTGTGAGGTAGGCCATAAAAGGGGACACAGACTTCTGGTCTTTTTGGCTCACTCTTGGTAGCCAACCCCCATGCTGTGAGGAAATCCAGCTGAAGTCTAGCTGACAGTCAGCACCTGCCTCCAGACATGTAAGTGTGCCTTCAACATGACTTCAGCCCCAGCCACTGTCTGACTACAACCACATAACAGAGCCCCAAAGAAAATCATCTCACTGAGTCCAGTCAACTCCCAGAACTGTTAGAATAATGAGGCTGCATGTGGTAGCTCACACAGGAGTTTAAGCCTGAGTAAGAGTGAGAGCTTGTCTCTACCAAAAATAGAAAAATTAGCCAGGCATCATAATGCATACCTGTAGTCTCAGCTACTTGGGAGGCTGAAACAAGAGGATCACTCGGGCCTAGGAGTTTGAGGTTGCAGTGAGCTAAAATGATGTCACTGCACTCTAGCTGGAGCAATAAAGACTCTGTCTCAAAAAAAAAAAAAAAAAAAAGATTTTTGTTATTTTAAGCCATTAAGTTTTAAGGTGATTTGTTACACAGCACTAAGTAACTGCAACAATGTGAAACTTGTTAGCATTTCCCCACAAATCAACTTTTAAATACTATCTCTGAAGGCTGGGCCCGGTGGCTCACATCTGTAATCCTAGCACTCTGGGATGCTGAAGTGGGAGGATCACTCAAGGTCACCGAGTTTGAAACCAGCCTGAGCAAGAGCAACCCTGTCTCTACTAAAAATAGAAAGAAAATTAATTGGCCAACTAAAATACATAGAAAAAATTAGCCAGGCATGGTGACACATGCCTGTAGTCCCAGCTACTCAGGAGGCTGAGGCAGGAGGATCGCTTGAGCCCAGAAGTTTTAGGTTGCTGTGAGGTAGGCTGATGCTACAGCACTCTAGACTGGGCAACAGAATGAGACTCTGTTTCAAAAAAATAAAAAAATATATACACACACACACACACTTAGTTCATAAAGAAAAGTACACCCATACTCAAGCATCATCTTCCATAATATTAAGTAATTTGCTGCTTGTATGCCAGGCAAGACCTGCAAAGTTGCTACTGCAGAAAACGATTTCACATTCTAGGGAATTCTTAACATACAGTAGCCCCAATCTAGATAAAACCCTAGCAGAAAAATAACTGAACAGAACGTTTCCTCCACTTGTAGAGATGATAGAGATGAAAATAAATCCCAGAGAGCCAAACCAGGCAAAGTCCCAGTCAAGGAGACTAAGATTTTTGACAATGTTCCAAGTCGGGCAGAGTGAAATCCTAGAACATCCATTCATTGCTCTGATATGACCAACAAAGTGGGAATAGGGGAAGGCTAGGACTAGGCAGGCACAGGGATACTCAGGAAACCCCAGATACCAGACCTGTCAGCATGACTAATGTCATGATATCTCTGTTCTGCTCTGTCAGGGCTGGCTCAGAAATTGAACAGATTAGGTCTATAAAACAAGGAAATCCATCAGTGACTAAAGATGAGCATGACTGAGGAAGTCGAGCTAATGACAGAAATCCTTACCTTCTCACCTACCCTCCAACTGTCCCCACTTTGCCACCTTGTTTTCCAGTCCAAAATTCTGGGGATGAACTGACCTAGAACTTCATAACTCAGTTTGAATAAGAAAAGGTATTAGTGCCCTACTTATATTCCTTGTGCAAACTCAGATACCTTTTCTACTAAAGCAGCTTATTGAGAGCAGGGGCTGTATTTCTCTCTTTCCCACAAAGTGCCTGGTATACAGCTCAGTAAGTTATTTGTTCAATGAACTTCTGCTGTATATAGATGAAAGATAACACTATCTTACCCAACAATCACTTTTCTGAGAATCTCAACTATCTCTAAAATTATCCAAAACCCAGAAATTCTCAGAATATACAAAATAAAGATCAAAGCCTATGTGTGAAAGATTTTCTCATAGGAAAGTCCCTCAAGCCCTCACAGTCTTTTGTTTTAAATAAACAAAATGCTCAAATTTATGCTTAAGTTTTTCTAGTTACTGAACTGAAGATGAGCAATAGCAACTCTAGAATGAAGGAAGGGGTGGCTGCTTAACTTAGGACAGCTGCAAAAAGAGACAGCTGACCCACTAAGGGAGAAAAGAGGCCCAGCAGCGTGGAGCCACATAGTGACAGCGCTATACAGCCCAGGAGATCTCAACAGCCCATAAAGGTACTTGAGAATTTGGTATAAAAATTCATTCATCTTATGTTCTGAATTGCTTATTTTGTTCAAGGTTAAGTGCTGTGGAGCATAGATTTGTATGGCATAATATTAACTGTCACAGGTGCTTAGTGGAAATAAGACACACACAAATAACACTATTAGAAAGTAGAAGGCATTAAGTGCCACATAAGAGGTGAAATATACTTAATGGCTTGGAGAAGGCAAGGTTATTTCCAATGTTTCATGGTGGCACTGAGAATAGAGCTAGGTCTAGGTTTGGATTTGGACAAACTAAGATGGAAAGTACATTCTAGACAAAGGTAAAGATATAGAGGAGTTTGAGGTGGGGGAAGCAATGTATCCAGTTTGGCTAGAAAGTAGGTATTGGATAGTGAATGGTCATAACTGATGCTATTACTCTAACTCATCAGAAAGGTTAACCATAAAGCACATAATTTTGGACTAAAGACTATCATTACTTTTCAGATAACTTTCATAAAAATTAAAAAAAAATTTTTTAAGTTTAAGCACAGTATCAGCCAGAGTTCTTAGTTAATGATCCTAGTTAGAAACTTATCCTAGTTAGCCATAAAAGTAATTTAATGAAAGGTTATTGGCTTGGTCACAGAATTGATGCAAAGGGGTGGACACCTGAAGTTGAGCTGGGCAGAAACTAAGCCAGGCAGCAGGAACAATCTGGCCGGAATGTTGTCTCTGACATCTGTGATGGACACAGACATTACTACCTGAATGCTAACTCCACTGGGGACCAAGTCTCCCCTACCCTATCCTGTTGTTAAGTCTTGTCTCTTGAGTACATGTCTTTTTAAATATTCTGTGTACTGAAATGGGAAGTATACCTGAAGTAACAGTGCTGCATTCTGAAATACAATGTTGCCTCAAGGAAAAATACTTGTGCATTTTTGACTTGTGAACTTAACCAGCCACTTTTTTCACAGGACACCATTTTTACTTCAAAGAATGAATGACAAACTATGGCTATTTAAAGTATTTAGCAAACATTTTCTTGAAAATGAATGAAGTAAGCCTGTCATTTTAAATAAAACGTACAGTACTTGTTGCCAACAATAAAATTTGAGCTTTCAGGTGAAAACTAGAATTTTAGAAAACTTGTATCTGTCACGGTGAGCTTGACAGCTTCCAAATGCTCAAATACTTCTAATGAGATCATTGGTGATAATAATGTCATTTTTTTATATTGTATAATAAATGTGGAAGTTGTGCATAATTCACTGAAATCAATCCATGTAACCTTGTAACAATGATGTTGCAAAATAAGGTATGTGTAAAAAAATTCATTCAAAGTTCAAGATATAAAGTAATGTATTTTAATGAAACAGAATATGAAAAGTTCACTGATAGAGTTTCAGATTCCACAGTTTCAGATTTCACACTGCAACTAACCACTTAAGAAAATACCACTTGTGGAGCTTTGGTATAGTATCAGAGAAGAATATCCAAAATTATCTGAAAGAGCTACAAAATACTCTCTCCCCTTTTCCAATTATATATTTGTGTGATGCTAGATTTTCTTGACATACTTTAATCACAATAGCATATTGCAACAAACTCAGTGCAGAAGCAGGTATGAGAATCCAGCTGTTTTCTATTAAACTAGATATTAAAGAGATTTGCAAAAAATGTAAACCAATACCACTCTGAGCATTCCTGGTGTCCAGACCTCAGTTTCAAATACTATTGTGGGCCAGGAATGGTGGCTCATGCTTGTAATCCTAGCACTTTGGGAGGCCCAGGTGGGACAATTGCTTGAGGTCAGGAGTTCAAGACCAGACTGAGCAACACAGTGGAAATCCCATCTCTACAAAAAATACAAAAAGTATCCAGACATGGTGGCATATGCCTGTAGCCCCAGCTACTCAGAGGCTGAGGCAGGAGGATTGCTTGAGCCCAGCAATTTGAGATTGCAGTGAGCTACTATGACATCACTGCCATCACTGCACTCTAGCCTGGGCAACAGAATGAGACCCTATCTCAAACAAACAAATAAACAACAACAACAAAAAAACTATTCTGAAAGGAGCCAGGGTTCTTTGGACAAAATGATTTCTAGGACTGGGGCAGGAAATATGCTATAAGCCTCGTGTATCTTGCAGTATCAAAAGGAAGAAAGTACTTAAAAACAAACAAGAACCCATGAAAATGGGATTATGTGAAAGAGATACAGGTACTAACAGGAGAAAGACTTCCCAATGGCCAAAGCTGCAACAATTTAAGCAAAAATAAATGAATAAATCAGTACTGGATTATATTCTACAGTATAAGATAAATACCCATGGATCCATACTGATATAAATAATGATTGATTAAATAAATACAGGAGGCAAATCTCCCATGCAGAAGAATTACAAATAATTTATGTACTCTATCGTCAAGGAGGGGACACATAATTCCCCACTCTGGAAGTGTAGGCTATACATAGTGACCTCATTCCAGAGTGTCGTAAGGAATGGGAAGGAAAAAGAGAAGTTTAGAGTAAAGAAATCTAACAAACACTATCTCAGCCAAGTGACCAAGATCAACATAAAGGGGCTGTAAGTCATGTTGAGAGTATGCATGTTAGTATGTATCACATGTTGATGTGATGATAATGGCACTTATGAATTCTTTTCTCCCAAAACCCGTAAGCTCAGTCTAATCATGACAAAAACATCAGACAAATCTAATTGTGGGAAATTCTACAAAATACCTAACCAGTACTTTATCAAAGTCATCAAAAACAAGAAAAGTATAAGAAACTGTCACAACTAAGAGGAGCCTAAGGAGACATGATGACTAAATGTAATGTGCTATCTTGGATGGGATCTTGGAACAGAAAAGGACATTAGGTAAAAACTAGGGAAATCTGTATGAAGAATGTACTTTAATTAATAATAATATATCAATAATGGTTTATTAATTATAACAAATGTACTATAGTAATGTAGGATGTTAATAATAGTGAAAACAGGGTGTGGGTATGTGGAAACTGTACTATCTTCACAATTTTTCTATAAATCTAAAACTTTTCTAAAAAATGAAGTTTATTTTTTAAAAATAACACTTCACTAAACTTTTTTGTCTTCTCATAAAAATATTTTTATGTTCACATATAATGGGTTTATTATTTTTAATGCATAAATACTTAAGATTTTTCTCAAATTTTTAACTTCTAATATGTTAAATACTGATAACCATAACTCACAATAAAGCTTTTTAGAGTCACCAATAATTTGTAAATATGTAAAGGAATCCCAAGGCCAAAAAGTTTGAAAAGTAGATAAGTTTTGCATATATGGAAAAATTGATGCTTGTGGAATCTTAACCTTCAAAAATATAGGATAGTGTAAATACAGGAGTGTAAATACAGATGTTAGTGTAAAGGCATTACACCACATTAACAATATTGTGTACAGAAAAAATGGGGGGAGCAAATCACCCTAATCATTTTAACACTTAAGAAGTTGGAAATAAAGCATTTGTAAACCTGTTATCAAGTAACAAGTTAACACACTACCAAGTATAATTTCCAAACAGCAGACCCACCACTTAATCATCCTTTAAAATTTGTAAAACAAACATTTGATTTGTTAGGAAAAGTATCACTCTTAATAATAGGCTTCCTTTCAATAACAAATTTCCTCCAGAGTACAAAGACAAATTTGGAAAATTCACTGGTTACAAAAATTTTTTAATTATTCCCAATCTCATTAAATATAAGATGTCAGTGATTATAAAGTGCATTATTTCATGTAACACTAGGAAAGGAAAAAAATTACCTATTAAACTATGACATAATGCTTACTTATGGCATCCTGTCTTCCAGGAAAGTAAAATGTGAACAAAATGTGTGTTGGAATCAAGTAAATACTGGAACCTTCAACATGTCATTCAAATATGTTAGAAGATAAGAAGGAAAATTATCTACTAATAAAATAATCTTGGATAATAAGAATCTATCCATATCTACTGCATTATAATGAAGTTAATACTCCAACACAATTCCTAATCTGTTTCAGCTGTCAAGATAAATCAAAGCTTTTAGCAAATATATGTATAACTAATTAATAAAATGAAAAGCACTTCCCAAAACTGGATCTTGAGATTCAAAGCCACTATAATCATATAGTGGTGAAAATAATGAAAACGGTAAAGAGCAATAGTTCACTCAAAAACAGCTGGTCGTTTAACATATGAGAAGGTCACTTCATATGCAAACAAAAGATACAGTGTACTATACTTGCTACACTAACAAAACTGGCTCTACCAGACAACATCCACATTTGAAAAATATTAACTAGAGTAAAAGAAAAATCATGATTAAAACTAAGAGAGGGGAAAGCTATTTACAATTAATTTACATTTTAGGAAATAAAAGTTGAATGCTAACATGGAATCAGTACCTTGGGTTCTTTTTTTCCCTTTCCAAGGAGAATTTGAGGGAGATTCAAGATTCCGTATTAGCACTATAGCAGGTTTTGTCAATCTCACTCAACACAAGATATTTTTAAGTCTCCAAATCCATATAATTCATGCTAAGTACTTTTTTTTTTTTTTGAGACAGGGTCACACTCTGTTATCTGGGCTAGAGTGCAGCAGCATAAGCATAGCTCACTGAAACCTCAAATTCTTGGACTGAAGCGATCTACTTGCCTCAGCCTCCCCAGTAGCAGGGATTACAAGCCCACCCCATAACACCTGGCTAATTTTTTAAAACATTTTTGTAGAGACCGGAGTTTTGTCATTGCCCAGGCTGGTCTTGATCTCCTGCCTCAAGCAATCCTTCTGTCTTGGCCTCCCAAAGCACTAGGATTACAGGTGTGAGCTACTGTACCCAGCCTATGTTTTTATTTTTAGAGGCAGGGTCTCATTCTGTCACCCTAGCTGTAGTGCAGTGGTGTGATCAAGCTCACTGCAGCCTTGAACTCCTGGGCTCAAGCAAGTGAGAAGATTTTCCCACCTCAGCTTCCTAAGTAGCTAGGATTACAGCCTTGCCACCATGCCTGGCTACTTTTTAAATTTTTATGTACAGATGGGGATCTTGCTATGCTGCCCAGCTGGTCTCATGGCCTCAAGATTCTCCCACCTCAGCCTCCCAAAGCACTAGGATTATAAGCCCCAAGGCACTAGGCTTATAGGCATAGCCACGATGCCCTGTCTCATGCTAAGTACTTTAAATACTAAAACATTTACATGCATTTTGGTATCCAAGGGATTTTTTAAATTACTTCCACCTCTTGTGACAGTCTTGTAACAAAGTCTCTTTTGAGAGTGCTGACCCATAAATTTAGGAAAACATCCCACTATATGATGCTTTTCCTCCAAATCTTATCACTTTCAGAATTTTGCTAGAGGCACATCAATTAACCAGAATCCAGACTGCCAGCATCCCTAGCTAGCTAAAAGTTGTATTTTGACACAACTTTTATGAGAAAAAAAGGCAAATCTCCAGAAAACAAGTTGACTTCACGACTCCTCAAAAAGTCCTGGTCCATTTATTCAGCAAAACCCAAGGGCCCAGAACAGGTTCTCAATCAGTGAATCTTTTCTTGGGGGCATGGGGATGAGTTCTGTCCACTGTACACAGTACCTTAGGGACTTTTGTCAAAGTGGCAGTCACCTCATTTGATTATCAAGTTGCCTCCACAGCCCCTTCCCCTCTTCTCATGTAACCCTGTGAGGCTCACAGAGGGGGAAGGAATCCGGCCTTGGGCAGCCCCAGCTCTGCCAAGGTTGGTTTGAGCTCTTTCATATGTTTCACACATCCAGGTTTTCCATTTCAGCCCTAGAGACCCAAGGAGGCAGGTGGCATTGGGCTCATTTAATTGATAAGAAAATTGAAGCTCAGACATAGTTATTTGCCCAAACTTTGAAAAGATTTCTTTCCATTCAATTGTAAAAAAAAAAAAAAAAAAAGGAGAATTACAGAAAGTAGAAAAAAAATCACTCAAACATTGTCACTGTTCACATCTGGGGGGCCTATGCATATTTAAGAAAGGGTTTCCAAAAGTCAGTGTGAGTACACTTGCTGTATGGGGATATGTATGACTATGTCCTTAGGGCAAGTCCCAGAAGCAGAAGACCTGGATCCTAGTGGCTTTTTCAGAACTATAGATACATTCTACCAAAACAAGTTTCTCACAGTGTCAACCAGTGAATCTTACCTGGAAGATCACCAAGCTGGCTGCAGTGGACAGGTCAGTCTTCCCAAATTTGCTGAGACTTCCAGAAGGGTTAAAGGAATAGTGGAAGGCCTTCCTTTGGCTTAGGGGCTTTTCTCTAAAATTCCTTCTCTTGTCCCCATCTCATCTCTTCCCTCCTCACTCTTTCAGCTTACTGCCAACCACCCTCACCACGGAAATCACAAGACCTCAGGCAAATGAAAAGCAAGTACTCCCGAAAGACCATGAGGCACCTAGCTCACTTTTCAAAATTATTTAAGGTACAACAGCCCATCCAGGCACAAATGACCAATGATGACTAAGGCACAGCATTCTTTTCAATCTCTAAAAAATGATCCAAATGTATCTATCTTCTACTTAATACAACTGAAAAGTATATTAACATATTTTAGAAATATTTTTGCTTCAATTCTTGAAGGTGAAGAGTTTCTTCTATTAACTTAACAAGAACTGAAGCATACTACTTAATAATCAAGACATTACTGTGCCTTTACCTAAAATTCTTCCTCCAGAGTACATATTTAGGATTTGTCTTCTACTCAGAAACTAGCTTCTACATATCCTCCACCATGCCAGAATGCAGACTGACTTAATAACATATGGCCATTTTGAAAGAAAAAAGCTAATCTTCAACCCCCTTAATTAATTACTGCCTTTTACTAGTATTTATGTACAGATCTGTATGTCCTCCAAACAGGGGATGAAGATGGAATGGCTATGTCTTACCACCGCATCCTCCCGGAAGTAGTGGGCATTCAATAAATGCCTATTCAACACTTTGGTCCCCTCATAACAAGTTGGGGCATTCCAAAACACTGACTCCACCCCTCCAAGGTCTGCAGCCGGCTCCCGATCACAGACTGACTGTGGCCTTGCTCAAGTGAAATGAAACCTCGTCGCTAAAGGAGACCCAGGATGGGGGGTAAGGGAGCCATCCGACCCCATACCGCAGGGCAGCAGATCCTCTATTCATCCGCCAGGCTGTGGGTCCCGAGGCCTTTCCCACCCCATTCCGGTAACCTGTGTCGCCCGCCGGAGATCCACAGGGGTACTAGCCCCCGCCCCACCCGGCAGACAGACAGCCTGGCGTCGGGACACCGGGGACGCCTGCGCAGAACAATCCGCCTCCCTCCCACCGCCTGGCCCCTCCGCTCCGAAGGGTAACAATACCCACTCAGAAAGACGGGCAGGGTAGGCGGGGGCCACCAGTACACGTCCGCGCGCTCCCCGGCGTGACCCGGGTGCTCAACCGCCTCCATGCGAGCGCGCCCGCGCGCGCCATCACCACTCTCCCTTAAGGTGTCTCCTCACCTGAGCCGGGCTCCGCCCCCCTCCTCCTCGCTGAAGGAGGCGGTGACCCCTCTCCGATCGGACCGGACAGTGTCGGAGGAGGTGGGAACGTCCAGACTGCCGTCTCCGTGATAGGACTTCCTCCCCCTTCCACCCACCCCCCGCCCACCCCTCCTCTAGTCCCCTAGCTCCTTCAGTCCCTCCGCCGCGGCACTCTAAGAACACGGCGGCGGCTACCGACAAACGGAAGTGACGCGTGCAAGCTTGCATACTGCGCTCCATTCCTCCTCCCCCGATCGGGCGTCAACCAATCAGCAAAGCGGAGGGCGGGGCTGGGGCATGAGTGCAGCCAGCTGGCGCACAGAACCCGGAGGAATTTACTCGGCCCCCAGAAAAACTGACCAATCCAAGGTCCCAGGAGCCTGGTTATGTTTACTACCGACTGACTCCGTGAGCTCTCCGACCAATCAGCATTTGCCTTACAACACGCAAAACTGTTATTAAATGTCTTTTAAGGCGGGATTTATCACTAAACTGCTCTAGGTTTGGACTATAGAAAAGCGACTGTTTGTTACAGCCAATCAAAACCCGCTGTGGTGGAGGCAAGAGGGTTTTCCGCCTAATTCCACCAATCGCAATCACGACTGCCTGAGGTCTGGGCGCGCCCGGTTAGTCCGTCCCGCCATTGGCTGGTCCTGTAGGCATGCCCAACCCTCTCGGCGCCCAGCCCTTCGGTGACCCCGGGCTCCCTGTCTGAAATGGGCTCCCTTCGCTACACCCGTAGACTTGTGGGGTCGGTGGTTGAGTTCCCACCTCGTAGGTGAAAAATATGATAAAGTTCCAAGAAGCTGTTTGGGTTGAATTAAGCCAAAATCCAGACTAAAAATGGTGAATAAAAAACGCAGTCCCTGTGATGGACTTAGGTCGGACCCCGCCCCAGATCCAGTCCGGGTGACGGCGCGTCTGGAAACGCTGGAGCCCGAGGAGTCCGACTAGCGGGCCCAGACTTCCGAGTCTGGCGCTTGGCTCCGCACTCTGTGCCTCAGGTCAAACAAGCCTGCAGTCTCCAGATCCAAGTTCATAATCACCTGCTCCCTCCAAAAAAAGGTGGGGAAGTTTTAAGCTCTCCCAGTCACGTCTCAGACGTGGAAGGGTCGCGGACTTCTGTGAGACGCAGTCAGAAAAGAGCAAGCTCCTGGGTGCACGCGCGGGCGAGGAACCCGAGCCCTGAGGGAGACCGGTCGGCTCGGTCCCGAGAGCACAGGGCACGGGGGCCAGCGAAGAAGCCCTCCTCCCTCGGGCGAAGACGGGAGAAGAAGGCTGCTTTTTCCTGCGAAGCTGTCCGGGAGCTCTGCGTAGCTCCGAAGACAAAGGCAGGCTCGCGGACGCGGCTGGGTTGTTTTTTGTGGTGGTGGAGAGGATGGGGGAACTCATTTAAGAATGGAACCCTCCCGCTTTTTCAGAAACATCCTATTATTACAGCTGATTCCATCCCTTCGGACGTCACCACTTGGAAATGTTGCCCTTGGGTTTATTTCTTTAAGGCCTCGGTGATGAATTGACCTCTGACAGTCAGTTCTGCGCATTAATATTCTCTGACATTTTATAGCCCTCACACATATTTTGCCACCAGATCAGGCGGTCAAATAAATAAAATATGGAATGCTGACAGTAAGCCAGGCAATATGACAGAGCCTTTCCTGTCTGTGGCCCTTTCAATAATGCTGTGACCTAGATATTATCTCAAATTTACAGACTGGCAAAAGTTAAAATGATTTGTATACTCGGTACTTAGGCGAGTGTGGAAATGGGCACCCTACTATATTGTTGATGGGAGTATCATCGATGTTCTCTTTGAAGATGGTAGTATCTATCAAAATTTTAAATATGGATTCATTCTCTTCTAGCTGGCAATTCCTTTAAAGAAACGTATACTACTGGCTGGGCACAGTGGCTCACGCTTGTAATCCTAGCACTCTGGGAGGCCAAGGCGGGAGGATTGCTGGAGGTCAGGAGTTCGAAACCAACCTGAGCAAGAGCGAGACCCCGTCTCTACTATAAATAGAAAGAAATTAATTGGCCAACTAATATATATATAGAAAAAATTAGCCGGGCATGGTGATGCATGCCTGTAGTCCCAGCTACTCGGGAGCCTGAGGCAGGAGGATCGCTTGAGCCCAGGAGTTTGAAGTTGCTGTGAGCTAGGCTGACGCCAGGGCACTCACTCTAGCCCAGGCAACAAAGCGAGACTCTGTCTCAAAAAAAAAAAAAAAGAAAGAAAGAAAGAAAGAAACATACACTACTGAAACACACAAATGTAGAAAAATAAATCCAGGGCTGTTTACCACAGCTTTGTTAGTAGAAGGAAAGAAAAAAGAAACAATGTAAAAGTGCATCTACAGAGAATTATAAAAAGTTAATATGTACATATTGTCGACTAAAGAAAAAAAATCAAGCTTTTAAAGGACTAAAGTTATTTGTATTCAGAAGTGTTACTGAGGACAATAGACCAAGGCCTGTAGGCTGGGAGCAGCTCCTTAGAAAGGTTCTGTCAGACTGCTCCAGCACAGTATTTCAACTCACTGCTTGTATGCAGTGAGGTTAAGTATGTGCAAAATGACTTGCTCAGACGTTACATTAAAGCAAAATTACATCAAGTTTTGGGTATAGGAGTACATCTGGTTATAGATTACAGAGGCGTAATCACTAACTCCATCAGACGTTAACTTTTTTTTTTTCTTTTTTTTGAGGCAGGGTCTTGCTCTGTTACCCAGGCTAAAGTGCAGTGGCGTCATCATAGCTTACTGCAACTTCAAACTCCTGGGCTCAAGCCATCCTCCTGGCTCAGTCTCCAGAGTAGCTGTGACTACAGGCACGAACCACCACACCTGCCTATTTTTTTTTAATTTTTTGTAGAGACTGGTCTCACTATGTTGCCCAGGCTGCAGACATTATCCTATATGTAGGAAATGGTAAGGACTAAAGTCATTCATTTTTTAAGGAATATAGTGACTCAGGCAAAAGGTGTGGGGAGCCATGTGCTGTATCCTCTTTATTCTTCAAAGCATCCCTCCAGGTTGGGCATGGTGGCTCTAGCATTCTGGAAGGCTGAGGTGGGAGGATCGCTCGAGGTCAGGAGTTCGAGACCATCCTAATGAAGACCCCGTCTCTACTAAAAATAGAAAGAAATTAGCTGGACAACTAAAAATATATAGAAAAAAATTAACCAGGCATGGTGGTGCATGCCTGTAGTCCCAGCTACTCAGGAGGCTGAGGCAGGAGGATCGCTTGAGCCCAGGAGTTTGAACTTGCTGTGAGCTAGGCTGACGCCATGGCACTCTGGCCCAGGCAACTATCTCCAAAAAAAAAAAGAAAGCATCCCTCCAAGGAGCTGCATGTCTTTACAGAGTCAGGGGTGAAATTATGCTGGCAAGCAGAAATGAAAAAACATGGCTTCTAACATTTGCTACTTTATATGGGCTTCTTCATCATTAAGGCTCCCATATACATACAGAACAAAGCAATAAAAACCTGCATGTGGAAGTATACATAAAAGTTTATAAATGTATGGCTAAGTATGAAAGAATACTATCAAACTGTTCATAATAATTACCTCAGTGAAGGAGAGTGGGATGGAGAATAAGATATTTTAAGAGGACCTTCTTAATTTTTAGTTTTATAGACTACTGTATTAATTTACCTCTTACAACAGGCATTATTTTAGTAGTATTTATGAAGACCAGGAATTTTAGGTTGTTTGGGTTTTCAAATCATTGACAAAATTCTTCCTAATCCATAAATTTCTTAATAAAAGTATCAATAAAAATACTTTTTGAACTAGGCAAATGAATCCAAAGATTAATAAAGAATATAATATTGCAAGAATAGCTAGAAAAGATATAGAAAAAATAAAGCAGCCATAGTCCTAACAATTACAAAAATACTTAATAGCTTTTATTATTTAAAACAATTTAGAACTGGCATATGAATAGACAGACAAATCCATGGATCAAACAGAGGATCCAGAAGTAGACCTAAATATATAACAAAATGTAGTATATGACAAAGTTAGCATTTCAAAGCAATGAGGGAAATATAGATTACTTTTTTAGAAAGGTATTGTGAAGCTGGGAAGTCTTTTGAGGAAAAAATGAGTTGGATATCTACCTCACTTTTTATAGTAAATTTAATATTAAATGAATCAAATATTAAAATATTTTAAAATATTTTCTAAACTAAATTATAAAAGAAGAAAACACAGAAGTTTATAAAATATAAGTATATATTTTGTATATATTTTATATATACTTTATATATTTATATATATTTTATATATACTTATATATTTTATATATATTTATAGTATATATTTTATATATGCTTATATTTTATAAACAGAGTAGACCTTTTTAAACAAAATATTAACACAAACCCTGAAAGCTGTAAAATAAGACTGATAATGTAGCTAAACAATAATTTACATTTTTCTATCATAGAAAAAATTTCACAATTAAAATCCAAACACAAAGTGCAGAGAAAACTATTTGCAACACATAAGATAGATCTAAAAGGCTAAGTTCCTTAGGCTTAATACATAAAGAGTTCCTGAAAATCTGTAAGACTAACAACCAACTATAAAAAATGAGCAAAGGATACAAATAGACAATTCATAGAAAAGGACATACAAAATGGCTGATAAACTGGTGTGCTATACAGATTATTTTAAGCTGAAAACATCTAACAAACAGTAGCCACAGGAAAAAAAATCTTACCTACACTTCTTTTACTGACTAAGTAAAGCTTCCGAAAAATACAGCTGCCATAAATCCCCTCTCCAGGAGGTTTACAGACAGAAAGGAGATGGACCACTTGAACCTGGATGAGAAATTACATAAATAAAAGATTATCAAAACTTTCTGTACCTTCCAGTTGTTTTCTCCCCATTTGTTTCTCATTAGTTTCCTACCATTTGCTTTCCCTTGCAGTCATAGCTTTCCTTCTTAGTAAGATGATATATAAATCCTTAACTCTAGCTGTTAAGGGAGCCACTTTTTGTGCACTTCCACATATGTGAATAAACTTTGTCTTTTCTTCTGCTAATCTGTCTTTTGTCAGTTAATTTGCAGTCTCCAATCACTGATCCCTGTTGGTAGAGGGAAAAAGCTTTTTTTCCTCTGAACACTATCAAAATTCAAGTACAAATAATATCATATTCAGTGATTATAGTTTTAGATTTTATCCTATACTTATACACAAGTGTAAAATCACATATGTACAATTATTTACTATAGCATTATTTGTATTCAACAATCCAAAACAAACTATCCATCAGTGGGTATTAGTTAAATGAATTAAAGTATATCCATACAATAGAATCTGTGCAGTTGTCAAATAAGAGAATTGAAGGAAGAAACAAAAAAGAATGAGAAGATTTCACTTCTGCTGTAACAGAGTGATTAACTGTTCCAAAACTCACTCCTTCCTCAGTAAACATGTAGAAAACTAGAAAAAATGAAACAACTGTTTTAAGACATTGGACAGTAGGCAGCACAAAACTGTGATCCCTGAGAGGGGAGAAAAAGAAAAAGCAATGGAGTCTTACAATTGCTTCTGCTTTCTACCTATAGACACCTTCTGGACAGTGGCACAGAATGGAGAATCCAAACAGAGCATGGTAGTCTCAATGAGTTGAAGAGAGACATTGGAATTCCAAAAGGGTGAGTCAGCTGGAATTTCCAGGGCAAATTACTGGTGAAGAAGGACCTATGCATAAAAAGAGTTCCAGAAATTTGCATGGGAATCTTCCAAGCTGTATATGAGTAGGATGGAATTCTACAAAGCTAGGCAAACAACAATTCTGAGAACTCAAAGCTGGGAGACATTTGAGTCCTGACTAGAAATTGAGTGATAAAAAATATCAGTAATTTTTTTTCTGCTTGTTTTCAAGTTTTTTAAAAGAAGAGCTCTTACATTTTATGTGAAATGGTATAATATTATCTCTGTACACTGATAATTTTAAAGATGCATGTTATAAATGGTAGAGTAGGAGTCAGCAAATATTTTCTGTAGAGGGCCAGATAGTATAATAAATATTTTAGACTTTGCACACTACATATTTTGCATATTCATCACGTATTTTTCACTCTCTTTTTATTTGGGGGGGGGTTGTTTTTATTTTTGTTTTTTGCAACTCTTTTTTTTTTCTTATTTTTTAAATTTTTATTTATTTATTTATTTTGAGATAGAGTCTCACTCTGTTGCCCAGGCTAGAGTGCCATGGTGTCAGCCTAGCTCACAGCAACCTCAAACTCCTGGGCACAAGTGATCCTTCTGCCTCAGTCTCCCAAGTAGCTGGGACTACAGGCATGTGCCACCATGCCCAGCTAATTTTTTTTATATGTATTTGTAGATGTCCAGCTAATTTCTTTCTATTTTTAGTAGAGACGGGGTCTCGCTCTTGCTCAGGCTGGTCTCAAACTCCTGAGCTCAAACAGTCCTCCCGCCTCGGCCTCCCAGAGTGCTAACGGCACCCAGCCATTTTTTTGTAACTCTGAAGAAATGTAACACTCTTAGCTCAAGAATTATACAAAAATAGGCCAAAGACCAAATTTGGCCTGTGTGACACTGTTATGGACTGAACATTCGTGTCCTCTCCCCCAAACCCATGTGTTGAAGCCCTAACCCCCAATGTGATGGTGATATTAGGAGGTAGGGCCTTTGGGAGATAATTGGCTTTAGATGAGATCTTAAGGGTAGAGTACCCATGATGGGATTAGTGCCATAAGAAGAGGAAGAGACACTAGAGCTTCTCTCTCTGTTATGTGAAGTTACAGTGAGAAGGTGGCCATCTGCAAGGCAGGAAGGGGCCCTCACCAGAAACAATATCTGCTGGCACCTTGAGCTTAGACTTCACAGTCTCCAGAACTGTGAAAAATAAATGTCTTTTATTTAAGCCACTCTATAGAATTTTATTATAGCAAACCAAGCAGACTAACATAGTTATATTTGTCACCCCTTTCTCTAGACCAAACACTGAAAACATTAAACAAAAAGTACATCTAATAAAGCAATAGTAGAAATAAAATGTAATACTAAAAGTAGTCAAATAATCCAAAAGAATACAGGAAAAAGGAATAAAAAGAAATGGAACAAATAGAAAACAGTAGCTGGATGGTAGATTTAAACATGACCATGTTGACAATTACATTAAATGTAAATGTTCCAAAAACTTTAATTAAAAGGCAGAGATGGTTAGACTGAATAAAAAAGCAAGACTCAACTGTATGCTGTCCATAATAAACCTGTTTTAGATATAAAGACACAAATAGGTTAAGAGTAAAAGTTTGGAAAAAGATATGCCATACAAACACCAATCATAAGAAAACTGGAATGACTATATTAATATCTGGTAAAGTGGATTTTAGGATGTTATATTGCAAGAGATAAAGAAGGATAAAGAAGAGTTCATCGAGAAGCGGTAACACACCTGAATGAGTATGCTTTTAGTAACAAAGCTTCAAAACACATGTCTTAGTCCATTCTCTATTGCTCTAACATTACTACAGACTGGGTAATTTATAAAGAAAAGAAATTTGTTTGGCTCACGGTTCTGGAGTGTGGGAAATCCAAGAGCATGGTACTGGAATCTGGTAAGGGTCATCCCATAGTGGAAAGGTAAGCAAGTGCATGAGCCAGAGAGAAATGGGGCTGAACTCATCCTTTTTTATCAGGAAACTATTTCTCTGATAATTAACCCACTCTTTCAATAATAGTGTTAATTCTTTCATGAAGGCAGAGACCTTATGACCAAGTCATGTCTTAATATTGTTACAATGGCAATTAAATTTCAACATGAGTTTTGGAGGGGACGTTCAAACCATAGCAACCCATAAAGCCAAGAAAACTGACAGAACTGAAAAGAGAACTTCTAGAGATTCAACAGTATCCACCCTAGAGTATACGGTTTTCCTTTACTAGTTCCTAAGGGCATAGATCATACATTTTTTATATCTTTCAAAGTATCTTGTACAATGTTAGAGGACAGAATGAAGATTTTTTTTTTCGAGACAGAGTCTCACTGTGTTGTCCGGGACAGAGTGCCATGGCGGTAGCCTAACTCAAACCTAACCTCAAACTCCTGGGCTCAAGCGAGCCTTCTGCCTCAGCCTGCCTCATAGGTGGGACTACAGGCACATGCCACCATGCCCGGATAACTTTTTCTATATATTTTTAGTTGTCTGGCTAATTTCTTTCTATTTTTTTAGTAGAGACGGGGTCTTGCTTTTGCTCAGGCTGGTCTCAAACTCCTGAGCTCAAACAATCCTCCTGCCTCCATCTCCCAGAGTGCTAGGATTATAGGCATGAGCCACTGCGCCTGGCCTTACAGAATGAAGATTTTTAAAGATCTAAAAATTATTTGGAGAGAAATTTTACTATGTATATTAGGAATCTTTTTTAATGTTCTTGCTTTTTGACTCATTTCAAATCCTAAGATTCCATCCAAAGGAATCCATCCACACCAGCAAAGTTTTATGCTCAAAATGTTCATTGACATGTTGCCCATAATGGTGAAAAAATGGGAAGTAGCCTAAATGTTCCACTAAATAATTGGATGTGTAAACTCTGTGGCAACATTCAGTAGACTATCATGTGAGATTTGAGAAAATGCTTACAAGAGAATTTTAAATTTTCGTTTAAAGGAAGGATACAAAATTGAATACAATATTATATCAACTATATAAATATACATATGCAAGAGAAAAAACTAGAAAGAAGTACAACAGAATGCTAACAATGGTTTCCATTAGGTGGGGAGGGTATCATAGTTTACTATAATTTTATTCTTTACATTTTTCTCTTTTTTCCAATATTGTATATCAAATACAAAAATGTATTTCTTTGATAATTTTTTAAAAATCTAATAAATATTGGGAAAAATGTAAATATCTGAATGGGCTGAATTTAACATGATTAAATTGAACAGGCCCTAATGTAAAGCTCTGAATCCCGCTTTAAAAAAAAGTGGCAGGTGCAGGAATTTGAGACTAGCCTGAGCAACATAGCAAGATTCTATCTTACAAAAAATAGAAAAATTAGGCCAGGCACGGTGGCTCACACCTATAATCCTAGCACTCTGGGAGGCCAAGGCAGGCAGATCACTCAAGGTCAGGAGTTCAAAAAATTAGCCAGGCTTGGTGGTATGCACATGTAAGTCCAGTACTCTGGAGGCTGAGGCAGGAGGATCACTTGAGGCCAGGAGTTTGAGGTTGCAGTGAGCTATGATGACGCCACTACACTCCAGCCTAGGGAACAGAGAAAGACACTGTCTCAACAAGAAAGGGGGGGAGAAAAGCAGTGGCTTGACCAAGGGAATAGTAGCCAGTGGAGAGGATGAGGTCACCTGAGAAAAGTGGCAAGAAAAAGATCAGGGGGCCTAGTCCTGAGGCCTATGAGTTCACAATCTTTTCATGTTAAGATGTTAAGTAACAGAGAGGTGTAGCTGGGAAGGAGCAAGATGGAGTCAAGTACCCAAGGGAAGTGACATTTCATAAAAAATGGTCAGGTGGTGGCTCACACCTACAATCCTAGCTCTCTGGGAGGCTGAGGCGGGTGGATTGCTTGAGGTCAGGAGTTCGAAACCAACCTGAGCAAGAGCGAGACCCTGTCTCTACTATAAATAGAAAGAAATTAATTGGCCAACTAATATATATAGAAAAAATTAGCCAGGCATGATGGTGCATGCTTGTAGTCCCAGCTACTCGGGAGGCTGAGGCAGGATTGCTTGAGCCCAGGAGTTTGAGGTTGCTGTGAGCGAGGCTGACGCCATGGCACTCACTCTAGCCTGGGCAACAAAGGAAGACTCTGTCTCAAAAAAAAAAAAAAAGTGGCAGGGATGATGTGACTTAGCAGAAGCAAAGTCAAGAATTATTGTTTATTTTTAACCTCAAATAAGGTAACTGAGCTGTATAGATGCTTAGAATAAATGCACATGTTGGAGAGGTATGGTGTGCAGAACAAGGGAGGTGATGGATCCTCTGTGTTCTATGCTACCCAGCCCAGAATTGGAATATTGATCTGTGTGGAGCCCCATGGTAGAAAAAGACTCCAGATATACTAGTGTATGTCCAGCAGAGGTGACCAGGATGAGGAGGGACCTGGAAGGTTTGGTGTGGAAGGGATAGCTAAGGGGCTGGGAGTTGCTGAGAGAGGAGAGGACCAGAAAAATGGAAAGCATGATACAAGTATTCAGGTTTTTGAAGGGCTCAGGGCAGAGTAGTCGGTTGTGTTCTGCGTGGCCCTGTAGAGCAGGACTGGAGCTATAGAGGGAAGCTACAGAAGGCAGATTCAGCTCTGTGTAAGGAAAAACCTGTTCAAGGTGAAAAGCCTGCCTTATAAGAAGTGAGTTGTCTATGTGTATAGGTATGCAAGCAGAGTCTGTATTGGGATATGAAGCGAGAGAAAAGGAATGAAAAAGGAGAAAACAGGAGTGAGACAAATAGAAAAAGAGAGGAAGGAAGAAAAAAGAGAGGCAGAGGCACAAGAAAGAAAAGAGGTGAGGCAGAAGCAGCAGTTTTCAGAGTATAGGGTCAGTCACTGCAAACACACTGTGTGTGGGATCTGACTTGCCTTTTCAGGTATTCATTAGCATTATCCGGAAGCACCAGCAGATGGAGATATTACCCAAGGAAAGGAGGACTCTGCTTCCCTTCCTCCCTTTGCTCCGCTTTAAAAATCAAGTTTTTCGTCTCTGAAAATGATTCTGAGAGAGAACTCCAGATATCTCTGAATTTCCAAACTAAATTTCCAAATGTTTTATGGTAAATTCTGTCTGTGATTATCCATGATTCTAACTTAGAAGAGGCTACTGTAGACTTTTGCATTTTGGGCACTGCCCATGCAGGGCTCCCTCCATCCTGCCCCATCCCAGTTATATATGCACGTATGTATATGCACATGGTGTGTGTATGTGTGTCTTTTGAATCACTGTTACATAATTAAACAACATAGGGGTATACTATGATCCTCTTCCCAGCCACCCCACCATTAACATTTTGCTTCCCTAGATAGAATCTCTATCACTTGGAATTCTTGCCAGTGGTATTTCTGAGAGTTTTTGCTCTCAACAGGTGTGTGGTACTCTTCACTGTTCCACCTAGCTCCAAAGCAGTCAATCCTGGGGATTTTCACATAATTTGTCTGATGGGCAAAGAGGTGCCTCAAAATCAATCTTGTACAAGAGTGCTTCCCAAATTTCAAGCACACATGAATCACCTGCTGATTTTGATTGAGAAGATTTGATAGGGCTGGAGATACTATGTTGCTAACAAGTTCCCAAGTGATATAGATGCTGCTGCTTTCATGGACCACACTTTGTGTAGCAAGGCCATACAATGTGTCCCTATATCATGAGGGGCCAAGACACTTCTGTCAAGAACTATACTTGGCTCCATGTAGCTACTGCTGTCTTTGTCACCCCTTAACTTTGATTTAACTGTTCATATTTTCATTCAATCAATCAACATTTACAGAGTCTAGTATGTGTAAGCTGTATGTCAGTTGATTTTAACCAACATTACTAAGCATCTTTAGTTCTAGTCCCTGTGCTAGGCTTCCAAGATCAGTGATAATCCATGCCCATTCCTTGCTCTGTCACTCATTCACTCCACATTTATTGAGGGTCTACTGTGTGCAAGCATTGTTCCCAGAGTTGGAGGTACAGCAGTGAACAAAACAAACATAAATCTATTTTTTATTGTTTAATCCCAACATTGTTTATTGTTAACCCCAATTAAGTTTAGTGAGAAAAAGATCAATGGGGGAGACAGACAAATAATTACACAATTAAGCTCTTTTTCTTCTTCCTTTTCCCTTTCTGAACAATTCAACCCAAAAGTTATTAGGTGGAGTCAAGTAAATTAGCCTTCCAATCAGAGGAAAAGCTATGACAGCTAATGCAACACATGATTCTTGACAAGATTTTTTTGCTATAAAAACATTATTGGAGGCCCAGCGCTGCTCACGCCTGTAATCCTAGCACTTTGGGAGGCCAAGGCAGGAGGATCACTTGAGCCCAGGAGTTCACTTTAGCCCAGGAGTTCGAGACCAGCCTGAGCAAGAGCAAAACTGTCTCTACAAAATAATAGAAAAATTAGCCAGGCATAGTGGTGCATGCCTGTAGTCCCAGCTACTCAGGAGGCTGAGGCAGGAGGATTGCTTGAGCCCAGGAGTTTGAGGTTGTAGTGAGTTAGCTATGATGAGGCCACTGCATTCTAGCCTGGGCAAATAGTGAGACCCTGCCTCAAAAAAAATAAACAAAAAACAAAAACCCCAAACATTGGATGTGAGGGTGATCTGGCTGTGACATCTGTCACCCCATCGTTGATCGCCAGGATTGATTCGACTTCCTCCTTCACCGCTCCCTGTGGGGCGCTCCCGAAGCTGCGCACTCACTCCGTGGAAGAGGATGATCTTCCTGATAGAGGATTGTTCTTCAGTCAAGGGTATATGAGTAGCTGCGCTCCCCTGCTAGAACCTCCAAAAAAGCTTTCAAAAACCCAAACATTATTGGGACAATTGGTGAACTTAAAGAGGGTGTAAGGATTATATGATAGTAATATATCAATGCTAATTTTCTGATTATGATGGCTGTATTGTAGTTATTTAGGGAATGTCCTTGTCTGCAGGAAATACCATAGTCTTCAGGGGTGATGGCATATCAGGTTGATAACTTACTCTAAATGGTTCATGACAAAAAATGTTCTTTACACTGTACTTGCATGTTTCTGTAAGTTTGAGATTGGGTAATTAGAAGTGTGACAAGTACTAAGAAAAAGGGGCCTGCAGACGTTCGGAGCATCTTGGGTGTTGGGGTCAGGGAAGGGATGGGGAAGTGAAAGTGATTTACAGAACAGAGATTAGTCAACCTTGAGTTCTTGCCCTTCATCTACATGCCCTTTGGACGAGACAAAAGGTGTCCGGACTAGGACCATGCTTAAAGGCCTCCTTTTGCCCTCCTCCTGCTCTAATTCCCCGTGCAGAAGAAGAGTTGAATCCTCAGGAACAAAGGGGCATGTCTATCAGCTAGGACTACCCCTTTTTAGTCTATTCCAGAACCTCTCCCTGTCCAAATGCTCTGAGCTTGGTGGGCTTCTCCTCCTGGTCCATCCTCGGAGTTGATTGAGCCACAGGTTTGTGCAGCCTCTGCCCGGGAGGGACCATGGCAGGGAGCTGTTTGCAGGGCTGTGGACAAAGTTGGACTTAGAGCTGGATGTCCACGTGTGTGGGTGGGAGGCCCTAGGGAGGGGCAGCTCCCCGCCAGCTGCCACATTTATTGGGGCTCAAGGAGTTCCTGTCAAGAGAATCCTAAATTTGAACTTGGCCTTTCAGGTGTTGAGAAGATATATTTGTCACAGTAGCAGAGAGAGACGATACTCTGTCTCGACCGTGCTGAGCGGGAAGAAGGCCCACACCAAGATTAGGCTGAAGCCGCAGGACCCTTGGGCGCTTGGGGCTCTAGACGCGCCAAATCCGTAAAGTGCGGACGAGCGATGGGCCAATCAGATGCTGCGCCTTAGAGAGGCCGGCCAGGGAGGGGTGTGGCGCCGAGTGGGCGGAGACCACGCCTGTACGCGAAGAAGGGCGGGGATGACACGCCTCGGGGCGTGGGGGGCGGAGCCGCGCGTCTCCACGCACTCTGGGCGGTGCCGGGGGAGGCCACGCCCCTTCCGGCTTGCTGCTCTGCTCTGCTTCCCGCGTGTTAACTAGTGCGGTGGTGACTGCGGCTGTGTTAACCCCAGGGCTTGGCGGCCAGACAGGCGAGATGGCGGCAGAGGTGTTGCCGAGTGCGAGGTGGCTGTATTGTGGCGAGCCCGAGGAGAGCCAGAGAGCTGTGCTGGGTAAAGACTGCGGAGCTGGAACAGAGTTCCCCGTAACCCTCTCCCCTTCCGTCTCCGTACCTCTGCTGTCCTGCCCTCCTGCTAGGTCCGCTCACCTGCTGGGCCAGGACCCCCTCTAAGTCTCCGCCACTCCTTTCGGCTCGGCCAGGGTTCCCCTGTCATATCGCCATCTTTCTGTCACTACCTCTCAGCTGGATGATGACATCCCAGTCACCTCCTTCCCAGGGCTCTGTCCAGGACCATGACGAGCCCTCACCACCAGGCCTCCCACCTGACCCATTTCCCTTTGTGTCTCTAGGTCTGGATCAGGCCTTCTCTGTCAGCCTCATTCCCTCCCCCTCCCTGCCCTCCGTCATTCCTGCCTGCCACAGCCCTTCCTCAGGGCTTCCCCCTCCACTACCACCTCTCCATACCCTCTTTCCAGTGGGCTCAGGACCTTAATCCCCCTTTAAGTCAGGACCTGAGCTTCCTTGCCATCTGCATTCCAACAATCACCCCTGTTACTCCCCACCATACACTATGGGTTCTTCTGCCCTCATCTCATTCACGGGCTGCACTCTTACAGTCCAGTTCTCCAATGGAAAGCTGCAGAATCCAGGCAACATACACTTTACCTTATACAAGAGCAGTGACTCCACAAACCCCAGGAAGAGGAATCAGCGGATCCTGGTAAGTGCTGCAGTTGGCAGTTGCTTCCACTCTGCGGGTCTCAGGAGGCCCCTTGGGTGTGGGTGGATGTGGGAGAGAGTGAGGAGACCAAAAGGGAGTAAATAGGGAGTAGCAAATGGGACTCTGAGGCCCAGCAGCTTGGGGCATGGATACAGGCTCCATCCCTGTTTAGTACTTTTGGTGTAGTCATTTGTTCTTTCAACAAGCATCTATCGGATACCCACTGTATCCCATGCAGTAAGCTACTGGGGAAAGGGCCAAATCAGACCTGGCCCCACTCTAATGAGTTCATACTCCAGAGCAGGGTTTCTGAACCTCAGCACTAGTGGCATTTTGGGCTAAATAATTCTTTCTTGTGGGTGGCAGTCCTGTGCATCACAGGATGGTTAGCAGCATCCCCGGCCTCTGCCCACTAGATGCCAGCAGCACTGGTGTGGATTTCCTTGGGTTGAGAAACTACTCTAGAGAAGAGAGAACTGACCATGAGGGACACTGACAGGGTAGACAAAGGTCAGAGGCCAAGTGAGGGGAGTACAGGGCAGAATGAGCTCAGCAGGAGGAGAGGGCTCTGTTTACTGGAATGCCATCCTTGTGGAGGGTGCATTGGAGCTGAGCCTTGAAGGACGGAGGGAGAGTTTGATGATGAGGTTTGGTGTTCCAAGTAAAGAGTAGATGAGAAGGACAAACACACATGACTGGGGAGTCAATCAGCCATTTCCATGGTCCTGGGAGTATATACGGAACAGCTGTGGGAGAAGTGGGCCAAGAGGATTGCTTACAGAATCGGATTGTTGCCTACCTCTAAGTGCTGAAGGCCAGGGCCTCTCTCTCAAGTCCTGTGATGATGTGACTCCTCCAAGAACTTAAATACCAGTTAGAAGCCAGCATCATCTGAGGCTTCCCTTTCAAAAGCCCTCTTGCCCTTCTTCCAGAGATACCCCAGATTCCCTTAGAGATAGTGGGGCTGGAGCATTTCCCAGAAGCTCTCTAGTTCTGATCCACTGTAGTTCTGGATTCTAAAGCTTCTGCGATGTAGAAAAGAGAGACGATGCTTATACCTTTCAATGCTGGTTGTAAATGAAGTTTCCTCCTGTCTACATTTTAGGCAGCTGAAACAGACAGACTTTCCTATGTGGGAAACAATTTTGGGACTGGAGCCCTCAAATGCAACACTCTGTGCAGGTGATACTGGGGGAAGGGACAGTGGGATGGGCGATGGGCCGGGGCATGATGGCAGCACTGGCACTGCTGCTTTGGGTTTATTTTAGGGGCAGTGGGAGGAATCTAGGGAGGCTTAGTAGGTCTCTGGGTTCCTTGACTCCAGGGCCCTTACCCCAGCCTGTAGACATTCCTGGAAGGGCAAGGTGATTTATATTTGTCAAATTTCCTAAAAACCTCATTTATTTGCAAGCTTACATATTTACAACTATCTTATTCCAGAAGGCAGCTTTCTCCACTAGTTTGGAGTGTGTGAACAGTGGGTCAAAGCTTGCCTGGAGTTTGCCTTGGAACTAACTACAAGAAAAGAATTTGGTAGTGTTGAAGGCTCTGGGAGCCTGGAGTTTCCATCCAGCTGTGCTGCTGATTGACTGAGTGACTTTGGACAACTGCTTGTCACTGACCCTGGGTCTACTCCTCTGCACAGTGAAGACTGTCCAGCCTGAACTATCTATAACTCTCAGGGGCTCTTAACAGTGCACTCCCCTCACAAAGGTGCACTAGTTCAGATTGGTCTTCTCCCCATTTGCTTGCATTTGTGTCCATAAAATGTACATGTGCAGTAAATTCTGGTGTAATTGTAAATTTTTATACACCAAAAGGGTTTCTCATTATAATACAGCAGTGATTCCAAATATGATCAGCTATCAGAATGACTTGGTAGCTTTTTCCCCAGAACCACCTCCTGTCCCTTCCCTGCCTTTTCGCTCTCCATGCATGGAATCACTGCTGTAGGGTATTATTGTTACCCATGAGCAAGTTAAGCATTCCTCAGCTATGTTGGGGAAGAAGGAAGGTTGAGAACTTTTAAAAAGGAAAAAGATGGGAGGCCGAGGCAGGCGGATTGCTTGAGGTCAGGAGTTCGAAACCAGCCTGAGCAAGAGCAAGACCCTGTCTCTACTATAAATAGAAAGAAATTAATTGGCCAACTAATATACATAGAAAAAATTGGCCGGGCATGGTGGCGCATCCTGTAGTCCCAGCTACTTGGGAGGCTGAGGCAGGAGGATCGCTTGAGCCCAGGAGTTTGAGGTTGCTGTGAGCTAGGCTGACGCCATGGCACTCACTCTAGCCTGGGCAACAAAGCGAGACTCTGTCTCAAAAAAATAAAAATAAAAAAAAAAAAAGAAAAAAGGAAGTTGTGTAAATGATACTTTCGAATAATCTATCATCACTGCTGTTATTCCTTCTTTATTCAGGCACTTTGTAGGAGTTTTGAACAAGACCTCTGGCCAAATGGAAGTATATGATGCTGAATTGTTCAACATGCAGCCACTGTTTTCAGGTAGGTCCCAGCCATGAAAGCTGACAGAAACACTGTGTATTTTGAGTTTGTGAGATGAGTTGGTTTGAGTTTTAGATTTGTAAAACACATGTTGTAGTTGTTTTTAAATGAATGCCTTTCTGTTAGTTTGTTTTTCTTTTCTTTTTCTTTTTTAGAAAAAGTTTTAGAGTTTGTTTTATTCAGCAAACATTTATTGATGACCTACTGTTGGACCAGGCACCAATCTAAGGGCTGAGGATGTCACAATAAGACAGAGATCTGTCCCCATAGTGTTTATAGACTTGACATCAGAAACCATTTTAGTTAAAGCAAGATGAGCAATGATAAGAGCAGAATATTACAGCTGTGCTCCCCAACCCCTGGGCCTCAGATGGTTACAGGTTGGTGGCCTTTTAGGAACTGGGCCACATAGCAGGAGGTGAGTGACAGGTGAGCCAGCAAAACTTCATCTGTATTTACAGCTGCTCCTCATTGCTCACCATCCCTCCCCCTGCAATCTGTGGAAAAATTGTCCTCCATGAAACCTGTCCCTGGTGCCAAAAAAGTTGGGGACTGCTGTATTAATTAGGGTATGTCTGATGTGAAATTCTTCTCCATCAAAGGTTTTTCTTAATTCTTTTTTTTTTTTTTTTTTTTTGAGACAGAGTCTCACTTTGTTGCCTAGGCTAGAGTGAGTGCCGTGGCGTCAGCCTAGCTCACAGTAACCTCAAACTCGTGGGCTCAAGTGATCCTCTTGCCTCAGCCTCCTGAGTAGCTGTGACTACAGGCATGTGCCACCATGCCCGGCTAATTGTTTATATATATATATTAGTGGGCCAATTAATTTCTTTCTATTTATAGTAGAGACGGGGTCTCACTCTTGCTCAGGCTGGTTTCGAACTCCTGACCTTGAGCAATCTGCCTGCCTCAGCCTCCCAGAGTGCTAGGATTACAGGTGTGAGCCACCGTGCCCTGCCAATTCTTTTTCTTTTTTGTAGAGTTGAGGTCTCACTCTTGCTCAGGCTGGTCTTGAACTCCTGACTTCAAGTGAGCCTCCTGCCTTGGCCTCACAGAGTGCTAGGATTACAGGGTTCTTAATTCTTAATTGTTGTAGTTGGAGTCGAGGTTTTAGAATTTCTGGTAGATGAAGAAAATTGCTTATAGGTTAGATAGTAACTTTCAGATTGATGAAAAGTGTCTACACTAATTTGGCTAATCCAGTGGAAAAAGTTGCATTGTTTCTTCGCTTTGTTATCTTAGAATGCGCAGGGCTAGGGTGAGATCTTTTGACATGATAAATAAGAGGGTCAGAGTCAAGGGGTTCCTGTTCCCAAATCTCAAAACGTGAATCCTTATGGTGTCCTTAAATACTGAGAACAATGGCAGGGGAGAGTGTAGGTAGGGAAGGATCAGTATAGATTTGCCTGAAATCTTCAAAGGTGTTAGTTCCAATTTTATTCAAAGTAGTGGTTCCAACTCTTTTAAGAGTCTGATAAGGACCTGGATCTACTTCCCAGAAACATACATAATATATAAAAATATATATGGGATTTTACACATAATTGTAAAGGGCCCTTAAGTCCTCATACCCACCTGTGAATTTCCTGGGGAACCATAGGCTTGGAGCCTATGGTTAAAAATGCCCTGCTTTGTGAACAAATAGAACTACCTTTTTTTTTTTTTTTTTTTTTTTTTTTAAGAGACAGACTCTCGCTCTGTTATCCAGGCTGGAGTCCAGTTGTGGAATCACTGGATAGCTGGTGAGTTATCACCACAACCTTGAACTCCTGGGCTTGAGCAATCCTCTGCCTAAGCCTCCCCAGTAGCTAGGACCACAGACATATGCCACCATGGCTAGTTAATTTCTTTATTTTTTGTAGAGATTTTATCTTGTTATATTCCCCAGGCTGGTCTAGAACTTCTGGCCTCAAGCAATCCTCCCACTGTGGCCTTCCAAAGTGCTGGGATTACAGGCTTGAGCCACTACGCCCAGCTAACTTCATTTAAGTTATTCTCCAAATGTTCTTGTACATTCTAAGGAGGCAAGGAAAATTGTTTGTTGATTAAACACATTTTTGTTTTTATATGTAAGCAATTTGTAAATATTGGTTTATTCTAGCTAGCATACCCACACACAAAGCATTTATATTGGGTCCTTACTGTGTGCTAGTCACTTTTCTAAGCACTTCGATGCACTACATCACATACTTCACACAGTGGCCTTCTGGAGTAGGCACTGATATTCTTTTTTTATCAGTGATGAAACTGGCACAAAGGGTAGATGACTCAGGTGAGGCCACTCCAGAGCTTGTGCTCTTGTTCACTAGATTATACTGCCCCTTATTTGAATACATTATGGAGGATTAGAGAGCATCATGTAAGTAATACATACCTCATGTTTAGGCCTACTTTTAGGTCTATCAATAGGACAGCAAAACTATTTACTAGAAGGAGCCAGGGACTTGGTTTCTAATTTTATCTCTGCCACTGCCTGGTGAACTGACTTGGGGCAAGTCATTTCACCTGGAGGCCTCATTTTTTTTTATTTGTAAAATGAAGAAGTTGGACTACATGACCCCCTTCATTTGACTTCCTAATCTATTCTCCAAATTCTCTGATTATATATGAAAGCTACATATTAAATGTTCATGGCAGGGTGAGGTGGCTCATGCCTATAATCCCAGCACTTTGGAAGGCTGAAGCGGGAGGATCGCTTGAGCCCAGGAGTTCAATACCAGCCTGCGTAGCATAGCGAGAACCCGTCTCTACAAAAAAAATTAAAAATTAGGCTGGGTGTGGTGGTACACACCTGTAATCCTAGCACTCTGGAAGGCTGAGGCGGGAGGATCACTCAAGGTCAGGAGTTTGAAACCAGCCTAAGCAAGAGTGAAACCCTGTCTCTACTAAAAATAGAAAGAAATTAATTGGACAACTAAACATATATATAAAAAATTAGCTGGGCATGGTGGTACATGCCAGTATTCTCAGCTACTCAGGAGGCTGAGGCAGAAGGATTGCTTGAGCCCAGGAGTTTGAGGTTGCTGTGAGCTAGGCTGATGCCATGGCACTCTAGCCCGGGCAACAGAGTAAGATTCTGTCTCAAAAAATAAAATAAAATAAAATAAATTAAGATTTAGCAAGGTGTAGTGGTGCTCACCTGTAATCCCAGCTACTCAGGAGGCTGAGGCAGGAGGATCACTTGAGCCCGGGAGATTGAGGTTGCAGTGAGCTATGATGACACCACTGTACTCTAGCCTGGTTGTACCCTATCTCCCAAGAAAAAAAAATGTTTACAGTATACATTCATATTAGGCTCAGGGAAATCCTATAGGAAAGAAATATATTTTTCTTAGATTAACTGTTAAACAAATAAATACTATTACTATTTATAGACCTTACAGTTTACTTTTTTCTTTCCTTCTGTTTTTGTGTGTTTTGATAGATGAATCAATTGAGAGTGCACTGACACTAGAGAGCCAGACCAGAACTTACAGAGAAAAGGTGAGTATGACAAAACTAAGATGTGGGACCTTAAGCAAGTTCGTTTTGGGCTTTGGATTTCTCCATCAGTAAAAGGGGCTTACTGAACTCAGGGGTCTCCCTGGCTGTTCCCTGCACATTTAGTGTGTGGTTCCCTGGACAATCTGTGACTGCAGTCTTCCCTGGTCTCACAGACAGCAGTTCTGCCCCTGCCAAGGGCAGCTAAATGCAGCTCTGTGCCATTGTTTGGTATTGTCCTCTGGGCTGATAAAGGTGAAGCATAACACTTGTTTTCAGGACTTAAGTTTGTTTCAGAAAATACTGGATGTAGCCTGAAAACTTTCACGTTAAAACAAAGTAAACTTCGGGATTTTTTTTTTTTTCACTCTGTTGCCCCAGCTAGAGTGCAGTGGCACCGTCATAGCTCATTACAACCTCAAACTCCTGGGCTCAAATGATTGTCCTGCCTCAACCTCCTGAGTAACTGGGACTACAGGCGTGTGCCACCACACGTGGCTAATTTTTCTATTTTTTTGTTGAGACAGGGTTTTGCTCTTGCTCAGGCTGGTCTTAAATTCCTGCACTTAAGCAATCCTCCTGCCTTGGCTTCCCAGGGTGCTAGGATTACAGGTGTGAGCCACTGTGCCTGGCCAAACTTTAGGATTTTTAATGCAGAAGTTTCCTACAAAGGTCAGCTAGCTCACCCCAGGATGGCAAACTGATTGAACCTCTTGTGCTACTGGGGCACTCTATTGAGAGGGGGTATGAGGCTACCTCCAGCTTTGGGGGAAGGAGCAAGTGATCTTTTATGGGTGTCTTTTATGGGTGTTGGATGGGAGAATGCTAACCTGTGGGCCACAGATTTACCAGCCCTGGGTCTAATGAAGTCTTTTCATTTTGCTGCTGATGCTGTTGATTTGTACATTTATCATTTACTGTGAAGTAAGTACTTCACATCTGTTAGTAACATCCTATGCTCACAATAGTCCTAGGAAGTGATGAGCTATGACTCTGCCTTATTTATAGGTGAGGTGATGATGGTTCAGGGATATTGGGAGTTTTTCTGTTGTTGCACGGCTAGGAGTAGCAGTTCCCGCCATTCTGTCTCTAGTAACCAGAGTTGTCTCTTGCACAGATGGATTCTTGTATTGAAGCCTTTGGAACCACCAAACAGAAGCGAGCCCTGAGCTCCAGGAGAATGAACAGAGTTGGCAATGAATCTTTGAATCGTGCAGTAGCTAAGGCCGCAGAGAATATCATTGATACGAAGGGTGTGACTGGTAAGCAATTGGAACTTGGGCTTTCCAGCTGCCCATGATGACAGCTTTCTCTTCTCTTGGGATCTTTTATCCACCCCAAAGGTGGGATGGTGGGAGTTAGGGCTGAATTTCTTCTTGCCTCTTGCTGAATGCCTTCTCAGGGACAGGCTCTGGAAGTAGAAAGAAACATCTGACATGGCCCTGCCCTCAGCTTACAGCTGAGTAGAGGACACAGGCAGGGAACAGACATGTGCATGCTGTGTTCTGGGTGCCAGGGTTATATCCTGCTGGGCACAGAGGAGGGAGAAGGCCTCAAGTCTCTCTTTGTGAGTCACAGGGAGACTTTGGTCAAAAAGGCTGATGTGCTGATGATGAAACAGGCCTCCACAGGAGGTGTTTTACATTGGGGTTTGTGGATCTTTTTCTGGTCTTCAGCACCTTCGGTATTTAATTGTATTATTTAAAAATCTATTTATTGCTCAAATACATATAAGATCAGAAGAGAAAGCTTATGTAAGAGCAGTTTTTCTATTAAGAACGGAATTCCAGGCCGGGCGCTGTGGCTCACGCCTGTAATCCTAGCTCTTGGGAGGCCGAGGCGGGCGGATTGCTCAAGGTCAGGAGTTCAAAACCAGCCTGAGCAAGAGCGAGACCCCATCTCTACTATAAATAGAAATAAATTAATTGGCCAACTGATATATATATAAAAAATTAGCCGGGCATGGTGGCGCATGCCTGTAGTCCCAGCTACTCGGGAGGCTGAGGCAGAAGGATCACTCAAGCCCAGGAGTTTGAGGTTGCTGTGAGCTAGGCTGACGCCACGGCACTCACTCTAGCCTGGACAACAAAGTGAGACTCTGTCGCAAAAAAAAAAAAAAAAAAAAGAACGGAATTCCAGTAATATTTAGAAAATCTTTCCACACCATGTGATTATTTAAATATTTTCCTATGTTTTCTTTTAGTACTTTTCACAGTTTTATTTTATTTTATTTTTTTGAGACAGTCTCACTTTGTTGCTCAGGCTAGAGTTCTGTGGCGTCAGCCTAGCTCACAGCAACCTCAAACTCCTGGGCTCAAGCAATCCTTCTGCCAACCTCCTGAGTAGCTGGTACTACAGGCATGCGCCACCATGCCCAGCTAATTTTTTCTATATATTTTTAGTTGTCCAGCTAATTTCGTTCTATTTTTAGTAGAGATGAGGTCTTGCTCTTGCTCAGGCTGGTCTCAAACATCTGAGCTCAAACGATCCTCCTGCCTTGGCCTCCCAGAGGGCTACAGGCATGAGCCACAACGCCTGGCCCATATTTTTTGACATTTAAATCTTAACTCAGTGAATTATTTGTTTGTTTGTTTTGGCATATTGTACAGATCTAATGTTTACCCTCAAGGCTCGGTCATCCAATAAATCTACTTTTATATTTTCCAAATGATTAGCCAATTGTCCCCAACTCTATTCTTTGCTTTTATAAAGGGTGAGTTTAAAAAATCTTTATCATCTTCATCATTTCATTACATTCTTAAAACAGTTAGCTGTGTTCCACTTCATTGTTCTGTTTCTGTAGCAGCACAAAGCTCTTTCGATTACAGTAGCCTTATAATCTGGTTTAGCATCTGATAGGGCAAATTCATTCTTCACCTTCATTTTTATTTTTCAAAAATGTATTGGCTGTTTAACATGCTTTTTCAGGTAATCTTAAAAATTATTCTGTCACATTCTCTCAAAAATCCAATTGGGATTTACATGGGGAGAATCAACATCTTTACAATTGTGTTTTCCTCTCCAGAAACGTGGAAGTAGGTCTCTCTATTTAATCAAAGACATACTTTAAATTAAAAAAAATTTTTTATTAAGTTTATTGTCAGGTATTAAAGGACATTTAAGAAGAAAATTAATTCATATTCCCATCATTCTACCAGTCCAACTTAGAATTTTTCTAAGTTTTCTTTGTCATCTTAGAAGTTTTCTTTGTCATCCTTGTCTATATGCATATTTCTTACATGGTTATTGTTCTAGGGATGTTATAATTTTATATTCTGAGGGTTTTTTTATTCGTAATATCTGGCAAAATTTTCTAGAAGTTAAGCCATTAAGGGCTATTTTGAATATCCCTAATGTTTGGCTTCTCTCGTATTGTATTGTAAATGTTTATTAGCTTATCTGTCTCTCCCAGCTACTGCAAGTTACTTGAGGGGAGCCATGCACCTCGTCTGGGGCTTGGTTAGTGTTTGCTTCATGAGTGAACGTGGTAGTCCTGGAGCCTGTTGGGGAGGTTGTGTCACTTTGGCAGAAGCATCAGACTTGGGATTTCTAGACCATTTATGGTCTTGTCTGCACAGACTACAGAGTGTATTGGGGAACCCGAAACAAACAGGATGATACTGACACTAATTTTTCCTTTATTGAAAAGCGCTGGTCAGTGATGCCATCCACAGTGACTTGCAAGATGACTCTCTCTGCCTTCCTCACTGCTATGCTGATGCAGCCAAGCCTGAAGATGTGTATAAGTTTGAAGATCGTATCCTTCTTGTGGTAGAAAAGATGCCTTATTTCACAAGTTGGGATGTTTGCACATGAATGGCATAGCCAGGATCTCTTAAGGGTATGTGTGGCCCTGTGACATTCACAAAAGCTGCATCCAAACCTTTGCACTTGTCCCAGTTCTACTGCCAGAAGACCAACTAGGCTTCCTCACTAGCTGATGGACCCATTCTTTAGCAAAATGGCAACTGTCCGCAGCTTGGACCTGGCAGAGGGTCACTCTCCATAAATAGTTGTATCATGACTTTGGAGTTGGCCAGTGCCCAAAGTCGGGCAGACCATTCTTGTAATGGGAATGGTTGGAGCTTAGAATTTCACTACTTGTTGGCTCTGGTGAGATGGAAAATGCCTGCAGTGGCTTTGTGATAAGAAAGAGAAGGCAGAAATGCCAAGGCAGGGAACCAGCTCTGGGCTGGGAGTTTGAAAACTGAGTCCCCCAGCTCTGCCCTGATATGATCTGTCCTGTGTGATCTTCCCCTCTCTGAGCCTCAGTTTTCCTGTATCTAAATGGGGCCACTACAAGACAGTCTAGCTAGTTGGCTGTTTCCATTTTGCTTGGATTGTGTTCTTGACCTGTAACTAGTTCTTTCCCCTGTGGAGTATGAGGCTCTTCAGAGCCCGTCTGAAGCTTTCAGGAACGTCACATCAGAAGAGATATTGAAGATGATTGAAGAGAACAGGTACCCCCACTTGGGCAGATGGAGAGTCTGGGAAATGATGTTGGCACACAATAATAGACACTAAGCAGGACCTTTGCATATCAGTCAGTGAAGAGGTATGTCTGTTCAGATTCGAGCATGAAGGAGTCAGTGTTTTCTTGATGTTGGGGCTTCCAGGAGCCGTGCTGGGTAGCATTCAAGAGAGAGAGTTGGCCTCTGAGTGCAACTGGGCAGAGGGTTGTAAGGCCTTGTAGTGTGGCCTGCTGCCTGCAAGTTTTCCTGGAACACAGCCCTGTTCTCTTAAATAGTATCTATGGCTGCTTTTGCACTAAACAGCAGTTGAGTAGTTGCAACCGAGGTTATATGACCCACAAAGCCTAAAATACTTACTCTCTAGCCCTTTGCCCATGGTTCCTCCTGTTGTAAGGAGTGTGCGCCTCTAGGGTGCCTGCTTTTCTCATGGTGAGTTGTCTTTCCCGGACACATGGCTCCCTTTCCCTTTCTTCTTTCAGCCACTGTTCCTTTGTCATAGAAGCGTTGAAGTCTTTGCCATCAAATGAAGAGAGCCGAGACCGGCAGGCCCGATGCATATGGTTTCTGGACACCCTCATCAAATTTCGAGCTCAGAAAGTGATTAAGCGTAAAAGTAAGCCCATGGTAGAAATTTTATTCTAGGTATTTCTACTCTGTTATTTGTCTATAATTCTTAGATCAACTTTAATGAGCAAAGAGAATGGATGTGTCTAAGTTTTTAACTGTCTAACAGTGAGATTCCTATTGGTACTGCGGATGTGCTGAGAGGATTTGCCAAGCTCTTTTTTCTCTCTGGAACTGTTTTCTCATCTCAACGTGGGGACAGTTGGATTATATGATTGCTCAGGGCCATTCCAGAGATAATGACAGTCACTACTTCTTTTCTGCATGAGGCAAAGTATAGTATCAAGGTCAAATCAAATGAAAACTTTGAGACTATTAGAAAAAACATATGTTTATGCATATATATATATATATAAAAGCTCATGAAGACTTGTGGCAGGTTTGTGTTGTGTCAGCTTAGTTCTGACTAACAGAGGAGAGAGTCAGTTTCTAATAGCTACTCCAGTATCATCTGTAGCCAGGGCCGTTGTGGCTGCCACCAACTCACACCCACCCAGAGTTGGAACCCAGCAGGAGACATCTGTGGTTTTAGGCACAAGGTGTATTCAGATTGGGTTTCCAAGAGATTATATTCATATTTTTCAGTATAGTTATGTATTGCTTAATGACAGGGATATACATTGTTAGCGTGTACTTACACAAACCTGGATGGTATAGCCTTCTACATACCTAAGCTATATAGTATAATCTATCACTCCTAGGCCATAAACCTGTGTAGCATGTTACTTTACTGATGGTAAGTATTTCTGTATCTAACCATGTCTAAACATAGAAAGAGTACAGTTACAATCTTTTGGGACTACCATCATATATGAGGTCTGATGTTGACTGAGACGGCACTTGACTATATCTGCTTGGTTCTTATTCTCACATTTAAATCTCCCTTTTTCCTTGGGCTTTCTGCACAATTTATTTGTTTTCTAACATCTTAGTAATTCAGTGTCCTTGGCCTCATTTGAGTGTTTTTTCTTTCCTGTTGCTGCCCCATCATAAATGTCTCTCTGCACCTACGATCTGCAGGCTGAAACACAACTGAGCATATTTTCATTTGGAAGCAGCTGTTTTGTGTCATGGGTCCCTGCTTCTCCTACCACCTGGTTCTGTTCACTGCAGCGGCCCAGCTGTTGGCCTCTTCTCCCAGCTCATGGCTGAGACGTGGCTGAGGGTTTTGAGACAAATTGATGAAACTCAGCTTTCTGTTGTAGGTGCCCTGGGACCTGGAGTTCCACACATCATCAGCACCAAACTGTTGAAGCACTTCACCTGCTTGACTTACAACAATGGCAGGTAGGGGGGTGGTTTCTGGGGGTTCTGCCTGTGAAGGAGAAGCAGGTGGGGGGTGGCAGTGAAGAGTAAGGGGCTAGGATTCAATTCCATGTCCTCAGAGATGTGGTGCTGAGAGATTACTGGCAGAGATTACTGCCTTTGGAAGGAGCTCTGGATCCAGCAAGTTTAGGAAACACTATATAATACGTACTTTGTCCCCCCCTTGGAAAAGTTCACACTATCTTTTGGGAACATGGGAGGCTCTGGGACATCCTGCAATTAAGATTTGTTTCACTTCACATACTTCTTTCAAGGAGCCCTTCCTGATGGCCCACATAACTAGTGTTTGTGGAAAGGCGGCATTGCAGGAAAGGGCAGGCCAAGGTGGTGATTTTGGGGAAAGACCCCAAGCTGCACCCTGGGCTTCCTTTTCTGCCATTTGCTTGGAGTGTGTTTCCTGTTCCTGACTGTGCTTAGAATAATCGTCAGCAACTGAGTTTGGGATGACTTTTCCCAGCAGCCCTGCCTGGCAGGCAGCAACAGGCTCAGAGGGCCATCACCAATGTGAAGCTCTAACAGTGCCTGGGGAGAGTGTAGGTGCAGCTTCTCTATCCCACTTGGAGGGAATCACTGGGATTAGCACACTGCTCTACTGTGTGTGAGACTTGGGTACCTTGGAAGGGATAAAGAATGCTGCCCAAATTCCTTTTCCTTTCCCCAAGTTGGGAAGACATTGAATACATATGAGAATAGGCTTGGATGTTTGTTTGTTTTTTTTTAACTTTTGGGGAAATTTTTCGAGTTTAATTTTGTTTCTCCTTTATTGCCACTGATTTTGCAGTTTACGGAACTTAATTTCGGATTCTATGAAGGCAAAGATTACTGCATATGTGATCATACTTGCCTTGCACATAAACAACTTCCAGATTGACCTGACAGTGTTACAGAGGGACCTGAAGCTCAGTGAGAAAAGGTGAGCACAGCAGAATAAAAAGAAATACACCATGGTGCCTTGGTGTATTTATAGTACCATGGGATGTTTAACATACTAACTGCCTTGTGAGTTGTATTTAACTCATGATTTTGAGTTTTGAGCCTGGGGCCTCGTGAAGCATATGTAACTCACCCGTCTCTTCACCTTGGGAGCCAAGAGAATTATTTTTCAAGTTGCATATAACCCGCACACATAAAGCAATAAAAAATAAAAAGTTTTTCATTAAATTAGAAAGGATCATTTTGTTTTTGAAGTTTTTATTCTGTTTTCGTAATAAAACACCGTGGCCCCAAGGAAAAAAATTTTTTCCAAGTATGGCAGTCAGTGTGTTGATATGGGAAAAACTTGGGACCAGCAGATAATTTTCAATGAATAAATCATTAGATGAAGGAGCAACTAGATATTACTGAGCACCTTCTCTTTGCTAGGCACAGTGCTAAACTATGTCATATTATCTCATTGATTTCCCTAAAAATCAATTGAATAATCTGAGGTTCAGGAAAGTAAATGACTTCCTCAAGTCACACAACCAAGAGGGGAGTCAGGCTTCAGACCTGAGCCTTTCCATAGCATTTCATTCCTGAATAATTGAGCAACCTCCATTCTCTGAATTGCTGGCACTGGGGAGAGGGATTCTGTATGGTTCTCAGGGGTGGAACCTAGGGTTGGAAGTTATAGGAAAGCCCAACTTCAGCTTACTAAGAAGAGCTTTCTCAGAATCAGATGGAAAGGACTGTCAGGGGAGGTGTTCAAGGCAAGGCAGAGCCACTGGTTAGCAGAGTTGTCATGTTTGAGCTTCTCTGACCAGATAGGAAGAGCTGGTAGAGATAGATGACCTTTTAGGCTGCTCCTAGCCTTGCAGAGGGATTCAGACAGCAGCGGGCAGGTGCTGAAACACACCTGCTGAAACACACATGGCCCAGGCTCTATCTCTGATGTCCAGGGCTCTTCGGAGGCAGTGGGGACAGCTGTGATCTGTGATGCTCTGTGTCTAGGAGGCTGGATCAGTGAAGAGAGCCCAGCTCCCTGAACAGGGCCCCAGGAACCTGAACTGTGGGGTCAGGTGGCCTTTGTCAGTGTTTTCAGGGCATCTGATATCCAAGGACCCAGATGATGTTCCAAGAAAACCTGTGAAAACACTTCCCAGGGGTGGGGAACCTGTGGCCTCAGGACTACATGGGGCCTTCTAGGTCCTTAAGTGCAGCCTTTTGACTGAATCCAAATTTTACAGAACAAATCCGTTTAATAAAAGCATTAATCCTTTATTAAAAGGATTTGTTCTGTGAAGTTTGGATTCAGTTGAGGAGCTGCACTTGGGAGATTGTTCTCAGGGCTGTCTATAAACAGCATTCCCACAGGCAGTAAGGTTGAAAAATGAAAGAAAACAAGTACTCAGAACCTGTCAAATTCTATAAAGTGCTCAATCCTGGTTGCTTCTATAGGAGGTAAAGAAAGTTATTCATAGGGGTCTAGATACCTTGGCTTTCTATCACCTATATGGATATTTTCTAACGGCAACACATGCAAATGAAATTGTCTGACAGCTCTCGGGGTTGGGGGTGGGGGATCCTGCCTTACTCTCTGCGGGAGGATTTGCTCCTTCTGGCCACATCTGGGATTCTGTCTTCATGGCCTGGAGCATGAATGTGCTGCCCCCTCCTACCAAACCTCCCTGAATGGCCACATTGAGGGGTCTCTCTCCATTTGTTCTGTTTGTTTCCTCCTTAGGATGATGGAGATAGCAAAAGCCATGAGGCTGAAGATCTCTAAAAAAAGGGTGTCTCTGGTTGCCGGTGGGGAAGAGGATCACAAACTGGGCACTCTGTCCATCCCGCTGCCTGCAGCACAGACATTGGACCGCCAGTCAAAGCGGAGAAGAATTACCTAGATGTATGCTTTTCAGACAGCATTTTGACCACATCATAGCCACTGGTTCTGTTTATTTTTATTTTTAAAAAGGAAAGAAAAAAAGAAGCCTTGCTTTGGCACAGGTATGAAGCCAGAAGCCAGCATCCCAGTCATGGCTGTCTTACACAGAAATAGAAAGTGACAGCCAAGTTGGACTTCATCTCCCTTCTTTAGTGTTGCAGTGATTATAAATGGCAAATGCTTCTCATGTTGGTTCACATGTGTGGGGATTTGGGAGGGTGGGGCCTGGGGAAGTTGGAGACAACAAATCTCACCAGGCTGAACCCTGAGTCAAATCTGATGGATGATGGTTTACAAAGAGAAATTTGAAGTGCTGTGCTTGGTTCTACAATGGCCAGGGGACTGCGTGGTGAGGAGAGGGATCTCACCCAGCAGGGCTGGAGAAGGTGGCTTCAGCCTTTATCAGTAGCTGACTATGGGTCACCAGTGTGATGGGGTTGCCACAACAGGCTGACTTACAGCCTATGGTGATAATGTGGAGCCAAGTCAAAGGCAGGAAGTGATGACCCCACTCTCTCTGCCTGGCTGAGAGGTCACATAGAGGGCAGGGGTCAGCTTGGAAAGCCATACTTTGAGGAGGTTGCATCATTCAGGGTTCAGTACAAAAAACAGTTGCTCTAGGTATCTTAAGAAGAAAGGAGTTTAATATATGGATAAAATGCTATCAAATTGTTAGCAGGGCCAGAGGACTGGGAATTAGGAGGTTGCCTCTGGAACTGCTGAATTCAAGAGCACACTGCTGGGGTTGCCATTGGAGTCAAGAAGCCACTTCTGCCCTATAGCTGCTGCTTAAATTCGTGAAGCTAGAGACTTGACTCTGAAATGCTGAGTTCAGCCACCAATGCCTCCAGTACCTACGTGCCCACCCCCTTGCTTGTTAGCACAGGCAGCCAAAAGATCAGGAGGCTGGCCTCATTGTTTCCTTCTGTATAAGAGCCTGGTTTGCATCTAGAATTCTAGCAGCAAGGGAGTCTTGGAAATAAGTTTCAGCTGTCCAGCCTCTAGTTACAGGAGATGAATGGATGTACCTGCCACTGGGGAGAGAGAATGGCCTGTATCCACGTGGGTGCTATAAAGACAGGAAGGTGACAGGAAGGCTTAGGTACATGGCCCAGGCTCTGTCTCTGATCTCCAGGGCTCTTTGGAGGCAGTGGGGACAGTTGTGATCTGTGGTGCCCTGTGTCTGAGAGGCTGGATCAGTGAAGGGAGACAACCCAGCTCCCTGAAAAATGAGTGGAGGAAGTTTACACACAGCTGAGCTGTGTGTTAGAGTCACAGGGGAAATGAGTCGTGAATGAGCTTTGGGACAGGTGGTTTATTGTCTTTGAGCTCTGGGATGTTGTTACCAGAGCCACTTCTGTGGCAAGACTGCCTCAGATGTGTTTTTGCCATGCTTCTCTCTTGTGTCTCCATTGATTTCTGACCTGGGTAGGGGACATGTGAAGCTTATTGTCTCCCTCCAGCTGAGGTGTGAGCAGAAAATCTACATGCCTCTTGTGTTTCTTTAAGCTATTGTGAAAATCAGATATGTGACTCCACATCGGGGAAAAACTATTAATACCTTTCTGTGAGAAAAGGACTCCTAAATGTGCTTGTAGGTTAGACTGTTTGCATGACTACTTTTTAGATTCTGAAGACTTTGATACGTTGAGGCTTAATTTCTGGGACTGTTTGGCCCACAGCATTTGGGCCCCTCTGAACAACCTCTGTCCTAATGGGGACCTCTGTCCTGGCCTGTCTTCAGTCACCTGTGCACAGACTGCTAACATCGAGAGGGAAAGTCTAGGATGGCAGATAAATGTTTGTCCTGGGTGACAGCAGGTGTGTCTCACTAAAAGGCAGAGGATACATTCCCAGAGGTTGACTGAAAGCAAATTTCTATACTGAGGTCTCTGAAAGGCTGAAATGAGTTTGAAATAAGTTTGGAAGGCTCAAAAGAGGGTGCTTGTTCAGCCCTGACATATTAAGTGGGCATTGTCTGTTGAATGAGTCATAGTACATGAAGTGTGCTTTCCTTTCTTGGCAAGGTTATTAGGCAGTAAACACTTGTAGAATAATGGAATTGTATTAGGTTTCTTCTAGCTCTAGACACCCATTTGTTTACTAACACATTCACAGAGGATACCTTGATTGATAGGTTATTTGCCAGAATGTCTCCCAGTGTCCTCATTGAAAGGGATCTATGAACTAGCTGCTGGTGATTCATAGTTTAAAGAACTCCTGTATATTCTTTACCTCAATTCTCCAACTGTTAATACTTTGTCCCGTTTATTATTTGCTTTATACATTGTTAGATTTCTCTTTACACCATTTGAGAAGAACATCCTACCCTTTTATCCGTAAATGCTTCAATGTGTATAGCCTAAGAATAGGGCTTTCTCTTCCATAACCATAGTCCATGTTTCTCTAATACAGAAAAAGCAACAGCAAGACAGTACTATTATCTAGCCCACAGTTCATGTTCAAGTTTTGCCGATCATTGTGTCTCTTTGGTCTGGTTTAACCTGAGACTGTTCCTCAGCCTTTGGCTTTCTTGGCCTTGACATTTTGAAGAGTGGGGTAGGTTATTTTGTAGTGTTGTCCCTCTATGTGGGCTTATCTGCAGAGAAGGCGGTGCTGGGCCTGCATTTGGCCACCTGGGAACTCCAGTGTATGCCCAGACCAAGGAAAGGCCTGCCAAAAGTGCCTCTTTTAAAATATATAGAACTTTATTTTGGTTATTGAGATTTTCATCAGTACTTAATTCACAGAAAAGTCATTTCTTAAAAAATAATAAAGGCAGCATTTTGTACAGCAACTGACATTGGGGCCACCAAACAGAAGTGCAAAGGACAGTGTGAGGGATAGAAGGAGCAGCACTCTTGTGCCCACGGTCCTTAAGGGGAGGCCAGTGCTCCTGGCTCCCTCTCCCCCTCCCATTCTGCCCAACAGAGCAGCACCTAGGGCCTCATAGAACCAGCCCGGAAAGTCATCGGCCACGTGCATGACAGCAACTCCAACGGGCTGGTAAAGGCCCCACATGGAAGGCTGAGTGGGAGGGGACCGTTCAGGCGAAGCTGGCCCTGCATCCAGCCCCCTTCCTTGAGCAGCAGCCTGAGCCTGCCTGGCTCTGGGACCTTGACACATTCACAGTACAGTTCAGTAAAGTCCTTTGGGAGCTGGCTTTGCTTTCTCCACTCAGGCCATTTATCCCTATCCCAGCCCAGGGTTGGGATTTGGGGACACATAGTTGTGGCCCTACCTTCAGGGAGCTCAAGAGGCAAGTGGGTGGGACAAGTTATGGATCTGGATGGCTCCAAAACAAGGCAGAAAGTGCTCAGTACCCTGAGAGGGAGCAGAAAAGGGGCTGCTGGGGCTCTGAGGAGGACAGAAGGCAGAAGAACTGTGTGGGGACAGCAGTGTCTGAGCTAAACCTTGAGGAACCAGCGGGGCCCAGACACGTGGAGATGGCAGAAAAGGCATGCTGGAAGGAGGAGAGACCAGGAGCCAAGGCACAGAGTAGGGAGACACGGCAGGGTCAGTAAAGGCCGGTGCCCGTCCGCGAGAACATGGATATGTACCAGGGGCCCAGGCACCCCTATCTCCACAGGCAGGTGCCCAGGAGGGGCAGCTGGCATGGGTGTGCTCATGTGGGATTTGAATGCTCCTTGGTAGGCAGCGAGCTAACGTCCTCCTGAGTTTGGGAGCTCCTTGAGGACAGAGTGGAGCCCTGTATGTCCCTGCCCAGCCCAGCACCTATCTGCAATGCCTGAGTTGCCTAAAGGGAGCCTTCTGCCACCTGCCCCTCCAGTTTCCAGCATGTCCCCGTCATCCCTGAGGCAGCCTTTCAAGAGGGGCTCCTGTTCCAAGCCCCTTCCCTCCCTCATAGGTCCATGTCCAAGTCTAAGACAGCTGCGGCCTTAAGTAAACCCAACTCAATTCCTTTAGCCTCCAGAGGCAGCTGGGAGGGTGTGGTGGGTCCCTGCACGGATTGAAAGGGACAGGTCTGGGAAAGGGGAACATTTTGGGACAGTTATCTCTTTCCACCTCACTAGAGTCACTTCCCTCTGTCAGGAGTAAATCTGCTCTTCCCTGAGCAGAGTCTAGGTTTGGTGTGTGTCAAACATGGTACCCTGTAATGCAAAGAAAAATCTGACCAAAAAGCTTCACATATGATTTGAGTTTCCCCAAGTCTTTGCAATCCCTATAGGTGCTTGAGTAATTGGAAACCCACCAACTTCTATCTCTTTTTCTCCTTGAAAAACATTTCCAAGTTCTTTCCTGCTGAAGTGGAGGCTGATGTGATTTGGAGGTTTCTAGTCCCAGGAGGCCTGGGACCTGTTTTATCAAGGGAGTAGTTAGAGGAGGGAAAGGCCAGAGGTTTCTCAGGCACTATTTTTGTCATGGGTCTTCTGAGCACCTGTCAGGGCCTGGGCCTGAGGCAGGTCTCCGTCCTCAGAGGATGGTGCAGAAGATGCTGCGGTTGCTGTGGTAACCACCTTCCACACGGGCTGTGATCCTGGTTGCCATAGCTGTCACCTTCTGCCCATTGTGGGCTGCAGAGGGGCCTCTGAGAGAGTTTTCAAGGTGAGGCCGTGCTGGCGGGTTCACCAAGCGCCATGTATCAGACCTAGAGGTGCAAAATGAAAGTTAGTGAACTCTTTGAGGTCTACAGCATTTGCTGACTACCTTACACAATCTTGCCTTTGACTCCAGATCAATGGATCCAGGTATTTAAATCTGGGTGTAGGTTTCATCTCCCAAGTTAGTGTTAACCCACATAGGTGGGATGTGTGAAACTAAAGGGCAGAAGTCCTACATTTCAAGTCTAGTTCTGCCTTGAATTCTGCATGTAACCTTAGACAAGCTCCCTCTATGGGGCATAATTTCCCCATCTTTAAATAAAGATCTGGATAAGGTCAGTGTTTCTTTCTTTCTTTTTTGAGACAGACTCTCGCCCTGTTGTCCAGACTGGAGTATAGTGGCATGATCATAGCTCACTGTAGCTTCTAACTCCTGGGCTTAAGTGATCCTCCTGCCTCAGCCTCCTGAGTAGCTGGGACTACAAGTGTGCACCACAACGCCCAGCTAATTTAAAACAATTTTTTTGTAAAGACAGGGTGTTACTATATTGCCCTAAAGCAATCCTCCCTTCTCAGCCTCCCAAAGTGCTGGGATCACAGGTGTAAGTCATTGCACCTGGCGCAGTGTTTTTTTTTTCTCTTACATTTTCATTTTTTTAGCTGTAATGAATGCTTATAAAATCTTTATTCATAATCAACAAAAACTAGAAACTACCTAAATGCCCTTCAGCTGATGAAAAGATAAACCAACCATGTGGTACATCCATACAATGGAATATTACTCAGCAATGAAAAGGAACGAATGACTTCATGCAACACCTGGGATGACTCTCAAATGTGTTAGGCTAAGTGAAAGAAGCCAGACTGAAGACTACACACTGTATGATTTCTTGTCTATGACATATTGGATAATGCAGATCAACAGGGGATAGAGGTTGATGGGATTTCAGTCATTTGAGCTCTTGTAGAGAGTATGGAGGGCTGAGGAAATCAAATGGCAGTGAAGCCTTGGTCAGGGTTTCTGTTGTTTTTGAGTTACAAGGAACTGCCACTTACACACACCAAATCTCAATTAGCTTAAGGCCACGACAACGTTGTCTTATATGTATTGTTATGATAATAAGGTTATAATGAAGGACTGGAAAGGTGTGGACAGAGTGGAGTGAGTAAACAGGCCCGGGGTATGTTGAAAAAAGCGTACGCGTTTGGGTTTGGCAGAGGGGAGTGTTCCTGGAAAGGCGAGATGAAATGAGAAGGCTGGAAAGGAAAACTGGGATCTTAGCGTCCACAGTGGACAAGTCTGCGCTGTATGCTGTCCCCAGGGGTCTCCAAAAGGGGAGGAGGATGTGAATCCCAGGGAGTCCACAGTGGGATCTGCTGGGATGTGGGAAGAAAATATCAGAATTTCTATTTATTTTATACTTTAAAAATGACTATTTTGGGGAGGGTTTATAATGTAGATAATACAAGTAAACAAATATATGAGGGGGTTTCCTCACAAAATGTTTTTACTGAGTGTGTGTGTAATACAAAAAGTGTGAAGATCATCACTATAGAAAACAGGAATCCACCAAAGGATTCTGGCCATGTCTGGGACATGACCAGCTCTCAATTAGACAGATAAACCTGGCAGTAGGGGTGGCCAATAGCACGGAGACCAGGAAGGAGGCTGCTGCAACAGGACAGGTGATGCAATGCAGAAGCGACACCACCAACAGTAATAATCGTTATTGCTTTACAACCAGTATAGCAAAGCACTGACCAATCGTAAGAGAGTCCTTTCATGAACAACTAGAACGGCTGTACCGGTAATATGGCCCACAGGTCAGGGTAAGAGGTGCTGAGACATGAATTAGGGTTTCGGCAGTTGGGGAAGAGCATTTCAGAAGCAGAATCGAGGGGACCTGGTGATGGACTGAACTCTGGAACTCTGGGAGAAGAAGGCAAAGGTTTTTTCTTTTTCTTTTCTCTCTCTTTTTTTTTTGAGACAAAGTCTCATTCTGTTGCCCAGGCTAGAGTGAGTGCCATGGCATCTGCCTACGTCACAGCAACCTCAGACTCCTGGGCTCAAGCAATCCTGCTGCCTCAGCCTCCCAAGTAGCTAGGACTACAGGCATGCGCCACCATGTCTGGCTAATATTTTCTATATATTTTTAGTTGTCCAATTAAATTCTTTCTATTTTTAGTAGAGACGGGGTCTCGCTCTTGCTTAGGCTGGTCTCGAACTCCTGACCTTGAGTGATCCTCTCGCCTTGGCCTCCCAGAGTGCTAGGATTATAGGCGTGAGTCCCCGAGCCGGGCCGAGGTAAAGGTTTTATTGCCAGAACACTGAGTGGATGGAAATGTCATTGAATTGGGGAACACAGAAGGACCAAGATGGGGACGATGACAGGGAGGCAACCAACACAATGAGGCAGAGGCACTAAAACAAGTGCAACAGTAGCAGCAGCAACTAACTAACTCAGATATTTAGCAAGGTCATATGATCTTATTTTATCCTAAATTGCTGCCACAAAACTGGATATTATGAATTGGATTTTACTAAGGCTCAGAGATGTTAAGTAACTTGCCCAAGGTCAAACAGCCGGTAACTGGCAGAGTTGAGATTAGAAACAACATACCCCAGACTCTTAAAAAGCCTGTTCCACTAGGGAGTCAGGCGCAGGTCCTCAGCCCAGACCTGACATAGCCCAAGCACAGGCCTTTTTCGCCCACAGCTGGAAGCTGGCATGACTGCAGGGAGCAAGGGCAACCACAGTCATTGGGCCTAGGCCTGGCTTCTCCAGTGACCTTACTGTGGTTCCAGAAGACAGGTTCAGGCAACCCCAGGCACTTACTTTTTCTTGAAGACCAGGAACTTGTTGTTTTGCATGACACATTCTCGGTTGTTTGAGATCTGCTGAAAGATGGTCTTGTTGGTTTTGCCCTGGAAGATGATGTTCTCCTGCACCAGGGCCTTGGCGCGGCCTCGCACTGCAATGCCATAGGCCCGGAATGAGTGGATCCGGTTCTTTATGACCTGGGAGAAGCAGCCAAGAGGCTGTCACACCTCAGGGACTCACAGACTGCTGTGAGCCAGGCAAGTGAATTACCAGCTATAAAACTGAAAGGTAAGAACATGCTAGGTAGGTCAGCATACAGCCACAGGAGCTCAAAGAAGGGTATGGAGCACAGCCTGGGGGAGCCAGGGAAGGCTTCCTGGAAGAGGTGACAGGCAATTTGTAGGAGTTTATCAGATGCAGAGCAAGGAGAATTTCAGGAAGAAGAAACAATGTGCAAAGGCCTGGCACAGGGGAGGTGATAACCAGAAGCCAGGGCCACTGGCAACCCAACTCAGGCAAAAGTGTGCCCCTCTCTCCTTTCTCTGCTCCCACAGGGCTCAGAGGCAAAGCCAAGGAATTCTTTACTGCCTGCCTATGTCACTGACTCATAAAGTCACAGAGCTGAAGACAGTCTTTGGGATTGAAATTCCACAAGGACAGGGACCAGGTCTGTTGGGCTCAGTGCTGAAATCTTCCCACCCAGCACAGTGCTTTGCACATAAAGGTGCTCAGGGCTCACAGTCCCCTGCGGAGACACGCAGGTAAAGGAGCAGACCCGCGGCACTGTGGAAAGTGCTCCGTGAGGCGGGTGCTGAAGCACCGCAGAAGTCCAGGACAGGGGCACCTCAAACAGCCTGGGGGGGGGGAGGATGGGGTCAGGGAGTCTTCCTGAAGAGACAGCTAAGCCGAGGACTAAGGTACGAAGGGTATTCCGGGTATACAGGGAATATAGTGTGTGCACAGATCCTGAGATAGGATTTCTCTTCTCATTAAGCACCTACTGCATATCAGGTTCTGCGTAAGATTACTCTGTCAGGGACAGAGAACTGAAATAGCCCTGACCTTGACCTGGAGACCAGGAAGATACCTTGGAAGGCTTCCAATACCATGAGTCTAGGAGGTGACACCTCCACCCCTGGCTTCCTGCTAGTGAACTCTTGTTCATTCTTCAGGGCCCAGTTCATATGTCCTTTCCTGTGTGAAATCCCACCTACATTTCCCAGGCTGAGTTTTGGCACAAGGAATGATGTCCCTTGTGGTACTGAGTGCTTATGGTTCAGCTTCTCAGCAGAGGGCAAAAGGACTGTCTATAGCTGTGTCCTGTGTTGGCACCATGTGTCACACACATACTCACCTTAGTGTCAGACCTGGGCAGCAGCTGCAGCCCACTGCCCCGGTTGCCAATGATGTCATTTTCGATGACAACGGTGCTATCGCCCCTGGTGATAATGCCATGGCCTCTGTTGTCGTAGATACCATTGCCCCGGAGTTCCACCTTGCACTGGGCCTCGACCTTGACCCCACTCTGCCGGTTGCAGGAGATGCTGTTGTTGGCCACACGGGTGGGCTGGCTGCTCTGGGCCACAGTGATGCCTCTGTCCCCATTAGCGTGGATCACGTTGGTGAGGACATGCAGTGCTTCGCTGCTCTGGACGTAGAGTCCCGAGGCTGTGGGCAGAGGGGTTGGGGAGCAGGGAAAGCACAGGGTGGTCCCAGGGTCAGCCCTGACAACCCCAGTCAGGAAAAGCTTTCCCTGAATTGTGCACCCCAGGACAGAGGTGGAGAAAAAGAGGTGGTGACACTTGGAAGGAGCCCTTGGGTTTGTACCTTCCAAGCTGATGACAAACAGCAGGAGGAAACCCAGGATCATCAAGAAAATTCTGTGCCTTCTGAACTAAGTCCTTATTACATGTACCTAGGGAGAAATGATGTGCAAAGACCCCTTAGGCTGAGCTGTCCTATGGCCCCAGCTCTCAGCAGTGATTGATGCCTCCTGCAGCATCAGCACCTCCCGCTATGCGCACCTCCCGTGCTGGGGCACTCGCTTACCTCCTCAAGGCTGCCCGTTCCACCTCTCTATCTACCTGCTAGAAAGTTTATTTTCCTTCCCATAGGAAGCTGGCATTTGCCTTCCTACTATAGCTGGGACTACAGGTGTACACACCACCATGCCTGGCTAATTTTTCTATTTTTTTGTAGAAACAGGGTCTTGCTCTTGCTCAGGCTGGTCTTGAACTTCTGAGCTGAGATGATCCTGCCTTGGCCTCCCAGAATGCTGGGATTACAGGCATGAGCCACCCTGCCCGGCTTCCAGTAAATATTTTTCAATTCAAGAAATATCAAATACCTACTACCATTTTTATCAGGTTTAAGATAACAGGGATTTCAAAACACACTTATTATTCTGCATCTCTAAGAAAAATCGTTGCCAATTAAACCATGATATGCCATCAACTGCAAGACACATCTCACCAGAGATGTTAAAATGTAAAAAATGTGTCTTACAATTGATTTAAAATGTTGTGTATGAGCATTGGTATTTGGTACTGCAGGGGCAGGGGGGACTGAGATGAGTGGACTTCAGTTCTTTGCTTCAAGTTCATAACCTATCAGAGTTGATGAAGCAATCACAGAAATAACTACGGCCAGGAGGCCCTATAACAAGTGCCATTGGGGTTGGGGAGGGCACAGTTCAAAGGAGGAAAGGATGAAGGGGTTCATTCACAGCAGGTTTTGAAGTTCAAGTTGGTTTGGGATGTGTGGATAGGAAAAGGGAATTTCAGGCAAGAGAAACCGCATGAGTGATGCTGGTGAGGTACGAGGTAGAAAAGAATGGATTCAAGTTTAGGGAACAAATCTAGAGGACTTGGGTATCAGGTAAGTGGCAGAAAGAAGTGGCTGATAAGGCTGGAAGGGCAAGGTGGGACCAGTCTGCAGAGGGCTCGTAAGACACTGGGGAGCCACAGAAGGTTCTTGAGCAGGGGGGGTTGGGGCAGGTACACTTACCTCCATTGTGATTAATACTGTTAGACTCAACAAGAGCTGTGGTGATGGGCCGGCGCAGTGGGTCATCCTCCTTCTCCAGCTCTGTCTCCCAGAGGATGGCATCCCTGTCCTCGCTGAAGTTCTCCTGGACCCCGTGACCTCCAGGAAACTCACCAGAGCCATCCTTCTGGCTGAACACTGCTACTCCGTACAGGCCATTGTAGCTGACGTGGTTGCTGGTGACGTGGGGCAGGCTGGATGACATCATCCACACACCACAGCCCTTGTTAGCTGAGACAGTGAAAGGACCTGGTCACTGACACCCAACAACGGGTGAGGTGTCTCACCAAGAGTGGGAGCAAAAGGCATTGGTGGCCAGGTGTGGTGGCTCACGCCTGTAATCCTAGCACTCTGGGAGGCCAAGGCAGGAAGATAGCTCAAGGTCAGGAGTTTGAGACCAGCCTGAGCAAGAGCGAGACCCCATCTCTACTAAAAATGGAAAGAAATTACCTGGACAACTAAAACTATATATATAGCAAAAATTAGCCAGGCAAGGTGGTGTGTGCCTGTAGTCCCAGCTACTTGGGAGGCTGAGGCAGGAAGATCGCTTGAGCCCAGGAGTTTGAAGTTGCTGTGAGCTAGGCTGATGCTGCGGCACTCTAACCTGGGCAACAGAGCCAAACTCTGTCTCAAAAACACAAAACAAAACAAAAAAAGGCATTGGCCTGGGGGACAAAGTCCCTGCTTTGCTAATGGCCTTGGATAAGTCACTTTACAGCTCTGGCTGTAAACTTCTCCATACAAGAGGGATAATAATGGCCAGGCCAATCTCACAAGTTAGGTTCATTCCACAAGGTGTGAAAGTGCTCTGAGAACAGTTAAGGCCATGCTTCTAGATGAGTAGCACACAACCCATAGTGACAATGCCAAAGGGGCACCAACCCTTCTCTGCACAGAGGGAGGCAGCCTCAATTTGAATCCTAGCCTTAAATCCCACACTTCCTAGCTGTGTGACCTTCAGCAGGTGCTTGAACCTCTCTATGCCTCAGTTTACTCATCTTTAAAATGCGATTCATAACTATATGTATCTATGTCAGAAGGGAGTCATGAGGGTTAGCTGTGATACTGCATATAAAGGGCCTAGCAGAGAGGTAGGTATGAATAAATGTTATCTTTATTTTTATTATGAGAGATATAGTCCAGAAAAATTAAGGCTTTGCCCCAAAGTCGCAGAGTGAGTGAGAGTGGTTTTCTATGATTATCTTGGTTCCTCATTATATTTCCATTTTCTGGATCAAAATAAAGATGAGAGGAGGTTAGATGCACTGCGTCAGAGCTGAAATGGCCCTGTCCTGAAACATGACACAACTGCTGTTGCTATTTTAACTGGGGATAAAGCTCTCTGCTTTGCTGGCCCCACGGGGCAATCTGGATTCCGAGGGGCCTGTGTGACTGTGGCCTGAGAGCACCTGTCCTTCACATGAGGTCTCAGGCGCAGGGAGAGGCAGTGACGTTCTCAGGACCCACCGGCCGGAGATGGAACCTGGGCTTCCCACCTCCCAGCACGGGCTGGGGCCCAGACGCCCCGCGGGGAACACGCTACTCACCATAGATGGTGTTTCCTTCTATCAGCCCCTTGCCTTCATCGCCCACGACCACCCCGTCTGAATAGCCGAAGCAGATGAGGTTGCTCCTGAGGACGGGGATGCCTCCGCGGCGGATGTCTACGCCTCCCCACTGATTCTCGCGGATGACATTTTCTGTGGAGAGAGGCGGAAAAGAGGTCGATACCCAAGGGCCCCTCCAGTGCTGGCAACAAGGACGTGGACAGCTAAGATCAATGCCACTCCAGACCAGGATGCCCGGGCCTTCCCTGTCCCGTACTCAGTACCGCACACCTTGTCTGCTGTTTCATGTTGCGGAGACTTGTCTGCTTTCCCCAAGGGCAAGCGGTGTCTGTCCTGTGCACTCCTATGTCCCCAGCACTCCCTGTACCAAATGGCCTTGAGGACTGATGAAGAATTAACTGGCCTCAGAGGCCCTGGGGGCAGAATGCGGACATTTCCCCACAGGCCTGGGAAAGTGCTGTCCTGTCCTCAGCCTGAGCTCTGTACTCTGGCCAGGCCCTCTGCATCCTCTCTCCTAGGGAGCTGCTACCTCTCGGGCGCAGGCAGAAGAGCCACAAGTCGGAAGGGTGGTCTGGGACACTGCTGCCCACGGCAGGGTGGCAGGCAGACTGTTGGCCTCCTGGGACTGGGGTGCAGTGGCTCACGAGACCCCATGTGACTGGCCCCTTCCAGCCTCCATGAGCCCACCTCATGCCCCTCACCCCTTGCTCGGTACACTCCAGTCCCACAGCGATCTCTGCCCAGGCATGCCAAGTCTGCTCCCATAGGCATCCCCACCTGGAAGGTTCTTTTTCCAGGCTCTTCCCTGCCATTCTGGTTCTGGCTTGTCACCTCCTCAAAAGGCTGTCCTGACCAAACAATCTTAGGAGACCCACACAGTCTCTCTACCACCTTATCTTAATTATCGGTTGGGCACCTATCACCCTCAGACATGACTTTTTTGCTTGTATATATATGCTTTTATTTATTTGCTTCCTCCTCCTAAAATGCTGGTTCCTGAGAGGATGCGGCCTGTTTCGTTCACTGCTGTATCTCCCACTTCTGGAACATGGCCTGTATACAGTATGTGCTCAATAAATGTTTGATGAATGAAGGCTGGATTCAGTTGGGGGATTCACTGGAGCAGTATTTGCTGAATCCCTTTTATATCCTAGGCATGGCTCTGCTCTGTACTGAGGCTACCTTGATGTATTAAACAGATTGGCTCCTTGCCTTGTGGAATTCACTGCTTTGTAACAAACCACTAAGAATTAAATAAAAGGTCCTACAGAGGAGGTATCCTGGGTATAGTGAGGGTATCTGTACAATGGGGAAGTCAGGGAAGGCTTCCCTGAGAAGTGGCAATTAAGTTGAGACCAAAAGGGTGAGCAGGAGTTAGCCAGGCAGAGATGCCCAGAGCAGGCAGAAGCCCACACAAAAGCCAAGAGGAGAGATGTAGGCAGTTGGTTTGGTATCATCACTTCTGAAAGTCTTATTAGCTGGGACTACAGGCGCGTGCCACCATGCCTGGCTAATTTTTTCTATTTTCAGGAGACAGGGTCTCGCTCTTGCTTAGGCTGGTCTCGAACTCCTGAGCTTAAGCAATCCTCCCACCTCAGCCTTCCAGAGTGCTAGGATTACAGGTGTGAGCCATCGTGCCCAGCTAGCTTCTGAAAGTCTTATGTGAGCCACTAGGAGATCCTATCAGCTCTGGGCTTGGGAAGAGCAGACACTTCCTCCATGCCAGACCCTCCTCATGAGAAGCACTGCCAGCGTGGAGCCTGCATCCCTGAATACTAGCCCATTAGTCAGAGGCGGCGGCCAAAGTCTCTGGGGATAAAGGTCCTGAAGCTGGGGGGTGATGCCAGGGGAGGTTGGTCTGGCTGCCTGCCGGTTGCCTTGGCTGGCCATGGCTCTGGGCAGCTCCCATCCTGTACCTGTGATGAGGCCTTTGCCATTCTCGTTCACTGCTATGCCGGCGGCACGGCCCTTGTAGATGTGGTTCCCGCTAAAGTGGAAGGAGAACAAAACAAAGATGTGAGACCAGGGCATTGATGTCATGCTTCCAGGAGACTGCCTTCTTTTGTGGACTTTCCTATGGCTCAAGTCCACGGGGACATGAGGCACTTCCTGAAGTCCTATAAGCCAGGCATGTAGAAATCTTTGACATTGGGATAGCCTGCCCCAAAATCTAAACCTACTACTACGCTATATATGCACAATGATATCCACATTCACTGTGGACTCACTTGACTGTCATCTACCTATAAACGTCATTCATTTTAAATAGATGTCATCATGGTGCATGGGTCACAGGTAAAGTCTTGGTGCCATAAAGAATTCCTGGGAGGCTATGTTAAGCTCGCTTAGCAGTGATGTGTGTCCAAAGCCTAAATTAGACTTCCTGCTTTTAACAAGCCTACAATCATCTGCTTGTATCCAACAGATACTCTATGTCTTATTTTCTGTTAACTTAAATCACTGACCCATCAAATGACAACATAAAATAATGACATGCTTAAAAGAAGAAAACAAGATTTTAAAAGGAGATTTCAAGAACATCAGGCAACATGTATGTGAAACCTATGTGTTGGTCACCCACAAATGGAAGATATATGAAAATACGCTCCTGCTCAGAGAAACATATAACCCTTACTGCCATATAACAGTTCAGGAATGAGTTCTCAGAACCAGACAACTCAGCACATGCATTTCTTTCCAATCTCTGCACCTTGGTTTCACTGTCTGTAAAATGAAAGCCAATCACAGCCAGATGTTAGCAGAATCAGGTTATCCCTGGAGGACATACATTTGCTGTTTGTCATTTTTACTCATCTGGATGCTATGCTCTCCTTTCTACTGGAAGGGCCCCTGTCCCCTTTCTTATAAGGTGGACTTCCTCCTTCCCACCATGGAGCTGAGAGATTTAGGTCCAAACATTCATCTGGCTCTTCAGAGCCTAACACAGGGCCTGGTACCCATAGAACATCACAAATGAGGAGTTGGCTGATTACGTTTTCCTCCTAGGGCATAGTCCAAATGACTGACTGACTTGAGAGAAAAAAAGCAAATTATGTTGAGACTGGGAAAGCCAAATGTCAATGGCATCTTCATTCTGCATTCTGGAGTTTAACAGGTGAGATGCTCTATTAAAACATCCTCATTTTGGCTGGGCGCGGTGGCTCACACCTGTAATCCTAGCACTCTGGGAGGCCAAGGCGGGAGGATTGCTTAAGCTCAGGAGTTCAAGACCAGCCTGAGCAAGAGTGAGACCCCGTCTCTACTATAAATAGAAAGAAATTAGCCAAGCAACTAAAAATAGAAAAAATTAGCTAGGCACGGTGGCATGTGCTTGTAGTCCCAGCTACCTGAGAGGCTGAGGCAGGAGGATCGCTTGAGCCCAGAAGTTTGAGGTTGCTGTGAGCTAGGCTGACGCCACGGCACTCTAGCGTGGGCAACAGAGTGAGACTCTGTCTCAAAAAAAAAAAAAAAATCCCCATTTTTAACTCAGATCTAGGGTCTGCTTTGATCTGGTTACAATTCAATCAGCTGGTAGTTGTGGGTTTCTAGAATTCACATTCAGACACAGTCCCTGGGCTGAGGCCTGCCTCATCTGTCTCTCTGATAGCTATGCCACAGGCAGCAAATGCATGGCTGGTATATTTTTAATACAAATCTCACCTGCAGAAAGAATCCATGTCCGCTGGGAGAAATGTGTATGTGTGTACACAGGGCAGGCAGAATAACAGTAAGAGAGGGAGCAGAAAACATTTAGAGGCAGGGAACAGATCAATGTACCAAGGACCAAGGATGGGATATTAACTGCAGAGGAGCACAGTTTGAGCCCTGTGCTTCCTTGCAGCTGAAGCAAAAATAGAAATACCACAGGTTATATAACTCAGTGGCAAAAATATATGCTGTGTTTTGCCTCATCCAGGCCATTTCAGGGCTCTCCGACTGCATTCTATAACCTCCCCCAGATCCTGCCTCTCAGCACAAAGAAACAAAGGAAAAAACCACAAGCTATTCTCTCAAGGTGACTATGTTTTCAAAACCCAAGATACTGATCTGATTCCTCACTCAAAACCCTTTAACAGTGCCCCAGCATCCACAAGGTAAAGTCCACACTTCTTAGCTTGGGGGGGCGGGGGGAGGTGTGTGTGTTTGTGTGTATATATATATATATATATTTTTTTTTTTTTTTTGAGACAGAGTCTCGCTTTGTTGCCCAGGCTAGAGTGAGTGCCATGGCGTCAGCCTAGCTCACAGCAACCTCAAACTCCTGGGCTCAAGCAATCCTCCTGCCTCAGCCTCCTGAGTAGCTGGGACTACAGGCATGCGCCACCATGCCTGGCTAATTTTTTCTATATATATTAGTTGGCCAATTAATTTCTTTCTATTTATAGTAGAGACAGGGTCTTGCTCTTGCTCAGGCTGGTTTCGAACTCCTGACCTCGAGCAATCTGCCCTGCTCGGCGTCCCAGAGTGCTAGGATTACAGGCATGAGCCATCACGCCCGGCCTTAGCTTGGTATATTAATTTCCTATTGCTACTATAAAAAGTCACCAAAAACTTAGTGGCTTAAAACAACACAAAATTATCTCTTTCATTTTAGGAGATCATAAGTCCAAACTGGGCCTTACAGGTGTCAGCAGGTCTGTGTTCCTTCTGGAGGCTAAGGGAGAATCCACTCCTCAGCTCCTCCAGCTTCCGCAGGCTGCCTGCATTTCCTGGCCTGTGGCCTCATCGTTTTGACCTCTGCACCTGCTGTCACATCTCCTCCTCTCTTACTCTGATCCCCTGCTTTCCTCTTACATGGACTTTTGTGGCTACACTGGGCCCGCCTGGGTAATCTAGAATGACCTTTCCTTTTTCAAGGCCCTTAACTTAATCACATCCCTTTTTGCCACATACGCACATGTTTCAGGGATTAGGACTGCACATCTTTGGGGCCATTATTCTGCCCACCACACTTGACATTCAAGGTCCTTTGTGCAGCAATCTGCCTTTGCACTATCCCCCCAGGTATCTTGTGCCCAGACATACCATATTTCTCACCATTTTCCCAGATACACCCTGAATATCACTGCTTTGAGGCCCAGAATGCATTTTCCTTGGATATGAAACCCTACCTATCTTTCAAGCATAATTCAGATAATTCAGAGGTCAGCTCCCTTCATGGAAACCACGGCTGAGCCCCTCTGGCACTCTGCATGAAGACCTATTAAGCACTCATTTTGGTGAGTCTTCCATCATGGCTATTTTTACATGTGTCTATCTCCAGCAAGGGGCTGTAAACTCCCTGGAGCAGGGATTGTTCTTACTTTTTATATCTCTGTCCCATTACACAGAGTAAATTATTAATAAATGTGTGTTAAATGAACAACACACATAGATACACTCTCGTGTTAAGGCCATAATGCAAAAAACGGGAAAAGAGCTCTATGAACATTAATTGTTTATAGTAAGCTGTCTGCAACAGCAAAAAAATATATAGATGCCTAAAAGTAATAGGACTGGTTCACAAATTATGGAATATCAAAACAATAAAGTGTTCTGAAACTTTCCAAAATGATGAACATAAGGCCATGCAATAAAATGGAAAAAAGTAATATGGAATAATGCAGGGGAAAAACCCCTCAGAATATATCTGCTGTCTATTAATGCTAGTTATTTCCTAAAGCACAAACATAACTGTGTGAGTCCTCTGCTCAGAAACCTTTAATGACTTCCCATTATCTAGGCAGAATAAGCCCCACACTGCTTAGCTTGGTGTGTATAGGGCCTTCCTCAACCGGCCCAATCCTTTCTTTCCACCATTCCCATCCACTATGCCACATGGCACAGATGGACTGCCACATGGATATAACAGGTCAGCTGCAGGGACCATAGAGCCCATGATTTCCTGGGACAGTCTCAATTTAAGATATTTTATACCAATGTCACACCAGCAGACTGTTAGCTAACCCCTGAATCTGCTGTGCTCTGCTGCCTTTGCTCATGCTGTTTCCTGCACTAGGAATATCCACCAACCCCAGGCCCTAGCCCCATCTCCTGGAGTCCAGGTCCCGCCCGTATTCCAAAGTCTAACTCTAATGCCACCACCTAAATGAGGCCTTCCCACATCATCCTGGTCAGAACGATTCTCTCCTCCTCCTCCTGGTACCATTCTGACAGCATTTCCCGCAGTCTGTCTCATACTACAGCTGGTATGGCAGATACAGGGTCCCAGTACTGCCATTGCCCCTTTTACTTATCACTTGATAGGTCACTGATCACGCATGCTTTCATGCTGAGGCCAGACGCAGCACCAGGATCCTAACACAGCATCCCAGGCCACCACTACCAACTGACCAGAGTTGTCAGGTGAGTTCAAATCTCTATGCCAGCCTTCTCTTAAGAGTATTTCTGTGCCTGTTTCTCCAGACTAGAGTAAGCTCCTAGAGAGCAGAGTGTGGCCCTTGTTTAGCTTTGTCAACCCTTGTTAGAAGACCTCCATAATGACTGATGAGTAGAATGCCTACATGGAATTAACTGGAAGGGCACATAAAACACAGAAGTAGTTGTGCCACCGGGGCGAGATGATGGGTGCAGCCCCTTCCTTGCTTGCACCTGTACAGTTGTTTCAGAAACAATGTTTTCAAATGGAGGAAATAGGGAGTAGGGAAACAGATGAAAGAGAGAAAAAGGGACCATGGACAAATGAAACAGTCTGGGCACAGTGGCAGATACCTCACAATTGGATTTCCATGGTACAGGATATAAATGCCAGCCTCCTTATTTGAAAAGATTTGATTGTTCCGGATGATGCCTTTCCCATTGCCAAGGACAACAATGCCAGAGCGAAGGCCGTGGTGGATCTGGTTACACTGCAAGTGAAAACGAGACACCACAGAAGGCAGATCAGACATGCTAGTGAGAAGCAGAGTGCTCAATCGCTGCCCACACAATCGTGCCGGGATGAACATAGTGGAGAAAATACTGTCTCCGGATGATCCCCAGCACAAGACAAAGGGAATGGGCCATTCTGCCCTGCCCTTCCTGCACAGCTGCTCATGTTGAAACCTATAAGAGAGACTGTGGAGAGAGGGGTCTCACTGCCCAGCCTCTTAGGATGCAGTTTTGCTGGCCCCTACTTGCTCTTCATCTGTAAGCAGGCACCCAAAGTTTCTGAGCCTCTAAAGAGTTCTCCAAACATGTAGTCATCCAGCCAGGCCACACCTCCCAGGACCCAGGGAGCCCGCCTCTCGGGGAAGGGCAGCACCTGGCACAATAGGTCATAGAAAGTGTATGAATGCTACAGGATGCTTAGAGATACTCATTTCTAATATTTCTTTCTACACATGAAGAAACAGGCCCAGGATTAGATAGTATGTTTGTGGCAGAGCCAGATCTGAAACTCAGTGTTTCTGTTTCCCCTTCTAGTTAGTTGCACAGTGACTTAATATTTTTATATTATAATAAATTATAATAAAATGTCTCATTTTAATTGTTAATTTATGGCTGAAATCCAATTCCATACTGAAACCAGGAAGTTAGCTGTATCTCTTCCAAGAGGATTTCATAGAAACAAAGTTGTGCTTTGCTTTAAAGCATTCCATGCTACAAGCTCTTCTTTCTTATCCTTACTCTCTTTCCAGATTTCTCCTGAAGGATTTGGCATTCATCAGAGCAACTGTTGCCTAACAGAAGTCCCTCACAGAGACCTCTGTTGAAAAACTCCAAGAGAGGTATACACAATGGTGTTTCCATCCCTGTCCCCTTTCACAAAGCCAGGACTGGGATGTGCCACTCCCCTCCCCCTCCCCTGCTGAACTGGCCTACCCTCTCTGTCCCTCTGTCTGTGGAAAGGCAAACTCCTCTCATCTCCCTGGCAACAGGGGCAATGCTTTCCTAAGCTAAGGCCATGCATCAGTCACCAGCTGCTTGGCAGGAACACAGTGAGGGGAAGGAGTTGGCAGAGGACACTGGTTAGGCACTTTCTTTCCTCTGTGTTTTCAAGGGCAATCTGGATATCATGGGCTCAGACATGACCTGGATTCAAATCCCAGCTCTGTCACTAGGTGTATGACTTTGGTCAAGATGCTTTCCCTCTTTGTGCCCAATATAATATCTTCCCCTATAAAATGGGGATAATGACAATTCTTCGTAAGGTTGTATAAGGATTAAATTATAATTAAATAAATATCTGCAAAGTGCTTAGAAAGATATCTGGCATATAATAAACATTATGCATAATGGTGGCTACTATTTTTCCGAGCCCATAAAAAATCTGTTACATTCCCCAACTTCTAGGAAATCTATCTCTCAGGAAAAGCCAGAAGAGAAAAGGCGCTGGTCTTTCATGTTACCGGTTACCTCATATTCTAGGGTTTTAAGTTGTTTTCACCCTGGTAGAAAGTCAAACTCAATATGCCTTCACAATATCCATGAAATAAATAGCATTTATTTATCTTCAGAACTAAATATCCTAAATGTTCTTTTTATAGAAAAGAATGAACTAACTTGGTGGAGTTTTGTTGGGTTATTAAAATTTGGTTTTAGATTCACAGGTCTTTTAGGGTAGACATCATTATTTTTATCCTCATCAAATTCAAAGCCAACCAAACCATAGGAGGGCTGAGGGCCCCATGGAATTTCCCTGTCTATCCAGACCTCTTCTTTTTATTTATTTATTTATTTTATTTTTATTTTTTTTGAGACAGGGTCTCACTTTGTTGCCTAGGCTAGAGTGAGTGCTGTGGCATCAGCCTAGCTCACAGCAACTTCAACTCCTGGGTTCAAGCAATCCTGCTGCCTCAGCCTCCCGAGTAGCTGGGACTACAGGCATGCACCACCATGCCCAGCTAATTTTTTCTATATATATTAGTTGGCCAATTAATTTCTTTCTATTTATAGTAGAGACGGGGTCTCACTCTTGCTCAGGCCGGGTTCGAACTCCTGACCTCGGGCGATCCTCCCGCCTTGGCCTCCCAGAGTGCTAGGATTACAGGCGTGAGCCACCGCGCCCGGCCTGGACCTCTTCCTTATTGATTGGGAAAGGACAGGGAAATGACTTGTCTGAAGTCACTACTAATAAATACATGGAGAAAGAGAGAGAGACTCAGAGTTACAAGGACACCCAGAGAAAAGAACAGGAATGCCCTGCAAACAGAAAGCGTATAAATTGAAGAGGGCAACATTTATTTAAATATCCTCAGAAAAGGTTTTTGAAAACCAAGAGCCACCCTGAACAGGGAATGAAGACAGAGGAAAGTACCAGTATGAGTGGGTTGGACTTTTTCCGGATGTCTACACCGGCCTCCGCGTTGTGGTAAATGTTGTTGCCCGCGATCAAGCCTCCGCCCTCCAAGCGAAGAAAGATGCCTGACGCTCGGCAGCGGTAAATGTCATTCCTGAGCATGACGATCTAAGCAGAAAAGAGAAAGCCACTTATTTTCCTGTTACAAAGACTTTTTAGGAAGCACTGGGGGAACACCAAATCCTTTCCTCTCTGTCCGGTCTATGCAGCTCACCTCCGAGGTGAGAGGAGCGCCCCAACGCTGGCACCGCCACCCTCTTACTGCGTGTTTCTAAGGACACAGCAACCTCCCGGCCTTGCCTGGCTTTGTCCTGAAGGCTCTTTACCAACCTCACCTGGGTTCTTTACTAAAACCTGGACGGAAGCTTGGCCCTGTGCTGCATATTCAGAACTTGTAGGCAGCATAGATGGATGACGGGAAGGAAAGAACACTTAGACAAGATGGGACTGAGCAGTCTTCAAACTCTACATGCACTAGGGTCGTGTGAAGATCTCTCTAGGGGTCAAGGGCACAGCTACTTTTAATGAAATCAAGGTCCAGATCCACTACTTCCAATGTGACTTCACTAAAATTCACCTGCCTGAGAAAGCACCGAGAGTCGGAAACTACCATGTGGCTCTCCTCTACCACCATCCCTTCCGCTTTATAAAACAAAGGCCTATTCTCACCCATCCTGAATCTTTCCTGGTGTACTATCCTAGGGTGGAAAAACTACTGAGACTGCAAACTTAGGGACAATTAGAAATACTGTATAAGAAAGCCTCTTTTAAACAAGGTACCATAACCTAGCAACCAGCTTATTAAGGGGATGTATTTCCAATTACATTTTCTTTTCATACTGAATAAGTACAGTTGGCTTCCTGTATCCATGGGTTCTGCATCCATGGATTCAACCAACTTTGGATTGAATATATTTGTTAAAAAATAATAACAATAAGCTGGGCACTGTGGCTCACTCCTGTAATGCTAGCACTCTAGAAGGCCGAGGCGGGTGGATCACTCAAGGTCAGGAGTTTGAAACCAGCCTGAGCAAGAGTGAGACCCTATCTATACTAAAAATAGAAAGAAATTAATTGGTCAACTAAAAATATATAGAAAAAATTAACTGAGCATGGTGGCACATGCCTGTAGTCCCAGATACTAGGGAGGCTGAGATGGAGGATCGTCTGAGCCCAGGAGTTTGAGGTTGCTGTGAGCTAGGCTGATGCCACGGCACTCTAGCCTGGGCAACAGAGTGAGACTGTATCTCAAAAAAAAAAAAATAATAATAATAATACAATGACAGAAAATAGTACAACTTTAAAAATACAGTATAGCAACTATTTACATAGCATTTACATTGTATTAGGTATCACAAGCAATCTAAAGATGAGTTAAAGTTATGGGAGGATTTGTATAGGTTATATGCAAAAACTATACCTTTTTTTTTAAACATTCTAGTTGTCAATACACCGTTTTATATAAGGGATTTGAGCATTTGTGGATTTTGGTATCCTGAGGGGGGTGTCCTAGAACCAATTCCCCATGGATATCAAGGGATGACTGTATATTAAAAAATCTGGAATATATTAATATTTATGTTGTCTTAAACAATTATATATTAACAATACAAATATATTACATTATGATAAAATTCTGGGAGAAGTAAAGTAGAATGAAAGTACAATTTCATGGAGGTTTCAGCTTTTGCTTGGGATGGGGAAAGTTGGAAACAGCACTGCTTCCACACCGACAACAAGAAAAGGAGAAGATAATATACACAAATATAACCTTCCTGGAACCATCAGAGAGCTGAGGCTGCAGACAACCATCAGTCTGAACTCTAAAAAAAGATGAGTGCCTCCAAGGAGAGGAGACCTGAGCACTCAGCTGCTGAACAGGATGCAGGTGCCAAACAAGCTGGTAAGGAGAACTCAGCTAACATGTTTTGTTGTTGTTGTTTTAGATAGCTAGTGCTTCCCCCAAATTTTTTTTTAGTTTTTATTTTTATAGATTTGGGGTCAGCTAACATTTTTAATACATTGTTAATGGCCAATTGTGAACTTGTGTGGGAGTACAGAAACTCTGGGAGTAGCTGTATGTGATCACTTCTCCAGGGACCTCACTAGGTGCTCAAGGAGCAAGACTTGGGGCAGGACAAGAGACCAGGGACAGCCTCCCCCTATGGGGGCTTGGTGAAAAAGTGCAGCAGTTATTTTGAGAGAGGCACTAAGTCCCTCCTGGATTCTTTCCCCTAACTTTCCTACCTATGTCCTCAAGAAAGGGAACAGGAAAAAACCTCTAGCCTGGGGGCAGTGGGAGGAAAACATCTTGGGCACAGACTGTCACAGCTCCCCCAGAGGCAGGATAACTGAAAAGGGTCTACTCCCAAGACCACGGACATAGCACCTACATAGACTAAGGATGACCCAAAACAACAGAGAAACCCTGCCACCACACAGCCAGGCAGCAGAGTGACTAATAATGGCAATTTACTGCTGGGGAGGGTGAGAATGGAGAGAGGGCCTTCCTGAGGAATAGGTGCAAAGGGAAGACTTAAAGGGGAGAAAACCAGCTCCAGGCAAAGCTGGAGGAACCTGAAGCCTGTGGGACACTGAAGATGTATCATCACCAATCCAAACCAGCTCGATTCCTGACTAGACTGACCCCCTAAAGGCCTGGCAAAAGAAGAGGCATGGCCACTTCCAAACATAAATACTATGTACCTCAATCTCTGCTGTCTCATGCAAGATATCCAACTTTCACCTAAAAGTTACAAGACACACAAAGAAGAAAAACCATCACAGTCAGTGACTTTTCTTCTTGGAGCCTCAGGCAACCAGGCCTCTTCTGTCAGCCTTCACCCTCCTGATGTTGTAGAGGGTGATGGCCCTGTGGCCACTGGATCAAGGCCTTGCTCTCTGCACAGGGACCAGCTCAGTAAGCCCTGCACTCCCACCCACAGCTCCTTGCTTGTATTCACACCATTTAGCATATAATTGTTCCTGACTCGGGGTGCTTCTGAGACACCATGGACCTTTTATAGTCAAAAACCCTAAATATGGGCTGTGCACAGTGGCTCAAGCCTATAATGCTAGCACTCTGGGAGGCCAAGGTGGGAGGATCACTTGAGGTCAGGGGTTCGAGACCAACCTGAGCCAGAGTGAGACCCTGCCAAAATAGAAAAATAGAAAAAATTAGCCGGGTGTGGTGGTGTGCACCTATAGTCCCAGCTACTTGGAAGGCTGAGGCAGGAGGATTGCTTGAGCCCAGGAGTTTGAGGTTGCAGTGAGCTATGATTGTGCCACTGTACTCTAGCCCAGGCAATAGAATGAGACCCTGTCTCAAAAAAAAAAAAAAAAAAAAATCTAAATATCAGTTTTTAGGTTCATTGCTAGAGACTCAATAGGAACTTCTGTTGGCACAACTCCTGCCAAAAGTCCCATGGGCCAGTTGCTCAAGATGGCTACAACTGAGGCTGTATAACATTTTATTTGTCCAATTACGACCTGCATCATGACAGCTCCCAAGTCTGCATACATCTCTCTCCAAGGCTGCAGACCCAAGCAGCCAGATGCTCCAGACGTCTGGCCCAGTACAAATGCCACAGGTGCTCCAACCTTAATGTAACCCAAACAGAACTCATCTTTCACTCCACGCCCTAACCTCCCCTGTTCCTACCGCTGCCTTGGCCTCTCAGGCCAGAAACCTCAGCCTTACATTCTTGATTATTCCCTCCCCAGGTTCTCCTTCCTACCTCACCAGGCTGCCCTGTTCCCTCCTCTCCATCTCTGGGTTGTAATTACCCACTGATGCTCTCTGATCTCCTTAGCCTCTAGCCTTGTTGCCCTCCACTCCATTCCCTACAAAGAATGAACTTTCAAAAAACAGGTCTACAATTCTCTGCTTCAAAGTGAGTTCCCACTGCCCTCAAGGAAGCTACTGGCAAGACCTCTGGGGCCTTGTGATCTGGCTCCTCCCTCAGACTCCTCCAGCACCCTCACCTCTCACTCTGGCCATCAGTTACTTGTGACTCCCTAAAGGTGCTGTGTCCTCCCTCACCTCTGGGCTCCACATGTGCCTGCTTTGCCTCTCATCTTCACCTTGCCAATTCCCATTCTTCCCTACAGTCAGCCTAGGGCCTGTTCCACCAGGAAACCTTTCCTGGTTCTCGAGGCTGGGTCAGGTGCCCTGTTTCCTGGGCTCCTATGCACCCATCGCTCACCTTTATCATAGGACCACTCAAACTGGTCCACAGTAGTCTTTGACCCTGTGTAAGTCATCATCCCTCTCTGGGACTCTGTTCTTTTTCTGTGACATGAGAGAAATAGTCCATGCCCTTTCCAAATCAGATGATGAACATGAAGTCAAGAGTGTTAATAAGCACTTAAAAAAAGATTATTTAAGGCTGGGTGCGGTGGCTCATGCCTGTAATCCTAGCACTCTGGGAGGTAGAGGAAGGTGGATTGTTTGAGCTCAGGAGTTCAAAACTGGCCTGAGCAAGAGTGAGACCCAGTCTCTACTAAAAATAGAAAGAAATTAGCTGGACAACTAAAAATAATTAGCCGGGCATGGTGGTGCATGTCTGTAGTCCCAACTACTCGGAAGGCTGAGGTAGGAGGATTGTTTGAGCCCAGGAGTTTGAGGTTGCTGTGAGCAAGGATGATACCACAGCACTCTAGCCCGGGCAACAGAGTGAGACTCTGTCTCAAAAAAAAAAAAAAAAAAAAATTTTTTAAAATGCAAATAGCCCCATCACACCCTCACTACCTATAGCCACAGGAGCCCTCTCACCAATCAAAATCATGTTTCTGGAGACCCAGTGAGGCCTCATGATGGACAGCCCTTATGACAGCACCTTGCTATTATGTATACACCGCACTGCATAGGTCAGGTGCCGGAAGATGTTTCCTTCCATCTTGGCTTGGCCATAGGAGCAGACTAAGACGCCTCCCTTCCCATCCCGGAACAGGCACTTCCGGATGAGGCAGCCCTGCACGGAGTTCACCAGCGCCATGGCCTCCTTGTCCTTCTGCAGTTCCTGCTGCAGTGAGTTCAGCACTAGGCAGCTGGGCAGCTGAATGGATGCTCCTGGCAGTGGAGGGCCCAGAAAGGAGCCCCCCAACACAGGGCGCGGGCCCTGCACTTGGTAGGACAGTCTGTACGTGAGCTGGTCCTCGTCCTCATCCTCACCGCTGGGACTCAGGCCTCCATCACTGCTGTCTGAGGTCTGGGCCACCCTTTCCCCATCGCTGCCCACCTCTGCCTCCTGTGAGCCAGCCTTGGAGCCTGGCTTTGGGGAGCTAGAGGCTGGGCTGGTAGGGCTCTGGCTGCCCTCGATAACAATGTCACAGGTCCTCGGGCTCCAGGCCTGGTCCCGGCTCTCTAGGTCCAGGGACATTAAAAAGTCAGAGTCCTCTGGGGGGAGCAAAGGAGGAGAGGACTTGATAAGTCCTAGTAGATACTTGTAAGCCCAGTTCTTATCTGCAGATGGGTGACCCTCAACAGTCACAGAGTTGTTTTCGCTGCCCACGAATTCACAATTTTCTAGGACGCATAGGGGCACGTTGTGCAGGAAGACATGGGTGTTTTTGAAGGTGCAAAACTTCACTTGGCAGGTACCCGGGCCATGGACCTGGATGTGTCCGTTCTCAAAGTTGCAGTTGTCGAACTGGACATGACCTGATGTTGTCTGGGGGATGAACAGGAGAAAGCAGCTATCAGAGGGACACAATTTGTTTTACTGGTCTGCACTCTGTTCTTTAAGTAGGGTGGAGCATGCAAAGGCCATTTGTTCTGTTGATCACCCCCTCTTCCCCACCCAGGGCAGGGGTGTCAGACTGGCCACCAAAAGGAACTGGGGAGCTGCTATGCATCAGAGAGAGAGGAGAACTGGGAGCTGCCCACCCCTTCTAAAACCTCAAGTCTTAGGGCCTGCCTGAGCGGGGCAGGCCCAGACACAGGTACTAGGAAAGAGGTTTGTCTATGTGGCCACTGGTGCATGTGGGCAGAGCAATAGATAGCAGGTCACGTTGCCGGCCCACTGGATCAAGGCCTTGCTCTCCACAAAGGGACCAGCTCAGTAAGCCCTGCACTCCCACCCCCAACTCCCTGCTTGTATTCACACCATGTAGCATATAATTGTTCCTGATGCTATCAGGATGGGGACAGCACATCTACTCAGTCTACTACAAATGTTTGCTGTGGGGATCAAATAAGGTCACAGATGGAAGTCACCTAGATTATTGAATATAGGCTTAGGATCCTAGCTTTGTCCCTTACGAAGTCTGAGATCCTGGGCACGTCACTTAGTCTTGCTGAGCCTCAGTATCCTCATCTATAAAAACAGATGACACTACCCATCTCACAGGGTGCAGGGAGGAATAAATGACATGATGGCTATAAAGTATATGCTGGCATGTACTGAATACATCTAAAATGACTGCTGTGTAACGATCATTACAAATAGGAGAGACAATTTTAAGTTGTTATTGGTAGTCATAGTAGCAATATAATTTTTTATTTATTTATTTATTTATTTATTTATTTATTTATTTATTTATTTATTTTTGAGACAGAGTCTCGCTTTCTTGCCTAGGCTAGAGTGAGTGCCATGGTGTCAGCCTAGCTCACAGCAACCTCAAAATCCTGGGCTCAAGCGATCCTCCTGCTTCAGCCTCCCAAGTAGCTGGGACTACAGGCACGAGCCACCATGCCCAGCTGATTTTTATATTATATATATTAGTTGGCCAATTAATTTCTTTCTATTTTTATGGTAGAGACGGGGTCTCGCTCAGGCTGGTTTTTGAACTCCTGACCTTGAGCAATCCGCCCACCTCGGCCTCCCAGAGTGCTAGGATTACAGGCGTGAGCCACCGCACCCGGCCGCAATATAATTTTTATTTACTAGATACATAATTCGAATTTCTAGGAATGTATAAGATGTAGACTGTCCTGCTAGAAACTACCAACACTTTGACACATGCTTTGGTTAAATCCATCTTCTGCTCTGTGTTCATGGAAGGAATGTGATGGACTAACACTTTGTGATCTTCTCTCCAGTCACCCTTAAGTAGCCAATCCTGGTAAAAGCCTGACCTTCCTTGACCCTGAACAGGGTGGGGTTCACACACTGAAGGTCACTGGTCCTGTAGAGCCTCCTTTCTCTTTGGCTCTCTCTCTGGGCATGCCCATGAGCAGCTAACAAGTTCTCTGCTTCCTGTCACCATGTGGCATGCTCTCAGAACCTGGCTTTCCTACCTAGCTGCTCCACCTGTGGCTCCAGTGGGTCTATTTGGGAAGGAAAAAGTACCAAGCAATTTTGGCCCCAAGCCCAGGCCTCACTGTTTACTATAGCTTTGCCAGGAATAAAGCAGAATTTTGAATTATACTGATCCCTATTCCTACTTTTTTAACTTGTTCAGAACTGAGAGGAGTGTGTATATACTAAACCACCACTCAATTCCAACAAAACAAGGATAATGAACCCACTGAGAAGAGGCCAAGCCCCTAGGGTCAGGACTGGAAAGGCCATCTATTTGATGTGGACATTCACCTTATACATGATGGGTGAGAACCAGGCCGGCATGAAGACGAGGTTGCACAGGCGTGTGGTTGAGCAGTGCTGATCAATGCTGGCTAGGAGGGCCACTTCGCCCAACTTGCCATGCCCTACAATCTCCACGGGCACCTTCAGGATGATTTCACCTTGCTCTTCATATACACCTGGGAAGAGCATGATTCGGTCATATAGGCTGGCCAGGGCCAGGGCACTGCTCAGGCTGTCAAACTCATGGCCTGGCCCGACGCTCAGGGTCCGTCGTTCCCTCCGCCGGCGGAATAGAGAAAAGCAGACGGAGGACTCCAAGTCCAGGGCATTCTTGGTCCATGTCTTGGAGGCAAGGTAATGCTGCTTGAAGGCCTCCCTCCAAGACTCAGGCTCCACGTCAGGCTGGTTGGGCCAGTTGGGGTGGCGGCACTCGGTGCAGCCCAGACACAGTTGTCGCCAGCGCGTGCTGTCAAGACTGAGGATCAGTTCGTACCAGGCCCTGCATACCAAGCTACAGCGGCCCAGGTCGGGAAGGTGCAGGTAGGCTAAGATCATGCGCCACAGCTCCAGGGGGAGGCTGCCAGCCTCCATGGTCACCTGGAGACAGACACAAAACAAGAGGTTTTTGTCTACCCTCCTTAGGGTCCCCTTTAAATACCCCCTGCTATCTCCTGAGCCCAGGGCTGACCAAGTAAACAAGTCCCAGCCAATCAGATGACTCCATCCTCTCAATCTGCATCCTATTCTGGGATTTTCCTGTCTGGAATTAGCAAGGAAGACTCTCTTTTCTTTTGGTAAGATACCATAAGAATATGACCCCAGAACTGCCAGGTTCCCTACCTTATGAAAAAATCCTGTGGTATGAGAGAGCCAAGCAGAAACCAGTAGATATGAAAGATGAAAATTGAACAAGAGGAAGCAAACAGAGTCCTCATACTCTTTGTCCCCACATTCCACTTTCTGATTTATTAGCTCCTCTGAGTATAACTGTACACTGTTCTTTCAGCAAGCACCATAAACTGCATATTTTCTGAGGTGCCTTGTATACAACGGTCTTTCATTCTACAAGGACACTCTGACAGCTGTTCAAAATGAACCAGCTACTCTAAGGGAACCTAATCTATGCAACCTTGCAGGTGAGGTGGCTTCCATGTGGCCTTTTGCAGGCCTGTCCATTAGGGTCCTCCCTGGGACCTATTGTTAATGGTCATGATTCAAATTCTAAGGAGGAATATACAAAAGACCCAAGTCACAACTACCAACCCTGATAACGGCATCTTGCCTCACTGCCAGCTTGAACCAAGTCTACCACAGTGTTTAACCTAGTCCACCCTGTGTGCCCACTGACATCCCATAGCACCCAGCACTGCCAATTTCTGTCCCGGATGGTTACCACAGCAGCCCATTGATAAGAAATACACTGGGCCACCACAATTCAGTTATGGAGAATATAGCAAGAGCTCAAAGACACCATCGAACATCTAAGCACCAAGTACATGCGTAGTAAGTGTTTTTTAAGTAAATAAATAAGCAGAAGTGAATCCCCAATGTGCCCTCACCTCAATTTTTAGGTCAATAATTAATGTTTTCTAACCTTATGTAAATTTATTATGTAAACATGGCTTCAACGACCCCCCTCCACAAGACACTGCTGCATCAACACAGAGATTCCTACAGAGAAATTCTTGAAGTCCCACTGTGAATAAGGAATTAAAGAATAAAAATCCCATTATTCCTCAGTTCATTTGTTTTGCAAATACAGCCCTTATGGAGTGGGATATTGTGATGCCTCTCCTCGGGGTGATAGCAACCATTTGCTCTCACAGCTAAGAACAAGATGGGCTAGAAAGAATTAAGCACTACTGCAGCTTATAGAGCTTGAGAGGAAAGAAATCTTTAAACCAGACTTGGCAGGACTTCCCATGGCAGTGGTTCTTCAAACAGGCCTCTTGATTATCTACCTAGGGACTGTTCCTAGCTCCATTTCAGACATCCAGAATCAAAATCTCTGGAGTGGAGCCCATTATGTGCATTTTTAACAAGCTCCCTGGTGACTGTGATAAAAAGGGCCCCCACCCACACTGTGATGCAGCATCTTTAATAAACAGCTCTCCTCCTCAGCTCCAACCCTTTCAGTGAAGTGGCTCTCCCTGTTTCATGCAAAGCCCAATAATCTCAAAGTCAGACAACCTGAGATCAAATTGCAGGTGACTCTTGAGCAAGTCACTTAACCTCTCCATTCCTCAATTGAGGAAATGAGCCTCCATTTCCTCACAAATAAATTAGGGATCTTTATATAACCCCAAAGACTTGTTTTGATTAAAAGACCTCACATACACTATGCTGGTAATGAGTGCTCTTCGTCAACTGTTTCCAGATTTCCCTCCTTCTGGGCACATGATACTGTTCTCTCTGGTCCCTCCTGAAGTCGGGTGGGGCCACAAAAATGACACTAGTCAGTGGGGTTTGAGTCGAAGAGCAGTGTGTTATTTCTCAACCAGAGCACTTAACTGCCTAAGCAAGATCATCCAGAGCTTTCTTTTCTCTCTGACATAGCAGCTGGCAGGCAAAATTTGAGATGATGGCTACTCTGGTAGCCTGGATCCTTGAGAGAGTAGGTAAACAGACTCCAGCCAAGCCAAAATGAACATGCATGAAAAAGAAACTTTTGTTTTAGGTTAAGGCACTAAGAACTTGGGGCTTGTTTATTATTAAAGCATAACCTAGCCATGTGTAACTGACACAGCACGTGAAACTCTAAAGGGCCCTATTATGAAGCTCCTAGGCACCTTGAGATGGACTTTGGTATTCTCCAAACCCAGCCAGCATCCAGCTCTTAGTTTCTTCCTCAGCTGGTTTCAGTTCTGTGGCCCCTGAAGCCACAGAACTCTACCCTCTTAGACATGCTGCATGATTGGTAAAGACTCTGAATGCCCGCATGCCAGACTTAGGAGCTTGCACTCCAGGAGGGGAGTGGTCCAATCAGAGCTATAGTTTAAGGACATCCATTCAGGAGAGGTATGTTAGATGGAACAGTGAGGGCAGAAACTCACAATTTTGCAAATATTAAATGATAGTTTCTCTTTTTTTAGAGATGGGGTCTTGCTCTTGCTGGTCTCTGGAACTCCTGAGCTCAAGCAATCCTCCTGCCTCAGCAACCCAGAGTGCTAGAGTTACAGGTGTGAGCCACCACGCCTAGTCTTAAATGATAGTTTCTTTCCCTCAGGATGATGTGAGGGTGTCTGGGGGCTTTGGAGCAAAGGTACCTGAACACAGAAACACTACTGGGGCTTCAGTTTTCTCTGAGTTCAAAGAAGCCCTCTGCAGTAGGAAGCAAATGGTCTAGCAGCTGGTCGCTCAGGAGAAGGGGCATTTCCCAGCAGGTTTGTTTTCACCCTTCAGCACTGGTCTTGTGTGTCCTCAATTTCAGACTTGTTTGTGTCCTCAATTTCAGGAGTCTGAACCTAGAATGAGGCCAACAATTCTCCCCTCAGGACCCTCCTCTGAGATCACCTGAGGATTTCCTTTTATCCAAATGTTACATTCCCTATGGTTCCATTTGGCTTTATTTACTATATCTTTACACTAATCCGCAGAGATCCATGCAGCAACAGGGATTTCTACAACCAGGTAACAACTTTTTTTTTTAAATGTATTCAAGTTTGCCCTTCCTTTTTGCCATTGGGGCCTCTGAGTGTGGAATTACAAGTAACAATGGTCCCCCAGGGCCTGTGCGCCTGCAGTGTGATGCCTGTAAAGAGCTAGGAAAACAATGGTGGGGACCTGTCTGGGATAAAAGGAACAGGTCCTGGGGGGGGGGGGCCACACTGTTCCATTTTGTATGTGTTCCCAAGAGTGTGAGAACTCTCTTGGGCACCCTCCTAGCCTCCCACTGGAAGTATCCACAGGCCTCTGGACCACCTGGTGTCCCCAGTCTGTGGAAGAGGCAGAGGCCACCTTCTTGGGAGGTGAGTCCCATAAGACTGAGCTCTCGACAAGCAGGCTCTGCTGCTTCCCCGCTCTGTGACTCGAGGCCAGCCCTTTAACTTCTCTGAGCCTACTTCCTCACCTCTAAACTGATACTCATTGATTGCCTACTATGTGCCAGGCACTGTTCCAAATGCTGGAAAGCAGTGAACAAGACAAATTTCTTACCTTCAGAGACAGACAACAAAGAGATATTAATATACATGCCATAAGGAGAGATAAAGCAGGCTAAGGGCTGTGCGTGTGTCTGCATGTGCTATTTTAAACAGGGTTGTCAAGGAAGGTCTCTGAGGAAGTGACATTTGAACAGAGACCTGAATGACATTTAAAGCCACGGCATGGGATGAGATCACTAATGGCAGAGTGGAGAGAGAGGTCTGACGAACAAGTTCTTGGCCAGTCTAACATCTAAAAGGCATGAAATGGAAAAGGACTCACAGAGGAGAAAGTGGGAGTGAACACCCTTAGAAAACTGTGCAGAACCCTACCCGTGTCAGGCTCTGGAATGAAAGCTGTTGCTTTGTTTTGTTCTCTGTCTATGCTCTGGCTGCTTCTGAGAAGAGTGGGCTCCAAGGGTAAGCACGATGGGGCCAGGAATACAATATTCCCAAAGGATCTGCATGTGGAGCTGGGTGTGGAAGGAAGGGGCAGCAAGGGAAACCCTTGGTATTAACAGTGTTCAAAAGGGACTCTGGAGATTTCTAATACAGACTTCTAAGTTGTCTACTGTGGGGTGTAAAGTGAAGCCCTTTCTTTGGCTCCCTGCTAAGATCTCTAGTAACATCTACATAGCTCACTTATGCTTTTGTGTGAGTGGGTTTATGGGGTGGGCAATGGGGACATGAGGGAGTACAGAGTTATACCACAGGGACAAACCATGTGAAGACTGAAACAGCCCACGCAGGCCCAGAGCGGCCAGCTGACAGAGTCTGAACACCCACTCACTAAGATGAATTAAATACATCCTCTGTCCCCAAGGAGCTTATGATTTTATTTACATTTTTCTTAATTTATTGTCCATCTCCCTGAGGAAAATATAAGTTTCTAAGGGCAGAATCTTTGTGTCACTGCTTTGTATTATGTCTAGAACATGCCTGGCCCCATAGTAGGTGCTCAATAAACACTTACTGGATAAATGAATAATCATCAGTACCTAAGATACCAGTGAAACCAGCTTTACAAATTGATAAAGGGTTCCAAGCAAGAACTGTGGTAAGGGCCTAGCTTAAAATAAGGCACAGGCCTATCTAAAAATAATGACAATAATTAGCCATTGTCCCGTTTGTTTCTCTATAATTGCCACCCTGGAGCCACATAGCTGGTGGTGATAAAGATTCTTAGCTTTCTCCACAGATAACATTACCTTTTTGAAATCTTGGGGTAGTTTCTGAGCTATCTTCCAGGTCCCCCATTCCAGTGGAATGGCTGACCCACCCAGACCAGTGGCCTATACAGAGGAACTGACCCAACTGGTCTTATGACCCCCACCCAATAACCTGGTCAGCAAAGACAACAATTTCTATAACCCTTTGGTTCTGCCCTGAACCCAGCCAATTAGCAAACAATTAGCAAATTGCCTATGCCAAACTGCCTTTAAAAAACTGGGCGGATTTGGGAAATTCCTCCCATCTCCCCACTTAGTGCTATGCAGAATTAAAAACTCTTTTTTGGCCCAGGGTGGTGGCTCATATCTGTAACTCCTGCACTCTGGGAGGCCGAGGGAGGAGGATCACTTAAGCTCAGGAGTTCGAGACCAGCCTGAGCAAGAGCAAGACCCCCGTCTCTAATGATAATGGAAAAATTAGCCGGGCATAGTGGCACACGCCTATAATCCCAGCTACTCAGGAGGCTGAGGCAGGAGGATCACTTGAGCCCAGGAGTTTGAGGTTGCTGTAAGCTAGGCTGATGGCATGGCACTCTAGCCTGGGTGACACTGCGAGACTGTCTCACAAAACAAAACAAAACAACCTCATTCTCTATAGTAAACCCGGCTGTCTTGGTGTATTGGCTTCCTCTTGGGCAGTGGGCAAATGAAGCTGGCTGAGCAGCAACCCTAGCATAATTGAGACTACCCAAATCATTAGCTATACTCCCTACTGCCACACAGATCCCTGTGGAACAAAAATAGAAGTAAATAAAATTCAAGTATGTATTCAACACTTGCTGTGTATAAGACCATGTGGTAGCTGGGCACGATGGCCCAGGTACTTGGGAGGCTGAGACAGGAGGATCTCAGTCTGAGAGCAGGAATTCGAGTTCCCAGGAGTTCAAGTCTAGCCTGAGCAATGCAATGAGACTCCATCTCTTGAAGAAAAAAAATAAAATATAAAAAGATCCCATGGTAAACATCTTGAGGGAGTCAGTGGGAAATTAGATAAAGACCCTACTCCCAAGTCTGGTGGGAGACAAAGGTATGTCTACTAAAAATCCCCCAAAACAAAAACCGCAATACAAAGGGAAAAATGCTTAGTGCCAAGAAAGAGGGGCAGGGGGCCAGGAGCTTTTGTTTAAAGAAAAAAAAAAAATGTGACCTCCAGCCAGGGAAATCAGCCAATAATAGAAGGCAACAAAACAGCAGCAGCCACCATTTACTAAATACTAGTATTTGAAGGGCACAATACTAAGTGCATTTCATGCATTATTTCATTTTCTTCTCTCAAGATCTCTACAAAGCCTTGCAATTCAAAACGTGTTCCCAGGACCTAGGAGCTTGTTAGAAATACCAGATCTTGAACATCACCCCGCACCCACTGGATCAGAACTGCCATTTTAACAAGATCACCAGGGGAACTAACGTGCACTGTAAGTGAAGAAACTAAGCCTGAGAGAATCTGTGACAGTTGACTTGCCCCACATCACTCTGTTGGAGAGAGCAGAGCTACTGAAGTCAGGCCTGACCCTGAAGACTGTGTTTTTAACCACTAAGCCAAGCTTCATGGAAGAGCTGGCATCGGAGCTAGACTCTAAGAGAAGGGTAGGCATGGGACATCCAGAGGATGGAAGAAAAGGAATTGCAGACAGAGGAAACAGTGTCAGCAAAAGTCCCACGGTGGAAAATGGCCAGCCTGGCTTAGGACACAGTAAGAAGTGCAGGCTGGCTGCAGCTCTGGGAGTCTGAAGGGGTCACTGAGAAAGGCCACCTGGATTAGTTCCCATGGAACACACTCAGCCAAGGGCAAAAGGCTTCCAGTTAATTTTGGGGGCAGTGGGGAGCTGCCTTGAGTCCCAGCACAAAAGGCCCTACTCCTTGCTGAAATGACTCAAAGGGACCCTACAGGCTTCACATTCTTGTTTGGGCTCTGCCTCTTCCTCCCTGGCTAATCTCAAGGGCAGGTGATTCAACTCCTCTTTCATGTCCCATGTTTATATAAGGAAGAAAACACACTTGCTTCCTATCTAAGGGAGGCCATATTAGAATGGCCTCAATCAAAGTGGCGGGAATTTAGTTTTTAAGTAAAAATTAAGGTGTGGGGAAAAAGGATCTAGGGCAGCTAAGAACTCCATTTAGTACTGACACAGGAAAAAAAAAGAGCTCTCCCCACAACATTAGGAAGCACACAAAGCATGAGTGTAAATAACTACAAACTATATTGATTGAGCAGCTGTAATGAGTTAAGGATTTAAAATCTTTTTTCAAAGTAAATTTCCCATGTTATACAGATTTTAGTTTGAAACTATTCTAAAGTAATAGAAAGCAAAATATTCTAAACCACAAAGAGCCCTCCCTGTGCACACACCTGCATCTACACACACGTCCACTATTGGAAATGAGACAAAACTTGAAACTTCGAAGATGACAAAAACCCCAGCTGGGCTTTTCATCATTTCTTCTAACCTCAGTTCACGTCAGCCCAAGAAACAACCAGCTGTTTCTTATTTTCAGCTTTGATGTGTGATGATATAAACCAGAATGCTGTGTTCTGATGGTGCTTTCCGAGTGGGTTTGTGCATGCCTGTTCATTTTGGTTCAATTAGGGGAGCGTGAGGGGGAAGGATCCCAGGACCTGGGTTTTGGTCCTAACTCTCACACAAACGCACTGGGTGTTCTTGAGTGGGAAGGGAAGAGTATTTTGAGGGCTGACTGCATGCCAGGTGCTTTTTATATGTCATCTCAATGAGTACTTACAACAACCCCAAACTGAGTATTCTTATCCCCAACCTCCAGGAGAAAACAGTTACTGTTTTTTTACTTTAGTAAGCAGCACAGCTGGGGTTCCTAACCTGGACTGAGCCCAAAGCCTCTCCACTATCACAGCCTGCTTCCTGGTTCCCTTCTTGGAGTACTGGGTTCCTAATTTGTGAAGTGATGGTAGGACTTTCTGGTCTCCCCATCACACGTATATAAACTGAGAGCTCACGAAATAAGAATGAATTTAATGCTTCAGTTATTATGCGTGAGTATCACAAAGTGTGTGAGTTGGACAGGACAAAGCAGTACTCTGCTAGGAAGCCTGGCCCAAAGATTTAGAACCTCAAGCCGGAATCCATGAAAATCAAGGGCACCTCTACTGGACAGTAGACTCCTTGGTCAGCAAGCAGCAGTGCAGCAGCAACAAGGAATAAATTCCGAGCTGAATGAGACCCCAACCAACCCAGATGCCATGGCCACTCCCCTAGGCAGCTTGGTCTGCAGAGGAAACCACCTAAGTTCCCTTTTCCATGACCTCCTGCCTCCCACTCAATCACAAGCTGCTTCCCAGCCATTCCTCTTTAAAGTGATTGCTACTTTACATATGAAATTACACATTCAGTGGAGTTGGACCATTCTCAGTCTCAGCTTCCTTATCTATAAAAATGGGGATAATCCTACCCTAGGGAGTTGTGAGGATGAGAGACTGGAGGGAAAACAGTTAACCCTGCGCCTGGCCCATAGCAGACACGCAAGTGGTGATGAAGTCCCTCTGTCCAATTCTTTCCTTTCCCTAAATGCCTTTCTCTTTCTTTTCTCTCTATCACATTAAACCAAACCTATCCGCATCCTAGAAAAGAACTGACTATAGCCAGTAATTTACATGAGAGCTTCTTGTTGTGAGGTCGGGAATAGAGACTAGAGAGGGAGTGGAGCTCACTGCCTGCTGCCCCCAGACCCCCAGCCCACAGTGCAGACCCTAACTACCAGGCTAAGCAGTGGCTGTAGAGGATTCTTTACTGTAATTGAGCTCCAACACAGTTTGGAGCTCTGGACCATCCAATGGCAAAGAGTGTTAAGTTTTGTTATTCAGAACAGGATGGTTAGAACAGCACTGGCGCAACAGAAATTCACACATGTGGGCCCTGTCCCCAAGCTCTGAACAACTGTTCTAGAGTCTCTTCATTGCAAGTGCAAACAAGGGAGGCTTATCATAAGGGTATACAGGGACTATCAAGGAAGGCAGGATCTTAAGGAAGTTCAGGAACAGGCCCACAGTAGGGCCGGGTCTCCCAGAGTCTAGAAGCAAAGGTCTGGATCCACAGCAGTGCTGAGCGCTCAGCAGTCGGAGTCCATATGTCTTCACTCCTCACGTGTCTCACTCTGCAGAGGCCTCTCCATTCTCCTCATACTTGGAACCTGTACAAACTTTTCTCCACCTCATTGCTTCTGCTTCCTCATACCATCAGCTTGCCAGGACTCCTCAAAGACCTGATCCGAGACATCACCATTTTAAAGGGTGAAAAGAAAGCCACTGAGTACAAGAAGATACTTTTAATATGTATAAATGACAAGGGACCACTAACTAAAATATATAAAGAACTACAAAAAAAATCAATGAGAAAAATCGAAAAAAGGCAAAAGACTTGAATAGGAAGTTCACAAAAGAGGCTATCAATAAAAAAAAGTGCTCAACATCAGTAGTATCCAAGGAAAGCAAATAAAATCAGATATCATGATACACCCACAAGAATGGTTAAAAAATTAAAACTGACAAAATCAAGTATTTGCAAGGGTATGAAACAACCGGAACTCTCATATACTGCTGATAGGAAAGTAAATTGGTACAATCTTAGAAAACTGTTTGGCATTATCTAGCAAAGCAATTCCACAACATATATAACCTGAAGAAACATGTTCACATACACAATAGAAAATGTCTAAGGTTGGCTGGGTGTGGTGGCTCACACCTGTAATCCTAGCACTCTGGGAGGCCAAGGAAGATCACTTGAGCTCAGGAGTTCAAGACTAGCCTGAGCAAGACTGAGACACTCTCTCTACTAAAAACAGAAAAAAAAATTAGCCAGGTGTGGTGGCAGGTGCTTGTAGTCCCAGCTACTTGGGAGGCTGAGGCAGCAGGATTGCTTGAGCCCAGAAGTTTGAGGTTGCTGTGAGCTAGGCTGATGCCATGGCACTCTAGCCTGGGCAACAGAGTGAAACTCTGTCTCCCTCCGCCCCCCCCCAAAATTGTCTAAGGTTGTTTGCAGTCAAACTTTATGCAACTCAAGTATCCATCAACTATAACATGAATAAATTTATTGTAACACATTCATACCATAAAGTGCTGTCAGCAATGAAAATAAGTGAGGTGGCCACATGGATACATCTCACTAATAAGTTGAGCAAAAGAAGCAAAACATAAAGATTCTGTATTATGAATTTTAAAAGCAAGTTAGGAAGCAAATATAGATGATACAACTACAAAGCAAAGCAAATAAATGATTATCACAAAAGGTCAAGATAATGGTTTCTTCTGGGGGAGGAGGTTATGATTTGGAAGGAGGTACTGAGTATTGGTAGTGTTCCATTTCTTGACAGGGTAGTGATTACATGTGTATTTCCCTTACAATTATTTGTTAAACTATATATTTGTGATTTTTTTTTCCTGCATGGATATTTGTTATATTTCGTATTAGAAAAAGTTTAAAACAAAAACAATTAAATAAATAAACTGATTATTGTTTGATTCTTAGAAAAACTAAGAGAACTGAAATCCTTCATTTTTAAATTATAACCTTGCCTACCCCCCATCCCTAAAAGAGTGCCTAATTTCTCTTAGGACTACAAGTGGGGAGATAGTCTCCTGGGAACATATCTATGCTTTGCCCAGAGTTACCCAAGGACCCCTCTTACATATGGAAAAGTAAAAGTGAGTATGCACCCAAAGTCCTAGGGATAGCTATCTTATTGAAGGCTGCCATTCCTGAGAGTCCTTGTTAGGCAGAACCCTGGAGAGGATGGAACCCTGGAAACAACTTGCCAAAGGGACTTATGTTAGGAAGAGGAGAAGGTACTAAGCCACAAACCCTGATAAAAGGTTTGGAAATAGGGAAATCTCAAGGATGCTAGGCAGGAAAGGGTCCCACATGCTGTAAAAGGGAACTCCCCAGGAGACTAGGGGAACCCAGCCTGGGTGACAGGCTCAATACAAGGCCCAGAGTGAGGTGCTTAGGGGAGAATGGCTAATAAGCACGTGAGCATAAGCTAAAAAAGCTCTAACCTTGTAATCCAAGCATGGAATCATGCGGGCAGGGATCTGGTCCAATAAGGGCATTGAGCAGCAGTGACCACACATCTCTGGACTGTGCAGGACAGCTCTTCAATAGTGATACCATATAGCTGTGTCAGAAATAACAACGTGGGTGGACTGCTCAGATACTGCAGTTTACTCTCTTCTAAAGAGTGACAGTAACAATGACCCCTTTTTATTGTGGAAGTCACCAGAGGTCTTGGAAAAGGGAAACTTTGGAATTTTCTCACTAACAAGGGCATTAGAAGACTTGGGAGTTTTCTCGGAAAAAAATAAATATGTGACTGCATTTGAATCGAATTTGTGAAATGGGACATACAGGTTAAACATCTAAACTGAAATAGACAAAATCTTAAATGCCTCTCACCTTTATGCACACAATATCAAATATTATGGATGAGTGGGAAACTAATAATCACTAAGCTAGCAGAAAGAGGGTAATGAGAAACTAGCAGACATTCCAAACAAAGCCTATGATAGGTGACTCAAGAAGAGAAGGTTCATTCATTAAGGGAAACTGAAAGAACAAAATGCTTCTTGTACCATCTATTATTACCATGTGACTGAAGCACGTAAAAGGAACTTGTTTCTTTCACATCTTCCTTGAAAAGCATGCAGTGTCTTGGTTGCCCAGACATTATCCCTCCCACCTTTGTGAGCTCTTGCTGGCTCCCCACCTATACCTTTATCACAGCCCCCAATGGTTTGCCCCTTATATGTGGTAAAGCCCTCAGTTTTATCCCCTTAAAGATTCTGAAGTCCCTAAGGCCAGGGCCTGTATATGTTTTTATCTGTTTCTACTTACTCCGACTCCTCTTGGCCTTGACACCAATGCATGTTTATTGAAAGAAAGAGAAAAAGGAGGAGGGAAGGAAAGGATCATAAGACTGCATCGCAACAGAAAAAAACCAGAAAACAGAAACCCATAGTGAACTGGTGACTGCTTGACCACTTATTGCTTAACAGCTCCTTGTGCTATCATAAAAATACAATTCCCCTGATAACCATGGAAACCAAAATGAAGGCACTGTGGTGAAGGCAGCTTTTTAGAAATCTAAAAACAGTAAGAGGCCTGAAACCAGAAAGACAAAGAAATCCAAGTGTTCCAGGCCAGAAGGAAATCCTTTCCTAAAAGCCCTGACAAAGCAGCATTTTCTCCAGTCTCCAAAATATCATCAGGTTTCAACAAGGGCTCTGGAACTGCTGGGAGGGATCATGAAACAATTCAGGCCTCTCAGTGTGCTTCTGTCCCATGGGGCCAGCTGCTATGAGGCAAGTTCACTGGGAGCTGGAACTTATTATAAAATGTACTGAGAACTAGCAGAGGGAGATACACACACACACACACACACACACAATATAACTTCAAACTAACATAGCTAGCAATGGAAAAAGCCCCTTGGGGACAGGGTCTGTCTTGTTCACAGTCCTATCTCCAGCTCCTAGTAGGTGTACAAGCACAAGTTCCATAAATACTTGTTGAGTTAATTAAGAATTAGAACTTAGGGAATTGCACAGTGCCTGGTAAAAGGTCCATTCTCTCCACTACCCAATGCCAACACTCTTCTGGGTCCTGAGCAAAATCCAAGTCCTGTGCTCTTTCTGAGTCTGGTTTCTCTATTTGCAAAAGAAGACAGCTGGATTAGATGGTTTCCCAGGCATCCTCCAGCTCTGACAGTCAATCACCCTACTGTGCTTTTTCTGGTGGCAGCACATGCCTGGCACTTTTCTTTCCCCTCAGAGGGAATCTGACACCCATCTGCTCAAGTAAATTAATGTTCCCATCAAGCCTGACTCATTTGGTAGGAACAACAGGTTCACATGCCAATTGTAACAGAGAAGGCAAAGGGGGCCCAGAGCGGGGAAAAGGGTCCTACAAACCAAAACGGCACTATTTTTAGGACTAAAAATAAAGAAACTGAAATGTGATTTTAATAAAAATCCCTCAGGTGAAGTACCCTCTAGCTTACTAATTTAATAATGCTGATGTTGACAGCACTATCTATTGAGGCTTCTGTGCTGGACACTGTGCCCTTTTCACTTAATCCTTACAGCAACCTATGAGCTAAGTACTATTATTATCTCCTTTGAATAGGTGAGTTATCGATTTAGCTTAAGGTCACACTGCTAGTAAGTGGCAGAACTAGGACTTGAACCCAGGGCTGCCTGACTCCAGAGTTCTGGCTCTTCAAATGGCTTTACCCTTGGTTCTTCACTGTAGTCAAGAGGGAGGCAGGGCAGGGGTTATAACATTTTGTTTAAAGATGGAGAAATCCAGTCTCCAAGAGGATTGCAATTTGCACAAAATAAAGACACAGGAGATACCTGGCCCTGTACTTGCTCCTGTGTTCCTAGGTGAAGACTCTTCCCATCCCAAAAGTCGGCTTCTTCCTCTGACTTCACTTACACACTCGCAAAACCTCAGAGCTGGAGAGAACCACGGAGATGTACTCTACTGACCCGGTAGTTTTATGAAAGGGGAAACCAAGTCACAGCTCTTGCCAGGGGAACGCGGAGCCGCGGGCGCCCGAGCGGCGCCTCGGGGGTCAGTGGTCTGCAGAAACGCCCCGGGTCCCGGAGAGGCAGCCGAAGGCGCCGAGCCCCGTCCCCGGCCGCCCCCAGCTCCGGGACCCGGGAATCCCTGGGATTCCCAGGGAGGAGCAAGTTCGCCCGCAGCCTCCGCGGCCCGGCGCTTACCTCGCAGGGCGCTCTCCCGGCGCTCACTCACCGCGGCGTGCGGCCCGCGGCCGCCAGTGCCTGGCAGCTGCCCGCCGCCCCCGCCGCAGCGCAGCGCAGCGCAGCGCAGCCCGTCAGCCCGCGGCGAGCGCCGCGAGCCCCGCCCGGGGGCTCACACCGCCGGGCACTCGCGCGGGGCCGCCGTCACGTGACGCGCGAGCCCGGGGATGCCGGGAGCGGCGGGCGGGCCCGGCTGCGCGTCCAGACCACCGCTGCGGAAAAGGAATTTCTGCAGGGAGGGGGCCGAGAGGGCAGAGGAAGGGAGACGCGAAGGGGGCGGGTAGGTCTTCGGGTACCGCAAAGGCGAGCTTGTGTAAGGGCAATTGAGGCTTGGGTTGCGTGGCCCCAGAGGAGCAGAAATAGAATCAGTGGGTGGAAATATCAAGGAGGCATGCTAGGGCCAATACAGTATAAAGAACATTCCTCCAAGTACCACCGTTTTTTTAGCAGTGTAACGAGCTGTTCCCGGAGGGGGTGCGCTCTCTGTAGATGTGCACAAAGGGGCTGGGTTCATTGGGGAATAAACTGACCTCTGGCTATCTACTGGGAAGATATATTAAATTAGTTTAGAATGCTTGCTACCTGGTAAATGCTGTGTGTTGGCTACTGCTGCTGCTGCTGTTTTTATTATAGGCACAAAAGTGAACAATGCCAATATGCTTCCTGTTCTAAAAATAATTCTCTAGTGGAGAAGGTAGACATTGATCAAACAGCATTCAAATCAATGTGCATTTAAAATTAAGGCAAATGCACGGAAAGAATCCTAATTTAAAATTAGAGTACAAAGGAGGGTGGTCAGGGAAGACTTCTCAGAGGAAGATAAAGAGATAGCCAAATGGAAGAGGGTAAGGAGCCCTTGTGAAAGTTCTTGGGCCTGGTTGGGTGGAGGAGAAAAGACTGCTCTTTGGGGATATGGAAAATGTCCAGTTTGAGGCTTTTTGAGTTAAGGGGAGAACTGTCAATGAGGTCAAAGAGGTGGGTAGGGGCCAGATCATGTAGCTCTTAGGCCACGGTAAGGATTTTAAAATTGTGTTTAAAATGAAGCCGTTGAGGGGGTGGAGAATTTGAGACTTTTTAAAACAGTATGTCTTCTACTATGTGGAGAATAGACAAGAGTTAAGAGTGGAAGCAGAGATTGGTTAATAAGACTTGGACTGGAATAATGGTTGTAAAGATACACAGCAATGGATTTGAGATACATTTTTAAAGTGGAGTCAAGCTAGGCTGGGAAATTAGGGGGATTCCCAGTCTTCTAGATTAACCTATTAACTGGGCCCATAAGGTGCTATTTATTGAAATGGTAGCTATTTTAAGGTGCAAATATTTTGAGGTGGGGAGAAATCAAGAACTCAATTTTGGACTGGTTAAATTTGACACCCTAGTTAAAATGGCTATTATATATATATATATATATATATATATATATATATACATACACACCTAACAAATGCTGGTGAGGATGTGGGAAAAAGGGAACTCTTACACACTGTTGGTGGGAATGCAAATGATACAGCAATTATGGAAAACAGTATGGAGGTTTCTCAAAAAACTAAAAATAGAACTACTATAAGATCCAGCAATCCCATTACTGGATACTTATCCACAGGAAAGCAAGTAAGTGTATCAAAGGGATACCTGCACCCTCATTTTTTTAAGCAGTCCTATAATGGAGACAGAGGAACCCCCATGTTTATTGCAGCACTATTCACAATAGCTAAGATATGAACTCAACCTAAGTATTCATCAATGGATGAACGGATACAGAAAATGTGGCATATATACACAATGGAATACTATTCAGCCATAAAAAATGAAATCCTGTCACAGCAACATGGATAGAACTGGAGGTCATTATGTAAGCCAAGTACAAAAAGACAAATATCATGTATTGTCACTCTCATGTGGGAGCTAAAATGTTGACCTCTGCTGGGTGCAGTGGCTCATGCCTGTAATCCTAGTACTCTGGGAGGCCGAAGCGGGTGGACTGCTCGAGGTCAGGAGTTCGAAACCAGCCTGAGCAAGAACAAGACCCTGTCTCTACTATAAATAGGAAGAGATTAATTGGCCAACTAATATATATAGAAAAAATTAGCCAGGCATGGTAGCACATGCCTGTAGTCCCAGCTACTCGGGAGGCTGAGGCAGTAGGACTGCTTGAGCCAAGGAGTTTGAAGTTGCTGTGAGCTAGGCTGACGCCATAGCACTCCCTCTAGCCTGGGCAACAAAGTGAGACTCTGTCTCAAAAAAAAAAAAAAAAAAAGTTGATCTCATGGAGGTAGTCAGTAGAATGATAGTTACTAGTGGCTGGGAAGGGGATGAAGACAGGTTGGTTAATGGGTACAAACATAGACAGAAGGAAGTTCTAGTGTTCAACAGCACAGTATAGTGACTATCGTTAACAGTTAACAGCTAGAAGATTTTAAATGTTCCCAACACAAAGAAATGATAAATGTTTGAGGTGATAGATATCCGAAATACCCTGATTTGGTTGCTATACATTGTATGCATATATAAAATATCACATTCTCCATAAATATGTATATTTATGTATTAATTAAAAAATTGAGAAATTCAGATGCCTGTGTCACCCAAGTAGAGTGATTAAAACAAAGCTGTTGGATACAGACCTGTGAATTTTAGAAAAGAATGTCAGCTACAGAAATCTAACTTATCAAGAATACTGTGATAAAATAAATCAGTATACCAGTTTGAAGTTTGAAATAAGTAACCCCTGAGGGGCCAATGACCTCTGTCAGTTCCTAGTTCTACAGAATGTATTTCATAAAAATATATTCCATCTATTATTACCATATGATGAATTTGTATGATGATGGGTGAGGCCTAAGTTATCATGAAGTTATTCTGTTTTATAATTGGACAAACAAAATATATAAACCTACAGCCAACAATTTAAGACACAAAGCTGTACACATAGTAGCCAGGTATTATGAAAAACCACTGACTTAGATCAGATCAGAACAAGGGCAGTCTCACACAACAATGAGCAAGATGATTTATCTTATTGACTGGTAAAGCTATGACATGTTTAATCCTTTCAAAAGTATCCTATTGTATGAAATGGCAGTCTAGATATGACTGTCAATAAATAATCAAAAGCCTGAGTTTCTGGATTTGTGCCAGCCAACATTGTTTGTTTTGGCATTTCTATAGAATAGTTGATTCTCAAAAGCATTTAACAGCAGCCTTCTGCAAGAGCATGCTATCTGTCTTCCCTATTGGAGGTGCAAGCATCACATGCCATGCTGGAAATTTTAAAAATATAATTACTTAAATACAAGAGTATCATTTGCAAACTACAGTTGAGCCCTCCCTTCTTTCTGCCCTCATCTCTCTTGTTCATGCCTCTATCCTACCACTTGCTTTCCAAATAGCTAGAGATTTGAAATGGTTGGTTTTTCTCCTCCATTAGACTATTAGAGAATGGACTTGCTTATCTTTGCACCCTGGCATGTAGTTAGTATTTACTGTCAAATGAGTAAGTGAACATACACCATCTTCTGAACCATGTCAGCTTTATTTACTTTGCTTTATAGAAAAATCAGACTCAGGCAGAGTGATTTGTCCAGGGTCAACATAGTGAATGGACATGCCATCCTTTTTGGTTGCCCAGGATCTGAATCCCCTTTCTCCATTTGGAAATTCCCCATTTAGGAGCTTGTTGGGAAACAGAACATGCCTTTCACTATAGAGGTGGAAATTCCAGGTATTTTCTCTACTTCCAAATGACTTCCATGCTACAAATAAAAAAACTCCTCAGACTTTGAATTGAGAGCAAGAGACACAATGAAGTCTCTGGAATAATTTTCTTTGGTGATCTTTGCAAGTGCAGCAAGTTAGGTTCTTGGAGCCAACACCAGCTGACATGACAGTAGCATGACAGTGGGTTCTGTGAATGTGGCCTTGGCAAATTAAGTGGTGGTACCTAATGTTCAGCAGAGGTAGCGTCCCCACTGCATCAGTTCTGTGGTATGACCAAGTGACAAAGGGTGATATTCCAGTTGCCTATTCTCTAGACCTGATTTTCTAGGCCACCTGGTGATCCTATTATCCTTTTAATTAAATACTTTTCTTCTTAAATCTGCCAAATTGAATTTTGGTGCTTACAAATAAAAAAATCTGATTCATTAAAAAAAGAAAAAAAAATCTGACTCATGTAGTCACATGATAAATAGCAGAGCTGAAGCTGTAATTCAAGACTTTGAAATCCTAATTCTAGTGTTCCTTCCATATAGACAGACTGCCACTTCCCAACAACCCACAATGTTTACATTACATATTGATGTCCCTAAATCACTCTTTGTTCAACACATTTATAGTTTAAATTGTAAGCTGATTAATGAACATTTCAAGCAATGGCATGGTGAGGCAGCTGCCAGTGGAACATTGTTTCAAATGTAGCAGTATCTTTGTACATGTTTACATAATTAAAAAATCTTTTTTTAATTTTTGGTCTCTATAGACATAAGTAGAAAATGAAAATACATTTGACACTTGAACAAGGTGGAAGCTAGAGGCGCTGACCCCTTGTGCAGTCAAAAATCTACATATACCCTTTGACTCCCCCAGAACTTAACCACTATTAGCCTACTACTGCCTGAAAGCCTTAAGGATAACATAAGCAGTCGATTAACATTTATTTTGTGTGTTATATGTATTATATACTGTATTTCTTAAAGTAAGCTAGAGAAAAGAAAATGTTAAGAAAATCATAAGGAAAATACATTTATAGTACTGTAAGGATCATCTGTCTGAAATGGCGGGCAACCAGCAGTTGCAGACCTCAACCTACAGCACATATCAAGCAATTCAACCTTTTCTTGTAATGTTGTGATTTTTCTCTGCTTCTTGGGAGCACTTCCAGCATCACTAGTGGCACTTCATTTGGGTCCCATGGTGTTATTCAAAGTTTACGGTATTGCACTAAATATGATGAAAAATACTTGAGAACCAAGATCACTTTTAACTGCCATACACAATTTACTAGAGAGAGCAACTGCTCACTCAGAGATTAGGGTCACGTGGCATTTTAAGCAGATAGTTGTAACACTTGATCTCACTGCGATAGCAACAGAAGGTGGCTATGAAATTATTTCAGTAGTACAGTATGTGAATTTTATGCAGTTATGATTTAATACTGCATCTTTGTTTATTTACATTTCTCTCAACTGTGATTAGTGCTACATATGGTCTGTGTGTGTGTAAGTTTTGATACAATTTTTTTTTGAGACAGTGTCTTACTCTGTTGCCCTGGGTAGACTGCAGTGGTGTCACTGTAGCTCACTGTAGCCTCAAACTCCTGGGCTCAAGTGATCCTCCTGAGTAGCTGGGACTACAGGCATATGCCACCATACCCAGCTAACTTTTTCTATTTTTGGTAGATGCGGGGTCTTGCTCTTGTTCAGGCTGGTCTTGAACTCCTGAGCTCAAGTGATCCTTCTGTTTCAGCCTGCTAGAGTACTAAGAGTACAGGCATGAGCCACCTCGCCCAGCCTAAATCTTATTTATTTTTTTTAAGAGATAGGCCTCTGGCTGTGTTGCCCAGGCTGCGCTCGAACTCCTGGGCTCAAGCCATCTTCCCACCTCAGCTTCACAAGTAGCTGGGACTACAGATACACACTGCGGTGCCCAGCTAATGTTACATTTTTATTTATTTACTTACTTATTTATAGAAACGGGTCTTGCTCTGTCACCCAGGCTGGAGTAGAGGCACGATCATAGCTTATTGCAGCCTCTAACTCCTGGCTTCAAGTGATCCGTCCCACCTCAGCCTCCCAAATAGCTGGGACTACAGGCATAAGCCACTGCACCTGGCTAATTTTAACTTTTTATAATAGATTTATGTATATTTTATGGTAGTAAATGGTAACTAGTATCTACATATATTTTATGTATTTATGACATATCTTTTTCTTAATTTTTTCAGTATTCCCAGGCTACTTGGTTCATCTGCAGGTTTTTTCAAATTGTTATAAATCTCCAATTTCCCAATATATTTATTGAAAAAATATCTGTGTATAAGTGAACCTGGGCAGTGCAAATTACATGTTGTTCAAGGGTCAACTATACTACTACTAATTACTAATGTGACTGAGAAAAAGATGGAAACTATTAAACATGCTTAAAGTAGATCTTTAGCCTTAGTAGAATGACTGATGGACTAAAAGCAGCTGTTTGATTTCTGAATAAAACAATTTAAGAACATGTTTTAGGCCGGGCGAGGTGGCTCACGCCTGTAATCCTAGCACTCTGGGAGGCCAAGGTGGGTGGATTGCTCAAGGTCAGGAGTTCGAAACCAGCCTGAACAAGAGCAAGACCCCATCTCTACTATAAATAGAAAGAAATTAATTGGCCAACTAATACATATAGAAAAAATTAGCCAGGCATGGTGGCGCATGCCTGTAGTCCCAGGTACTTGGGAGGCTGAAGCAGCAGGATTGCTTGAGCCCAGGAGTTTGAGGTTGCTATGAACTAGGCTGACGCCATGGCACTCACTCTAGCCTGGGCAACAAAGCGAGTCTCTGTCTCAAAAAAAAAAAAAAATTTCATCATATATTGTGTTTAAAAGACAAAGTTCCAACCTGGGCAAGAGTGAAACCCCATCTCTACAAAAAAAATAGAAAAATTAGCCACCTGTGGTGACTCATGCCTATAATTCTAGCACTCTGGGGAGGGTGAAGCAGGACAGCTTGAGCCCAGGAGTTTGACCCTGCAGTGAGCTATCATCACGCCATGCCAATGCACTCTATCCCGGGCAACGGAGCAAGACCCTATCTAAAAAAAAAAACAACAAAAAAAAACAAACACCAAAGTGCATAAATAATTCTGTAATGTTTTTACATCTCAGTAACAAGTGTATTCAACTTTTATATATGTGATTTTTATGTTTTTGGGAACTAGTACTAAAGCAGACAGCATCACATACACATTTATGTAATATTGAATGCACACAAGTAACAAACACGTAAGTAACAACTAGGGAAAACTCTCCTGGGTGACGTCCATAATAAGGAGTAGGGAAAGACCTTGTGTTTTATTTCAAACTTATTACTGTAGCTTTTAAAAAAATAGATTACTAAAGGTTGTCCTTGTGTAGTGGAATTTAGAACTGCAGTATATACACTAGCCAGCAGATGTCAGAATGGTATCTCTTAAGACTAAAGTATGAGCATACAGTAAATAACCAGTTTCTGAAAGGACTAAAAGTTTCTTTTTCTTCTGTGCACAACACACTTTGATAATACTGGTCTTTCTTCCTCAGCACATTTGCTCTAACACTTTTCCAAAGACTCCTCACTCTTTATCTGGCCAATTCCTATTCATCCAAACCTTACTTTATGTGTCTCTTCCTAAGGGAGCCCTCCCTGCTCTCTCCCCAACCAAATAGGTTAAGGCTCCCCTATTCCATATTCTCACAGCTATCTGTATTTGACTCTCACAACAGTTTATATGGTATAATATAATGAAGTAATTAGTGATAAATTATGTAATATTTCACTGACTCCCCTGCTAGATTGTAAGCCTCTTTAATGGATAGAGATCATGCCTGAATTCTTCTCTTCTGTATTCCTCACCCACCACGTTGCCTATCCCACTGTAGTCACTGAACAAATATTTGTGAATATGAAGACCTTGCTTCATATTTGGGAGTATTTTTCTGAGGCCTGGACAATAAGTTGTATCCAGAAAGTCAACATTTTCCCCCCTTTAATTCAGCCCCAGTTGACTCCATTTCAAGAGTTTACAAAACTAAAATTTGCTACGGCTCTTTACTATTTCACATTACATATTCAAACAAACTCTCTCTCTCTCTCTCTCTCTCTCTCTCTCTCTCTCTCTCTCTCACACACACACACACACACACACACACGCATGCACAAATGATCTCCAACTATTTTCTTATGTACTATTTCAGAATTGTCTTTTCCAAGTATTGAACCCCTCAGTGGAGTTTATAGCCTGATTTTTAAAAAGCTAGCCACAAAAACTGAAACATCACATTCTTATTCCACTCTGAACTGGAATCCAGGGTAACAATTACACTATTTTCCCTCAAGAAAAGTACTTGTGGATAGAGTACAATAAAGAAACATTAAAAATCCCCTAAGCTGGCCAGGTGTGGTGGCTCACAAGCCTAGCACTCTAGGAGGTTAAGGCAGGAGGATTGCTTGAGGCCAGGAGTTTGAGGCCAGCCTGAGAAAGAGCAAGACCCGTCTCTAAAAAAAAAAAAAAAAAAAAGAAAAAGAAAAAAGAAAAATTAGCCGGGTGTGCTGGCCAGCACCTGCAGTCCTCACTACTGGGGAGGCTGAGGCAGGAGGAACATTTGAGCCCAGGAGTCTGAGGTTGCAGTGAGCTATAATGAGACCACTGCACTTTAGCTGGGGCAAGAGAGTAACACTCTGTTAAAAAAAAAAAAAGCATTGGCCAGCTATTTATTAGCTACGGAAACCTTCAGAGTTTCAACCTCTCCATCTATAAAATGGTATTAATATTGATTGGTTAAAGCTTTATTTATTTATTTGAGACACAGTCTCACTGTGTTGCCCGGGCTAGAGTGCCATGGCATTAGCCTAGCTCACAGCAACTTCAAACTCCTGGGCTCAAGCGATCCTCCTGCCTCAGCCTCCAGAGTAGCTGGGAGTACAGGCATGCGCCACCATGCCCAGCTAATTATATATATGTATGTTTTTTTTAGTTGTCCAGCTAATTTCTTTCTATTTTTTTAGTAGAGACGGGGTCTTGCTCTTGCTCAGGCTGGTCTCGAACTCTTGAGCTCAAATGATCATCCCACCTTGGCCTCCCAGAGTGCTAGGATTACAGGCGTGAGCCACCATGCCCAGCGAGGCTGTTTTTAGATAATGAATTTAAGTGATAATTTTGAAGTCTGTATATAATTAGAGGATAAGCATGCTATCTCTTATGATCTGGAAATATCAATGAAACCTATTCATGCAGTGAATGCTAAACAAATCACTCCTAAACACCTAACACCAGCCTAATCATTCATAGCTAACACTTACCAAAAGTCAAGCAATTGGGACAACTGTTCTACTTGCATTTTCTCACTTAATCCTTACAATACTTTCAAGTAGACAGATGTTTCTATTATTCTTACAGTTGAAAATGACATTTAGGGTTTCCCTTGTTGAAAATTATTCATCTCATACGTGTTGGAGCCAGGATTGAAAGTTAAGTCTGCCTGTCTTTAGAGCCAGTATTCATGACCACAGTGTTATATACTACATCTCTCCTTAAGTAAGAAATGGATATAAATCACTAACATGAAACACAAAACCACAGGTTCTATCTGGGTAAAGATGGTGGATTAGCACATATATCTACTTCACTCCCTCCGGAAATCCCATTAAATGATAGTAGGAGTTTTTGTTTTAAGGTATATACCTGAAAGTATACGTGAAGAGAACAGGAAGAAACAAGAACAAAAAGTTAGAAGACAGGCCAAGAGTAAATAATGTAGTAGATTTAAGAAAACTGAATTCTGAACCAGTAGAGGGAAAAGCAAAACAAACAACCCCCGCTCCACACAACTCAATTTATATCATAGAATCCCTAAAAGGCCCAGGAACTGGTGGTTTCAGGTGCCTCTGGAAATAAAGGGGGAAGGGGCAGACACCTGAATTGGTTTAAATAATCAAGGTTTAAGAAATCAGATGTTCTCTGCCACTCTACACAGCAAAGCAGTTTCTCTTCCCAATGAATCCTCTAAATTAGAAGTTTATTTTCCAAAAAGGGTAAAATATAGGGTGTCCAGATTGCGGGATCCCAGGTAGTTTGGGCAGGAATACTATACTCACAACACAGAGACTCAGTAAGTAAATGCATGTTGGATATGGATATTAAGATACACACATCTCTCTGCCCTGGGCCTTACCATAGACCTCTTTCCTCACTTGACTCCCAGAACATTGGCAAGGTGTCATTCCTCACTTGGGAGACTGAAAAAAATCTTTCTTCTCTAAGGAACCACCAGCTCAAAAGGAAATAACTAAAGATACTAACATAAAAGTTTTCTAAACTATTAATATATGGCCCAATAGAAAGCCCTTGAGCAAAGCTCAACATCAACAAGCTCCACCTACTCAGAGCCGGTACTCAATGTTAGTTCCAGTTCCCTATTTTTATTTTTTATATATATATATTTTTTAAGAGACAACGTCTCACTGTTGCCCATGCTGGAGTGCAGTAGCATGATCACAGCTCACTGCAGCGTTGCATTCCTGGGCTCAAATGATTCTCTTATCTCAGCCTCCTCAGTAGCAGCACATGCCATCACACCTGGCTAATTTTTCCTGTTCTTTGTAGAGACAAGGTCTTGCTATGTTGCCCCGGCTGGCCTTGAGTAGCTCCTAACCTTAAGTAATTCTCCTGCCTCAGCCTCCTGAGTCACTGAGGATAACAGACATGAACTACCACACCCAGCTCCTATTTTTTTTTTTTTTTTTTGAGACAGAGTCTCACTCTGTAGCCCGGGCTAGAGTGCCATGGCATCATCCTAGCTCACAGCAACCTCAAACTCCAGGGCTCAAGTGACCCAGCTCCTATTTTTAAATATGAGCAGACAACCAACAATTACCAGATATCTAAGGAAGGCATCTAATATGAAAGAAACAAAAACAGAGAAAACCAGTTTTAGGTAAAACAGACTGGAGAAAAAAGAAGCCATCAGAAGTACTATCATTCTACAAAGAGAGGAGATGCAAAATGAAAGAAAATCATCAATAAAAACCTACAAAATTTCTGAGAACTAAGAGACACAAGTATCAAGTTTAAACAGGTTCAGCAAGTACTGAGCATGGTGAATTAAAATAAAAAAACACCAAATTATGTCATCATGGAATATAAGAATACCAGGAACAAAAGATTCTTGTTTCTCAGGAAGAAAAACTTTAGTCCCACAAAAATATTAGACATCACTGACCGCCAGGGACAAAGGTGGAAAGCCTTAAAACTCTGAAGGAAAATGATTTGCAACCTAAAACTTTATATTCAGCAAACTATCAATCAAATCACTGCCTAGAAAAGACCAGCAAGGTTTTAAAAATGTTTGCTTCCTATGCCACCTTTCTCAGGACACTGCTGAAGAAAAGGTTCCATCAAAAAACAAGAGACTAAACCAAGAAGACAAGGTAACAGAAAACAAAAGATCCAACATGGGAGAAGAGAAAAAGAAATTCCCAGAATGATGGTGAAGGGAATTCCCACAATATAGCCACACATCAGGCACAGAAGACTATCATATAAGTCCAGCCTGGGGCAGATCAAAAGGCTACGGGGAAGATTTATTCAGGAAGATGAAACAGAGCACCTAAGCTGGGCATTGTGAGAGATTTAGACAAATGGCAAGAAGTTTAGTTGATTTAGTGGAAAGTTCACGCAAAACAGCCTAGGAAAAACAAAAAGACATGCCAGAAAAGAAAACCACAAATCTCACTTAGAATCGTAATGACACTGACCCAATCACAATCACATTACATTGTCCACTGGAAGGAAGAGATGACAAGTAAAAAGAGGTGAATGTAGTTGTCTCTGAGGGGAAGGTTAAGGACTCCCCAATAAACCTGGAGGACTATTTGACTTAAAAATACAGTATTTTTTCCTTTGGTAGTATTTCCTATACTCAGCATCATGTGGTAATGCTGCCTTTCACTAAAACTGCTTGTTAATAAAACACAATGCCACTTTATCAAGATAGCAAATTCTCAAGTCTAGAACAAGAGGAACTCAATGTAGCTTGTAATCATCACAATATCGTAAGAGTCTCACCAGTGATTGATGGTTTGCAGCAAAAAGCAGGATAAGAAAAATAGAAACTCATCTGGGAATGGTGGCTCATGCCTACAATCCCAGCACTTTGTGAGGCTGAGGCAGGAGGACTGCTTGAGGCCAGGAGTTTAAGATTCTCCTGGGCAACATAGCCAGACCCTGTCTCTACAAAACATAAAAAAAATAAGAAACCCAATTTTTTAAAATTGCTATGTTTATTAAAAACTAATGGTCCTGTGCTTAAATGTCACTGTGGTTGTGTGCTGACTTCCATAAAACATACATAATTAATTATAAGGGACTCTTCACAAATACATGCCAGACAGAAGTAAAAAGGTAAACAGAAATGACTGATAAGACAGTGCCATTTCAGACACAGTTCCCTTATAATTAACACTTGCTTGAAAATGGAGTTTGACATTACTAATTTACAATCATGCCAACATTCACAGAGGCCAAATATCACAGGCATAAAGGCACACCATGACCACAAGATGTCTTTCATTCTTCCCAAATAGTTTTATATTTTAGCTATGAAGGTCAGTTACCAGAGTCAAACTTGTTCTTAACAAGTAGAATTTTTATGTCCATTCAATCAAAGTCTCTTACACCTTTCTGGACCTATTCATTTGCAGATAGGAGTAGAAACTGAAACCAAGTTCTTCATATCATACATTCACATGTGATGTCCAATCTTCATATGCTGTCCAATTTCTTTAAGATAAAAGGAGCTGAAAGAAAAACAAATAAATCTAAAATTAGTTTTCAGATTTATTAATCCACAGGCTACATTACAGAATTTTAAGACTGGGGGGCAAAACAGGTTTAGCTCAACATATTTGACATATTTTTTTAAAAAACAAATCCAAGTAATGGTCAAATCTCTGCCTGCATAATTAAGCAAAAGGGGCTCACTGCCTTCCAAGGCAGTCCATTCAGTGTCACTCAGCTATGATTGTTATAAATTTCATTCTTGTACTGTACAAAATCTCTTATCCAGGTGGTTCTCCTCTTAGGGCCATAAAGTATAAATCCAATCCTCTTTCAAATGATAACCCTTTACCATGGTAATTTATTTTAACTGTAAAAGGAACAAAACTCTAGAGGAAACAAATGGTCACTTTTCACCTTATAGACTCATATAAAAGGTAGAGGATAGGGGAAAATAACACTGAGCTAGGGAACTAGAAGAGCTGGACACCTATTTTTGTCTTCTCTCTGATTAGCTATATATCACTTTTGCACTCCAGATCACATCTGCTAGTCTTATCTCAGTTATTATGAGGGTCTGATAAGATGGTGCATAGAAATGTCTAGAAAACTAAGAAGTGTAGTCATATGGATCTAAAGAAGTGATATTATTGTCCTGTGTAAAAGTGCTGTGGCCAGAAAAGCTGTTAGAATGACCTTCTTTCTCAATACTCATACTAACAGAACATTTTGTTAATATTAAACTGAAGATACTGAGATCTGTCAGAAGCTGATAAAGTCAGCAGTATAGCTACTCTTTTCTATTTCTTAATTACGGGAAAAAATCCATTAAATGATAAACAAAATGTAGTATATCCATACAATGAAATCTTATTCAGCCATAAAAAAGAATGAAGTTCTAAGATATGCTACAACATAGATGAGCCTTGAAAAAATTATGCCAAGTGAAATAAGCCAGACACAAAAGGCCACATATTTTCCAATTCCATTTAAATGAAACATCCAGAATAGACAAATCCACAGACAGAACGTAGATTAATAGTTGCCAAGAGCTGGAAAAAGGGGGAATTGGGTGACAACTAATGGGTATGGTGTTTCTTTTAGGGGGAAAAATATCATAAAATTGATTATGGTGATGGCTGCAAAACTCTGACTATGCTAAAAACCACTGGTACACCTTAAATGGGTATTCAATTGTATAATATACACATTATATCTCAACTTAAAAGTGATAATAAACCACTTCAGGCTGGGCACCGTGGCTCACACCTATAATCCTAGTACTTTGGGAGGCTGAGGCAGGAGGACTGCTTGAGGCCAGGAGTTCAAGACCAGCCTGAGCAAGAGTCAGACTTCCTTTCTACAAAAAAAAAAAAAAAAAAAAAAAAAAATAGCTGGTGTGGTGACATGCACCTGTAGTCTCAGCTACTGGGGAGGCTGAGGCAGGATAATTGCTTGAGGGCAGGAGCTTGAAGTTGCAGTGAGCTATGATGACACCACACCACTGCACTCTAGCCTGGGCAACAGAGAGTGACCCTGTCTCCAGCTTGCTCACTCACCCATCCCCCCCCAAAATCTGGGAGTTGTAAGAAGCTGTTCAGTGAAGATGATTTGGGTTTTTCTGTTCTCCAAGGCTCCCTCTCCTGGGGAAGCAGAATAATACCACAGTGAAAGAGGCACTGCATAAGGGAGACTGTGGCATCAGTGGCTCTAGGCTAGGCCCAACATGAGCCTTCTGTAAGATGACGTTGGTATGGCCTTCACTTACTTAAACCATCACTACATCAACATCCAGACCAACCAACAATATACAGCATGGAACAATGAAAAGGATACTGAAATGAGACTGAGGAGATGGGGGCAGGTCACTCCTGAGATTTATATAAGTTAGGGAACTGATCTATAAAGCTGCTTCCAGTTCTTATATTCAGTGTGAATGTAACTGTTAGACTTTGCATAAGTCCCCTCTGAAAGATGAGTTGTCATTTGCAAAAGGGATATCTTAATCTTGCCTCCCTCCATTATCAAAAACAAGTAAATTAAGTAACTTTCTGCCAGCTGTAAAATCAGATAAAATCCCAGATATCTGCATTAATCCTATAGACTCACAGATTTTTCATTCCTTCATAAAAAAAAAAAACAAACCAATTTTTATGTCACCCTATACAAAGGAACAGAAATGAAGCAAAGCTGTTTCAATTTCAAAGGTCAGTACTGAAGGAATGGAACCTGGTATTGAGTTCTGGATTCTAGGTCAAGATCATTCACTGAATGGGTGAATGACCTTGGGCCAGCCATTTCCCTACTCTGGTACTGTTTCTCTGTTTGCAAAACGAGGCAGTTGCTCCGGAGGTTATTAACCCTTGAAGCTCTTCCAGTTCAAATGCACTTGATGTTGGGAAGGCCAGAATGATTAAACACGCTCGCCAGGCTACCACGTGCACTTCAGTACCTCCTGCCTACAGACCTCAAATCTCACCTACGCCGATAGCTCTCGACGTGCACGCCCCTTATTCCCCCGCGACCGCTCAGCTTGGCTCCTCAAAGGCCCCTAACGGCCTGTAGGGCTAGAATGAGGTGGGCGGCGTGGGCTAGCTCCCTGCTGGTCTCAGGGTCACAGCACAGGAGGATACTCACTGACTCGCAGCAAGGCCACGTAGATGAGGAAGTTCCGTATGGAGGAGAGCACATCCTCGCGCATCTTCCGTTTCATCTCCTCCGGGTCCAGCTTCGGCGCGAGGCCCTCGATCCGGAACATCACGACTCTATCTCCCCAGCTTTCAGCCGCCGCGCTTTGCTCTTCTCAGTGCACGCCTCGCGCCCGGAACTCGGCCCAACCCCACTTCCGGTTCCCGCCCCTCGTTTCCACGCGCTGCAACGGAAACCTGCGAGGGACAATCCGCGTCCTGACCGAGCCAACCTGGAGAAGGGCTGCCTGAAGGGGGCGGCCGCAATCTTCGCGACGCAGACTTGGGTTCCTGCCCCCACCCCACCCCCATCCCGCCGCCCCGTTGTTTCTTTGATAATCTCTGTCCAGCCCTCCCAAATGCTTTTATGCCCTGGAGGTACCACCATAAATAATGATAAGGCACTTAGGTACCACCATAAATAATGATAGCTAACTTTTATTGACTACTCCATACAATTGTACCCCATGAATTAGATATTATAATCTTCATTTTCTAGATGAGAAAACTGAAGCACACAAATCTTTAAAACAACAACTTGCCCAAATGTGCTTTGAAATACCTCAGAGGAAAAAAAGTGTTGAGGAAGAGTGATGAAACAATATTAGCAAACTATGAAAAACAACTTAATCTGGTGATTAGTGCATCATTTTAGTTAATTATTCTAATCTTTCTTGAAATTTTATGTGATAAGTTAAAACAAAAAGAAGAAGATGATGAAACTTGCTCAAGGTGACACAACTAGTAAATGGCAGAGCAGGGTTTTATAACTAGTTAGGCCTGTGGAACCCCAGAGACAGAGTTTTTAACATTTTCCATATTTCTGCTGTATTCTCATTTCTGGAGTTAACTGATCCTTACAAATTATCATATTGGCCCAGTGATACAGATGTACAAAGCGAATTTAAGTCTGATCCACATTTTACAGATGAGAAAGAGGCTCAGAAACCTAATCACTAAAATCTAAAGTCATTCTGCTAGCAATGTGCTGGGCCAGGGTTTTAACACAGATAATTATAATGTCAAAATGAGTTCTCTTTCCCTTCCCAGCACCCTACTGCTCCTCTGTTAGTCTTTAACAGTTAGTGCCTGCATGGATGGACATCCCTGGAGTCAAAAGGTAGGAGTTTGATACAACCAGATTTCCTGTCACAGACTCATCAAAACAGGGTTAGAAGGCTGCTGCTCCGAGTTATACATGCCAACTAGCCATATGTAATTCTCACACATGAACCAGATGACTGAATTGTGCACATAATCAAAACCACAATGTTCTTTCTTGACTGCACATTACATAGCAACAATGGATCTTAGATAATTGAGAATAGTAATTTGCTATGGGAGCAACTGATAATAACTGTAAGCATTGTCACCCACCTTCCTGATTGACAGAATGTAAGACACTGGGGCAAGAAAGTGAACCCATGTTTATTCAAGCTTTAGTAACCTCTTGCATCTATAATTCATGCAGTGGAAAAGCAGAGGCAGTTCTGGAAGAGGAAGGGCTGATTTCTAAGGAATAGTCTCCAGCCAACCCTTCTAGACTGTTTAGAAAGCCTATGCTGATGTTGGAAAGCAGCAGATGCTATGGAAGGAACCTGAACAGGAAAACTGGACACAGGACCTCTAGATCTGGCACTGTCACTAACTAGCCATGTGATGAGGGACAAATCTCTGATTTCACTGCAACTACATTTCTCCAATTGTAAAGGAAGAGCATATGATTGGATGCTCTTGAAAGTCCCTTCCAGTTTGAACAGTCTATGCATTTTTAAAAATGTGTATTTTTAATTCAAATTGTGTCATCTAGGACTGTGGTCTGTGGCCTATTAAGGACCTGGCCGCAGAGCTACCCCCACTTCACAGAAGGAAAAATCTCCTTCCATGAAACCTGTCCCTGGTGCCAAAAGGTTGGGGACCGCTGATTTATGGTACATGTTATTTAATTCTCACAACAGTCCTGTGAAGAATATGCTAGGGCTTTCTGATCTGGAGTGCATGGCTATCAAAGTATCATCAAATGTGATCAGACATCAAAACAGCCAGTGTGTGTGTTTTCTGTGATAGGAAGAATGTAACAATAAGGCATATCTCATCCATCTGAATAGTGAGGCAAAAAGACTGGGAAGGAATGAGTTCTTACTGTGTGATTCTAGTAACTTAGTCCCCTAAAGTTGTCTGAGTTTAGATAAACAGTTTACATGGAATTATCAATTTATTTTTTACTGAGATGCTTTTGAGTAACTTGCCTGGATTCATAGGAAACCAAAGAGGGGAGAAATTAGCCAAAAATCATGTTTCTTGGTGAAAAGAACAAGTTTTCAGCATTTGATTTTTATCCATCCAATGCTAAATTAAAGCAGCACCTTTTTACCTGGCAGGTGATGTGGTGGCAAATGTCTGGCCTGTTCAAGGACAACATTATTCTCATAACAATTCTCTTGGAAATGTCTGGTGCTTGCCTACCTATGGAGATAGAGGAAGGTAGTAGATAGAAATATGAAGCAGCTATGTCTTGGGGTAAGGAATTGATTTTGGATATAGTCTAGGAAGGTAAATTGTTCCTGTCTCAGAAATGTTCATTCTGCTAAACTCTCTCTTCCCCTGAAATGGCTCCTCTAGTTATAATGGAGGAAACTCATTAAAAGAGATTAGGTTCCTTTTGGGGGGCTTTTTAAAAAAAGTGCTGGCCGGGTGCGGTGGCTCACGCCTATAATCCTAACACTCTGGGAGGCTGAGGCGGTAGGATTGCTCAAGGTCAGGAGTTTGAAACCAGCCAGATCAAGAGTAAGACCCTGTCTCTACTAAAAATAGAAATAAATTAATTGGCCAACTAAAAATATATAGAAAAAATTAGCTGGGCATCATGGTGCATGCTTGTAGTCCCAGCTAATAGGGAGGCTGAGGCAGGAGGATCGCCTGAGCCCAGGAGTTTGAGGTTGCTGTGAGCTATGCAGATGCCACAACACTCTAGCCTGGGTGACAGAGTGAGACTCTGTCTCCAAACAAAAAAAGTGCTTATTTATTTGTTTGGCATATAGATGGTGGTATTGTCCAATTACAGTGAGTTTAAGTGAGGCAAATTGAAGAGAACATGCTTCAGGAAGTCAGCACTGGATGGAGCTGTTTCACATCCTGGACCCCTCAATGGGATGATGAAAAGGTAGGTCTAATCGTTAAAGTTGCCTGCAGCTCTAAAATGCTGTGTTTCTGTGTTCATCCTTCCTGTTCTTCCTATGTAACCTTGAACTAAAGGCTAAGAGCAATGGATTTACTGTGATTTGCCATGAAAGGCAAAAATAAAAAGTATGCATGCATAATTTAATATTGATATTTGTATTATTTAGTCTAATCACAGAGGAAATGGCAGCTGATGTCATAGCCTGTCTTGTTTTCCATTTAGATCCCAAGAGGGATTAAGGAGCCATTTCCTTTGCCTCAACTTCTCAGACAGTACTGTACACAATCGTTCAGAAAGTACAACCTACCCATAAGAGAATTAAGTGCTTTAATTTCCATCAGTGGGGAGGAATTGGTATTTGCAGGGTCAGAAAGGACTGATGACTCATGATTGGGGAATAATAAAATCATAGGAACCTTGTGATGCCTAATTTATAGGGAGCTACAAGCTTTGAATATTGTTCAAACCTCTTCATTTGGCAGATGAGGAAACTGAGGCCCAGAGGGAAGCTAGTTAAGAGCAGAGCTAGCTGGGACTAGGGTAGGTCTCTGGGCTCCCAGTTTAACATCTTTCTCCATCATATCTTGCTGCTTTTGTTTCTTTCAACTGTGAATATTCTCATTGGCAGTTCTCCCCTCAGAGGTAAGATTAGAACAATGGGGTGTTGTTAAACCCCAGTTTGGGAGGGATCAGATAAGGGTGGCTGCTATTCATCAGTAGGCTGAGGGCAGTCTTTCTTTCCACATTTCCACACCTACAATCAGTAGTTAATCTGGACTGTGTTATTATCCTGCTGCACACCTCTTCTTCCTCATTCCTTCAGGAGATGAATATGGCCTGGAATTCCTATTAGTAAAATAAACTTGACTTACAAGTTCATTCAGGATCTAAGATGAATGAAACAAAGGTCAGGACAAAGAAGGGACACTAGGACTCTCAGTAAGAGTTGCTCTGTGATAGATGTTAACCATAGTGCTCACCTAGCAGAGAGGATAATTTAGTTTTGGAAATTCCCGGCAAGAGGCATCTTCGCAAAGAAGGCCTTTTGAACATTAAAGCAGGGGTAGAATTTTGATAACTTTCACCCCACTGGCATTTGCTTTCTATAATACCCTGTTCTCTGTTCTAATTTTTAGGACTTTGTTGTCTGGATGATTTGTGAATATTTGATCTCTTGCCAAGTAGACTGTAAGCACCTCCAGCATAAGGAAAATGCTATCACTCATTCTTTAATCCTCCAAAAAACTGAGGACAGGTATTTACATATGGTAAATACTTGGTAAGTACCCCTTGAGTGAATGAATGAATTTCATGTCCACTAATATTTTGAATTTAAAACTTGATGGCTTTGTTTATTAGGTTGAAAGGAAATTGTCTTCCACTATTCCAGAATGTCAAATTCAAGTCTTAGCATTCTTCCTCATGGTTATGTAAGCTTATGTATAAGCTTGGGTCTTCCTTGATGCTTGTTATTTCCAGGCTAAAAATAATTTTTGCAAAATTCTCATAAAATTTTAGAATTTTCTTACAATGTTAACTTCTCTAGTTAACAATGATTGATTTACTCTGAGCTATCTGGCCCTACATCCTCTCACATACATGTACAAGCACATACACACACACACATATATCCCCAAAAGGGGGACATATTGGGTTCCTTGTCTCTGGGACTCAAAGCCAGAGCCTCTTTATTCCTTACTCAGAGATTGTCCTTGAACAAGAAGGGTGTGTCTGTGTTATCTCTTCCCTCAGGTCTCTCACAGTGGTGAATGGAATTCTCTGGCCACCCATTTTAGTTCTTGGCCTTTGCATGGTGAAATAAAGGCTGGCTGTAGGAAGTATTTAGGAGAGGTAATGTGGTTGTCATAGAAAAAGCATGGGCTTTGAGTGAAAGTTAGATTTAAATTCCAGCTCCTCTATGAAGTTGTTTTGAGACTTTGTACTTTCTGGGCTTTTATTTCTTCATTTGTAACAGAAGAATATAGTCTCTACTTCAAAGTGTTGTTTAAAGAGCTAAATAAAATAATGAACTTAAAGTGGCTGGCTTATGGTGGACATTTTATAAATGGTAGCTACTACTAATAAAAAGAAACAAATTTGCAGTAGAAAAATTATGGCTTCATCAAACTCTAAAAGGAACAGGTAATTTTTTTACTACAACAGTATCTATTATCATTCATCAGTCTCATTTAAGTTCTCTCTGGCCTCTGATTCACAGTAAATCTTTTAAAAATAAGAGCAGGCACTCACAGTCCTCTTGTCATCACCTCCTATTAATTCTGTAGCCCCCGGACAGATTGGGCTTCTGGCCCCATCCATTCTCTGAAACTGCCTCTTTTCAGGGAAGTCCTTATTGCCAAATCCAAGAGACTCTTGTAGGTCTCAACCCCTGTGCAGCATTTGATACTATCGGCCACACTACCCTTTCAGGAAAGTGTTCCCCTTTCTCCTTAGGACTACCATATTCTTTTGGCTTTCCTTCCACTTTTCTAGATGCTTCACAGCCTCCTTTCACATCTCTTCCTTTTGTTACTCTTTTTTTTCCCTTGCTCTGTCACCCCATGTAGATAGAGTGCAGTGGTATCATTGTAGCTTACTGCAACCTCCAGCTCCTGGGCTCAAGTGATCCTCCTGCCTCAGCCTCCTGTGTAGCTGGAATTCATGCTACAATGCCCGCACACACCACAACACCTGGCTAATTTTTCTATTTTTAGTAGAGACAGGGTCTTGCTTGTGCTCAGGCTGGTCTTGAACTCCTGACCTCAAGTGATCCTCCCACCTCAGCTTCCCAGAGTTCTAGGATTATAGGTGTGAGCCACCACACCTGGCCTTTGGGTCACTCTTAAATGGCAGTATTCTTTAAGGTTCTTTCCTGGATCCTCTCCTCTTCTATGCTCATCAGTAAATTAGCCTGTCTTCAATTGCCATCTTTAGGCTAAACTAATGATTTCCCACATATATCTCCAGCTCGTCTTTCTCCAGAAACATAGACCTGTATATTCAATCAACCTCTGGACTTCACTGTCTCCTTGCATGTCCCATGGGTACCTCACACTTTAACTGTTCAAAGTGGAATCAGTCATCTTCCCATCTTTCTTATTCCTTTTTGGGCTGCTATAATAGAATATGTAAGAATGTAATTTATGAAGAACAGAAGTTTATTCTCTCACAGCTCTGGAGGCTGGGAAATCCAGGATTAAGGTGCCAACATCTGATCTGGTGAGGGCCTTCTTACTGTATCCTCATGTGGCAGAAGGCAGGAGGGCAAGAGAGAGAGCCTGCTCCTGAAAGCCCTTTTTATACCAGCATTAATCCATTTAAGGTTAGGGGACCCTTCATTCCTCAACACTTCCCACTAGGCCTCACCTCCCAATACTGTTGATTTGGGGATTAAATTTCCAACATGAATTTTTGGTGACACATTCAATCCATTGCACCTTTCTCATCAACCTCAACTCCTATGCTCTGTAGCCTAATGACTGGCACCACCATCCATTCCTTCCAGTTGCTAAAGCCAGAAATCTGGGAGTCAACTTGTTTCTTCCCCCACCCTTAGGCCCCATATCTCATTAACCACCAAGTTCTGTCAACTCTGTCTCCTTAATATTCCAATAAGTGGTTATATTCTTTTTATTCCTTTTACTACTACTTTTGCCTAGGCTATCCATTAACTGTCTTTCTTCTTCTGTCTTATCCTGCTAGTGCATTTTTCACCATGCAGCCCCAGTCCAGTGATCTTTCTAAATATAACTTTTATGATGTTGGTCTCCTATACACAATACTTTAATTATCTTTCATTACCCTCAGGAAAAAGTACAAATGCTTTGGTCCTGCTTAGAAGCCCTTTTAGTGATCTGATACCCATCTTCCTTACTAACATCATCCCTTCCTTAGCTTGTTGCCTCTTCTTCACTCTTACTCTATTCTTCTCTTTCCCTCCCAATCTCCCACCTCCATCCCAATATATTAAATACTGGATGTTCCCTGAGCTCACCAAACTCTTCACTTTGGGTCTTTGCACATGCTTTCTTTCTTAACTATCTCTTCATCTGGCTAACTCCTAATGTCATTCAGAAATCATCTTAGGTGTCATCTCCTTCAAGAAGTCTCTGCTAGTTTAGTTAGTAATAATGTACAAATGCTGATTCCATAATTGTAATAACGGTACCACTGTAATATATGATGTTAATACTAGGGGAGATTGGGCCTAGGGGTGTATGGGAGTCTCTGTACTATCTTTGCAGCATTGCTGTAAATCTTAAACAATTCTAAATAAAGAGATCATTTTTTAAAAGTCTCTACTAGCCCTCCTGTGCTGGCTTAGCTGCTGCTTCTGTGTGTCTAAAAGGCCTGTATCTACTGGTGTCCAAGTATCAAAGCACTTAGCATAATATCTTGCCATTGTCTCTGTGTCTGTCTCCTCCACTGAAAAAGAATATGAATCATTGTCTTCTCATTTTTGTATCTCTGATGCTAGCATAGTACCTAGCAAATGAGAACTGTTGAGTGTCTCCTAAGTAAATGTTTGCTGTTAAATTAGTTGATTTTAGGGAGCAGCACTAAAGCTTTTGTTTTAGGGTAAACCTAAAATTATAGGACAAAAGAATTTAAAGGTCCCAGACATTATAAATGATTTGTAGGCTCTGCTTACTACTCAGCATGACATACTTGGCAGACTTGCAGTGATGGATATGTTTGAACATCCCTACACACTGTTTATGTTTTCAAGAGAGCCCTATGACACTTGTTCCTCTGCGGGTAAAAAGCCCCAGGCCAACTGCGCTAGGTTAGTTCACTCCAGGTGAGCCTCACTGGCTGTGGTCAAATCCCAGGAGGGTGTGGACTGCCTGAGTGCAGGATAGCCAACTAGGGCAGAGAGCGAAAGAACCGGTTGGAAGAACAATGACACCACAGGGAGATGAATCTTCAGTTTAGCAATTCCAGTCCCAGTTCTTGCATTAATGAGCTGTGTGACCTTGGACAAGTGTCTAACTCTTTGTAGTCTCCAGAGTCCATATTTGTAAAATGAGGGCTTGGATTGACTGGTCTCTAAAGTCTCTCCCAGGATTGATGCTCTGGGATTCTATGAGCAGCGTGAAGACTGTAGATACCAGTGGAAGGAAGAAGGTAAGTGTGTATTAGGAGAATGTGACAACTGAACCATTGGTTCCCAGTCAGTAGAAGTGTTCAGCAAAAAGAAACCAAGCTAGGACAGAGATTTGTATAAGCCATCCTGGAAGTAGAGACCTCTGGGGTATAATAGCTCATCATTGTGTTTTAAGGCTTTAACTCAGGTCCATCAGAAGGAAGCATTTTCCGGGATTTGAATGGGGGAGGTGGGTGGCAGAGCAGTGGTAATTTTCACTTAATAGGATGCCTATTTGGGGGGGAAAGTCTTTATGTTAATTGGCCGGTTGTTTTGAGTATTTGCTTTGCGGTGAAATTATCCAAAATTTAAGTGTTGGATATGATGCAAGGAGTATCAGCTGGAATTTGTCTGGGATAGGTGTGACAGCAATGAGGTGCTTTTGACTGGAACTTTTAAGTGGGTGAATTAAAATTATTTGGAGTTTGAGGCTATGAACTATCAAGTTATAGAAATTCAGAATTGTCTTAATCCAAATGAAAAAAAAATTCTAGCTTATTTTGAATTTTACCTTTCTTAACTGGGTGGTAGTGGCTTTGGTAATTATATTAAAGATTCCTTGGGAAGCACAAAGAAAAGTATATATTTGCCTAGCTGAAAAAATATGTCATAACCAATCATTACTAGTTAAGAAGATCCAGTACCTGGTAGAGAACTTAGGGTGAGTAGAGAAGAAAATAACATTACAATTGTTAAAAATCCTAGAAAGATTCTTTTTGTTTACTGTTTACTGGTACCAGAATTTCTGAGAGGTGGGTGGAAACCCCCCACCTTTGTCCTTGAAAGAACTGGAAGTATGTAGTCACAAGGTATGCACAGGCTCTTGGCTCAGGGCAACTCCTTTCAAAGTTGATTCTTCTTCTGTGCTAAGTTTTTTCTCCTTCTTAGAAAAATAGTTACGTAACGATTCACTTGGGTTCAGGGAAGGTAGATAATCAGTTAACCTCTTAAAGGTTTTGGACTTAAATCCTAGTGGACAAGGCATCAACCAAGGCACTAGTGTAGAGATGTATGTCCTTCTTGGCCCTCAGTATCAAGGTGAGACAGGAGCAAAGAAAAGACCCTCCTGAGAAATGATGGAACCAGCCAGAAACCAGGAAGAATGAATGGAAATGTAGGGGCCTCAGGAAGAAGAGCTAAAACACAAATATAGTAGTAGTTAACATTATTGAGCATTTACTCTGTGCCAAGCATGGTTCTAAATCATTGAATATAATTATCACATCAATCCTCTGAGGCAAACTCAATTATTTCCATTTTACAAATGGAAAATTCAGGTATAGAGAGGTTAAATATTCACCCAAGAATAATTCAGTGGTAAATTGTAGAGCTAGGATCCAAACCTAAGCAGGTCATCTGCAGAATTGTTGCTATTAACCATCATGCTTTGGTGCACATGTAACCTTTCAAGGTTGCATATGACTCTTTTTTTTTTTTTGAGATGGGGTGTCTCTATTGTCCAGGTTGGCCTTGAACTCCTGGGCTCAAGCCACCCTCCCACTTCAGCCTCCAGAGTAGCTGGGACTATAAGCACGTGCTACCATGCCCAGTATGACTCACTCTGTGTCCCCAGCACTCAGCCAAGCCTGGAAAGGTAATGGACTTTGTTGAATGTTCCTGAACTGAATGGAACCCAATAGATGCAGACTGTGCCCTAACCTGGGCCATGGAGTCTGTGGGAGGTTCTGTTTGACATAGTGCAGTACTTGGGAGAAGCAGAATGCTAACCAGTCCCTGAATACTGGCAGCAGAAGCCCAGTCCAACCAGCTGACAGTGGACCATGGGCAGGATTCCTCCTCACTGCACTGACAGGGGGAGGAAAAATCACAGGCACTCAGGAACCCAGAGTTGATGGAGGTGAGGAAGCAGCCTGGTCATTTCATGGCATATACCAAGAACTCACTCTACATCAGCCCCTGGGCTGGGCACTGGCCAGTGAGAATACAGAATTAAATCATGCATATTCTGTGCCGTAGAGGACCCACATGCTAGTAGTGATAAGGGCTGCCTATGTGATAGGAATGTGGAAATTGCCTCAGGACCTCTGTCTTGGTTTGTAGAGGCAGGACTAATTCTAAATCCTATTGTCACTGTCAGTGAACTCTTAAATATTCAGCTCACTGTCCACTAACTGAATTCAGGAGATGGATTGTGTAAACTTTGGACCCCTCGATAAACTTTCTGGAGCAAAGATGTAGGGGCTAAGGTTGTGGCAAGGGTGGGTAGACAGAATATGCAAAGGGAATGTGCAATTAAAATGACTGGAGAGATGGATAGATAGAGAAAAGGGAAGGAAATAAACCCGCTCTTATGTGCATAAAACACTGAGACCTATTTATCACAATAGAAGAGGGCATTTATTCTCTGTGTTAGCCATAGAACCTTCTTTGGGGTCAAACCTCTTCAGTGATAGAGAAATTTTGGTAAACTAGGGACTTATTTGGTGATGAAGGTGATATCTGATTTGCCTGGATGGTTCTGTTTAAGCTTGTTGTACTGGTGGCATTATTTATATCACCTTATTTCACTCTCAAAAGTATACATGGATAATAAACTTTATGGTCACACTGTCCATGGGAAACAAAAAAACCCTGTATTTTTCTGGAGATCTAAATTTTAAAGCTTCTTGCTAAATAGCTTTTTCTTCAGTCACCACCGTGGCTGAATAGGAACACAACTCTTTCCTTTTCCCTCTTAGCCTGGCTGGAAACATGGAAAACTAAAATATACTTAAATGTTAATAGAAAACAAAAAAATATTTCCTTTAAAGTAGAAAAACAGATACAGGGTACAATTTCATTAAGTTCTTGCCACAGATCCACTTGATTGGCTCAGTGTAGAGTCGTCAGTCCTTGGATCGTTTTGCTCTCCTCTGCCTCGAATTGGGGGCACATAGCCAGGGACAGCCTGAAGTGGGGTGTCCATAGGGAACCACAGATGTGAGGGGGCCCTCAGCCTCTCACGTGTCCTGTTGGGCTATGGGGCCCTGAGGTATTAGTCCTTGAGGTGTCCTTCCCTCTGGACTCCTGGGAGAAGAGAGGAGGATTATTTTTTCACGTGGAGCCACCACATGAAGCACAGTAATAGTGAATGTACAATTATTATAAACTTACAAAAGAATCAGGGAGAAGAATGAAATTGGTGTTTCCTGAAGTTTAATTGAGCATTGACCTCCTCATTAGCAGCAATCAGTTCTGTTTAGTGGCCTCATTTAAAGATGGAAGATAACAAGGATTAGGGGAAAGCGCCCTTCCTCTATATAACTGTTCCTCTTCTCTCTCTCTCTCTCTCTCTCTCTCTCTCTCTCCTTACTAGTGCACCTACCTGTGTCTGTGTGGTTGTGCTGTTATTGCTAAAATCATCAAACAGGAGCTGTGACTGAGACCTTAGTCATCTATTTGTTACAAAAGCATTTTTGGACTGTTTGAACTGCTTCAATACCTCTTTCCTTTGGATACTGATGGATATTAGAAGGACTATTAATACACAATTATGGAGCATTAGGCTTGCCATAGATATTAAAGAGAATTACAGGGTCAGGGATTTATAGTCAAAATTCAAAGAGGTGTAAAAATAATGAGAAACCTCATTGTTTAGGTTTTGATGTTAGAAGCTCATCAGATCTTCAAAGATCTAGAAATGTGTAATAAAACCACATCAGCTCTCATTTCCACTTTCCCAACATAAAACAGCTAAAGATCATGGAATAAATTGATAGGAGGTAGCAAGGATGTGCTTCTTCAAGGGAAGTTCCTCTGAGAAGCTTTCTATCTCAGGAAGACCTGGGTCTTGGCTTTTGTGAATCAGTTTTAAAAGGAGGCAGATAAACTTGTGGCCGGTGATACCATCTATCGCTATTGAAGGTGAGGCGGGGTACTGAGTTCTCATGCTTCATTCCATTTAAGCCCCCATGTCACAAAGGCCACATGAGCAGGCTGAGAATGTTTTCCCGGCAGGGTCCTTGCTAGTGTTCACTTTCTCCTGATAAAGTGCCGCATTCTCCATGTCAAACCTTCTCCAAAACTTGAATAAATGCTGGGTCAATGAAGTAACATACTGATTATTTAAGAAACATGATATAACCTATCTATGAAGACTGTAGAATGCATGTAAAACCCTTCAACATTTTAAACTCTGGGTCCTAGAAAGCAATTCCAAAGGCACTGCCATCACTCCAGACTTTGTTTTCTTTTGCAAATCATTTCTGAGAAATGATACCAGAAACAACTTATTAATCTCAAAAGCAACCACACTCATAATTTTATAGTAATGATAAAAATACTGAGAGTATTTAAATTTTAATAAGAATAATGGCTAAAATGTATTATGGGCATATTGAGTGCTAGGCCTGCACTGCACTGAGAGCTTTACATGCATGGTCTTGTTTAATTCTCCCAATAATGAGTACTATTGTGTAGATATTATATTATTATCCAAGTTTTACAGGTGAATATTATTAGAGCCCAGCCTGTGTTCCTGAATTCCTGACCAAATACCCAACTATCTACTCAACATCTCTGTTTGGGTGTTTAATAGGCATCTCAGGTTTAAAATGTACAGATCTTGGCTCCTAATATTTCCCTTCTCATTGCCCTGTCCCCAATAAACTTAAACCTTCAGTCTTCCTTATCCCAGGTAATGGCAACTCTGGTTACTGAGGCCAAAAACCTTGGAGTTGCCTTTGACTCATCTCTTTTTCTCACACCCCACATCCAGTCTGGTCAGCAAATCCCGCCAATGCACCTTCAGACAATAGCCACTTCTTCTTCTTCTTCTTCTTTTCTTTTATTTTTTTTGAGACAGAGTCTCACTCTGTTGCCTGGGCTAGAGTGCCATGCCATCAGCCTAGCTTACAGCAACCCCAAACTTCTGGGCTCAAGTAGTCCTCCTGCCTCAGCCATGGAGGAGCTGGGACTATCAATGCATGTCACCACGCCTAACTAATTTTTCTATTTTCAGTAGAGATGGGGTCTTGCTCTTGCTCAGGCTGGTCTTGAACGCCTGAGCTCAAGTGATCCTCCCACAACAGCCTCCAGAGAACTAGGATTACAAGCATGAGCCACCGCACCCAGCCTTATATCCATTTTTCACACCTCAGCTACTATTACCCTGCTTCAAACCACCATCCTCTCTCACTAGGATGATTGCAAGAACCTCCTTCTGCCCTTGCTCCTTTCAAGTCTGTTCTCATCATGGAAGCCAAAGTGCTCTTGTTAAAATGAGGTTCAGAACCTCCCAGCAGCTTCCCATCTGACTCACAGTGGAAATCAGAGCCCTTAGAGTGGCTACCAAGCCTCAACAGGGACCAGTTTCTTCTCTCACCTAATCTACTTCTCTCAGCCTCCCTTACTAGGTTCAGCAAGTCCAGCCTTCTTGCATTTCCTCAGGGCAAGCCTACTCCTGCCCCAGGGCCTTCCCCTGACTCTTCCCTATACCTGGAACGCTTTCCCCACCACCATATCCACATGGTCTGGATCTGCTTCTCTGTCAGGTCTGGGCTCCAATGTCACTCTCCCAGAAAGGCCTGCCCTGACACCCCATTCTGTTTACAGCTCCCCCAGCAGTCCTATTTCTTTCCAGCTTTAGTTTTCTCCTCAGTACTTCTTACCACTAAACATGCTATATCTTTTTCGTATTTATTTAATGTATTGTCTGTCTCACTACAATAGAATGTCAGCTCCGTGAGAACAGAGATCTTTGTCTTTTTTCTTCACTGCAGTATCCTCAGTGGCCAGAATAGTGCCTAGTACATAACAGACACTCAGTTTGTTGGGTAACTGAATAAATGAGGAAATTGAGGCTTAGGATTTGCCTGACTTTACACAAATATTCAATGATAGAGCTCAGATGCAAACCCAGACATTTTGATTCTGGGCTTTAACCACTGTGTATATTGCCTGCATGGCATGTGCTGGATGGCACAAGGCCTATTTGCTTTCAATTTGAGATGTCCAAGTTTGTGGCTCTTACATGCAGTTCACGTTTTTATTTTTATTTTTATTTTATTTTTAAAGGCAGGGTTTCACTCTGTCACCCAGGCTGGAGTGCACAATCATAGCTCACTTCAACCTTAAATTCCCTGGCTCAGAGTAATCCTCCTGCCTCAGCCTCCCAAGTAGCTGGAACTACAGGTGCAAACCACCCTGCCCAGCTAATTATTTTATTTTATTTTTGATAGAGACTGGGTTTAGCTATATTGCCCAAGCTGGTCTCAAACTCTGAGTCTCAATTGATTCTCCTGCTTTGACCTCCCAAAGTGCTAGGATTACAGGCATGAGCCACCTTGCCCAGCCAGTTTGCCTTTTCAGTGCTGTGATGTTTTCTGTACCACATTTCAGTCACCATCTCATGACATAGAGTGCAGAGGCTTTCAAATTTGCATTTTTAATAATTAATACTTTGTTAAAAATTCAAATTCCAAATAGCATGTCCTGAAAAGTCTTCCTCCAAGAATGTGATCAAGGGAAGTTCTGGGGAAAGATATTCTGGTGATATTCTGTTTCTTGGCCTAGGAGGTGGATACAACGGTGGTTGTTTTATTCTTACTCTTTAAACTGTGCACAAGTGTTTTATATACAATTTTATATATCCAATACATTTTATAATTTAAAAAAGTTCTCCTCATATTCCTGTTCATTCTCCTCCCTGGAAGCAACCAATGTCACCAGTTTCTTGTGTGTCATTCCAATGATTTTCTATACTTATACTATACACCCACACACACACACACACAATTTTTTATTCTCCTCTATCTTTTTTAAAAGTTGTGGTAAAACATACATAACATAAAATTTATAATCTTAATTATTTTTAAGTGTACAGTTCAGTAGTGTTAAGTACATTCACATTGTTGTACAACCAATCTCTAGAACTCTTTTCATCTTGCAAAATTGAAATTCTATACCCATTAAACAATAACTCGCCATTCTTCTTTCCCTGCAGCCTCTGCCACCTGCCATTCTACTTTCTGTCTCTATGAATTTGGCTACTTTAGGAACCTCATATAAGTGAAATCCTGTAGTATTTGTCCTTTTGTATCTGCCTTATTTCACTTAGTCTAAGGTCCTCAAGATTCATCCATGCTGTAACATGTGTCAGAATTTTCTTCCTTTTCAAGAATGAATAATATTCCATTGTATGTTTATATTACATTTTATTTATTCATTTATTTGTCAGTGAACACTTGGGTTGCTTCTACCTTTTGACTATTGTGAATAGTGATGCTATGAATATGGGTGTACAGATATTTCTTTGAGGCCTGATTTCAATTCTTTTGATTGTATATCCAGCAGTAGAATTGCTGGATCATATGGTAATTCAATTTTTAATTTTGGGGGGAATTGCCACACTGTTTTCCATAGTGACTGCACCATTTTACATTTCCACCCATTACTTTTTCTTATAGACAAATGGTAGCATACTGTTCATACTAGCTTATATCTTGCTTTTTTCATTTATCATATCATATATCTTAGAGACTGTGCCATTAACACATGAATAAATTTCTTATTTTTTTTTAAAAAGAAAGATGCATTGCATTCCATGCATAAGCATACTAAAATTTATTTAACCAGTCTCCTATTGATGGACATTCCAGTTGTTTCCAATCATTTTCTATAATAAATAATGCTTTAGTTAATATCTTTGTGCAAACATCACTTTGTCTATGTAAAAATATATTTGTAGGCCAGGTGAGGTGGCTCACGCCTGTAATCCTAGCACTCTGGGAGGCCGAGGCGGGCAGATTGCTCGAGGTCAGGAGTTCGAAACCAGCCTGAGCAAGAGCGAGACCCTGTCTCTACTATAAATAGAAAGAAATTAATTGGCCAACTAATATATATAGAAAAAATTAGCCAGGCATGGTGGCGCATGCCTGTAGTCCCAGCTACTCGGGAGGCTGAGGCAGGAGGATTGCTTGAGCCCAGGAGTTTGAGGTTGCTGTGAGCTAGGCTGACGCCATGGCACTCACTCTAGCCTGGGCAACAAAGCGAGACTCTGTCTCAAAAAAAAAAAAAAAAAAAAAATATATATATATATATTTGTAGAATAACTTCCTAGAAGAGGAGGTACTGGGTCAAAGGGTGTATGTATTTGTAATTTTGATAAATATTGCCAAATTTCCCTTCGTGGCCTTTGTACCAATTTGCATTCTCATCAGCAGTGTATGTGAGAAGTTAAACGTTCTTAACCTTGAGTTCACAGACCCTAAATTATAAAATATTATATTTTTTGTGCATATGTGAATCTATGCATTCTTCTGGGGATAGCCTCTGTCCCCAGATCTCGAAGGACTCAAAATCTCCCAAAAAGTTAAGAATCTTTGCTTAGAGAAGTCCCACTCTTGAAGGTCTAATTTAAAGAAGGAATGTATTCAAATTATATAGTGATTTTGAAAGGATTCTTTATTTTTCAAAGGAGTCACTGAAAATATATTGTGCATTTACAGTGCAATGAGATTGATGAAATCAAATATGCACACTTACTTTAGTAAATTCTTTTGCCCAAGTGTATCAGTTCTGTGAAGATTCAGAGTAAATCCCTCTACAATAAAATCTGTCTACAGAAAGAATTGGAGTCTCCAGTTAACACTCCTCTTATTTTGAATAATATCAAACTTGTAGGCATAGTTTTGGCTCTGTTATGTATAAGATGCTGTATTTGGAAACATGTCTGACATACTTCAGTATACAGAGCCTAATGCAGAGCATGCCACACAGTAAGCCCTCAATGCCTATCATCTGTATGCTCTTTTCCCTTTATCCTTCATGCTAGAATTTGCAGCATTTCACAGATCTGGTTATAATGAAATTGGACCCAAAGTGATTCTCTCAGCCTATGAGAGAGGCCAGTGGTAATTCCTTGTGGGTCAGCCTGGAAATGGGCTCTTTAGTCCTCAGCTGAGACCTCAGCTCTCTGGCTCTCTCCTCCACTTGGGCCCCAGCATGTGTACAAAATATACTTAGGCCCTTGTCTTCTGCCTTGTTTCCCTGACCATTTATAGGCCTAGAAACCCTGACCTATATGCCAGGGCTATTATGTGGATTGACCAGTAAACCATAATTAATAGTGAAGTAAACATTCATCATTGTTGTCACTGTTTCCAGTCTGGGTTCCTGACTGGGAGAGAGAATGTGCTTGCACAGTGGCTCTCTGTGGGAGTTCAGAACACCCTACAAACCTATGAAGGGTATGTTCTCCTTTGAAGTATGCTAAGAGTACCTCAAACTCTTTTAAAGGACTTGAGTTCACACTGGAGGGATGTCCTGTTTGTAAGTGACTGCAGGGAACCTAGTCACTGTTCCCAATATCATAAGGGCTGCCATGGGGCAGATGATGTGGAGTTGTCCAAAGGACAAAACTAGGACCAGTGGGGAGGCAGATATTAGCCTAAGAATGGGAAGAACTTTAACAGAGCAGTTCAACTGGCACCAACTGCCTAAAAATAACAAGGAGTTCTTTCCAGTCATAGAAAAGTTTAAGCAAAGCCTGGAGGATTTTTAATAATATTTTCAAATAATTTATTGATTGATTGCCTACCATGTATTAGGGCATAGTGCTAGAGAATCCACAATGTGATTTTTTCAGCACTCAAGCTCACAAGACTACTGTGTATAACCAAGAGGCTAACTTAGTAATTTACAAGGAAAACTAGAATTGCTGAAGGCTCAAGTCCTATGACTACAGCAGCATCCTAGCCCTGTAAGCAGGCTGCATGAGGAGTCATAATTAGGTGTCAGTTTATTAACTCATAGTAAGAAATATAATTGCCAAAGGATGCCCAAGTCCAATGGCTAATGTATTTATTTCCTGTAGGTGGATCTCCTTGAGAAGCTAAACTATAATTAGATTGCTTGATACATCTGGAATTCAAACAAGGGGAAAACATATAAAGAATGTTTAGAGGCACCTGGCCTACACCACTGTAATAGGAAGACACTTGTCACCAGAATTACCTGGGTCGCCTTCTTAACCAGAGCCACTTTGCCCTGGATGGTATTAAATGAGCATTGCCAAGGTTTGCTTGTCTGAGCCTCTTTGCTCGTATTTTCATAGCTAGTCAACCTCCCTTCTAATTGAGCTTTTCTTCTTTAGCTGTATTAATACTTTCAGCCAGATTTCATCAAGCTTTCTTGATCTGAGAACCATTCTGTTCCTTTACGGTGACTTAGCAAATCTCTGCTCTAATCCATTATGTGTTGATGTCCTACTTTAACTCTCAGAGGAAAATCTCATTTTCAATTCTTTCAGGATCACTCACTGTTGCCTTGAGTACTGACAACACTTACAGCATGGAAATTCTAGGGCAACCCCCAAGCCCCAGATGGCTTAGAACAATCTTATTTAACATTGTCAGAATTTCACAAACTAGATAAACCTCAGTCATAATAACCCCTTCCATTCCATTCATGTGTTTCTTTGTAATAAAAACACATGATCACGTCTGTTATTTTATTCCATCTTCCTAAGAACTCTTGAGGTAAAGGGCAGAGATAAAAGGCAGGGCTGGGAGTTGCTCGTGGTCACACAGTTAATAAGAGACAGACAGAGGTCAGATCCCAGGCCACTTCCTATTACATCCCACTGGGTCACCATGAAAAAGAAGAGAGTTTTCTTTTAAATTCCATTTACATTGAAATGAAATATCAGATAACACTATTGTTGAATTTACCCACTCGAAGATCAAGCACAGAAGTCAGACGTTGAGGCTTAGCATGAAAGCCACAGTTGAAAATCCTAGTGTGGGAAGTAGGGCTTGAGTAGCAGTGCTGTGGATCTGTCCAGTCCCATCGCTACATCTAGGAGGTGGAACAACAGGATTAGACAGACCCCCGAGGGCAGAGCTGGCAGGAGCAGTAGGAACAAAGACCAAATCATAGATTGGAAGGCATATCAGGGAGCCCAGAGTTAGAAAAGAGAGGGCTAGTGTTCCTGAGGGATATTGCCACCAAGCTGCATGGAACATAGGGCTGAATAACCCCTCTCAGACTCAGGGGGCTTTTCCTCCAAACACTGCTGGCTATACGAGGATCCATTCCTACTCTTCGCTTCTTTCCCTAAATCATTATTGAGTACTCACATTGTGCCAGGCTCAGGTCTAGGTATCTTATTTTGCTCATAACCAGCTTAAAGGTTGTATTACCTCTGTCCTACACCCAAGAAACTGTGACCCTTAGAGGTCAAGTAACTTGCCTAAGGTCACTAATATATGATGGAAGTGGGTTTCTAAGGCAGGTTTATTTGGATACAAAACTCCCATGAGAGTCCATTCTCTGGATGCTTTGGAGCTCAGCGGGCTGAGTCTTCTCAGCCAGTGATGTCCAGATTACAGAGCTGGCAGGAAAGGGGGAGGGGGGGCAGCTGCTGCTCACTCCATAAAGGTAACCAAGTCTGTCCACACAGACAACTGCAGACCAATTAAAATGGTGCATGAGGTAATTAAGGACTGTGAATGAGATGCCATTGTTCTGAGGTGCCATATAGCTGCCAGATAATAACAGCCTTGGGCAGGGCCATTCTGTGAAATTGGATGACTTAAGTGACAGGATTAAAACAAAAAGGACAAGATACCTGCAAGACATAAATTCATACTTTCAAATCTAATCTTTAATACAGTTCAATTTCAGAAATATTTATGGAACTGAGGTCAGGGAACAATGCTAGATATTACAGGGGACACAAGAATAGGTGGCACTCTGTCCCTGACTCAAGAGTGGCAATTCTCCATCCTCATTGCCCCTTCTCATCAGCGCCAACAGTCCCTTTTATCTGGACTATGCAGTCATCTTCTAAATGGTATCCCTGTCTCTTTCCTTAGCCACAATCCATGGAAAACAACTTTGGTCACATAAATTTCCCACTCAGAAATGCTTCTGACTGCCTACAGATTCAGTGCAAATATCTTACCAATATGTAAAGCCTCCACAGATTGGTCAAAATTCACTTTTCTAGGCTTTTCTTCAATTATGTCCTTCTACTCCACCATGTACCCTATATTCCAGCCTTATGGGTTAATGCAGTTTCCTCAAACACTTGTCTCTTTCTTTTCCCATCTGTTTGCCTTCTTTGACTCTGATATGAATCATAGCACGTCATCTCCTTCAGTCTGTGACTAGAGAAATCTTGCTCACTTTTCAAAGCTCATGTCAAATGCCACTTCTTCCCTAAAGCACTCCTCTAATGGCACGTCATCTCTGTCTACATCATCCTCCATTGCACTTGGTCTGTCCTTCTCTTGTGTTGCATAGCTTTCCTCCAGTGAGTTCCCTGAGGAACTGGTTCTGGAATTGGCTTTGTCATTTTCCTCTTACGTAGCACAACCTAGCACAGTATTTAGGTGGAGTGAATTATACTGAATGGAATGGAGGAGGTAAACCCAGCCCAAAGTGACTTAAACATGCCAAAATGACAGAGCTTCAAAGTGGGATTAAATCCAGGTTGGAGTGGGGAGAAAATTTGTTTTTCTCCTTTGTTTTCTCCAAATAAAAATCCTGTTTATTTGAAACAGGAAAGACTTAGAAAGGTTACATTTTTTTCATGTAAACCTTTCCTGACTTCTCCTACTCAGTGACATCTATCCCTCCTGTATCCCCCACCGTGGTATTCACAACCCAGTATTTAATTGTATACTTGTTTGTCTGATTTATCAACCAGATTAGAAGATCCTTGAGGTCGGAGAGCAAGCCTTAATCTCTGTTATAGCCTTGTGTCTAGTTCAGTGCTTGGCACATGGCAATTGCTCAACAAATATTTGTGGGAAAAGGGGAAAAAAGGTAAGAGGGAGGAAGGAGATATATTCATGTAGATAGAAGAGGGCAAAAACTGCAGAGGAATTGAATCCAAAATGGTATAGTCATATGTGGGGACCCTGCCATATTGTCTTGGTGGATTAGCTTGATAGAGTGAAGGTGGTTACTGCTTTTTTTATTACTATTTTATTTTATTTTTGAGACAGAGTCTCACTTTGTTTCCCAGGCTAGAGTGAGTGCTGTGGCATCAGCCTAGTTCACAGCAACCTCAAACTCCTGGGCTCAAGCGATCCTACTGCCTCAGCTTCCTGAGTAGCTGGGACTACAGGCATGCACCACCATGCCCAGCTAATTTTTTGTATATATATTTTTAGTTGGTCAATTAATTTCTTTCTATTTTTAGTAGAGATGGGGTCTCGCTCAGGCTGGTTTTGAACTCCTGACCTCGAGCAATCCGCCCGCCTCAGCCTCCCAGAGTGCTAGGATTACAGGCGTGAGCCACCACTTCCGGCCCATACTGCTTTTTTGTAGGTGCTAATTGACACTGAGTAAACAAGGGAAAAGGAAAAACCAATAACCCTATATTCCCAGATTCATTTGTCCCACTCCTCCCCCGCATCCTGGAATTGGTGCTGTGATACATTTCTCAATAGGAGATTATTAGAAGACAGTTGGCAGCTACACTCCATCCGTACTCTATAACAGAGGGTCATTGTGATTGCTGGAGGTTTCACTAACACAAAGAGCAATCAAATGGCCACTTAAGTAAAGGTAGCTCTTTAAAAAGCAAAAATCAAAGGCTTCCAGATGAGGCTAGAATTCCTCCCCACCCCCACTTCTATACAGATCAACAAAATAAGGAGTGGAGCACTCACTTTTATCTGCCTCCAGGTTAAAGTATCAAAGCCCAGTGGAAGAAGCAGTGGCTTGGCATTACTGAAAACCAAGCACAAGTAGTATTCCCACCACTTACCAGGCACACAACTTAAGGCAAGTGCCTTAATCACTGAGGATCATTTTCCTCATCTATAAAATGGGAATAAATAGTATATTCTCCACAGGACTGTTGTGAGAATTAAATAACGTGTAACATAAATCAGTGGTCCCCAACCTTTTTGGCACCAGGGACCGGTTTCATAGAAAACAATTTTTTCATGGACTGGGGTGTGGTGGATCATTTTGGGATGATTCAAGTGCATTACATTTATTGTGCAGTCAAACCTCTCTGCTAATGACAATCTGTATTTGCAGCTGCTCCCCAGCGCTAGCGTCACTCTCTCAGCTCCACCTCAGATCATCAGGTATTAGATTCCCATAAGGAGTGTGCAACCTAGATCCCTCGCATGCGCAGTTTACAGTAGGTTTGTGCTCTTATGAGAATCTAATTCTGCAGCTGATCTGACAGGAGGCCGAGCTTATGTGGAGATGTGAGTGATGGGGAGTGGTGGTAAATATAGGTGGAGCTTTGCTCACTTGCCCACTGCTCACCTCTGGCTGTGTGGCCTGGTTTCTAATAGGCCACCCAACCAGTACCAGTCCACAGCCCTGAAGTTGGGGACCGCAGCCATAAACAACTCAGTCCAGCACAGGACATAGAGAATGGTAGCTATTGATCATCATGATTTAAAAAAAAAAAAACTATTGAGGTAAGTATTCAAGCTCTTAACAAAGTAGACAGCTGTTATGTGATATTTCAGAAATCCTGTTAGATGTTACAGTTGTCTGGTGGAGCTTTCTTAGGGCACTTGATATTCCTTTCAACTCCTATTTTATTGTATCTTTTTCGTATGCCTATATTTATATGCTACAGAAGGCATGACACAGTTATGCTGATTTTTAGCAATAATGAAATTATCTACTGGTCCCTACTTATCTTCAGCTTGTTTACTACTATTTCAGGCTATATGTACTAGGAACACATTATAAAGCACCTTCTTTACTATAATATTTTAGAATGTATGTTTGCAATATCACTTTGAATAATCCAATTCCCAATAGAGATCGTTCATGCTTTGTTTAAAAAAAAGTTATGCTTGTAAGATGATTTGACATCCAATATTGTCATTATTATTGTAGTTTTTAATTTAATTTAAGTTTTTTCAGTTTGCTTGTTATCTATTTTGGTATAGAAAATGAAAACATTTTCTTGCATGTATCTAAAATGATAGCTAGAAATTTGTGGGGAGGGAAGAAGGAAGAAAGAGAGAGGGAATGATTGATTCTTCATCATAATATTTCACACCAGGAAGGTGAAGAATAGAGAGTCAATGAGGAGGAGAAAGGAGGTAGGGAACAGGAAAGGCTTACACTAGGGTAGACCTTCTTTAATTGTTCATTGAATGAATGAGTGAATTGTAACAGGGTGTTAGACTGGAAGTTTCCACAGAGAATCAAGACTCAATAGCTATCATATACCCAAATTAGTGAGAAAGATCACCCTGAGGAACTTAAAACAGAATTTAGCAGAAAGTGGTTACATGACTCTTACACTTTCATCCTCATCAAGTGTTGAAAAATAGCGTGATTGGAGGCTTTCATGGCTGGGCATAGTGACATGTGCTTGTGGACCCAGCTACTCCAGAGGCTTAGGCAGGAGGATGGCTTCAGCCCAGGAGTTCAAGGCTAGAGGGAGCCATGATTGTGCCACTACACTCCAACCTGGACAAAAGAGCAGGACCACATCTCCTAAAAAATAAAAACAAAACCAAAAAATGATTTGGAGGCTTTTGAAGAGGACTTTTTAAAGGATTTCTTTGGAGGGAGCAGGGGTAAGGAACGTGTAGGTACCTGCCTCACCTTGCCTTAACAGGACCACTCAAAGCTTGAACTTGAGCTGTGTCTCCTGCAGTTGTGAGTCCAGGGGACTGGGTATGACTCTCACCCTGGAAATTTATATGAAAAGAGCCGGCTGGGCAATGCTTTGGCAGCAGAGCAATGGAGAGTTACTGCTATTTCCAGATTGGCCAATGCTCCCAGAATTTTTTCAGGCAAAGAATACTTTGAGGAGAAGATATGGACTCCTACAGGGGAGAACCAGCATAGGAAGCCCCTTAGATCCATTTAACAGGGAGTGAATAGACCCCAGCTTAGGAGAAACTGGATGAGGGCTGCTGGGATTTCTAGGACCTAGAAAGGAAGCTCCTACCTGAATAGGGTGATCAGGTTAAGGGATCCTTAAGTGAGAGACCACCAGGGTTGAGGGAGGAAGCAGGTCTCTGGGGAACTCACAATACTACCACATAAGAGAGTTAGTTTTAGGCTACTGCTAGGCCTAGCTAATGTGCCACTGTCTTGCCAAGGTCCCAAGCAAGCACTTTCTGTTCACCTCTTTTCTCCTCCTTCTCACTCCTTCTCCAGAAGGGGGCAGAAACCCCATTTAACAAGATGCGGGTATAAGGAAGGGAAGAGAAGATTTGCATCCTGGTTTTCCACTTGCTGAAAGACCCCTGACTGAGATTAGGATCTATTACTGCATGATGTGGATGTTTTAATTTATTAAATTGAAACTATATTTGTTGTTGTGACTTAAAGTGAAAGTAGGACTTTCAGCTCCTTAGGAGTGATCAGCCAAGTCCAGGAGCATGCTGAAGTTTATATCTAGTGGCAGAGGAAGATGTCTTCCTATTCCACCCTGATAAATTTAAAAGGGAAATAGAATAAAAACAGTGTTTTTGTTATATTCCATTAGTTTTGGTTATTTGGCTTACTGGCTACAGAATGAATAAATGAACAGATGGATAAATGAATGAATGACTGTTGCTTATAGTAGGATGCAATGAGATTTAAACTTAAGGCTTTTAAAAATGGAATTATTTCTAAGCTCTTTACATATCAGATACAAAAAAATTGAATTCTTATAATGTGTTATTACTTTTGGAAGGTATGTAGTGGTAGATGGTTGATTATTCTGTAGCTCTTAGTTATGTTAAAGTCCTATGTTAAAATTAACACCACTCTTTCTGTTTCCTGCTACCTCCAAGCTACAACAAGTGAAGAGTGTCACCAATGTCTATCCTTTACTTGTTAGGCCCCTAACCTCCTTTTAATCTCTTAGTGCCTTCATGACCTGCTCAAAACCGCAGCCAGCTGTTCTGCTGAGAAGGTGCTGAGAATGCATTCATACTCAGGTGTAAGGAGTTGCTGAGTTGGCTATATGCTTGCTTCCAGGAACATTTTTGTTTTAACAGTAAAAGTGCCTGAGTTCAAAGAAGTAATACCTTCATGGTGGATTTTGGGCATCTGAAGCAGGCAAATATCAAAGAGGATTTCCTGGGAACCATGCTGGGCCATGTGGGTGGGAGACTGCTAATTTGCCTGAGATGGTGAATGTGAAAGCATGAACTTAAGGTACCATGCAAATGTGAGCTACTATTGTTATCATTATTCTTTAATCACTGCAAATAATGACAATAGACTTGTAAAGTCTTCTTTAAAAGGTTATATACGCATACGGATGCTTCTGCTGTCCTTATCAAATTATCTCATTATAACTGGAATTTCTTGAGCATCTCAGAAGCAATCCTCACACATCAGACAGACATATTTCCAAAAACCAAAAGTTAGTCGCTCACAGGGCATTTATTCTTTTTCCTCTTTCTACTACCACCTGTCCAGAAGCATTTCTGCTTCAGATTCTATCAATCCCATCTTGCAATTGAGGCAGAAACTCCAGCCTGGCTTGAGCTTTTTTTTGTGTTAGAAATGATAAGAAACAGCTGTCCTCAGATTAATGCCATCATCCCTGTTATGATTCAGCCATTCAGCTTGTGGCAGCAATTGCGTGTTAGATGAATGTCTTTCTAAATTCAATCACCCCAAAATAAATACATTGCAGTAGCCTCATTAAACAAAATTGGATGCAAGGAGAGGATGGCACTGACTGATAGGAAATGAGAAAGAAGTAGGATATTTCAAAGCTGCACGCATCCATTTGCCCTCCAGAAACCTCTTCTAGGCCCTTGTTCAGCTTTAGCACATTTGGTCTTGTGTTTTTTATTTTTTTAAAGATGCTTATGTATGTGGTAATGCTTTCTCAAAGAGAGATTTTTTTTTGAAATGACATAAAATAATGTATATTCATATTGCCAGATAGTCATACAAAATAGGCAAATATGTAGATCTCTTGTATGGCGTTTAGTATGTATTGTCCTGCTCTTCAGTAGATCATTCAAATATTGTAAAGTCTAACCACATGGTAGACACTGTGTTAGATGCTAAGGGGATGTTAAACTGGATTCATTCATGCATTCATTCATCCAGTGTATATGTGCTGAGACCTACTTTGTGCTGTGTCCTATGCTCATTGTTGGAAGTACAACTGTGAACCAGACACCCTCTGGTTGGAAATGGTGCTTTATCTCTGTAAGGAAACAGAAAATCTCCAGGCAGGAGGCAGCACTTGGGTTGAATTTTGAAGTCTGTGAAAAGTTTTGAAGTAAAGGCCCTTCTACGCTAAGGAAACAGTGTAATGAAGATCAGATATTTTGGCAAGGGGCTAGGGACTAGGAAGAACAGAAGCACACAAGGGAGTCATAGATACTGCTGGACACAGGCGTCCAATTAAGGTAAAGACTTTGAATTTATTCTGTAGGCACTTGGGAGCCATTGTAGAAATGGTATGATTAGAATTGTGCACAAGGAAATTCAATCCAATGGCAGGTTATGGATAGAAATGATTGGGGATAGGAGGCTTTAGAGATGGGAGTGTATTTAGGAGACCATCACAAGTTCAGGCCCAGAATAAACAAGGGTCTAAGGTAGGGCTGTAGCAAATAAGCATTGGAGACACAAACATTAATTATTAAAAGGAAAAAAAATCAATGAATCTGTGACTGCGGATGTTTTAGGCTCACTGTGTTCCTCTGGGCATTAGATTTAATTTTATAGATTACGGCAATGTGGGAGAGAGGTGTGTCTGGTTGAGGGTCCCAACGGGAAACAGAATCTAACTGAGATGGTTAGAGAGAATCTAATGAAGGCACTACTTGCAGAGGTGTGGGTAGGGTCAAGGAAACAAACAAGGGGGTTGTGAGGCATCTAGAGATTAGCAAGAGTAGGAAGCTGTTAACACTCCTAAGGGGTAAGGGGGGAAATGTATTGCCAATTTCCAGTGAAAGCTGGAGTCATGGAGGAGAGGCCACCCAGCAAGTGCAGTGGTCTAGGAAGCATGAAGGGAGCAGGAAAGGGCTAACCTTTAAGGTTATAGCCTTTAAGGGGACAGAGCAGGAGAAAAATGGGCAAAAATATATATGGGGGAGAGGGAAATGGGCCAAATGGAGAAAACCAACATAGAACACTACATTTTGCCATATTCTAGGTGATATTTAATATCTTGGAGCTTCTTTTTTTTTTTTTTTTTTTTTTTGAGACAGAGTCTCGCTTTGTTGCCCAGGCTAGAGTGAGTGCCGTGGCGTCAGCCTAGCTCACAGCAACCTCAAACTCCTGGGCTCAAGCAATCCTCCTGCCTCAGCCTCCCACGTAGCTGGGACTACAGGCATGTGCCACCATGCCCGGCTAATTTTTTATATATATATCAGTTGGCCAATTAATTTCTTTCTATTTATAGTAGAGACGGGGTCTCGCTCTTGCTCAGGCTGGTTTTGAACTCCTGACCTTGAGCAATCCGCCCGCCTCGGCCTCCCAAGAGCTAGGATTACAGGCGTGAGCCACAGCGCCCGGCCTCTTGGAGCTTCTTAAATCCTAGAGATTTCAGACAAAGGGGTTTCTCTTGAAACCTAATTCCAATATGATCATTATCACACACTTGATAATCAAAGCTAGTAATAAAATCTAATAAACAGTGAGTGAACAATTTGTTGAATCTTGATGATATTAATTCCTGCTGTGCCTATTTTGTAAGGTTATTATGAAAATAAATTGAGATAAAGAATGTAAAACTTTTTCAAAATTAATTTTTGGTATAAATGACTAAAAAGGTTTTAAAGGTTATTATTGTCATCTGGAATCATTCCATTTTTGTTTTGGTGCCCTCCACCTGACCAGCACAGTGGCTGGCCCAGAGGGTTGCTCAGTCAATGTTTATGGCAATGAATTAACTTGAAATTAATTCTGAACACACACATTCTTTCTCCCATGATTCATGCATGATGTCTTTCAATCAGCTTTGTTACTGAGGGACTTTTTACCTCCTTCAACATGCTATACACTTCAACAACATGTCAGGAAAAAATTAAGACCACTCAGGATTAAAATAGTTGGGAAATACTTCGCTCATCAAGGGAAAATTCCTTCATATGTTCTTGAAGTGAAACATCGTTATTATAATAGCTTTGACCTAGTATCCCAGGTCTGAACATGGGATTCCTTAACTGAGTTGCTAGTTTTCTTTCACAGCTTTAAACAGCTGTATACACTGTGGTTTGGAGGAGGGAGTAGTTTGAAAGATGAAAAGCACTTGGAAGCTGTTTGAAAGCTCTAAATCCCATGTGTGAAAAGACTTAGTTCTTATACGGTAATTGCTTTTTTTATTCTGATCCTCAGGGGTAGGCCCTAAATGAGATAATAGGCTGATTCCATCTCTAATACTGATGATTTTGCCTCTGCATTCAGATCTCTGATTTTGTGAAGTATGTTAGATGAAGTACTGGCAGAGGGCTCCCTACTGGGAAGGCATTAGAGGGAAGTCCTATATATTGCTTGCTTCATCGAGCATGGTAGACTCCTGCACCCTCGGGAGTGCTCCCCGTTTACTTGTCCCTGACATCAGCACGAATAAATGAAGCCAACCAAGTGCCTAGCTCTCCTGAACTCTGGGCAGTTCCTAAATGCTTAGAGGGTCAGCTGGCCATGGGTCCTGGGTCCTATTGATATAATTGATTTAAATTGCTTTCAGAGCTAAAAGACCTGGAGAAAATGTGTAAGGAGCTGAAGGAAGGTGTGGAGCATGGAGAAGAGAGAACTGGTGTGATGTAGTTCTCACAGTGCAGCCATCTGGTGGGGGCAGGGGCGGGGGTAGGGGTGGGAGCAGGGGCGGGGGTAGGGGTGGGAGCAGGGGCGGGGGTAGGGGTGGGAGCAGGGGCGGGGGTGGGGTCAGGGTCGGGGGCGGGGGCGGGGACATCTCTCCTTGTGTCCATAGCTTTGCCCCTCCATGCCCAGCATGATCCTCTGCACTTAGTTGGCTGTGAGCAGAGCTACTCAAACTGTGGTCTGCAGATCAGCAGCAGCAACACCTGGAAGCTTGTTAAAAATGCATATTATGGGCTTCACCTCATACATTCCGAATCAGAATCTTTGGGGGCCGGGAGCCTAAAATCTGTGTTTTAGCAAGGCCCCTAGGGGATGTGTGTGCACTTTGAAGTTTGCAAAGCACTGGTTTAGAGTACAGATATTGCTTTACAGGTGATTGCAAGCGTGTCTTCATCCCCTTTAGTGTAATAGAGATCCACATGTAATTGGGCTTTTATAGTCATCGCCCGTTATTCCATCTTCCAGGTCATCTTTGCTAATGCAGTTTTCCCTACACTTCCCTAGTCATTTCTTTCTGCTGCCATGGTCCTGCAGAAGCATGATCCTTTCACACTCCACTCCTTCAACTCCAGTTGGAGGAGTTGGAAACTACTGTCTTCAAGGACCCCTTCATTCCACCCTACACTCCTTACCTCAATTCCCCAAGTTGTAGAATTTTCCTCATCTTTGTCTTTCTTGGTTCAAGGGCCATGTTAAATCCCCAAGACACCTCTTTGCTTCCCCTTAAATTTTAAGTTTACTTTTTTATCCTCTGCCTTCCTCTTCAATTTCTTTTCTTTTTTTTTGTTATTCTTTTATTTCTTTTTTCTTTAGTCCCCTCAGAATGGACACATACTCTTCTTCAATTTCTGAAATAGCTCTCCTGACAAAGTTTTATTTCTTGCTCTTTATATTTCTGGCACCTTCCCATGTCAGAATCCACGTGAATCTTTTTTTTTTTTTTTTTTTTGAGACAGAGTCTCGCTTTGTTGCCCAGGCTAGAGTGAGTGCAGTGGCGTCAGCCTAGCTCACAGCAACCTCAAACTACTGGGCTCAAGTGATCATACTGCCTCAGCCCCACCTGAGTAGCTGAGACTACAGGCATGTGCCACCATGCCCGGCTAATTTTTTCTATATATATTAGTTGGCCAATTAATTTCTTTCTATTTATAGTAGAGACGGGATCTCGCTCTTGCTCAGGCTGGTTTCGAACTCCTGACCTCAAACAATCTGCCCGCCTCGGCCTCCCAGAGTGCTAGGATTACAGGAGTGAGCCACCTCGCCCCGCCCACGTGAATCTTAAGAGTTAGGGTTTTCTCCTTTTATCTCCAGTCATTGTTGGGTTTTCATTTTAAACAGCTCAATTTTATTTCATCATGCCTTTCCTCAAGTGGGTTACTCTTAATGTCTTTAGTTTTGAGTTGCTGAGTGGTGGAGGATTCGTACTTTCCGAGTACTGGGTGCTCGGAAATAGGGCAGTGACTTTCAATGGCACAGTTAAAAGCAGAATAAGGCTCAAACAGGAAAACCCAGTACTGAAAGACCCCAGTTACTAATGAGGCATGCTCTTTTGCACATAGTAACCACTTAAGAAAATCTGTGTTAAATGAAAAAAAGTAATTTTCAGACCTACAAGCTTTTGCTTATGTATGTCTTTTCACCTAATTGCTGTGAGCTTGGATTTCCGTAGAAGACTTTTTGTAGTGCTCCATGGTGCAAGGCTGTGTGCACCAATACTTCGAGTCCTAGTTGTCTTTCTTCTGCTTCTGTGATAATGGATGAGGCAGCAGGATGGAGTTTTACTGGAAAATGTGAAGGAAACTCTTGGACTCAGGACAAAAGAGAACTTGTAAACAGATTAGTCTTTGGGGAAATCTTACTGCAAATTGCTCTGAAGAATGTAGAGAGAAGAAGGACAGAGAAACAGAAAGGAGGAGAAAGGTGGAATCAAGCTTTAAAAGCAAACAGAAATAATAGCTTAGATTGGATGGGTTTGCTTCATTAATAAGCCTAGTGATCCAAGGAGTCTTATTTGATTAATAGCAACTGTATTTAAAATTTAAATGTAAAACAAATTTTATAGATACAAAGTGCTTATCAGACCCTTATCGCTCCTGTTTGGGTTTTCAACTAATGTAGCTACCTAAGAGGAGGCCACTTGTAGCACAGTGAGGAGAAGGGATTTAGGCTTGACTTTACCATAATCTTAGTGTGTGATCTTTGGCAAGCCTCTTCCCTTCCTGGTGCTCCAGTTTCTTCTTCATGAAATGAGTAGTTTAGATCAGGTCAGTGGTTCTAAATGTGTGGTCTCTGAACCAGCACCATCAGCAGCATCTAGGAACTTGTTATTAATAGAAATTCTACTACATCAGAAACTTGGGGCCCAGAAATCTGTCTTTTAACAAGCTCTCCAGATAATTCTGATGCACACTCAAGTTTGAGACCCACTGGACTAGAGTCATTTTATGTTTTTGTAAATGAGGAAACTGAAGCCCACACAAAGCAGAAGGTAGGCAGTTGAGGCACAGGTCGGCGCTTGAGGCCACTCATTCACAACTATTTGGTCATGGAGCAGAGTAGGGGCTGCTCTCTATGGAACTGACAGAGTCACAGTGCTGTCCTTCCCTTACTCCAGTACTAGATGACACCAAGTACGTGCTCAGGGCACTAGCAATGGAGGGCCACCCACCAACATTGTTTTGTTTGGAAAACATTTGATACTTGATGCTTTCCAAGAAACATTAAAGTAATCCTCATAGGAAAAATCAGAACTTTATTGGACCTCTTTATATTTAGTTTATAGTTTAGCGTTTCCTAAAAAAATTTTGAAATTCTCAGGGCAGGAATGGGGACATGGTGGGCACTGTACAATTTTTTCAGTGTTTAGGATTTTTTTTTGAGACAGAGTCTCACTCTGTTGCCTGGGCTAGAGTGCTGTGGTGTCAGCCTAGCTCACAGCAACCTCAAACTCCTGGGCTGAAGCTATCCTGAAGCCTCAGACTCCCGAGTAGCTGGGACTACAGGTGTGTGCCACCATGCCTGGCTAATTTTTTCTCTATATATATTTTTTTAGTTGGCCAATTAAATTTATATTTTTATTTATATATATATATATATTTTTTATTTTATTTTTTTTTTTTGAGACAGAGTCTCGCTTTGTTGCCCAGGCTAGAGTGAGTGCCGTGGCGTCAGCCTAGCTCACAGCAACCTCAAACTCCTGGGCTCGAGTGATCCTTCTGCCTCAGCCTCCCGGGTATCTGGGACTACAGGCATGCGCCACCATGCCCGGCTAATTTTTTATATATATATATCAGTTGGCCAATTAATTTCTTTCTATTTATAGTAGAGACGGGGTCTCGCTCTTGCTCAGGCTGGTTTCGAACTCCTGACCTTGAGCAATCCGCCCGCCTCGGCCTCCCAAGAGCTAGGATTACAGGCGTGAGCCACAGCGCCCGGCCTATTATTTATATATATTTTATATATATTATATATATATATTTATATATATTTTTATTTAGTTGGCCAATGAATCTTTATATTTTTAGTAGAGACGGCATCTTGTTCTTGCTCAGACTGGTTTTGAACTCCTGACCTTGAGCAATCCTTTTGCCTCAGCCTCCCAGAGTGCACTGTGCCTGGCGTGGGTTTAGGATATTTAAAGTTCTCCATCCCACCCTGCCTTCCTTCTTCCTTTTCCTTGAGGCATGCAGTAAGTAACTTACTGTCTTAGTTCATTTGGGCTGCTATAACCAAATGCTACAGACTGGATAGCTTATGAACAATAAAAATATATTTCTCACAGTTTTGGAGGCTGGAAGTCCAAGATCAGGGTGCCAACATGGTTGGGTTCTGGTGAGGGCACTCTTCTTGGTTGTAGACTACTGACATCTTATTGTCTTTTCAGCCCCTTTTCAGGGCACTAAGCCCATTCCTGAGGGTTCCACCCTCACAACCTAATCACCTGTCAAAGGCCCTGCCTCCTCATGCCATCACTTAGGGATGAAGTTTCAACATTTGAATTTTGGGGGGGACACAACCACTCAGTTCATAGCACTTACTATACTTCATTTACTCTAGGAAGCACATCTTTTGTACCTCTGAGATTGGGATGTGTCTTACAATTGATGGTGCCTTAGATCTAATGAAATATGGTATATTATTGGCACTATGATGTTCCTTAGAAGCTATTCTATATCAGGCCTTCACCCATATATTTTTCTGATGTCTAAAACTCTCTTATGTGCACACTAAAAACCAGGTGGAAAAAAAAACCCTCTTATAACCCTGGTGCCTGGATTTAAAGTTCATATTGGCCAGAGTGCATCATGGTTTAGGCATTCTGACAAATCCAAGCAGAAGGTATCTCATTGGTTCTTTGGAGAACTCCCATGATTACGGTGGCCCCTACGTTAGTCAATGACCAGCTTCCTCTAGGTAGCTTGACTATTTCTGGGCAACGACTGATGTTCTGGAAGACAATGTGGTAGTAAAAGGCAGTAAGTAAACTCACACCCTGACCTCAAGGAGCTCACATTCTGTGGGCGTGACACAAGTATCAACAATTATAATGCAATGTGTTAAGTGCTGTAATAAACGCAAATAGAAACTCCTACAAAAGGGAGAAATTAAGTCTATCTGTATTTGTTAGATGTGACTTCACAAAGGAGATGACATTGCCTGAGTCTTGAGGAAGAGGAGGAGATCACTAAGTGGAAAAGGAGGGAAGGAACAGCGTGTTCAAAATCACTTTGGGTACACTTACAATGGGTGAATTTTATGGTATGTAAATTGTACCTCAATAAAACTGGTTAAAAAATTAAAACAGGAAAGTGCTTAGATCCTAAAGTGCAAGGTACGTTTGGGAAATGACAAGAAAATCTTTGTGGCCAGCAAAGAGGGTGCTTGTGTGAGTGGTGGGAGATGAGGTAGGGGAGTCGATTGTATTCAGAGTTTGAAGTTTTGTGTGTCATATTGAGTGGTCAGAAACTTAGGAGAGAGGGTTGAGTAGAAGGTAGAGATTTGGAAGTCAGCAAATGAAGCTGTGGGATTTGTTGCTATCAGCCAGAAACATTTGCTGTCATTTAACACTGAAAGTAACTCTAATTTTCTTGGCAACCTGGGCAAAAAGAAATGTGTGATGAGTTAGATAGCTTTCATTAACCAATAAAGGAAAGCATGTCTGTCTGTCAAGAGACAAGTTATTTCCTTAGCACTAAATTCTAAGAAGTTTCCAAAGTGGATCTTGATATTGGAGTCACTGAGCAATACAGATTAAAATAATAATTTCACAAGTTCCATATTTCTTTATATTAATTCTTGAGTAAAGCTTAAAATCACAATTTTCATCATTTTTCCTGATAACAAAAGTAATACATGTTCATTACAATACATATACTGGTCATAGAAAGAAGAAAGAAAAATTGCTGGTTATAAGTACCTAATGATTTTGTTTACTGGTATAGACTATGCAGCATGTACAATAATGGGATTGTTTAATACAGCTTTTGAACCTACATTTTTTTACTTAAAAATGTATTAGGAACATTTTCTCATGTCCTTAATTATTCTTCTACAATAAAGTTTTTGTTGTTATCACTTATAACAACTTATCCATAATTTAACAGTGTCCTATTGTTGAACCTGTATTCAATTTTCTAATATTCTGTTCAATATGTTGATGAACATCCTTCTAAATAAATCACTGGGCATATTCACAGTGTTTTCTGTATTGTTTAGAGCTATTTGGGCTTATTGTATCAGAAATCCAACTCAAGTTTTTTCTTTTTCTTTTTTGTTTGAGACAGGGTCTTGCTCTGTTGCCCAGGCTAGAGTGCAGTGACGTCATCATAGCTCACTGCAACCTCAAACTCCTGGGTTCAAGCAATCCTTCTGCCTCAGCCTCTGGAGTAGCTGGGGCTAAAGGCTCATGACACCACACATGGCTAATTTTTAAAATTTTTTGTAGAGATGGAGGTCTTGCTATGTTTCTTACTCTGGTCTCCAATTCCTGGGCTCAAGTGATCCTTCCTTCCACCTCCCGAAGTGCTATGATTACAGGCGTGAGCCACTGCGCCTGGTCCGAAGGCAACTATTTTAAACAAAAGAGGAATTTATTGCTAGATGTGGTGGCTTGTACATCTAATCCCAGCTATTTGGAAGGCTGAGGCAGGATGATCACTTGAGCCCAGGAGTTTGAAGCCAGCCTGGGCAACATAGTGAGACCCTGTCTCTACAGAAATTTTTAAAAATTTTAAAAACTAAGGAATTTGTTGTAATAACTGAAAAATTCAGGAATATATTGGCTTCAGGCATGATTCAACCAATCAAGCAATGTCATCAAGTATTGTAGCTTCCTTTCTCTCTGTCTCAGTTCCACTGTTTTCTGTGTAGACTTTATTCTCAGGCAAGCTCTCTCCACAAAGTAGTAAAGATGGCCACTAGCAGCTTCAAGCTTACATAGTAGTCTTCAGAACTCACAATTTTAAAGAAAAAGAGAGCATTTTTCATGATAGTTCTGCCAGAAGTCTCAGAGAAACACTGGTTGGCCCAGCCTGGGTCACAGGCCCATACCTGAACCAATCATTATGTCTAGGGCTGGAGTACTATGATTAGCCAAGACTGAGTCATCTGCACACCTTGTGGGTGGGGTCAGCTGCCTCAAAATCCCACAGATCAACAAGTTTACTATTGAATAAGAAAGGGATGCGTCTTCAAAGGAAGGGATGCCAGCCAGACTTCTAAAAACTCACAAATTTCCTTAAAATACATTACTATTAGGGCTATTTGAATCACAAGATATACTTTTTAAAAAAGGGTTGTAACACATATCAATTGCATTCCAGAAATGTGTAGCAGTTTCACTTTCCCTAACAGTGTATGACAAAGTCCTTATTCTTAAGCTGTCACAGCAACTGGGCAATACTATTCTACTTTCTTCTTTTTCTTTTCTTTCTTTCTTTCTTTCTTTCTTTCTTTCTTTCTTTCTTTCTTTCTTTCTTTCTTTCTTTCTTTCTTTCTTTCTTTCTTTCCTTTCTTTCTTTTTTTACCATTCTACTTTTTAAAATAGCTTTATTTTTATCAGAGCAATACTTCTATAAAAGAAACCAATGAGAACCAGTGATGCGCTGCAAACTGGGTCTCTGGAAAAAAGAAAAAGCCTTGATTTGTAGTTCTTTTTTATTTTTTGAGACAGTGTCATTCTGTCTCCCAGGCTAGAGTACAATGGCATCATCATACCTCACTGCAACCTCAAACTCCTGGCCTCAAGCAATCCTCCTGCCTCAGCCTCCTAAGTAGTAGGGACTACTACTTAGGAATAGGCACAGGCCTGGTAATTTTTTCTATGTTTTGTGGAGACGTGGTCTCGCTCTTGCTCAGGCTGGTCTCAAACTCCTGAGCTCAAGCAGTCCTCCCGCCTCAGCCTCCCAGAGTGCTAGGATTACAGGTGAGCCACCGCACCTAGCCATTTTTTACCAATTTCTGTGGTATAAATGCTCCCACCATGGCTCCCCACATATTAGAGGTGTTTAAAAACAATGTTTCTGAGAAACAGCAGTCTCCTGCCCCATCCCTCCCTTACACCCCGTCCTTCTCTCCAGAGAAAACCGTTGTCATTCATTCTGTTTTCTATTTTATTTACCTCCACATTTCTAAATAACATGCTTATACTACTACATATTATCAATTTTAAGCATTGCCTATAGGAATACCAGAGATATATTTTCTACTATGGTAGGATGAATATTTAGTTCTTGCATTAAAACTCCCAACTTCCCAACTCTATCATTCCCCAGGTTTAACTGCTTTTGTTGTTGTTCAGTTGATAGCCATTGTTTACATTATTATGACCATGCAAATTTCCTTGACTGCTAGGCTGAGAAGTACACATCACACCCCCTTCTTGTATGACCCTTAGCTTTTCTTGTAGTTAATAATTTCCTTGGTGTGTTTTTTTCTCATTTATTTAATTTCCTCTGTATTTATTACTATTTTCCCATAAGTGTTCCAAAATAACTGTTACGTACCTATCAATATTTGGGGTTATCTGGTTAAACACACCAATTGGTCTTCTTTTCTCCCATGCAAATTGCCTTCTCATAGTCCTTGTTTTTCCTGTGCTAATCTGGATTGGTTGTTTTCTAGACTTGCTGCATGGCTTTTTTGCTGGCACTTCCCACATTTCCTACTTCCCTTCAACTCTCTTCTTTTTTTTGTAAAAGGAAAGATGAACTGTATTCTATTTTGGCTCTTCTGTTCTTCTTTTCCTTTCCTTTCATTTCCTTTCCTCTTTCCTTTCCTTTCCTTTCTTTTGAGGTTTATATGGCTCATGGTTTGGCAGACTATACAAGAAGCATGGCACCAGCATCTGCTTCTGGTGAGGGATTCAGGGAGTTTCCAATCAAAGCACTTAGCATAAGCATAGACTTGAAAAATTTTAGGGAAGTCAGTTAATCTTTCCAGGCCTTGGTTTGATAATCTGTAAAAAGGGAGTTATATTACCTGTCCTCTTTGCCTTTCAGAATTATTTTAGGAATAAAAGGACATGCTAGATGAGAAGATGCATTGAGAAGTATAAAGTGCTACATAGGGACAAATTGTCTCCCTGATAGAAAGTGAGTTTTAAAATAAAAGGGTTTTAGGCCGGGCGCGGTGGCTCACGCCTGTAATCCTAGCTCTCTGGGAGGCCGAGGCGGGCGGATTGCTCGAGGTCAGGAGTTCGAAACCAGCCTGAGCAAGAGCGAAACCCCGTCTCTACTATAAATAGAAATTAATTGGCCAACTAATATATATACAAAAAATTAGCCGGGCATGGTGGCGAATGCCTGTAGTCCCAGCTACTTGGGAGGCTGAGGCAGGAGGATTGCTTGAGCCAGGAGTTTGAGGTTGCTGTGAGCTAGGCTGACGCCACGGCACTCACTCTAGCCTGGGCAACAAAGTGAGACTCTGTCTCAAAAAATAAATAAATAAAAGGGTTTTAAGGAGAGAAAAGATCAAGTGAATTGCCTGCAAGAACTGTGAGCTTTTAATTCTGATTTCCAAGGAAAGTGGTTTATGCTTTTTAATGGAAGGGCTTGTGTTATAGCTAGCTCATGCCTCTGTGTCCCAGAGAGCACCCTGATAGTGCCAGGGAGGTGGCTACCCACCTATCCATAAAACTCGGCCAAAAGACTTTTAGGAACTGATCTCATTTTAGTAAACCTTTCTTGTATTTAAACATCTTTTGTTTATGTATCATCCGAGAGAGAGGGATCTGTTCTTAGGGCCATAGTGCAGAAAGTCAAGTATGTCTCCTGCCGTGATCTCATAGGAGATACTTTCTAAATCCTTTACTCCTCAAAGTTGATAAGAGAATAAGGCCTTTTTACCTGATGGGCTTACTAAAAATTCTACAGGTTTCCCACTTAGGGTCTTGGGCACTCCCAAGGAAGAGCTGTTATAGACTCTTACGAGTCTAGTTCTAGCACCCGTATTTTGGTAAGGCACCTGCTTCAAATGTTAGCTTTTCTTCTGTCTCGAAGTCTATCCTGATCTTTACAGTTTTCCAGCTGTTCCATCTCAAAGTGACTTCCCTCTCTTACGAAATATCCGAGAGCAGAGGTTCTTCGACTTTCTCATTTCATGATGCCCTCAGTAATTTTTCATAACACCCGTAGGAAAATATAAATGCATAATAGTTCCATATATTAAGTAGTTAGATCCAAACTACTTAAAAAGTATTTAAGTTCCAGTCATTTAATAGTCATTGAAAACACAATGCACATACATTAAAAATTATATTTTTATTTCATTTTAAAGTAAATACTAATAGGATTTGTGTGCCTGTTGGGTATACTTGTCAAACCTTGGAATCAGATTGGATGCTGTTACTTTCATTTCCTGTTCCATGTTGGGTTTTTGCATAGTACTTGCTTTTTATCATAACAACTAATGAAAACTCAGCCTTGCAAAGATGTGCTATCACAGAAAGGAATGTAATATGATCTAACTGTGAACTGCCTGGAACTAGTCATTTGCACATGTCCAGTAGATTTTGAGAATTATTATTTTAATTATTATTTTAATTATTATTTTATTATTTTTTCTTTGAAAAAGTAAAATATTCCATTGTAATCCTATAAGTTTGCTGTGACTCTTCAGGGTACTTCAACCTATAATTTTTTCCTAGAGCTTTTCTGTGCCTCTGATGATAAAAGAGTACATTCTACCTTCTATGACAGTTATTTGAAGGCATATATTATGTCTCCTATTAGAGCTTTTTTGAAGGTCAGGACCACGTCTAATTCATCTCTGTGTCCTCCGTAGCACCTCTCAGTAAAAGTCATTAGCACTTGATGAGTACTTACTAGGGCCAGGATGTCCATACATTCATGGGCTGGATGACTTCAAAGCCCATGCGCTTCCCAGGACACTGTTCTACCTCACCTAGCACAGTGCCTCACCCATAAGCTCCCAGTTAATTTTACTTAAGTGAATGAATAGAATTGCATATACTTTATATGGGCCACACCTTGATTCAGAGCACAAAGCAGCGCAATTCATAGAACCTAATCAAGCCAAGTAGGTACCTCTACACATCCAGTGTGAGTTTAGGGCATAGCATTAGACTAAGCATGACTCTGCCACTTAGCTCTGACCTCAAGCGAGTTGTTTAACTGATGTGAGTTTCTGTTTTCCTCATCTGTGGTATGGATAACAATACCTCACTCAGAGGAAAATTATGAGAGTCAAATCAAATATTGTCTGTATAAGGGCTTTGAAGAATATCAAGGTGGTGTGTGTTAAGGAATTATGGTTTATGTATGGATTACAGATACCTTTAATATCACACTTCTCTTCTATGCCTCTTCCTGGTAGGGCTGAAGGAGGAGGGGAGATTGAACAGAGGACAGAGTTGTGGGCTATTCGCAGCTATTTCTGTTCCCCAAGTGAACATTCTCTAGGCACAGACTGAAATTCCCTCTGGAACTACACTAATGGACACATTAGTATCAGTTGACAAAGTACCATATGCTCTGAAGCATTCTCCCATTAGGCTTCATGGGAAGTAGCAGAAATTCATGGTCCATTATAGGAAATCTGCCATGACTTCAGCCTCCAGTAAAGCATATTCCTAGGTATCCTAGGCTCTGGAAGTTCAGGCTATGCCCCCAATTACATGATGATGCACAAGACATTACTTATTTTGAGACAGAAAGTCTGTAAAGTAAGTTATCCTTGTCTGTCAATACTAGGCTCATAAAAGCATATTTTATTTTTGAAAAAAAATTTATGCTTTAACAATGAATTATTTTGTGAACACTCTTGCTATTTGGTTTCAGGTTAATCGGCATGTATGATTATCATTAATCAGGATCCAGATTATTAAAATACATCATGTCTTCAGTATCATTAATAAGTACATGATTTTTCATAAATCACCATGTTATAGTTACAGAACCTTCAGCATTCCTTTGCAAAAAGTGTCATCTCTTTTAATATCAATCGGTCTGCATAAAAAACGAATGGAAGAAAAAAAGGAAGAAAGAAAGACTCAAGCTCCACAGATTGTGAAAGAAAAGGCAGACTTAAAGTGTCAAGATCTGGGGGTTTCAAAATGCATAATAATAGCTGCCATTTATTGAATGCCTACAATACCCAGGATCCTATGCTAGATGTTTTATCCTTATTATTTAATTTAATCTTCACAACACCCTTCAGGGTCAGTTTTATCTCTATGTTAACATGGGACTACTAAGAGGTTACATTAGTTGTCCAAGGTCACAAAACTAGCAAGAGGTGGCATTCAAGCTATGTCTATCTGACTCCATAGCCAAGACCCTTTCCAGAACATCCCTCTGATTCAAAGAACAGGCTGAAACACAGTGTTGCAGTACACAATACATAGTTACAAAACGTGAATAAAGCCTTGTTTTTAAGAAATTCTAGGTCATCCCTCTCTCTCCCTATGCTATACTGAAGATGGGAGAGAAAGCCTCCAAGACTCCCTAGAGCCTCCCATGCACTGTTTCCAGAATTTGGGGTCTTACAAGGAGTGTTTTAGCTAGAGAAGATCCAGGCAGTGCTGCCCCCACATCTTCCAGTTCCCTTCATTCAGATTTGCTCTGCTTATCCCTGTCTTCTACATTGGGCTTCTAGATTAGTAGGATTTGAATTGATAAGGGATTCTACTTGTCTCCCCATTACCAAATATAGAAAAACGGTGGTATCTAACTCTCCATTTTACAGATGAAGACTCACTCAGAACAGGCAGGCTTGACAAAATCACCCAGAAAGGTAGGACAGACCCCTTTCTGTTTAGAGTTTTAATTTCTGGATCACTATAGGGAAACTATCAGGGTAATAAAGACAACCACAATGGGAAATATGCTACAAAAGCCATTCTAGCCTGTTGACTGAACAGGGGATGATGTCAGAACCAGATTTAAATTTTGACTTTATCATCTATTAGCTGGATGATCTTGAGCAAGTTACTTAACCTTGCCAAATCTCTTCATCTGCAAAAAAGACACCATAAGTGCTTGTTGGAGTTTTTGTGATAATTAATAGTACATTAAAAATACATAGCATATAATAGGTGTTTCTTCCCATCATCAGAGCTTTTCCACAGACTGTTCTGTTAGCCTAGAAGCTCTATCTTCTCTCTCCCCTTTAGGTAGAAACTTGGAATTATATTTTGTACTTTCCTCCATCAGACTCCCTGGATTTTAATTTAGCTTTTACTAGTCGAGTGACCTTGGGAAAGATAGCCTTAGTTTCCTCATCTATAAAATAGGGAAATTAACATATAATTCATAGAGTAATTAAAATGCGATAAAATAAACTGCTTAGAACAGTGCCTAACAAATATTAGGTTTTAATAAATCTTAACAAAGACTATTTGTGGAATCCACAAAATAATTCTGGAGGGCTCTCTTTCCTCCAGAAGTAAGCTATTCACATTGTCTGGAAGCTCATGACATTTGCTCTTTATTCTTGGAGTTCAGAAATTTCACCAGGATATGTTTTTTAAACTTCTTTCTGCTAATCTTTGTCTTTTAATTGGTATATTTAGATCATTTACATTTAATGTACTCATTGAAATGTTAGGACTTTACCATTTTGTTATTTATTTTCTGTTTTTTCCTCATTTTAAACTCCTCCCTTTTTCTTGCCTTTCTGTGGATTACTTGAACATTTTGTTAGAATTCCATTTTGAATTATCTATACTGTTTTTGAATATATCTCTCTGTATAGTTTTTATAAGTTGTTGGTCAAGTATTAAATTATACAGACATAACATCTCAGTCTACTGCTGTTGACATTTTACCACTTTGAGTGATATGTAGAAACATCACCTGCATTTAGGTCCCTTTATCCTCTCTCCTTTTAAATGTAATTTTCTTAAAATAGTACTTCTACATACATTGAGAATGACATCTGGCAATATTATAATTTTTGCTTCTACAAATAAAACAAATTTAAATGCTGAAGAGGAAATTATTATCTATTATATTTACCAATATTTTTTATTCTTTCTATTATTCTTTCTTCATTGCTGATATGTCAAATTTCCTTCTTTTATCATTTCCTTTCTATTTGATGAATTTCCTCTAGTCATCCTTTTATAGTAGGTCTACTGTCTACAAATTCTCTTAGCTTTTCTTCCTTCCTTTCTGTTTTTTTTTTTTTTTTTTTTGAGACAGAGTCTCACTTTGTTGCCCAGGCTAGAGTAAGTGCCGTGGCATCAGCCTGGCTGACAGTAACCTCAAACTCCTGGGCTCAAGCAATCCTTCTACCTCAGCCTCCCGAGTAGCTGGGACTACAGGCATGCACCACCATGCCCAGCTAATTTTTTCTATATATATTAGTTGGCCAATTAATTTCTTTCTATTTATAGTAGAGACGGGGTCTCATTCTTGCTCAGGTTGGTTTCCAACACCTGAGCTCAAACGATCTGCCCGCCTCGGCCTTCCAGAGAGCTAGGATTACAGGTGTGAGCTACCGCACCTGACCAAGCTTTTCTTATCTTAGTTTTTCACCTTCATTCCTAAAAGGTATTTTTGCTGGTTATAAAATTTTGAGTTGACACTGATTTTCTTTCAGCACTTGAAAAATGTTGTACAACTTTCTTATGGCTTCCATGATTTTATATAGGTGTTTCCCTATAAGTCATGTGCCATTTCCCTCAGTTTTTAAGATTTTGCCTTTATCTTTAGTTTTTAGTATAATTATGATGTCTTGGTGTGCCTTGAGTTTATCCAATTTGGGGTTTGTCAGCTATCTCATTTGCCAAATTTAGAAAATTTCAGCAATTATTTCTTAGAATACTTTTTCATTCTTTCTTTCTCTTCTTTGTGGACTCAGATTATATGAATATTAGCCCAATTGTGTTCTTTATTATTATTTTTTTCTGGTCTATTTTCTATCTGTTGTTCAGATTAGGCAAATTTTATTGATTTGTCATCAAGTTTACTGATTGTATCCTTTGTTATCTCTATGCTACCTTTGAGCCCATCCAGTGAGTTTTCATTTCAGTGAGTTTATTTTTCAGTTCTATAATGTGCATTTGAATCTTTTTAATAACTTCTGTTTCTTTGCTGATGTTTTCTGTTTTCATTTCTGTTTCATTTCATTTCAGAGAATTCATAATTGCTTGTTGAAGCGTTTTTATGATGGCTGCTTAAAAAACATTGTCAGATAATTCCGACACCTATAGCATGTTCATTTTGGCATCTGTTGACTACCTTTTTTCATTCAAGATGAGATTTTTCTGGTTCTTGGTATAATGAGTGATTTTTAAAAATTGTATTCTGGGTATTTTGGATATTATACTATAAGATTATGGATCTTATTTGAATCTTCTGTTTTAGCAGGCTTCAACTATACTGGTAGGGGAAGAGGAGCATATCACATTATCACTGGGTGGGGATGGAGGTCCAAGTTCTCCACTTGGTCTCTGTTGATATTATCCTGGTGTGGGGTGAGAGCTATGCCGTATGTCAGGGCAGGGTTGGGAGTGGGAGGGGGAGGGTTGCGTGCCATTTTTTTTTTCATGATGTTTTGCTGGAACAGGGTGGATATTGTCACAAAGGTTTCTGTCTTATTAGGCTTCCCTTATCATTTCTTTGGTTACAGAGATCAAGTTTTTCTTGAGATGTTTTTTTAAATCTGTGGCTATTGATGTTTTCTAGTTGTGGGCTTTTCTAGTGCCCAGTCTGGAATATATAGGAGGCAAAAAGTAAACCCGAGAAATTCATCACTGTGTTGTTCTTTGAGTCCTGAGGTCCCTAGCTAGCCCACCTTCTCTCTCCATCATTCAGTCTTCTTATGTTTGTTTTATGCATTATGTTTTATATATACTTATATTTTTAGCTGTATGCACAGGAGGAATAGGAAGAAATGTATCTCCTCCACATTGTCTAGGACTGGAATTTCTAGATGTGTGTTTTTAAATTAATATAGACTAGAAATCAATTAGTCTTTTTTATCTGATAACTCAAGTCCATACATTTAAAGTATTGATCATTCAAGTCTATATGTCTTAAAGTCTTTATATTTTTATTCTATTATTTTTTGGTTATTGTTTTGCTCCTTTGATATTTTTTGCTCCATTTGGTACTCCTGTTATTTGCATGTCTTCTAGATACTTCACTGATGTTTTTTAACCTTTTCACTCATAATTTCCATTTCTTTTTATTTTTGGCTTGGTACTGTGGGAGGGATAGATTTCCTTTTTCATCTTTTAGATCATATAATTAGTTTTCAGTGGTATTCATTCTATTTGTCACTTCCACAACTGAAATGTTTTACATTTAAAAATTATCTATTTAATTTCCAAAACCCATTTTTCCTCATTCCGATCATTTCTTTCCAATAGTTACTTGAATCTCCTTAAAATTCTTATTTTAAAAACTTATTCTTTCTTCTATTAAATTTATCTCAATATGATTTCTCTCTTTCAGTTATTCAACTTGATCTTCTTCCTTCAAGTTATTGACTCCCCTTAAATAATCTCTGATATATTTTGGCTACTCAGCATCTGGGCAAGTCAGGCTTTTGTGGGCTCTTGGAAGCAATGGTTAAGCAATCATGAAAGGGAAGAAAGATGCTTCTTCTCTAGTGGCTTAGTGGTGAATGAGACTAGTTGGCTGGGTTTACCAGGCTTAGATGAGATGGTAGATCTCATCTCTAAGATCTTTAGACACTCCCAGAATGAATGGGGAGGGACTGGGCTGCTGTGTTCTTTTGTGTAGGTTGTCTACTTCACAAGGGAACCTGATTGAGAGGATAAGTAGGAGCTAAAATCCACTTGCTGAGCTGTGTACCTTGGTGTAGAGCCACATCTATCCAAAGAAAAATAAACTTATTTTCTTATTTTCCCAAAAGTATCTGAGAGGGGACATCTTTTTCTAATCCAAGTGAAGATGCCATGTGGGCTAGGAGTGGCCCTGAGAGGGGTAGTTTGGCCTAATGGTGACATTCCCCTCTATAGAGGCAGGCTTTAGGAGAATCAGGGGTCTTCCCTCAGAGCTGTGTACGGGAAGTAGGGAGGAGCATTCCTCCTCATCTGCTGAGGGTTCCTGCTCAGTTGGGCTCAGCTGGGCTCCTCAGGTAACCCCAAGATTGAAAGCTTTCACTGTAAACTCATTATTGAGGCAGACTACACGCCAGGCTCCTGGGGATTTGGTCCTCCTTGCAAGTTTAAACAGTGTGACAGAAACATTACCTTTCACCAGTGCTGCACTAGCCCAGTCTCCCCAGATGTGTGTAGCATCGCCCTTAGGCTCCAGCTGTAGGTCCCAGTGTCCTACATCCTCCACTTACTGTATGTCTCACAATTTGTGTTACCCCAGCAGGGAGCTGAGTAAGAGAGGGAGTCAGCTGCAGGATGCAGGCCCCCATCTCTAGAGAATCCCCCTGGGTAAGCATCCTAAGTGATTTAAGAAATGTCTCCATAAAATAATTCTGTTGCAGTCATCTTTTTCCTCCCAAGGATAGAGCCCTGCTACCTAGATTAACCTGAATCTGAATCCCATTTACCAGCTCTGTGACCTCATACAAGCCATTTGATTTCTCTGAGTTTGTCTCAGTTTCTTCATCTGTAAAATGGGGATCATGATGTTTGTCTTGCCTAACTCAAGGAGCTGTTGAGAGAATAAAATGAGATGAGTGCTCTGTCTGGTGTTTTACAAACTGTAAAGTGCTATGAAAAGTAAAGTTGATGAAGCAAGTAGTGCTGGAGATGATGGTATCTGCCCCCAGGGCCATTGGGAACAGGGCAGTAGTGTAAAGTAGCAGTTGCCCAGCTGTAGAGCAGAACAGAATGGAGCCTGTGGGAATTGGACCAAATGTAGCTGGCAAGACCAGGGTAGAACTACATGAGGCGCTGGCCACAACCTCAAGGGCATGCCTTCACCCAGGAGCTGATCTCCCAATTCCTGAGCCAGCAGTACAAGAATTTTAGAAAGAGATAAAGTGGAAAGGTAAAGGATGCTGAAACCAGTCCTATTTTTACCAAGCTGTCTCTCAAAACACTAAAATATTTAACATCTGAGGAATGAGATAAAAATTTATCTTATAAGAAACATAAAGAGCTTGAATATCTTTTAAAAATTTAAATATATTTTTAAAATAATCACTCCTAATTCTATACAAATATCTCATTCTCTCTCTGCTTCTAACTGAATCATTAGGTTCATTGTATTAGCAATAGATTAGAATATCTGCTTCATCAAGGAGTATAGAATGACATTAGGAGCAGAAAAAGAAATTTAAATAGACAAGGCTTGTATGAGAGCAAAGGAAGAAATCCAGAAATGAGACGTGTTTTCTACCTCTCCACCCCACCACCAAAAAGGAAAAAAGTGAAAACAGATCATCTTTGGGAGAATGACTGTGATCAAGGAAGGTTTAGGGAGTATTGGGAGTCTGATCTGTCTTCACCAGTGCACAGATAATGGATTTTCTAGCCTGACTCCCTATTCTTAGTATAATATTTTACAGTGAACTGGATAACTCATTTTTGAGAATTGAGCAGTGAATGTCTGCTTCTGTGTCCTAGAATCTTGGGAGTAAGAACATGCTGTTTCTTTGTCATCATTTCTCTCTGTAGAGCAACAATTTACTTGTCCTCAAGAGGTAATATAATCCTCATGATAAGCGCCTAGTTTCTTTTGCAAACAGCCGTACCTCTCTTTGTGACTAGGTAACACTTTAGCTTCCTTAATCTCAAAGAATCATTTGGTTCAGAACTCAAGGGACCTTGGTTGTCATCAGGTATTATTCCCTTTTTTAAATAGAGTTAACCATACCCTAGAGAGGTAATGTGACTTTCCCATAGCCATGCAGCAAGGGAGCGATAGAACAAGGGTCTAGAACTTTAGGGTCCTGCTTTTCTACAAGCAGCTCACCAGAAATGTGGGCAATCATCTCAGATAGGGCTATTTCTAATGGTTCTACTGCAGTACTCCAACAGTCCATGGGTCTTGGCTTACCAAAGTCTCGATGTGATTGTCTTCATTATAGTTCTGCATTAAGAAAACCTTAAATATTAAAAACATATAATCAGTTTATATAGTGTAGTCACACTCTCTTAACCAATCATTTCATTCCCTGTCCAGTCTGGATTCACTTCAAAAGGCTTATGTCCATAGTGGGCACTCAACAATGTTGAGTGAATGAATGAGTGGGCAGCCCATTAAGAAATCATGTCATTTTAGATCTAGAAGAGATCTGGAAGGTCATTCTATTCCACTCCTCCTTTATACCTTTCTACTGAGACCTAAAGAGTAAGAAGACCTGGGCAAGTGGCAGAACATTACTAGAACCCCCATTTCTCCCCTGCTTCCCAGGCCAGTGTTCTTTCACCCATACTACTTCTTATTGGAAGTAGCATGGAAGCATTAAAATTGCCAATTTACTTGTGTTCTGGTAAGCAAAATAAATATGTTTATAACATCTAATTTAAAAATACTCCATACAAAATGACAGGGTCAGGGTTTTTTAACCATATGGAATTTGATCATTCTAAGGAAGAGCAGAAACTTGTCCTCAGTCACTGCAGACAGTACAGCTGAAATTTGAAGCAGTAAACTATTCTATTTTGGGAACAATAGATAGCAAGTCAGGAAGAGTTAGGCTTTCTAAGAAGGAAATTGTATAGAAAAGCTAACTATTAAGTCAGCTCTCAGAAGTATTTGAATGCAAAGGAGATTAATACAGATAAGGGGAAGGTATGGGCACTTAGCAGATGACAAATGACACACTCATTGCCACAGAGAAAGCAAACTTTTAGCTGAAGTGGTACTTATGGGAAATAAATTCTCAAACCTCAGATATTTGAGTCAGGAAGTCTCATTAGGATGCAACACAGCTTCTCATTATGGGTTATTACATAGTGTCACTAAAAAAAGGAGAGACATCTGAGAGGGACAAGGCACGACCAAATAGCAACATGAAGAATTCAGTCTTGCTATATCCTGCTCTATATTAATATTAGATCATTTGATGCTGTCCTCTCATCAAAAATGACTTTTCAGAGTAACAAAAACAGATTAAAAGTAATCTATATTGTAATGACAGCTGTTAGGGTAAAGTTTGAGAATCATATATATTTTATTTGTTGATTTATTCATTCATTTGACAAATATTTATGGAATTATAGAAAGGCAAAAATAAATAATATATTGTCTTTCTCACAGAGATCTCAATAAGACAGACATGTAAACAAACCATTGTAATGGGTGCTCTGGGAGCTTTATTTGAGGTATATACCAAGTACAAAGCAGGCACTTTGAGGTATATACCAGGCACAAAGCAGGGACTGGTAGGAGTTCATGGCGAAGATATTTTTGACCAGGATTTAAAGAAAGAAGAAGAGTTTGACGGGTTGGAGTAAAGGTAGGGAAACAAGGAAGCCTCCCAGAGGGAGATAATAGTTTATACAAAGGATTTAGCAATCAATATAGGATTTAGAATCCCATATGAATCCAAGTGCAGCTATTATGCTTTAAAGCTGTGGAATCTTAGGTAAGTTACTTTACTTCTTGGAACCTAAGTTTCCTCCTCTATAAAATAAGCACAGTAATCCTCACTGCATATAATGATTATGTGCTTTACTAACAGTGCTGGCTAGCAAGTAATGAATGCTGCTTTATCTCCAGCATTTAGAACATCCCTAGGTGGTAGGTATTCTTATTATGTTCCCTTTTCAGAGGACTGAGAGGTTATGGAACTTTCCCAAAATTACATAGGTTAAAAAGTGGCAGCATTGGGGCCAAGTGTGGTGGCTCATGCCTATAATCCTAGCACTCTGGGAGGCCAAGGCGGGAGGATTGCTTGAGATGAGGGGTTTGAGACCAACCTGAGCAAAAGTGAGACCCCATATCTACAAAAAATAGAAAACCTAGCTGGGCATGGTGGTATGTTCCTGTAGTCCCAGCTATGCAGGAGGCTGAGGTAGGGGGATCACTTGAGCCCAGGCGTTTGAGGTTGCAGTGAGCTATGTGATGCTACTTCACTCTAGCCAGGGTGACAGAGTGATATGCTGTCTTAAAAAAAAAGGAGCAGCATTGGGATTTGAACCCAAGCAATTTGGCTCCAGGCTACATATTTTAGCACTATGCTGTGTGCCTTTTATTATATAATGTACCCTAGGAAATAAGGTGTTTGGTGCAGGTATGGGGTGAGGTGGAGATGGGGCTGCAGTGGTAATAGATCAGATTACTGAGGGCTTCATGCCATGCTAGGAAGTTAAGAACTTATTGTAAGGTCAAGAAGGAACAAGAGAGGTATCTTCAACAGGAGAGTGACTTGTCAGATTTGTGGTTTAAAAAGATCACTGGCAGCGTGTGGAGGATGAACTGCAAATAGGAAAGACTGGAGGCAGTTACAGCCTTGGCAAGAAACAGTGAGGCTCCCACTAAACCAAGAGCAGCAGGATGAAGAGGAGGAAACATGTATAAGAGATGCTAAGGAAACAGAGCTGACTGGACTTAGGGACCAGTAGGCTATGAGGGCCAGGAAGAGGGAGGAGGCTAGAATGTCCCTTTGGTTTCTAATTTCAGTGCTCAGAGGAAGGAGGTGCCACCACCAGTTAAGACAGGGAAACGACGCAGAAGGGGTAATTTGAGGGGAAGATGTGAGTTTGGTTTTGAGACTGGGGCACACGAGGGACATTCAGGAGATGTCCAGCAGAGAGTTGTGTCTCTGGGTTTGAACAAAGAAGATCTGGGCTGAAGCTGTGCAGCTAATAGAATTGCTCAGTGAAACTGAAGAGAGAAAAGAGACCAAAGGAGAACATGAGTAATCTCAGTGTCTGCCATGCTGGCAGATGAGGAAGAAGTGGCAAAGGAGGCTGAGGGGGAAGAGCCATCAGAATGGGAACCAGAGGAGAGTGGGGTTCAGGGGCCAAAGGTAAAACTGTTTAGACACAAATACATAAAACACCTAGGGAGGTCAACAGTGGCATGGCCAGCTAGGAAATTGAGAAGGTAGGATAAAAATGTGCTCACTGGACAAGAGGTTTGAGTTATATTCCTTTCTGACAAGTGACCTTCTTGGTGTTTAATCTGCATTGAAGAGAGTAATTTGGTTATTAATCTTTATCTACAACAAAATTTTTAAAATCAAACTATTTTGAGAAAATTGTAGATTTACATGTAGTTGCATGAAATAATTCAGAGAGTCACTTAATTTTTAAAACAGAAATAATTCAGAAAGTTAGAACACTTAATTTTTAAAGCGCTTTATTTCCACCATGGCTTCATGATCTTCCATTTTTGTCCATTTCTCCTTTTGGTGCTTACCTGGGACAGAACTTTGTACACCACATGCAGAGTGAAGATGGATTAGGAAAGCAGACCTCATGGAGCCAAAGGCTCACTCAGCCCATGCATCTGAGTGGCAGAGGGTTGGGGCATTGAGTGAGAGCTTTGATGGTAGGTACCTAGGAGACCTTTCAAAGACAGAGCCACTCAGGAGAGTTTCCAGATGGAGGCCTGGATTTGGGAATGAAGGACATAGAGTACGTAGGTGCTGAAGAACCTGCCTTTATCCAGGGCAGGCTGGCTCCAAAGTGCTGCAAGGTCTGATTTTTTTTTCTTTGATGAAGGACATCCTCGTTAACATCTGTCTGTGCTTCATTCCATCCCCAGAATGATCTAACATGCCAATCTGATGGGGCCTCTTCCCTACTCAAAAATTGTCCCAGGAACCTGCCACTGCACTGAGAATGGAGTGCAAACTCTTTGCTCAGGAATTGGCCCTGCTGACTCTCCTGCTTCAGCTCTCAACTCCTGCCACTCCCTCATGGGATCTCTCTCTCTCTCTCTCATCTTGGGGTTTTTGTTCCTGTGGTCTCCAACCTCTTGGCTGTTCAGGTTTCCATTTAGAGGATGTCCCTTCCAGAAGGCCTTCACTCAGCTAAGCAGGCTCTTGCCTTGGTGCCCTTGGCACCCTGGGATCATGCTGGGTTACAGAAACTGCACTGTATTATAATAGTCCGCTTGACTGTACATTGTGTCACGGCAGGAACTATGCTTTATTTAAGGCTCTATCTCCAGTGTCTAACGCAGGAATAGACCTAGTAGGTGTTCAGTAGGTAGTTTATCACGGAAAAGAGTTTCTGATAGAGATATGCATTTGGGATATGATGGACAGAGAGGTGGTAGAACTGGAGCCAGGGGAGTGTGTGAGTGCAGAGCCCCAGGACACCCCAGCATTTTAGGGCTTCGCGGTTTGAGAAGCCTTCAACGAGACCAAGAAAGAGTGGTTGGAGAGGCGGGAGGAAAGCTGGAAATGCACATCATCCCAGCGTGGAAGGAACTTACAGAAGCGGGGAGGTGGTCCACAGTGCCCAACGTGGGCTCGCCCCTTCCCTCTCCCCTCAACCTGAGGTATGTGGGAGGTGGGGGCAGAGGCAAGTCAGAGTCGTCTGCGTCCCCCAGGGTCCCACGTAGCGGGGGCTCTTCCAGGGAGAAGGGAGCAGTTCCCTGGGACTCTTTTGGGTTCCCGTTCTGGCTCAATCGCCGCTGGTCTGGGTGACCTTGGGAGTGCCTTTCCTCTAGCAGCCTCAGTCTCCCCGTGGGTACTCGGCAGACGCTGCGTGCCCAGGCGGTGAGCTGAGGAAGGCCGGCGGAGGCAGGGCCCGGGTGGGAGCGGGACCGCCCACTGCGGCGGCCAGGACCTCCGGAGCCGGAGCCGGGGAAGGCAGCGCACCGGGCTCCTCCCCCGGGGCGGGGGTCGTGGCGCTGGCAGCTGGCAGCCCCGCAGCTGCAGCCTCAGCACCTGCCGCCGCCAGACGGCGCGGGCGCGGCCCGGCCCGGCGTCCCCCCCTCCGGCTGCAGCCGCGGCGCGGGAGGCGGAGCCCGAGCCGAGCCGGAGCCGAGCCGCTGCCCGAGCCTTGCCCGCTACCGTGCCCGCCGCTGGGCGGGGCGGCCCCTCGCCGAGAGCGTCAGCCCGTCAGGTCCCCGTCCGTGCGGGCGACACAGCCTCTGCAGGTAAGGACGAGGTCCTGGCGTCGCAAAGTTTTGGGGGGACTGCCGGTCCCCACACCGGGCCTGCGCCTCGGTTTCCTCCGCGCCTCCCTCCGCCGTGCGCTCCGCCTGCACCAGTGGTCCCGGGTGACCCGTGCCCGCCTCTTGTCCTCGTGTCCCCACTCCGGGCTCGGGTGTGCGTTCGCGGGCCAACTCAGGACCTGCACTAGTTAACTCTTTACACAGGATGGATGTGCCGCTTAAGTTTCCGAGATCAGTGTGGTGCAGTTAGTGGAAAGAGCTGCAAACTGGAAGGGGGAAGACCTGGGTTCAGGTGCGGCCGGAGGCAACTTTCTAAGTGACCTCAGATTAGCTCTCCCTGCCAGACTTCGACAGCCACACCTGGAGCAGGAGGGGCTCGCCAGTTGAAGCACCATGTCAGTATTGTCATTTTGTGAGTAGAGGGGCACCTCTGAGTGCCTCAGCTCCAGGACTCATTGGGGATGGAGAGCAATGTTGGGATGCACAGAAGTTAGTCTCTGGGGTCACGTCTCTAACTTGCAGCAACTTTGAGCTTTAGGAGGGGTGTTGAGTCACCCTCTGGGGGAGTAGAGGATGCTCCCAAGGTTGGGAGTCGGAGCTCTGGCTTCTGGTGGCTCCTCTGCCGTCCACCAGCTGTGTGACCTTGCGCAAGTCCCGCTCTGGTTTGCCACCTATATAATAGGGTGGAAGGAATGTTCACTGCATGTTCGCTGGGGTCCTTCAACTGTGAACTCTTGAGAAGTGGAACCTCTAGGTCTCTGCATTTAGAGTCAGTTTGGGTGGAGGCAATATTTCACCAAGAATCCATCTAGCACTTGCAAATGGGTGTTTAGAATATAAAGGAGGCATTTGCAGTTTGCTCTGGAGTCCCAAAATAGACATGGGGAGGGTTGGTGAATGCTCAGCTCTCCTCCTTCAGTGCTTTGGACCATCATAAAATATTCAACGGCATAATGATTTGTTTTCAAAGTGGCTTATAGATCAGGAAGCGTTTCTGTTTGTGAGTTGGTTATTTTTGCAAAAACCTCAAAATGGTTGTTTGGGGAAAAATTGCACTGTTCTAGGGGTCCTGAGATAGAAGCCAGCATCTACTTGTTTCCAGTCTAAGACTATGCTTGAAATATTTTCCAATCAAGACGATTTAAAACCACTCCAAATCAGTCATCCTTTGGTGCTGTTCAATTTAGGTGGGGTTGGAGAGGCATATAGTTTGGCCAGTATATATTTTTCAGAACAGGTGCACTCTTGTGCAGCCACAGCAAAAGAAGCACAAGATAGTTTAACTGTGACATGCTAGAAGGTGAACTTTGTTCGTTTTTCCTAATATCTTGTTCCCCTTTTGCAGCAATTAGTGTCTCTCTAGTGTGTGGGTGAAATGCATTACTATGAAAGGGTTCTCACAGAACCGATTTTATTATTTTATTTCCTTCCTAGACATCCTGGTTTTAAGTTTCATGAAATCAGAGGGCTGGTGAGGGTGTGCTTTGTGACTGGAGCAGAGTTGTGGTAAATAAGTTTGCCTTTTCCAAGTGAGATCCTATACGCGAAGCTAATTTGTCCAGAGCCTTTCATCTCTCAAATGCATTTAAATGCCACTAGTCTTTCCCCCTCTTCATTCTCCAGTGGTTCAGCAAGTACTTTCTCACTACTCATTCAGGAGGAATCAAACATGAAAATTACGGACAGGCCTTACCTTCCAGGAGCTCAGGTCCTAGTTCTAGGAGTAAAGAAGTGTATGCTACAGGACATTAATTCTGGGCCTTATCATCTGGGACCTCTGAGAACATCAAGGAGGGTGAATTCCACCTGGAGAGACTGGAGAAGCCTTTACAATGGGAGGTGGAAAGAAGAGGATTTGATTTTGACAGATGGCAAGGAGTGGGAATGCCATTTTTAGGTCAAGAAACTGGTATGAGCAAAGGCATGAGCTGGGAAAGCAGAAGACACAGATGAGAACACTGAGTCTGGTGGAAGCACAGAGACGGCAGAACACTTCAGAGCAGAGGACAGTGGGAAGAGGTTCAGGAGGCTTTGAACCTGGGCTTGAACCCTCACTGGCTTTGGGATGGACCTTGGAGCCTCACTTCTCTTTTGTAAAAGGGAAATAATAATAATAATTCCAAACTCACAAGATTAAATGAGAACATACGTAAAAGTGCCTAGCAGAGTGTTTGCATATAATAGGTGCTTGATAGAAGTTGATTCATTTTATCATTGTGTTCATGGGCAAGTTCAGTTACATGTGGCTAGGGCTCATTGGGGTATATCAGTGGTGTTTTTTATTTTAGCATGTGCATCGACTTAGACTCTCACCACCAGGATGGAGTTCCTGTGTGTGATGTGTATTCAGGGTGCCTCCTGATTCAAGGTGCAGGGCTTTTTTATTATTTTAGGGTATTCAGATCAGATACTGACATCAGCAGCAGGCAATACCCTGTAAATACTGTTAAGTGGTGGGAGGTCACAGATGGATTCGTCAGAAGACTCAATCCCTTCTTCATACAAGCTTATCACTATGTGCTCAAGGACCCAGGTGGGAGGATTTGACAGACAGTTATAAGTATATCAGCTTTGTTCACATATGTAGGGAACTGGGCAGTGGCTCCCTTCTGCCTTAGATTTGCAGTGATCAAAGAAGAATGGAACAGGAGGGTGAAGAACAACATTGCAAACACATTATGACCCTCTTGTAGCACCATGTGGCATCATGGTACAGTTATTCATTTGTTCATTCAGTGGTTATTCATAGAACACCTGCTTTGTGCCAGAGAATTGTTCTAGGTGCTTCAGGAATACATTGGAACAAAAGGCAAGGTCTCTGCCTTCCTGGAGTTTACATTCTAGTTAGAGAAACATAATAAACAAGTAAATACATGAATAAGGTAATTATAGGTTGTGCTAAGGACTGGAAAGGAAATAAGCAGGGTAATGTGAGAGAAAGTAATAGGGGTGGAGCTCCATTTGAGGTGGTTAAAGAAGGCCTCTCTGAGCCATTGAGAGCTACAGAGTAGGAGCCAGTCATGCCTGGAACTGGAGCAGGGGCAGTCCAGCTCTAAGAGCAGCATGGCTTTGTGCATGAGAATGCTGACTCTGGGGCTACACTATCAGGATTTTAATACTGCCTCCCCCCAACTAAATATACTCTACCATCAGGCTGTTTAATCTTCTGGACTTCACTTTATTTACCTATAGACTGGGGATAATAACAGTACCTACTTGATAGGGTTATGATGGGGATTAAATGAGTCGATATATATAAAGTACTAAGAATAGTGCCAGGTATGCACCAAGTAAAAGTTAAATTGGTTGAGGAAACTGTTGAAGGAACAGCAAATGCAAAGGCCTAGAGGCCTGGAGACATGAAAGGGCTTAGTGCGTTTTAGGACTAGACAGGCTGTCTGCATGGACAGTATCCTCATGGTTACTGGGGAGACTCCAGGACAGACTCTCTGCCCCTTCAATACAAAGCTATGTATCAGGAATTTTGAAAAAAGGACTACCCACAGCACTGTCACTTGCAGGATTAGGCCCAGAGTGGTGTGGTGAGCTGCTGCTGCTGCTTTGGAGACATTGCACAGTGGACCCTTCTTCAAGGTCTCTTTCCCTCCCTCCCTTCCTCTTTCACTCTCCTTCTCTTTTACCCCCTCCTCTTTTTCTCTTTATTCCTTCCTCTCCCCTCCTTTCTCCTCTCTGTCTCTGCAAGCCCTGAAGAGTAGTGCCCCTAGGGCTCTCACTGATGTGTAAAGGGCAAGCTGCTGCCACCAACCCTGGTACCAACGCACCCATTGCCATCATCCCCTCCCCCTCCCAGGCCGGAAACTCTACAACAGAGGAGGATAGTTTTCTATGACCTTGCCTTCTCCCTTGCTCTCTCCTTTCTGAAATCTAGTCAGTCACCAAGCCCTGCCATTTTTACTTCCAAAATCTCTCTCAAACATGCCTCCCTCTTTCCATTCTTTCTCTGAGCATCAGGTTTACACATCACACCCCTCCTCGAAGACCTTCAGTGCATCCTCTGTATGTGGATACTGAAGTTCAGCAGACGTGATGGGCTGTTTTTATCCTCTCTCTTGACCCCCTCCTCCCTCACCCTGTCCTCTGCTTTTAATCCTCCCCCACCCTCAGGTCTCTAGGCCTTTGCTCCCCCATCTGGCCCCTCTGCCTAGCATGTGCCTCAAGCTTGGTGGTCTTGCCCATGCCTGAAGGCCAAGCTCAAATCCTACTCCCCTAGGAAGCTGTCTTCCAGATCCCCTCGCCCCAGGGTTTTTATCATCCTCTGATCACTAATTGTACTTGGTACCTCTCATGGAGAAGTCATTGCTGTCAGCTTTGAAAGATTTTGTGTGTAGTCATTTGTGTATGTAGCCACAGCTCACAAAAAGCCCCTGGGAGGGCAGGCATGATGTTCTCTTCACCCCCATGGCCCTTTTCACAGAGCTTAGCCCTAGTGCAAGCTCAATAACATGTTTGTTGTATTGGACTGAGGGTAGAGAAGACAGAAGCCTGATGCTCAGAGACATAATGGAAAGATGGGGGCATGTTTGAAAATCACTGTCTGTGATTTTCCCGAGATCTGAAATGGTTTGAGTCAAGCCAGAAACACAAAGCTGATGCTTAGGGGTTGCAGTCGGTCCTCAGCTGAACTCACTCTTGACATCCTGATGCTTCCAAAAGTAGGTCCCTCATTTGATGAAGAGTTGATACAACCTCAAAGATGATTCCAAATTTTGAATTTAGCTTTTCAATATTGCCTATTTTAAATAAATATACTATGTACGATTTGAACCTTCAAGCTTTTGACAATCATTTTTATATTGTAAAATCATTCTTTACCAAAAGATCTGGTATGGAAAGTTTTCAGATACCAAACATGCCTATGTACTTAATGGCATTCAATATATAAAATCTGATTTATGTACAGCTGTTGTAGTTGTACTTTTACTATATTCTAAGGCATACACTAAACTTAATATATGTTCATGGGAGCAGTGGTGACACTGGCTTAAATTTGTTTTGGTAACTACAGATTACATTATGCAGCTCTGCAAATATGAGGGGTTTTTTGTTGTTATTGTTAATTAACTATCTGCCTGAAGGACAGTGGGAAGCTAGATTTGCTACTTGGCCAATTGATGTGAGGGCAATAGCCATTATTTTCACTGAAGTGACAGTGTTTTCAGGGGCCCACCTGATGTTTAGAGATGTTTTTGCCAGTGGTTAGAAATGGTTCAGGCTTCCAATCATTTCCCAAGCTGGCTGCTAAATGCTTTGTGCCCTTAACATTGGTTCTTTTGGAGAAAAAGAAAAAAAAAACCCCACTAATTACGGACTAGAAAAGATAGAGTGGTAAATCTAAAAGTATGAAAGCATGTTCTTTTGGCCTCTCGTAACGAATGATCTGAGAACCTCAGCTATTTCAGTAAAAGGGTAATATGGCAAATTTTCAAAATCCTGAACGGAAAGAGCTTCATAGGAATTCATCCGGATACAACAGTGCTTCATTCTCTGAGATTTTGACTTAAGAGAAGACAGATGTGCAGGCAGATGAGAAATGCTGTGCTTCCTGTTCTCCGAGTAGCTAGACTATAGAGTGTGGGCTAGAGCTTGTTAAAACCAGCAATAACATCTCCCAAAAAACCCTCTCTAAGGCTAACTTGTGGGCATTAATATGTTAAGATTCTGAGTTACAACTTTATTGTTTTCTTTGCTCCAAATGTAGAATTCAGAAGGATGCAAAAGAAAAAGCAATTATAAAAATAAAGATGAGGGTGCCATTTATTTGTTCTTATGAAGATAATTAAGTTGGTACCTGGAGTCTCTATTCTCTCGGGCTTTCCCTGGAAAAGGATACCACACCCAGACTGTCCAGGGTCCCCCTGGTACCTGTGCGTGTGCTGTTGGCTCCTGGTCAGGTGATAAGGTGACCTGTCTATTTGGAAATATATGCTTTTCCTCTTTATTCCTCCATGGCAGTAGGTGGGGGACATTTTGTATATAGGGGCAAGAAGAATTGATTATCTCTTTCCCAAGCTCATTCCTGGGTGGTTTCAGTGCTTAATTCTGTGCAAAAGCTGCATACTATGTTTCTTGGTGAGAGTGTGCCTTGTGGAATGCTGAAACCCTAGATTCACACATATGTTTCAGGATATTTTAGCTACCAGTCATAGTCCCTCAAACAAGATTGCCAGCTCTGGAGATGATCAAGTTCAGCCTTTGTCTGGTGCAGGAATTCCCCTAGCACACCCAGCCTCACTCTGTTTGAACCTGCCAACACTCCCTCCCATCCCACTCTCAGTTGGCTCTGATTATTACAAAGTTCTTCTTTATGCTGAGGCAAAGATCTTCCTCCAGGCAATGGTTGCCCCATTGGCCCTGATTCTACCCTTTGAAGCCACACACAAAAATGTATTTCTTCCTCCCTGTGACGGCTATTTGGGCCATTTGGATATTCATAGACAGGGATCAGGCCCCCATGTCTTTGCTTCTTCAGGCAGAATGCCCAGTCCCTTGAAAAGGACAGAGCTAGGTATTGGACAGAGGTGTGCATGTGGGGTCTGATCTGTCCAGACAGGAGCAGCCCTACCTATAGCAGGCTCACTTCCGAGTCTGTACTTGCATCAGCACAGTCTGAAGCCAGTTAGGCTCCCCGTGGGTCCCCCTTTGGACTCTGTACTGGGCCACTAGGAAACGGCATGCACTTTGGTGTCAGAGTCCTAGTGAGCTATGGAAGAGAGTGAGTGTCCTGGACCAGTGGCTGATGTGGGGTGGCCCTGGGTGAATGGGCCGTCTCTCTGGGACTTGGATCCCTCATCTGTCTGACTACTTCTAAGGTGCTATGTTTGTTTCCTGTGGATGCTGTTACAAATATCCCAACCTTAGCTTAAAACAACAAAAATTTATCTTTTCACAGTTCTGGAGGCCAGAAGTTCAAAATCAAGATGTTGACAGTGCCATCCGCCCACTAGAGTCTCTAACGGCATCCTTTCTTTGCCTCTTCCAGCTTCTGGTGGCTGCTGGCATTTCATGACTTGTAGCCGCATCCCTGCAATCTGCCTCCTTGATCTCATTGCTTCCTCTTCTGTCTGTTTCAAATCTCTCTCTGCCTCACTTTTATAAGGACACTTCCCATGGGATTTAAGGTCCACCTGGATAATCTAGGATAAGCTCCTCTTCTGAAGATCCTTCATTACTTATGTAAAGACCCTTTTTCCAAATAAGATCACATTTCCAGGTTCTGAAAATGGGATTTGGATATATTCTTTAGGAGGGCTACCATTCAGCCTTTGGCTCTCTATTTTCTTTACTTTTGCAACTGTCTTTTGTCGTGATTGTATTTGAATCCAGAGCTCCAGGGTCCCTGGCCTCAGGTCTTCAGTCTGCATGTTTTGTGTCTCTTCTCTCCTTCAGCATCCTGACTGCTGCTCTGAAGGGTTCCAGGGCTGTTCTAGTCACCCTGTTGTACAGATGTGGGTGGGACCTTGAGGGGTTAGGCTGCCCAGGAATCCAGATCTTTCTGGTCCACACCCTCATTTTCACCAGCATTCGCTGGCAGTCAGTGGAGTTTTTATCAATGGGAAGGAGAAGCTGTGGCTCTTAAAATATTCATTGCCATTTCTTACACTTAAGGAAGATCCCACAGAGAATGTACTTTGGACAGAGAAGGGATACATAGAGGAAAATTTTTGTCCTCAGCTTTTCCCCCTAATTTGGTCTGAGATTAGCTCATTGCACTTGAGGGAAATTATGTATATTCTCAGTGCCCAAATACATATCTCTTTCTGTCAAAAAAAAAAAAAATCAGAAAATGCTCCTTGGCAGCCCTGAAAGGGCATTGTAGTATGATCTTCTTGCCCTACAACTAGCCTCTTTCAGAAGCTCTGTGGTCTTTTAAGTGTGATTTTCAGTCTTTTACTGGCTTCTGGGCTCTCCAAATGCAACTCACACTAAAATGTGCTTTTCTCCAAATAGGAAGCATACCACTTTGTTTGCAGTTGACATTCTAGAGCACTCAGAAAGCCTAGGGGCAAGCAGGAGTGCTGGGTCTGGTGAAGCTGCTGGCAGAGCTGAAGGAAAGCAAGGGGCAGATCATGGCCTTTGAGGGTCTGGCCACTGGGCAGCTCCAAACTCTCCACTCATGGCTGCTCCCAGGATTCTTGTCTCATGTCTACCAGAGCCTCCTCCTGGACTGCTGCTCCACTCCGTTTCATGTACTTTGCTAAGAAAGGCCTGCACAGGGATGGAGGTGGGCAGGGAAGGTGAGACTGGAGGAGACAGATGAATCAGATAGCCCCTGCCCTGCCTGTAGCTGGCAGTAAGTCAGTGCTAGGCAGGGTGCTGTGCTTTACAGAGACAGGTGGGAGCCTAGAAAAGGGCTGGCCATGCTTTGGGAGAGATCCAGGAAGGCTTCCAAGAGGGATGGGCATCTGAGCTGAAACCTAATCGGTGAGTGATAGATAAGAGTGGAAAGGTTGATAGGGCAGTACACCCAGAGGTGCCCGTAGCTGCGTCCCCCTCAGGGCCTCAGATTGCCCCCTTTGTGTTCCATCCAACTGGAGCCGGAACTGGAAGATGCTCAGGTTTGAAAGAGACCTTAAGGATCATTGACTAAGGCAGATTTTTAGACTGCACTTCTTGGAGCCCTAAGGGTAAGGGAAGGGAGAAGTTCAGAGACCTCTGCTTCTCATTTTACTTGCCGGGTTTAAAGAACTGTGATTTTTCTGTGACAAAGCTTGTTTGGTATAGCCACTTGGAAATGTCCTGCTTTGTCTGGGATGTCTTTTTCAGGCTGAGGGAACCTCCCCTCCTACCTCTTCATTCCTCCAAGGTAGCACTCCCCAGATTGTGTAGTCATGGGGTGTTGCTGTGAACCTGCCTCACTTAACCATGAGTTTCTCCCAGGCAGGGACTGAGCCCTTCTGCTCCTTCAATCTGGAGCTTGGAAGAGGGCCTGGTCCAGCGCAGGGGCTGGGAACTTACAGTGCTAAATGGTGATGTGAACGAAATGAATGACTGTGACTACTGCGTTAGTTGCATCTGGCTCCTAGCTATCTTCATTGCCTTCTTGACAGTGACCAATGCTATCCTGGCTAAGTCAAGAATATCTGTGTTTCTCCATCTTATACATTCTCCTAGAGTTGGTCTGCCACATCAGTCAGGTGATAGTAAGGACTTGGAGGGTGATGCCCTCTCTCTGCATTTTCAGAGGATGGGGAAGCGGCAGACCTAATGTCCAGTCTCTGGAGTTGCCTTCTCTTGTCTGAGACATGGCCAAGCTGCCCTGTGAACTCACTCTCCTGGTCTAGCTGGCTTTTTTTGTTCCCCTATAGCCTTAGTACTAGGGTCAGAGAGGCAGTAGGGTATAGGAGAAAGTCCCTGGGGTTGTGACTCCATCAGACCTGGGTTTCCTAGCTGCATGATCTGAGGCTCATTATTTACCTGCTTACTCACTTGGTTATCTGTGCATGCTAAACTTACAGAAAAGAAGACACAGGGAGGATATGATCCCTGTTTTCTACCTGTACATGGTAAATATTCAATAGATGCTAATTTTCTTTTTATATTATCCCAAGGACTGTCATGAAGAAGAGAGATAAAACTTGTTCTCTGTGTTAGAAGATATCCAGAATAAAACATAGTTTTCTTCCAAGGCAGGGGTCCTCAAACTTTTTAAACAGGGGGCCAGTTCACTGTCCCTCAGACCGTTGGAGAGTGCGCACTGTGGGCCCGGCACAAGTTGGCTGCTAAGCAGGACAGGCAGCCGCGGCAAAAACACCCGGCGGGCTGGATAAATGTCCTAGGCGGGCAGCATGTGGCCCGTGGGCCATAGTTTGAGGACACCTGCTCCAAGGTATCATCCTTTCCAAATTTTCATTAAGCCCCCCCAGTTTCCTAATTCCACAAGCTTACGGCATTGCTGACATCTTTGTTTCTTTCTTTCTTCCACCTGTTAACTACCACCAAACTCTCTGTATGAATTTGAAGCTTGCTTCCTCTATCTTGCTTTCTCTATCAGTTTCCTGTCTGTGGACTAGGTTATTTCTAAGGTTCTTTATAGCCTTGACACTAAATTTAATTCTACAGCATAGATTGATAATACATGTCTTAGTTGGTTCTGTGCTGCTAAAACAGAATACCATGCACTGGGTAATTTATAATGAACAGAAATTGGCTCATGGTTCTGGCAGGGGTGGGGAACCTGTGGCCTTTAGATACTTAAGTGTGGCCTTTTGACTGAATCCAAATTTTACAGATTTATTAAAATCCCTTTAATAAAAAGATTTGTTCTATAAAACTTGGATTCAGTCAAAAGGCTGCATTTAAGGATCTAGAAGGCCACATGTGGCCTTAGAGCCACAGGTTCCCCACCCTGTGAGGCTGGGTAGTCCAAATTGAGAGGCTGGTATCCTGCAAGGGCTGTATCATTCCATGGTGGAAAGGCAAAGAGAGGGTGAGAGAGGGAAAAAGGGGGTGAACCCACCCTTGTGATAACAAACCCACTCCCACAATAATGGTATCAGTCCATTTGTGAGGGCAGTGCCACAATCCAAACACCACCCATTGGGCCACGTCTCCCAACACTGCCACATTGGGGATCCAGTTTCCAACATGTGAACTTTGGGAGACATGTTCAAACCATAGAAATCCACTATGTGGAGGGTGATATTTTGGGCCCCAGGGCACACAGGGGTAGTGATACAGCTTTGTAGACAGATGTCCCAGCCTAGTGTGGGAACAAACAAGCAAGTCAGCGTGATGGTAGGGGATGAATCCAGGGCTGAGGGAATCAGAACCAGAGCAGGGAGCTACTAGCCACATGAGAAATGTATGGGCTCATTGCCCTTAGGGAGGGATTCTCTAGAAATGTTTGTTGCCTGCATGAAAACATGATAGAGAATAGGTCCTCCTAGGAGGCATTAGGATTTTTTGCTTTGAATTGGCAATTATCAGTATGGAAAAGCCCAGCAGAGATGGCCTATGTTTGGGGCCTTTTTCCCTTTCTTTTCTTCCTGCCTTTCTGCAAAGAAAAAAAATCCAAATCTTCAGAATAGATTGACCTTTATGTACAGAAGCTCTTGGGATATGAAGCTCAGTTTAACAAGTACCATTTGTGTGCCTAACTGAGAAATGTCTAGGAGGATGCAGAATTACATGCCTAAAGAGAATTCATCTATCTATTGCTATGATTATGTTCAGAAGCTAATTTTCAAAAACAATTTCAATTTTCCCAGCTGTCTGGATGACAGTTAGATGCATACAACCTATGATGCTCATCCTATCTCTTGTATTTATTCTGCCCAATTTAATTTGGTTAGATTCTATAAGCATTTATTGATTGCCTATTATTAGTCCAGTTTTGAGAGCCTAGGCTCTAGGGGTATGAGAGAATATATCAGTAGCCAGAATTTTTTTTTCTAGTTAGACTATAAGACTTACACCCAAGTCAGTGAACAGAGTGATCTGTTCACGGGGAATTGCTGAGTAGATTGGTGTGAGTGCCAGGATTCCTGCCTCAGCCAGAGAGGTCTGGATAGATGGATGCTGAGGATGGTTCTCCAGGAAGCTTTTTGGAGGAGTCTGCTTTGGAGATGGGCCAGGTGGGGATTGCAAGCCAGGGTTGAGATGCAGGGGGAAGACAGCAGATTGGCAGGTGAACTTAGCATGTGAATTTGGCATGAACTGAATTTTCAGTCTCATCCTCAACCCCTCATTCTCATGCCCTAATAATGAAAGTATTCCTTCAATACACAATGCTCTAGCATGCCTCTGGATTTTTGCTCATGCTATTCCCTTTGCCTAGCCTTCTTTTTCTTTTCATCTACCAGTAAAACTCCTAGTTATTTTTCAACTCAAGTGTACTTCTGCTGTTTGAACCTCATTACTCTCCCTCTCCTGGCTTCTCATAGTGTTTTATCTATCAGTGTCGGCTGGGCACGGTGGCTCATGTCTGTAATCCTAGCACTCTGGGAGGCTGAGGTGGGAGGATCGCCCAAGGTCAGGAGTTCAAAACCAGCCTGAGCAAGAGCGAGACCCTGTCTGTACTAAAAATAGAAAGAAATTAATTGGCCAACTAAAGATATATAGAAAAAATTAGCCAGACATGGTGGCACATGCCTGTAGTCCCAGCTACTTGGGAGGCTGAGGCAGGAGGATCGCTTGAGCCCAGGAATTTGAGGTTGCTGTGAGCTAGGCTGATGCCATGGCACTCTAACCCAGGCAACAGAGTGAGACTCTGTCTGAAAAAAAGAAATAAGAATAAAAAAATATGTATAAGTATTATAGTGGCTTCTCATAGGGACCGTTGTCCCTCAATATCCATGGGGAATTGGTTCCAGGACCCACCGTGGATACCAAAATCTATGGGTGCTCAAGTCTCTTATATAAAATGGTATAATATTAATATTTGTATATAATCTATGCACATCCTCCCATATACTTTAAATTGTCTCTAGATTACTTATAATACCTAATACAATGTTAAGTGCTATGTAAGTAGCTGTTATACTGTATTGTTTAGGGTAGCAGTCCCCAACCTTTTTGGCACCAGGGATTGGTTTCATGGAAGACAATTTTTCCATGGACTGAGGGGTGGGGAGCATTAGAGTCTCATAGGGAGCACGCAACCTAGATCCCTTGCATGCAGTTTACAGGAGGGTTCGTGCTCCTATGAGAATCTAATGCTACCGCTCATGTGACAGGAGGCAGAGCTCAAGTGGTGATGCAAGTGATGGGGAGTGGCTGTAAATACAGATGAAACTTGACTTGCTCACCTGCCACTGCTTACCTTCTGCTGTATGGCCTGGTTCCTAACAGGCCACAGAATGGTCTGCGGCCCAGGGGTTGGGGACCACAGGTTTAAGGAATAATGTCAAGGAAAAAAGTCTGTACATGTTCAGTACAGATGCAACTATTCAGTTTTTTTCTAATATTTTCAATTCGTGGTTGGTAGAACACATAGACATGGAGGGTTGACTGTGCTTCTGTCTTAGTGTGGTGCTGGGAGCATGACAGACCCCCACGAGATAACAGCTGAATCAATTAATGACTGAATAAATGACTGGTTATTGGGCTCTGTGTCTGACTCACCTGCTGGAACTGTGAAATGTTTCCTTTGAGAGGAGTAGAGGGCACCAGGGGGAAAATGTGGGTGGCAGGTATCGAGCAGGGAGATCACTGGGTTGCCCTGTGTGGGATGGGAGAAATACCATTTGGGGAGGGAGTAGGATGTCAACTTTCTGATGCATAGAAGCACACAGTAAAAAAAAATACTCTGAAAAATACTATAGGCACTAGACATTTGGGGAAAAATAAGCCTCCAGAATAATCAAAGAACTACAAATAAAAGCAGCAATAAAAGCAAATCAAAGAACTGCAAATAAAAACCCCTTTATAAATCTACTTAAAATTAGGGGTCAGTGAGCAATTGGGTCAGTGAGTCAATCTCTATTGACTGAGGGAGTGAGAATGACATAACATTTCTGGAGGGCAATTTGGCTATATCAAAACTTTAAAAAACTTGTGCATAGTCTTTCACTCAGCAGTGCCATTCCTAGAAATTTATCCTAAGAGAATTACTAGAGATGTATCATGCAAAGATGTTTGTCTCAACATTATTTGTAATACAGACATTGAAAATAACTCAAATGTCCAGCAATAGGGGATTAGCTTTCAAAATGGCACTTCTATCTATAGGACATAAAAGTAATGTTGTAGATTAATAAAGACAAAAGGGACCAGGTGCAGTGGCTCACACCTGTATTCCTAGCACTCTGGAAGGCCAAGGCGGGTGGATCGTTTGAGCTCAGGAGTTTGAGACCAGCCTGAGCAAGAGCAAGACCCCGTCTCTACCAAAAATAGAAAAAATTAGCCGGGCACGGTGGCGCATGCCTGTAGTCCCAGATACTTGGGAGGCTGAGGCAGGAGGATTGCTTAAGCCCAGGAGTTTGAGGTTGCTGTGAGCTAGGCTGATGCCACGGCACTCTAGCCCAGGCAACAGAGTGAGACTCTGTCTCAAAAAATAATAAATAAATAAAATAAAATAAAGATAAAAGGAAATGTTTACAGTGTACTTTTCAGGTTGTACACCAGGATATACAGTAAGTTCTCAATTATGTTGAAAATGTATATTTTCACACAAAATGGCTAGAAGGGTACTTAGCAACTTGTAGATTTTAGTGGATAATTTTTATTTTCTTCTTTCCAAAAAGGAAAAATTTCCACCAGGCACATGTATTAACTTTTACAATTAGAGGAGGTAAAATGAGTATTATTTAAAAAGAAGAGATAAGCTTTTGGTGAGCATTGTTTGAGCTTCAGTAGGATGAAAACTAGATAAATGATGGGCACATCATTTATCTTGCTAATTCCATACAGATAGTGTTTTCAGAAGGAAGAGTGGTCTTGGGTCCATTTGTGTGAGTATATTTATAGAAGTGAAAGCTTTGGGGGAAGGAAATAGATTGATTTTTTTTCCCCTTGAACTTTTGAAATTATTTTTTCCACTCCATTTGTAATTGAGCTCCGGGAGCTATTCTTATTTCTTCCTTTCTTGGGCACTGCGTTAGACCTAAAAATGTTAACTGGCTTAGGATGTGGGTTTTGCTAAAATGATTCCCCTTGAAGTCTTCACTGGACTCTCTCTCATGCTTAAAAGTGGAGTCCCAAGGAAGAACCCCTTTTGAAATCTATTTTGCTTTTCTACCTGATGCATTTTGCTCCCGAATTCCTTGGCAACCTTGGATTCTCTTCCCAAGTCAGAAACCATTCCTGCGTTGTTGTGATGGTGGACCCCATCAGCCACAGGTAGGGGACTCAGAAGTCTGTACCTGTACTGGGTGCTGTCTGTGGGAGAGGTTTATTTAGGGGCCAATTTGGCATCACCTTATCCTGTGGACGTAACATTAGTCTGCAGAAAAAGAGATCAGAGCTGGGTAGAATCTCTTTAAATATTAATTGTAGCGATGCCTTTTGCCACACATCTCCAAAGAGCTCTGAGCATTTCACAGACATTACCTCATCATTAATTTTCACAATGTTCTTGGGTGAGAAGCTGATGGCAAGGATTATGGTCTCCATGCGGGGCAGAACACAGCAAATATTAGACAGTTAAAGTAAACTTAGGAGCTTTCCTGGCTGGATATCAATTGATAAACAAAAAAATAGAGGCAATTTTTGTAGTGTATTCTTCACAGTTGTTCTCTATTATGCACTAATTAAATTGCCTTCCTGCATTTTGCCCCACAAACATTTATTGAGTCCCTACTGTGAGCGAGGCACAGTGCTGAGCACTGAGACTAGGAGAGAAATTTAACTTCTTAGTCTCACACTTAAGATCTTTGGTGATCTGGCTTCTACCTGCCATTGCTACCCTGATACCTCAACCCTCCTTCACACACTGTTTGTCTCTCACACTCCTCATTCTGAGCTGAACCTTTGGTTTTCAGAGTGCTCCCATGCCATCTCCTTTGTATGCCTTTCCCCAGGCACCACCCCCATTGCCTCTCTCCCCACCCTGCAGGTCTCACCTTCCTGCACCATGATCTGGTCACCTCTAGCACAAAGCCGCCCCTGACAGCTCACTGTACTATACCCACAGCTGGGTGTGAACTCCCATCACCCAACTCCCAGGCCTTCCACCAGCCTCTCTGCACTGGTCCTTACTATTTTTTAACCTTGTATTTTAGTAGTTTATGTACATTCTTTGATGACATTTCAAGTTTCTTGACTACAGGGATAGTTCCATTCATCTTTATGTCTCTGTCAGTGCCTTGTACACAAGGGATGTGCAAGTACTTGTGTAAAAGAATGAAATGGGCATGATTTCAAGCCAGAGGTCACCAGTTTGTGCAGAGCCCTGTGGAGTACAGAGGTCAGAGGTCACTGATAGAACCCCACTTGACCTGACCCCTGCTTTGATCCTTTTTCACTGAAGCCCCTTGCTGCCTATCAACCTGTTCTGTCTTCCAATGGTATCAGTGCCTGCACCATCTTTCATTTCATGCTTGTGTATTAAAAATCATTCTTCTCTCATGGTGTTCTGGGAAGACACAGGAAAAGAGACAAGTGAAGCGGTTTTAAGAAGGTTGCCTCTGTACTTATTTCTTTTCAACCTCTCTTGTGCAAACCATCCACACTGCTTGGAATCCTAGAATTTGAAAGGACTTTATCCAGAGTATTCTCTGCTCATGAGCTGGCACGAGGGCTAAGATCCTCTCGTGCTGCACCTGTGGCAGGCTGTGTGAGGCTGGGCAGGTTATTTAATCTTCCTGTGGCGTCATTTCCCCATCTGTTAAGGGGGGATAATGTGCTTGGGGGTGACCTACCTCTCTGGGATGCTGTGAAGCTTAGCAAGCTAATGCCATTGCTATTAACTTTAACTGAAGATGACTGGGCAGAACCAGCAGGATGCCAAGTATTCTGTGCACAGAATAAACGCTACATCCATAAAATGGATGCATCATAAGACCGTGGTTGTCATCTTCTGTGTTGCCCTTGGCACAGAGGAAGCCAGTTTGCCAATCAACAACCTCTCGGGTTTCCTCTCTTTTCTGGTTCAAGTGGCAGAAGTTTTGAGGATAAGCATGGCACCTGGGGGACTTTTAGGCCTGTTGTGCTGAAAGGAGAGAAGCCAGACCCATGTTGAGAGGCACAGCTGCAGCTGCCCAGTATCAGCATCTGAGGAGGGCCACGGTGCTGTGAGGAGTGGGGCCCGTGCCACAGAGAGACCATCCAACTTTGCCCACATGGCCCAGCACTCCATTTTACTTGGGCTTATTGACAGGCTGTGGGAAGGTCAAATGATATTCACATTCTTGTGGCCACAATCTTGGGAATGTGGCCTTTTATCTTTAAAAATAGCGATGTGCTGGGAGGCCTAGTGTCCTGGGGTGGCGGGGAGATGCCAGCAGCGGGAAGAGGTGCAGATTTCTTTCTCTGGAGGAATCCCTTCAGCTCTGCTGGACTGGTGAGTAGATGTTTCCTCATTCTGTAATGTATCCTGTTTTCTCTAGACTGGTCTCAGAAAGGGAGCTGTTTTGGTTCTTTTCAGTTGCAATATCGTCTCTGTATTTTTAAAAAATATATTTTCATGGTATATTTGTTCTTGAGCACTTACCCTTTATGAAACCTGTTTGAGTAAAGTTTCTTTCAGTCTTCATAATTGCAATGTATTTGTCATGGTTCTTCTGAAATTTAACTGATAATTATTTCTCACATTTGTGCTTTTAAATGGCAATGTCTTTAATCATTTTACATGTAGATAGGAGGATAATCATTAAATATGTTTGGAACTAAATTGCCAACAGGTTTTCAAAATTGTAGGATCATAGGATAAGACCTGAGAGTAGAGATTTTCGTTTGAATATCTTTATGTTTCAGATGTCGCAGTGATGTCCTGAAAGGGTAATGAGTGGTCTTTGGTTACACAGCTAGCTAGTGACAGAATCAGGACTTGAACCCAGGTTACCTAACTCCCTTGTCCTTACTTCTCTGGTCTATTCTGTAGAATTTAGCCTCTGAACTACAAATGAGAAGCCAAAATCACTATCTGAATTAACTTTACTGTATGCCTTAATCTAATTAAAGTGAAGTGTCTAGCTTTAGAAATGCCCGTACCATATACCACAGCTGGTCCCTTGACCTTGAATCCCTCGATTCATTTGATGATCTACATCAATGATCCTGCAAGTGTGGTCCCTGTCAGTGTTACCTGAGAGCTTGTTAGATGTGCACACTCTCCGCTCTACCCCAGACCTACAGAAACTCTCAGGGTGGGACCCAGCAATCTGTGTTTTAACAAGTCCTCCAGGTGATCCGATACTCGGTAAAGTTGGAGAACCACTGCCTGACACCACTTACATCATAACCTCCCTGTGTTTGACAGCCAGTGCAGGGACTCGCCTTGGCTCTTTTGTGGATTTCAAATTTTCTTCACTGAAGAGTGAGTTTCTGTATTGCTGCTGCCTGCTTTTAATAATAATCCCCCTTCTCTGCTTCCCTGCATTACTACCATGCACACACACACACACACACACACACACACACACACACACACCTAGCAGGAGTGAAATATAGGTGGGCCTATAATGAAGGTAAATAGGGGATTTCAATAGAAATAGGTTTGCAGATAGGAAACATATTTCAGCGGTTGAGACATTTTTTCTAAGTTTCAAAACTTGCTACTTCTCTAAGCACAGTAATATATTGCTTCAGACTATATTGTACTATTTTCTATTATTAGTTTATCTTATTCCTTCATTCAACAAATATTTTAGTATCTTATATTTGCATTGCATATGTTAAGTGTGAGAGGGAAATGTATGCAAGTTTATAGTTTTTATCAGGAGGTAGAGAACGTGTTCAGAAATAACTATAAGCTGGCCAGTGATAAATATGTGAGAATCATCTTTAGTAAAAGGATTGTGGAAACCTAGAGACGGTAGAGAGTGTGTTATGGAGGACATCATGGACAACTTCATGAAGACAGCAGCATTTGGGTGAGGCTTAAAAGGAGATAGGAGTTTGACAGGGAGAGTTTGAGGGTGGGAAAAGAACATTGTAGGGAGAGGTGGAAAAAGATAAAAGCATTGCAGGGGTGCTCAGTGCAATTTGCTTGGATCGGGGTTATTTGAAGGTGATTAGAAGGAAATGAGGCCATAGAAGTAGGTCAGTGTCAAAAGGAGAAGGATCTTCAAATACCCACTTAGGAGTTTGTTCTTTATCTTGAAGGCAATGGGGAGCCATTGAACAGGTTCGAATAAGGGTGAGGCATGAGCAGAGCTGTACTTTCAGTAAGGTTAATCTGCCGTCAGTGTATGAAGTAGATTGAAGTGTGTGGGGGTGGAGGGCAGGCTTTTGTTTTTATTTTGTAACTATTTTGCAGCAGTTTGTTGATATATTGAATAATTGTCTTAATGTCTAATTAGGAGGTAATTGCTTTTCTTATTATGGTCATTGGATTTTGAAATAAGTATCCAGGGCATAGATTATTATCTGGGAGAATGCAGCTCTAATTTTATAATGGGGAATTTGCTGGAAAATTCTGCATAACAGAATGGCTTTATAGGAAACTTCCAGAACTAACATCTTCCTTCCTTCTTTTCTTTCTAATATTTTCTTTTAAACAAAATGTATTTGTAAACATTTGAGTCAGTAATGACCTGGTAATGCTAGATCACATAAAACCTACAGGTATTGAACACCTGAAATGCGGCTCTATCTTGCTTTTACCTACTGAGCCTCCAGAGCTGTCTTCCCTCTCACCCACGGACTTTGTTAAAGCTGCTGAATCAAACTCATTCTACAAGGGTCTGCCTTATTTCAATGGTGGCTCTCATGGGAATAGTTTTAGGATATAGGAATGTCCTGAATTTTTATTTATTTATTTATTTTTATTTTTTTGAGACAGAGTCTCACTCTGTCACCCAGGCTAGAGTGCAGTGGCTTCATCATAGCTCACTGCAACCTCGAACTTCAGGGCTCATGCGATCCTCCTACCTTAGCCTTCCACTTAGCTGTGACTACAGGTACACACCACTGCATGCAGCTAATTTTTCTTTTCTTTTTTTTTTTTTTTTCGGTAGAGACAGAATCTTGCTCAGGCTGGTCTTGTGGTCTTGAACTCCTGAGCTTAAGAGATCCTCCCGTCTAGGCCTCCAGAGTGCTAGCATTACAGGCAGGAGCCACTGCATCTGCCAAAATTTTTAAATGTGTTGTTACTTCTAGTGTTTGTAGTACAGAAAAGACTCTTTTACTATTGATTTCTTCAGTAGGGTCATCTCTATAGGGCCTAGGCTTTGGCTAATTATCACCAGTGGTTTTAGTCATTCAACCAATATTTACTGAACATCTATTAAGCACTGAAGAATAATGGCAAGTCAGACAACCATGGCCCTGCTCAGATGGAACTTATATTCTAGCAGGAGATATATATAAGTAAATAGTCAAATGTAGTCTGAGAAAGGGTTAGTACTGGATACTGCGAGTGTACCACCCCAGAGTTGGATGTCAGAGAAACCTTAACAACAAGCAGGTCTTTAGACCCAAGATCTAAAAACCAATTGGGGTAGATTAGTGGTTGCCTAGGGGTAAGGGGGTGGGGTTATTGGGGAAAAATGGGGAGTGACTGCTAATGGATATGGGGTTTCTTTTTGAAGTGATCAAAATGCTTTGCAGTTGATTGTGGTAATGGTTGCACAACTCTGTGAATCTACTAAAAACCATTGACTTGTACATTTTAAATGGGTGAATAGTATGGTGTGTGAATCATTATCTCTGTAAAACTGTTGAAAAAAAATCAATCAGGGAAGCCAGTAGCAGGAAGAGTGTACCTGGCAATGAAATAGCACATGCAAAGGCTCAGTGGCATGAACAAAAAAGGAAATGGTTCAGGCGGGCTTGGAACCCCCAGAGGTGGAGAGGGAAGCAAAGAGGCTGCAGAGGGGAGTGGGGCCTGGACAGGTAGGGCCTTGAAGGCCTATAAATAATAACAGCAGCTACCACCTATGAAGTCCTTATATGCCAGGCACTCTTCTAAGCGGTTTACATGCATTAAATCATTAATTCTCACAACCACCTTGTGAGGCAGGTGTTATTGTTATCAGCATTTTATAAGTGATGAAACCAAGGCACAAAGTGGTTAAGTAACTTGCTCATTATCACAGATCTGGTAAGTGGCAGAGCTGGGATATGAGCCCAGGAGGTCTGGCTCCAGAGTTCACACTATTAGACCTAATAAATGATCTTAAAAGTTATGGAGTGACATCATAAGAGTTTTATGCAAGAGAGTGACAAGGTCAGATTTACATCTTAGAGAAAGATTACTCTGTGGCACGTGGAACAGATTAGAAGGAGAGCAAGACTGAAGGCAGGGAGACTAGTGCTGCAATGATCCACATATGAGGTCATGCCAGCCCAAACGTGTGTGATGGCAGCGGGTCTGGAAAGAAGTGGAGACTTGAGAGATGTTTAGGAGGTCACATTAACAGGAGTTGGAGTGTGGTTGGCTTTATGGAGAGGGTAGAAAGACTCTCCGATGGATGCTTGGGTTTTGGGCTTGGGCAGTTGGGTGAGTGGGTGTTTGATGGCACTCATGATGTGGGTGCCCCAGTATGGGCTGGTTAGTGTCTACACAGGAGAGAATAGATTAGACCTCTGATATCTCTGCCAGTCAGAATCATGAAATCAGTGGTGGGAAAGGGCTTTAGAATCCTTCTAGATATAGAGGTGGAAATGGAGGTACTGCAAGGAGATGAGACTTGCTGAGGTTCACACAGGAGGTGGAACTGGGGAAAAATCAGCTGTGCAACTTTTGGGGCTCAGGCTGGTGTGCATTTATTTGCCTGCCACATTGCCACTTCCCAAGGAGCCTTTGCTCTGTCCCTTGAAACTTTGATTCTCTTCTCAGAGATCATCTCTCCAGTCCTTAAAAGAATTATTGCTGTACAAACAATAATAATGGGAATTAAATTTTTTTAAAAAATTGAACAAAATGTGGTGGCAAAAAAAAAAAAAAAAAAGAAATTACTGCCTAAACCTGGCATCCATCATGTCAAACTTGTTCTGTATTCCCTGCCTGTCTGTGCCAGCATCACTTTACAGTCGTGCCATGGCTTTGTAACCTATGCTGTACATCCTACATTCAATCAAAGGCTTTTGCTGGAAGGTTAAATGGTTTCTGGTTAGAATTTTTTAAGAATTCAAGAAAGAGTATGTGCTGTATCTTACTTAACCATTCTCTTGTTGTCAGTTGTTTTGTTTTTCATTCTTAGAAGTGCTTTGGTGAGGATCTTGTTGCATAGCCTTTTCCTTCTTTCCTTATTCCCCAGCCATGATAATTTCTATGTGTTTTTAAAGTGTGGGCGGGGGGGCAGACTGGACACTTTTCTCTGCTGAGGTTAGGGACAGAGGGCAGAATGCTTAATTAGAGCTGAATTTCTGAGTTTATGAGCCTGGTGGTTTTTCTGTGGTCTCTGAATCGCGTTGGCATTCATTCACAGCTGTCGGCACTGCTCCTAATGCTGCCATCTCCTAACAGCTGACCCGATTCCCTGAATTGTTTGCTGTAAACTGGGCAGTTCTACAGGAGGGAGAAGAGGTTTCCGGACAGAATGCTTAATTAGGGCTTAATTAAGACAGCCAGAGTGGCCCATTGGCCTGAACCCTTGCACAGGGTCCTGATTGGCAGGCGGCACCTGGCGTTCCTGGCTGTCTGACAGCAATCAGCCGTTCCCAAGCCCCCTGCAGAGATGAGCAAGGCACACTGTCTGGCAGGAGCTGTTTCTTAGACTCCCTAGAGCATTTTAGACATCCCTTTCTTATGGGCCCCACACTCTGCCTTATATTGGGTAGGAGTTATTTGTTTGTGTGTCTTATCTTCTCTATAGCACAATGAACTCTTCAAGGACAAGGCCGCATGTAGTTAACCTTAGTCTCCTCTACCACACCCAGCAGGGGTCCCAGTGGAAAGCAGATGCTTGATTCGAGTGGAATGAATTGCATTGATTTTTTTGACCAAATCTCTTGAATTGAGATGGCTGCAGATGCTTCAAGCTAGAGCCTGAAGTCCAGGGAATGAACTTGAAAAATGCAAGGACTAGGGGCCCACAAGCCCATGGCCAGTGACAAGTCTATGTATAGGAAGGGTGAGGATTTTCCGAGAAGGTACCTCAAGGCCAGGACAGAGCCTTGATGTCACAGGTCATGGGCAAGAACTTTATGAAGCATATCTTACACCCACCCTTGGAAGCCATTCTCAGTTTCTTGTGCTGTGGTTGTGGTTGTTATTGTTTTTTAGTATGATAGGTTTGTAATCCTGCCTTCCTTCTCCAGACACAGAAATGTGGAGTTAAATCTCATTCCACCAGGGTAGCAAGCAGCTTCACATAGGCAGCTCGGGGAGTCCTCAGTCTGAATTTCCCAAGCGTTGTAGTCCCTGTGGGTTTGTTTTTGGTGCTTATGGTATAAAACATGCCCAGAGGCTCTTGAAAATTAGCTTGTGTGTAATGACAGTTGATGAATCATTTGATAATAAAAAAACAAATCTAGACTTTGAGTTCACATTCCACAATTTTCTTGAATTATGCCCAGATGGTTGCCAAGAGAATTTTTAACAGATTCAGGGCATTTGTAATAACCAACAAGTCTATGGAGAGGATAAGAACGTCATGTTGAATGGCGAACCAATACTAAAGACTGTGGGATTTTATAATCTCTGATCTAGAAAGACCCTAATAGATTTCTAGTCCAGCTCCTAGATATTTTGTGTGGCTGTACAGTAGTAGGTGGCACCAAGGAGAATATGTTATCATGAAGGTCCTAATTGTCAAGTCTGTGGACTTTTTTCAGGATGACTGTCTTGGCTATATTTGACATGTTTAAGTTGTGTACTTTTTTGTGGTAAGATACATATAACATAAAATTTACCTTTTTAACCAATTTTAAAGCATTCAGTTCAGTGGCACTAAGTACATTCACAATGTTGTGCAACTATTACCACTGTAAGTCACTATATAAACTTGCCTATTCCGGTTATTTCATATAATGGAATCATACAACATGTGACCTTTTGTGTCTGGCTTCTTTTGCTCAGCATAAATGTTTTTGAGGCTTGTTTGTGCTGTAGCATGTATCAGTATTTCATTTCATTTTATGGCTAAATAACGTTCCATTTTATGGATATACCACAATGTGCTTATCCATTCATCTGTTGATGGATCTTTGGGTGTTTCTATATTTTGGCTATTGTGAATAGTGCTGGTGTGAACATTAGTGTGCGAGTTTTTGTTTGAACATCCGTTTTCAGTCCTTTTGGGTATATACCAAGGAGTGGAATTGCTGGGTCAAGGTTATTCTAATTTTAACTGATTGAGGAAACACAAAAGCATCTACGTAGTCTTTTTGGACCTTTCTTCTCCCCGGGCTTCTCAGGTTGCTCTCAGGCCTCTCTGACCATTCCTTCTCAGTTTCCTTTGTGGCTTCCTTAGTTCTTTGGCTTCTGAAATGATGGTGCCACCATCATTCCTTCCTCAGCTCTGCTCATCCTACCCTGGTGGTACTCAACTCTAGCTGCACATTACAAACACCAAGGGCTCCTTTAGCAAACCCTGCCCAGGCCTCACCCCAGACCAGTTGAGTCAGCATCCATATGTGTGTGGGGGATGGGGGGTAGAGCCTGGCCATTGGTCTATGGAAAGGTTCCCAGCGATTTTTATGTGCAGCTTGTCCCTGAATAATCATTCATTCTCATGGTTTCAACCTGATGACTAATTTTTATTTTTAGCTCCAAATATCTACTATATATTTCTATAAATGTCCACCACATGCCTCAAATTCAGCTGTTCCCAACCAAACTCTTCTTCTTTCATCTCAAACCTGGCCTTCTCCCAGTATTTCCTCTCTTAGTGAAAGGAACCACCATCCTCAGCCACTCAAACCAGAAACCTGTCAATTGTCTGTGCCTTTTCTCTCTCCCTCATTCCAATTTTCAGTTGGTTGATTCATTCATTCATTCAATAATTCATTACCCACTAGTTAGGACTGAGGGCAATTGGAGAGGAATGTAGTTTAGGAATTATATAAAGAAAAAATGACATAGATGCAACAGTTAAGTAACTGTACACAAGATAATAAACTTCTAAAATTAATAATAACAAGAATATATTAATAATAAATTAATAATAATAACAACATAATAATAGCTACAGTAATTGAGAACTTTCTTTGTGCCATGCATTCTGGTAGAACTTTGTATATAGTATCTAATTTACTGTGAAGCAGGTGACATCAGCCCCATTTCACAGCTAAGATAACTTATCCAAGGATGCAAGGTCAGTACACAGTTAGTAAGAGTTGGGGTTGGAACTAGTGTTAGGTAGACAGCTAGAGACCTCTGGCCCTTCCTGGGGACAAGGTGGGCAACTGCCATACCTCAGGGAGGAAGGAACACCCTATGAATCTGCCAATCAGAACTTAGCACACCAACTGCAAAAGAATGCAGAGGACTCTGTAGCCCACTGGCCAAGCAGCTCATAGGAGACCTGCATGCATAGTAAGACTCAGGTCATATAACTCCCACCTGTTCATTAAAGTGGTTCCATGATGACATTGAACCATGGGGAGGTCCCTATCTAGACACTGTAAAATAAGAACCATAACCATAGTCACTTTTGCTACAATCGTCATCTGTAGCGTATGTAAACCTATGTCTTGCTCTTGCTCTATAATCCTATCTTGCTCCCCCTCAATAAATTTCAACTTGTGCTTGCCTTACTTTGGTGTGTCTGGTCATTCTTTGGCCAATACACTAAGAACGGAGAACACAGAATGAGATTGTCAAACCTGACTCCAGGACATGTCAAGGCCTGTGCTCTTGACATGAGAGTTTGCTGGGAAAGAACTTTGAACCAGCGGCGTGTTGTGCTGTCAAAGCTGGAAGGAGGATGACCATGCTGTGACCACTAAATGAGATCATCCACACCCATGAGAGTGCTTTGAAAACTATTGAGGATGGTGCAAAAATCTCACACCCTTTGCTGTGTCTCTAGTAGATCACTTTTTCCATTCTGCTCTGAATTAGGATCGGGTGTCTGTATCTCTGACTCCCCTGGTGAACTACAGACTCCTTGAGGGTGAGAACTATGTTTGCTTATCACATGTCCTCCCATAGCCCCTGTACCTGGCACATGGTTGCTGATCAGTAGGTGTTCCTTGAATGAATCTATGGGCGTTAGAATTGACTCAGAGAGGGAGAAAGGGAAACAGGATCCATGGTGACTTTCTCCGGGTGTGGCAAGGCTAAGCACTGGATGAGAGATTTGACTTAGAATTGGAAAGAAAGGGCAGAGCCCTATGGCTCTCTGGATATATGCATAAAAGATCTCAGAGTGAATGAAATTCAGGCAGACCCCTGAGGCATTGATGCTAATTCTATCCCTCTCTCCCAGCACTTATCACTTTCTGACATTCTTCATTAATTTCCAATTTGCAGTTGGAGTGCTAAGTTCTGATAGGCAGATTCATAGGGTGTTCCTTCCTCCCTGAGGTATGGCAGTTGCCTACCTTGTCCCCAGGAGGGGCCAGAGGTCCTCACTGTCTACCTAACACTAGTTCCAACCCCAACTCTTACTAACCGTGTACTGACCTTGCATCCTTGGACAAGTTATCTTAGCTGTGAAATGGGGCTAATGTCACTTCATTAATTATGTTTATCGTTTCTTGTCTAGTGGGAACCTTTACTAGAAAGTAAGCTCCACAAGGGTAGTGAGTTTTGTCTGTTTTGTTCCCAATGTATCCCAAGACCTAGAATAGTGCCAGGCACATAGAAGATACTCAATAAATATTTGTAAAATGAAGGAAGGAAGTAAAGGTATCCCCAATGCAGGAGTCACTGCAGAATCAGCTGCACCTCTGCCATCAGAGCATTTTCCAGGAAACTAATGTTCTGTGTGAGGCTCCTAAGTGAGGGCAGGCCCCAGAATAGCCCCAAATAGATGGTGCTCAGTCTGGGCCCTCAGCTTTTCCAAGTAAGCTTCTTAGGCCCCATTCTCCTCATCAGCCTTTTAAGGCCCAGCACAGATGCTTCAGGCAAGGAAGGGCCTCCAGTCCAATTTCAGTGCTCCCCTGATCTGGAGGTGATCTCCCTTCTCAGAGCTCCTCCCCTCTGCCCAGCCTCTCTCCTGGCCTCACCATCTACTGTGCTTTGGAGTTCCCAGAGGGCAGAAACTGCAGCGGATGCATCTTCCTGCTCCCTGCTGACGTTGGCACAGCCCCGGACATTTGCTGGGTGATGGTTGAGGGAACAGTGAACTGCACAAAACTGATGAGAAGGCCGGTGGCCATACAGCATTTGGGGAACTGTAGTTTGTTTAAAGAGAATAAGAAACTTACAACTTGAAAGGACTTTGAGGTCATGTGTCTAACTCTTTCACTTTTCTTTTTCTACTTTGCTGGCATTTATTTTTTTTAAATACCTTTATTGTGATATAATTCCCATACCATACAATTCACTCATTCAAAACATACAATTCAGTGGTTTTAAGTGTATTCACAGATATGTACAAACATTAGCATAGTCAACTTGAGAACATTTTCATCACCTCTAAAAGAAACCCTTTACCCTTTAGCTATCACTCCTCCATGCCCCATTTCCCCCACTTAAGCAACCACTAATCTACTTTCTGTCTCGAGTTCCCTATTTGGACATTTATATGAAGGAGCCAGTCACAACAGACATGTGGTCTTTTGTGACTGGCTCCTTTCACTTAGCACAATATTTTCAAGGTTTATCCATGCTTAACCCCGTAACTATGCAGGGAGGAAAACTGAGTCTTAGAGAGGGAAGGGGCATGATTTGAGTCATGTGCCCAGCCTGTAGCAGAGCAGGAACCTGACTGCAGGTCTCCTGTCTCCCTGTACAGTGCTCCTTACCTAGACCAGGGTGGAGACGGGGGGTTCAGCAGGTGCAGCAATGTCATTTGCCATCCATCTTTGAGGCTGCTTGAGGGGACCCAGCAAGATAGCCATGGTAAGGTGAGGTCTTGCAGGTAGCAACAGTGTTAGGGACTGTGTTAGTGTCCGCCCATTCCCACATCTTTTCTAGGGCTTGCTGTTCATCTGATAGAGTGGATGACTTGTGTCACCAACTTGCAGGCTTCTACTTGGAGTGGCCTGGGTCCCTGTACCCTCAGATTGCTAGGAAGAGAAAGGCACAGCCAGGTCCCCATTAGTGCTGACTGTTCCTGCTGCCGCCCTGTAGCTCTCAGGGGGCCATGCAGAGGCCATCTGTACTGAACTAGATAAGCGGCTAAGCCCTTTCTAAGAGATGTCTAATCCTGTTAGGCAGATGTGAAATCTGAGGGCCATGACGATGCCCTGAACTAGTGTTCCCAGAGGTTTGTCTTTGTACCACGTTAAACTCGAGATGATTTTAGAAGATATGTGAATGGACATTTTTTGTTTAAATTGTTGTTTATTTATTTTAATGTGTACCAGGGAAAACAATGTAGCCAGCATGATCAAACCTGTGGTTTAATGAATAATATTATTGTCCAGGATGAAGCTAAAGTAGAAGGCACCTTATCATAGAATTTTTTTTGCAGACTGTGTATGTTACAGAAGTGGAGGTCTGGTAGTTTGCTGACTAGCAAAAGTCTTAAGGGAAGTTTGAGATCAACTGTCTTGGGGAGTGCTACCCTGGGGTAATGGTGATCCAGGGTGTGTTCCCATGAGCCATCTCCTGCATCTCTTTTTCACCTGGTGCAAGTCAAGGTGAAATGGCAGAGGGTGCTGGTGGCCAGAGCTTCTTGACAAAGGGCCTAGGAAACCTAGAGCACCAGCTGTGAGCCACTGGTTTTTCTTTGGTCCATGATAAGCCTCCTTTCATGTATTCAAAGCCCTTTTCTCTAATAATAAAATAAGGTTCCTATTTCAGAAAGAGGCTTTTAGAGGGAAGGGAAGATGGGGGAGGAACAGGGATAATATGTAGTGCCATTCCAAAATAAGAAATGAAAATAAAACAATTTCCCTTAGCTTTTCCTTGACTCTCTATGACCACTAGTGAAAGACTTGACTGAGGTCCCTGAGGTAGGGAAGAGAGATTTGAAAACTCCTTCGTGGGATCCTGGTTGCAACTGCACATTGAAGAATAACCACATAGTATATTAGATAAGTCCCTCTGCCTTTCTAAGAACTGTATTTACTTTCCTTTTTTTTTTTTTTTTTTTTTTTTTTTTTTGAGACAGAGTCTCGCTCTGTTGCCCATGCTTGAGTGCCGTGGCATCAGCCTAGCTCACAGCAACCTCAAACTCCTGGGCTCAAGCTATCCTTCTGCCTCAGCCTCCTGAGTAGCTGGGACTACAGGAATGCACCACCATGCCCGGCTGATTTTTTTCTATTTTTAGTAGAGATGAGGTCTTGCTCTTGCTCAGGCTGGTCTTGAACTCCTGACCTCGAGCAATCCTTCCCCCTCAGCCTCCCAGAGTGCTGGGATTACAAGCGTGAGCCACCAAGCCCAGCCTAAGAACTGTATTTTCTGATAAAGCATCATCTTAATATGAATTCTTTTTAAGAAATTCACGCAGGTGTGAGACTCCAGCCGGTTATCTCTCAGTGAGCTATTTCACTGTAATGAACCAAAGCAACATCAAATGATTGACATTAGAAATACAGAATGTCCCAAAATTCTCCACACAAAGGAAAATTTTTGTAATGAATATTTTGTAAATAAAGGCACATATAGATACAATTTCCCATTTTCCCTATATATGGCAACTTTTGGAACACCCTGTATAAATATGAGCTTCCCTAAAATATTTGCCAATAACTTTTTCTTTGGGCTTAAAAGAGTCAAGAATTAAAGCTGCTTATTATTCCGGTCTTCTGATCTTACCATGGCATTTCAGATATCCATAACCTGCCATTATTAATTCAACAAATATTGATTGAGCTCAAGGCATTCTGCTAGGCCCTACAGGGATTGTAGAGAAACAGGGTACTTTTCTTCTGGAGTTTGCAATCTAGGGGCAGAAAACAAGACCTGAATGCATATGAAGTTAGAAAACATAAGGTAAGAGCTTAGAAGAGATGGTCACGGGCTACATGGGACAGTGACACAGCGCAGCAGCACTGTGACTGGGGAACCCGGTGGGACATGGTAGATTAGTGGCCAGGAACTCATGCTGGGTGTAGCAAAGCTCCAGCTGGGTGTTGAAGGTGAGATAGGATTTGAGTAAGTTGCAGAGAAATGGGGAGATCATGAACAAAGACATAAGTAACAGTTCTCTACCTAGGGCTTTTTTGAGGGACAGAGAAACATCAGAACAGAGAATTACATAATGGAAGAAGGATGGGGCCTTGGGGTCCCATTGAGCACTTTGAGGAAGTTCTTTAACCTCTCCATGCCTCAGTTTCTTGTCCTCCAAATGGAGTTATGGAGTCCCACCATGTGGGGCTGTCATGAGGAGTAAATGAAGTGCTATAGGTGAAAATGTTACTTTCCCTCCCTCCTCAAATTTGTCAGGAGAGAAGTCTTTGGGACAACAGTGGAAGATCGAGTTGGACATCTGGGAAAAGGTCGGATTTTAGAGATGGTGAGCCCTGGAGGATTTAAGGAGGAAAGTGACAGAATAATACGATTTTGGAATTGGCATGAAACTTAAAGAAGTTCAATGTTAACGTAAGAGAGATAACCAGAGATTTGGCAGCTTGTGCAATTCTAGGCTCAATTAGTGGCAAAGATAGGAAAGAATCCAGGTTTCCTGATTTCTAGTTCAATGCTCATTTCTGCATTCCCCAAGTTTTATCTAGAGGGATGTTGGAAATGCAAATTCTTGGGCCCCACCCTAGACCTACTGAATCAGAATCTCTGGGACCCAGGCATCTGTGTTTTAGCCAGCCCTCCCCATGCTTCAATGCTTTTAGGGTTTTACTAAGAAAAAATAGGGGAAAGATGAGAAAAACAGATTCGTTATAGGAGTTGGAGTATTACTTACCATCAAGAAAAAGGGGACAGAATGGCGAAGCTGGGTGCCAGAAATAAACTTCTTTTTTCTTTGTTTTTAAAAATTAAGGTACAATTCACATACCATAAAATCCATCCTTTAAAGTATACAATTAGTGGTTTTTAGTATTTTCACAAAGTTGTGTGCCTATCCCCACTGTCTAATTCTAGAACATTTTTATCACCCCAGAAAGATACTTATTACCCATTCATTAGCAGTCAATTCCCATTTCCCCTTCCCCACTGCTCTCGCAACCACCAGTCAATTTTCTATCTCTATGGATTTGCCTATTCTGGACATTTCATATAAATGGAATGGTATGGCATGTGGCCTTTTGTGTCTGGCTGCTTTCACTTAGCGTGTTTTCAAGGTTCATCCATGTTGTGCCATGTATCAGGACCTCATTCATTTTTATGGCAGAGATAAACTTTTTATACTTCCAATTTTGCCTCAGACAAACTTGGTTATGCAACTGAGCTCACACTACCTTGGGCACATTTGCATAGACCTTTATGATGTAAAGCATTGTCACATCATAGTGGAATATAAGCCTTACACCAACCCTGGCAACATAGCTGGGCAGAGATCATTATAATTGTTTTCACAGATGAGAAAACAAGTCAAAGAGGAGAGTGTTCCGTGCCAGTTCGGTGTACTACAGTGCCTGTCCATCGAAGTGTGAGTAGGCATCTGATAGGTGGACAGGCAGAGGGTGTGGATGAGGCAAAGGAAGCAGCATCTGCAGAGGCATGAGGGCATGAGGGCATGAGGCATCAGGGCCTTTGGGGGCAACATTGGATAATTCAGCTCTGCTGGAGTGTACAGCATGAGGGAGATGACACAGGCAGGTAGGCAGGGGCCAGATCCTGAAGGGCTTTGACTGCCACCCCAAAGCCAGGAAGGATGCAGTGGCATGGAGAAGTCGAGTCCAGCTCCAGAGACAAGCAAGCTAATCTGATTTTGCATTCCAGTTCTGCCACTTCTTTGCTATGTGCTCTTAGCCAAATTATTTAACTTCTTTGTGCCTCCCACAAAAAAGTTTCCTTTTTTGTAAGTGAGAATTGTTATAAGCATTAAATAAGATAACACATGTAAATTGCTTAGCCCAGTGCCTAGCACATAGTAAGTGGAAATGGTAGTATCGTTAACATGGTTGTGTTATTAATATTACTATGATTCTTGAGCTTGGACTTTATTCTAAAGATGAAAGGGAACCACTGGAGGATTTTGAAAATAAAAATGACATGATTAGAATTACTTGCTATATCACTTTGGCAGTTATATAAAGGATAGAATGACAGAGGGTAAAACTGGAAGCAGGGGGACAGGCTGGGGGAGTATTTTAGTATTTCAGATAGAGTGAAAGTTTGAACTATGGCAGTAGCACTGAGAAAGGAGAGGAGGTGAGAGACTGAGATAATTAGGAACAAAGTCAATGAGACTTGGTGACTGGATCCATGAAATGGGAAAAGAGTCAAGGATGATTCCCAAATTTTTGATTTGGGCAGTTAGAGAGTTAATAGGTAGTCTCCTTCAACAAGATCTTCCACCTTAAAGGAGGGAATTTTGAGGAATAGAACAGAGAAAGATGGTGAATTCTGTTTTACATATAACTGGATCAAGTGCCTACGGGACATCTCAGTTGAGATACTAAAGAGGCAATTGGTTCCCAAAGCAGCTGAAACTGTGGGAGTAAATGATATTGCCCACATAGAGTGTTTGGAGCAGTGAGTCCCAAGTTTTGTTGTAGATTGGAATCACTGGTAGTTTAACTGGAATCACTACCAATTTCTGTCTCACGCCCTCAAAAATTCTGATTTAATTGGTCTAGGGTGCAACCAGGGAGCTTTTAAAATTCCCTAGGTCATTCTAATATGCAGTGAAGTTTTGGAACCATTGGTTTAGAAATAATAGGTACCATTTATTTAGATAAAAAAGGGAGCTGAGAACCAAACCCTAGAATCAGAGGATGGAAGAGAAGAGGAGTTTATGAAGAAGATTAAGTGTAGCCCAGGAGGCTGGACTCATGTCACTGAGCCAAGGAGGAAGGGCCAAAAAGTTTTAACACTTTCATTTATGATAGTTTGAGAAAATGCTACTTTGGTGATTTATTTCTCTCATTATTCAAAAGGCTGGATATTTGTCTTATGTTTTGGTTTCTTGTTTGTTTTGTTCTTGTGTCAGCGATTGGTTTATATCCTTGGACTCTGTGTATATTGGAGATTCAGTATTGTAGGAAGGTTTATATTTTATTATTTTTTTCTGTTTATTACTCTTTTGTAGAAGATCCATCATTCCATATTGTGTTCCATTCATTTGTCATTTATTAATTTAACAGACATTTACTGGACTTACTGAATGTCTATTTTATGTTAGAAGCTAGAGATACAAGATGACCAAGACAAAAAAACCCTGCCTTCGAGTTGTTTATGATCTGGCCCAGACCAGCTCACAATCTAGATTCATCTCTTTTTCTAAATCATAGTCTCAGGCTTGGAAGGCATGTATGGATCTAGTCCCCATCCAATCTTGACTGTCCCCTATAGGATCCCTGACCTGCTGCTGTCTTTTGTATTCTTGTACACCTTGGTGATGAAAAGCTGTCTCTCTTAGCAGGGCATCCCAATGCAGTTTTGATATCTCTAATTATGAAGAATTCTTTACAAGATGGACAAAATGGATAAATGCTAAAGCTGAATAATGGATATATGGAGATTCGTGACAGTATTCTGTCTACTTTTGTGTATGTTTTAAAATTTCCTTAAGAAAAATTAAAGGGACAAGTTATTTCCATTGAGTCAAAGTTTGTCTTTTTGAGCTTGGATGAGTTGTTACTTTAGGACCATACAAAACAAGTCCAGATTCTTTTTATACATGAAGTCCATTCCAGTATTGGCGATTATTCCTAAAGGCTTCTAAGTCTTCACAACTGAACAATTTTGCTCAGGGTATTTATTATCTCCAATATTTTGAAACTGAGTCCCATATGTAATCATGCTACCTGCAGACACTCATGGAGTTTCCATATTTTCTATATTTATCTCTCATTTCTCATTCACGTTGCACTGCACTGGTCAGCAACTCCAATGTTGTGATGAATATTATAATTTTCTTTTGTCTTTTAAATGGAATGCTTCTATTTTTCTTTCTAAAATAATGTTGAATCACCTGGTATTCCTGTTTTTTTTTTTTTATTAAGCACGGAGATTAGATGACATATAAAAAATGATTTCTGGCTTCTTATGAGATAATCACTTACCTTATTTTATTATTTTCTTTATGAGATAAAATATATTAATAGTTATCTGTAAATATATATTAATATATTATAATTTATAATTACATAATTTTCTATAAATATATTAATAGTTTTTTGAGCTTTTCTTTCTTAGGATAAATATAACTTGATTATGGTACATAATCTTTATAATGTGTTGCTGCTGGATTTTCTGGTGGTAATTTTTTTTATTAAAAAAAGCTTATTAAGAAGAATTTGAAATGTACACAAAAGTAGAGAGAATCATAAAATGAACTTTACGTCCCTATCTCCCAGCCTTAAGAATTATTAACATTTTCTGACTAAAATTTTATTTCACTTTTTATGTTTCATGAGTGATATTGACTTAAGGAGTCCTTTTCTTAGTGTAATCTTTGTCAGATTTTAAATTTGAGGTTATCTTTGCATCATTAAGAAAACTTGGTAGTATGCCATCATTTTCTTTGTTGAGGAATATTATCTGTTAATTTTGAAAGTTTGAAATAATTCTTTTTTTTTTTTTTTTTTTTTTTTGAGACAGAGTCTCACTTTGTTGCCTAGGCTAGAGTGAGTGCCATGGCGTCAGCCTAGCTCACAGCAACCTCAAACTCCTGGCTCAAGCAATCCTTCTGCCTCAGCCTCCCAAGTAGCTGGGACTACAGGCATGCGCCACCATGCCCGGCTAATTTTTTCTATATATATTAGTTGGCCAATTAATTTCTTTCTATTTGTAGTAGAGACGGGGTCTCGCTCTTGCTCAGGCTGGTTTCGAACTCCTGACCTTGAGCAATCCACCCGCCTCGGCCTCCCAGAGAGCTAGGATTACAGGCGTGAGCCACCACGCCCGGCCCTGAAATAATTCTTTGATGAACACACCACCACATCAAGTTCTCCTTCAGCACGATGTTCCACCTTAGAGGAGGGTATATATTCCATGTGGGGTTTTTTCCTTTTCATAGATTTTTATAAAAAATTTACTTTCCAAATTTCTTCTGCAGATATATTAATAGATTTACTCAAAGTTTTTATTTTGTTTGTTGTTGTTGTTGTCTTATTCCAGTTCTTTGCTTTTAGGAATAAAGACATTGAACTGCCTGTTTCAGTTGATTAAGCTGAAGTTGATCAGCCTTTGGGTGCCTGAAGTTAGAAGTAATTTGTGGAAACCATGGAATAAATGAGCCAAATATACTGACCATCTTGCTAGTGAGGCACCTCTTGCCACCGGGTAGTGAATAGCTTGGAGGCTGACCCTTTCCTGAGATGGGGACTGTTATCTTATTCATCTTTCATTCTTGGTGACCTGCACTGAGTATTTTTTCGATGAATGTGTGTTTAATGGGGGATTTGATCTTTATATAACAAATGGTATCTCCAGCACATCCAGGAAAGACCAGCGTCAACCTCACAGTCCCTCAGGTCCCCAGAGGCTATACGGGTATTTCATGGGTGAGAATCCTATTTTAATCTTCCTGTATGGGTCTTAGATTCTTCTTCTTTAAGACCTTGCATGGAAAATGTGTCCTCTGCTATGCCCAAGGAACTGGTCTAGGAAAATCCCTTGAGAGGTAAGAATGCACTTCCATATCAAAGGGTTGCTTTGAAAATCTTGGGACATGTTCTAGGAGGCTGACTTGTTGCCCAGGAGTCTGCCCCTCAGGAATTGAAGGACTTACAAGTTGACTCTAGAAAAATACATTCCTAATATATCCTCCAAAGTCACCCATGTTACTTAGTTTATCTAAATGATTTGTGTATAACATGTATAGTACTGTCTAATTTTTTCCCTAATGTATATCTGTCTTTGTTTATTTCTCATTTCATGAATAATAACTTGTACTATTGGCTTATTGCTTTTGTCAGTCTTTTTAAAAAATACATTAACTTTGTCTTTATTAAGTGAAATTTTATTCCAATTTTCCACTTTATTTCTGCTTTTAATTTTGTTCATTTGTTCACTCATTCAGCAAACATTTATTAAGCCTTATTACGTGACAGGTCCTCAGAGAAAATGAATAGGGATATGACATGAATCTCTGTGCTCAAACTGTTGATGGTTTAATAAGAGAAAAGAAGAAACAGTGAAAGGAAAAAAGAACTAAGTTGACAAAAAATAGGTTCACTAATATGTTGAAAATCAGGGAATAACTCCTAGAGATGGCTTTCAAGAATAGTGTCTTAAATGTCACTTGTAAAACTTTTACATTCACAGAGGGAAAAATAGTGAACTTGAGTCTATACTAAATAATGTGCTATAAAACATGAGCCTGATCTTTTTTGAATGATCATTTTCTTTTCCTTTCCCTTTCCTTTTCCCTTCGCTTCCCTTCCCTTTCCCTCTCTCTTTTCCTCTCTCTTTTTCTCTCTCTTTCTCTCTCTCTTTCTTGACAGGATCTCACTCTGTTGCCCAGGCTGGAGTTTAGGGGCCACTCACATCTCACTGTAGCTTTGAACTCCTGGGCTCAAGTGATCCTCCCATCTCAGCTTCCAGAGGAGCTGGGACTACAGGTGTGAATCACCATGCCTGGCTAATTTTTTAATATTTTGTAGAGACAGAGTCTCGTTATGTTGCCCAGCTGGTCTCCAACTTCTGGCCTCAAGTGATCCTCCCTCTTTGGCCTCCCAAAGTGCTAGGGTTACAGGTATGAGCCACTGTACCCAGCTTCTTTTCCTTTTTTTAAACAGTTTTTAATGATGAATCTTTAATCTTTTCAGCTCAAGAACTTCAGTTGACATGTAAAGAGCATTCCTTGAGTTATATCTGAGAGTTGCTTTTTGTGTTCTTACATATTTGAAACATTATCAGTTCAAGGAATTTGCCATTATTTCTTTGATTACAATTTATGCATTCCTTTTCCATTTTCTCCATTAAACCCTATTGTAAGTTGAAATCCTCAATCTGATTCTATATCTTACAGTTTCACTTGAGGTGCTATCCAGTTTCATTTTAAAATTTCAATTTAGTGCGGGGGTCGGGAACCTGCACCCTTAAGGGCACATATGGCCTTCTGAGTCCTTAAGTGTGGCCTTTTGACTGAATCCAAATTTTACAGAAAAACTTCTTTTATTTTTATTAATATATTTTTGTCTTTTATATATTTTAAATGAAAAGTATATAAAATACCAAATAATAAAATAAGTTTCAATGAATAATCTTCCCAGATTGACCAGCACAATTAGAACAGTAGTAAGCCTTAAGGACTAAGTCGACAGCTGCTTTGCTCATGATTTAATTCTAACTTCCCCTGCCTGACTGGCACCATGACTGCACGAGGCTGGTTGGTGAGAGTTTAGGGGGGTTGAGTACTCCAGTCTGTTATCAGCTTTTGACAACCGAGCGCTGTGTTTATGTTTGAGGTGGAATTTGTGAATAGTTGCACAGCTCAACAGTATTTTTAAGTTCTGTCTGCTTAACAGCCCATCCTGTCAAAGAAGACGAAGGGAATACTGAAGGAAGAAAACAGATTTTTAAATGAGGATTGGGAATTGCCATATTATCTTGTTTCTGCTAAAGATAAGTTGATTTGCTTGCTTCATGCAATATCAACATTAAAGAATTTCAATGCTCATCAGCATCATAACACTCATAAGGACCACAAATATTTTAAATTAGAGGGAGAGGCGTGAAAGGTTGTATGTACTGTAGAAATTAAAAGATGAGAAGCAAAAGCAAAGACAGTTTTCTCAAGCAGGAATAAGACCTGGAAATAATGCCACTGAAACAACTTATAAAGTGGCTGATATACTTGGGGGGGGGGGAAAGAGAAGCCATTCAGTGCTGTAGAAATTGTGAAAGAATGCATTGTTGAAGTTATAGAATGTTTAGACCCCGATAACATTCCAAAATAAAAAACCACTGCCTCTTTCAAGGAGAACCATAACTGATTGGCAGCATGAGTTAGCCTTCAACTTAACAGAATAACTTCATGCCATACTTCAGAAGGAAAATATATATTATTCAATCACTTTGGATGAATCAACTGATACTATTGACTCAGCACAGGTTTTATACTTCTGCAGTCCCCAACCCCTGGGCTGTGGCACTGGTCAGTGGCCTGTCAGGAGCCTGGCCATACAGCAGGAGGTGAGCAGCAGGTGAGCAAGCAGCAGGTGGGTGAGCGAGCAAAGCCCCACCTGCACCCACAGCTGCTCCCCATCGCTTGCACGAATGCCCGAGCCCCACCCCCTGTCAGATCAATGGCAGCAGCAGACCCTCACAGGAGGGTGAATGACCCCCACTGCAAATTGCACATACGAGAGATCCAGGTTGCATGTTCCCCATGAGAATCCAATGCCTGATGATCCGAGATGGAGACAGGAAGGCAGCAATGACCCCTCCCCCGCCCCATCTATGGAAGAATTATCTTCCATGAAATCAGTCCCTGGTATCAAAAAGATTGGGGACTGCTGTCCCCATAGCAAAGATTTTCCTTGCTATGAAGAGTTACTCTCTTTGGGCACTCTTATAAACAGAACATGGGGAATAGATATCGTCAACAACTTTTAAGATAAATGTCATGAAGTTGGACTTTGGTAAACTTAGTATATATACAGATGGTGTACCTTCCATGACAGGAAAACATGAAGGGTTTATTGTACAGATTTAAAAGAGCACAGATCCAGATGCTCTCATTTCTTTTCATTGTATCTTGCATCAGCAAAATCTCTGTGCTAAAGCTACTATTTTAAGTGACGCTTTGCAACAAGTTATAAGTATTGTTAACAATATTTGTGCAAATGCAACATGGCATCGTCAGTTTCATAATATGCTAAAGTTGAATGAGGAGGTATTCAGTGTGGATTCACTGTATCATTCTTAAGTGCATTAGCTTTCACCGGGACAAATATTACCCAAAATTTTATTTCTGTAAGAATGGATACTTAAATTTTATGAAGAACAGAATCAGCAATGTGAATTATTGAAAGACCATTTCTATAGGAATGCAACATTTCTATGTGATATCATGTCAAATCAAAACAACTTGAATGTTTCTTTGCAAGGTAAAATTAAGTCTAAATATGATATGTGGCAAAAAATCCAAGCATTTTGAAAAAAGTTACCTTTTTAAAAACACTTCTTCAAAAGAAAATTTTGCATGAACATTTTCCCCAGTTAGCTAAGGTCATTGATAAGTAGGATAATATATGCAAATCATTTGAAGAATATGCAGCTGTTATAGATGTATTAATTGGAGAATACATGAAAGGTTCACTGACTTTGATAATCATGACATCACACTCAAATTAGCCTTTCAGCCTCACCTCTTTGATATCAGCAAGGCACCTGAAGAACTACAGATGAAATTGATTGAGCTCTTAGTAGATGATATTTTAAAGTCATTGTTGGATGCTAAGAAAGATCCAATTGAAATATGGAAAAATTCAGTAGAATACCCAGGCCTTGGGCAACATGCCTGAAAAATTCTCGGTTTTCAGCGACTTTCTGCTGCCGGATCTACATTCTCTTACCTAACCCAACTCAAGGAACTCTTAAGGTCACAAATGACTGATATCCATCTAGAGGATCAATGAAACTGCAGATCTCCATGCTGCAACCAAATATTCAAATATTTTCCATCAAAAAGCAGACACAACAAAGTCATTAAAAGTTTAGTTAACTTTAAAATTCACAAATAGTTTTCATTTTTTGAAATTATTAAGTACAGAGTAGTTGGAGTTGTACAAAATAATGTATATTTTTAAGTACATCTAACCAAAGTTTCTTGAATGGGACCTTATTTGATTATAGCTAAATTAATACGGCCTTCCAACATGAAAAGTTGCCCCACTTCTGATTTAGTGTAATGTGACTTTTGGCTCTTCAATTTCTCTTCTATATTTTCCTGATGTCTTTCGTTTTTCAATAGCATAGACCAGTTTCCTGAAGTCTTTTATTATCACCTATTGTATCTCTTTTAAAAGGTTTATATCCTTAATTGTCTGTTGGCTTTTAAGATAGCTATCACCTTGACATATTTAGCCTTCTCTATTTACAAAATATTTTGAGACTGTTTACCTTTTCACATTCACTTTATTCCAGACAACCAGAAGTGTGTTCAGTTTGGAGGTTTGTGCCTTTTAAGGAATTTTGCCAAGTTGGTGTGTGCTCAGAGGAGGATGATCTAAAGCAATCCTGTATTATAAGGAACTGTTGAAGGAACTTCAGTCTGGGGCAGAGGAAACTTAAAGAAAATAAGATTTCTGTGTTCAAATCCAGAAAGGCTGGTGTACAGAAGAGGGAGCTAATTTATTCTGGGTGATGGTGGTGGATGGCCAGAGGGCAACACTACTGCAGAGAGGTAGGATTCAGCTTTATGTAAATAAACTTTCTAGCAATAAGATGACAGTGAATGACAGGACAGTTAGAGGCCAGATGACTTCTTGGCAGTGGAATTGTAGAAAGGATCCAAATGTTTGGGGATTTATATAGGCTTTTATTTTCTTCCATTAGCCCAGCAATCCAGAAGCTAATATTAAAACCATTAGCAGTTCATTCTCTTGACTTTAAACTCTCCTGCTCAGACCTTGCTGAGTCAGGGAGCACTTTTAATGGCTTGGTTGTTGTAGCCATTTGTTTAGTCTTTGGGGATCCCTGGATGAAGGTACATGCCAACCCAAAGTCTAATATAGAATGCCAATTAATTCTCTTAATTAGAGCCATATATGTTTATAGAAATCAATTAGCTAAATTGTATTTGGCAGCAGTTTTCTTAACAATCCCCTATAAGTTACTACTGCAGTTTGGTGACCTTCAAAAGAAATGGAAAGGCTGATGGTCTTCATTTCTTATGGATATGTCTGACGTCCCTGACAACTCTGCAGTCATTAGGATACTGAAACAATGTAGAGGTCAGACACTGCATCTTCCAATGCTGTGATGACGTTAGGATTTCCAACTACTCTGAGTGATATGGGGCTTTGAATTTCAAGACAGACTACAACAGATACCATCTTGCCTCACTCCTAGATCTGGTGGAGACCTCAACTTGCATGGATGAAAGAAACTGTAGAAGTCATCTGGTCCATATACTCCATGGATGTGTCCCTGTACTCCATTGTAATGTTCCTTCTTCTACATCCATGCAGAGTTCATTATTCAGCCTCTGCTGGAATATCTTCAGTGACTAGGATCTTAATAATTTTGAAGGAAACTCATTCTATCCCTAGATCACAAAGAATACTACGAAGATCTTGCCTTAGACTTAGCTAATGCCTCTCTGTGGCATTCCCCTATTAATCCTGGTCTTGCATACCAGACTCATGTAGAATATGTGTCTTCTACATGGCAGCCCTTGGCTATTTGTAACCATGATCATATGGGCTGCTCCAGGTTTTTACTAACAAATATTCTCTCATTTTTCAATGAGTCTTCATTTGACTTGGTTTTAAGTCTCCCTACCATCCTAGATCCCATGGAAATGTACTGAAAGTGTGATGCTCAGGTATAAGACAGACCAAGTTAATATCCATATCCTGGAACTGCCAGCTGACTTGATCCTATAGAGGGTCCAACTGAGGCAATTGATATTTAAAAATAATATCCTATGAGCTTTGCTAGACATTTATTTTTCTGTCTCCTGTGATTAGTCTCTGTATTGTCAGGACACTAGAACTTACATTCTGGATCTTCCATGGTAAGTGTCACAGAAATATGATATGACTTTCATGTCCCTGGCAAAGGAACATTAAATAATCCTTATTATAAAACAGCTTTTACAAATTGTTAACAAGAAGGCAAACATAGAAAAGTAGAATAATAAGGAAAAATCAGAAATGGAAGTAAAAAAAATAAATACAAATGGCCAACCGCATATGAAAAATGTTGAGATATGCTAGTAATCAAATAACTTCAAATCAGAGGTATTGTGAGTTCTGAATTAGAAAGATGTCCATGATATATTCACAAGTTAAAAAATGCAAAGTAAAGACCACTGAGTATAACATTGTATTTTTGTAGAAAATACATTTTAGTATATACAATAGAAGTCTCTATTAATTTAGGGTAAAGTTAGTATGAATATATACCAAGTTGTTAACTGCATTAACTTCTGATGAGATGGATTAGATACTTGAAGAAGGATGCTTATTTTATATAATTTTTAATGTGATGAACTTATGTGTGATATTTACCTTTGTTTTCTATATTTCTCAAAATGTATATATATATTTAAACCCATAATTGGATGCTACTTTCCATCCCATTAGCAAATTATTTTTTAAATGATAATATCTCATTTTTATGAGAATGTGGATATTTACTTTTGTCTTCTGTGTTTTTCAGAATATAAACATTTAAGTCAATAATATTCATCCTATTGACAAGTATTTTTTTAAATTATGATATTCAGTGTTTATAAAAGTCTATCCTGGCAGGAGTACAGATTGGTAGCTTCTTGGAAGCAATTTGACAATATACATCCAAATTCTTAAAAATGAACATATGCTTAGATTCAATAATTTTACTTCTAGGAATTTATTTTGAGAAAATAACTGGGAAGTAGCCATTTGCCATGAATAGGGATTTTTTTTCTTGAGAATTACCTTGTGCCAGGCACATTCTTTATATTTGTAATTTTTTAAATGTTCTTGACAGTCTTATAAGGCAAATACACTATTGTCCTTATTTGCAAAATGTAAGTGATTTTGCTCAAGGTCATGTGTGTAGTAAGTGGCAGACCAAATCTTTTTGTTTGTTTGTGACAAAGTCTTGCTCTGTTGCCCAGGCTAGAATGCAGTGGTGTCATCACAGCTCATTGCATCCTTCAACTCCTGGGCTTGAGTGATTTTCCTGCCTCAGCCTCTCAAGTAGCTGGGACTATAGCTGTGCACCACCACACCCGCCTAAGTTTTCTATTTTTGTAGAGATAGGATCTCACCATGTTGCTTGGGCTGGTCTTAAACTCCTGGGCTCAAGTGATCCTCCCACTTTAGCCTCCTGAGTCACTGGGATTATAGGCATGAGGCACCCCATCTGGCAGAACCAAAATTTTTCAGAGCTCAGAGCCTGTGCTCTTAACCACTAGGGTGGTTTCACTGATAGATGAGGCAGAGGAAAAGAAGAGGAAGGAGCTTATGAAGAGGTGATGGGAAGAACAAGGGATGGTGATATTATTATTAATTTTATAATTATTAATATGTAATCTTATTCTCTCTACCTGGAATACCTCATCTCTGGGATGCCTTTTCCCCATGCCCACTTCTCTGCCTAGAAACTTCTATTTGTTCTTTAAGAACTCGACTCAGATGCCACCTCCTCTGTGGAGCCTTCCCACATCCCATCTCCCCAAACCTCCAAAACTCTGGAATCCCACAAAAATTTGCTCAGATTTCTATTATAGCCCAAGTTATATTATAAAGTATTTATTTTTCATACTTCCTCCTTGTACTAAATTCAGAACTCCTTGAGGGCAAGGAGTATGTCTAATTATTCCTTGTGGTTCCAGTGCTTACCTCAGCTCATTGTAGGTGCTCAGGGAAGGTGAGATTAATAAATCAATCATCACACCTCAAGGATCCTCTGTCTTACCAGGCACCATGCTAAGAGATGTAAAGTTAAAAAAGATCAGGCCGTTGGCCCCTTAAAGTTCATAAACAAATTGAGGATGTGTTCCTATCTTTCAATTCTACAGTACAGAGACCCAACAAAACTAGCTTTAAAGGAAAAAAAGAGAATGTGGGTAGGGGACAGAATTTATTTGTCCTAGGCAGATTACTTCTATTAATAGTTTCAAGAATAGCTGAATCTATGATCCAAGGGTTTGCAACAATGTTAGCCTCCAGATTAGGTCTCTTTCTATAACCTGCTCTTGGGTGGCTTCATCCTTAGGAATTTTTTTCCCCACGTGAAAGCCCTCATAGCTCCATGTTTATATCCAATTGTAGCAAACATAGAGCTTTTTATGCCAATAGTCCTATCAAGAGTCCTAGGAGTAATTCTCAGTGCTTTTAATTGAGTCACCTGCCTTTCACTGAACCCATTATAATAACTCTCAATAGGCCTACCTCACATCCCTACCTCTGGATTTCGAAGTGGGGTTGACCAAATCATATGGATTAAATCCAAATCATATGGATTAAAAGTGAGGGAATGTTCACCAGAGGAAAATCAAGTTACTGTTACTCAAAGTGGAAGAAGATATTAGGCAAGCAAAAACCAATACATGTTCTTCGTAGAGGAGATGTTCTATACATCAGTAATTATATGGTAAGGCTAAGAGTGATTCCCGTCTTAAGTGCTTACAGCCAAAGATTAGGTAGGAGAGATGGATCACTTCAAGGACAGCTGTCCACAAACACCTTCTAGGAGGAAGCCTATGAACTAGGCCTTTTGGCAAGGTAGGATTATGGTAGATGAAGATGAGGAGGCCTTTCAGATACTTGGAAAGGCATGAACAAAGACAGGGAGATAAGGATCCTTTGGAGGTTTTCCAAGTTTGTTGGGAACTTTTGGGAATTAAGTCTGGAACTTTGGTTGGTAGCTAGGTCTATACATAGTCTAATAAATGCTAATCCTTTATGCAGATTTATGGTCTCCTCTTCCTCATCCGATCTGGTCTCCTTTTCCGGTCTGGTCTCCTCTTTTGAATAAGGATTTTTATTATAAAAATTGGAAAGACAAAAATGTCTAATGATAGATTTATTGAATAAATGATATGATCAGAGAAAATAGTACCAATAACCATTTTAATGATGATGGTGTAAATGCTTAAATATTAATATGGAATGATGTTCATGAAATCATAGTGGGAAAAGTACACCTAACTTTAATTTTAAAAATATGCATATGTAAGCATAGATAAGGAATGAAAAAATAAGTTGATAACTTGGGGGTAGAATTATAGGTGATTTTATTTTGATTATATTTTTCTGTGTGTTTTACTATAAGCATGTATTACTTTAAATTTTTAAAGTAAGTTTGAAATAGTTTAAAAATAAAATATTACTGAGGGTTTATCGTAGAAATCAGCAGTCCCTGCCCTACTCCTCCTCAGCCTCTAATTTCTCTTCTTAGAAGCAACCTTCTTCCAGCACTTCTATCTGTTTTCTCTGGTATTTTCCTCCATATTTCTGAGGAAATACGTTTATATTACCATTTCCTATTTGTTTGGACATTATCTAATTGCTATAGCAAATAAGGATTTAGCTCTTATGCTACTACACTAGCTTCCATTTACCATATCTTCCCAATATCATTATATCACTGTTTTTGAGAGATAATTTTTCAGTCTTTACATTATTATGACATTGTAAATATTGTTCATTACTGAACCAAGTATTGAACTGTGATTTTGTTTCCTTTCTTGTACAACTTTTTGTTTTTATTGGGTTTCATAATTTCTTCTGTTTTTGACTTGTTTACTTTTCATGTACTTACTGCTAATTCTCCCACACCCTCTGACAGCCTTTCAGTGAAATTTTCTACACAAACACATCAGATAATCTATGCGTGCCTGTTTCTTTATCCTAAGACCTCCGTCTTAATGCACAAATATCCCCAGCTTGCTGTCTAGTTCTTTCACACAGGTGTTAGTACAGTGCATCCCTTCACAGTCATCCTGCATGCTACTTGTGCCTCTTGCCTGTATTTCATCCCCAATTTCCTGGATCTCATTTCTTTTTTATTTATTTTTGCAGGAGCACACCCTCTCCTAGCACCCCTAAAAAGGGTTATGAAAAGTGAATTTTTGGAGACCTGAATATCTCAAAGTGTTTTTACTACTTGATTGGTAGTTTGGGTATAGAATTATAGATTAAAAATTATTTTCCTTCAGAGATTTGAAGGCCTGGCTTCAATGTCTTCCAACTTCCATTGTTGTTACTGAGAAATAGAAAGCTGTTTTTATTCTCAATTGTTTGTATGTTTTTTTTTTCTTTCTGGAAATTTTTTTTTATTTTAGCGTATTATGGGGGTACAAGTGTTAAGGTTACATATATTGCCCATCTCCCCCTCCCTAGTCAAGTCAGAGCCTCAAGCGTGACCATCCGCCAAATGTACGTCTCACTCATTGTGTTTGTATATACCCATCCCCTCCTCCTCCCTCCCACCTGCCCAACACCCGATAAATGTTACTTCTATATGTCCACTGAGGTGTTGATCCGTTAATACCAATTTGCTGGTGAGTACATGTGGTGCTTGTTTTTCCATTCTTGAGATACTTCACTTAGTAGAATGGGTTCTCTTTCTGGAAATTTTGAAGATACTTTCTGCTTCTAGTTTCTGAAATTTTACAATGTTATTCCTTGATGTGAATCTTTTTTCATCCATTAGGCTGGCCAATTAGTACATGTTCTTAATCTGAAAGTTTAGGTTCTTCAGGGAAATTTTATTAAATTACTTGACAAATTCCTTACCTCCATTTCCTTTATTTTCTACTTCTAGAACCTCTATTAGATGAATATTGGACCTCCTGGATTGATATTACACATTTATAGTCTTTTGTGTTTTCTCTGTCTTTGGCTTTTGGGTACTCTGTCTACCATTTTTCATTGACTACATTTTTCACTTTTTTAATTGAACTTTTTATTCCAGCTGTCTTATTTTTAATTTCCAAGTATTCATTCTTACTCTCTGATAGTTCCTTTAAAAAAAAAATCTCTTCTTGTTTCATGGATATAATACTTTATCTTTTTGAGGATTTAAATTATAGATTAAAATTTTTTTCTATTTCCTGCATTGTCTCTGTTTCTTCTGATTTTTTTCTGATTTGATCTGTTTTTCATAATGCAGTCTTTCCTTAAATATCCATTCATAGGTAAAAGTAAAGCAGTAAAAACAAATGATTAGAAGCTTCATATGTTGGGTCGGGCTCATTGATGAATAGATTTCAATGCAGGGTGAGCTGGTAGTAAGTTGCTTTTTCACTGGGGGAAATCCTGAAAATGCCAATATCTGAAGGTCTTTTCTCTGGTGCTATTCAGGTATCCAGAGAAGGATTTTCTAATCTCATGTTTGAGATTTGTTTTAGTCTGTTTTGTGTTGATATAATAGAATACCACAAACTGGGTAATTTACAAAGAAAAGAAATTGGCCGGACATGGTGGCTCATGCCTGTCATCCTAGTACTCTGAGAGGCTGAGGCAGGAGGATCGCTTGAGGTCATGAGTTCAAGACCAGCCTGAGCAAGAACAAGACCCCATCTCTACTAAAAATAGAAAGAAATTAGCTAGACAACTAAAAATATATGGAAAAAATTAGCCAGGCATGGTGGAGCATGCCTGTAGTCCCAGCTACTCAGGAGGCTGAGGCAGGAGGATCACTTGAGCCCAAGAATTTGAGGTAGCTGTGGGCTAAGCTGACGCCATGGCACTCTAGCCAGGGCAATAGAGTGAGACTCTGTCTCAACAAAAAAAGAAAATAAGAAAAGAAATTTATTTCTCACAGAGCTGGAGGCTGGGAAGTCCAACATCAAGGTGCTGGCATCTTGTGAGGGCCTCTTGCTGTGTCATCCCATGGCAGAAGGTGAAAGGACAAGAGAATGTGGAAGGGGGCTGAACTCATCCTTTTATCAGGAAACCACACCCTCAATAACTAACCCATTCCCACAAGAATGGCATTAATCATTTGTGAGAGGAGAACACTCATGACCTAATTATCTCTTAAAGATCCCACTTCTCAATACTGTTGTATTGGGAATTAAGCTTTGGGGGACACATTCAATCCATAGCAGGACATAAAGTCTTAGCTGACTGTATTCTGAGAACTGGGCAAAGGAAGGGGCTAGAGGTCTTGTCATGCAGTAAAGAGAGTTTTACTTAATCCTTCTATTTTGATTCCTGTACCCTCTATTGTGCCTAGTTTCCCCAAGTTCCTCTTATTTGATTTTTCCAGCAAATAAACATCATGTCTCCAGGAGGATAAAAAAGGGATAGTTGTCTAGGTGGGAAAGTGGGGTGGGGTCGGGGATGTGAATACAACTGCTGCCTACAAAGACCTGTCACCATCTCTTCAGCCTTATGCCTCATTCCTGCTTTTTCTTGTACCTGCTTTTTCTTGTACCTGCTTTTTCTTGTGTGTGTGCGCGCACACACACACACACACTCCCTGTCTTAGTACTTGACGTAAAAGTCTGGCAATCTGCTGTTTATATTCTTTCCCTCTAATGCCTCTAATTCCTGAGCCATTGGGCAATCAGGTCATTTTTCATCAGAATCCCTTTCTGATGGCACATAGGTTTCTGTTTCCTTTGTTCTGTAAACTCAGTTACCTCTCTTCCAAACATTGTTGACATCTCTTATCTGTTGTTGTCTTCTCTCCTGTATTCACTATCCTATGGGTTTATACCTTTTTTATTTCTTTACTGGGATTTATAGGATTTAGAAGAAGAGATTAAGACATTGTTTCAATTCACCACCTTTAATCAGAAATCTATTCTCTATTATTCCTTTTATACTTTTTTTTAAAGACTAGTCAAGTACAGTAGTGAGAAGGGAGGAAAGAGTAGAACAAGTTTAACCTGTAACTGATTGTGACCAATCAATTCAGATAACTCACTACCTTCAGAGCAGCCTTTTATACTTTTTTAAAAAGTGAGATGTCTAGAACTAAGGACAGTATTCAAGGCTGAGGTCCCCATAGTAAAACAAAGCTAGACTGCAGTATCACTTGATCTAAATGGAATTTATTATTGGTTGCAGCGTATGTCCATGCTAGCTTTTTAATCCATTAATTTGTATTTGCCTTCCATTTGCCTGAAAAACATGTCCAGGTTTTCAAAGTGATCAGTTTGGATGTCCTTTTTTTAATTTTTTATTCTTTTAAGAGGCAGAGTCTTGCTCTATTGCTCAGGCTGGAGTGCTGGAGTACAGTAGAATGATCATAGCTCACTGCAGCCTAGAACTCCTGGGCTCAAGGAATCCTCCTGCCTCAGCCTCCTGGGTAGCTGGGACTACAGGTGTGCCTTAACCATGCCCAGCTAATTTAAACATTTTTTGGGGGGGTGGGGGTCTTCCCATGTTGTCCAGGCTGGTCTTGAACTCTTAGCCTCAAGCAATCGTCTCCTGTCAACCTCTCAAAGCCCTGGAATTACAGGTGTGAGCCACCACACCAGGGTCTCTTTTCATTTTTATATCCTGGTTAGTTCTCTTTCCTTGGACCCCTGATATAGATCCCACTATTACTCTGTTAACTGTTGCTGGATTCTATTTGCTAATATTTTATGTAGTAGATTTATATTTGTAAGGGAAACTGTATTTTTACTTTATGGTATTGTTTTGCCAGAACTGGTATCAATGTTCTGCTACCTCTTTAAAAAGAATTTGGAAACTTTCCTTCTTTATGATCTAGAATAGTCAAAATAGCATTGGGGAAAAAATTAACTAAGCTGCCTAAAGGCAACATAGTATCCTCAATTGGACCCTGGAACAGAAAAGGAACATTAGTGGAAAAACTGGTAAAATTTGAATATAGTCTGTAGTTTAGTTAATAGAATTGTACCAATGTTAATTTCTTAATTTTGATAAAGGTACAATGGTTATGTAAGATGTTAATATTAGGGAAAGTTGAATGAAGGGTATATGGGCACTCTGTATTATCTTCGCAACCTTTTCATATATCTAAAAGTATTCTGAAATAAAAGATTATTTAAAATAAAAAAATCATTAGGGTGCGCTTCATATAGATGTATAAGAATTTACCTTTGAACCTGTCTGCTGTTCCTGGCTTTTTTAGGGGGGGAGATTAGCTCTTTAACAAATTTCACTTCTATGATAATTGTCTTTGTAGATTTTCTATCTCTTCTAGGGTCATCTTAGATAATTTATATTTTCCTTGAAAGCCATCCATGTCATCAAAGTTTCAAATATATTTATTTGTGTAGTGTTAAGCCATTTAGTCTCTTATAATTCTTTTTTATTTGCTTTGTATCCATGTTTATTTTCCAATGCTATATCTTATATTGTATGATTATTTATTGGATTATGAAATTAGTGAGTTGAGACTAGTATTTTAAAAAGTAAAATAGAAAAATATTAATACATATTGCTTTGTGAGACTTTAATCTCAAGCACATTAGTATATTTTCTCGGTACCTTTTCAATATCTATCTATCAAAGCACAGATACATGTAACTTTTGACCTAGCAGTTTGAAACTTGAGAACTTATCCGTATATATAATTACATACTTGCTATATGTAATATGTTAATTTATATATGTTGTACATATATCATTTAGCATGTATGTGCTAAATGATATATGTACAAAATAACACATTGCAGTATTATTTATAGTAGCAAAAGATTGGCAGTAACCCAAATGTCTGTCAACAGAGGACTACTTTTAAAATTACAGTACATTCATACAATGGAATATTCAGTAGTTGTCAAAAAGAATGAAGAGGCACTCTATTTACTGATGTGGAAAGATATCAAGGATATATATGCTAAGGAGAGAAAAGCATGATACAGAACAATGTGCATGGTGTACTACCCTTTGTGTTAAGAAGAAGAAATGCAATACCTTATATTTATATTTTCTTGTATAGGCATAAAGAAATTCTGGAAGGACAAATAGAGAACAAGAGCAGTGATTATGTGTGGACATGAGAACTAGGTGGATGGGGGCAAGTAGGGATAGAAGAGAGACTTTTCACTGTCTATATATTTTTTATTTTGATAAGAACACAGAACATGAGATCTACCCTCTTAACAAATCTATAAGAGCACAGTACACTAACTATATCTTTTTTATAGGTTCATGTTGAATCATGCAAGTGAATTACCTACTCAAAAATTAAATATAAAATATTGAGCAAAAGAAGCAACACTCAGAAGATATATACAATGTGATTAAGAATGCTTTCATGAACCTGTAGTTCCCAACACAGGCAAAACTGCACTGGGTTGTCCAGGGCTGCACAGGTAGCTAGAGGACAGAGCACACACACAGTGAGGTATATTTCTTCACAAAGTTTGAGACACCGTATCTATATTATTGTTTCATCCTTTCATCCTTGTGTTTAACTGTTTAAGATATTAAGCCAGACTGTTCATCACAAGACTCTCTTTAGGGCAGAGGGTTACTAAAGTTGTTCATTCTGTGGACATTGAGTACCCATTTATGATGATTTCAGATAGAAGGAAAACACTAGTTATTTGAACAGCATGTCTTAAAATGGGTAAATACAGGAAATATCATACTGATTTGCCAGAATCCTCTTTATAGTATTTAGGTTAGCTTCTTAAGAACATTCTTCTTCCTTTTAGGTAAATGGAAGAGCTGGAGACCAGTTTATTCCAGACACGGAAAGCACACAGAATAGAACAAATGGTGGCAAGATGGCTTCGGCGCTCCCGGGACAGCTCAGCCGGGTAAGGCTCCTGGGCTAGCAGAGATTTCTACCTGGAAAGGTTTGGTGTCCCTGTAGGAGGAGTTTTGCCAGTCCTGGCAGTACCTTGGGATCACTGTCTCCAGCTTGCTTTGTTCTTATACCATATGGTAGGAGAAATGTAAACAGGTCAGCAATTTTGCTGGAGTGCCCTTTTCTGTGGACCTCTACCTCTGACATGCACCTGCATACACAGAGACACTCACCCCAAACTCACACATTAACAGAGACAAGCATGCTCTCACACAGATTTGTATACACAAATACACTCATCCATACTCAGGCACACATGCACATACGTATACTCTTCAGAACACACACTCATATACTTTTTTGATCTTTCCCCTCTCATTCATGCGCGAGTGCGTGCACGCACGTGCACACACACACACACACACACACACACACACACACTCCCTGTCTTAGTACTTGACGTAAAAGTCTGGCAATCTGCTGTTTATATTCTTTCCCTGTCTTTGTTTCCAGCAGCTGTTCCTTCCTTGCAGTCCCTATTTCATTCTAAACAAAATAAAACGAAATCAAATACAGATCTGATTTGACTGCTACAGGAGAACTTTAAAATATGTTCTATTTCAAAGCATTCATTTTCCATCTCAGATTTCCCATCTGGCCCTGACATAGAGATGAAATATCATGTGTCAGGTGTTTCTGAGACACACATTCTTCTGAAGGAACTGGAAACAGCTGTTCTGCTGCTGAGTAATAATATTTGCGCAGGGCTACACTGCCCTGTGGCCAAGTTCTCTGATGCTCACACAGGGAGGTCAGATAAGGCTGGTAGAATGAGCCCCATTTTACAGATTAAACCCCTAAGGCTCAAAGAGCAACTTATTTAGGATTACTCCCACTGCCATGGGTCTCCATTTCATAGAGGATGAAGTTTAAATATTAATATTTTGGGGGTTTAACATTTCAAGGCTCTTAAAGATCAACCCACAATGTTTTACAGCTGTTTGTCTTACTATGTTTCATTCATATTCAAGCTAAAGTGAACTACTCATTGTTCTCTCATGACAAACACACCCCCTCCTCCCCTTTATCCCTGGGACCTGAGTTCCCCTGCTGGATCCTTTCCCCCCATCTCTATGTGTCCACAGCTGACTCCCAGTTGAAGGCCTGGCTGAAGTGCTGGGTCTTCCATGAAGGGTTCTCCAGTTCTCACAGTCAGAATTAACCTCTCTCACCGGGCCCCACAGTATTTGGTTCATAGCATTAACATTGTGCTTCTCCCGATGTGTTCAACTTATTTGAGTGCATTCCCTTTCTTTCTTCTAGACCTGCTTTCTGTGAGTTCAAGAAAGTACTGACCTCATCTCTATGGCCCAGAAGTGATTGAGTTGCAGGAGCATTGTAGGGGTCAAGTAGTGCTTGATGAGTGAATGGGAAATTGCTAAGCGCTTGGTTTCCCAGAGTGGGCTCTGCAGTCCTAGTCCTGTGTGATGCTGCTCCACTAAAAACGGTTCTGTGGCCAGATGTTTGGGACATAATGCAGCCTATATCCCACTTCTACCCCATATTGGTGATTTATTATGCACATAATATGAATTAAAGGCTCGGAGAAGCCTTCAGAAAAGAGACCTGTTTAACTTGATGCTGCCTATATATTTGACCTTGGAACCCTTTAACATCTTGCTTCTCTCACAGAACATAAATGAAAGCTAATGAAAAATACCTCTAGCAAGTTCTTTCCCACATTTTTTTTGAGATGTATTTCATGTACCATAAAATTCACCCATTTAAAGTGTATAATTCAATGATTTTTAGTATATATCAGTATATGTACAGAATTGTATAACTGTCACTACAATGTAATTTTAGAATATTTTCAATAATCCGAAAAGCAATCCCATACCCATTAGCAGTCATTTCCATTCACCCCTCCCCTAGTTCCAAGTAATCAATAATTTACTTTCTATCGCTATAGATTTGCTTATTCTGGATATTTCACATAAATGGAATCATACAATATGTGGTCTTTTGTTACTGGCTTCTTTCACTTAGCATGATGTGTTTAAAGTTTATCCATGCTATAACATGGATCAGTATTTCATTTTTATTGCCAAAATAATATTCCATTGTGGAATATTTTCTTTGTCCATTCATCAGTTGATATAAACATTGGGGTAGATATATAAACTCAAATTTTACACACACACACATATATATAATATATATAATCTAAACCTTATAGTTATTTCTACTTTGGGACTATCATGAAAAATGCTGCAATGAATATTTGTGTCAAAGTTTTTGTTTGAAGATATGTTTTCATTTCTCTTGAGTATATACTTTAAGAGTGGAATAGTTGGGTCATATGATAACTCTATGTTTAGTCTTTTGAGGAACTGCCAGGCTGGTTTCAAAAGTGGCGGTACCATTTTAGATTTCCACCAGCAGTGTGTGAGGGTCCCAGTGCCTCCACATCTTTACCAACACTTGCTATTATTATCTGTCTTTTTTATTGTAGCCATCCTAGTGGGTGTAGATTGGTATCTCACTGTGGTTTTGATCTATATTTCCCTGATGGCTAATGACATTAAACATCTTGCCATGCGTCTAGAGAGTTTTGCTTTTCAAGTGCTTAAGAAAGAGAAGGGAGAAAGGTTCTTTTCAGTGCCCATGGAAGACATCATTTCTGTGTTTCTAGGATAAATCACATGTAGCCTTGTTTAAATTGCTTCTCATCTCTAATCCTGTAACTTTGGTGTTTTCAGATTACTTGAAAATGACCAATAACCAAAAAAGCTAAGTTTGGGGTAAATAATTACATTTCCCAGGAGTAGAATAAATGGTACCTCCTACCAGCCAGTTGCTTAATCAAGAAACCTGAGAGGGCCGGGCAAGGTGGCTCACGCCTGTAATCCTAGCACTCTGGGGGGCCGAGGCGGGCGGATTGCTCGAGGTCAGGAGTTCAAAACCAGCCTGAGCAAGAGCGAGACCCCCGTCTCTACTATAAATACAAAGAAATTAATTGGGCAACTAATATATATAGAAAAAATTAGCCGGGCATGGTGGCGCATGCCTGTAGTCCCAAACTACTCGGGAGGCTGAGGCAGTAGGATCACTTGAGCCCAGGAGTTTGAGGTTGCTGTGAGCTAGGCTGACGCCACAGCACTCACTCTAGCCTGGGCAACAAAGTGAGACTCTGTCTCAAAAAAAAACAAAGATAGAAACCTGGGAGACATCCTGAATCCTTGAAGCCCTTGCATACACCCCATCAGCTGCTCCTGTCAGTTTGCCATCAGACATAGATCTATCCACCTGTCTTTGGGAGCACTGCCAAGGTCACTTCCTTACCGTTTCCCTGTTCCAGCTGATTATTCACCCTACAGCTATAGTGGACTTTTCAAAATGTAAAACGTTCCTGTCTACACTAGCCCCCAGTTCTACGCCACCTCGTCACACCCCAAGCCCTCACCTACCACTTTGCCACAGCCTGCAAGTCTCCTCATGATCTGGCCCCAGCCCAACTCTCCCACCTCGTCTTGTTCCTCTTGCTTCCTTGCTCACCGTTCTCCATTGTTTTGCTTCCATTCAGTTCCTGGAACTAATCAAGCTCTTGCCTATCTCAGGCGCTCTGCTGTTCAGTTGGCCTAGAAAGTTCTTTTTCTTTTTATGGCAGCTCATTATTCTTCAGGTTAAGCTTAAACATCACTTTCCTTAAGAGGCCTTTCCTGTCTACCTAAGGCACAGTGGGTCCATCCTCTTGTTTGTTTCCTCCTGAGTACTTACCTCCTGCTGACACTTTATAATAATGTGTATATTTACTTATTTATTCATTGTCACCTCCCCTGTTTTATTGTATGATCCTTCTCCTCCAACCTTCCTGTCATATATGACACAGGGATCATGACTGTCTTGTTTTACGAAGTATCCTCAGCCCTGATAGAGTGCATCATATGTCATAGATGCTCAATACATTTTTATGGATTAAGGCCTTTCATAGTAAGGGACTATCTTACTTATTAAAATATATTTAAAATGTCCATCCATCTTTCCTCCAAAAGGAAATTTTGACGGCTGACAGTCTTCTAACATGTAGGAAAATTAAAGAAATGGAAATGTTATATACAGGTTGCAAACCAACTAGGTTGCAACCGTTCAAATGCTACGATTTAGCATTTGAATACTAGCTCTGAGTTTGCTGCTATCTGGGACAAGAAATGAAGGAAGTATTAATACACTGAAATATTTTCTACAGTCCATAAAAAGGAAACATAGAAGTACATCTGTACTCATATAATTTTACATGCATATTTTAACAATTCTGTTGTTTTCAGACTTTTAAAAACCTCTAATCATTTCAGCCATTTGTACTTACTTTTCTTATAATTGGCATTTTTTTCCATAAAATTTAAACTTTATTTCTGGCCCTTAGGTGAATTGTCTAGGGGTAAATTGGTCAAAAATAACTGTGTCCATTTCCAAACATTACGAAACAAATTGATAACTTTTATGCACCCTAGGGTATTAGAGGGTTTTTTTTTTTTGTTGTTGTTGTTGTTTTTTTTCTTTGAGACAGGCTCTCACTCTGTTGCCCAGGCTAAAGTGCAGTGGCATCATCATAGCTCATTGCAATCTCAAACTCCTGGGCTCAAGCAGTCCTCCTGCCTCAGCCTCTCAAGTAGCTGAGATTACAGGCGCCTGTCACCACACCTGGTTAATTTTTCTGTTTAAGGTAGAGACGGGGTCTTGCTCTTGCTCAGGCTGATCTTGAACTCCTGAGCTCAAGTGATTCTCCTGCCTTGGCCTCCCAGAGTGCCAGGATTACAGGTGTGAGCCACTGTGCCCAGCCTCAGGTACTAATTTTTTATTGCTTCTTGACCCATGGACAAAAGTGGAAAGATTTGAGAAGAACAGTCTGGAAGGCTTCCAAATTACGTCTGCAGAGTTGCCATTATTTCATACATCCCCTTTTTAAATTAATAATGGAAGAATTTTCTCCTCTCAACTGTGGGAGCACTATACTCACAATATCTGCATTGAGTGGCCCCCTAGAAATTGTGATAAGCACAAGCATATTCCTATGATTGTGACTACATGCTGAATTCTTTCTGGTACAGACTGCTGCCTCTATTTCTGCTTTCTTTGAATAGACTTTAAATTATAAAATCCAGTTTATACCAGATTTAGCTTTTAAAATCATTCAAGCTGAACATAATAAAGTATTTAAATATAGATTCAAAATAGTTTCTCCATATTCTGCTGGAACTTGAAGGTAAATTCTTTGTTGTTACAGGATAGAGGTAAATATATTTTCCAATATATCAGAAAGCAGATAAAAAGCCAGAAAATATTTGAAGCATAATCAGGATTCATCTGGTATTTTTCCTTTTCAGTATTGTTGATCAGTTCAATGTAAACTTATGACCCATAAAATATAGAATTAGTCTACCCGAGACTGTTTTTGTGATAAATTTAACATGGCTTTTCTGGTTCTGCTTTAGGGTAGATCCAGTTATCTGATATGAATTTTATTAGTGTAACTACAGGTCTTAAATTCTTCCAGTCTAAGACCACAGAAATGACCTCAGATTTATGGATTGAAGCCATTGCAAAGGCAGCAGACAGATGTTTTTAGATCAGTGTTTAGTCTGATATTTATAAAATGCTTTAGAGGAGGAAATGTTGTTACAGAGATTATTTCCTTCAGTTTACTGTCAAATATTAAATGTTCTCTATGAGGAGAGGCCACGGTTTGGTCATGTACTTAGGTAATCCCTTTCCAAACAAAAGCTAGAAACATGGCCTTTGGGGAAAATGTCAAATCCAGACTTTTGGCCAAAGCCACTGACACTGTCCAGGGATTAGTCAACACAGTGGGGTGTCATTTGTTCACCATTGTTGAAGGAGGGCATCCTTCCAAATGGAAAGTGTCAGATAGCCTAGTCTACCCTTTTGAATAGCATCAAAACGGATTCTATTGAAACCCTGCAGTAAGATTTGTTCTTTCTCCAAACAATTATTAAGTCTTACTGTATGGCTAACATCGAGTTCAGCACATGGGACAAGAAATATGCAGTTCTTGCTACACAAACTACAGTTTAGAGAGGACAGGAGACTTTGCACCAGTCTATAGGTGTGTTTAGCAGATAGAGATATTTCCACCCAAAACCAAAAGACTAGGTAGGAGCTTGGCAAGTAGAGTGCATGATTGGATATACTGGGGAAGTAGAGAGAGAGAAAGCGTTGGAGGTGAGGGAGATATTCTGGGCAGAGGGCAGAGCTTGTCCAAATGCCAGTGTGTTTGAGAAACTCAAAGGAGACTAGTTTGGCTAGAATGGCTTGGTCTTAGAGGCTGGAGTGATGAGCAGGGACTGTATTAAGCCATATTCAGGATTTTGAATTAGGCCATTCAGTCAGGGAGACATATGAATAGGGTTGCATTTATAAAATCAGTTTGGCTGCTGGATGGAAAATCATTTAGGAGGGACAACAACGAAGAGTGGGGAGACCAGTTAGGAGCCTACTGCAGAATTCTGACAGCAGGACTGGTGATGCAGGTTTAAAATTGAATGGTGGCTATGGAGATGGAAAGAAATGAACATTTTAAGAGATCTTTTGGTATTTATTGTAAATGATATGACATGAGAGATGGGGGGGAAGTCAAGGATGACTGTAGAAATCTGTCTTGAGCAATTATCATCATCTTCATGGTACTGTTTACTGAGCTGGTACCATTTATTGAGCTTGTTCATGTCCTGCAGGACATGGAGAAGATGAGTCCTGATTAGGACAATAGTCATAGGGCTGAGCTGTAGATCAAGTTAAGCAAACACAAAAGAAAATGACAAGCTTGAATTCAGCTGCTTATATTCAAATTGTTATTTGTTAGTGGTTATACATGCATTTTCACCTCATGCTAATTGTATTAGAGGTACAACTGTATTAGCAGTATCATGTTGTATATGTACAGTGTTTTGCTCATTTATTTACCCAGTAAGCACTGATGCTTCCTGCGAGCAAAGATCTTCACTTACAACGTGAGAAATACAGAGGTAGATGAAATGTAGTTTCTGCTTCTAGGAAATCTGCAGTCTATTAAGGGCAATAATACATGGATTCAGATAGCTTTAAATAAAGGTTGAAGTGCTCTGGGCCATGAGAGATAGACAGAACCCTGAGATGAGAGAACATATGTCTAGCCAGGAAATCAGAGAAGGAAGATGTGGCATTTGAGCTGGACCTTGACTTGGCCTCACACTTTGCTACAGTGGCAGCTGCATGAGCCCAGGATATAACTGGTATAGCAGGTAAGATTAGTCTGGAGTGAAGGCCTGGGAAGGGGAGCGGGTAGGTGGATGCTGGCCAGGGACTGAGGCCACAGGTCCATGAGGGCAAGGCTGAAGAGTTTGACTTTTGTTCTGTGGGTGATGGGGAATTGTAGGGGACAGAGTAATAATCCCAGCCCTCACTTAGGAAGAGGGTTCTACCACAGCTTACAGTATGCTCTGGAAGGGCATTTTCTGTGCTGTGCTTCCTCACACGTCTGAAGTTTAGAGGCCTATGATACATTTTGATGTGGAGTCTTTGGGGTAATTCTTTGCTGTGTTTAGCTTATCTATCCCCCATCGGGTGGTTTCTAGTGTTTTCACTATTCTAGTGGTTTCTAGTGTTCGCACTAAATAAAGCTGTGATTAATATTTTTGAATATTTAAGAGCCAGGGTTTTTTGAGCTCATACTCTGTTTTAGGAATTTACTAGGCACAGGGGACATAGAGATGAATAGATGCCACCCTGGGCTTCTAGAAATTCATAGTCTAGTATAAATAACATCACATTTTTTATGGGGTCCTGACTTGAAGTATAACACTCAAAATCGTAATAGAAGGTCAAAGAGAATAATCAGATTTTAAATTCTTATTACAATTTCCCCAATTATCTCCTAGACAGATTGAATAGCCAATTTATATTGTCATCCTTAAATCTTTAGGCCAATACATGTTGGGCCTTAGTATTTTTATTCATATTTGGTACTTTAGTAGACACACAGTAGTACTATGTAGCCCTTTCAGTTGCGCTTCTTGAATTAATAAAGCTGCACATTTTCTATATTATTTACCAGCTTTATTTCTTCATGAGAAACTGTGAATTCATTTTCTTTGAACATGTGAGACCTGGGCATTTACCATGTGTGTTTATGCACATTCTTCATACATTTGTATTATAAGCTCCCCCCCAGAATATTATTTTTAAATTTTTATTTATTTTAACTGTTTTATTGATGTACAATTTATATGCCATACTATTCACTCATTTAAAGTGTACTATTCAATAATTTTTAGTGTATTCACAGAGATGTGCAACCATCACCATAGAAGATTTTCATCACCCCATAAAGAAACCCTATAGCTATTAGCAGTAACTCCCCATTTCCTCTCAAACCTCCCACCCCCAGCCCTAGGCAACTGCTAATTTACTTTCTGTCTCTATAGATTAGTCTGTTCTAGATATTTCACAGAAATAGAATCATACAATATGTGGTTATTTGTGTCTGGCTTCTTTCACTTAGCACAACATGTTCAAGATTCATTCAGGTTATAGCACGTATCAGTATTTCATTCCTTCTCATTGCTGAATATCCTGTTGTGAAATATTGTATTTCATTTATCCATGTCATTAGTTGATGAACATTTGGGTTGTTTCTACTTTTGGACTGTTAGGGATAATGCTGCTAGAAATATTCACATGCAAGTTTTTGTGTGGACTTATATTTTCATTTCTCTAAGGTATATACCCTGCAGTAGAACTGCTGGACCATGTTGGTACTCCATGTTTAGTATTTTGAGGAACTGCCAGACATTTAAAGGATTTTCTAGAATTTCTATTCTGTTTCATTGGTGAAGGCCACACCCAGCAGTTTTGATGATTGCCTCTGTCTGATGGGAGTACTTACTTTTCAACTGTAAATTTTATGTAATTTAAGTATTTCTGATGAAAAATAGAGTCCAAATTAATATGTGCTGTAAGTGTAAAATACACACTGGACTTCAAGGACTTAATATGAAAAAAGAATACAAAATATCTCATCAATAATTTTTATATAAATTACATATTGAAATGATAGTATTTTGGATATATTGAGTTAAATAGAAATATATTATTAAAATTAATTTCACTTATTTCTTTTTCCTTAATTTTTTTTCATATGGCAATTATAAAACACATTTATATATATGGTTTGCGTGATGCTTCATTTGGACAGCACTACTCTAGAAGTCGTGCTATAGTGCCTATTGAAGAAAGCAGTTCCAATTTGAAACCTGCTTCTCAGCTGTGTGACTTTAAGCAAGTTAAAATATCTCAAAGCAAGATTTAGTCTCCTTGTTTATAAAATAGGGAAAATAAACGTACCCACCTCACAAGTTTGTTGTCATTGTTGAGTGAGATAATATATAAAAGTTAAGTTAGATCATTCCCTGATACACAGTTAGTGCTCATAAATGTTATTATTGTTGTTATTGCTATGATTACCATCAATTTGTCAAGTTTTTTAAAAACTTGTAATCATTTTAATTGATATTACACTAAATCTATATTTCATTTAGAACTTACTTTTATTTTTCAATATTTAGTCTTTCCAATGAGGAACCCAGTATAATTTTTGCCCAATTACTTGTGTCTTCCTTTATTGCTTCAAGGAACATTATACTATTCTCTTTAAATAAATCTTCTACCCTGAAATAAATTAATACACATCACTTATTTTGATACTTTAATCTTTTCATGGCGTTTTCTAGATATTTAGCATTAGCTCATTAAGAATGCCTGGCACCAAATGTACATTCAACTAATATGCTTTTAATGAATTATTGAATGCTTTTTGTGGCTTTGTTTTGTGTTTTTATCCTCTATCTCCATTTTTAGCATTAGAAATTGTCTGTTTATCATTTTCTATGTGAATGTCATAGAATCTATTTAAAAAACAAAAACAAAAAAGTGGTACTTTTCCATGCCTATGCTTCTTATTGTCATTTTCCTTCCCTGATAACTGTTACAAGCATTTTTCCTGCTATGTTAAGTAGGAGTAGTGTCTAGGCTATCCTTATCCTGTTGCTTTTTTAAAAGAACGCAAAATGTTGATTTTTGACTTTCAGTGTATAGTGTATTATTATTTATTATATTTGGAAAGGCCCTTTTATAGCTTTAATGTTTTTTTAAAATCAGGAATAGTTACAGGTTTTATTCAGTATGAATTTTCATAGTTTTCTATTTCTTCCCTCTTGTTAGGTCTCTCTGCTGACCCTTGTCAGTATTAGCTGCACGCTTGCCTAGAAGAAATCCTCTGTGCTTTTAAGTTGTGTGGGTAGGGTTATCTATTCAGACAGAGCCTAAATCTGTTATAAGCAAGGGCCTGGGGGCCTTCTCAATGGATAATGTGCATGTGGCTTTGTACTTGGACTTGTCACATGTATTTTGGCTCCATGAGACAGTTTTTCAAATTTCTTGATCCTCGTTGAAATTTGAGATCGTGATAAATGACAGAGGTGATTTTTCAGATGAATAAGGTCCTATTGCTTTAGGCAGAGTTCTTGACAGTGTTTGGTAAATGGATGAGAATAAATGATACACCTTAACTGCAGAGCCCCAAGGGAGATGTTATTCCTTCACATTTTTATTGTTTATTATGACAATAAATACCTCATCCCATCACTATTTGACCTTCCTCAGAAATAACCACTGATAGAAGAAAAAAATCATTTGCTACAGACAAATGAAAAATAAGTTATGACTCTCTTTGTGGTTTTGAGAGATAGAAAATATAACTTTCAACTTACCTGCTTTTAGATATATAAAGAACATATATGTTTTAAAAGATTAATATAGAGGGAGTCCTTGCTGTGTGGGATTTTATATTGGAATTCTCACAGTTACAAAGTTTAAAGGGAAGAAAAATTGATCATAAAGAAAAAAAATCACCAAAGAAACAATTTATCTGTAAAATTAGCCATCAGCAAACATCCAAACCCAACAATTCTTCAGTCCTGTTCACAGTTCATGTTTTTCCTTGTCCTGCATCTCTGCTCAGGCGGTGCCTCCTGCCTGGAATGCCTGTTTGTCTATCCTATTGTCTATCCATCCATCCATGCATCTGTTCATTAAGTCACTCTGCAACAGTTATTGAATATCTTCTGTGTGCCAGGATCTGGGCTGTGTAGGAATACCGTAGGCATCTCTCAGGGTGTAGTTCAAATGCCACCTCTTCCAGGTAGCAGATGCTTCCCTGATTCCCTAATCTCTGCCCTGCAAGTTAAAATACTCTCCCCCTTCTTTGAGTGCCCACTGCAGCTAATGACTTCTCTTTTAGAGCACAGTTCTAAATGCTACTTGGTGTTTTAAGTAGTGGTGTTTGTGTCTCATCCCTCTCAAGAGGAGAGCTGATGTCTGCTCAGCTCCACATCTTTCTCCATAATGCCTGGGACTGACCCAGTTTGTGGCCACCAACTGGAATCCTCCTTTCCTCTTTTTAACATACTCTTTGTCTTCCAGGACTAAAGTCGCTGCAGCTGATGGGCCCCCCAGGATCCCAACCCAGACCCTCACCCCTGTGAGGCACACAGTAAAGATAGACAAGGATGCCCTCCTCCAGGACTATGGATTTCACATTTCTGAGAGCCTTCCCCTCACAGTGGTGGCTGTCACAGCAGGTAGGGGCTGATGGGAAATGAGAAGGGAGTTTGACTGCTTAAGGGGAAATAGCCTTGGTTCTCCCCCCATCTCTCTGTCCTATAACAAAATGCAGAAAACGCTCCCCTAGGAAGTTAGAAAAGGCACCTTAATTCTATTTTGGGCTTTGCACTTTCCTATGGTGCCAAGAAGGAGGGAGCCCCCAAGTAAATGTACTTGCTGCCCTGAACCCCAGACTGCCAGTGGCCTGCCAGTCTCAGGGGCAGTGAAAATATTTGAAAAATCCAGCTCTCCCCTTTGAACCCTGCATGTTCCTAGCTGAGGAGAGTTTCTGGTCAGACAATAATAGAAACTATTGATTTGTTTTCACTTGAATCTCTGCAAAATATAGGCTGTACCAGGGTAGAGAGGAGCAGACTGGGATAGTCTACTGTTTGTTTTTATACTTGAGCTGTGTATTGATGTTATAATAGATCTAGGACTAGTTAAAATATATTGATTTCAATTTATACACATACACACATGCGCACACACACACACCAGAGATCTTTAGAGATGAATGTTGTAGGTTCACTGCCCAGTTCTGTTGATTCAGGTCTCTGCTGGTTTTCTTTCTCAGAACAGCCTCCTAACATCCCTTGAAGTTGATGGGTGATAGGTGTCTTATCCATGGTTCACAAACTGAGAGCCTTGGCTGAAGGGGAGGGGTGGACCAGTGCCCTGGGGACTAGACCAGGCTGCCGCTCAGCCGTGTTGCTGTGACTCGTGGAGTCGGGGCCCTGCCAGCATGAGTACCAGTTACTTGTTTTCTGTCCAACAGGAGGCTCTGCTTATGGCAAACTTTTCCCCGGTGATCAGATCCTCCAAATAAACAATGAGCCCGTCGAAGAGCTTTCCTGTGAACGAGCAGTCGATATTCTAAGGTACTAAATGGCCTTCCATCATCTACAGAGTTGCACAAACTATTGTAGAGCAAAGATGAGCAACAGGAATGACATAGCTGATCCTGTGATTTCAGTAAGATCCTGTCTCTTTAAAGCAGCAAGAACAGCCTCATTTTAAAGTTCCAACTCTCTTAAGATGGCTTCTCAGTGGTGGCTGTTACTGTCTGCCCCCTTTCACCTGCCTGCAGAAGGGGCACAGAGTGCTGTATGTGTCAAACCCCTGCTATGCCCAAGACACTGTGCTAGGTACTTTGGGAAATGTAATTGTAAGTCATACATAGACCCTACCCTCTAAGGATTTATAGACTTATTGTAACATAAGCCAAAGATTGAACTAAATTGATACCAAATTTGTTTGTTCTTCTTTAACCCCTTCTGATATCTCTTCTCAGATGTTCCTGTAGGTGTAGTCTGGTTGGCATATATGTAGTTTGATTGGTATAGCACCTCCTGCCTTCTACCTAGCGTCATTGTGATTTGCATAAATGCCTCACTTTATACCTAGATCCTGATCTTCTGAGACCAGGGCTCAGCGGGTGCTTAGTTGAAACCAGTGAATATGGCTGGCACTGAGAATCGGTGACCATGGTTTTAAGGTAGAGCAATGTCAGTGACAGGAGTGAAGAAGACTGGCAGACGTTTTATAGGCACACACAGGCTTTGGCCTTTAAAGTTTTCTTTCAACACTGTTTTAACAACTAACATAAAGAGAGATGAGAAGTAGAGTTAGGTGAAAGCTAACTTAAAGATACACATGTAGTTCAATGTGTGCCTTTTTGTGAGTGGCTGCTCTGGCTTTGGGGTGGTATTAATTTCTGAGGACATACCATGTGCAGCACACACCGAATAATAGGTAACAACTACGAGGTAAGAGCACAAGAAAATGAAGATGCAGGATGCAGTCTCTGCTCTCAGGAAGCACAGTCTCACTGCAGACACACACACACACACACACACACACTCACACACACACACACACACTCACACACTTTAAGATTTGCAGAGAATCTATCAAGATGTAGAAAATAGAATTCCTTCAACCAAGCCCAATATTGCTTTAAGAATGTCAGAGATTAGCTTGTATGCCTAATGTTAAAAAAAAAAAAAAATAATAATAATAATAAAAAAAAAAAAAAAAAAAGAATGTCAGAGAATAAGTTAAAACAATAAGGCAGCCAAGAAAGTAAGATCCTGTCTCTTTAAAGCAGCAGGAATAGCCTCATTTTTTAAAAATTTCATTTAAAAATAAAGAAGTACAGTTATGGAAATCATGAAGTTTGCTTTCTCAGTTATTGGGCTATTTTCTCAAGGATGATCACTTTCAGTGATTTAGATTTTCGGTGCTACTAATATTTCTGCCAGGCTAGATCAAAACTCTTACTAATAAAGAAACGCATTTACAATTTTAGGCAGTGGAGCAGAATTTGGGTGTTCAGGTAACATTTAACCCCGATCTGTTCACTGAGCACCTCCTCTGGGCGAGGAACCCTGTGGGACAAATGGACTCCGCTCCCCAGACACTTACAGGCTGGGAGTGCAGGTATGGCGCGTGCACACCCCTCTGAGATTGAGGGCATCCACTGCGTCAAGAGACAAAGAGGAAAAAGACTGTAAATGCTGGAGATTCCTCCAGGTTGGGAGGAAGTTGTAATTTGACAAAACAGAGAAGGGTCCAGAAGTAGTTCAGCTGTATCTTTAATGCTACGTAGAATTTGGCCCACAAAGATGGGAGGTGAAGGGGACCCAGGCAGAGTGATAAGAAGGGGCAACAGGGTGGGGATGGGGGGTAGGAGGTGCTGAGCTGTTCGGTTTGCCTAGAGAAAGGCTCTGGGAAGTGAAGTCCAGACGGTAGAGGGTCTCGGATGCCAACACAGCCAGTCCCAGTGTTATTCTCCTCTGGGAAGGGCAAGGCATTGAAGGCTTCTGAGCAGTGGTGCGTGACTTGAGGTGTGCTATGTCTCTGTGCCCTCTGCTGTACTTTGCATGTGTGAATCCCAGGACTGCTTATGTTTTTTAGCTTAGTTCCCAGTGTCTAAAAGCAGCATGTATTATTCATTGTCACTTATAAATGGAAAAACACAAAGCAAAACACAAAATAACACAACAATGCCAAGAAAATCTCTCAAATTCCTCCAAATGATCTGTAAGGCCAAAATGTCCTTTTGAGAGCACTTGCACTTTAGTTTACTGGGACTTATCACAGAAAAGCCCTGTTCTCATATAAAATGGAAAAGAGGCAGTCCTGAGACACAGAATCTCAGGTTGAGCTTATCCATTTGAGGAAATAACACACCAGCAGCAATTGGCCTAAATGTTCATATTGCAAGAAGTCAAATGAAATTATTTTGCAAACTGCTTCTCTATGTACCAATGGCTACATGGAAAGAAAAGAAAATCTGAATTGATTTCTCTGTCCTGGCCTATAATATAAAGTGGTGGTTTGGCAGTTATCTAGTTGATTTGATCACTTTTGAAATCCAGGAGATTATGTAAGACAAAGATGTCTAGTCTCTTGATTATATGATTAGGTTCATTACACAGACTTTGTGTACCCAAACACCACAAACTCTTTGGCTTTTATCTGATAAATGTTATCCACAGACATTCATCCTATTCAGTGAAATGTTTATCCTTAGTTTTCTAAAAACTAAGTTATCTGTGTTATTTCCGTGTTTTCTCTTAAACATTTTTTGGAGATAAATCTAGATAATATCAACTGGATGAGCTCTCAATTATATGAGACTAAATTAAGGCTAATTGCCTGAATTAATTTAATGGCTGTAGATATAGACTAGATGGTAGAGGAGGATATCTGGAGATTCCTTCAAGGTTCAAGGAGCACTCTGGGCCAGCTCAAGTTCCTTTGCAGATTGCTGCTTTCCCCAACATCCTTCTCAATTTTGCTGAGCCAAAGAAGCTGAGGCTGCTTTAGAATAAGTCTTGCCAGTCTTTTTCACACACACACACACACACACACACACACACACACACCACATCACGTAGAATGACTAAATGTTTTCATCTTCATTCTTTTTTTTTTTCCAGGGAAGCTGAAGATTCTCTTTCAATCACAGTTGTTCGCTGCACATCGGTAAATCTCTGTGTCCTGTGTGCCAGTTTCACAATCCTTGGCCCTAAGACCCTGTACCCCCATAGAGGAAGCAGGAAAGGCAAAAGGCAGAAGTTGACAGCTGCCAGGCAGTGGGTTGTCTGAAGACCTGTGTGCAAGTACTATGGAGGAAACAGATGGGTTCCAGCCAAGGGGACAGACCTATGATTTTGTAGAGTAGGACAATGAGAAGGGCACCAAACTAGGTGATTCAAGACAGGTTTGAGGGGTGTAACTTTGGGCAAATTATATAGTTTCAGTTTTCACTTTTGTAAAATAGTGGTGATAGCAATAACTGCCTTGTCTATCTAGTGGGTTGTTATGAGGACCAAATGAGGTGTTGGATGTGAAAGTGTGTTATCAGATCTGAGGATCACCACTAGGCAAGGTGTGGTATAGTATGGGTGATGCACAGGGAGGATATGGCAATCCTAAACCACCACAGGCCAAGGAGACGGTTACGTCTTATTTGGGGAGAAATATATAATCAAATTATAAGAGGAAAGACTACCAAGGAGGAAAAGTTTCAAACTTCTGACATTGAGCGATCCTCCTGCCTGGGCCTCCTAGAGTGCTAGGATTACAGGTGTGAGCCACTGCTCCTGGCCTAAAGGAGGAAAGGTTGACAGAAGATTCTCATTGTGAGAGACTTTAATATATACCTCTTAGCCTTGGCCACAAATAGATCCCCCAAAAATAGAGGCATAGAGAATTTTAATAATGCATTTAATTATCTAATCTGATTGACCACATACCCAGGCTACCAAGAAAATACAATAAATTCCCCAAATGAAAAATTGTAGCAGTCCTTTTTCCTGAATATAATAAAATAGAAACTAATAACTATCAAAATTTAATTAAAACCATCTAGCCATTTGGAGATAAAAATGTGATTTCCTTAGAGTCAAATAGAAAAGCAAAACTGCTATTATAGACTGCTTAGAAAATCATTGAAAATCAGAACTGTACTTAATAGATTTCAGTTTCTTGAGCAAAAAAAAAAAAAAAAGAAAAAAAAAAAGAACTGTACTTAAAATTCATTATGTGCAGGTTCTTCTGAGTGCAGTGGTGTTTACACTGTGTTTACACAGGGGTGTAGTTGGTCACAACCAGCTACAGATTCCTTTGTTCTTCTCCACTCCCACCATTTCACTTGACTAGCTTTAAAAGGAAAAAAAAAATTCATTATGTGCAGTTGAAGCTATGCTTACGGTGAAATTCATAGCCATAAGTGTTTTTATTATTTAATAAGGAAATAAGACAATTAAATATTCAGTGCAAGAAGTTGGAAGAAAAGACTAGTAAAGCAAACAAAGCAGAATAAATAAAATAATAAATATTAAAATATAAATGATGCTCTGAAAAACAGAAAGATTGTAAAGTTAATCAATCCAAGAGCTATTTATTTAAGGGAAAAAATTATAAAAAAGGAAAACCTTAAGGAAAAGAAATAAGTGGGCCCTATGCAAAGGACATTAGAATATTGCTGAAGGATATAAAAAATTCTTAATTATAAAAGGAGGCCAGGCGCGGTGGCTCACCCTTGTAATCCTAGCACTCTGGGAGGCCGAGGCGAGTGGATTGCTCGAGGTCAGGAGTTCAAAACCAGCCTGACCCCATCTCTACTATAAATAGAAAGAAATTAATTGGCCAACTAATATATATAGGGAAAAAAAAATTTAGCCGGGCATGGTAGCGCATGCCTGTAGTCCCAGCTACTCGGGAGGCTAAGGCAGAAGGATCGCTTGAGCCCAGGAGTTTGAGGTTGCTGTGAGCTAGGCTGACGCCACGGCACTCACTCTAGCCTGGGCAACAATGCGAGGCTCTGTCTCAAAAAATAAATAAATAAATAAATAAAAGGAGATACATACTGTGTTCCTTAATGGGAACTAAGTATTATTAATATATCAGTTATTCTTATATTACATGTAAATGCTTAATGCAAATTCAAGCAAACCCTTATAGGACTTTCATTTGGATTTCAACAAAGTATATCAAAGTGAGACTTATCAAGAAAAAATATTTGGCCAGGCGTGGTGGCTCACTCCTGTAATTCTAGCACTCTGGGAGGCCAAGGCAGGAGGATCACTCAAGGTCAGGAGTTTGAGACCAGCTCTCTCAAGAGCGAGACCCCATCTCTACTAAAAAAAAAAAACAACAAAAAACCCAGAAAGAAATTAGCTGGACAACTAAAAATATATATAGAAAAAAATTAGCTGGGCATGGTGGTGCATACCTGTAATCCCAGCTACTGAGAAGACTGAAGCAGGAGGATCGCTTGAGCCCAGGAGTTTGAGGTTGTTGTGAGCTAGGCTGATGCCATGGCACTCTAGCCTGGGCAACAGAGCAAGACTCTGTCTCCCCAAAAAAAAAAGAAATAGAAAAAATTTTTTAGGTCGGGTATGGTGGCTTGCGCCTGTAATCCTAGCACTCTGGGAGGCCAAGGTGGGCGGATTACTCTAGGTCAGGAGTTCGAGACCAGCCTGAGCAAGAGCAAGACCCTGTCTTTACTAAAAATAGAAATAAATTAATTGGCCAACTAAAAATATATAGAAAAAATTAGCCAGGCATGGTGGCGCATGCCTGTAGTCCCAGCTACTTGGGAGTCTGAGGCAGTAGGATTGCTTCAGCTCAGGAGTTTGAGGTTACTGTGAGCGAGGCTGATGCTACGACACTCTAGCCTGGGCAACAAAGTGAGACTCTGTCTCAAAAAAAAAAAAAATTAATGAGAAAAATTAATAAAAGAAAAACAATTTTTAAAGGGTAATGAAGATAGCCTTTATGTACAGATTTTAAAACTAATAAATCTGCAGTAATCAAAGCAGTGTGATATTGGTGAAATGTCAAACACATCAATATAATCAAACAGAAAGTTTAAGAATAGATACCAGTATAAGAATTTAGTATATGAAAAACATAGCATTCCAAATTGGTGAGAGAAAAGGTGATTTTTCAAGAAATTGTACTTGGATATTTCTGTAAATATTTGGAAAAAATACAGTCTCAGCTCACACCATTTGGTGTTACAAAATTTAAATATAAAAAACAAACAATAAAAATGTAAGCAATATGAATGGATGTCTATCTGCTCATAAGTTGTAGAAAGATTTCCTAAGCATATAGAGAGTGGTAAAAAGCACAGTGGAAAAAACAACTATTTGATTATGTGCAAATATAAAATTTCCAAACACTTCACACCATTAAAAAGCAAAGAAATTGTTGGTTCCCTGTCAATATTCAACAAGTGTTATCTTTTGTTTTTATTTCTTAGAAGTAGAGTAGGAAAAAGCCACCTAATTAGCATTAAGATGTTTGCCTTAATGTAAAATAGTGGTGATGACAAAACCCAGTGTCTTAAGCACAAATAGGTGGAAGTTCTTCTAATCTAAACAAAATTTGTCTATGAAATAATGTAAAAACAATGTAAAAACAGGGAAAGCTAATCAGTATAAATGATCTATAGGTGTTAAGACATTCTTTTTATTTAGCTGATTATCATCTTAACATCTTAATCAGGTAGTTTTTTTCCTACTCTATTTCAAAGAAATGAGCAAAAGAAAATACTTGTTAAGTAAGAAGAAAGGGAAACAACATATAGCTGCATCCTTTAAAAGGTAAAAAGTATGGGGAAATGAAAATTGGTATGTGTCCAATACCAATCTTGAGACTTCCTGCAAGATTTTCAGGAAGAAGGAGAATGTGAATACTGTGTTCTGGAGGTCCTGCAGGGTGAGCCAATATTAGCCCAGTTTATGGACATCAGTGCCTCTGAGAAATGCCCTATATATTGGGGTTGGGGACCCCAGGGCTGTGGACTGGTACCGGTCTGTGGCCTGTTAGGAACCAGGCAGCACAGTGGAGGTGAGCAATGTGCAAGCAAGCGAAGCTTCATCTGTATTTACAGCTGCTCCCCATCACTCACATCACCACATACGTTTTTCCTCCTATTAGATCAGCAGTGACATTAGATTCTCATAGGAGCGTGAACACTACTATAAAGTGCACATGTGAGGGATCTAGGTTGCACGCCCCTTATGAGAATCTAATGCCTGATGATCTGAGGTGGAGCTGAGGTGGTGATGCTAGTGCTGGGGAGCGGCTGCAAATACAGATTGTCATTAGCAGAGAGGTTTGACAGTATAATAAATGTAATGCCCTTGAATCATCCTGAAACCATCGCCAACCCCCCACTCCAGTCCATGGAAAAATTGTTTTCCATGAAACTGGTCTCTGGTGCCAAAAGGTTGGGGACTACTGGGCTAGCCCACTCCTGTGCCTCTCACCAGAAGTGTCCTGAAACATGTTATTAATACAAACATTGCAAAACAACCCTCTATATCTTGCTTCAGCGGGGAGGCTCATCGTTGTCATGGTAGGTTCTTGGAGTCCTCAAATGAATTGAAGTTGATTAGGAATTATAAAATCCAAACTTGGAATATTAATTACTGCTTTTCCAGACCATAAAATTTTATGGAAAAAATTTTGTTTTAATTTTGTAGATCTGTATCATTTATATAATTGTCTATATTAATTATTCATAATAATATTAATGCTAGTATTTAATGTCATTTAATTTTCACCAAAAGGAAGTTCTATAAAGAAGATACATTCATTATTCCACTTTTGCAGATGAGGACAGTGTAGCCTCACACACCTGTGGTCTCACATGCAAAAATCAGTGAAGCTGGGTTGTTTTCCAGATAGTTATTCTAGAACCAACATTCCTTAGCATTATGCTGTTCTATCTCCTTAAACCCTGCTGTCTTCATATATAACATGTATAACTCAGGGTGGAGGTAATTGCAAAAATATATAAAAAATGTTTTCCAACTTGTCCCTTTCACTACCCTTTTAAGCATGAACTCTTCCTTCAGTAAAAACATGCACAAAGGGATTTTATCAGCTCAGGCCTGCTGCTGTCAGATGAATTAATTTAGAAATCAGGGAGAGCTTATAAGTTCTAGAATAGTCGGTAGCTCATATCCTTTAGATTGTCTCTTTAAAATATTAGATGGCTTATGTGGATTTAAGTAGGTGGTTTACAATATGTTCTAGATGCTGAGGTACACAGGTAGCAGAGCTCATGTTCAGGTGTAAAAGTATAGGGGTCACAGTGGGCCTGTAGGTTGGGCATTTTCATGATAGCACATTCTGTCTCACAGTAGCCAGCTTTCTGGTTGGGTGGGTGGTTGCAAATATAAATAAGAATGGCTCTTCTACCATGTGACTCCCACCAACTAGTCCTAGTTCAGAACAAGTCTACCTTGTATGAAATAGCTCCTTAAAAATTTGAAAGTATAGCCTTCTCTGACTGTTCCACCGACTTTTCCTCACAGATGTGTTTTTCTGCATTTTCACTTCCCTGATAGCTTTCTGGACAGATTCCAATTTCATGGTGATCCTCCCAAATGGTGGCACCTAGAAAGGAACATAGTTCTACTAGTGGCCAACCAGTGCTGAGTACCAGGGGACTGGAGGGTGCACTTACAACATGCACCAAGCATACTAGTGGAGCCCAAGATTGGGTTAACATTTTATCAGGCCCAGTCACACTGCTGGCTTGGGCCAAACTTGTGGCCAACTGAATACTGAGCTGATTTTCAAATGAATAGCTTCCAAACCAGGTCTCCCTAATCCCACGCTTGTTGCAATTGATTTTTTGGATCCTCAGTCCCACACTTCACATTAATCCCTGTCAAATCATGTTGTTTTGGCCCAGTGTTCTGGCTCTGATTTTACAGTCAAGGAATTGTGGGGCTGAAAAGTGTATTTGTATGGTCATCAGCTGTAGTCATCCTCCTTGCTCTCAGGGAAACTCCTCTTCCCAAGTCTCCCCCACTTCCTCCAGTTCTAGGCCAGTTGATTTTCTTTGGCATGAGCCAGCTCTGGGCCTAACTCTTGCCTAGGGTCAGAGACAACAATGGTAACTTCCTGCAGATTCCTTTTCTCTCTGCATCTCTCCTCTGTTTTTCCCCTGATTTCTCATACTTTCGAGTCTTTAGGGTGGTGATGGTTGTACCTTTTGCTTTGACTACTCACCTTATGCTATTCCCTTCTGCTCTTGACAGCCCTGCCTTCCTACTTCCTCTTATTTATTTATTTGGTGATTTCCTGGCCTTTGACCCATTGTCTCTGGTCCTCAAGTTTCCCATGCACTCTTTGAGAGCCCCAGTTCCTTGACTTTTCCCCCAAAGTTTCAGCTGCCTCGTATCTGATAACACCTTGCAGCTCTGTGTCATTCACAGGTTTGGTAAGTTCGCTTTCTCTGACTTCAACCAAAGCATTGCTAAACCTCATTGATGAGGACTAAGCCAAAGGGAGCCTGAGTTGCTTAGTTAGAAATTAGGACTATTTTGAATATACGTCAACTAATTTTGAATCCACCTAATGGCTCTGCATCTGGCCTTTTCCACAGGGGGATTATAGGAGACCTTATCAAATGCTTTGCAAGAATGAAGGAATACTACTATATCCACAGAACCCTGGCCTACCAATCTGGAATCCTATCTTCAAAAGAAAAATGAACTTGGTTTGCTCTGATTTATTCTTGGTAACTCCATATTGGTTTGTTGGTGATCACTGTCTAAAAGCTCTCTGACCATCTCTTGTCTTGGATTTTGCCAAGAATTAATGACAAGCTTACCAATATGTGTTTTCCTGAATCGTCTGAATTTCCCAGAATTCATTTTCTGGGAAACTTGTTATTTGACCATCTTAAATCTCCTAACAATTCGTCCATTCTCTGTTTTGTGGGTGATACTAACTAGTACATATAATAGGTCCAGGAGCCCCCCTAGATTCACCTGGTATAGGGGTTTTGGTGAACTCATTCAAAGAAATCTCATAGTCTCATGACTAATTTGGGCTTTAAGTTTCTCTTTCCCTTATTTTTTTCTCACCCTCGTGGTTGAAAAACCAGTAATTCCTACAGGCATACATCTTCTCTGGGAACACTGTTATTTTCCCCAGAATGATCTTTTTAAATTTTAAAGCAAATTATATATTTGAGAGACTGAATCATAGTCATGAATCCTGTCACATCAAGGTTCTAGTTACCTGTAAGATCACATTCATCTTCTTGTATTAAAATTTCAGGGCCATGTATTCATTTCATGGCTTTGGTCTATTGACATTTGACTGTATGAACATTGTTTCCAGCAGTTTCCCTGATTGCTGTGTATTTCTTCTCTAAGCTTCACAGAATGTGGCCCAGAGTCCCATCTTGATACTTTTACACACATAAGCACTTTAGAGGCTAGCCTAAAGGACTGTCCCAGACAGGGGAACTAGGATACTAGCCTGGGAAATGGTGTATCAGGGTTTCATCCAGGAAGATCACACCCTGTTGGTCTAGATCATATAAGATGCTGTTCATGAAGTGTTACAATTTGGCCTGGTACAGTCTAGTACCAGGGATTCATCATATACTCATAGCAACCTGTGATGACTCTTTTTACCTTTGGGAAAAGAGAGTGCTATACCCAAAGGATAAGAGCAAAGGTGGGCCAAGGATAAGTCACAAAGGTTGGAGCTTCAGGGAACCCTAACTCCCACATTTGGGAAGTTAGGGAAGACTGAAGGCTAGAGAGGGGCAAGGACTTGGCCATAGTCACACAGTTTTGTTTTGGTTTACATGCATTCACATGTGCATGCACATACATACCCCCCTTGTTTTCTTTCCTAAAAGTTTGTGTTTGAGGTAGTTCTGATAACTGCAGAGTAGCAGAAACTTGGGTTGGAGTTCAGGTCTCCTGGTTCATGGGCCAGTTCTCTTTGTCTTCATCATATTGCAGCCATTTTGCTACCACATTGAATTTCCAACTATTCTCAGACACAGGAGAACATCACCTGGGTTGGGATCCCTAGATTTTACGAAAGGAGATCTTTAATGGGTGTCATCCTTTCCTATGGGTTTAAATAAAATCTGCAATAGCCGTCATAGTTTTGGGTTGGGTTTTTTAAAGAAATGAGAAGATATACATGGCTTTTATGAAAGTACTGTTCTAAAATGTGTCATGTTAATGTTTTTCAGGGAGTCCCTAAATCATCCTTCCTGACCGAGGAGAAGAGAGCCAGGCTGAAGACCAACCCCGTGAAGGTGCACTTTGCTGAGGAAGTGCTTGTCAGTGGACACAGCCAGGTGCGCTACTAGTCAGGGGACTGAAATTACTCTTCATGAAGGTGACAGGCTGCCTTCTGGTGCTTAACTCCCTGCACCTCTGGATTCTCGCAGCACTGAGAGGATGCTGAGGGTGTGCAATGCATTTGCTAGAGGGTTTGTGCACCCTCTCAGTCAGATGCCAGCGGACCAGGGACAAGGAGAGCTGGTGGGGGCTCTGGGCCATGGGTGGGGACCAGGTAGAAAAGCACTGGGTGTGGTTCTCTGTTACTCTGTGACTCTATTCTCTTGCCCATGAAATTTCAACAGATTCTAATAGTTAATTTCTCACTGTGAATCTTTAAACGTATTATTCCCTCTGAAGGTGATATATTGATAATAGTGATGGTGGTGGTAGGGATTGCTTTTTGTTTAAGAGCCTATCATCCACTGAACCTTTATTATGTGACCTAAACTTTTTGTATACATAATCCTTAATCATTACAATACCCTGCAAGAAAGGGAATTTAATAAAAGAAGCAGAGGCTTAAGAGTTTGAAAGCTTTAACATCTAAGATCACATAGTAAGAAAATGCAGGAGCCCAGTCTCTGTGACTTCAGTTCTTTGGTTTTTCACCACAACATGCTGTCTAGTCCTTTGGAGGAGAGACCTGGGGAGACCTGGAGTTAGGGGTTCAGAAGACAAACTTGTAAAGGGAAAATGTTGGCTAGAGTTTAATATTAATGTGGATTGTTTGATAAAAGTCACATTTTATTCATAATTAACAAATTTTCCCCCAGTGGTCTGCAACTATTGTCATTCCAAAATCAGCAATCATGATTAGGTTTTGAAACTTTCAAGTCAAAACTTGTCCTTATCAGGTCTTCTTACCATAGACACCAGCAAATGGGGGCAGGAGGGGGTTATGGCCATTTGAACAATGGCTCCAGGTTACCTGTTCTACATCCACAGAGCCCTTATGTCCTACCTATCCTGCTACTTACCTGAGCACATCTTCAGTTAGAGCCAAGAGAGAAAGATAGATTTGTTCAGGTAGGGACAAGTGGGAGGCCTAGTGCATTAATCAGATAAGACCTGAGATTTTGTCAGTCAGCAATATTTAAGTCTCTGTTTGTCCATGTTTATGAAAATGGAATCAACCTCTTTAACAAATTAAATTTAGATTCAATACATGTTTTTAAGAGTTGTGCACAGTGATGAGTAGTGAGGGTGAGTACCATGTAGCAGGACAGGTAGAAGAAGGGCACTACAGCTATGGACCAGATCGCCTGGTTGGTGATTTGTTAAAATGACCATGACCTCCCATTCACAGGTGTCTATGTTGAGCAGAAAAAAAAGACAAGTTTTGACCTGAACTGGCTACAAAACTGGTTCAGAGTTTTGAGAGGATAGGGAGTTTAGAGGAACAGGGTTCTCTAAAAAAGATGTCTCTGGGAAGACTTGCAGTTGGGGCACCAAGGGGAATTGACGGGAGACTCTGCATCAACTTCAGGAGGCAGAGACAGTGAAACCTGTGAGAGTTCATCACTGTGACCTGTCTGTCCATCCCTTCAAGTGTTTAAAGGTTGATAAATTGGTAGTTAAACTTTCCCCTTGGAACATAAGGCTGCCTCAGAATGCACAGTCACTCTGGAAGGATCTGAAATAGTAAACCGACATTGGAAATATGTTTAATTTTGCTCACCGCTAACGAAATACAAAGGAAAATAGTTAAAAATGGTCCTTTATATTAGTAAATGAGCACAAATAGAGAAAAAAATGTATGTTCTGGTGAAAGTAACTACAGTTGTACACTAACTGGTGGCTTTGTAAATTGGTTTAAACTTTTTTGGGTGAAAAAAACAAAACTTAGGGACTGCCATAAAAAGTGGCCCAGAGATTGCATTTCTATTAATGTAGTCTATAAAATAATTTAACAGCAAAACTTCATATATTTAAAGATATGAATATCTATAGTATCAATATTTAAAATAGCCCCAAAATGAAAGAAATGCTAAATGTCTAGGACAGAGGAATGGTTAATCAATTCTGATATTTCAACTCAATAGAATATTTATAAAGCCATTAACATTATAAATACTAAGCCCACATAAAAATTGTATATGAAATGTGTGTTGGGTAAAAACTGAACATAGAATCATGTATATTCTATTATTGCAGCTCTCTAAAACTATTTACAGATATAGATAAAAATTAGAAGAAGCCTTAGAGAATAGTAAATGGTAGTAATGTGATATTGTTGTGGATGTATTTTTTATAGGCCTTTTAAATGACAAAGAAAAGTACCAAGGAAAAATTTTCCACTTGGGAAATCAAAAACTTAAGATTTCTAAACACCCAAAGCCAGAGAAGTAAGATGACAGCAGAGCGAGCAGTCTGAAATCCCTCATCCTAATGGAGTTTGAAATGGCACTGGAATATGAACATCTTCCTTTCCCTTCCATAAAAATACTGTGGTTTAAAAAAAAAATTATAGAGAATGATGATTGTGAGTCTTGCTGAGAAGATACAAGCACCCTTGTATTTAGAAGATGCACGATTCTCATCTGAAAAGGCCGTTAGGTGTTTTGAAAAAAGATTATAAACTTCTTTATCTAGGAAGGCTCTACATTCAAACTCTTTATAGATATAAGTTCTGGGGTGATTCTAGCTCAAATCTTGGGGACGCCAGAATCTCTCAGTGCTTCTGGGGGACACCAGCACCAAGGGGCCCTGGTATTCGTACCTAAACACTCAGAGGTCACTTCTTATGAGAGCTGGAGGGATTCTCCAAAACCCTTCCCTGCTCCACCCCAGAAATTCAGGCTGGTGTGGGGTCACCAAACATAGACCAGTCCTGTGCCTCTTTCCCAAAAATCCCTCCAAGAGTGACAGAGTCCCTTAGGAGGCCTCACATATCTAGGGTGGTGGCTTGGGTGAGTGGAGGTGGAGAGCCTCCTTCTGCCCTTTGGTGATGTTTCACTACAGGGAATGCAGCAATAAAATGGGGGTGGGAGAGCCTCTGAGGGAGTGTTCTGTCCCAACCCCACCAGGTAGGGTACAAGAATCTCAGGCCCATTTTGGACAGGATGCATGCTGGCCATCTGGCTTGCCAGAATGCATCCCATAAAGGTGGCAGCCAGCAGCAAAATGTCAGCTGATGGTCATGAAGACATTGCATAGGCTCATGCAGTGATATCAGTATGCTCATGGCAGGGCTTACCCTCTCTACCATTTGTCATATCTAACAGTTCTCATGAGTGTCCCTTGACACAGCATGCCTCCTTTCCATTGGAGAAATTCCCAAATGCCAAGAAGCGCTCCCTGACGTGGTGAGGAGGAGGTTAGGGAGGATCCTGCTCTCTAAACCAGACAGGGCTGGGCGGCCAAGGATTTGTCACACCCAGGGGCAGTTAGGGTGTGATAGGAACACAACAATACTCTTGTGTTTTCCAGGGTAATTCTCTGCTGTGTATGCCCAATGTGCTCAAGCTGTACTTGGAGAATGGACAGACCAAAGCTTTCAAGTTTGATACAAACACAACCGTGAAGGTATTAAGAATAAACTTGAACCTCTTTCCTAGGAGAATTTGCTGGGTCCTGGGACCTCCAGGCATCTTGCCTGCATCTGTTTTGGTCTCATAACCACCATGGTCTGAACACTTGCAATAAGCCAAGCACCGTGTTATCTCATTTACTTGTACAGTTGACCAGCAAGATGGTATTTTTATCACCATCTTGCAGGGGAAGAAGTCAGGACTCAGAGGGATGAAGTGATTTGCTCAAGGTCATCTTAGAACTCCTAAGCTTTCATCCTTAATCACCAGGCCTCCCTGCCTCTTGTCTGTGACTTCACCTGCTACCCAAGGCACTTTAGAGCAGCTAAAACCCAGGTCAAATGTCAGGAAAGGCCCAGGCCCCTGCATGTTCTTTTCTGCGTTAAAATCAGTTCAACTTATATGTAACAAATTCCCCCATCTGAGATGCTCTGACAGAGGTTACTGAGCTTGGTAAAAGGTGGTCTCTGTCTTCAGGAGCTTGCAGTCTTATTGAGGGAGGGTAGACATTCAAGACACTACCCATAGTCCAGGCAGGATGAAATAAGGGATGTGAAGAGAGTTCGAGGAAATGCTTTGAATGTAAGAGGAAGAGCACCATCTGTTCTACTCCGTCAAGGCGTCAGACAAGGCTTGGCAACAAAGCTGGACCTGAGCTGCGCTCTTGGGAGCAACTAAGATCTCAATAAGGGCAAGTAGGGACAGGGCAGTTGAGGCATGGCATATACATCAGTTTGAGGGAGTCACATGGACCAAAACAGCCATAAAAATCGGCATTGCCTAGGAAATAGCAAACCATCCAGCAGGACTGGAGCACAAGCTGTTTTCTTGGGGGAGGAGTGGCTACGGAGGGCCTCAGATGCCAGGCAACAACAGTTTGGATTTTGTCCGTAGGTAATAGGGGGATGGCACTGACAGTTCTTAAGCAGGGAGTAAACAGTGTTGGGGTGAGGCTGCAGTGAAGAAGCAAAATAAGTTGTTTAAACATTAAAAATTATAAGAGGAAACATCGAGCCCAGCTCTTCTGGTATTGGGGAAGACCGGGTTCAGGTGGGCCAATGCAGCTATAGATAATAAATAGACAGTAGCCAAGACACACATGCACACACATACATCCGTACAGTATATTCACACACATGCACACACACATGTACACACATATGCACACACACACCTAGTGTTTCTCTCTGGCATCTTCCTTTGGCAATTCCTAGAGAGCTGCTCCAAATACCCTATCCCATTCCTTCCTAAACATGACTTAGAAGAAGTTGGAGAAAACCTCTCCGAACCCAGGAAGCTCTAAGCCCAGAGGGGAAAGGGAAGGGAGGAACAGATTTTAAGTGTTTACTACATGCCACACACTCTCCAAGCACTTCCTTGTATTTTCTCTCATTTAATGCCCCCAACAATCTCATAAAGTGACCAGTGTTAAGCCCTCTTTGCACAGGGGAAAATAGGTCCAAGAGGTCTAAAACTTGCCAAAGTCAGCTAGCTTATAACTGGCTTCAAACTTGGACTGGTTTTTTTTGGTTTTTGGTTTTTTGTTTTTTTTTTTTGAGACAGGGTCTCGCTTTGTTGCCCAGGCTAGAGTGAGTGCTGTGGCGTCAGCCTAGCTCACAGCAACCTCAAACTCCTGGGCTCAACCAATCCTTCTGCCTCAGCCTCCTGAGTGGCTGGGACTACAGGCATGCGCCACCATGCCTGGCTAATTTTTTCTGTATATATTAGTTGGCCAATTAATTTCTTTCTATAGTAGAGACGGGGTCTAGCTCTTGCTCAGGTTTGTTTTGAACTCCTGACCTTGAGCAGTCCACCGGCCTTGGCCTCCCAGAGTGCTAGAATTACAGGCGTGAGCCACCGCGCCCAGCCTGGACTGTTTTTTAACTCTGTGCTGGAGCACATCTCTCTGCCACTCTGCATGGAAGGAAAGATTCTGTGAATGAATTAGACAAGAGTTCTACTTCTGTCATCTTTAATCAAAGAGGATTGGAATGGAAGGGTTGATTTCTTTAAAGTGAGCCCCCCTTTGGTGGCCACAAGTTTTTTGAAGTGATATTTACAATAAAAGCCCACATCACAGAAGGATTAAACTAAAGATGACAGAGTTGGGAAAATGAACAAGTACTTAGCCAGTATAATACTGGTTAGTTCATCTTATTTATCTGTAATAGCCAAATTTTTTAAAGCAAATCTTTTAGCTCTTTATGAAAGAGAGAGAAGTGGCTATCAACAAATTTTATGGGTGAAAAAAGTCAGTGCATCAGCGACTTCTCTGCCCCTCTCACTTACCAAGGGAAGAAAAGTTCTTGTATAAGAAAACCCTCTTTCTCTAAATCAAGGAAAAGAATACGTTATTTGATCCAGGAAACATTTCTGAGACTTTCTGTGTGCCAGGCATTTTAGTGTGCCAGCTTGGCTGCTGGTGATACAGAAACGAATTACCCAGGGTCACACTCTTAGGAAGCCCAGAGTCATAGCGTGGGGCTGGGGTGAGGAGTTAAGTAAGACCTGGGGACAAGTCACAGTGAAACAAAGTATAGTGTGCTTAGGACCATGAAAGTGGGACAGAAACAGTGTGGTATGGGCTCAGGGGAGAGAGAGCTTCCAGATGGGTGGCAAGTAAAGGCCTCCAGGGAGTGGCAGCCTACATAGCAGACATGGAAAGACTGGATGGACTATGACAGGAGTGGGTCAGGAGTGATGTTTGAAGATAACATCCAGACACGGGGAACAGCACCAACAAAGACCCAGAGGTGGGCAAGTTTGGCAAATGTATGGGGCTTGCGAGCAGGCTGCATTGAGATAAGCAGGAGACAATAAAGAGGGAGAAGTAGGTTGGCACCTGATACTTGAGAGAGTTGAATATTAAGCTGAGGAGTTTGGAATTTGGCCAGTGGGCTATGTGGAGCCACTGAATATTCTTGAGTCAGGAAGAACATGACCAGTACAAGCCTTAGACAAGTTCCTCTAGATTAGGAGTTAGCAAACTTTTTCTGTAAGGGGCCAAATAGTAAATATTTTAGGTTTTCTTCAGGGGTCTCTGTCAGAGTTATTCAACACTGCCGTTATAACAAATGGGCATGGCTATGTTCCCATAAAACTTTAATTACAAAAGCAGGCAGTGGGCTGGATTTGGTCCACAAGTTATGGTTTGCCAATCTTTGCTCTAGGTGCAAGGTGGAAGAGAATGGATGGATGGTCGGGAGGTCCATAGGACACTACTCTTCAAAGCCAGGAGAAATACATGAGCTCAAGGTAGACGTGGAAGAATGGGGAAGAAGGCTCCGAGTCAAGAGACAGGGTTCCATCACAGCCAGCACACAATGCCTGGCACATCACAGGCACTGAATTAATGTCATTGAGTTGCATAAGCAGATAGACTCTTCAGGACTTAGTCACCTGTTAGTTATGGGGGGGATGATGGAACAAGTGGAGAGGACTCAGAATCGGGAGTCAGGAGGAGCAGGGTGGCACCTAATTGGGACTTGAATTTGAGGTTATAGCAGGATATTTATGATTTTTATTTATTCATCAAGTGAAAGTTTTCTGAGTATCTACTAAGTGCCAAGCATTGGATATACTGTCTGATGGAGCACAAGACAGGCAAGGTCCACATTCTCCAGAAGCTCACCATCCAGCAGGGTGAAACAATATGCAAGAAAACAAGCACTAGCAGTTAGCATGTATTGGATACTTACCATCTGCCAGGTACTATTCTAAGTGCCTTTATGGGGAAATTAATGTATACATTAACCCTATGAGATAGTTGTTGATATTATTACCATTTTACAGATGCAAACAATGAGGCATAAAGAGAGTAAGCAATCTATCTAGGGACACACAGCTAGCAAGTGGTAGTGTAGGTCTAGAACACATTCACTTTACTATAGCTGTTAATTAAAGAAAATATTAAATAATCATGAGGGAAATAAACAGGAACCTGAGACAGAGAATAACAAGGACAATTACCTTTATATTCAGTGGCCAGAAGAGGTGACATCTGAGCTGAGACTTGAAGGATGAGAAAGAAACAGACTTGTAAAGAGCAATGGGAAAAGTATACTAGGCAGAGGGAACAGCATGTGTGAACGCTCTGAGGCAGCAAAGCCCTTGTGATGACAGAGGGCATCTGGAGTGAACAAGGGCAGTGTGACATGGCAACTGTAATGCACAGAATTATGATTCCATTCTGTCAGGTACTCTGAGAAGTAGGCATCATTGTCCTCCATTTTGCAGGGGAAGAAACTGAGGTTCAGAGATTTCCCTCAGTCGTGTCACAAGTGGGTGGTGAGATTCTGTCTAGTAAGCAGTTGAAGACACAGGCTAGGAATTCCAGAGAGGAGATGACTCCAGGGACATTGAGGAAAGAGGCAGAAGTGCCCACTGGATGGCTTCAACCTTCCAAGTGTGGCCGTGTGGGCGGTGCTGGGGTCTGAGGGGAGGGGAGCGGTGGGTGCAGGGCCATGAGGGGCCTGACGAGTGGGAGCTGGAGCCCTGCCTGAGTCGGCAGTGAGCCCATCAGCACAGGCTTTTCTCTCCCTAGCTGCACTGAAAAGCAGAGAGAAGGTCAGAGAAGGCTTCCCTGTTCTCGAATGACCCCTGTGCCTCTCTGTGCCTGCTAGGACATCATCCTCACGGTGAAGGAGAAGCTGTCGATCCGAAGTATCGAGTACTTTGGGCTGGCCCTGGAAGAGCAGTACAGTGTCTCACAGCTGCACCTGCTGCACGAGGAGGAACTCATCCAGCAGGTGGGGAGGACCAGGCGCCTGCTCCTGGCAGGCACAGGCCACGCTGGCTGCATGTCTCGGCCAGAACCTGTGGGGACAAGGCTCAGCACGGCTGCAGGTTTGATGCACTTCTCATGCCCCAGAAGGCAGAGCTTGCTCAGCCTGGGGCTAACAGGACAAGAATCAGGCCCAATTTTCATCAGTGCACAGATTTAAGATCCCCATTTTGCAGATGTGAAGACAGAGGCTTGGAGAGGTCAGGTGATGTTCTAAAGATAACTTATACAGCTAATAGAGCCCCAATCTTTTGCTTCCAGCTCTGATGATCTACCCTTGCACCTGCTGCCTTTGAGACATTAGGGAAGCATTTGTTGCTGCATCTAAGCCCTTTGTGTGGGTCTTAGCCCCCTGAGATGGTCCCTGATGGCAGGGTAGGGCAAACACAGCCGATCCATCTGTACCACTCAATCTTTCAGTCATTCAGTAATTTGTTGTACTAGTGTTTTAAAGCCAAACATAGGTTAATTCAACAAATACTCATTGAGTGTGCACCATTACAAAGATGAGTAGGATTTCAATAGTTGGAAAACAGTAAGGGACTTTTTAAGCGAGGGAACTGCATGAGTAAGGCAAGATGTCATAGAAACGCCTCTGAGCATTCCTCACCGCAGATGAGTTCTTACCCACTCACCTATTAGAAGGTTTGCTGCTTGCAGAGTTTTTAATTACTTCTATTCCATTTGCATTGGGAAAGAAAATCAAATTAAATCCCTAAAATAGTTTAAGTGAAAAAAAGTAAGATACAGAATGGTATGTATATTATATTATTTGTGGAAGAGAAAAGAATATACATATGTTGACACACGTGTGTATGTGTGTGTGTGTATATATATATATATATGTAGACTATCTGTGGAAGGGACACACAAGCAACTAGAGACAGGGGAACTCAGAGATGGGTCAGTGGGAAACATCATCCTTTTGAATCTTTTACATTTTATACCTATAGGGAAGAAAGTCAAATTAGGAGCAAAGGTCTATGGCTATCTTGGGAAGCACTAAAATTGAAATCTCTTGGGACTAGCTTTCATTGTCTTTTAAAAAGAAAAGTAGTGTTGTAAAATAACTATGAGGACAAAAGCAGTTAGAAGATTAATAATATCTCCCTTACCCCTCACAGGTGGTAGAAAGGGAGGAGTCACATGACTACCGCTGCCTCTTCAGGGTGTGTTTTGTTCCCAAGGACCCCCTGGACCTCCTGAAAGAAGACCCCGTGGCCTTTGAATACCTCTATCTGCAGGTGACTGTGCTTCCTAAAATAACGGTGGTGTTTCCCAGTGATGGCACATTGGGTGATTTTGAACATAAACTCAAGGCAATTAAGCAATTCCCTGGTAGGGATTATCTTTATCTGAAGGAGGATGGGCTTGATTATCTCTCAGATTTCCCTTTTCTGTCACTGAGTTGCTATGTTAGGAGATTTGCTATATAGTAATGAAATTCCTAAGTCCTCAATGTGGATGATATATTTTCTAATACCATTTTAGGATTTTTAGAATTATAGTCTGTATTGCTAAAAGGGGCTTTAGTGCTTCAAAGCCTCATTTTAGAGATGATGAAACTCAGTCTTGGAAAGGTCACGTGATTTGTTGGGGTCATCCACTTAGTGGCAGAACCATCCACTTACTGGTTCCTTGACCACCTTGAGCCAGGTGCTGCTCCTTAGGTGAGAGGAGTTATGTCATTTTTATTCTGATGAAAAAGAATTATTTGGGGCGCATCACCAATTTACAGACGAAATAACCCAGATTAGGTGGATTAATTTGCCCAAAGCCTTACACAAATGGTTGCAGAAAATAATAAGAATAATAACAACAATGCCATCAATACTTTATATTGTGTAATGTGTGCCTTATACCTGCTTTCATACACATTATCTAATTTAAACCTCACAGAAACTATGTAAGGTAGGTTTATTCTCATTTAGCAATGGAAGATACCAATGCTCAGAGAGTCTTAGTAACTTCACCAGGGTCACACAGCCAAGAACTATCAGAGCCAGCTCTCAAAGCTGAGCTCCTGGTCCTGCTACATTTCACCTGAGAGAATGAGGGGACACAATATGTCTGTTCTTACCTCCCAATTGCTCTTCTAGAGCTGCAGCGATGTACTCCAGGAGCGCTTTGCCGTAGAAATGAAATGCAGTTCTGCACTCCGACTGGCAGCCTTGCACATCCAGGAGCGGACCTATGCATGTGCCCAGCCACAGAAGATCTCTCTGAAGTATATAGAGTGAGTGGCAGGGGACAGCAGCGGCTCTGCACTTGTAACTTGTTGGCCCCTGGCCAGGATGGCCAGATGCCACAGAAAGCTGATACTCACCCACGTACCCATCTCTCTGTCTGTTGTCTTTCCCTCCTGGCCTGGCTCCCCCAGATGTCAGAACCTAGCTGCTCCCAGTCCAAATGGAACGACACAGGATCCCCTTGTAAACTCCCAGTTCCTGGGAGGAGATCTTGGGAAGTCAGTTGACAACTTCAGTGTTAAGCTTTTCTAAGGGCAAGAATGCCTTGGAAATTAATTTTTCCTGGTGGTGTGAACAAATTCCTAGTGCATTATATCCCCACTGGTGCAGTTTCAAGTCCTTAGATTCCAACACCTCCTGATTCTTAGCTTAGAGTTGCTCTGGGCAGCATCACCCAGGTTTGCTAAGCCCCTCCCCAGGTCTCAACTCTGTCCTCTCCGGGCATCAGAATCAGATCCGGAGTCATATTTTAAAAATACAGCAGTTCCTTGGCCCTACCCCTGATGTATTGAGCCAAATCTCTAGGGAGTGAGGTCTGGGAGTCTGAATTTTTAGCAAGTTTGTGGGAGACTTTGAGGCTGCCTGGCCGGCATCATTCTGGAGCTTGGCCTTGGAGATTCGTCGGCGCTCTGTGTTGCCCCATGGGAGTGTCATACATGTGCCGTCATTATTTGTCACATAGGTGGTAGTGAAAAAGAATGAGAACTCCTATTCTGATTAATCCTTTGCACTCGGATGTCGAGTGTGGATAATGTCGAGTGGATAATGAGAAAAAAACAAGCGAGTGCAAAGGGTTTTAATAGAGTACTACTCCAAGAGTAATGAGCTCCCAGAATGATCAATGGGGTTTAATTCCTGAATGGCTGTGGTGATTTTTGTGGACTGTGTGTGTGTGAGAGAGAGAATGTGTGTGTGTGTGTGTGTGTGTGTGTGTGTGTGTGTGTGTGTGTGTGTGTGAAACAAAAATATGTATATATTTCTTCCACTGGAGAGAGAGGCTCATAATTGCTGTATTATGGGAACATGAAGTACTGAATCACATGTAATTATGCTCTTCATTAGAACCAAGTACACTGCAAAAAACGGGCCTTCTTGTCTCTAATGTCTCATGGCAGGAAAGACTGGGGAATAGAAAACTTTATATCTCCAACTTTACTCCGAAATATGAAAGGCAAAGACATCAAGAAAGCCATTAGCTTCCACATGAAGAGGAACCAGAATTTGCTAGAACCCCGACAGAAGGTAATGTCACAGTGGTCTTTGCTGACCCACCCAGCTGTCTGTTGTGAGACCTCAGAGAAAACATTTTCAACATTACTTGGATTTTAGGAGAGTGAATAACACTGACATCAACATTTTTTTTTCTATTTAAGCAACTTATTTCCGCTGCTCAGCTACGTTTGAATTATCTACAGATCCTAGGGGAACTCAAGACTTACGGTGGGAAAATCTTTAATGCTACTTTAATGGTAGGTATTAGAGAACTGTGGAACCCTACTCTTATAAGGGACCTTAGAGGTCCTCTGAAAATCAATGTATCTTTTAGCTTAAAATTCCTGAGAACTCTTATCATGTACTAGAATTTGTCCAGGAATCTAAAAAGCAGACCATTGGCAAGTATTTTTCATGCTTTGCTTTCACCATCTACCATCCAGCTCTGTGACAGATGGTGGGGGAGGCAGAGGTGAATTGAAGGGCGAAACAAGCTACCCAGTAAGACAAAACAAAGTCATGAGACACGTACAGGGCTATTGCCATGGAGTTAGACGACAGAGGGTAGCTCTGCTAGCTTCAGCATGAGGACAGGGAGAAGAAGGGGTTAAGGGAGGCCATGAAGGTTGGACTGGGCCAGACTTCAGTATACAGGAAAGGCATTCCAGTGAAGGGTACTGTAAGCAGTTTACTCTGGAGCTTTGGGTATACGAAGGTGAAGTGGAAAAATTAGAAATCATGAAGGAAAGAAAGGAATGTTAGACTGCTGGGCTGGGGCCCCTGTTGTTCAGAAGACTGGAAGGACTGAGGGGTGGGCCTGAGACAGGGAAAGAGAAGCAGAAGAGCCCTCTGCTCTATCCCCATTCTTCCTCCTGCTTCTTTTTTGGAGCCTAGGCCTAGAGCATGTGCTTAAAGCACTTGGTGTGTGTAGGGTGTGGTTTGAGGGGACTCTCCCCCATCACTGTCAGCTCCAGAACTCTCTAGCACAAAGCCAATTACCAATTATAGGTTAGTTTGTTTGTTTTTAATATTAATAAAACTCCTTTAAGAAGATTTTGTGTGCTTCTCAGTCATTTGCAGTGATGGGTCAATTTAATCAGATTGTTGACTTAACAATGTAGAAAATCAATGTTTTGAGAGAAAGGAAGAGCATCAGATAGAGAAGGGAAAAAAATAAATGGAGTCTTTGTATAAGTAGAAGACACAAAAAGTGGAAAGGAAACCCAGAAAAGAAGCTTTTGAAGGCACAAAAAGAACTTTCTGATTTTTTCAAGGCTAATTTTGCTTTCTCCCAGCTGTCCAGTTCCTGTCTCTAGTCTCTCTTTACTTAGGAAAGAACTGGTAATGGGAGAGAAACCAACCACATTGAACTGGCTCAGGGTGCTTGCTGGGCACTGGAGTTACAAACAGAGATAAATACAGACTGTGTTGTTAAGGAATTTGACATGGAATTATTATTGACTTGAATACTAATAATTATAATAGGAATCCATAAGTGCTCAGTGCTATCAGAGAAGTACAGAGTAAATAGTGTGAGCACAACACTATTGTGTTGTGAAAGAGAGTAACCTGGTTCAAGGAGGCTAAGATGAGGCAGCTGCTTTGTATAGGCAGTAGGTTTTGACAAAAGCTTTTAAAGAAAGGTCAGGATCTAAACAGGTAATGAAGGCAGGGAAGGGATTCCAAGAGGAAGACATAGAATGAATATAGGCACATAGGTATGAAAGTACAGATTGTATTTATTGTATTTATGGAACAGGTAGTAGTCTTCCGGCTGAGTGCTCTATTGAAATGGGTGTTATGGTAGATAAATTTATACTTGATTTAGCTGTAGTTGGGGCCCAAGTTAGGCAATAGTCTAGGGGAATGGCGGTAGGACCTAAGGTAGGAATCAAGGAGTTTAGAGAGAGGTATTATTTCTTACATGTACAATGTATTTTTACTAGCTTGTGAATGGAAACTAATTCCCCTTCCACCCTTCTACAGTTACAGGATAGAGAATCCTACATTGCCCTTCTAGTTGGAGCCAAGTATGGGATTAGCCAGATTATCAATAGCAAACTCAACATCATATCCGCATTGGCAGAGTTTGCAAACATCAGCCGGGTAGATCTGACAGAAGAGTCTGAGAAAGTGAGCATGGTCAAAGTGTATCTTCAGGATGTCAAGGTAACACAAGGCGGGGAGATTCTGAATCCAGCTTCTGGAATTTGGGGCTAAATTATTCTAAGGTAGTTTATATGAATTTAGAATAATAATAAAGCCTAATGTGCAACATCTGCTTAAGAGGACAGATTGTCCATCCTATCCCATCAAAGGGAAAGTGGTTTTCCTGGGAAGGTCCCGAAAGGTTTTTAGTATAAACTGAGCTGGACCATGTTCTCTCTTGATGGAGAAGTTCCTATTGGGTTCAGAAACTTAGATGGAGAACAGCAGAGAGTTTTTATCACACATGCATGAGACCAGATGGCTGCCCAAGAGTTTTGAGTGGCAGAAATTAATATGGGCAAATAGTGCAGGCTACCTCTTGAGTCTCTCTGAAGGGTCCTACATTTATCCTGCCCTCTTTTGATGTAATCTTAACATGCTCAAGAAGATTGCTTTATTCTTCTTATCACCTTCTTCCTTCTCCACTTGTTCCTGTTCCTTTTCCTTTTCTAGTCAAGTCTTGAAGGGTTCCCATTGCATGAATGAGCAGGGTAGTGGTTGGGGTGGGAGATTGGGGTAAAGGATGGAGAGGCAGGAGACATATAGATTGGATGAGAGGAACCACTCTGCATGTGTGAATATGTATGTGTGGTAGTATGTGTGCACGTGTGATTGTGTCTGTATGTGTGCATATGTGTGTGTTCATTTAAGCCTTGCAGGTGAGAACATGGGGCACCAGGAGGCCTGCCTGTGTGCCATGGCTGGATTTATTTGGAATCTCTCACTGGCCTCACATTATATTTCTGTCAGTCTTCAGACTGCCCTCTGGCCCTCGATAAACATGAATGTTCTCTTTGCCTTCCAAGGTTCTGACTTTGCTGCTGGAATCTAACAGTGCAAAAGACCTAGCCTGTCTAATTGCTGGGTACTACAGGCTGTTTGTTGACCCAGTTACCTCCATTTTCCTCTGGCCTGGAAACAAGCAAGTGCACCGGGTATCTGCTGAAGAAGGTGAGCCCCTGAGTCTTGCCCCAGTAAGAACAGGCCCATTTCACTGGCCTTGTAGGTAAGGGCAGCCTACAGGTGGTGAATTGAACTGAGATAAGACTTCAACTCAAATGGATGAGAGATATTTCTCCATTTATTTCCTGGAAGACTTATTGATCTTTCCTGAATACTAAATAGAGAAGCTTTGTTTGTGCCTGAAATTCTCCAAAATCCAAGGAATGCTGTTGAAGATCTCTGATTCCCTATAGTATTTCCTAAAATCATCTCTAAGAGCCACTGTATTCTATCATCTTTTCTCATCAAAAAGAGATGCTACTTGTTCATTCATATGTAGATAACCTGGCTCCTCTTTCATACCTATGCACTCTTTTACATTCTCTGGAATTATAATAGAAATTCTCAACCTTACATGTTTAGAATAAGAGGGTACCTGGAAGACAAAAGGGATGTGAAATCACATATAAGGAATGAAGAAGTGGCGGGCAGGTGAGACAGTCTCCCAGGCCAACTCCCAGTTTCTGTCAGGTTTTTGCATCTGCACTGTGGATGCAGCATTTTCCCATTGGTCCGATGACAAATGTTTCACATCTGTCTCTGCAGGGCAAAAATTCTGATTTGAAGCAATTGCCCAATTCTGTGTGATAAACACTCCCACATGGCTAATTTCAAGCCACTAATGTGATGTCACTGAATGTGAAGATGGGGAGAGGTGCTCAGGAGCACATCACTATAGAGTGTTTCCCCTACATGGATGAAAGAGGCATAAGTCATCTCAGTGGAATAGATAATAAAATACAGTAAAGCACTTAGGCAGCATGAGCTTTGGGTATTTGTTTTTATGCAATGTATTTGTGAAGGAGAGATGATACTTCAGAGTCTGGTCAGGGAGGCAACACGTTTGTGGTGAGAGGACTGCACTGCCAGGCAGGCAGCAGTGATCAGAGACAGTGCCCTAGAGGAGGAAATAGATCTTGAAGAACATGCTGGAGTTAACCAGGCAAAGGAAGGAGGAGAGATCATTTGAGGTAGAGGGGACATGGAGGCATGATACAAGGGCAAGGCCATGATCTATGAGAAGCTCTCTGGGTGGCTGGAGCATGGTGAGGGAGGCAGCAGTGGCTGACCAGGCTGTTAAGGAGGGGTTGGGCTATAGATGCAATGAGGATGCTAAAAAGGGATATAAGCCATCCTGTGAGAGAGAAAACTAGATGATAGGAGGAGTCAGGGCCATCCTGTGAGGGGGAATAGGCTGCTGAGGAGAGACAGGACTGTCCTCTGCAGGTGACTGGGCTTCTGAGGAGTGTCAGTGCTGTCCTGTGAGGGGGACTAAACTGCTGAGGACGGACGGGGTTGTACGGTGAGGGGACTTATACTGCTGAGGAGCACCTGGGCCAACCTGTGAGGGGGACTAGACTGCTGAGGAAGGGCAGGCCTGTCCTGTACGGGGGCATCAATGCCACACTCCGACTGTAACTCTAGCGGGAGAGGTTAGACTCTCTCCCGTAGGCAAGGGAAGCCCTCCGTGGGTGTTAGCAGGTTGTGTTGTGATCAGAGAAAAGTTTTAGAAAGGTCACTCAGGAGGCTTTTGAGGGAGATGAAACTGGAGATCTGTCTCAATGTCTTTCACCTTCCTGTCATAAATCCTTCCAGAGTACTTGTAGCTAGATGAGTTTTCACTGTGCTGAGAGGCCCATAACACAGTGGATCTTCAGGGCTAAACTTCAGCATGATGCCTGCCTAGCAGCCTCAGAATGCCCATAAAGTTGCTAAAAAATACAGATTCTTAGGCCCTACTTCCCAGAGATTTGACTCAGTACTCAGAGTAGGGGAAGGATCTGTTTTATTTATTTATTTTTTTAATGTGATTCCCTATCTGGTTTTGAAACCCAGATAGGACAGAGCTGAGATTTGGTGAGGGATTCCACAAACCCGGGTGATGCTGCCCATGGCAAAGTAAGATCCAATTAAATCCCCACCATGTCTCCATGAACAGATAGATCTCTAAGCAGGGGCGGAGTTAATCCTGTCTCCTTTAGGTGGCTCATGCAGACGTGGGACAAGTGGTCTGATGGTACGGGGATAACATGGGATTTGGCATCCCTCAGATTCTGTGTTAGTCCAGGGTGATCTTGCACCAGTCACCCTTCTGGTCCTCAGTTTTCATATCTGGCAAGGGAGGGGAGACAGAAGGACACACAGTCCTGGGATGCTGTTTTGTGATCCTTGGTGTCCCCTGTGTTGCAGGCTACGAATCCAGGGCTTGCAGTGACTCAGAGGAGTCCTCTGAAGTGGACTGCATACTAGAGCCTCTCTCCGACAGACACCTGGTGAAGCTGGGCCCCTGCAGGACACCTATAAAAGAGGAGCAGCCTCCTGGGAACAGCCCCACACCTGACGTGGCCAGGAGAGGCGCAGGCATGTGTGTGGCCAGCAGCATTACAGACAGTGCCGAGTCCGAGGCATCCAACTCAGCCAACACTGAGAGCCGAGGCTCTAGGACCAGCGGCTCGAGCGAGTCCATGGATGCCCTGGAAGAGGACGACCTGGATGCCTGCTCCTCCAGTAGGTCCACCTTCTTCCACTTTGGCTTACCAGGCCTCCCGGAGAGTACCGATTCTAACAGCCAAGAGGAGAGGAGCAGGATTGAAACCAGTGGCTTCCTCTGTCTCCTGGATCTGGCCCAGAGAGCCAACCCCCAGTGCCAGAAGACAGAGTTTTCTGAGAGTCCCATTCCTGAGACATTCAGCTGGGGACCAGAACTGAGCACAGTCAGGCTGGACCCCAGGCTGTATGAAGGCAGCCGGACCGACTACTACAGCCTGTGCTCCAGCCTCTCCCTGGCCAGCCACCTGAGCGACAGTTCAGAGAGCACAGCGTCCCGCCAGTGGGGAGCCCCACCAGCCTGGGGTCAGCAGGGCTGGACCGAGGCCCAGCCCAGCTCCACACTGGAAGCCCTGGCCCTGCACCCACCGCTGGCCTTTGAGGATGGCAGCTCGGATGAGGAATACTATGACGCAGCTGATAAGCTCACATCCCCAGACACCCTCTCAGGTGAGCCCTCCCCAGCAGGTCTGCAGACTCGGCAGGCAGCTCCTGAGTACCCCCCAGGGGCCAGAGCCCACAGCCCAGGGCCAAGCTTGAGAGAAAGACTCAAGAGTAAAACAGGGCCTTGTCCACTTTTGAGGAGGCAGACCTGGATTCTGTAAACAAACTATAAGTGTCATGGCTTCAAATCAGGGTTGCAAGGGAGGTTCAGAGAACTGTGCAAGCAGAGATTGGAGGGATTCAGTCAACAGTGGGAATCAGGGAAGGCTTCCCAGAGGAGGTGGCAAATGGGCTACCTGGTGGGATAGACAGAATTTACTAAAAAAGAAAAAAGTTTGATAGGAGTGCACAACAACAGAAAGCCACTATGTCATTATTGACCCTGAAGCTACATTAAATGGGGCCTTAAAGCAAGAAGAAGCTGACAGGCCATCAATAGCCCTGTAAGGCCTTTTGGGGGCCAAGGGACCCTGCCATCAGAATGTAGGGGCCAGGCACAGTGGCTCACAACTCTAATCCTACCACTCTGAGAGGTTAAGGTAGGAGGATTGCTTGAGCTCAGGAGTTTGAGACCAGTCTGAGCAAGAATGAGACCCCATCTCTACTAAAAATAGAAAAATTAGCCAGGTGTGGTGGTATACACCTGTAGTCCCAGCTACTCGGGAGGCTGAGGCAGGAGGATCATTTGAGCCCAGGAGTTTGAGGTTGCAGTGACCTATGATGCCACCACAGTCTAGCCATGGTGACAAAGCAAGACTGTATCTCAAGGCCCCGCCTGTAATCCTAGCACTCTGGGAGGCCGAGGTTGGGGGATCGCTCAAGGTCAGGAGTTCAAAACCAGCCTGAGCAAGAGCGAGACCCTGTCTCTACTATAAATAGAAACAAATTAATTGGCCAACTAAAAGTATATAGAAAAAATTAGCCGGGCATGGTGGCACATGCCTGTAGTCCCAGCTACTTGGTAGGCTGAGGCAGGAGGATCGCTTGAGCACAGGAGTTTGAGGTTGCTGTGAGCTAGGCTGACGCCACGACACTCTAGCCCAGTCAACAGAGTGAGATTCTGTCTCAAAAAAAAGTACATAAAATAAAAAGGCAGGGCATCTGTTGGCTGTGTTCCTATCAGGTTCCTTATACATTCCTCCACAAAGAGGGCGGAGTGTCTTTCCACATGAAATCATTTCCAAAGCTGATCTGAGATCCTCGCAAGACACATACGTGTGCCTACACACTCTCTCTCTCTCTCTCTCTCACACACACACACACACACACACACTGCATTCTGAGGGAAAAATATTGGAAAATAGCACAGAGATATCCGGTTGCTCTCTGAGTCCCTGCTCCCTGCCCTGCGGTGGTTTCCCACTGCTCTGGGGAGAAAAGCCAGCTCCTTCGTGAGCCCTGCGAGGCCCTCTGTGACACGGCCTCTTCCCCCCGCCCCCCAAGTCCTCTCTTTGCATTCCTGCCACACACCACACAGACCTCCTTGCCACTTTTCACAAGTGCCAACTTCTGTCTTTTATTTATTTTTTTGGGAAACAGGGTCTTGCTATTTTGCCCCAGCTGGATTTGAAGTCCACTCCTGGGCTCAAGTGATCTTCCCACCTTAGCCTCCCCAGTAGCAGGGACTACAGATGCGCACCACTGCGCCCAGCTTACTAGTGCCAACTTCTTTCCCACCTCCAGCCTTCGCACGTGCTGCCCTCTCTGCCCCAGACATTCCTTGCCCTGATCCTTGGCTGCTGGTGCCCACCCATCCAGTCCCCAGTTGGAAGCTCACTTTCTCCGGGAACATTTCCCAGACTTCCCAGACCAGGGCAGGTCTATCTCTGCCACACCTTCTTAAAGCTTTTCTTTCCTGGCACTTAGCATTGCCTATAAGTATATATTTATTTGTATGATTTTGTGTTGATGTTTTTCTCCATCACTAGCCTGAGAACTCTGAGTGCGGGAACTGTGTGTCCTCAGCACACAGTGTCTGGCAGTTGTTGCTAAATGAATGAATGAACTCTCCACTGTTTACCCTGAGTTCAGTAATTGACTGTGCTGCTAGGGAAAGGAGAAACCACGCCAGACTGTGCAGTGCTTCCCAAAGAACCCAGACAACAGCTTTCTGTGCCCACGGCCTGCCCTGCCAGCCCAGCCATTGTGCTGGAGGTAGGATGGGGACATGACAGCGACCATTAGGCAGGGCCCTTTTACGGGAGTCTGGTCAGGGACATAAGGTTCATACTGGCTGGTCTGTTTCCCACAGGGGACCAGTGTGGTGTTGAGAAGAGAGCCTACAACTGGGATTCCTGGGCCCGGCTTCTGGTCTGGCCCCTGCCTCACTGTGGGAGCCCGTCCTTCTTTGGGCCTCAGAAACTTCTGTGGTCAGTGGCTATTGGTAGCCTAGGACAGCAGCTCCCAACCATGGCTGGGCATCAGAATCACCTGAGGGGCCTTGTTTAAAAACTATAGATTCCTCAGTCCTCACCTCAGAGATTCTCATTTAGGATGTCTGGGGAGCAGCCTAGGATTTGATAAGATTTCTGATAGTGTGTAGCCAGGTGGGCACAGACTGGTCTGAGTGTACTAGCTCCCTGATTCTCCAGTGCTGGGCTCTCATCCCATTTCCTTCTGGCTGACTCCCAAGGGCCTCTTTACAACAGTTCTTCTCCTCTCATAAAGACCCATCCCAGCATGCACAAAACCCCTCATGCCTGTGACTGAGAGCTGTGGCCTCTTTTTGTCAAAAGAAATCACCTTCAGAACCCTCACCCATAAAATGACAGTAATAACAATAATAATAGCAGCTCCCTTTCAGTGAACACCGATTAGGAACAGGCATTCTGTGCTAGGTGCTTTACAGTAATGCACTGATTCATTTAACTTGTATGGCAGCACTGATTGGTGTCATCGGTACTAACAGACTTGGGTTAATGTAAGCACAAAGAAGAAATGTCAGAAGGGCATAAGATAGCTCATAGAACTGCTGGCAAGCCTGAGAACTGGCTTCAGAGATTGACAGCAACCAGGCCAGGAGTCGGGGTAGCAAGATTTCTTATCAGTATTGTCAGGACATTGTGACTGGAAAGAAAGGACTCTACTTTTATTATTTTTTAATCAATGTGTTAGAGTTTGAAATTCTGAGGAATTTATAGCTGACTGGCTGGGTCATAAATCTGATCACTTGGCTAGTGTGGACAAGGCACCTTCATGAATAGTTCCAGCGGACTGAAACCATTGGGGAGATGTCATTCCCTGAAAAAAAGTTGAGGGACTATAACCAAAAGACAATAAAATGTAACTTGGGCAACCAAAAATTTTAGGAAAGGTCTATCACAATTATCATCCCCCTTTTTCAGATGAGGCAACTGAGGAGATCAAAATTTACCCTGCCTAAGGTTATACAGCCCTGCCAGGATTTGAACCCAGGCAAGCCCAAGGCCTGCGTCCAAGTTCTGTGAAGCTCTTTGTTTTTTTGCTTTTTATGTACTTTTTCCTTTCTTGACTCCCAGGGCCCAGAGCTGTTTCTGCTGCAGAACTCAGTGCCACAAGCTTTCCAAGTAAGGCCAGCGCTTGCAGCTCTGAGAATAGCCTGAATCCTGGGCCAGATGGAAGAGAGCCAAGCAGGAGGCGAGGGGTGAAGAAGTATGCCAAGACCCTGAGGAAAAGGAGGTCTTTCCTACAGACCGACTACACTTCTCAGGTCTCGTTTCCCCTGGAGCCATCAGCCTCCCTGGAGAGCATGGACGATGTGTGCTACTATGACAGGGAGCCCTACCTGGCCCTCAGTGCACCCTCCCCAACGGTGTCCTCTCTGCAGGATGTCCAAGGTGAGCCTGGCCTCCTGGAGACCAAGGCCCTGGGGCTGCTGGCTCCCCTGAGGGAGACCAAGAGCGCAAACCCAGCCTCCAGGGTCATGGAGATGGAGCCCGAGACCATGGAAACCAAGTCTGTCATCGACTCTCGAGTGTCTTCTATCTCTGCCATTCGCCTCCGGATTGACTCTAGCCATAAAGAGAATCCTGGAGCTGCTCCTTTGACTACCACTATTACGGGTTTCTCAGCAAGCACCCCTCACAGTTCCAACCCAGCTTCATTTGGCTCAGATACTGCTCAGGCAGAGCCTTCCCAAATCGTATCTTCATTTCAAGACCCAGATGGCAATGCCCCCAAAGAACTTGCCACAGAGTGTGGGGATAGCTCCTTTTCCCTTTTCAGTGGTGACCCTAACCCAGACAGAATCTGCCTGACCATCAGTCCAGGGCCTCATAATGTCTCTCAAGGAGACACACTAGAGCTGGGAGGAGTCCAGTTGGAAATGGGATTAGGATCTTTTTTTATAAATCATATGCAAGAAACTGCCTCCAAATACATAGAGCCTTTGTTGTTGTCTCCTGGAGATGGGCCTAGAAGTGATGAGTGTGGAATAAATTCAGAAGAGAAGATGGTTTCTATGCCTACAAAGGAAAAGCAACAACTATCTTTGGAAAGTGACAGAGAAGTTACAAACAAAAATGGTACCTCCTTATTTCAGGAGGAATCTGGAAAGGATTCAGGTGACCTCAAGGGTGAAGTGTCAAATGCTGTTTCACAGGCTCTTGATGTTAGTACTCCAGCTAGTGAAATAATAACCTCCGTCTCCTTGGATGCTCCCAGAAAAGAGGCTGAGCAGACCCCACCACATACCCCCAGACACCCTCAAGGACAAAGTGGAGAAACCCCAGGCCAAGACTTTCAGGCCCAAGAACAAAAACTATTGGCAGAGTTGGATTTAGACCCTGATTTCTTACTTGAAGAGCCAACCATTTCATCAACCTTCCCTCCAGAGAGGGTCAAGGCAGAGCCACTTAACCATGTGATAGGGGAAGATAAAGCCCCTAGGGACACCCCTCAGTGGGTTCCAGAGCCTTCCTTGCCAAAGGCACTACCATGTACACAAGAGGAGCCTCACTTAGAAGCTTCAAACCATTGCTCACTTTCAGAAAGCAAAGATGACAGCTCTAGCATCTGCCTTCCTGCTGAGAAATCTTTTCTATGCTTTGCTCCAGAAAGCCATCCTGAAGTTTCTGCCAGTCTCAGGATGGCCACATCTTTGGGTTTTGTGGACATGAATGAGACAGTGGCCCCCAGTATTGGGATTGAGCAATGCAGCTGTCAGTTCTCCTATGCCACATGCTTTCGTGGCCTGCAGTCTGAGACAGAGGAAGAAGACAGGGACTCGGAAGCACTCCCCACAGCTCCCCTCACCTCACCGCCTTCTGCAGGAAGCCAGGTGGTTCTGCCCTGGAGGTCTGCCAGAGCCCGTAGCTACAGCACGGTGCCCCTGCCAAGGAAAAGCCACATCTGGCCAGAGTACTGCTCGAGAGCTCTGAGAAAGCTGAAAGCCACTCCTGCCAGCCCCTCTGAGGGCTTCATCCAACTCATGGAAAGCTTGCTGGAGCTACAAGACATTTTAGAAGCTTCCTGGGGGGTTGGAAACAAACATCCCCCAGAGAAGTGCACCTGGCACTTTTCTGAAAGCCGGAGCCGCCTCTGCATGGGCTCCCAGAAGCTGCTGTCAAGCTGTCAGCATGTTATCAAAATAGATCAGTCCCCTGAAGAGAGGCAGGGGGCTGTTCGTGACACTTTCCAGCACCTGGTCCAGCTGGCCGGCCTGTGCTTTCAGTTCACAGACTGCAGCCACTGCTCTGCCCGGCACAGGGAAGCAGCCAGGAACCTCAGGGATGTGGTGTACACCTACCACCAGTTTGTAGAGGCCGCTAAATTGACCTGCGAGCGAGGCTACCATGACCTGAGTGTGAAACTCCTGGCTCGCCAGTGCACGGCCCTCACAGCTGCCGTGTTCTGTTTGACCCAGAAGTTCCGGGCGTCCACTGCCCTGTGAGCAGGTCAACTGCCCATGGGCCCCCTGCCCTGCCCTTCCTTGGACACTTCCCTGAGAAGCCTCTTCTATTCCCCACCCAACCCTTTCAAATGTTTACTATATATTCAAATAAACTGCTGCTTAGACTTGGCCTGAATCATACAGAGTGATAAGTTTAAGTCAAAAGCATTCATTCATATTCATTCAACAAACATTCACTGGATACTTCCTTTGTGCCGGGCCTTGTGCTAGGAGCTTAGGATTTATAGATGAGTAAGACACGTCCCTGCAACTGATCAGGACGTTCACACACCCTCTGGGGTGCAGAGTAGCAGATCATCATCAGTAAAGTATGTAGCATAAGAGGAGCATATCCAGGGGTATAAAAGTAAAAGTCACAAACTTTGTCCCAAGAAGGCAGGGATGAGGAAGGAAGGTGGGGGGTCACTGAAAAACACATTCTTGACTTGCCATATGACACTGTTGTGGCAATAACCTTCACAAATAGGAGTGTATACATGTGATATTTGATAGATTCTACCTGCACAGTTAGAGTTTGCAGCTCCTGCACCAGGCCTGGTATTCTTGCTGCAGCAAGCATAGATTGCCACTAGGTGACAGTAAATTCCTTACTAGCATGGCTACTCACATATAGGTGTGTTCTGTGCTTAATTTGACTGCATTCCTGAATCTTGCACCCTATTTATCTTAAATACATAGAAATCAAAATTGATATTAGACTAATTATAAAAAAAATAAATATACGAAAAGTCAAACATTAAAGCCCTGAATTAGATTTGCCTTTTCTAGAATATCAGAGAAAAAAATATATATTGGGTACCTTTCTAATCCCAATTAGCCAGTTAATCTTGGTGCACCTTGAACAAGCTACTTACCCTGTCAGTGCTTTTGTTTTCTCTTTTACAAATTGGAATACTAATAGTGTCCACTATGGGATGGAAATCTAGTAAATACTCAGTAAATGTTAGTAATAACCTTTATGGATGCCTCTCCTACTCTACAACCCTTCCCTGAATTTTGCTTTCTGATTCCAGGGAAACTGATTTCAAGAACCTATAATATCCCTTTTCCTCTGACTTTTCTGTCCAGGCCAAAGATGGTTTAGTTGTTCACCTCAGGCTACTAGAGTTCATTAAAGATGTCCCTTTGTCCCTCTGCTGCCCCTGAGCTGTGGTGAGCTCAGTGTTGCCCCTGTGGCTCTTTTCCTCTGGGGCTTCCTAATTCCTCCCCTTGACACAGCAAATGCAAGAACAGAGAGGAGAGTGCTAAATTATGTACATAAGCTCTCTCCAATCAGAAGGAAATAAATACTTGGGAGAAGAGGGGAAAAGAAATTCTTCTCCATCCCCCGTCACCAGTTACTTGTTAACTAGTAACCTTTTCTCAGAGGCAGTTTATTTTCGCAGAATACTTTGAGTAAAATTTAAATAAGGCTCTTGAACACAGATATGAAGTGATTTCATGGCAGTGAAAAATGGGAACAGTAGGGCACCAAAATAACAAAAATTGTAGATGTTAAACAGGCTTGAAACTTTTGCAGGCAGAAAGCTATAAGGGGCTAAATAGCTTATGTGAACACAATCTATATGTCCACCAATTTAGGCAAGGAGCTCAGGACTTGAATCCTAGCTGTGGCCTATCAGGCACTACTCAGGGCCTCAGTTTCCCCATCTGACATAAGGAAATAACACTTGTCTCCATTTAATGAGAGCCTACAATGTGCCAGATGCCTTATTTAGATACCTTGAATACATTTTCTTAACCACCACCTTAGAGATTGTTATATATATATATACAGCATAATTGTGAGAAAATCATGGAAGGCAGGACGAAGATTGAAGCCTCCAGCTCAGGCGCTCAATGTTTGTTTCCTTTTCCTTTGCTTTCCCTCCCCTCAACTTCATTAACTTTCTTGGACTACCACTATATGCAGTTGGTATTTTTCTCTGCAGTTCCCATGAGGAAGGAGAGGACAAAGTCCCAGAAATGCTGGGAAACCCATCACTGCTTGTCGAGAAGCCAAAGAAGCTGGGGAAGTTGTGCTGTTTAGCACTTTCTTTGAGTCTTGCAGCCCATTTCCCACATGAAATAGGCAGGATGGGGCTGCCTACCCAGCAATGCAAGAGTGAATTGTGTAATGACTAAGGAACTACTGGACACTTACACCCCTCCTTCCTTCTCCCACCCACCATCACATTGGCTGATTCATTTCTTCAAGCAAAGATTTTATGGCATACTCATGTCAGGTGATGCCTGATGCAGGATTGTGGATATAAATAATTGGGTTAGAATCATCCTATTTTCAAGAGCTCCTGGTGGAGATTAAGATGATACATAGAGATAGAGACAACATAAGGCACTGTGTGCTTAGGGCCACCAAGGAGAACAGATAAGGTGCTGTAAGAGCTCTAAGGAGCGAGCATTCATTTTGGGGTGAGGGGCAGAATAGTATTCAGGGAAGCCTTCCTGTAGGAGGCAACATTAATTAGAACCAGTATGTCCAGAAGTATTGAATATCTACTATGTGTCAGGCCCTGGGTTTGACAGATAGTATTTAGATGTGTCAAGAAAGGAGAAAAATCATTCTTTCAACAAATATTTACTATGCAATGGCATTGGGGATACAACCATGAACATGGCAGACATAATCTCCTCAAAGTACTTATAATTAGTAGGGAAGACACAGAAAAAGAATTATTGAGAGGTGATATAAAGAAAACAAAGAAGATGCCAAGACAGGGATGGGATGAGTCAATCTTACCTAGGTTGGTCAGGAAAGGCCTTTCTGAAGAGGGAATGCTTAAGCTGAAACCTAAAGTATAAGGAGCCATCCATGGAAAAGGTGAGAGGAGAGGGACTAGTATCTGCAAAGGCTCTTGGTGTGTTTGAAGCATTTCAAGAAGACCACTATAACCTGAACATATGATAGCAACATGGAGGAAGAGTGATAGGTGATGAAGTTGGAGGAGCAGGCAGGAACCAGGTTGTACAAGGCCTTAGGAAGGGGATTAGATTTTATAGCAGGAGAGACACATATCATCTGGCAAATGGCTGGGGTTAGCATGAGGGAAAGCAACAAGACCAGCTAGAAGGACTTTTCCTTCCATGGGAAAATGGCCATGAGCTTATTCAGAGGCAAAGGGATGTGAGCAATTCATTAATTATAGGCTAAACAAGGAGAAGAATATTCATATTATTTCTTAGAAAAAGAAGGTATTTTCCTGAAATTAGGGTGATGTCCTCCTTTTGACTAAATATGGTCAAACCAGAAGTGTCATGGTGTCAGGTGCATAATTGGAGTGGGAGGTTTCCTTAGAAATTTTTATGGTAATGAGGGTGCAATGAAGCTGTAAGGTCAAGAAGCAATTGATTTCTCTGCCATCTTGGTTCTAACCAGTTGGAACTTGTCCTGCCTTCATCTTATTTTGATCAGGGTAGTTTGAAACCTGGATTTGAGACTTCCTGCGTCAGTTAAGCAATGCCTGCCCAATTAAGCAATGCCTAAAGCAATACCTGAAGCCGTTGCCAGTTCCCTGTCCCAGTTGAAGATCACTTGACAATTTGCTGAGGCATTTCAGCAGGCAGTGGGAGCCAGGACCAGCTTCTGAGCAGAGAAGAGATATTAGAGCTGGATTTTAGAAAAAGCCTTATGGGGGAAAATGAATGATTAGTATTAGCATTTAAAAGTAGCCCTGGCAGTAGATTAAAGGATGGATTTAAGCATAGACTGGGGACAGGTGGTAGGTGCTGGAGGAGCTCTGGAAAGAAAAGTCCAGAGGGGGAAATTGTGGGGCCAGGGAAGGATTTAATCAAGCTGTGGTTTCTTGAGGGAGCTCACTCATGGGTCTCTCTGAAAGAGTGAGACCCCTAGGGAAGGGTGGCTGCTAATCAGGCCAAAGCATGGGCAAGTCTTTTCACGTTTCTGAGTCTCTGTTCTTCACTGATATATGAGAGAAGATGGAGGAAGGAGAGTGGCCAGGGGCTAGAATCATTGCTTGCCAAACCCCTGACATTTCTGTTGTGAGCCTGAGTAGCCAAAGTAGCTGGGACAGCGCTGTGTGCTCAGGAAAGGGCCATGTTACCTCGTGGGCCCTTCTGGTTGTGGGAAAGCCCGGGGAAGGCCAAGGACTCCAGACGCCGGGATGATGGGAGTTGTGTTCAAGTCTTTGTTTCACACCAGTTTCGAAATGTCCAGACCTTGGCAGCCAACAAAGCGCCTGGCCACCTGCAGGAACTCTGTGAGGTCAGCAAGGGGGTTGTACTCGCCATGTTAACAGACCCGGAAACAGGCTGAGTTAAGCTCGCCAACATTGCCTGCCGGACGCAGCCCCTGAGCTGTACCACTGGGCATAGAAGCCGCCTCCGCTCTGAGCCCTACTCCGAGCTGCCTGCGGGTGAAAACTACAATTCCCAGGATGCCATTCGGAACGGGGTCAGGAACCGGAAGTGAGGCCGGAGGCGGAACCAGGTGCGCGCCGCTGCGTGTGGTGACGGGAACAGGTACGCCTGAGGCTCGGTTAGGGCCTGGTTGGGGGCTGCGGGGTCCTGCTGGGTACAGTCGTCTCGCTCACGGGCGGGGCAGACGCCGGGAAAGCAGCGTTGAACAGTCATGTGGCCTGTGATGCCCTACCTTCTTAGTGCTTTCCCTTCCTGCCTCCCGCGCACTGGCAGCCTGTGGGCCAGCGGCACCTGCGGGCGGGTACTCTCGGTCCTTGAGTCTAGGCGTTCTAGTGCTGAAGGTGTCAAGGGAATGGAGCCAGCCTTGGCGGGCTACAACTTGGAATGAGGAAATAAGAGAAGTGTGCAAACAGGCTGGTTCATCATTTAGCGCCTGTGTATGCGCTCATCAGGTGGGACTTGGGCTGGAAAAAGTCTGAGGCCTTTGTCAGCGCGGGTAGGGGCTCGAGGATTTATTAATTCAGCCGGTATTTATTAAGTGTCTATAAGAGAACACTTGCTTACATTTTAGGGATGGAGAAGGTTCAGACAAAAAAATATAGGTCAAGCAAGTGAAAAGGCCCTGAGGTGGGAATATCCTTGGCATTTTTGAGGAACAGCAGGTAGACCAGAGAGTGCCGAGAAAAACGGAGGAGGTAGATCTTTAGGGTCTGTAGAGGCCATTTGGGCTATTTACTGTAAGTGAAATGGAGACTACTGAACACCTAGGATGTGCACAGTGAGGCTCAATACTGAGGATGTACAGTTGAATTCTCCATCCTCTCTTCCCTGAAGGATTTATAATCTAGTGGTGAAACATAGGCAAACCAGTTGTCATGCAAGGTTGAATCAGATCATTGGAGCCCCATGAAAGCAGGAAAATGTCATCCCCAAATCCATAGCATGTACTATTATGCCAGGTGCTTAATAACTTTGTCAAATGACTAAATGTTTTAATTAGCCCTGATACTTAGCACTGGACCTGTAATGGAGACTTAGAAAAGATTTTTGAATGAAGAAGTGAAATGCTAAATCTGAGCTTAGATAATGTCATACACAGATTCAGCAAATCTGTGGCTCTGTGATGGCCAACTCCACCTTTGCTTTCTGAGGCTCCCTAGGTGGCAAGCTGCTGTTCAGCATTTACCGAGCTTCCATTCTATGCCAGACCTTAAGCCAGTCACCAAAAGATAACAATGATAAAAAACGGTGGCCTCTGCCTCAAGGAGGCAGTCTGCTATATTACAGACTCTTCTGATAGTGGGAGTTGTCTTTGATTTTTTTTTTTTTTTGAGACAGAGTCTCGCTTTTGTTGCCCAGGCTAGAGTGAGTGCTGTGGCGTCAGCCTAGCTCACAGCAACCTCAAACTCCTGGGCTCAAGCAATCCTGCTACCTCAGCCTCCCGAGTAGGTGGGACTACAGGCATGCCCCACCATGCCCGGCTAATTTTTTCTATATATATTAGTTGGCCAATTAATTTCTTTCTATTTATAGTAGAGATGGGATCTCGCTCTTGCTCAGGCTGGTTTCGAACTCCTGACCTCGAGCAATCTGCCCGCCTCGGCCTCCCAGAATGCTAGGATTACAGGCGTGAGCCACCACACCTGGCCTGATTTTCAAGATTATTGCATCCCAAGTTCCTGGTCTAAGAAACATTTCAGGGACTGTAGGAATTTGGGAAAGCATGCGGTAAAAGGAGGGGGAAAGGAAGAGCAGAATGGGAGGGGTGGTGGTAAAATTATGTTCAGCAAACATCAAACACTGCCATATGCAAGGTTCTATACTCTGAACTGTTTGTGTTTAGGTAAATGCAGATATAATCTCTTCTACAAGGGAATTGAGTTTTACCAGGCATGGTGGCTCACACCTGTAAGCACTCTGTGAGGCCAAGGCAGGAGGATTGCTTGAGCTCAGGAGTTCAAGACCAGCCTGGGCAAGAGCGAGACCTTGTCTCTCCTAAAAATAGAAAAATTAGCCAGGTGTGCAATTGTGGCATGCAACTGTAGTCCCAGCTAGTTGGGATACTTGGGAGGCTAAGGCAAGAGAATTGCATGAGCCCAGGAATTTGAGGTTGCAGTGAACTACAACGATGCTACTGCATTCTACCCAGAGAAACAGTAAGACTCTGTCTCAAAAAAAATTTTTTTTAAAAAGGGAATTCAGTTTGGTAGAAGAGAAAATATCAGCACAGACTTTCTAATTTTTTAAACAACAACAATGGAAAATTCTACAGCCCCTGTAGCTACTCCTACCCTAGGTCTCTTTTCTCTTCCTCAGCTAGAGTTCCTCCCAAGAGACCTCTACATCCTTTGTGCCCCAGTCTTTCCCCCAGCAGGGCCTGGCACATAGGAGGAGCTCAGTGAAAATATTGACTAAATGAATGGTTAAACACAGGTAAGAATACAAAATGTTATGTAGTTCAGAAGAGGAAGAGATCATATGGCTGTTAACAACATTCATTTGATAAATTGGTGTTGGTTTTTTTACCCTAATAAAATGAAGTCGAAGGTTGTGAACCAGGTTATCTTAAAGTTTTTTTTTGTTCTTTTTTGAATGCCTGAATGCAGAAAAATGCAGGTGACTTTGATGGCTTGTATAACAAAGTTCAGTCATCTAAAAGAATTGTCCTAACGGGTCTGGTTGTCTTTTTTTTTTTTTGAGACAGAGTCTCACTTCGTTGCCCAGGCTAGAGTGAGTGCCGTGGCGTCAGCCTGGCTCACAGCAACCTCAATCTCCGGGGCTCAGCGATCCTACTGCCTCAGCCTCCCGAGTACAGGCATGTGCCACCATGCCCAGCTAATTTTTTGTATATATATTTTTAGTTGGTCAATTAATTTATTTCTATTTTTGGTAGAGACGGGGTCTCGCTCAGGCTGGTTTCGAACTCCTGACCTTGAGCAATCCGCCCGCCTCAGCCTCCCAAAGTGCTAGGATTACAGGCGTGAGCCACCACGCCCGGCCTCTGGTTGTCTTTTGTTAAAAAAGATTTATAATCAACTTCACTGTTTATTCATGAACAGTGCAGTGTTTCTGAAATGTTTAAGAATAGCTTAGTACTTTCCTTATTTCTCTGGAAATATTATTTACACTAAATTAAATTTTGCATGTGCCATTAACTTTGTGATATAATCAGTACATACATAAGTGCATTAAAAAGTGGTTTTTACTGAGTATTAACAGATTTCTAAGCAGAAATAAACGTTAGCTTCTTAGGCAGGCAAATGAACACAAATTTCAAATCTATAATTTTGAAAACCTAAAAGGTTATTTACTTGACCATCTTCAGGAATATATCTGGTGGTCACACATTGTTCACATGGTGTGCGATGAATAGCCAAAACATCTCGGAAGGTTTACCTTTTTGGAAAAACTGTATGAACAACACTGGAGGGGTTTTGAATAGTAGTAACAACAGCCAGTATTTTATTAGTACTTGTTCTACATCAGGTCAATGAAATGTGTCTAGTCCTTGCAGCAATCCTGTGAGGTAGTTTTATCCTATCATGGAATCTATGGCTATTGTTCTACCACTTGTAAGTGGCAAGCTGGAAGTGTGGCTAAATTATGAGTTAAGTTAATTTATGATTGCTATTTTTCAACTTAAACAGTCTATTTAAGTATGTCTAATCTGACAATAAACTAAAATTTGGCCCAATTTTGGGCATTTGATGTAGTACAAGGAAAAAAGCAATATGAATTCAACACTAGAAGTGTTCTAAGGACAAGAATCAAAACCCTGAAAAAGAAAATATAATTCTAGGACACTAGCCATCTCTACAGTGAATGATATTTATGGAGTTATAATAATATAAATGCAGTTTATAACTTTATAAATTTTAGAAACCAAGAGGGTAGACATAGCACAGAAGAGTTCATTATGACGATAGAACAAATGTAAAGCCTGCCTTGACCATGTAAAATTAAAAGCTCAGCTTACCAAAGTTGGAAAATTAAAGGATGTTTCCAGTCCAGTGCCTAGCATATTTTAGGTGCTCAACAAATATTTTCTGAAGGAGTCATTGGCTTTTGCCGTCTCTGTCCCACCTTCAAACCATACATTTCAAAGTACACAATAACTTGGTTATCTGTGTCACCATAGCAGTGGATGATCATTGATTGCTTAGAGATGTCAGAAGTTGTGCATGTCCTCTAAGAAGTGTATTTGGCTTCTTCACTACTGAACTGTTTCTTTGCTGAATCATTTCTCTGGAAGATGCATGCTTTTTCTCAGTTCAATAATTCTGGGTCAGTATTTTACATATTTCTGATCCTTCAGTAACACAATAATACTATTTCTCATTTGGATATAGGGAAATACCCACGTACGTGAAATAATGTAATAGCTCACATAATTGTGCTTTTTTTCCAATCTGGTTGAAAGGACGGGACTAAGCACATGGACTGGAAATTGGAAGGGAATACTCAGAAAACAGAGTCACCTGTGCTGCAGGGGCACGAAGGCATCTTAGAAGACACAGGTGCAAATGGAATCTCTGAAAGCTTCCAGCTTCTGCAGATTGATGTGGAATGTGAGTGCCAGGAGGGAGAGACCCTACCCACAGGCAATGCAGCATGGTGCTCGGTGAGTACAGTGAGTTGCTGGCCATGGGCCGTCACAGATAGAATGTCCCAGAGACCCCTGTTCTAAAGGTAGATACCGATAATAAAAAGAGACTAGGATTGAGTTTTTTGTATTTTAAGTGGTAATTTCCTGCTAACTGGTTTAAAGTTTTAGTTCCATTTGAATCATAGGAAAAGTAAAATTCAAAAGGAATTTTTGATATACCTCAGAAAGGTCCAGAAATCTAAACTCTACTTTAGGCCCTGTCCCTAATGAATTTACTGTGTGACCTGAGCAGGTCACATCTCTTTTTCTTGGGTTCTGTTTTCTCTAAACACAATCCTGTTTAGGTTTGTTTTTAAAACTAATATCCTTTTTGTTTCCTAACTTTATATATAAATGAAAAAATAAGTAACTGTTCCTAATATTCATTTTCCTTTTTGGTGCTTATGAAGTTCTCAAACAATTTTGTTTTCTGGATAACATAAGAAAAATGTCTGGAGAAAACAGAGACACTGGGAAAAGATAATTGCAGCAAAGAAGAGCAAAAGAAAGCAAGAAAAAGAAAGAAGAAAAGCCAATCGTGCAGAAAATCCAGGTAACAATAAAGGAGATTGCCTGGACCACCACTTTTAGCAAACTGGCATCTGCATATATCTAGGAGAGTAGGAATTTTATTTAAACATATGAGAGGTAGGACCCAGTGTCCTATTTTCTTGGGAATCAAATGTATCAAAGAAAGCAAAATTTAAGAGTTCTTTTCAAATATAAGCTAGTGAACATATGTGTTTATAAGCTCAGAGTAGAAGGAATAAAACCAGCAACAGCTAACATTTATTCAGTGCTGTGTGCTGGGTTCAATTCTGAGAATTTTACATGTATTGCCGCAAGGGGAGGTACTACTACTATTCCAATGTTTTGGTGAAGAGATTGAGGCTCAGAGATGTCAAGTAACTTGCTCAAAATAATTCAGCCAATAAATGATCAAACTGAACTTGGACTTAAACCCAGCCATGTGCTCCAGAGCCCACACTCCTTGCTACTCTGCAATACGAAAATCACCTATTGAATGAATACCTTGCAAACATTCAAGTTTCTCTTTATATACAAAGAGTACTCAGTTGGCTAGGGAGATTTATTTCTTGTAGAATATTATTTCTCTGGTTTCCCACTTTTATTTCTTTGATATTTCTGCCCTAGGCATCTGCCCTCAGCACAGCAAACGTTTTCTGAGAGCTTTAACCAAAGAGAAACTTTTGGAAGCCAAACACTCAGGACCAAGACTATGTATTGATTTGAGTATGACCCACCACATGTCAAAGAAGGTAGAACATCCACTAAGCCTGGAATTCCTGCTCGCATGAGGGAGGCCCAGAAGGGTGCAGCTCTTACGAAGAATATGACCAGCTCCAGCTTCTGTGATTCTTTAGTAAACCAGCAAAAGTATTTGATTTTCTACATTGGCCTACTAAGTTCCAAGATGGCTATTGTAAAGAATCTGGAAGAAAATATACATCCTTTGTTTTAGTTTGAAAATTTTACCTTGTCTTCTGTTTTGAGCCCAACACCTTTGCCTCTCTGTTCATGGTGTCCCCAGTCTGGATGGAACCTTTCAGGTTCAGTTCTCTAGACACTAAATTTTTGGCCTTCTGCTGGGAAGAGGAATATTTGCCTAGTAGCATGTTGTGGGGAGGTTACCTGGTGAAAGGTCGTCTTGCAGAGTATGTGTTTTAATTGTTTCTTGTTTGCCCCATTGGTGAGGGAGGGATTCCCACTGTAGGGTTCTGGGAATGGCTGAATGTATGACATCTGACACTGGACAGATGACACTGACAGCAGTCTGTTGATCTCATATACTCACAGCCCAGGGGAGGAGGATACTGCCTACTACACAAGGCCACATGGGCACTGTAATTGAGAACAGCACAAACAACCAGGCACCATGGGAGGTGGACTTTGTAGTATCAAGAGAGTGAAGTGCTTCCTGGTCCCCACAGGAGGATGATTGGCCTGTTTGGATAATTCCATGGGCTGGCAGAGAACTAAAACCCACTACTCAGGGATAAACAGGAGCTAGCCTTGGACATAGCTTGATACCAAAGGTTCTTTAGAGGATTTTATCTACAGTAGCAGAGTTGGGAGGAGACCTGCAATTAGGCTATTTGAGGTCCTCCTAGTTCACCAGAAGTCAAGGTGGCACATAATATTGGGCCTCAATTTTAGGTCTTACATCACAATATATAAATTTTAAATAAATCTCTCATGTTTTCAGACATCTCTGTTGTATGTGATACTGTTTACATGTTTTTCAGAGATAGAGGCAAACTATAGATCTGGGGTTCTTACATGGAAACTCTGAAAAGGTCAACCCCAAATTGTCTACTGTTTATATTAATTTAGATATCAGATTAAATTTAACTCAAAGTCTTTTTCTCTCTACCAAACTAATCAGGCTAAATTGTGAAACTACTTTTATGTAAGAATGTTGTCTCCAAATTAGGGTGAACAGTTATTAAGAAAACTTCCAACCCTGTTGCATCTCTTGGAGTTAGGAAGAAGGTGCCAAATTAATCAGATGGATTATAAAAATTTCTGTATAGTAATGTAACTTCTTTAATAACTTAAATAGTAAGTATCACATGGTAAGATTTTAGATACAAGATAAAATGACAATTTCATATACTATATTAAACATATAATAGTAGGGCCAGCAGGAGGTAGAATTCCCAGTTTTTCTGCTATTTCTGGCCTGGTATCATTTTCTTGACTTTTGTCTGTGAGATGTGATGCCATAGAGTGTAACAAACCCTCATACACACATGTACTTCTAGTTCATGAGATTTTCTGTAGTAGTAGTCAGTGAACTTACTGCGTAACCATTTGTTGATAATGAATTTAGAGTGAGTTGGTATGTTTCCACCCTGAGTTGTCCTTATTTCTTTGAAGGAATTAAGTAGACTGGCTGGACAGATCCGAAGGTTGTATGGGTCTAACAAAAAAGCTGACAGGCCATTTTGGATCTGTCTCACTGGATTCACAACAGACAGTCCCCTGTATGAAGAATGTTTAAGGATGAATGATGGATTTTCTGGTTACCTGGTAAGTCTCTTTTTGCATATTATTTGAATTGTCATCTGGAAAGTAGTTATGAGGTAATAGTAAATTTCTTTTACTTTTTCATCTCTTGATGTAATATATATATAAAGTATATGTTTTCACTATTGCAGTCTAAAAAAATTTCAGAACCTCTCAGTTCTTCATTTAAAATTTTGCTCATCCTCCTGTTGCATTTACAAACTAGTATGATCAGTATCTAGGACTGTATTTTGTATCCTGTGTATTTTATGCTAGACTTTATAATCTGGGGATGTTTTGAGGAAATGCCATGACTCCTTTCTTGTTCTCAGTAGTGGTGAATTAGGAAACATGAGTTTTGGGGGAAGAGAAAGAATCCCTGTAGAAGTAATATGGTTTAAGATGAGTTTTAGGAAGTACTGAGGCACTTTTTAATTCTTTCTTTAGGATCTCCTAAGTATAGTGATAGATATACAGGCAAGAATCCAGATCAGTTTCTAAGAATATCATTAAAGATGTATATGTAGCTGAGATTGAGCAGTTGTGGGCTTCCCTGGGGAGATCCAGGGAAGTGATGAGTGTGAAGGGTATATTGTGCGGTGCTGCACGGCTAGCTATGTTCTTACTATCTTAACAATCTTTCCTGTAGTGCATCCATTTCCAGCTTTACTTCTCTATATTTTTTTTTATGATTTGTGTATGTAAGCCAAACAGACCCTCTTACTGGGCAGGCCACATAGTTCCTTTGCTTTTCTGTCTTTATGCCTTTCTTAGGTGATTCCCTCCACTTTGCTTTTGGTATGTGTCACTCTCGTCTCTTTTCAGAAATCCAGATACAGAAAGTCCCTTCACCAGAAGACCATCCCTGGTGGTGTTACTCCCTCATCTGTAGTCCTGAGCATGCTGCCTGTTCCTCTACTAGAACCCCATATCACTTTCTCTCTCATTTTGTAGGTTTGGATGTCTGTGTCCTTTTTTTTTTTTTTGACAAAGTCTCACTCTTGCTCTGGCTAGAGTGCTGTGGTGTCAGCCTAGCTCACAGCAACCTCAAACTCCTGGGCTCAAGCAATCCTCCTGCCTCAGCCTCCCAGGTAGCTGGGACTACAGGCATGGGCCACCACGCCCAGCTAATTTTTTCTATATATTTTTAGTTGGTCAATTAATTTCTTTCTATTTTTAGTAGACACAGGGTCTCGCTCTTACTCAGGCTGGTCTTGAACTCCTGAGCTCAAACGATCCTCCTGCTTCGGCCTACCATAGTGCTAGGATTACAGGCATGAGCCACCGAGCCTGGCCTTTGTCTTCTTATTTTCCCTCCTGACTGAGTACTTTCTGAGAAGAAGCTCAGACATACAGCCTCTTGATATTCCTAGAGCCATGTCTCATAGAAACTAGAAGCCCAGTAATTAGTTATTGAATTGTGGGCCATGTTTTAACTTAGTTCCCACTACATTGAATTCTTTGCATTTTCCAGCTAGACATAACAGAAGAAGACTGCTTTAGTTTATTTCCTCTGGAAACCCTTGTTTACCTGACTCCAGACTCAGAACACGGTATGTAGTCCTGCATGAATTCATGCAGCACTTTGTTCCTAGATCTTTGTTTCATTATTCCCTGTGGCAGAATTTATTAAAACCACTCAAGAAGTGTCCCACCCCCACCCTACTCCCCCCAAAATGGAAATGAACATGAATTGTACCCTTCCTATGGACAGGTGTCTCACTGGATGCTGCATAGATTTAGGATTTCCATCTTCATTTGGACCTTGTGTACTGCCTGATGATCCTTCCCAGTTGCCCTGGTCAGCTGCCCTCATGGCCCTTGTGGGGCCAATGTTAGATACATATTTTTACCTAGAAAGTAATCTGTTTCATATAATTTTCAAATTTATTGGTATTAAGTTGATCATAATATTTTCTTTTAATTATTTCACATTTGTCTCTAGTTTTAATTTTGTTTTCTTTCTGAATCTAATGTTGATTTGGGTCTTTTTTGTTGATTAGATGTGTCAATAGTTTATTTTTTTGGTCATTTCAGAGAGTTAGCATTTGGTTTTATTGAGCACATATATCTTTTTGTTTTCTATTCATTAAGTTTCTACTTTCATTAATAATTCTTTCTTTTCTTTGGACTTAGAAATTATAAACAGACTTGACCTCAATGTCCTTCATTTTTTCATTAGCTCTTGAAGATGTTGATCTAAACAAAGTTTACATCCTTGGTGGGCTTGTGGATGAAAGTATTCAGAAGGTAAGTATACATTTCAGCCCCTACATCTATATTTTGAAAAGTAGTGCTTATTTTTAGAGGCCCTTTTGCTGTCATACTCTCGTCCAGAAGGCCTAGGAACTCAGAAGGAACAGGAAGAAAGAGCCTATTTCCCCCAGGCTGGCCCTGCCACCTGTGACACCTCCTCTCTCTTCAGCAGTGTCAGTGGTCCTGAGCCTGAATGAAGAGTCAGGAATTAGAATGAGTACCGTTTGCTAATTATATAAATAGTTGAGCTTCTTTCTCCTCTCCTTACTTCTGCAAGGATAACTCTGATCTTGACCAAGTAAGCATTGGCTCAGCATGCTTACCAGCTGTTTGTTCTTTGAGAGAAAATAGTTTGCTACTTCTTTGGCCTACCTCCCTGCTGATATATTCTTATCCTGAAACCTCAAACTCAGAGGATTGTCCAAATTTCTTTTGTTGGAGTTTTACTGGAATAATTGGGGTGTCACTGGATTTTTGAAATGTTTCTATTACATAAATATTTGTTGAGATATTTGTTTATATATACTAATTAACATACATTGCATAGATAATCAGTTAACTAATGATATAATAGTTAAATGTACAAAAAAGAGTACAGTGAAAAATAAGTCTCCTTCCCACCTTTGACCCCTAGTCCTCCTCACCTGAGGCAACCACTGTCAGGTTTTCTTGTATACCCTTCTTAATGTATTATGTGATCACATATGTGTTTGTGGGTATATTTTACATATATGTGGGTGTGTTTTATATATTTTTTTCATATATGTATATATAAAACATTGGTGTTCCATGACTCCATAGTGATAATCGAAAAAATGAGGAGTCTCTTACAGAAGAATGATAGCCAATAAATGAGGAATGCATAATAGAATTAGAAAATCATCATTTGTCACTCCCAGAGTCATTATTGATTCAGACAACTGATTGTGAATGAAAGGTTGTGGAAGAACTGGCTATTTACATGGTCTCAAGGTATCACCCTACAAAGACAAAAATTAACATTACAGTGAAACAATCTGGTGGTCACCATCTTATCCAAACTTGATCAAATTTAGCATCACCAATAGAGACACAATCTGTGCCTCCTGCTGTGATCTTGTCTGTGAAGTATTCTTGCTACACAGTGTTTAAACTGAATTTAATCATGAGGAAACAGACAAATCCAGAATATGGGACATTCTGCAAGACAATTGGACTGGATTTTCAGAAAAGTCAATGCAATGGAAACTAAAACAGGCAGGGGACTGTTTTAGACTAAAGGAGGCTAAAAATAATAGCCAAATGCAGTATGTGAGCCTTAATTGCATTCTGTATTGAGAGGGAAACTTTATAAAAGATATTTTTGGAAAAGTTGAGGAGATTTTAACACAGACTTGTGTACTAAGTGAAATTATGGAATCACTAAATAAGTTTCTTAGAAATGCTATTGTAGTAAGGTAGAAGAATGTCATTGTTCTTAGCTGCATGCATAAGTATTTAGTGATGAAGTATTGTGATGTTTCAAATAGTTCAGCAAAATATGCATTTATATACAGAGAAAGAAAAGCAGATTTGATAAAATGTTAATAACTGGTGAGTCTAGATGACGGCAATGGGTATTGATTATATTATTCTTTCAACTTTTCTCAGGTTTGAAATATTTCAAAATAAAAAGTTTGGGAGGGGGGAGTTAGCCTTATTGCAGAGTACAGTATCAGCACTTAACCTGTGTGTTATCACCCTTCTCCTGTAGTGGGGTGATGGCCCCTTTTTCGAGGTGGTGAAGTTCAGAGAGTCAGTGAGCAGTGTATGATTTATAGATGTACAATTTTAACACATTGTGTTCTTTTCTCTCTCCACCAATATTTAAACTGAAAAATAACTGGTACAAAGTTTGTCAGATACATAGAACTTTTTGGTTGTTATTGGAGAATTTGGTTTTTTCACAGGAATAAGCTAAGAACAACATTTCTTCAAAGAGAGTTATTTTATCTTTAAATGTGCAGAGAACAGAAACTAGACCGTAAGTGCCTCCAGGTCAGCATCCAAATATCCTACTAATGTTGAATTTGGTACTCTAGTTCAAAGTGATTATAAAGGAATAAGACTTTTTTAAAAAAACAAAAAACAAACATAGCTCATATATACCAAGGAATGTTATCCTTTCAAAGAAATCCTTTGAGTAGCCGTACCCTTGTCCCATCGGAATTGCATCACTTAAAACATTTTTGGAAGTTCTCTCTTGGAATTGTGTTTCCTGTGAGTCTGAGAGGCAGGTAATCCAGTGTCAGTACAAAACAAGTGCTAGGCCTGCTTCACACTGTTCCACTTGGTTAGACCACACTCATGATGGCCAGTCAGTTATGGGACTATAAATGAAAGGACATGGACTAGCTAGAACAAGTATAGAAGAGCTAGCCCTGACTGATAAAAGGACTTGAAACTAAGTCATAATGAAAGAGTTGACAGAACTGAGACTGTAGTCAGGGGACCAGAGTATTCACAGGGGCATGATCACTGCCTCCCAGTATCTGAATGGCCATCTCGTGGAAGGGCCATTTTATTTGCATGGTGTGGCCCTGGGGGAATAGAATTAGGATGAATGAGTAGAAGTTCCAGAAAAAAAAAAAAACAGAAGAATTTCCTATCAACCAGTGTTGTCAGTGTTGGAATGGGTTGCTCCAGGATACATGAACTCCTTTGTCACACATTGTCCATTGAGAGGCCAGGTGGCCACTTAGAAGTTATAGAGCATATACAAAGATTGGACGGGTGGTTAGAATGGGATAGTTAACACTGTTGAGAACCCTTCCAAACCTGAGCATGTTAATTATCCCTGTAATCTAAACCTGTGTCTTTAATCCTGAAATCTTAAGTAAAAAAATATTTCCTGTGCTTCTTACAAGGTAGCAAATGTAATTTAAACTTTAGTTCATAAGTTGGGCATCTTACATAGGAGCACTTCCTTTTAATTGGACTGTCTGTTCTCACACTTTAATGCCACTTATTACAGTGGTGTACCCATCTTGAATCCTGTTTCTAATTTGCTGCTACCAATTGGCAATGAGCTGGAAGTTCCAGACATCCAGCATTGGGTCTTACTGAGTTAGGGCCAGGAGCATTCTGATTGGTTAGGCCACTTGTGCCTTTTGATGCCGATTGTGGCTGCACATGTGCCTCTTCTGTGTACTTCCCTCTTGGTTGTAAGTGGTAGTGAGTGGAGGCTCACCTTCAAAAAGTGAGATGTTGCCACACAAGCCCTTTTGTACTTGGGACAGTTGTTCTTCATTATCTGTTGCCTGTTTTGTTCTAGTAGGCTTCTTATTTTTAATGTGTTTATCCTTTAATTATGATTATAGATGGAAATTGGAGCAGTGGGAAATAGGGATTCTTACAATTATTTATAATAAAAGTATATAACTGTGATTTACAGAAGGTGACATTTCAAAAGGCCCAGGAATACTCTGTCAAGACAGCCCGCTTGCCAATCCAGGAATACATGGTCAGACGCCAAAATGGGAAAAACTATCATTCAAAGATATTGGCCATCAATCAAGGTACTACTCACATGGCCACCATCCAACGTGCTAGTTCTGGTACTGCTGCTATGCATTATGTTGAAGTATAAGTGGCCTTTGAATCAGCCTCCTTTGTGAGAAATGTGCTTGGACTTTATTATGTGCACTTTGTGACATGTATTCTGGCCACTGAGAGGCATTCTTCATTTTAGTCTTGGTCCCCAACTACGTTAAAGATAGTTGAGGCCAGGCGTGGTGGCTCATGCCTGTAATCCTAGCACTCTGGGAGGTCAAGGCAGACGGATTGCTCGAGGTCAGGAGTTCGAAACCAGCTTGAGCAAGAGCAAGACCCCGTCTCTACTATAAATAGAAAGAAATTAATTGATCAACTAAAAATATATATACAAAAAAATTAGCCGGGCATGGTGGCGCATGCCTGTAGTCCCAGCTACTCGGGAGGCTGAGGCAGGAGGATCACTTGAGACCAGGAATCTGAGGTTGCTGTGGCTAGCTGACACCATGGCACTCACTCTAGCCTGGGCAACAAAGTGAGACTCTGTCTCAAAAAAAAAAAGATAGTTGAAATTGTCCCCTTGACCTAGAATGCCCTACCTTCAACCCCTCATTAACCAATGAATTCCTATTTGTTCTTTAGGGTTCAGTTTGGGGACACCTTGGCTGGCTTCCCTCTGCCACCCAGGCCACGTCAGGGCCTTTTGTGTTCATATTTTACTGTGTTCCTCTCTGTTGCACATTGTCCATTCAGAGGCCTATGTCTCAGTGCAGGCTGAAGTCCTTGAGAGCAGCCAGGGCCTGTGTCTTTGCCTCTCCCCCAGGACCTGGTACCAGGTGTGCAAGATAGGTTTATTGAATGAGACATTCTAGAACATCCTTTTCCTTCTTAGTCATTTACTAGTCTTTTTTTTCTGCATGGTCACTGTGTTTTCTGTTCACTCTCTAACAGTGTTTGATATCCTGTCTACTTACTTTGACACTCAAAACTGGCCTGAAGCATTGAAGAAAGGAGTTTCTTCAGGAAAAGGCTACGTTCTTCGGAATTCAGTGGAATGACAGGCAGTTGCAGGAGTGAAGTGCTGGCAGTGCCTTGTCCAAAGAGCAGGGCAAGAGGGTGGCAGTGGCACACACTTGCCTTTACTTGACATCTTGAATCTGCAATAAGCTACTAATGACAGGGACCATATTTTATGCTATTTTGTATCTCCCATAGTGCCTGGCTCACGGGAAGTGCCCAGATATATGTTAAGTTAAAAAGGTTTATGTAACAAGGAATTAGCCCTAAAACCACATGGCTTTGTTAGTGTTAATTCACCTTTTGTACATCTATGTCTTTGTGAAAGACCTACTCTTTGGAGATTAACTAATAAAATTATTATTATTATATCAAGAGTTTAATTTTCACTGAACTAGCATCATTAAATTGTATGACTTTCTCCAGACTCCTCTGATCGTGCTAATTTTTTCTCAGCTCAGTAATATGCTATACATAAGACTGGCAGATCAACCTGACCTGACCTATCCCTACTTTGAGTCCCCATAGTACTTTGTTTCCTCCTCTGGCTCTTACCTTCTTCTCCCTTGCTGTGAGTATGGGCATGCAGGACTTTTCTCTAATGGTAGGATACTAACAGGACAATTTATGTGAATATCTTTGTATCCTCTGAGCCTTGTACAAACTATATTCTTCATATATATATATTTATAATTAACAGATAAAACTGTAAAGCCAAAATACAGTATTGCTATGTCCACTTTGAAAATAGCCATAAAATGTTACATTTTGACACATTAGCATGTTAGATAACCTACCTCTTACTAGACAAATCTCATTCCTTTTCTTGTGTCCTAGATATACTTGCTTCAGCTACTCTTGCCAATTTGGGTTAATTAACTTGCTAGTTCAGCTGCTAGCAAATTCAGAAAATATATTCTGTATCTCAGAAGAACCAAAAGATTACATCTCTGCTCTGTCCCCTCCCCTTCATAATTTAATCCCTGGGGAATTCTGACTACCTGATAGACTATTACTTTTTTGAGGTCTTTTTAGCCCTTGTGGACTTCATAGTGGACTTCATAATACTCCTTGGGCCTTATCAAAGTACTGAATACGTTTTATAATCTCTTTCATCCAAAGGGACTTTCTACGGATAGGCTTCAGGCAATCTGTATCTCTCACAGCCTCAGACATCTATGAGCCCAGAACCCAGACCTGGATCATCTACCAGTCTTCATTTTTACTTCTAAAGGCTTTGCTTAATATACTAAATACCATGGAAGAATTTCCTTTCCAACTTTATCACAAAGCTCTCCCATTTATCCAAAACCTGAGCGGGGAGTCTTTTGTTTAGCTTCTAAGAAATGATTTTAGCAAAATAAGATTTGGTCAGATTTAGAATTAGAAATCCTCATCATAGTGTTATACATGTAACAAAATAGGAATATATCCGATACACCCTATAACATGAAAATGAAATATGCAACTACTGAATTTTTAATAGCAATTGTGAAAGGACTGTCATAGGCTGTTTCAAATGGACCAAGTATAATACAAAGGAGCACAGAAGATATCCTATAATTCTAATTTGAAGCATATATACATAGACATATAGTAGTTGAGACTATGGGCCAAGTTAAGTTCTGTGCTTCAGTTTCTTCAACTATGAGGATAAGTGTCTTTTACATTTGCATTTATTAAGAATAAATGATTTATTCCATGCAAAACATTCAGAATAATACTTGGCACATAGTAAACACACAATAATTATTAGTTGTTACCACCCACTGAATAATGGGATTATAAGTGGCTTTTATTTGCTGCTCTATACTTTTTTGTGTATTCTACATTAACTTTGGTGAACATATTTTACTATTATAATCAGAAAATATTTTAATACTGACTTTCAGTTCATTATAGAAGTTGCACTCTAGCAAAACTAAGGAAGTTAATGCTACCCAAATAAACTATAACTTTTTAGTAAACTTTATTGTACAGAACAAAAAACTACATCATGACTCTATAATGATTTTCTCTCCCACAAGAGCATGTGTGAAAAATCAGCAACTTACAAAAATATTTTATTTAGGACTGTAATAAGAGAGTATGCACATTCACGTTTGTCTTCTGAAGATTTAAAAGGGAGAGGTTCAATGAAAAAAGTTTTCCCCAGGAAACTTAGTTTCTTGGCTCAACTGACCCATTAAAAAAGTCCACATAGATCAACTTTCTGCCAATCTGGAGAAGATTTGTTTTCTTTGATCTGTTGTCATGTGTTCACAAGCTTCCAAAATGTTTGCCAAAATTAAAGTCTGTTGAATGGTTTTTGCCTTAACCCATATTCTTCCATTCATTCCAAACACTATCTCCAGTGGATAGAGTTTTCCCACTTCCTGTATGATTTCACAGTCTGGAGCTAACAGCCTGGTGGGAGAGAGGAAAGAAAATGCAATTAAATAAAGTGGTAAAGGTGTATCCTGACTCTCTCCTTTAGAAGGAGATTCTTCTGGGTAGTTCTCCAGTTATTCAAAGCCCCACCAACATCATTCCAAGAACAAGGAACATGGTGACACTGGCTGTTCCCTTTCTTCCAAGAAGCTTTACACTTTTCTTTGAGACAGGCTAGAGAGAGTGCCATGATGTCAGCCTAGCTCACAGCAACCTCAAACTCCTGGGCTCAAGCAATCCTGCTGCCTCAGCCTCCCAAGTAGCTAGGACTACAGGCATGAGCCACCATGCCCGGCTAATTTTTTTTCTATATATATTAGTTGGCCAATTAATTTCTATTTATAGTAGAGACTGGGTCTTGCTCTTGCTCAGGCTGGTTTCAAACTCCTGACTTCAAGCAATCCGCCCGCCTTGGCCTCCCAGAGTGCTAGGATTACAGGCGTGAGCCACCGCACCCGACCTACACTTTTCAAAGGTATACTAGAGGTCACAATGGTGGGCTAGTCCCTACAAAGAAATCAAATTCCCTATGCTAACAACTTTGCAAAAAACGTACAAAGTTCTTCCCCTAGATCAGGCGTCCTCAAACTATAACCCATGGGCCACATGCAGGTGTTTTTGCCCATTTGTTTTTTTACTTCAAAATAAGATATGTGCAGTGTGCATAGGAATTTGTTCATAGTTTGTTGTTTTTTTTGGAGACAGAGTCTCACTTTGTTGCCCAGGCTAGAGTGAGTGCCATGGCATCAGCCTAGCTCACAACTACCTCAAACTCCTGGGCTCAAGCAATCCTGCCGCTTCGGCCTCTCAGAGTGCTAGGATTACAGGCATGAGCCACTGCGCCCGGCCTGTTCATAGTTTTTTTTAAAACTATAGTCCAGCCCTCCAACGGTCTGAGGGACAATGAACTGGCCCCCTGTTTAAAAAGTTTGAGGACTCTTGCCTTAGATTATCAGAGAACCTTAATCCTAGATGTAGAACAATAGCTTTTTTTGTTATCTATAGTGCTAAAAGAATACTTTAAACTTATATTCCTGACCATGTAAATTATTTCTTTGTATTAAATTTGGTACTTGGAGAGATGCACTGGCTCTTTCAAACAAGGGTGCTACTTGGTTAATAATGTGACTCTCTAATGTCCCAAACTAATTTTTTTTTTTTTTTTTTTTGAGACAGAGTCTCGCTTTGTTGTCCAGGCTAGAGTGAGTGCCGTGGCGTCAGCCTAGCTCACAGCAACCTCAAACTCCTGGGCTCGAGTGATCCTTCTGCCTCAGCCTCCCGAGTAGCTGGGACTACAGGCATGAGCCACCATGCCCGGCTAATTTTTTTTTTTTATATATATATCAGTTGGCCAATTAATTTCTTTCTATTTATAGTAGAGATGGGGTCTCGCTCTTGCTCAGGCTGGCTTTGAACTCCTGACCTTGAGCAATCCGCCCGCCTCGGCCTCCCAAGAGCTAGGATTACAGGCGTGAGCACAGCACCCGGCCCAAACTAATTCTTAAAATCTGCAGGATAAGTAGCAAAGAGAGGCATACCAGCTAGCTCTGAACTTAAGTGGCTCTCGTGGTAAAGCCCTTCAATATGGCATAACTTTGGGGAGGTAAAATTCTAAGCACCTAATAGAGAATCTGCCTCAATGGGAACTATTAAGACAGAGTGGCAGGAACCTTCTGTGAATGTCTATAGTAGCTAGAGGATCACGTCAACCTGGCTGCATTTGGCCACATTAGAGAAATTTGATAATTTTGTACAATTACAGATTGTATCTATATTCAAGTAACTTAGAATGTGGAGAAAGGCCAGTTTTCACATTTGGGCTCAGTATGTCAGCTAAGGAACAGGCCTGAGAAAGAAGACATGCACAGGACAGAGTAAAAGCTTCAAGTGTAAAGTATTAGAACACCAGAAACAACACCAAAAACCACAGCCAAATACACTTGAATTTGATATATTTACATTACGATAGAACTAAATTCATGAGTTTACAAATGTCTCAAAATGGACATTGCTTTTTAACTTTGAGGAAAAATTCAGATGTTGTTACAAAGAATCCAAATACCAAAGATTAATCAGCTTTCCAAGAAGGTATAATTATAAAAGGCAGCAGGCATAAGGACTTACTTTCTAATTAGGCCCAACGTCACTTTAAAAAGCAGGCCATCGTGTCCAATCACACCCATTCCATTGGCTCGTCCACAGCTGTCAATACAGACCATCTCTGGTTCCATATCCTTATTAGCAACGACAAATTGGCCATAGATGAGATCTCCAACCTACAATGATATTAAAAACCAGTTCATTTCCTCTTCACAAACCATTCTACAGGTGCTGCTGTTGGTTCTTTCTCACAGGCAGCAATGTCAGCCAACTATAGTTCTATAGCTAAGGGGTTGACTACACCATGGATTCCCACAGTCACTCTGGAGTTGAGTCTTGAAAGAAGACAAAATTAACACATGTACCTCCCCCCTCTTCACCAACCAGGAAATCCTCAGACTAGGAGCCATCTCAAGGCCACAGAACTCCAGGGTTGCACTGTCCACTATGGTGGCTAGTACCCACATGTAGTTATCTAAACTTATATTTAATTAAAATTAGATGTTTAAAATTCAGTTCCTCAGTTGCATTAACCACATTTAAAATACTCAATAGCGGCCGGGCGCGGTGGCTCACGCCTGTAATCCTAGCACTCTGGGAGGCCGAGGCGGGCGGATTGCTCGAGGTTGGGAGTTCGAAACCATCCTGAGCGAGACCCCGTCTCTACTAAAAATAGAAAGAAATTAATTGACCAACTAAAAATATATATACAAAAAACTAGCCGGGCATGGTGGCACATGCCTGTAGTCCCAGCTACTTGGGAGGCTCAGGCAGGAGGATCGTTTGAGCCCAGGAGTTTGAGGTTGCTGTGAGCTAGGCTGACGCCATGGCACTCACTCTAGCCTGGGCAACAAAAGTGAGACTCTGTCTCAAAATAAAATAAAAAAAAATAAAAAAAAAAAATAAAAAAAAAAAAAAATACTCAATAGCTAGCAGCTGCCATACTGGTGGGTGCAGATATAAAACAGCACCATCATAGAAAGTACTATTAGATAGCACTACTCTAGAGAATCATTGTAGATTTACATACAGAGGAAGGAACTCCTGGCATGTAAATTATTCAATGCAAAATGGAGCAATGGTAATTCACTGACACTTTTCCATAAAAGATGTACTTAAAAACTGATAGAGCTAAAATGATGAAACTGGGGAAATGGAGAGTGAACTTGTGTTCACTCAAGAAAGCATTTATTAAGTACCTTCTGTTTGTTGGTGACTAAAGAAACTAGACAAGAACAAAACATTCTCTAGCTTATAGAAGCATTTGGTTTTGGAAGGGCAGAAGGGATGAACATATAAACAGATTTCATTCAAGGCTAAATCCAGTAAGTGCTACAGCCAAGATATAAGAAAAGTGACAAATGGGGATGTCTTTACAAAGGTGGTTGTGTTTAGTCTGAGTCTCAAAGGATGAGTGTGTGTTTTGCAGTTTAAGAAGGGATAGTGCTGTAATCCTAACAAACTGGGAGGCCAAGGCAGGAGGATTGCTTGAGGCCTGGAGTTCTAGACCAGCCTGAGCAAGAGCAAGACCCCATATCTACTAAAAATAGAAAAAATTAGCTGGGTGTGTTGGCACGCCTGTAGTTCCAGCTACTCTGGAGGCTGGGGCAGGAGTTTGAAGTTGCTGTGAGCTAGGCTGATGCCATGGCACTCTAGTCTGGGGGACAGAGAAAGACTCTTGTTTCAAAAAACAAAACAAAAACAAAAGAGAAGGGATAGTGCAATCCAGGTAGAGGAAACAGCAAGAGCAAAGTACAAGGGCAGGAAATCTGAGTTCAGTGGTGTCTGGTATGGTTCAACCATAGCTGAATGAAGAATATAATTATAAATGAGGGAACCCCTCCCTCCCAGTATTATGCCAAGGAATTTTGTAGGTTTCAAAGAATCTTGTTTTTTTTGAGAAAGGGAGTGAGTATATCCACTCTCGAAAGCCTGGATGGAGAGATAAAAGTGTGATGGTAGGGGCCGGGCACGGTGGCTAACGCCTGTAATCCTAGCACTCTGGGAGGCCGAGGCGGGCGGATTGCTCAAGGTCAGGAGTTCAAAACCAGCCTGAGCAAGAGCGAGACCCTGTCTCTACTATAAATAGAAAGAAATTAATTGGCCAACTAATATGGTGGCACATGCCCAGGAGTTGGAGATTGCTGTGAGCTAGGCTGACACCATGGCACTCTAGCCCGGACAACAGAGTGAGACTCTGTCTCAAAAAAAAAAAAAAAAAAAAGTGTGATGGCAGGGATGTTAATAAGGAGGTGACTGAGTCCAGTCAAAAGGGAGGTAATGCCTGAAATTACAAAGTGGAGATAAAGGGATGGACATGCAAGAGATCAGTGACAGAAATCAAATAGGGTCAAAATAGGATTAAGCAACTAAAGACACATGAGAAATGAATGAGAAGGGACAAAGAAACCACCAAATTTCTGGCTTGGGCAGACAGGAAGAATGTCCTGAAAAGTCCAAATTGAAAACCCAAGGTAACAAGATTATTCCTCTGTCAGTTCCAAGGACTTACAACCAGGATGGATGAATGGATGGCTGATAAGGTCACTTTGCACCACTTGTCCCTCCTCTATCTCTAAGCCTATAGTTGACTTCCTTGTCCAGTGGATATAGAAATAACTGATAACAAAGGAGATGACAGATGTAACCTTTCAATTAAGTACCAAGGAAACATCCTAAGAACCAATGTAACAAATGTAATATAAGTAGGTAGCCCCAATTCTGGAGCTGGACAATCTGAAGAAAGTCTTAGAGTCCGGGGCGACTGCACAGATGCTGAGAGATTCTAGGTCATGCTTTGGAGACAATTCAGGTAGCCTTCTGGATATATGAGTGTTCTAGGGAATCGATGTTTTTCTTACTTTCAAAACCAAAGGTTCCCATTATTACCTGCACATTTGGTCTGTTTCTTTTAGTTGCACCTTCAAATGCCAAGTAAGACAAAGAAGCTGGCTCACTCCCTCCAACATCAACTTTGAATATATCTCCAGATTTAGCTGTCACTATGCCAATCACATGGTCTCCTTTCACTGGAACATACTACAAAAGAAAATAGAAGGATAATAGTCATAAATGACATGATACGATTGTAAGGTATCTTCAGCAAGTCCTTTATTGCCATTAAAGAGATGTTTAGAAGATATTTTGAAGTCCAAGTATACAAATTAATACAAACTTTATAAAAAATTTGATCATATGCCACTTTCAGTAAAAGAAAATCACACCATAACTCTCAGGACCGCAGCTTCTAATAGTCTGTTAATTTGAGCCAGGATCCCATACCTCTTCAGCATCCTCAACATTAAGTCCCTAGCTTCTGCTGTGTCCTGGGCACAAGGATCCTTACAATCAGGGTACCCCATTGCATTGTGACACAATTTTTCCTTGTTCGTATTTAAATTAGACTCCCTGTGACATCCACTCATTTAGCCCGCTTCTGCCCTCTGAGACTTCAAGGGACAAATCTGCTGCCCTGACCTTTGGGGTTTTGAAGACAGTATCCGTAACTCGCGGTCTCCAGATGCCTTCCTCTCTTGGTTGCCCTTCTCAGGCTATGTACCTACTGTTCATGGTCCTTTTAAAGGAGATGCTGAAGTGTACCCAAGATTATAGTGGCTCTAGCCTAGCCTTAACAAAGGAGGGCTCCACGGCCCCATCCCCTCTCACTGCCGCATCACTCATCCAGAGTCCCAGCTCACCCGTTTCTGCTGCGAATCCACCCAGTAAACGCCACCGCCGCTGCCACTGCCTGGCTCCTTGTGACGGAGGCGGCCGCACTTGGTGACCAGAAGGCGGTCCCCACAGCGCCGCAAGCCCGGGCCGCACACTACGCGCACCCGCGAGCGCGCTCCAGCATTCAGGCGCAACGGTCGCTCCCCTCCACCGCCAGGGCCTTCTGCGTCCTCCTGCTCCGGTAGGAGCAGTTCCTCACCCGGGAGCACTACCTGATTTAGCACCGTGCGCGCCGCTCGCGCCCTGCCGCCCGCGAGAGACTCAGCCGCGACAGCCGCAGCTTCAGCCATCGCAGGCGCCGGTATACACGGCTTCCGGTATCTGGCTTCCGCTTCCGGCTCCGTGTCCAATCACCAGCCCTCCCAGGGCCTTCCGTTTCTGGCAGTAGCGGTCCTCTGGACTCGGACCTAAATCTTTAAGCCTAATCATCGTCAGCCCACGGGTTCCGGTTAAAGGTGTCTGTGATGTCTTTAGCCAGCCACCTATCTTGCAGTCTATCCGCGGGTCAGTATAAGAAACGCGCAGCTCGACTCCATCGAGGAGCCTCCACTTCCGGTGTCTTTCTTCGCGTGTCTTGTGACTGGTCCATCGTGGGATACAAGACGCTTCCACATAGGGTTCCGTGAGATCGCTGAGCAGAGGGGCTTAGAAAATTGGACGTTGGGTGGACTCAGTGGCCCTCTCTTCCAACTCTGCCCTCGGGAGAGTGGCTGATCTTTTAACAGTAAAAGTGCTTTATTCTCAAAGTAAAAGCACTTTGGTCGATAGAGAAGATACTTACTCACGTTTGGAAAACAGAAAAGAAAATAAACATAATGTATTGGTCTTGCCCGTTTATCTTTCTTGCTAGGCTGTCTGTATAGCCAGGTTCTGGCACAAAATAGGTACTACCTGATGAATGAATGAACACAACACTTTTGGTGTGTGTTTCTCCCTAGACTTTTTCCCCCTGCAAATAAACACTTATCACAAATATATTTTCATATACTGGAACTATCCCTACAAGGCCTGAGGAAATCAGTAAATTAAATTCCTGCCGCCACTTTCCCTGGAGCACTTAGTTGCTCACTGAGAAGCAGCTGAAGTCCATATCTGTAGTACTTCAGAGCTTCCAGTCTTCTTAATTTGGGGGTTCTTATTTGAAACCACCGTTTTCTCTGTCAACTGGAACCTTGAACCAGTGATCAGATTCCTCAGCAGTGATTAGAGCTCCTGGGGTCTGGGAGGATGTGATTTTCTGTCCCATGGTCTTTAGCTGCCCTCTATTTCTGCTGGCATCTCTTTGCTAAAATACACTTCCAAAGTGTATTTTTAGATTTTTAAAGGATGTTTAAGACAGTCCAACTCTAATACACACTCCAAATTTGGCAAGGTGATGGCGAGCCATTTTTCCTGGGTATAATAGGAGGACAAATGAAACAAAACTTCTGTTGTTTTGCAGTCAGATTGTTGAAAGAATTGTTCTGGGTTAGGTTCCCTGGCAAGATTGGGAGTTCATGGGGCAGGGATGGTGTAAATTGTAAATCTTCCCCACTCCTGAGGTATTCAGTGACCAAACCTGCGTCGATGGTGGCTGGCTATCAATGAACTCAGGTCCCAGCCAGGCAGAGAGGAAGTTGAGGAAATGTTCCCTGGACTGCCCCTCGAGGACCCTAAGTCGGTAGTGGAATATTTGGAAGAGACTCAGCCCAGATCTTGCAGAGGAGCCCAATCAAGTCCACTTCCTTGTTGGAGTCATACTCGGAGAGTGGTCTAGCTGTCTCCCAACAAGTGACACGGGGACAGCGGGGAGGAGAGTGGCCAGAGACCAGCAGCGCGGGAAGGCAGCGCCACCGCCACCATGTCGGAACTCCGCAGCCTCAGCGTCCTGCGGCCCCGCGTGAGTGAGAGCACCAGCCTGTGGCGGCAGAAGTCCGTTTGGGTGCAGGAAGGAAACCAAGGCCACGTACGAGTTTGTGGAGTCCGTCTCCGGACTTCGGCAGCGTGCGAGCCAGTTCTGGAGTCCCCTGGGGTCGGGGTTCAAGTTTTTCCGAACAGCGCGAGCTGCCTTTTCTGATTGTAAAAGTGGCCGCGGCGATTGGGGAATGAAGAGGAGGCCAGAAGCCAGCGCAGGCGGCGAGCACTATTCGCCATCTGGCCAGCACGTGGGCTTCCCAACTGATCAGCCCGGGTGGATTAGGCCCGTTCTCTGTTTTGGAAGTTTGCCCGCTTGGAGCCAATGCAGCAGAGGCCGCTCCACATTCCAGTGCCTCTGGCCTACAATTCCCCATTTCTATAATTCCCCATTTCTATTTCCCGCGAGGAAATTGCTAAATTGCCCTTAGGAAAGGTTGGAGCAGCCCGCAACCTTACGGACTGTTTTACAGAACTTCCGCTTTAGAAATTTTTGCTAGTTTAGAGGTTGGAAAAGTGGCATCTTACAGTTGCTTTTCTTTATTGTCTGGTAAAGGTTGGCATTTTTTTCCTTTCAGACAACACCACTAGTTGAGCATTTACTTTGAGCAATAAATGGAGCTGGGGCGGCAGCTGAATCCTTGTCCCTTTTGGGGGGGGTGGTGTTCAGTCTTCACATGAAGATACCAAATGTTATGGTGGCTGCAACAACCTGAATACAGCGTCAGCCCCAAGAGTACAGAGGATGAAATGGTTATCTCTGTGTGGAAGAAAGGTTGCGGTCACGATAGGTGTCCCAAAGGAGGTGATATTTGAGTGAACCTTTGATATATTTTAGTTGACTAGTGTCTAAAGATTATAAATGAACTACATGCTGATTTATATACTGAAAATAACAGTAAAAGTTCATATTAGTATTGTTAACATATTCAAGTAGAGGATTTAATCTAAAAACATAATTGCTTATAATTATCACTGCATAAATAAGAATCTACTTGCTATAGATATTTATATAAGTTTTTATATTTTATATTCTTAGAGACAGAATCTCACTCTGTCTCTCAGGTTGGAGTGCAATGGCTGGATCATAGCCCATGGTGACCTCAAACTCTTGGCCTCAAGAGATCCTCCTGCTTCATATTTGCTACAGATGGTTTTTAATCACAAAGAATCGTTACTTCTCAAATACAGGACTTTATTGTAGAAAGTAAAAGAACACATTTTTTTCTTATCAGTTACTGTTTTAAATGTGTTGGCAGTTCCATAAAATATATGACTTCCCTATTCTCACCCCCCAAATCTGAACTACAGTCTGGTATCAGCTAGATTCTTCTTTGGAATGGCATTCAGGTTTGGTTCTGGTGTATTACAGTATATAACCAAATGATTTTCTGGTTTCCAACAGCTTTGCCATTTATCTTCATTTCGAAAATAAGGAAACATCTTTCTAGTTAATATTTTCTCTCATTTTGTAGTGTGTGTGTCTGTGTCATGCCATCCTTTGTTAGGGAAGAACCCCCATCTCTTAGAGAATAGGAAGGAGGAACAAGACTCCAAAGGAAATAAAACTAAGCAAGAAAGCAGACTTACCTACTGCAATTCCATAAGTACAAAAAGTAGATGAGGCTTGGTGGACCAGATTAAGAAATGTATTACTCTTAACACAGCAAACATCAGGAGCATCAGCATGGTAGCATGGGATGGCCTGTCTCCAAGTTCCATGGAATAAAGGCAGTGTGCCCAGATGGTGGCAACACATGCTGTAGGTTGTACCACCACTAAGGGATCCAGGTCCAAGGGCCTAGCTTCTTTTGTCACAAGCAGAAAACAAATCAGTCTCCTTTCCCTAGGGAACAAGCTGTTTCATGGTAGTTATGCTGCAGTCATACTAACCCACTTAAATGCCAATGCTACAGAAATGGTCCAGTGTCTGGAGAAAGTTAGGCCTTGTGTTTGGCACACTTAGCAAACACATGCAGGGATGCTAAAGGCCATGGCAGACTGGACTGCCTCTCCCAAGGCCTATCATCATCTGACTCCAGGTTATCTCTGCAGTGTCATCTCAGTGAATTTTCTTCACCTCTCTAAATTTGTATCATCGTAGACTATTCACCAAGGCCATGTTAGCTGTTGTATTCTAGCTACTGATTCTCTTCTTTCTCCTGCTACACTGCAAGCTTCCTGAATACAGAGAGTGCACTGCACTTTGTACAGATTGTAACTGCTCAAGAAATGTAAGATGGATGAAAGAAAAAGCTTGAAATTGTGATCACTGCATATGTGTCATGTGACACTGCATTGTGTCATGATGCTATTAAGGGACTGCATTCATTGCTTTCTATGTCCAGACATAGTTGGGTCTATGGAAAAACGCAAGCTGTCTTTATCAGTCAGAATCTAATCAGGAGACAAACTACATAGCAATTTGAATAGGGAAAGTTTAATATATAAAGAATGATTATTATAACAGAACATTGAAATAATTAGGGAATAGCTAGTAAGAACTAAAGAGAGTTTGGTAAAGTATAGGAATAGCAGATATAAGGAACAGCCACTACCCCTAGTGCTGAGATAGAGCTCCCAAAGAGGAGCCCCTGCCCCTCGACCAGGGCAGACTGAGACTTTTTTGGCAAAGCATGGCCATGACTCATTGAATGGCAAGAAGTCAATGGGAATCTGCTGCTGGAACTTGTTATAAATCCACCCTCCAGCTGGCACTTTTAGGGTCCTGGGGTCTTTTGGAAGCCTCTGCCATAAAACTATCCAATAAAAGCGCTAGGAAACACTGTTAGCTGCTGGGTGTTTCTGGCCACCAAGTAAAGTAGGAGTAGATGCTTGAGAAGCTGCCATGCTGCAGGAATGTGCTAGTGAGCACACTAGGACCAGGAAGCAAAAGTCCTTCCTCCTGAAATGCCTCTCCAGGGCCTTCTATATATAAGGTTTATCATGATAGCAAAAGAAAAAATATCAAACTCATCGCTAAGGGCAATAGGGTAGTCTGCCCATTCCCAGATGGCTTCATTGGTAAAGTATACCCAAAATTTAAAGAAGAATTAATACCAGTCATTTCAAACTCTTTCAAATTAGAAGAGGAAGGAACACATCACAGCTGATTCTATGAGGCCAGTAATACCCTGATTTCAAAATCAAAGACATCCCAGGAAAAGAAATTACATATCAGTATTCCTTAGGAATATAGACACAGAACACCTCAACAAAACACTGAATCCAGCAATATACAAAAACGATTGTACACCATGACCAAGTGGGATTAATCCCAGGAATGCAAGGTCTTTTGACATCTGAAATCAGTTAATATACTATTTTAAAAGTTTTTTTCCTTTTCTTGTCTTTTATATTATATTTCAAGATCATTGAGTATATACCATCTTAATTGATGCAGAGAAAGCATTTGATAAAATCTAATACCCTGTCATGAGTTTCTTAAAAACTCAATTGCTAGAATTAGAAAGTAACTTCTTGTCTGATAAAGGACATCTATGAAAAACCTACAGATAATATCATACTTAATGGTGAAAGACTGAAAGCTTTACATATAAGATCAGGATTAAGACAAGGAAGTCTGCTTTTACCATTTCTATTCAACATTATACTAAAGGTTCTATCAGGGAAATTTAGCAAGAAAAAGCAATAAAATATACTCAGATAGGAAAGGAAGAAGTAAAACTATATCTATTTGCAGGTGATATGATCTGGTAAATAGAAGGTCCTAAGGAATCTACAAAAAAACAAAAAACATAAAAACAGTAGTTAGAACTAATGAACAAGTCCAGCAAGTTTACAAGATTTAAGAACAATACACAAAAATTGTACTTCTGTACCGTTGAAATGAACCTGAGAATGAAATTTTAAAAATTATACAAGGTGGGGCATGGCAGCTCATGCTTGTAATCCTAGCACTCTGGGAGGCTTGCTTGAGCTCTGGAGTTCAAGACCAGCCTGAGTAAGAGTGAGACCCTGTCTCTACAAAAAAAAAAAAAAAATATATATATATATATATATATATAAATTAGCTGAGCATCATTGCACATACCTGTAGTCCAAACAAGAGTTTGAAATGACTGGTATTAATTCTTATTTAATTGTTGGGTATACTTTACCAATGAAGCCATATGGGAATGGGCAGACTACCCTATTGCTCTTAGTGAGGCTAAGGCAGGAGGATTGCTTGAGCCCGGGAATTGGAGGTTGCAGTGAGCTATGATGATGCCATTGCACTCTACCTGGGTTGAAGAAGTGAGACTCTGTCTCAAAAAAAAAAATTGAATTATAGTAGTCTCAAAGAAAATAAGACATTTGGGAATAAACTTAACAAAAGAAGTGCGAAACTTAAACTCTGAAAACTATGAAACATTATTCAAAGAAGTTAAAGAAGATCTAAATAATTGAAAAGGCACTCATGTTCATGGTTCATTAGATTTAATATTAAGATAGCTATACTCCAAAATTCATATACAGATTCAACCCAATTCATGTCAAAATCCCTACTGGCTTCATTGCAGAAATTGACAAGTTGCTCCTAAAATTCATATAGAAATTCAAGGGACCCAGAAAAGCCAAAACAATCTTGAAGAAGAGAAAAGTTGGAGGACTCACACTTCTGAGTTCAAAACTTCCTACAAGGCTACAATAATAAAGAAAATGTAAACAGGCACAAGAATAGACTGTAGCTCAATGGCATAGAATTAAGAATACAGAAATAAACTCTTATACTTATGATCAACTAATTTTTTTTTTTTTTTGAGACAGAGTCTCGCTTTGTTGTCCAGGCTAGAGTGAGTGCTGTGGTGTCAGCCTAGCTCACAGCAACCTCAAACTCCTGGGCTCGAGTGATCCTTCTGCCTCAGCCTCCCAAGTAGCTGGGACTACAGGCATGAGCCACCATGCCCGGCTAATTTTTTATATATATATCAGTTGGCCAATTAATTTCTTTCTATTTATAGTAGAGACGGGGTCTCGCTCTTGCTCAGGCTGGTTTTGAACTCCTGACTTTGAGCAATCCGCTCAAAGGCCGCCTCGGCCTCCCAAGAGCTAGGATTACAGGCGTGAGCCACCGCGCCCGGCCAGATCAACTAATTTTTGATTAGGGTGCCAAGACAATTCAATGGGGAAATAATCATCTTTTCAACAAATGGTGTTGGGACAACTGGATATACACACAAAAGAATAAAGTTGGACACCTAGCTCAAGCTATATACAAAATCTAAATGGATCAAAGACTGAAATATCAGAACTAAAATTATAAAACTCTTAAAAGAAAACATAAAAGTCATTGTGACCCTGGATTTGCAGTGGTTTCTTAGATAGGATATCACCAAAAGCACAAACATCCAGAGAAAAAAACAGAAATATTTGACTTCATCTAAATTAGAATAGATAACTCACTGAATGGTAGAAAATATTTGAAAATCATGTATCTGGTAAGAGACAGGTATCTGGAATATTTAAGGAACTTTTACAACCCAGTAATAAAAAGACAAATGACCCACTTTAAAAGTGGGCAAAGTTGGTCCCCTAGTAAAAGCTTTAAAAAATAAATAAATAAAACAAATAAAAGTGGGTAAAGGATCCAAATAGACGTTTCTTCAAAGAAGATACATGAATAGCCAATAAGCACATGAAAAGATGCTCAATATCGTTAGTCATCCGGGAAATTTAAAAAAAAAATTTTTTTTTGAGACAGAGTCTTACTCTGTTGCCCAGGCTAGAGTGCCATGGCATCAGCCTAGCTCATAGCAACCTCAAACTCCTGGGCTCAAGTGATCCTCCTGCCTCAGCCTCCAGAGTAGCTGGGACTACAGGCATGCACCACCATGCCCAGCTAATTTTTTCCACATATTTTTAGTTGTCCAGCTAATTTCTTTCTATTTTTATTAGAGTCGGGGTCTCGCTCTTGCTCAGGCTGGTCTCAAACTCCTGAGCTCAAATGACCCACCCACCTCGGCCTCTCAGAGTGCTAGGATTACAGGCGTGAGCCACCGCCCCTGGCCTGGGAAATTAAAATTAAACCACAGTGAAATACCACTTCACTTCCATTAGGATGGCTATAATAAAAAAAACAGATAATAACTAGTATTGGTATGAATTAGAGAAATTAGAACACTTATATCTTGCTTGTATGATTGTAAAATGGTATAGTTACTTTCAAAAACAGTTTGATAGTTTCTTAAAAATTTAAACAGAGTTAGTGTATAACATAGCAGTTCCATTTCTAGCATATACCCAAGAGAATTGAAAGCCTATATTTACACAGAAACTTGCACATGAATGTTCATAGCAGAATTATTCATAATAGTCAAAAAGTACAAACAATACAAATGTCCATCAACTGATGAATGAATAAACAAAGTATGGTATATCATATAATAGACCATTATTTGGGTCTAAAAAGGATCTAAGTACTGATATATGCTACAACATAAATGAACCTAGAAAACATTACACTAAGTGAAAGAAGCCAGATACAAAAGCCATGTATTGGTAAATAAAAAGTAAGTAAATGAAGAGATAACTAGAAAAATTTCATGTATTTTAAGAAACATTTATAAATAATTCATGGGTCAAAGAAGAAATTATAATGGAAATTAAAAATGTTACCATGAGGCCGGGCGCTGTGGCTCACGCCTGTAATCCTAGCTCTTGGGAGGCCGAGGCGGGCGGATTGCTCAAGGTCAGGAGTTCAAAACCAGCCTGAGCAAGAGTGAGACCCCGTCTCTACTATAAATAGAAAGAAATTAATTGGCCAACTGATATATATATAAAAAATTAGCCGGGCATGGTGGCACATGCCTGTAGTCCCAGCTACTCGGGAGGCTGAGGCAGGAGGATTGCTTGAGCCCAGGAGTTTGAGGTTGCTGTGAGCTAGGCTGACGCCACGGCACTCACTCTAGCCTGGACAACAAAGCGAAACTCTGTCTCAAAAAAAAAAAAAAAAAAAAAAAAAGTAAGTAAATGAAGAGATAACTAGAAAAATTTCATGTATTTTAAGAAACATTTATAAATAATTCATGGGTCAAAGAAGAAATTATAATGGAAATTAAAAATGTTACCATGAGGCCAGGCGCGGTGGCTCACACCTGTAATCCTAGCACTCTGGGAGGCCAAGGTGGGCGGATTGCTCAAGGTCAGGAGTTCAAAACCAGCCTGAGCAAGAGTCAGACCTCCATCTCTACAAAAAATAGAAAGAAATTAATTGGCCAACTAAAAATATATATAGAAAAAATTAGCCAGGCATGGTGGTGCATGATTGTAGTTCCAGCTACTTGGGAGGCTGAGGCAGTAGGATCCCTTGAGCCCAGGAGTTTGAGGTTGCTGTGAGCTAAGCTGACACCATGGCACTCTAGCCTGGGCAACAAAGCGAGACCCTGTCTAAAAAAAAAAAAAAAAGACCATGTATCATATTATTCCATTTATATGAAATGTCTACAATAGACAAACCCATACAGATAGTCAATTTTTAAAATTTATTTATTTATTTTTGTGTGTGTGACAGGGTGTGTGTGACTCTGTCACCTGGGCTAGAGTGCAGTGATGTCACCACAGCTCACTACAACCTCCAACTCCTGGGCTCAAGTGATCCTCCTGCCTCCAAGAAGCTGGGGCTACAGGCACACACCACCATGCCCAGCTAATTTTTTTTTCTATTTTTTGTAGAGTCAGGGTCTCACTCTTGCTCAGGCTGGTCTTCAACTCCTGACCTCAAATGATCCTCCCACCTCGGGCTCCCAGAGTGCTAGGATTACAGGCATAAGCCACCGCACCCAGCTAGAAAGTCAATTTTTATTTGCCAGAGGCTAGATAGAGAGGGCAATGGGAGTTATTGTGTCTTGGGTACAGAGTTTCAGTTTGGGAAGATAAAAAGTTCTGGAGATGGATGGTGGTGATGGTTGCATAACAGTGTAAATATATTTACTGCCACTGAACTGTACACTTCAATATAGTTAAAATGGTAAATTTTATGTTATATATATATTTTACCACAATATTATAATATTATATAAAGAATTATTTCCACAGAGAAAGGAGAGAGAGAGATGAAGCAAGTGTGGTAAAATCCTAATATTTGTTGAATCTGGATGATGGGATCTGGCTGATTTTTAAAATACTATTCTTTCCAATTTTGTGGAAAAATTTTCATAATTAAAAAAATAGTATGGAGACAGGCACAATAGATATCTTCTTGACAACAGTTCAGCCTGATTGGACAAATAATTGGAAAAAGTTATTATAAAACAAATAAGCCGGGCATGGTGGCAGGCACCGGTAGTCCCAGCTACTCGGGAGGATCACTTGAGTCTAGGAGTTCAAAGCCAGTCCCCCTCTCAAGAAAACAAACAAATAAATAACAACATAACTTTGACTATCCTTTCTCCTGCCTGAAAACCCTCCAGGAGCATCTTACCCCCTACCCAGGGGGAAAAAATAAAACAAAACAAGACTCCCTGTGACCTTGGCTTTTGCTCATCTTGCTACCTTCATCGCATTTCTCCTTGACTTCCATTTCTTCTGAGTAATACCAAATCGCTTGTGAATTTTCCAAACATGTGCCATTCTTCATGCCATGTATGCACTCTGCTGTAAATTTAAATTTTCTTTTACAAACCAATCTCCCTCCCCTTCTTTTTATTTATTTATTTTTTTTGAGACAGAGTCTCGCTTTGTTGTCCAGGCTAGAGTGAGTGCCGTGGCGTCAGCCTAGCTCACAGCAACCTCAAACTCCTGGGCTCAAGCGATCCTCCTGCCTCAGCCTCCCAAGTAGCTGGGACTACAGGCATGCGCCACCATGCCCGGCTAATTTTTTCTATATATTTTTAGTTTGCCAATTAATTTCTTTCCATTTATAGTAGAGACGGGGTCTTGCTCTTGCTTGCTCAGGCTGGTTTCGAACTCCTGAGCTTGAGCAATCCACCCGCCTCGGCCTCCCAGAGTGCTAGGATTACAGGCGTGAGCCATCCCTCCCCTTCTTAACCTCTCCTCCAAACTGGGCTTGATCACCAGCTCCTCCAGGGAATGTCCTCTGAGCCTGGATTGGATCTAACTGTCCCTCATCTGTGTTTCCATAGCTCACTGTCCTTAATTTATCATGGCATCAAGCATATCAGATTGAAACTATCAAATTTATACACATACATACACACACTTAGATCCCTGGAACCTAGAAACTGGTATATCAAAGGCATAGTATGAAAGCCTGCAAAGGAGTTGCTGTAACAGGGAGAGCTCCACTCACTTTTATACTTCCTAGATATTTCTCCAGCTTTAGGAACATTTTATGTCAGATATCCCTGCAGGGACTACTTAAGGTTTACATATGCTCTAAGCTAAAAACAATATATTTGAGGGAAAACAATAACATGACTTCCACCTTTGAAAGTATTCACTTCTAGTTTTCACCTAAATGTAGGTAATTTTAAAGGTCTATAAGGCTTTTGAAAAATAGCACTGGTTTCCAGGGGGTGTGGGGAGGGGTAAAAAGGAGTTACTGCTTAATAGGTACAGAGTTTCAGTTTGTGAAGATAAAAAATATTGCTACCCATTTCCACCCTCTAGTTCCCATCCCAAAAGACAACCACTCTAATCCACAGCTCTTTTCTCTGATATTTTACCTCAACATTTTGAAATAATGTACCAATATTGCTTGATTTCTTAATTTTAAGGATACCTATTGACTGCCTGACAAGGTAGATGAGGACTTAGCTCTTTCCATTTTCACACTCTTTACTCTTTCCCTCATTTGCCAACACACAGCATAGTTACAGCATAATTTTTGGTTAAATCAGAAGCCTTTTTTTTACAGTATTACACAATGCAAATGTGGTTATCTGCCTTACCAAATGGTACATTTTATACAATCCTTTATTTCCATGGAGTCAGTGATTGCCTCATTTTAGTCAGTTGCTTAGTATTCTATGTACTTTTGTTAATTTTTCTGAAATACTGCAGCATCTCAGTCTTTTGCCTCTTGTTAATAGATTCCAAAATTCCATTTCCATTTTTTCCTTAGAAACCTCTCATTCTGTTCTACCCCACTTTGGGCCAGTTGCTTTTCAGGCCTGCCACAGAGCTGTCTTTCGTTTTTTTAGTTGTGGTGAAATATGCGTAATATATATCATCTTAACCACTTTTCTGTGCACATTGAATACATACAGTAGTGTTAAGTACACTCATGTTGTTGTGCAACCATCACCACCATCGATCTCCAGAACTCTTTCTATTTTGCAAAACTGAAACTCTGTACTCATTAAATAATAACTCCTAATATCCACCTTACCCCAGTCCCTGGCAACCACCATTCTCCTTTCTATCTCTATAAACTTGACGGGTCTACATACTTCATGTAAGTGGAATCATACAGTTTTTATACTTTTGTGACTGGCTTATTTCACTTAGCATAATGTTCTTAAGGTTCATCCATGTTGTAGCATGTGGTAGATTTCCTTCCCTTTTTGTATAGCTGTCTTTTGTGCCTTCTTGCACTGCTTTTCTTGTTAGATTCACCTGGATCACTTTTGTTCCTCATTCTTGCTTTACTTGTCCATTTTGTGGAAGCATAACCTCTTGTAGCTTCTTCAAGAAAGAGATATGGAAAGTATATATTTTTCAGCCTTTGTATTTCTGAAAATATCTTTATTTCTCTCCCCAGTTGATAATTTGGCTGAATATAGAATTCTGGGTTGAAAATAATTTTCCCTGAGAATGTTAAAGGCATTGTTCTACTGTCTTCTAGAATTCAGAATTGCAGGTATGAAGTCCAGTGCCATTGTGATTCTTTTTTGTATGTAGGAGACCTTTTGTTCCTCAATGAGAGCTTTCAAAGATGTACCTTGATGTGGGTCTTTTTTTATTGTGCTCAACTCCTGGATTTCTCTCTATCCATTTGTAGACTCATGTTTTGCAGTTCTGGGAAATACTTTTTTTTTTTTTTAATATTTTCCTCCCTATCTTTATGGAACTCCAGTTAGTTATAAATTATATCTTGATTGATCCTCTTGTTTTCTTATATTTTTGTTTTTTATTTTACTCTCTTGGGGGTTTTTCTTGGTAGTACAGTCATGTGTTTCACTACAACGTTACAATGGCTAGGATGTTACTAGGTGACAGGAATTTTTTCAGCTGCATTATAATCTTTTTTTTTTTTTTTTTGAGACAGAGTCTCACTCTGTTGCCCGGGCTAAAGTGCCATGGCATCAGCCTCGCTCACAGCAACCTCAAACTCCTGGGCTCAAGCAATCCTTCTGCCTCAGTCTCCCAAGTAGCTGGGACTACAAGCATGTGCCACCATGCCTGGTTAATTTTTTCTCTATATATTTTTAGTTGGCCAATTAATTTCTTTCTATTTTTTAGTAGAGATGAGGTCTCACTCTTGCTCAGGCTGGTTTCAAACTCCTGACCTTGAGCGATCCGCCCACCTTGGCCTCCCAGAGTGCTAGGATTACAGGCATGAGCCACCGTGCCTGGCCTGCATTATAATCTTATACGACACCACTGTATATGCAGTCTGTTGTTGACTAGAACGTCATTGTGTGGTGCACTACTGTACTTTATTGTCCAAAACTTTCCATTGAAAGTTTTAGTTCATTCATCTTTGATTTATTTTCCAAGAGCTCTTTCTTATATTCTTTTGTTATAGCATATTATTCTTTCTTTATGGATGCTTTATTGTTTCGGTCTCTCATATTAATTATAGTTTGAAATTTTCTCCTGTTCCCTGCATTGTTTCTATTTACTTGGTTTCTTTTCTCTGTTTTGTTTCATATCCTTACTGATAGGTTGTAAAATCATGGTAATTTCAATAGAATTTTAGTCCTATGTAATTTATTCTTATTTTAGATTTTAGTAAAAATTAATTTGGAATAAGTGAGCATTCATATTTTGGTAGGATCATTTAGAAAAAGAAATCTGGCATACTGACTTGTTCTATGTGTTGCAACCACCACTGCCTTATGTTTGTGGCTATCTTAACTTTTCAAGAACCATCTCATTATCTATCAGTTACATGCAAACATACATAATATCTCTGCTGCTATTTCGTTTCTCTAGATTCTCTAAATTGTTAGTGAACAGTTCTTAATCAGCTTTGAGGATCTAGGGTGTTAATTTTGAATTGCTTGAACTGTGAAATCTGATTATCTTGAGCCAGCATAAACTCTCACTCCAGAGTTTGTGTTTTTCTGTTAGAACTGTACCTCACATACCTTGGAGTATGTAACCTTTTAAAATTGAGTTTAATTTCACTTATTATAAAAGGTAATTTATTTTCAACTAAGGTCTCACACACACAGAAAAGAAAAAAGGTAATAACATTGATAAATGTATCATAGTCAAGGTTTTGCAGACCATAGAATTTTAGCCATTGGCCTCAACTTTAATGGGGCAGGGGCAGCGGTAGGGTAGGCGGAAGCAGAGGACTGCCACTAAGTATCTGTTGCAGCCAGAAGTTGTGGGTCATTAGGGACATTATTTGTCAATCATAAAACAGACCTCTACCTCTTCTGCTCTCTGGGGGCAACCTTGGGGATACCTCAGAAAGAATGACTGCCTTGATCTTCTAACTCAAGATGCCTGCTTCTTGCCTTTTTCTCAGTCATCTCATGGACAGGAAGAACTGAATAACTACTAACCTGCCTGGTGGAAGGACTTGCTGAATGTTCAGCGTCTGAATTTCATTCCCTTCCTCCAGAGGCCTTTCAGATCTTTCCTCACAGATGTTCCTCCATGGATCTTCTAGATTTATCTTCAAAGTCCCCAAATGTGAGGTTTCGACAACACAGCTTTTAATCAAGGCCTAGAAGAGTTGTCAGTTCTTAACTCTACCTCTCCTTGCACCTCAAGCTGTACTTTATTGAGGACTCTGCTTCCCTCCCCAGGAAACCCCCAGTTCCTGTTAATCCTTTTCTGCAAACAAGTACTTATCCTTAAGGATAACATGTCATCCTAAAGACAGATGAGGGTCTTACATCTTTTTTTTTTTTTTTTTTTTTGGATGTGCTATTGTAATATATTCACTGCCAAGAGATACATTACTGAGCAAATGATGGAATCTATCATATACAGAAAAATTGACTTCCCATCAACTGCATAATATGAAAAGAAAAATTATAATGAGAAGCACTGTCAAAATGTGAGATAGTACAAAATATATTCATCATTCACATATAAAAAATAAAGAGAAGCACCTGCCCATTGCAAACACTTAGAGGTAAATGAACAATAGGTAGAAGGATGGTGGTGCCTCCAGTTTGGATGATGATGTTCACATTTACTTGTGCTGTATTTATTGGCTATTTCTTAACTTTAATAAGACCTGAAAATAGTTTCAATGAAGGGGCAAGATGTAGTGAAGTCTTAGCCAAAAGGCAATAATTATAATACAGCATAGGTCAAAAAGCCACAGGTTATTAGAGTTCAAATTACTATGATCCAGTCCTGCTTAAATCCACTATTACAACTAAAAGGAAGAATGCAAGCATTTATAAATATTTATGTATTTTATATTGAGAAGTCAGATCATTACTTCTTTCTTTCTTTCTTTCTTTCTTTCTTTCTTTCTTTCTTTCTTTCTTTCTTTCTTTCTTTCTTTCTTTCTTTCTTTCTTTCCCAAAAAATAAAAATCTTCAAAAGAGTTTCACAGAAATGGAAACATATATTTATTCTTTATCCACCTTTTCACATTAGAATATAAATATGCTATTAATTGACTAACCAACTACATGTCAAAGCCAATTAAATCATGATGAGTAAAGCCAATAAATACTTCAAGTAGTATTTCAGGTGTGCTCATACATCTCCCCAAAGCTATATGAAATGCATTTAAGAAAAAAAATGGAAATTTGGAGAGTTAGTATTTCGTCTAATTTTCTACATATCCATTTTAAAATGTAAACAAATTCCAAATTTGATATTTTGACATATGATTTGCAAGACAGCATACAAGGGTGAAATACTTCTACTAGACAGAGAGCACTGTTGCTTTGTATTCTTCTACTCAGTCCTAATCTGACATACGGAATGTTTTATTGTCCTAAATTTTTTTTTTTTTTTTTGAGACAGGGTCTCACTTTGTTGCCCAGGCTAGAGTGAGTGCCGTGGCATCAGCCTAGCTCACAGCAACCTCAAACTTCTGGGCTCAAGTGATCCTGCTGCCTCAGCCTCCCGAGTAGCTGGGACTACAGGCATGTGCCACCATGCCCGGCTAATTTTTTCTATATATATATATATATTAGTTGGCCAATTAATTTATTTCTATTTATAGTAGAGACGGGGGTCTCACTCTTGCTCAGGCTGGTTTCGAACTCCTGACCTCGAGCAATCTGCCCGCCTCGGCCTCCCAGAGTGCTAGGATTACAGGTGTGAGCCACCGCGCCCGGCCTATTGTCCTAAATTGCATGCAATCAGATTGCCCCAGTTTAAACTGTTAATCTTTTAATGTTTTGCTTCTTTAAGATCCTACCTTATTTTACTTGTATGTAGCCAGAGTGAGTGTTGTAAAAATTGCCCAACTTCTAAAAATTAACAGCAACACATAACAAAAGGAATAAAAAAGAGTTGATGATTCACTAAACTGCAGGCCACAGAAACTGAATCTCATAATTTCCAAATACACTAGAATATTTCCAGAAACTGAAGGTAGACATAGCAAATGTCTTCCTATATATTAAGACCTCTAATGTGAAAGAAACAGTGGAAAGAAAGCTGCACGGCCACAGAAACAAGTCTGATCCATTTGGTAGAAATTTCAAAAGGGTAGATTTTTACCCGAGACAAAAAAAATGTGATAATTTAAAATGTCTAATTATTTATTTGCCTGAGGGTAGTGATTTCTCTGTTGATGGAGGTAGTCACTGAAATGTATGATAGCTATCTGTCAGAGTTGGTATAGAAAATATGTCTTCAATAAGAGGTGAGGTGAAAAAAGAACCACTAATATCCCTTAAAATTCTAAATCCACTGGTTCAAAGATAACACCTGTATTAAAATTGTTACCTGTCCAGTTTTTCCAATTTTTTTCTCTATTGAATTAAGGAAAATTGAATATATATTTTTTATAACATAGAAGAGATTATAAATTATTAAAATATGTTTAAAATGATTTCAAAATTGGAAAATATAGCATTATCTAAGGTGTATTGAAATTGAAATTTTCATGTAGTATTGATAGGAAATAAATCTCATAAATATTCCAAGGATTGTGTGTGAGCATTTCTTGAGCCAAACAATCATTATCTCCTAGAAAGATATCACACAAGGTTATCTCAAAGTTATATACAGAATAACCAGTCTTATTTATAATGGCTATAAGCTTTAAATAACTCAATAATGACTTATAATTAAGCAAATTATAATACATTGAATAAGTTATAATATATAGAATATCAGGTAGCCATTAAAAATGGTAATATAGAACTATTTACACAAAAAGATGCAAAGGTCCATTTGTGTAAAAATGAAATCTCTCTTTCTGTGATTAAATACCCATCAATACACATATGCTCACAGACACACTTTTAGACTCATAGCTATACATGGGTACTGATTTTTATAGTTTTCTTTAGGTCAGGTTTTAGTCTGAAAATGTCAGTTCTTGGCGCGCTCATGGCTAAAGAATGACCAGATGCACCAAAGTTAGGCAAGCATGAAAACGAGGTTTATTGAGGAGAGAAAGATAGCATTATAGGGCAAGAGCAAGATATAGGTTTACAGAGCATGGTACATATGCCACAGATGATGACTGGACCCATCGTAGAGAGAAAGAGCAGGGTCTTACATCTTTCGTGGCTTCCATGCCCTACCTGGCTGATAAGCAAGACCGACCCTGTGCTCTATTGCTCGCGATTTGATTCAGTTTTCCAGCTCCCTTCACTTACTCCAGGCTCAATATGTGCTCCTTCCTGCAGAGTGGAAGGCTTTACCCTTGATAAAGACTTGACTTACTTCACAGTAGCTGGGAGTTGGATATTCAGGGCACCAGTAGACCCCCTTATTTAGGCCCTGTACAGACCAGGGCTTTTTAGTGCAAAAGTTAACTTTTGCGTCCAGTGACTCTCAGGCTGAGTAGGCTGTATGCCATGCCATTTACTTTGTATGACCTGCACATAATACGGCAATTTCTAATCCCTCACTGCTCTGTGTAAATTGGAGACACCAGTACAAAAGCACAGCCAGCTTCATAGGACTGACTAGTCAGGTTCACTCATCCCCAGGCAGGCATCCACAGGTCACTGATGGCTACAGACGGACTCTGCTGTACACGGTGCCCAGGTGCTAACTGCTCCATACAGCCCGGACCCTGGCACCCTCAGTCGCTCACACATACAGCCAGTTGCTCCCTTCCTCTGTATCCCGAGACTCCAGCACCCGCAGCCGGCGGTGTCCCAGCTTTCCTGGTCCCCGGCAGACGGTGGCCGAGGGGCGGCGCGGGTTTCCAGCCGGCGTAGTTAGGCAACCGCACGCCGGAAGTGGCGGCTGAGCGGGAGCGCTGAGGTGGCGGCCGGCGGGGCTGCGGCCGGGAGCTGGGGGCGGGGGCGTTCGTCATGTTTCCCTGTGGGCCCTGTAGCCCTGGAGGGGACGGCGCGGCCGGAGCCCGGGCTGAGGAGCTGGCGCCCCATGGGGGGCAGGCGGCAGCCGCCAGGCCGCCCTCTCCCCCTCCCCTGCCGGCGCCGCCACAGCCCGGGGCTGACGCAGCCCTTCCCCCGCCACCCGCCCGGTGCCCTCGTCGCCCCGGCGTCCCCTCTCTGTCCCCGGCCGCGCGTGCAGCAGAACTCAAGCCGCCCGGATCCCCGGAGTCCTCGGCTGCCTCCGCCCAGAGAGAGTCGTCACCGCCCTCTCCGCAGCGCCAGCGGCCTGGGCCAGACTGCAGGGCCGGGAGCCGGGGCCGGCATGGCCTCAGCGCCGGCCTAGGCGGCCCTGGCGCCAGGCTGTTTGGGTGGCTGAGAGAGCGCAGCCTGGGCCGCGGGCTGTTCGTGGACCCGGCGCGGGACAATTTCCGCACCATGACTAACCTCTATGGTTCCATCCACCCCGCGGACTCGGTGTACCTCAGCACCCGCACCCACGGTGCCGTCTTCAACCTCGAGTACTCGCCCGACGGGTAAGCGCGGCCCCTCGGAGGGCGGGTACCAGCCTCCGCCCAGCTCTGCTGCCCGTGGACGGCCGCCCAGGGCTCGCTTACTCGGCTCCGGTCGAGGTTTGCGAGTCAGTCTGGGGCTGCTGGCCTTCATGCCCCCTGGGCACTTTCTGAAGCGCCTTGTCGCTATTGGAGCCCCCTTCCCAGCCTTTTGAGGTAGGCAAGCCAGACCTCATTTGCCCACCTTCAGGACTCTGTGAAAGATAAATGCCTAAAGCCACACAGCAGGTCTTTAAGAGCCAGCCCAGAAATAGGGCTTAGGGCTTTCTGGTACATAGCAGGTGCTCAGTAAATACATTTTAAATAAATGCCCATTTTTTTTCCGTGTCACCCTGGGCGTGGTTTTTCTCACCTAAACTTGTGGTAAGGGTAGGGAGCCTGTAGATTTCCTGTACCCTGTTCCTAGAGTTGCTATAGGGGACAAGTGCGGTCCTTTGCTCAAGGAAGATACTAAGACACTGCAGAGAGATGTCTCTCCTGATTTGGTCTGTTTGTGAAGTTCCCAGGCTAGACTACTACATGCTTATGTTACGAGTATCCAGCTTTTTTCTTGGCTGATTAAATATTTCATGTTTAGCCTTGGTTTACTTTGAGCTATGTGAAATTTTCGAAATAATATATATATATATATTTTTTTTTACTCAGATGCATACTCTCAGAAATATATATTTTTAAAACTTTGCCTTGTGAGTACACTTTTAACAGCAATCAGAAGAAAAATTGGCACACAGTTCTACCATGAGATGACATTGTTAATATAATCTTACCCCATCAAGGCTTCTGGGTTGGGAGTTAGTGTTCATTCATTCCCTCTTCAGCAAATATTTGTCTAGCACTTGCTGTTTTTCAAATGCAGGAGTAACAGTGCTGAGCCAAACCAGCTAATGACACTGTTTTCATTGAGCTTGGGGCTTATGGCTTCAACTGGATGTTACATAACCATACTAAATAATGCATAATGTATTTTTACAAATTGAGATAAAGTCTTGAAGGAACCTGTTATGGACTAGGGCGTGCAAGATTTCCCTGAGGAAGTGACACTTGAACCAAGATCAGAAAAATGAATAGGAGGTAAATTAGCCAAAATAGGGTTGGGGACGGGATAGAAGTATTTAACATGGAGACCATGGAGGCTGGTATATCAAAGGACTTATGTCCTACCTGTGGTAGGAGAAGGACAGCATGCCATGTTAGAGAAACTGAAAAACAGTGGGTTTACAAAGCAAAAGGTTTTTCTGAAGAAAGACCTAAAATGTGCTAGGGAAAGGAGCAGAGAACAGAATCAAATTACTGTGAGGCTGGGTGCGGTGGCTCACCCCTGTAATCCTAGCACTCTGGGAGGCAGAATCCATCGAGGTCAGGAGTTCAAAATCAGCTTGAGCAAGAGTGAGACCCTGTCTCTACTGAAAATAGAAAGAAATTAGCGGGACAACTAAAAATATGTAGAAAAAATTAGCCGGGCATGGTGGTGCATGCCTGTAGTCCCAGCAACTTGGGAGGCTGAGGCAGGAGGATTGCTTGAGCCCAGGAGTTTGAGGTTACTATCAGCCAGGCTGATGCCACGGCACTTACTCTAGCCTGGGCAACAAAGTGAGACTCTGTCTCAAAAAAAAAAAAAAGAAAGAGAAAAAATTAGCCGGGCATGGTGGCGCATGCCTGTAGTCCCAGCTATTCGGGAGGCTGAGGCAGGAGGATCGCTTGAGCCCAGGAGTTTGAGGTTGCTGTGAGCTAGGCTTATGCTAGGGCACTTTAGCCCGGGGCAACAGATTGAGACTCTGTCTCAAAAAAAAAAAGAAAAGAAATTACTATGAGCATATAGACCTGATTCCAGTTCATTGATGCAAATACTTCTTCCTAATCACAAGTCCTGGGATCTCTGGGATTTCTCCTTACAGCAATTGGGTGGAGCTTGTAGCAGTGGATGCACTCCTGAATAAGGGGTAAAATTGGTGAGAGAGAAACTATTTTTCGGAAGCTTATTCATGGAACCTCTTCTTGTCCTTCCTCCAACCAAGCCCTATTCCTAAAGTTCCTTTAAAACATTAAGAGTCTGTTCCTCATAAACATTCAATTTCTCTCTTCTCCATATCCTGGCTTCTCTCCTCCCAGCCTCCTACCTATACTTTCAAGAATTCAGAAGTAGCTATTTCTACTCTTTGGATGTGGGATTTTAGATAGAGGGTGGGAGGGGTAGAATGAATTATGAAGAAGGAATTACAGGGCTTTTAGAACAAGGGATATGTTATTACTACTTACAGTTCTTATTTGAATCTAGACTGTATTTTCCCAGAAAAACATTTTTGTAAAAGGTGTTTAGGCATTCTGATACTTAAACCAATTTAATAATTAAAAAAAAATTTATATTTCATATTTTAATATTTAATTTTATTACTTTTTTTGGCTACAGCTTGTGTTGGGTTCTAGAACCAATTCAATAATTTTTAATTAGACAATTAATATATGCTCATTGTGGAAAACCTAGGCAATAAATAAGCAAAAAGTAGCTAAGCATCACTTATGATCCCAGAGACTGAATGGATATCAAAGAAAATTTTTCTTCATGTATGTTTATTTTAGTATAAACATGGAATCATACTGTTTTGTAGCCTGCTTTTCTTATGGTATATTATGAACTAATGTTAATAAATATATTTCTACATTATTTTAAATTTTTCATTAGTTTAAATAAAACCTCTATATGCTAATATTTTATATTTATATCCTTAGGATAAATCCCTAAAATGATTTCAAAAGTTATGAAAATTTATGATACCTATTGTTAAATTACCCTCTATGAAGATCATACCAATTCTCATTCCTGTATTGGAGACACGTATCAAAGTGCCTTTCTTCCCATACCTTTGACAACATTGCATATTGGCATTATTTTTCATCTCTGTCATGGTGATAAGTGAAAATAGTTCAATGTTTTAATTTTTCAGTATTCTTCAACTATTATGCCCAACATTTATGTTGGACTTAAAGTAATTTTACAGATAGTTGATATATCTGTGTTAAATGAAATAGTTTTTTATATCCTTCAGATGTATAAGTTAAATCAGCTCATTAGATAGCATTATCATTGTCACTTACAACAACTTCTCAATACAGAGGAGGAGTGACATAGAATGTAAGGATTGAAATTATGAATTTAATAGGAACCAAACTAGAAGGAATTTGGCATTAAAAAAGAAAGGATATATAGACTAGAAGGTAATTTCTAAAGAATTCTAAAAATGTTTTAAGTGTTAATAACATTGTCAAAACAAGTGTATACCTCCTACAATAACATTTTGAAAAAGTAAATTTGATAATGTTAATAAATTAGATAATAGTATGTCAGACCTTCTCAAGCTATCCTCTATGAGAACACATTAGATATAGCTATAGAGCTGGGCGCTGTGGCTCACGCCTGTAATCCTAGCACTCTGGGAGGCTGAGGTGGGTGGATTGCTCGAGGTCAGGAGTTCAAAACCAGCCTGAGCAAGAGCGAGACCCCGTCTCTACTATAAATAGAAATAAATTAATTGGCCAACTAATACATATAGAAAAAAATAGCCGGGCATGGTGGCGCATGCCTGTAGTCCCAGCTACTCGGGAGGCTGAGGCAGAAGGATTGCTTGAGCCCAGGAGTTTGAGGTTGCTGTGAGCTAGGCTGACGCCACGGCACTCACCCTAGCCTGGGCAACAAAGCGAGACTCTGTCTCAAAAAAAAAGGTATAGCTATAGAGAAAAATGAGTATATTAGAAAATAGAAGTGAAGAAATTGTCCAGAATACAGACCTGAGAAACATATAAACTGAAACGAGATATAATTGGGGTGGAGAGACTATGTGAAGACATGGTAGCTGAGAAATTTACAGAATTGAAGAAAGGCACCAAGCCATGATTTAAAAAGCCCAACAAACCCAAGCAGGAATCCTCCCCAGACATAGTGAAACTGTGGGACAATAATATAAGATCTTAAAGTATAGAGAAAAAAAAGGACTCAAAGGAGTAATTAGGAGAGTGATAGCCTCTTAGTCATCAATTACAGTATAAAGCCAGAGACAGTGGTCATTATTTTCAATTTGCTAGGAAAAACCTCAAACTGGATTTATACCCAACAAAGATAGGTTCTTTCTCCTTGTCAAGAACAAAGATGAAATGAATACATATTATGAATACACAATGAATACACAAGCAAGGCTGAGTGAGTTTGCCAGCAGACTTTTTTTTGAGACAGAGTCTCACTTTGTTGCCCGGGCTAAAGTGCCATGGCATCAATGAGCTCACAGCAACCTCAAACTCCTGGGCTCAAGCGATCCTCCTGCCTCAGCCTCCCGAGTAGCTGGGACTATAGGCATGTGACACCATGCCGGGCTAATTTTTTCTATATATATTTAGCTGGCCAATTAATTTCTTTCTGTTTTTTTAGTAGAGACGGGGGTCTCGCTTTTGCTCAGGCTGGTTTCAAACTCCTGACCTTGAGCGATCCTCCAGCCTTGGCCTCCCAGAGTGCTAGGATTACAGGTGTGAACCACCATGCCCAGCCAACCAGCAGACTTTTATTTATTTATTTATTTTGGAGAGAGAGTCTTGCTCTGTTGCCCTGGTAGAGTGCAGTGGTGTCAGTATAGCTCACTGCAACCTCAAACTCCTGGGCTCAAGCGGTTCTCCTGGGACTACAGGCGTGATCCATGAGTGGCTGGCTAAATTTTCTACTTTTCGTAGACACTGGGTCTGGCTTTTTTTGTTCAGGCTGGTTTCAAACTCCTGACCTAAAGCAATCCTCCCGCCTTGACCTCCCAGAGTGCTAGGATTATAGGCATAAAGTCACCATGCCCAGCCTACCAGCTGATGTTATGTTATTACGTTATGCTATTTTTTTGAGACATAGTCTCGCTTTGTTGTCCCGGCTAACGTGGGTGCCGTGGCATCAGGCTAGCTCAAGACAAACTCAAACTCCTGGGCTCAGGTGATCCTCCTTACTCAGCCTCCCAAGTAGCTGGGTCTACAGGCATGTGCCACCATGCCCGGCTAATTTTTTTTGTTTGTTTGTTTCATTTTTAGTTGACTGGCTAATTTTTGTATTTTTAGTAGAGACAGGGTCTTGCTCTTGCTCATGCTGGTCTCGAACTCCTGAGCTCAAGCAATCCTCCTGCCTCGGCCTCCCAGAGTGCTACCAGCTGATTTTAAATAAAGGAATTCTAAATTCAGAGAGAAGGAAATTATTTTCAAATGGAAGGTCTGAGATGCTAGAAGGAATGAAGAACAAAGAAAGTGGTAAATACATATGTAAAACTAGATCTGATAATGTGTTTTGGGATTAATAAAGATGGAGCTAAGGCTGGGCGTGGTGGCTCATGCCTGTAATCCTAGCACTCTGGGAGGCCAGGGCGGGAGGATTGCTTGGGCTGGTCAGGAGTTGGAAACCAGCCTGAGCAAGAGCAGACCCTGTCTCTATTATAAATAGAAAAAAATTAATTGGCCAACTAATATATATAGAAAAAATTAGCCGGGCATGGTGACACATGTCTGTAGTCCCAGCTACTCAGGAGGCTGAGGCAGAAGGATTGCTTGAGCCCAGGAGTTTGAGGTTGCTGTGAGCTAGGCTGACGCCACGGCACTCACTCTAGCCTGGGCAACAAAGTGAGACTCTGTCTTAAAAAAAAAAAAAGATGGAGCTAAAATAGTAGATGATAGTATATAAATTATGAGAGGATGTTCTAAATTCCTTATTTTTTTGAGGAAGAATTATATATATTATGATATATATGAACTTCAGAGTTTAATAAGTATGCATATTAAAATTTTCAAGGACCAAAGACAAGAAAGTAATTTCCAGACTAGTAAGGAAAAAATATGAAATGAGAAAAAAAATCCCCAAAGGCAAGAAAAGGAAAGGAAAAAAAGCATAATAAAGCACAACTGAAAATAAATCTAAATATTACTAGTTACAATAACTATAAAGGTACTGAATGTTCTAATTAAAAGGCAAAGTTATTAGAATACAGGGAAAAAAGTAAAAGGATTGAGAAAGATTATCGAACACATTCTAAATAAAAGTAAGCTGGTGAACTAAATATCAGAATAAAATAGGCTTCAAGGCAAAAAAAATTACTAGAGCTAGAAAATCCCTTCATAATGATTAAAGCTCAATTCACCTGTAAGTTTGGGCATTTGCCTAGGGATTTTTTTTTTTTGAGACAGTCTCACTTTGTGAGTGCCGTGGTGTCAGCCTAGGTCACAGCAACCTCAAACTCCTGGGCTCAAGCAATCCTGCTGCCTCAGCCTCCCAAGTAGCTGGTACTACAGGCATGCGCCACCATGCCCGGCTAATTTTTTCTATATAAGTTGGTCAATTAATTTCTTTCTATTTATAGTAGAGACGGGGTCTTGCTCTTGCTCAAGCTGGTTTCGAACTCCTGACCTCGAGCGATCTGCCCGCCTCCACCTCCCAGAGTGCTAGGATTACAGGCGTGAGCCACCTCGCCCGGCCTGCCTAGGGATTTTTTTTGTGTGTACTCGGAGACAGTCTCTCCCATGTCCCGGGTAGAGTGCGGTGACATCGTCATAGCTCACTGTAACCTCAAATTCCTGTGCTCCAGTGATCCTTCTGCCTCAGCCTCCTGAGTAGCTTGGACTACAGGTGAGCGCCACTGTGCTGGCTAATTTTTCTACTTTTAGTAGAGACGGAGTCTTGCTCTTGCTCAGGCTGGTCTGGAACTCCTGAGCTCAAGGGATCCTCCTGCCTTGGCCTCCTAGAGTGCTAGGATTACAGGTGTAAGCCACCAGGACTGGCCTTGCCTAGGGATTTAGATGAGTCTAAACTTGAATGAGCTTTAGATTTAAAATGTATACATCAAAATTTGATAACTTCAAGGGAGAAAACAAGGAAATTCATCATCATAGGGAAAGATTTCAGTGTACTTCAGTTAATCAGGCAAACACAAACATAAGGATATATAAGATATGAACAGCACCACTTAACATCTTGCTTTTAAGGGCTCTGATAGACTGCATTCAGGCATGATAAATTCAGCTGGTATACATTGGTTCAGCTGTGCCAATTATTAAAATACATATGTCCATAGTAGTTGAATAGTTACTGCCCCAAGCCTGTTGTGTCATCTTAATACTTCAGCACCTTCCTTGGGACTTCCCAGAATAATCCATTATACAGCAGCTATAGAATTAAGAACTGACACAGCAAGAGACCATCAACAAACATCTCACTGGAGAACTATAGGCCAGCATCCATTGTGAGTGCTCCTCACCCAGGCATGGCACTTCCCCCCCACCCCAAAATCCATAGGCAGATGCCCAGTGACCATCTAGTTTCCCTGAGGGCAAGGCTGCATACCTTTCTCAAGTCACTCTCACATGGCCACTTGTGGGAACTACAACCTCTGGTGAGATGCAGAGAAATGAAGAGAGCAGTCAAATGAATAGTACTGTGCTACTACAGTTATTATCCATACGTATTAACTCTCTTGCCACTGTGTATACTCCCATGGCAGGATAGAATCTACAGTAGATGAATGAGGCCTATGGGCATGGTTTATGGATGAATAACTCTTGGGGTGCAGATCCTTAATTTTCATTCTTGTTGAATTTTTAATGAATATTTAATGAGATAAGTTTGCTAAGACCTGCTGAATACCTGCCTATCACAGGTAATAATAAAACTCATTTTATTAATGAAAATGACTACCAAAATAATTCCTTTTCTCAGTACCAGTCACATTTAGTTGGGGGAATTAAGAAGCAGAATAGTCATTAAACAAAGGTTTTGTACCTTGGTGTATGCTTTTAACTGTCATACTACATTACTTTTCCTTTGAACTGAGGGAGTAGATTTGAGATAAATATATCACTGAGTTATTTTTGTGATTTAGTTATTAATACAGTTAAAGACATTGTATATACATAATTAACAGCAGGCATTCTAAAGGCTAAAAATATTTTCAGTATACTTTAGCAAAAGCTGAAAAGAAGGTTTAGCCCCATGAACATTTCTGTTGATGTTAATAGAGATTTTTTTTTCACTTTTCATGACTTTTCAGTACTTTTCAGGTTACTTAGTGACTATCAATTTAATGAGGAAATTTGTGGAGGGGCTTTATCCAATTTCCCATGTCAATTCATGGTTCAGAAAAGAGCTTCTGGGTCAAATTAGAGATTATGGCTACAATTTCCAAAAATTAATAAGGGGAAAGTACTGGAATAATTTGATGAATACTTTGAGCAATAACTAATATGACTTGGCAAGAATTTTTACAATCTGTATAGATCAGTTTATTTAGAAAATGTTTTTAAATCTTATTTATGTTATATTACAATTGAATATTTAACCTTTTTAAATATCACACTTAACTATATGTAACGTATGCTTATTTATTTATTTATTTATTTTTGAGACAGAGTCTCGCTTTGTTGCCCAGGCTAGAGTGAGTGCCGTGGCGTCAGCCTAGCTCACAGCAACCTCAAACTCCTGGGCTCAAGCAATCCTGCTGCCTCAGCCTCCCTCCTGAGTAGCTGGGACTACAGGCATGTGCCACCGTGCCTGGCTAATTTTTTCTATATATATATTAGTTGGCCAATTAATTTCTTTCTATTTTTATAGTAGAGATGGGGTCTCGCTCTTGCTCAGGCTGGTTTTGAACTCCTGACCTCGAGCAATCCGCCCACCTCAGCCTCCCAGAGTGCTAGGATTATAGGCGTGAGCCACCTCGCCCAGTCAGACAGAAAGTTTTAAAGTAAAAGAATGTCAAAGCATACCATTGCTAGCATTAATTAAATGAAAGTTGGTGTGCTCTATTAATATCAAACAACACAAAAGGCAAATTCATATAATTTCCAAGGATTGAGATTGAGCAGGGTGTGTTCTTCAATGAAAGTACAAGAAATAAATAACTAGAAAATGTCTTTATGTTTGGCAATCCCCTTTTAAATAACTATGAGTCAAAGAAGAAATCACAGTATAAGTTTTACAAATATTTGATGAAAATACCGTATATCAGGATTTGTGCAATTACAGCTAAAACCCTGTATAGGGGAAAATCCATAACCCTAAATGCATGTATTGGAAAAGAAGAAAGGCTGGAAGTCAGTAAGCTAAGTAAGCATCCATCTCAAGAATTTCAAAACAGAACAGCAATTTATACCCAAAGAATGGTAAAAGGAATAAAGATCAGAGTACAGTTTAACCACTTTGTAAACTATTTGTCACTATCTTCTAAATTATCAAACTAGTACCTATACTATAATTCAATTTTACTTCTAGTATATATCCAACAGAAATATATACATAAGTTTTGCAGGACATGTACAAGAATTTAAAGCAATCTTATTTATAATTAGAAGGAACACAAATGTCCAACAACAGAATGTATAAATTGTAATGTATTTGTACAGTGGAATAACATTCATTAATGAGAATGCCAGGGCGCTAGTGACCACATGGATGAATCTCACCAAACATAATGTGCTAATAAATAAGCCGGCCATAAAAGAATTCATACTCTATTCTTTTATTAAAAGTTTTTTTAAAGGCAATATTAGAAGTCAGAATGCTGGTTACTTTTGGTAGTAGAGGCATTAGTGATTAAGAAGAGGCAGAAAGGGAGCTTCTGAAATGTCGATAACATTCTGTGTGACCTAGATGATGATTACGTGAGTGTATTCCCTTTTGGATTATTCACTGTGATACATTAATATGGTTTGTGCAGTTTTCTGGATGTATTTCATACTTCAATTTTAAAAGTTTAAAAATAGAAATAGAATATATTGTGACTGATTTTATACCAATAAAATTTTAAACTTCAATTATACAGGCCAATTCCTAGAAAAGTAGAAATTACCAAAACCGACAATTGTAAAAGATTATTAGAAAGCTTAGATAGTGCCGTAATCATTAATACTGCATCAGTAGTTAAGTCTAGGTGGTTTTATAAATAAGTATTATCAAACTTATAAGAAATAGATCATTCTAATTTATGCAAACTATTTTAGTGTATAAAATAACAAGGATCAGTCTTCAACTCATTTTATGATGTTAGCATAAGCTTTATACAAAACCTGACAAGAACAGCATACAAAAGCAAAATTACCATTCAGTCTCACTGAATAATATAGATGGAAAAACCCTAAACAAAATATTAGCCAACCAAATCTAGCAATGTTGTAGAAATAGAAGATTAATTTGAAATTAGAAAATAAGTTAGTGTAAATCACCACAATAATATATTAAAGGAAATAATATAGGACTATCTCAATAAATGGTAAAAAATAACTTACACAATTTGACATGTATTTATAAAAAAACAAAAAAAACTAGCAAAATTGAAGTAGAAGAGAACTTCCCTTAATCCAGTAATAGGAATCTACCCTCGCAAACCTACAGCAAACCTTATACTTAATGGTAAAGTGTTGAATATATTCTTGCAGATCCAGGTGCAAGAGTGCCTGCTGTTAATATTTTTTTTTCTTTTTTTGAGACAGAGTGTCACTCTATTGCCCAGGCTAGAGTGGCATGGCGTCTGCCTAGCTCACAGCAACCTCAAACTCCTGGGTTCAGGTGATCCTCCTGCCTCAGCCTCCTGAGTAGCTGGGACTACAGGCATGTGCCACTATGCCCAGCTAATTTTTTGTATATATTTTTAGTTGTCCAATTAATTTCTTTCTATTTATAGTAGAGACAGGGTCTCGCTCTTGCTCAGGCTGGTTTTGAACTCCTGACCTTGAACCATCCTCCTGCCTTGGCCTCCCAGAGTGCTAGGATTATAGGCGTGAGCCACCATGGCCGGCCTGCTGTTAATATTTCTGTTCAACATTGTTCTGAAAGTCCTAGCCAGTGTAGCAAGGAATAAGAGAAGGAAAAAAGTTTTTTAAAAGAAGAACAAAGCAATTATTTGTAGATGATATGGTTGTCAAAGAAAATCCAAAATAATCTACAAAGTACTAAAATAGTAAGATTGATGGATAATTTATATTAAAAAATCAGTTACATTTCTGTATATCAGCAATAAACAAAGCAGTATTTTAAAAAGAACATTTAGAAAAAATCCAAAAATTATCAAGTACCCAGGATTTTTTTTTTTTTTTTTTTGAGACAGAGTCTTGCTCTGTTGCCCAGGCTAGAGTGCCATGGCTTCAGCCTAGCTCACAGCAACCTCTAACTCCTGGACTCAAGCAATTCTCCTTCGTCAGCCTTCCGAGTAGCTGGGACTACAGATGTGTGCCATAGCACTCAGCTAATTTGTTCTATTTTTAGTAGAGACAGGGTCTCACTGTTTCTCAGGCTGGTTTCAAACTCCTGAGCTTGAGTGATCCTCTCACCTCGGCCTCCCAGAGTGCTATGATTACAGGTGTGAGCCACTGCACTTTGGCCTAGTACCCAGGATTAAGCCTAACAAAGAATAGGCATGACCCATATAGAGAAAACTGTAAAACTTTATTTAGAGAATTACAGATGATTTAAATAAATGGAGATACACTGTGTACATGAATTGGAAGACTCCATACTGTAAAGATGTCAATTCTATCCAAACTTTTCTGTAGATTTAATGCAATCTCAATTAAAATCTACAGCTGGATTTTGTATATATGTGTACATAAGTTGATTCTAAATATATAAGGATGGTCAGAGATTCAAGAATTGCTGAGATACTCTTGCTAAGAAAATCTTGAATGTGTTGGAAAATGTACATATTACTAGATGAGGTGATTCAATATCTCATAAATTCTACCCAAATAGTCTGTAAAATCAGTGCATTACAATAAGGATTCCAACAGGATTTCTTAACAGGACTTGACATGCTATATATAGAATTTATTTGAAGAGAAAGCATGGTATTAGTCAAGAAAAAGTGTTTGTAAGGCAAATGAGGGAGTTTTGCTTTTCCACATTGTAAATTTACTATAAATCTTTTAGAAATTAAGATAATGTGGTATTGCATAGAATACAATATAGAGTCCCCCAAAAATACCACCTACATACGATAAAGATGGCATTACAAACCAAGAAGAAAAGGATAGGTTTTGATATTGGGGCAAATTATAAGCATTAAAAAATATATATATCGGGACAGGCATGGTGGCTCACACCTGTAATCCTAGTACCTTGGGAGGCCGAGGCGTGAGAATTGCTTGAAGTCAGGAGTTCAAGACCAGCCTGAGCAAGAGTAAGACCCCATCTGTACTAAAAATAGAAAAAATTAGCTGAGTGCCATGGCACACACCTGTAGTCCCAGCTACTCGGAAGGCTGATGAAGGAGAATTGCTTGAGCCCAGTAGTTTGAGGTTGCAGTGAGCTATGATGATGACACTGCACTCTATCCAGGGTGGCAGAGTGAGGCAATGTCTCAAAACAAAACAATATATATATGTATATATCATACCATGTACAAAAATATACTATAATTGGGTTAAACAAAACACTAACTACCAGTTATTTAGGTGTCTTATTTATAGTACAATGTTTAAGGTTAAAAATCTCCCAGAATTACTGATTCATTTACTTATACACAAAAGGAGAAAAGTCCATTTCAGGGTCCTTCTGATTGAAAAAGAAATGGCTATTTATGTATCTACAAAATTACAGATACTAATTTGAATTTTTACTCATGACCAACTAACATAAAAATTCTTCACATATTTTTAAACTCTGAAGTCCATATATCTGAGAAAAGGGTTTATGCAGATACCCTTTAAAGGACAATTCCATGATTACTAACTATGGAAAAGATTTCAATTTAATACATGTTTTTTCATCTCCCACTTTATCTAAAAAGTTTGTTATAAATAGAAAAGTTTGGCTATTTAAAATTCTATCTTATGCACTTTCATCTTATGTGTATAAATTTCTGTTTGCTATTACAACTGTAAATTGGGAAGACATGAGGTTTCAAAGACTCAGGATTTCCTTTGCTAGATCTGAATCTGAAAGAGCATGGCCCACAGAAATCCAAGACTTAGGAAAAAGACAACAGATTTTCACAAATCAGAATGAAGTTTGTAAAGGGTTTACAAAAATATAACTTTGGAATATGGAAGGACTGAAACAAGAGAAAAAACTAAAAAACAATAAAGGAAAAGATTGATAATTTAACTGTATCTAACTGTTCTGATAGGACATATACCAGATCTTTTCCAGTACATTTTATAGATACTGATGAAGAAATATATAATTTGGTTGTATATGATTCCCCCCACAAGTTGTCTCATCTATACATGCTTTTCAGTAAGCAATTGTTCTCCTTTATTTTTTTCCCTTTATTTTTTAGAGTTAGAGGATACAAGTATAGTTTTGTTACATGGATATATTGTGTAGTGGTGAAGTCTGGGCTTTTAGTGTAGCCATCCCCCAGCTTTTCTCATTTAAGAATATGTTTTGGGGTTCTTTCATATCCATATAAAGCTACCCTTTCCTTTTTAACTTCACAGTATTTCAAATTATTATGTAGCAAGGGTTAAATCATATAATCAATCATTCCCTCTTTCATATTCATTTGTTACTTTCAGTTTCTCCTTTTTATAATGGAGCATATCTTTATATATGTTTCTTTGTTTTTATATATGATTATTTCTCTAGATTAAATTCCCAGAAAAAATTGCTGAGTTGAAAGATATGCCCACGTAAAATTTTTTTTTATTTTTTATTTTTTTATTTTGAGACAGTCTCTCACTTTGTTGCCCAGGCTAGAGTGAGTGCTGTGGCGTCAGCCTAGCTCACAGCAACCTCAAACTCCTGGGCCCAAGCGATCCTCCTGCCTCAGCCTCCTGAGTAGCTGGGACTACAGGCATGCGCCACCATGCCCGGCTAATTTTTTATATATATTTTTAGTTGGCCAATTAATTTCTTTCTATTTATAGTAGAGACGGGGTCTCACTCTTGCTCAGGCGGGTTTCGAACTCCTGAACTCGAGCACTCTGCCTGCCTCGGCCTCCCAGAGAGCTAGGGCTACAGGCGTGAGCCACCACGCCCGGCCCGACGTAAAATTTTGATAGATAATTTAGAGGTGCTCTCAAAACATAAGCTGTACCTGTTTTTTTATAATGTATAAGAGAGAGTACCATTTCCTACTACTCTTGTCAACCTTGGATAGTATCTTTTCAATTTGCTACTGATATGGGTAAAAATTATTCATCTATAGCTTGTATAATTATTATAAATAAGTAAATATCAACAACCAGAGGATGCTAGAAAACTAAACAAGAGAAATGTGTCATTTGCTTTCAGGTCAGTGCTGACAGTTGCTTGTGAACAAACTGAAGTTCTGCTTTTTGACCCTATATCTTCAAAGCACATAAAAACACTTTCTGAAGCTCATGAAGACTGTGTAAATAATATCAGGTTAGTATAATAGTGGAAAAAGTGTGGCCCAAAATACTCTGTTTGGGAAGTTAGTGAAAAGGTATAATGCCTTATTCAACAGTGCTGAATTATCCACATTTGTGAATTGTGAGTCTAATTCCTTGTAAAACTAATTCCTTTAATTAGAAAACTGGTAACCATTTTGGATTGGAATCTTGCTGAAATACTTCTATATGATTTTACCTTTTCTCTTCATATATCAGGGTCATAATTATGCTGGTCCTATAATGCCTTTATGCTAATGATCTGTGTAGAATTATGGCAGTCTCATTGCTTAGCATCTCTTACCACCACCCACAACTCCCCAAATCCAAACTATTAAGAAGAAAAAGCACATGCACAGAGAACTTCTTTGTAGCATTGTTGGAAACTCTGTAATATGTGGGAAATAATTTACCATTGAGAAGTTTAGTGATTAATATGCAGTCATTTAAATGATGGTCATAGAGACAATATAGACAAATACTTGAGATAATATAGGTTAAAATTGTGATAAAAATTATACAAATATGAAATGACATAGAAGGAAAAAATTAAAAGGAAATATTTTAAAATGCTAACAATTTAGAATGGATAGATTATGAACAATTTTCTATTTTCTAAACTGTATGTAATGGGATTATTATATTTTTATAATTATTACTTTTGTTCTAAAAAAAGAAATATGGAAATGCCTTCTAGTCAAAGAAACACATTGCATTTTGATGTAACTTGTATGCTCTAAACACTGAGCAATAGATTAAATTACATAGCACATAAAAAATATAACCAGGTTCTAAAACAACATAAACACCTTTGTGGGCCAGAAATAGAACACAGACACAAAACTGTGAAGACTGAAACCACAGGCCCACTGGGTTTCAGTCTAACACTGACATCTAATAGTTTTGCTTTTATCAGGTAAAAAGATTAAAAAGTGCTAAAGTGCTTCATGTGAGGCAGGAACTAGAGCCAGAATCACTACATGAAGCCAGAGGCTTGGTTGAAATATCTGTCTCATTTGTAAAAGTTTTAGAAAAGATAAAATCTATTCACTACTTGGGTCTATAGGTTTTAGCTGATAAAGACACAGCCACATCAACAGGCATGGAATGAAACCACTTGCTGAGTCAGTGACTGAATGTATATGTATGATATTCCCAATATCATCATGAAACTGAAGCCCTGAAATATAATTATAAGGCCTGGTTGTGGACTGGGGTTCCAGATGGCCAAGAGAGGGCAACTCTAAAACCATTAAATAGAAAGGGAGAGAGAAAAAATTTTAAAAACTTTTCCTACTCAAAATGAGCCTATAACCAAAATTCTAAAATTTATGCAGACATCTATCTAATATTAATAGCATAACAAAATCAACCACAGACATTTTCTCTGGATGAAATTAATTTTATGGAGTCGTCCAACAAAGATTTTATTTTAAAAAATAAATTATTTATTTTTTTTTGACTAGGTAATACATGCACGTGGTACAAAATTCAAAGGTACAAAAGGGTAAACAGTGAAAAGTAAGTCTCTCTCCACCTCTGTCGCCTAGCCACCCAGTTTCCCTCCCCGGAGGCAACCACTATTACCAATTTCTTGCTATCCTTTCTGAGATAGTTTATACATGTACATGCATTTATATACACAGTCATACTTATACTTTTATATAAATGGTAGCATTTTACACATTCTATTATTTACCTTGCCTTTTTACTTAGTAACATATTTAGAGATCATTTCATATTAGTATTCATGGGACGATTTTATTTTTAACGGCTGCATAGTATTCCATTGATTAGGAGAAACTTTTAAGCCTTTTTAGACTGCTCAAAGAAATAAAGGATACTTTTCCAATTCAAGAGACTTCAAAATTGTGAAATGAAAGAGATTAAACAAGAACAGGTTAATGTAGTAAAGAAGAGACTAGAAATCTTAGAAATTAAAAATGTGGTTGGTATACAAAAAAACACAATAGATGCAATAAATCCTTTATACTCTTGATAAGTAAATTAGTGAATTGGAAAATAGTACTAAATAATTCATACAGAACACAGAAAAAAGATAAAAATATGAAAGAGTAGTTAAAAGAGGATTGAGAGACTCTAGTGTATGTAAAGAGTTACAGAAAAAGAAAATGCAGAGATTGGTGGAGAACTAAGTTTTGAAGACATAATGGCTAAGAAATTTTAGCATTGAAGAAGTGGTCTGAGACCTCAAATCAAAAGTGAACTTTAGAGTGTCAAGTATTACAGATTTAATAAAGATAAATCCACATCTAGACAGGTTGTGAAACTCTAGAAGATCAAAACTCAAGAGAAAATCTAAAAAGCCACTGAAGTTAGAAGTCAAGATTACCTACAGATGAATGAGGTATCTTCTTGGAGAAAAAAACAAACCAAAAAGATTATCTACAGAGGTACAATAATTAAACTAATAGAAGATTTCTCATCTGCAACAGTGGATATCAGGAGAAAATAGACTGATATTAATATCTTTAATGTTAAGGCAAAATAATGTTCCTTCCCATATTATATTCAGGTAAACTTAATCCAGAGTGAAGAATTTTAATTAGGTAAAATGTTAAATGTTATTAATTATTAATAGCAGAAAGAAAATAATTTAAGAGTTTTTTGGGGGAATACATTTAAAACAAAATTAAAACTAAAACTCTACATTAGCACTGTCCAATAGAAGTATAATGCTAGCCACATATTCAAATTTTTTTTTTTTTTTGAAACAGAGTATCACTTTGTTGCCCAGGCTAGAGTGAGTGTCCTGGCATCAGCCTAGCTCACAGCAACCTCAAACTCTTGGGCTAAAGCAGTCTTCCTGCCTCAGCCTCCCGAGTAGCTGGGACTACAGGCATACACCACCATGTCCAGCTAATTTTTTTTTTCTAGATATATTAGTTGGCCAATTAATTTATTTCTATTTGTAGTAGAGACGGGGTCTCGCTCTTGCTCAGGCTAGTTTCAAACTCCTGACCTCGAGCAATCCTTGCCTGTCTCGGCCTCCCAGAAAGCTAGGATTACAGGCATGAGCCACTGCGCCCGGCCTACATATTCAATTTTAAATTTTATAGTAGCCACATTAAAAAAGAAAAAAGAAAGGCAAAATTAATTTAAATTATGTTTTTTTAGAGATAGCGTCTTGCTCTGTTGCCTAGGCTGGAGTGCAGTGGCATAATTATACTTCAGTGTAGCCTCAAACTCCTGGGCTCAAGTGATCCTCCTATCTCAGTCTCCCCCGTAGCTGGGATTACAGGTGTTAGCCACCACTCCCAGCTCAAAATTAATTTGCAGTAATTTATTTTATTTAACCTAATATGTCTAAAATATTATCATTTCAACATGTAATCAATAAAAAATTATTCATGTATTTTACTTTCATTTTTCATGTTAAGTGTTCAAAATACAGTGTGTATTTTACACTTAGAGTACATCTCAATTCAGACTGGCTAGGTATCAAGGACTGAAAAGCCACATATATCTGCACAGTGTGGCTCTAGCCAGTAACAATGAACAGGTTGTATGTATGGGAGAGTTTTGTTCAGTGGGAAGGTGTAGTATGTTAAGGCACACTTCATGTTCAGGAGTAAGATAGATATATTAAGTAATTTCAGACTCTTTTAGAATGTATAATTAAACATATGTGATGAAAAAACTACAAAAATGACTAAAATAATGGAAATATAATCTATAGCTTTCAAACTGGCAGAAGTGGGAAAAAGGAATATTAAAAACTTGATCAGTTCAGTAGAAGACAGGAAAGCTCAAAAAAGTTAAAAAAAATCAAGCAGAGGAAAGAGATGATGAATAGAAAACAAGAAGTAGAAAGAGTTCCAAATATATGAATAGTTCAAAGTAAATACAAATAGATTGATCTTTATTAGAAGACAGAGTCAACAATTTGAATAAAAACCAAAATATATATATATATATATATATATATATATATATAGATATATGTTTTTAGAGATACCAAAAATAAAAGCACCGAGAAAATGGAAAAGAAACTGATAGGAGATTATCAATATCAAAAAGATGAAAGACCAAGGGCTTTAATAAGGATAAAATGTAGGTCAGGTTTGGTGGCTCATGCCTGTAATCCTAGTACTCTGGGAGGCTGAGGTGGGTGGTCAGGAGTTTGCTCCAGGTCAGGAGTTCGAAACCAGCCTGAGTGAGACCCTGTCTTTACCCAAAATAGAAAGAAATTAATCGACCAACTAAAAATATATATACAAAAAATTAGCTGGGCATGGAGATGCATGCCTGTAGTCCCAGCTACTCGGGAGGCTGAGGCAGTAGGATCGCTTGAGCCCAGGAGATTGAGGTTGCTGTGAGCTAGGTTGATGCCATGGCACTCACTGTAGCCTGGGCAACAGAGTGAGACTCTGTCTCAAAAAAAAGGAATAAAATGTAATACTACATACTAATAAAAGGAAAAACCTATCAAGAATATATAATAATCACAAATTTATATGTACCTTAAACATAGCCTTAAAATATACAAAGCAAAAACAGAATTATTAAGAATTAGGAGTCTATAATTCTAGTGAGATATTTTAATTCAGTTCTGTCCAAAACTAGGAAATCAAGCAAATAAAAATTAGGCTGTGGAAGATTTTAAAATATCCTGAACAGTGTTTCTAATAAAAATCAGAAATGCTGGATAAAATGTAATATGTAATTTTTTTAATGTATAGTTGAACTGATAAGAAGGAAAGGAATCCTTGGGCCAAAAATGAAATGGAAGCAGAAATGCAAAGAAGCAAACAGGTTTTCAGCTGGCTTTTATCCTGGAGGCATCTGCCAAGTGCTGGTGACCTTGAGCTTCTGTTTTGACAGGTATGAAGAGTATAGGGAACAGGCAAGTTAATTATAGGGCCATTTTAAGGTGAGGAGTCTAATAGAAAGTGTCTCTGCATGAGGCTAAGACCCCAGAGTGCTCACTTTCAGCAAAAAGATGATCTAGAGATAAACCACCCTGTTCATCTAGACTGTGGCATTGGGTAGAAGAGTGTCAGAAAATCTCTTCTGTGAATATCTAACCACAATCCAATGCTTATGCATGTGTGGTACCCAAATTCACACTACCATATGATGCAAAACCTCCAGCCAAAAATTTTAAGTTGGATCCAGGTTGGAAGTGCTGTTATAGTTACCTACAACTACTCAGGAGGCTAAGGCAGAAGGATCACTTGAGCCCAGGAATTCGTGGCCAGCCTAAGCAACATAGTGAGATCCCATTTCTAAGAAAAGAAAAAAATATATGGGAAACAAAAAAGAACAAACAAATGCAAATCATCTCTGGAGGAGAAAACTCAGTATCATAAAGAAGTTGAATCTCCCCAAATTAGTCTATAAATTCAGTGCAGTTTTACTTAAAATATCAACAATGTATTTTGTAAAACTTGATTTTTAAATCTATTTATTTATTTTTAGAGATAGGATCTCACTCTGTCACCTAGTCTGCAGTGCAGTGGTACAATCACAGTTTACTGCAGCCTGCAACTTGTGGGCCCAAGTGGTCCTCCTACCTCAGCCTCCCCTCGTAGCTAGAACTATAGGCGTACACCGCCACACCTGGCCAGTTTTTTCTTTTTAATTTTGTGTAGAGATATGGTCTTGCTGTGTTGCCCAGGCTGGTCTCTAACTCGTGGCCTCAAGCAGTCCCCCTGTCTTGGCCTCTCAAAGAGCTGGGATTATAGGCATGAGCCACTGTGCCCAGCCCCTAAAATATATATAGGATAGCAAATGCCAAGAATAGCTGAGGTGGTTTTGAAGAAGCCTAAGATGGTGGGAGTAATCACATGTCCATAGATCAAATGTAGTCTTAGAAAAGGGATAGACTAAGTGACAATGAAATATCCCAGAAACAGACCTATGCATATATGAATTTTTTTACTTTTTTGAGTAGGGCCTATGAAAATATTATATATGACATCAGGGGCATTATGAATTGATTGGAGGAGAAAATGGAAAAGAGAGACTTGGTTATATGTATGGAAGAATAAAATAAAATTAGATCTCTACTTCATTAGATCTCTATAATAAATGAAAATAACTTCAGTTAAAGACCTAGTTATGGCCGGGCATGGTGGCTCACGCCTGTAATCCTAGCACTTTGGGAGGCCGAGGCGGGCGGATTGCTCAAGGTCAGGAGTTCGAAACCAGCCTGAGCGAGACCCCGTCTCTACCAAAAATAGAAATAAATTAATTGACCAACTAAAAATATATGTACAAAAAATTAGCCGGGCATGGTGGCACATGCCCGTAGTCCCAGCTACTCGGGAGGCTGAGGCAGTAGGATCGCTGAGCCCCGGAGATTGAAGTTGCTGTGAGCCAGGCTGACGCCATGGCACTCACTCTAGCCTGGGCAACAAAGTGAGACTCTGTCTCAAAAAAAAAAAAAAAAAAGACCTAGTTATGAAAGCAAGCCTTTAAAGCTTTAGAAGAAAGTATAGAATATATTTTCGTTCTAAGTGTAAGAAAGGTTTTGGTTTTATGTTATTTTTTGAGTCAGGGTCTTGCTCTGTTTCCCAGGCTAGAGTGCAGTGACATCAGCATAGCTCACTGCAACCTAAAATTCCTGGGCTTAAGGGATCTTCCTGCCTAAACCTCTGGAGTAGCTGGAACTACATGTGCACACCCCATGCCCAGCTAATATTTTTTTTTTATTAAGCAAGGGTTTTTTAAGACATAGAAAGCACAAATTATTAATGATTGATAAGCTCAACTGCATAAAAATTTCAAATTTCATTGTAACGAAAGACATCATAACAATGTGAGAAGGGAAGCCATAGGCTGGTGGGAGAAGATATTTTCAGTGCACATAACCAAAAAAGGATTAGTGTCCAGAATATATAAGAAAATAAGCCTTTAACAAAATAGGCAGAGAATCACATAAGAGAAACTACAATTAGCAATAAATATGGAAAGATTTTCAAGCTTGCTTGTTATCATGGAAGTATAAATAAAAGTAACAAGAAATACTAAGTATTGAAAGATGTTGAGAAATAGGAACCCTTAGATATTATTAGTGATGGAGTGTAAATTTGTAAAATTATTTTGTTTTTTTCTGCATTTTTTTTTTTTTTTTTGAGACAGAGTCTCACTCTGTTGCCTGGGCTAGAGTGCCATGGCGTCAGCCTAGCTCACAGCAACCTCAAACTCATGGGGTCAAGCAATCCTTCTGCCTCAGCCTGCCAAGGAGCTGGGACTATAGGCATGTACCACCATGCTCAGCTAGTTTTTCTATATATTTTTAGTTGGCCAATTAATTTCTTTCTATTTTTGTAGATGTAAAATTATTTTGAAGAGCTGTTTAAGAATATTTGGTAAAGTTGGAGATCAATATATTTTTTGTTACCTGGCAGATTCAAAGAGATTAATATATTTTAAAAGAAATTAATGCACATGTGAACAAGGAGATGTGTAAATAGGGTTCATTATAGCATTGTTAGTAATAGAAGTTGGAAACAAATGTCTATAAAGAAGAAAATAGATAAATTCTGGTATACTCATACAATGGAATACTATACATTAGTTAAAATAAATGAACTAAAAGCATCAGCATCTGATATACATCTCAGAAATTTAAGGCCAAGGCAAAAAAGTAAATTGTAGAGTGAGCTTTACAGTGATACCATTTATATAAATTTTTGAAAACTTTACAGACATATAAGCTTAATGAGGGCATGTTTGTCCTCTGCTCTATCCTGGCACCTAGAACAGTGCCTGGCACATAGTGGGTGCTCATTAAATATTTACAGAATATATTGAATGCAAAACAATATATAAGGTGTTTATGGATACACACATCTGAATTCATCTTATTAGGAACCTGCATGGGGGGAATGACAACAAGTTTTGGATAGTGGTTCCCTCTGGAGAGGGAGGGAGGGGAATGGGATTGGGGAGGGATACAAAATGTACTTCAATTGTGTTTATAATGTTCAAAAAATATCTGAAAGATAACAATATTAAAATCAATAAAGCTGGGTGATGGGTATCACAGGTGTTTGTTATATTATTCATAATTTTATCTCTGTTGCTAATATTTTACATATTTAAAATGTTCTTATCTCAAAAAGAAAAGACTTGTATCAAGTTGTTTGCCCCCACTCAAAATGACCTTTAACTAATCTGCTGTTAGAGTTTGTATTCTTTATCAATGTCAGCCTTCATTTGCTGCTGTCAGAGTGGCTGCCACAGTTCCCTATGCCTACAAATTTGAATCTGCTTTTTCTGATCTATTGATTAGAGAAACAGATTTTGAAGCTTGTTTAGACGTACATATAACTTAAGAGTTTTGAGTGAGGATCTGAAGAGTCTTCAGTGCATGAGCTTAAGTGTGCATTATTTATTAATAATACTAACTTCCATTTTTGAGTGCTTACTCTGTGCCAAACCTCATGTGAAGGACTTTTCATACATTATATTTAATCCTCACAGTATCCCATGTAAGATATTGTATTTTAAGGAATGAAGAAACTGTGACTCAGATAAAGAGACTTACCCAAGTTCTTACTCTTCTTTTTTTTATTTCGGCATATTATGGGGGTACAAATTTTAAGGTTTCAATAAATGCCCTTTCCCCCCTTCCCCACACAAGTCTGAGTTTCCAGCATGACCATCCCCCAGATGGTGCACATCTCACTCATTATGTATGTATATACCCCCCCTCCTGCCTCCCCCCTGCCCAATACCCTATTCCAAGTTCTTATATATAGTAAGTGGTAGAGCTGGAATTCATATTTAGTTCTATTATACCATCTCACTGTACTATTCAGAAATGTAGGCATACATTTTCTGGTTTGGTTCTAGATAGTCATTTTGCACATACTTGATAATGTTTCTAATTCATTTCTTAAAATTTGTGGTTTGCTTATCTTGTAAAATAAAATTATTGGTAGTTGGGGAGAATATTTTTTGTTACTTCATATTTGGGAAAGTAAGGGGAAAGAAAAGTCTGTAATTTAAACACACTTATTAAACAGGCTTCTCATTCATGAAAGATCTATATGTGGATTTAAGAGTTTATTTAATAATCTGGGTCCCCCTAATTATGAGGTTTTAGGAAGAAGCCCTGCGGTCATCATCATAAGAGTATTTCCTTAGTGATAAGACAATTAAAAAATTAGTACCCATTTCAGTACATCCCAGGATCTATTTCTCCCTCCCACTGTGTTCGTTGGTCTGTTGCTTTTACATTGCAGACAATACAATACTAAGGCAGTGCTTATCAGTGGGAACATGAAATTTCTTATCTTGCAAAAGATGTAGAATTTCACAAAACGCTGAGAGTGATGTTAAAAAACTGGTCAAGTTATTTAAAAATCATTGGCAAAGAAGGATCTCATAGAGAGTGGTTATCAATTAGAGAAAAGAAAGTGACAGAAATGGTTACATGAAAGACACTTCAAAGAATTATGTGAATATCTCACAGGACTAAGGAAACGCTCTTGGGAAAATTGATAAAGTCCTTGAATATTTATATAGATATGACCCTCTTTTTGATTGCAGTACAAAACCCAAATATGAATACAGATGTCATATTCTGCTATCTTAGTGTTATTGGAAAGATAATACAAAAATCTCCAAACATTAAATTTATTCTTGTTCTAAGAATTTGCACATATAGATGCTCTTCAGCTTCCCTATAAACCCATCATAAGTTGAAAATATTGTAAGTCAAAATATATTTGTAAAGTCAAAAATCTTAAGTTGAAAAAATTGTAAGTCAAACCATTGTTAAGTTGGGGACCTTCTGTAGTAAAACAAATGGGGAAAAGTTTATTTTTGTGATTTTTATTTTATTTTATTTTATTTTATTTTTTTTTTTATTTTTTTTTGAGACAGAGTCTCGCTTTGTTGCCTAGGCTAGAGTGAGTGCCGTGGCGTCAGCCTAGCTCACAGCAACCTCAAACTCCTGGGCTCAAGCAATCCTTCTGCCTCAGCCTCCCAAGTAGCTGGGACTACAGGCATGATGCCCGGCTAATTTTTTCTATATATATTAGTTGGCCAATTAGTTTCTTTCTATTTATAGTAGAGACGGGGTCTCGCTCTTGCTCAGGCTGGTTTTGAACTCCTGACCTTGAGCAGTCCGCCCGCCTCGGCCTCCCAGAGAGCTAGGATTACAGGCGTGAGCCACCGCGCCCGGCCTTTATTTTATTTATTTATTTTTTTGTTTTGTTTTTTTTTTTTTTTTTGAGACAGAGTCTCACTTTGTTGTCCAGGCTAGAGTGAGTGCCGTGGCATCAGCCTAGCTCACAGCAACCTCAAACTCCTGGGCTCAAGCGATCCTCCTGCCTCAGCCTCCCGAGTAGCTGGGACTACAGGCATGCGCCACCATGCCCGGCTAATTTTTTATATATATCAGTTGGCCAATTAATTTCTTTCTATTTATAGTAGAGACGGGGTCTCGCTCTTGCTCAGGCTGGTTTCGAACTCCTGACCTCGAGCAATCTGCCCGCCTCGGCCTCCCAAGAGCTAGGATTACAGGCGTGAGCCACAGCGCCCGGCCTCTTTATTTTATTTTTTAAGACAGAGTCTTCTCTGTTGCATGTGCTAGAGTGCAGTGGCATCATCATAGCTCACTGCAACCTCAAACTCCTAGGCTCAAGCAATCCTCCTAGGCTCAAGCAATCCTCCTGCCTGAGCATCCTGAGTAGCTGGGACCGCAGGAGCATACCACCATGCCCAGCTAATATTTCTACTTTTTGTAGAGACAGGGTCTCACTGTGTTGCTCAGGGTGGTCTTGAACTCTTGGCCTCAAATGATCCTCCTGCCCCAGCCTTCCAAAGACCTAGGATTATAGGCATGAGCTACTGCACCTGGCCAGTTTAATTTTTTTTTTTTTTTTAGGATAAAAACTCAAGAACACTTTTTCACTTGTGCAATGAAATGTTGGTACCTGTTTTAAGAGAATTCATTTTCAGTTGCTTTTATCTTTTACCATATCCTTTGATAATGAAGACCTCAGTTTATCCAGATGTCAGTTTATCCATAGCTGTTATCATGTATGTTGGAGTTTGATGGGGACATTTGGAGAAGTCCTAGGGTTCAGAGATTCATAGATTTCAGTATGTGTGAAGGAATGTCTGCCATTTATTAAGACTGTGCAGTTACAAATATTTTACAATTATTAACCTATTAGGCTAGACTGACTTTTAGTTTGAGAGAACTGAGCCACATCTCTAAGGACTTATTTAACAGTTTACATTCCCTGCATCTGCTTATTTGGGGACAAAAACCAATCTTCTAGTCTACATTCTTAGTATTCAACAAATGCATTCTTTTTTTTTTTTTTAACTTAATTTTTCTTTTTTTCTTTCCTCTCTACATTTGAATTTCATACAATGTATTCTCTTTACTAATGATTCTCTCCAGTACCAAAATTTTTAACAGATAATACTTTGAGGTGAAAATAAGCCAACAAAAGTCAAAGCGTTGCATTTTTCATTAAGGTAAACTTATTCAATTCAAAATTATTAGCTTTTATTTCAAGATTATATTCTCTTTACAGTTTTGGTATTAAAATATCCACTCATGCAACAATTTTAGTTTTTTTAATGACCTTATTAACAAATATTAAAAAGCTAATCCCCCATTTTATTTTCTATGAAAATCTGGGCATCTTGGAACCTAGTCATCGTAGAGATCTTTCTGAAACTCCCATCTAATTATCTCATTCTCTTCCTTAAAACCCTTCAGGTGGATACTGTAGCCTATAGCAATATAATCCCATTGGGGTTTTTAATCCATATGTGCAATAAGTATTTTCTGTAGCCTGAATAAAATATTTTTATTATTTTTTTCTAAAATTTTGAAAGATATGAAAATGCTCAATTTATTTTAAAAGTTTGACTGACTTTCTAGTAGCCTTTTATATTTTTTTGTATGTATCTTTCTCACTCATATAATTTTTGTCAAGTGTAGAAGTCACTGAACTAGTTTTATTTTGAAAAACCATCATCACAACTATAATCCCAGCACTTTGGGAGGCAAGATAGGAGGGTCTCTTGAAGCCAGGAGTTTGAGACTAGCCTGAGCAACATAGCAAGACCCTGTCTCTACACAAAATTTAAAATTTAGCCAGGTACAGTGCGATGTACCTGTAGTCCCACCTACTCAGGAGGCTAAGGCAGGAGGATTGCTTGAGCCCAGGAGTTCAAGGCTGCAGTGAGCTATGATTGTGCCACTGCACTCCAGCCTGGGTGATAGAGCAAGACCCTGTCTCTTAAAATAAAAAGCATTAACTGACAACTAAAGAGTTTTCACCTGATGTTTGAATAGCTATGAGAAAGTGATTATTTAAATTTAATAAATGATTGTTTTGAATTATTTCAGTAGGTATCAAATTCTTTTCAAGAAAACACTGATGACTTATTAATTTATAAATTGATAAATGATATATTCTGATGAAATTCAACAGTTGAAGTCTGTAGCATATTTATAGGAAAAAATCAGCTAAACCATAGAATTAGTTTAGTTTTTGGTTTGTTTGTATTTGTTATAGCACTGTATTAAAGTTTATGTACACCTGCAAAAATAAAAAATAAAAAGCATCATAAGCAAAAGTAAACCTATAAGGGAAAAATAGATTTGATAATGTAAGAATTAAAATTTTGATATAGTAAGAAAACATATACCACATTAAAAGGTAGAAACATGGAAAATATATGTAACATACAGTGTTTGAAAAATGAGATATATTATCCTTACTATAAAGAGATTTTTACAACTCATTAATAAAAATAATACTGTACTTGTAAAATCAATAAGGAACAGGAACCTGAATAGCAATTTATAAAAGAAATATAATTTTCTAATAAATGTGAAAAAAGTTCAACATTACTAAAAATAGAAGTTTCAACTTAAAACAAGATATTTTTTCCCTAGCACTTAGCAGAATGTTTTTAAAGACCTATATGGCAAGGGTTTGAGGAAATGGACACTCTCCTAACTGCTGGTGGAACTGTATATTGGTATGTTCTTTGGAAGACAATTTGGCTATATGTATCAAAAGGCTTACATTTAAAAAAATCCTATTTTACTTAGCAATACATTTTTCTGGGAATATAACTTAGAGAAATAAATAGGGATGTGATTAATATTTGGCTGTAAGGATATTCATCTTAGCATCTAAATACCCAACAATTACATACCTATTTAAAAAGAAAAAAGATTTTAGTTCATTCATGTGATAAACACTATTCAGCCATTAAAAATGATTTTGTTAATCTTAAACATGGCAAAATATTAATGAGATAATATTAGGTTCAATATATAGAAATTAGGCTAACAATAAACAGTGGTTATTTTGAGTGATGGATTTTTTCCATTTAAAAAAATATTTTTAATGGAAATGTATTTTATTATTAAAAAATAGTTATTGGTAATCACTGTAGAATAAATCCATAATATGTTCCCTACGTGTCTCTACTTTCCCATACACAGCATTCCTAACTGCTGCCACTTCTCAGAGTACACCATCCCCTTAACAATGCCTCTGTACCTTTGCTTACCCCTTGGCCACTTAGGGAGTTCCTGCTCATCTGTTAGTTCAGACAATACCACCATGAAGTCCTTCAGCCATCCGCTTTTCTTTGCTTATTCCACACAATTATTTTGTGTAATTGTGTAGTTACAATGTCGTCTCCACTAGGCAGTGAACTCCTCTCATTTTTTTATTTAGTAAATATTTGTTGAGTGCATATGTGCCTGGCACATGTATTTATAAAGATATAAAGATGATAAAGATATAAAGATATTTCTATTCAATGTGTTTGTGTTATAAACTAAACGATAAACGTTAAGCGATGTGTGGACTGTATTAAAAAGAAAGCAAGAATTAGCCAGATCAAGGGGCAGGGGGATAGTGGTTTCAGGTAGCAGAAACAGCTTGTATAAAGTCCTGAAATTTTAAAACCATAAGTTTCAGGAAGGTCGTTAGGATGTTTGTGGCTATTGAGGTTGATTTCTGACAAGAATTATGTATAATTTTATCCTGAAAGAAGCTCCAGAATTCATATTTTTGCAAGAGATTAGGAAGTTATATAAAACAGGAGTATCATTAGAGAAAACATCCTAACATTAAATTCAACAGAAATTCGAGTGTGAATGGTTGGTTTGTTATTTTCTAAGTATTTGTATAAAATATATTCTGAGGATTGAGAAATTAGTGTAAAATAATAAAAGGTCTGAATTATAGAATATTTTAAATCTATTGTATAATCTTAACTGGTCCTAATAAAATGTTGTTAAGTGATATTATTTGGAGAACACCTTTGAGTTAATAGATTAAAAATGATGGCAAGTTTTGAATAGCAGTTTTTTTCCGGCATATTATGGGGGTACAAATTTTAAGGTTTCAAAAAATGCCCTTTCCCTCCCCCTCCCCCCACAAGTCTGAGTTTCCAGTGTGACTATCCCCCAGATGGTGCATATCTCACTCATTATATATGTATACACCCACCCCCCCTCCCACATGCCCAATACCCTATTACTGTAGTTCCCATGTATCCACTTAGGTGCTGCTCAGTTAATACCAGTTTGCTGGTGAGTATGTGTGGTGCTTGTTTTTCCATTCTTGGGATACTTCATTTAGTAGTATGGGTTCCAGCTCTAACCAGGAGAATACAAGATGTGCTATATCACCATTGTTTCTTAGAGCTGAATAGTACTCCATGAAAAGTCCCCAAACAATAAATGCTGGCGTGGATGCAGAGAGAGAGGAACACTCCTACACTGCTGGTGGGACTGCAAACCAGTTCAAACTCTGTGGAAAGCAATATGGAGATTCCTTAAAGCAATACAAGTGGATCTACCATTTGATCCAGTAATCCCATTACTGGGCATCTACCCAAAAGATCCAATGACACTCTACAAAAAAGACACCTGCACTCGAATGTTTATAGCAGCACAATACATAATTGCAAGGTTGTGGAAACAGCCCAAGTGCCCATCAATCTAAGAGTGGATGAATGGCAGTTTTTGTACATAAACGTGTTCTAAATAGAAAGAGATATTACTTGTAGCAGAATAAATATTTCTCATGATTTTGAAGGGACGCTTGATGAATGTCCCTCTCAGTAATCAAGTCTTCAAAATCTCCTATATCTCTTATTAAGTTCTCTGACATAATTTTTATTTCCTACACAGGTTCTAAATTTCCTTTCTTTCCCACTATCACTGTTTTGCAAACACTCCTATTTCCAATTCTAAATAAAAATCAGTGATTTAAAGCAAATGGATCAAATTACAATGTGGCTGTCATTAAATCAGAGTATCCTGGCCCTATGATTATATGAATTATACTTACTGTTTATAGTATATCAGAATCATTGGGTTTATACAGTGATTTTTGTATCCCCCCCCTTTTTTTTCTTTCTTGATTAGATAATATTAAGACTGTTTCTCAAATCAAGTTGCCTTTAAATGAACCAGTTTTGTGTTTTTCTTTTTTTTTTTTTTTTTTGCTTTTATAGATTTCTTGATAACCGGCTGTTTGCTACCTGCTCTGATGACACTACAATAGCACTGTGGGATCTGAGAAAACTGAACACCAAAGTATGCACTTTACATGGTCACACTAGCTGGGTGAAGAACATCGAATATGATACTAATACAAGACTCTTAGTAACATCAGGATTTGATGGAAATGTCATTATTTGGGACACTAACAGGTTTGTGAATAGGAGACCATGTTAGGATTGTGAACAAAAACATTTTTTTAAAAGATACTGAACAAATTCAGTGTTCTGTCCTAGCCTTAAGAAAGAAACTCACTTTAGGAAAAACAATCAAAAAGTGATTCTACCTTTTATTACTTGCACTTAGTCAGATATTCCAACTAAAAATTTTGGAGCTGGGTGTAGCGGCTGAAACCTTGTAATCTCAGCTACTGGGAAGACTGAGGTGGTAGGATTGCTGGAGGCAAGGAGTTTGAGACCAGTCTGGGCAACATAGTGAGACTCCCATCTCTAAAAAAATTTTAAAAATTAGGAACATGAGGTGTCTCAGGCCTGTAGTCCCAGCTACTGGGAGGCTGAAGCAGGAGGATCACTAGAGCCCAGCAGTTCAAGACCAGCCTGAGTGATATAGCAAGACCCTATCTAAAAACAAATAATTTTCTTGGAGAAAATTATATGGGAAGGAGACTAAGTAATATAGTTAATGATGAAAACTGGTTTATAAAATGAGTTTCCTGAATTTAATGAAAAATGTTTTTATCATTTCTTCTGTGAAACTGAAATGTTTCTCCCTTTTTGTCCTTTAATTCTAAATCTATTTAATTTGTAATTTTTGTACTTGCACTAAAAGAGTGGTTCTCATTTGGAGTGGTACTCACCTGAAAGGGAATGTTTAGAAATTATATATGGGGCAGTTTTGGTTGTCACTATGGGGGAAAAAGGAGGAATTTAGTCAGTAAGGATCAGAGTTTCTAAACATTGTGTAGTACACAGGATGTTTGCATAGTGGACCAGTTGTCCCATCTAAAATGCCAGTTATGCCTCTGTCATGAAACCTTTTAATAATATGTCTCCTTAAAAATAAATTATTTTTTAAAAAAAGAAATTGATTAATTAAAGAGTTGATGTTTGAGAAATAGTTAAAATATGCCTTGTACTAGCTATGGAGAAATGATAATGTAATAACATATCAGGATAATTTCTGAAATATTCTTTTGAGAGATCATATATAGAGAGAGGGTCATATATATAGGAGAGGGTCTATTCGAGATTTCTGGCTACACATATTGTTTGAATGGAGGATAGAACTATTGATTAGACTAAGACAGGCATACCTGCTAAAATTTAGAAGTAAATTTATTTCTTAAAATTTAGTAAGAGAGGGCGGGGCATGGTGGCCCGGCCTGTAATCCTAGCACTCTGGGAGGCCAAGGCGGGCAGATTGGTCAAGGTCAGGAGTTCAAAACCAGCCTGAGCAAGAGCAAGACCCCGTCTCTACTAAAAATAGAAAGAAATTAATTGGCCAACTAAAAATATATAGAAAAAATTAGCTGGGCATGGTGGCACATGCCTGTAGGTCCCAGCTACTTGGGAGGCTGAGGCAGAAGGATTGCTTGAGACCAGGAGTTTGAGGTTGCTGTGAGCTAGGCTGATACTATGGCACTCTAGCCCAGGCGCCCAGGCAACAGAGTGAGACTCTGTCTCAAAAAAAAAAAAAAAGAGAGAGAAATAAAAAACAGAGAATAAGATGATACTATCAGCTTTATGCCAATATAATTGAAAACATGAAATAGGCAGTTTACTCAAAAAATACACCTTAGCAAAACTGACCAAGTAAGAAATAGAAAACCTGAAAAAGACCTATTACCAAGACTGATATTTAACTAATATGGACTGGTTTAGTTGAAGTAGCTGTTAAAAGATTGAACTTCTTTCCATGCTAATTGTTAAATAGCCACTGCCCTGTGTTATCCCCTGACACCCTCTGTCTGCCCAGGCCGCTCTTCTAGGGATACCTCCCTCAAGATCTCCCCAGGATGCATTAGCTAAAGACTCACTTACACAATAGGGCAGTTCCAGGACCCTGTTCCAGCATAGCTATCTATATCTATTCAAACTAGCTAGTGTATGTGCAGTTCTGGTTATTTAAATATTCTGAGTATCACCTCTGCCATAGCCATTAAAGAACTGGAAAAATATAATTAAACTTACTACAGACTCTGCGTGGTAGCTCATGCCTGTAATCCTAGCACTCTGGGAGACTAAGGCCGGAGGATCACTTGAGCTCAGGAGTTCGAGATCAGCCTGAGCAAGAGTGAGACCCAGCCTCTACTAAAAACAGTAAAAATTAGCTGTGTGTGGTGGTACATGCTTGTAATCCCAGCTACTCAAGAGGCTGAGGCAAGATTGCTTGAGCCCAGGAGTTTGAGGTTGTTGTGAACTACGCTGCCACCATGGTACTTTAGCCAGGGCAATAGAGTAAGATTCTGTCACAAAACAAAGAAACTTATGTACAATACTAACAAAAGAGAAGCCCTCTCAGTTTTACAGATAACTTCTACCTAATATTGCAAATAAGAGAACATTATAATTTTACTAACTTGTCAGATTCTAGGAAAAGAAAATTCTCCTTACTTCATGTATAACGCTAGTATGACCTTGATACCCCAACTTCTTAAAAGAAGTACAAGATTTGTGCATTGAAAACTATAAAATGCTGCTGAAAGAAATTAGAGAAGTTGTAAATGAATGGAGAGATATTCTGTGTTCATGGATTGGAAGACTCAGTATCATTAATCACTAACAAGTATTGGCAAGAGTGTGGAGAAACTGGAAACCTCATTACTGAAACCCACATTGCTGGTGGGAAAGGAAAATGGTACAGCCACTTTAGAAACCAGTTTGGCAGTTTGATAAAATGTTAAACACAGAATTACCATGTGACTCACCAAACTCATTCCTAGATACCTACCCAAGAGAAATGAATACATATGTCCACACAAAGACCTGTACATGAATGTTTGTAGTAGCATTATTCTTTAGCAAAAATATGGAACCAGTCCAATGTCCATCAAGTGGCAAATAGATAAACAAAATGTATGTATACAATGGAATACATTTAACAATGAAAATGAACAAAGTATTGATAAATGCTACAACATGGATGAATCTCAAAAAAATTATGCTAGGTGAAAAAAGCCAAATTGCAAAAGACTACTTATTTTATGATTCTGTTTATATGAAATGTCTAGAATAGGCAAATCTATAGAGACAGCTTAGTGGGTTGCCTGGTGTTGGGAGTGGAAACAGGGAATGATTGCTAATGAGTACGGGGCGATCTTTTAGCGTGATGGAAGTGTTCAAAACTGGATTGTGTTGATGATTGCACAACTGTATATTTACTAAAAATTATTAAATTGCATACTTAAAATGAGAAAATTTTATGGCATGTAAATTATACCTCAATAAAACTGTTAAAAAACATTAATTAACTAGAGATAGAAGGAAACTCATTAAAAGTATACACTAAAAACCTACAGCACATTTTTTAATGGTGAATCTTTAGAAGTTTGCTCTATAAAATCAGGAGGGAGAACATGCCCACTATGACCACTACTGTTTATTAATGTCATGGGGTCTGGGGGAGGCAGAGTACTAGTTGGTACAATAGGGAAAAAATATATACAGGGATTGGAAAGAAAAAGAAACAATATTATTTGCCAATGATATATCAGGGGTTGGCAGATTTTTTTCTGTAAAGGACCATGTAATAAATATTTTAGGCTTTGTATACTATGTATAGTCTCTGAGCAGTCATAGACATACATAAATAAGTGGGTGTGGCTGTGGCTATGTTCATATAATATGAACTTTCTTTATAAAACAGGTGGTGGGCCAGATTTGGCCTATGAGCCATAGTTTTCCAACCGCTGGTCTTATATAGAAAATCCTAGAAATTCTTCAGAGAAATTAGAATTAGTAAGAGCTAGCCAAGATTGCTAGATATAAATTATGGAAAACAGTATGGAGGTTCTAAAAATTTCAAAAACAGAACTACCTTACAATCTAGCAATCCTTCTGCTAGGTATTAATATATATCCAAAGGAAATTAAATCTGTATGTCAAACAGTTACCTGTACTCCCATGTTCATTGCAGCATTATTCACAATAGCCAAGATATGGACTCAACCTAAAGATCCATCAGTGCATGAATAGTTTTAAAAATGTGGTATATGGCCGGGCGCGGTGGCTCACGCCTGTAATCCTAGCACTCTGGGAGGCCGAGGCGGGCGGATTGCTCAAGGTCAGGAGTTCGAAACCAGCCTAAGTGAGACCCCGTCTCTACTAAAAATAGAAAGAAACTAATTGACCAACTAAAAAATATATATATACAAAAAATTAGCCGGGCATGGTGGCACATGCCTGTAGTACCAGCTACTCAGGAGGCTGAGGCAGGAGGATTGCTTGAGCCCAGGAGATTGAGGTTGCTGTGAGCTAGGCTGACGCCACGGCACTCACTCTAGCCTGGGCAACAAAGTGAGACTCTGTCTCAAAAAAAAAAAAAAAAAATGTATATGTACACAATGAAATATTAATACTATGCATCCTTTAAAAATGAAATCTTATAATTTGCAACAACATGGATGAACCAGGAGGACAGTATATTAAGTGAAATAAACCAGGCACAGAAAGACAAATATCGTTTATATGTGGAATCTAAAGAAATCAAACTCATAGAAGCAGAGAATAAAATGGTGGTTACCAGGGACTGGGGACAGGTGGGTGGGGTGCAGCATTGGGGAGAGGTTAGTCAAAGGATACAAATTTTCAGTTAGACAATAAGGAATAAGTTCAAGAGATTTATGTTGTACAACAATGTGTGACTATAGTTAATACCATTTTATTGTATATTTGAAATTTGCTAAAAATAGATTTTAAATGTTCTCACCATAAATATATAAGTATATGAAGTAATATATATATATAAAATAGCTTCATTTAGCCATTCTACAACATATACATATTTCAAAGCATCATGTTGTATACCATAAATATATATAATTTTTATCAATTAAAAATAAGGTAAAAAGTATTATTACAGGCCGGGCGCAGTGGCTCACACCTGTAATCCCAGTACTCTGGGAGGCCAAGGCAGGCGGATTACTCTAGGTCAGGAGTTTGAAACCAGCCTGAGCAAGAGCGACCTCGTCTCTACTATAAATAGAAAGAAATTAATTGGCCAACTAATATATATATAGAAAAAATTAGCCAGGCATGGTGACATGTGCCTGTAGTCCCAGCTACTTGGGAGGCTGAGGCAGAAGGATTGCTTGAGCCCAGGAGTTTGAGGTTGCTGTGAGCTAGGCTGACACCATGGCACTCTCTCTAGCCTAGGCAACAAAGCGACACTCTGTCTCAAAAAAAAAAAGTATTATTACATATAAGATCAAAATGTAAAAACAGTTCCTATATCATAAGAAATAATTTAAATTTTTAAATTTTTAAATTTAAATTATTATATAATTATATAATCATAATTAATTTATATTATTATATAAATTAAATATAAATTAATTTAATTATTAATAATTAATTTATTTAATTTTAAAAGTATATAATTTATATTATTTTTAAAAATATATAATTGGTGGCACTTGCCTGTAGTCCCAGCCACTCCAGAGGCTGAGGCAGTAAGATCGCTTGAGCCCAGGAGTTTGAGGTTGCTGTGAGCTAAGGTGATGCCATGGCACTCTAGACTGGGCAACAGAGTGAGACTGGGAAAAAAAAAAAAAACTTCATTTACGTCATTGTAAGATGTAAATAAAGTCTATAGATGAGAAGACTCCTCGAAAAGTACAGTAAGCAATTTTTTTTAAAAAAGGAATAAACTCATAAAGATGGATAAAGGAGAGGAAACAATTATAATAAAATTTTAGAAGTTGAAAAGCAGGTAGATAAATAGCAACTGACATAAACACTTTGACTTAATGAGTCCAGGAAAGCTAAATCCTAAGCTGGCAGTGAGGAAAAGTTAAGAATTTCAGACAAATTACAGAGAATGCTCAAAATATCATAGGAACTGACAACTTTGGGTACTCTGTAGTAGAAGAAGTAGCTAAAGTGAGGTTTCAAGTGAAAGATATTTAAGAACTTGTATCTCCTGAAACTATACCACTGTGCAGTTGACCTCCCATTTTAACAGAAGTTTTGAGTTTTATTCTCTAAAGCGGTGATCCTCAAACTTTTTAAACAGGTGGCCAGTTCACTGTTGCTCAGACCGTTGGGAGGCCATTGGAGAGTGTGGCGCAAATTCCACACATGTGCACTGTGGCACTGGGATGAGTTGGTTGCTAAGCATGACAGGCAGTGGCCGGCGGGATAAATGTCCTCAGCTGGCTGCATTTGGCCACGGGCTGTAGTTTGAGGACGCCTGCTCTAAAGAGTATAAAATAGAGAGCCTCTGTATTAGAAGATGGCAGACACAGTTAAGGGCTTGGGTACCTTACCAAAAGGTGACCATATGCACACTGAATATTGAATTGAGAATTCTTCAGCCATCTTCCAGTTGATGATCTGAAGATACTGTCAGTAGGACGCCCTCAAAAAAATGGCTTTACTGTATATAAGCTCAAGCCCTACCCTGCACTCAAAGTTCCCAGTCAGCTTTAGTTCCCCACTCTTAATTATGAGCAGACAGCCAAAGATAATCAGACTTTTGAGAAATCTTATAATATATAGACCCACAAAAATGGGGGAGGATTTTTGGAATGAACAGAGACTATATAGGGAAAAGAAAACTTAAATTTTTTTTAAAAAGCTATTAATACTCTGAGAGATTAGAAAAATACATTGTATGCTTAAAACAAAAATAGGATGCAGCAGAGGAGAAAAATAGAGGGGAGCCTTCTAAGGTACTGGTATTCTACTTGTTAACATGGGTGATAAATCATATGTGTTCATTTTTCTTTAAACTCTACATATTTTTATCTGTGTACTGTTCTATAGGTATGACATGGTTCATAATTTAAAAAATAACAAAAAAGGAAATAAAAGAGGAATAAAAATAGGCAAGGAATAAAAATCTACCAACAAAACCAGGCAGATTTGAAAAAGAGCCAAACAGAATTTAAAGAAGTAAAAAACTACAACTGTGGAAAAATTTTAAACTTAGGATGTGGCAAATAGCAGGTTATATTTGCTTTAATTTGCTTTATATAGCTTTAAAAAATAGATCAGAAGATAGATTTATTGAGAAGTTACCAAGAATACAACATGAAAATGGGCAGATAGAAAACATGAAAGCAGTTAAGAGATAAGGAGAGTCAAATATGAATGTTTCAAACATTTATTTGAAGCTGTAAAAGAATAGAGAAAAATGGATGGAAAGCAATGTTGGAATAATGACTGAGAATTTTCCAGATTATATGAATCTTAAGATTTAGAAAGTCAAATGAATCCCAATAAAGATAAAAGGAATCCAAATTGACGCATATCAGAGTGCAACTGCAGTACTCCAAAGGCAAAGAGAAGATCAGAGGGAAAAAATAAATAAATTATGCAGAGTATAGCCAGAAATGTTGGCTAACATTTCTAATCCAGTGCTGGGGAGACCCAGGCAGGAGGATCACTTGAGGCCAGGAGTTTGCAATCAGCCTAGGCAACATAGCGGGACCCTGTCTCTAAAACAATTTTTAAAAATTAGCTGGGTGTGGTAGCACACCCACCTGTAGTCCCAGCTACTGGGGAGAGTGAGGCAAGAGTTTGAGGCTGCAGTGAGCTATGATCATGCCACTGTGCTCCAGCCTAGGTGACAGAGCAAGACTTCATCTCTTAAAAAAAAAAAAAAAATTTATTCAAACTAATAGACTAATAGCAGACCTACAAATAATAACAATGGAAGCCAGAACTCAGTGGAATATTATCCTCAGTATTCAGAAATAATTATTGACTCAGGCCGGGCGTGGTGGCTCATGCCTGTAATCCTAGCTCTCTGGGAGGCCGAGGCGGGCAGATTGCTCGAGGTCAGGAGTTCGAAACCAGCCTGAGCAAGAGTGAGACCCCGTCTCTACTATAAAATAGAAAGAAATTAATTGGCCAACTAATATATATACAAAAAATTAGCCGGGCATGGTGGCCAATGCCTGTAGTCCCAGCTACTCGGGAGGCTGAGGCAGGAGGATTGCTTGAGCCAGGAGTTTGAGGTTGCTATGAGCTAGGCTGATGCCATGGCACTCACTCTAGCCTGGGCAACAATGCGAGACTCTGTCTCAAAAAAAAAAAAAAAATTATTGACTCAAAGTTACATGCTCAGCTAAACCTTTATTCAAAAAGAAGAGTAAAATAAAGATTTTCAGAACAATGGAAAAGAGTTTACCTCAATAAAGTCTCACTTAAAAAATTGTGAGGAATATATTTTCGTAAAGAAACGGGCTGGGCGAGGTGGCTCACGCCTGTAATCCTAGCACTCTGGGAGGCTGAGGTGGGCAGATTGCTCGAGGTCAGGAGTTCAAAACCAGCCTGAGCAAGAGTGAGACCCCGTCTCTACTATAAATAGAAAGAAATTAATTGGCCAACTAACATAAATAGAAAAAATTAGCCGGGCATGGTGGCACATGCCTGTAGTCCCAGCTACTCTGGAGGCTGAGGCAGAAGGATTGCCTGAGCCCAGAAGTTTGAGGTTGCTGTGAGCTAGGCTGACCCCATGGCACTCACTCTAGCCTGGCCAACAAAGCAAGACTCTGTCTCAAAAAAAAACAACAAAAAAGGCCGGGCGCTGTGGCTCACGCCTGTAATCCTAGCTCTTGGGAGGCCGAGGCGGGCGGATTGCTCAAGGTCAGGAGTTCAAAACCAGCCTGAGCAAGAGCGAGACCCCGTCTCTACTATAAATAGAAAGAAATTAATTGGCCAACTGATATATATATAAAAAATTAGCCGGGCATGGTGGCGCATGCCTGTAGTCCCAGCTACCCGGAGGTTGAGGCAGAAGGATCACTCGAGCCCAGGAGTTTGAGGTTGCTGTGAGCTAGGCTGACGCCACGGCACTCACTCTAGCCTGGGCAACAAAGCGAGACTCTGTCTCAAAAAAAAAAAAAACCCAGGATGATCTAAAAAGGAAAATTAGAGATGAAAGAAGGAATGGTGAGCAAAGAAATTGTTAAGCATGTATGTCAATTGAAATATACATTGACTATAAATTCTATTCTTTTAAACATTTGGAAATTTTACAACTTATTCTTTTAGTGTAGTACTCATGTTTTCATTCTACTTTTCTCATAGAATTATATACTGCTGTATTTTATACTTTAGTGGTCATTCATATCTGTAACAAAAATATGTACATAAACTGACATTAATTTTAAAAAGTTATTTCCTATGACTACAGAGCTATAAGTGTTCACTTTTTCTGGATTTAATTGTCATTACAATATTATTAGTCCACAATTGATTAAATAGCATGTATTATTTTAAATCTATTAACATAAGTAAAATTTTGTTGAAAAAAATGTCTCTTTTTGAAGTTTCAAATATTTTTAATTGATACATTGTGATTGTACACATTTATGGGGTACAGTTTGATCTTTTGATATGTATATGTTGTGTGATGATCAGATCAGGGTGTTTAGCATGACCATCACCTCATGCATTTATCATTTCTTTGTGATGAGGACATGCAAAAGTCACTCTTCTATTTTGTAATGTACTATATCTTACTGTTAACCATTGTCACCATGTTGTGCAATGGAACATGGAAACTTATTTTTCCTAATTGTAACTTTGTACTGGTTGACTGACCTTTCCCTATCCTCCTAAATTCTATTTTGAAGGGCAAAAAAAAATAAAAAAAAAAAATGCAACTCTCACTGACACTATGTAACTCTAGGTTTTGTTGGTTTGATTTCTTCTGTAGGTGTACAGAAGATGGGTGTCCACATAAGAAATTCTTCCATACACGTTTTCTCATGCGAATGAGATTAACACCAGATTGTTCAAAAATGTTGATTTCAACGTCCTCTGGTTATCTCTTAATTTTACATGATCTTGACTTAACCAAGTCTTTAGAAGTAGGCAGCTATCCCATTTTGAGAGCAAGAAGAACTACATCAAGTTCAGGTAAGCCTTTCTTTTTTTGATTAAAAAAAGATTTTTCTCAAGAATCTCAGACATAGGAATGGTATGTGTTTCTCTTCTGAAAATGATAGCAAGAAAAGGGGAAGAAAATTAAAAGGCATTCTATAGAAAGCTCAATGATAGCATTTTTTCCCAAGCAAGTATAATGATCTCTGTCTTTGATGTGGCATTAATTTGTGCCTCCATATCACAAATGGTCTAGGAAGAATAAATAACTCGAAAAATATTTTCTTTTAGTTTTCTGCTAACCGGGGATCCTTTATCAGTACTTCTGAATCATTAACTATCTAAAAAATTAGTGATGGCTCAAGGTAGTATCAGTCTTCTTAAGTCCTTCTGGAATCCAGCAGTTATAGCCAATATAGAATTTTAGTTTTAAGTCTATACTATATCCTAGACTTCCAGATGTCCAGATATAGGTAGCTGGTACCATCTTATCCCATGACCTAACACCTTCTTCCTAAAGCCCTGTTTCTTCTCCCATTGCTAATTCCATTAGACTTCAGTGAATTTAGGTTTCAGAAAAACTTAAGTATTATATTTTATCAATATTTTGTGATAAAAAGACTTTATTTCATCTACCTTTGGGAGTATGATGACTAGTTTGGGGACATACCCATCATTTATAATATTGTGTTTATGAACAAGAACCCAGAAAGAAAGACTTCAGCATTTGAAACACAGAATGTTCATAAATTGCTATTAAAAGGTAACTTTGAATGGTTGGAATCTTTCTCTGTGTACACAGGGCCACTTCTGAAGATTTTTTGGGGAAAGTGCAGGCATAATTGTACTGCAGTTGCCCAATTTAACTGCTAAAAGTAGAAATTTAAGTTTACAAACTTAATTGCAAACTAAATTACAAACTTAATTGCAAAAGCAAGTATAATGCTTTTAGATTTAGAATTGCCTTTTAAGTTAAAACACGATAATCAAGTTTAGTGTAATGAGAAATCATGCTTTATATGGTCTAGCTGGCCTATTTGACTCAACAAGCAAGGTTTTCAGTCTCCCAAGGGTAATTCTGATACTAAATAACATCACAGGAAATTAGATTTAATAAGAATTTGCGGCTGGGCGTGGTGGCTCACGCGTGTAATCCTAACACTTTGGGAGGCTGAGCCCAGGAGATTGAGGTTGCTGTGAGCCAGGCTGACGGCCGGGCGCGGTGGCTCACACCTGTAATCCTAGCACTCTGGGAGGCTGAGGTGGGCGGATCGTTCGAGGTCAGGAGTTTGAAACCAGCCTGAGCAACAGCGAGACCCCGTCTCTACTATAAATAGAAGAAATTAATTGACCAACTAATATATATAGAAAAAATTAGCCGGGCATGGTGGCACATGCCTGTAATCCCAACTACTCGGGATGCTGAGGCAGAAGGATTGCTTGAGCCTAGAAGTTTGAGGTTGCTGTGAGCTAGGCTGACGCCATGGCACTCACTCTAGCCTGGACAACAACGTGACACACTGTCTCAAAAAAAAAGAATTTGCAACAGAGGTGTGGGGCCACTAGAAAAGTGTAATGAAATAGAGATTGTTATTTGGAGTAATATATCAAACTCTACTATCTGATATTCATTTTATTTTTTCCACAGATTTCAATGTAAAGTTTTGAATTGCTTTTCAAAGAGTATTCACATTAACTAGGCACAGTGGTATGTGCCTATAGTCCCAGCTACTAGGGAGGCTAAGGTTGAGGTGGCAGGATCCCTTGAACCCAGGAGTTTGAGGCCAGCCTGGGCAACATAGTGAGACCCCCCTGCCCTGCCTCATCTCTTAAAAAAACAAAAAAGAGTATTTACATAATTTCAAGAGTGATAATAGAAATTTTTGGTATGCTTTAAAGAAGGATCTGTTCATATTCCCAGTAATGGGGCTGTTACTTAGACTCTATTCTAACATTAAACAACAGGCTTAAGAGCTTAGTTTTCATTGTCATTGAATTTTCTTGTTACATCTTAGTACAGAAATGATGGCGAACTAAAGATGCTCCTATGCTTATTTGGTTGTTTATTTTTATTTCACATAAGCAATTCTTTGGTATAAAATATTTTAGAAAAGGATTAGACCTTAGAACACTTCAAAGAGCCATCCTACCTTCCTCAGTCTTAATTATAGGTCAATTTTATGTGAGCATTATTTTGGATTTTAACAGTATGGTTCAAGCAGATAATAAAAAAGAGCAACTACTAGAATTATGCTAGGTTTACTGTCAGAATTTTTTTGTATTTTTAAGATTTGACTACTTCATCAAGTTCATCTGGTCCTAGAGTTTCTGGTTCACCTTGTCATCATAATGATTCCAATTCATCTGAGAAACACATGTCACGAGCCTCTCAAAGAGAAGGTAGGTTAAAAGTTGGATTTTATAATCTTGCAACAACAGAGCCCACCAAATAGCTTTCTTTGGTTTGGTTTTTATGTATAAAAATAAAAACCAGTAGAGATTAGGAAATTTCTTACCCCTCATTATTTTCATCATTTTTAAAAAGCTAACGGGAATATCTGGAGTTGAATAACTTGGGCTTAAATCTTTGGTGGAATTTGAGCTTTGGTTTTATTACCTGGACTTAGTTTGGTCTAGTTGGGAGAAAAGGTAACTTGGAAATGTAGATTTTAGTTAAGGTTGTTGGGAAAATTAAATGAGATTACACATGTGAAAGTGCTATATAAATATAAGGGATGAATTCTCAGGTGATTATGAAAGTCATCTGGTTCCTACCTGGTGGGCTTTTAGCTCTGCCATTTCTTTGCGCAATGCCTGACAGCCTCAGAGGGGTTGTGGGACAAAGTGTGAGCTACAATCTGGTGCACTCTGTATTTGCCAATTTTTCCCCATCCATTCTGGCAGAACTAGCTGCTCTGCCTATCTCTTCTACTTCCTAACTGAAATGCTTTCTACCTGTATGAATTCCATTCTACTGTTCCTTTTCATACCAATCCACATATAAGTTCTTGCAGTCTTTATTGTTTGTTCTCCTCTTTGTGAACTGAGTATTAAGGGCCAGATACGGATTTTTTTTTTTTTTTGTCATTTTAGAGATGTATATGTCTCTACCTCAGTATTTAGGGCAGAGACTAAACCTTAGACTTCTAATTTGTGTTTTCTTTCGGTAGTTTGGCCTGGTAGATGCTAGTTATCTTGCATGACTGCTTATGTTGGTAGAATAGTTTCTTTTTCTTTTTTTGAGACAGTCTCACTCTGTTGCCTGGGCTAGAGTGCCATGGCGTCAGCCTAGCTCACAGCAACCTCAAACTCCTGGGCTCAAGCAATTCTTCTGCCTCAGCCTCCCAAGTAGCTGGGACTACAGGCATGCGCCACTATGCCTGGCTAATTTTTCTATATATTTTTAGTTGGCCAATTAATTTCTTTCTATTTTTAGTAGAGATGGGATCTCGCTCTTGCTCATGTTGGTTTCAAACTCCTGACCTTGAGCGATCCGCCCGCCTCGGCCTCCCATAGTGCTAGGATTACAGGTATGAGCCACTGCGCCCAGGTGGTAGAATGGTTTGAGAGCCTTTTCTAACCTAACCTATGGCCTGTCCACTTTCTTTTGGATGTTGAAAACTGTGATGTTTCACTTTTAAGGTTAAAAACTCCTCCCCTTAAATTTAAAAATTTATGCCCGGAAGTATAACATTTCTCCTTTGATTTGTAGGAGAAACATCTTTTGCAGATTCTACCTTCTTCTACTTGGGTTATGGGAAACAAACCAAGGCTTCTAGTAATCATTGAGAAAAAATCTTTATTGATTGACTGTACCATCCACAAGATAAAGAAACTTAAGAAGAAAAGGATAGTTAACATGCTTGCTTGTTACTGACCAGTGGTAAACACAAATATAGCAATTTGTGTTGTATTATATTATATTAATTATTATATTATTATTATACAGCATAGATAGTTGGGAATAAGGAATGAGATAATAGATCAGGAGCCTAGGAAGAAAGAAAAAGAAAATTAGAGGGTGGAAAGAGAAGAAAAAGGTGAGAGAAAGTGGAATTTATAGGTGAAGTTGCTTTGAACGTTGGAAATTCTGGATCTTCAAGTGTCTGAGTATGTTAACACCATCCTTTGGCAGATATAATAGCTGGATAGAGCAGAGGCTTTCAGATTCATTTCAGCATTAGAACCCTATTTTTCACATGAAATCTTCTGTGGATTCTTAGGATGTAGCACAAATAAAATCAAAGTAGCTCTGGTTCAAGTAAAATTAGAGAGGCCCTTGATCTTCTAGTCTTCCTCACCCAATCTCTACCTCAACTCCAACACGGTTCTCACCTTTTGCCAGCTCCTAAGAACCTCCAAGGAGCACAGCTAGCAAATTGCTGCTTACCTATTTAGAACAGATTTCTTTTCTGCTTCTGTTACAGGTTTTCAAAATTAATTCTTACAATAAGAGTTTGTTTTTCTCTAAAATTATTAAAGTTCAGTCACATTTGAAATCATTATTTAGGCATAGTTTGGTTGTAACAGTGTTATTTAGAGCTTCACACGTTTTTGATAATGAAGTACTAATCTAAAGGGAATCTTTAAAAAGAAGACAACACATCTGCTTGAGAAGCAGTTCACAAAGGATCTGACAAGGGAGGTCATTACCTTCAAAGTAACTCCTTCCATAGTCAGAGAAGTATTGAAATATTTCTCTTGATATTAAATTTCTGAGCTGTTTTCTCACAATGTCTATGAAATTGGTTCTACACACTCCTGAGGGATATGACATACTCCCATTAATAACAGTGGTTTACTACAGTAGTCATTTTCATTGGAGGATAGGTAGAAGGAAATGATGGGACATAGTAGAGTCACCAAGAAAATATATGATGGGCAGTGTCTCCCATCCCTTGTTTTGACATGCTTCTATGTGAGGTATCCTCCTTCATCTCCAAAATTATAGGTCTATCATTATTTATAGTACTGTCTTGGGGGCCATAAGTCCTGATGCTTTTATCTACTTAAAGGCAATCCTCATGGCTTCCAAGTATCTGCTTCTCTGGACTAGAGAGCACCAGGTCCAGTGAGATGAGAATGGCTATCTTTACTTTTCTAGCTTCCTTCCATGTCACATAACTTTGATTCTAACTTAAATAAAGAACTTTCTGAGATGTAGATTCAAATCAAAAGGACCCCTAGTCAGCTTTTATGCCTTACCCTTAAATTGCTGGTGGTTCCTGCTGCAGAAACTTGTATTTTTTTAGTTCTAGTCATACCCTTTTCCCATATCCACCTCCAAAACTCACTCGCATACCATATTTTGGTGAGTACCATGTTCTTTTACATGTGGTAGCATAAGGGGCAGACTGAGGAATGAGGGCATGGTAGGTAACTGCTAGAAATCAAAACTTTGATGAATTGCCGTAGTCCTTTGATAATATAAATCCCACACCCTAATTTTGTATCTTAGGAGTTTCACCACGAAATAGTCTTGAAGTCTTAACCCCTGAAGTTCCTGGTGAGAGAGACCGTGGAAACTGCATCACATCCTTACAGCTGCATCCAAAAGGCTGGGCCACTCTTCTTCGGTGCTCAAGCAACACTGATGATCAGGAGGTACAACAGCAGTGCTCCTCCTTCAACAGGGTTCATTGGACAAATTGCCATTGCCATGTGTGCAGCCTTAGACTGATCGGTAGACACAGTCTCTGCCCTCAGGGGCACACTGTCAGAGATCCTCCTTCTCGACTCTCCTGTTTCTGTCCTCTTCTGCTTCATGTGGCATCTTTATCCCTTGTAAACTCTTCTTCCTACTCTCCTGCCTGGGTGTAGCAAGCTGGGAAGTACTTTAAAGGCCATGATCAGCTCAGATTGTGCCCAGCTTCTTAATTCTTGTCTCCTCTTTCTCACCCTTAAAAAACACAGCTCATGCCTATAGTCCCAACTACTTGGCAGGCTAAGAGGATCACTTGAGTCCAGGAATTCAAGACCAGTCTGGGTGATATAGCAAGACCCTGACTCTAAAAATCACCGAACACACACACAAGAAAAACTCCTTATATGGTAAACATGGGACTGAGATGTTTTCAGCTAAGCTGGCCAAAAGTGAGGTTTTGCTAAGCCAATTGGTATTATAATTTTCTTTTTTTAAAAACCAGGGAAACTCTGGGAAAGGAAGGGTCTATACTGATGACTAGGGGAAAAGGTCTTAAATGACTTTATGATTTTCCTCACTCTGGAAAGTAAGAGTCTTCCAAGGATCTCACTGGCTTTAGAGGACAGAACTAAAAAGAGAAGAAAGAGCCTTTGAATTGTACAGGGGAAGAGGTAAGGTACTCTACAACTTGGATGCACCCAGGAAGTTTTAAAATATCAGGATTGTTGTTGCCCTCAGAAAAGAGAATATATTACTACAAAAGTCACAGGCAGCTTCAGGGAACAAAAGGCTTTTGTTATAGCACAGAATAACCTAAGCTTAAGAAGATAAGAAGGTATGGGGCCTTCAAGTTTCATTAGTTGTGAGGAAGATAGCATTCATCTGATTGATTTCTTGCAATAATTCTGTGGCTTTGGCAATCTGTTGAGCTTTTTAAAAATAAGTAATATCTGTAGTACTGTTTCACCTCTGTAACCTTGGTTTGTCTTCCTTCTCTCCTCCCAGTGGACTTGTGTCTATGAATTCCAAGAAGGAGCTCCAGTGCGACCTGTCTCACCTCGCTGTTCTCTACGACTGACTCATTACATTGAAGAAGCCAATGTAGGCAGGGGTTACATCAAAGAACTTTGCTTCAGCCCTGATGGGCGAATGATTTCTTCCCCACATGGCTACGGGATTCGCTTGTTGGGATTTGACAAACAGTGCAGTGAACTTGTTGACTGTTTGCCCAAAGAAGCCAGCCCCCTGCGGGTGATCCGTTCTTTGTACTCTCATAAAGATGTGGTACTGACAACAAAGTTCTCTCCAACACATTGTCAGATTGCCTCAGGGTGCCTTAGTGGACGGGTTTCTTTGTATCAGCCAAAGTTTTAGGCACAACTTACATCAAATAAGGAACTTCTGGTGTTTGACTTATAAATTACTTCAATTTAGGTGAAGTATTTTCTTTTTAGAACATCTTATAAGTTTGGGTCAAGATCCTGGTTCTTATGGGTCCATGAACACACCTGTGACCTGAGTACTTGGTCATCCAGCATCATACAGGCATCTCCAAGTTAGACTCTATGCAGCGTCATCTTTTTCAGCATTCCTCTGCTCCTGCCGATCGGTGCCACTGAACTCCAATTCTTCTGGTTACTTTGCACGGTAGCTCTTGCCAAGTTCCTTTCTCTTGCGTGTGTGCACTCTCTCTTTTTGGTTTTTGATTTTGTGGACATTTGGCAGGAGTTTTGGTTGGGGTAGAAGAAACCCATGACACTAGAATTGAATACAACTCAGAAGTTTGATGTTGGCATATTGGTTTTTGAAAAGAAATTTCATCTTTACTTATTAGTATACTTGGCCTTTTAAGGTTGCTGTTATATTTCTCTATACTGAGCACAGATAATGGTGTTATTCTCATAATTGTTAAGATAGTCTTACACCAAAATGACTTTTAAGTTTCCTGTTAAAGTTATAAAATTTTTTCATCATGAGAGGGATTTTGTTGTGAAATTCTAGAAAAAAAATATTACCACCTCTCTTTGTAATTTACTTTACTTGTATGAATTTAAAATCTCTAGCATGTATCCTTACTTGGTATTTTGTTCCTATCAACAGCATTAGAAAGGAAAGGAGGGGAACGAATGGGCTTTGGACATTTCTATTATACAGAAAAGGATTTCTTTATTAGATTAACATAATATCTGGCCACAGAGTGATGAGAACAATGTGACTTAGATTTGCTGTGTTTTCTCTGCCAGATTATTTGAATCACACAGGATGATGTGTTAACAGTTTTGGGGTGGAGGGGCAATCAGGAGTAAAGAGGTGGAGGTCGACTCATCATTCTTCCCTGAGCCAGCTGTCACAAGCTCAGCTTTCTTACCCTTAGTGAGCGGAGAACTGCAGTCCTTCAAGCTGTTGTCATAACCATGGTAGTCAATGACTTGCATGTCAAGACTAAGTGCTGAGATGAAGACTTCTTTTTATGTTTTGTTATGAAACACAGCAAGTAGAAAGCATTAAGTAGGGGTTAAGCAGAAGGCTTGCTGCTCTTTTGAATAACAGCTTTCTTCCAGTCTCCTCCACAGTGTGTTTAGAGGGATTACTAGATTGACGGAGTGATTTAAGCCATGCACTAGCCTTGCTCTCTTAGGTCTCGTTCTCTTTAGGCCAGTGGTTCTCAAACATTAGGATACATTGTAATCATTGAAGAGCTGGTGAGAAATGCAGAAACTTTGGCCTCACCTTAGGAGATTCTGATTCAGCCAGGGAGAGGACAGGAATCTGAATTTTTAACTGGAATCCCAAGCAATCTTTATTCTGGTAGTCTCTGGATCACAGTTTGAAAAACACAACCTAAATCAGCAGTAATACTTCTCTACCTATCTGGTGCCTAACACAATTCCCAGAAGGTATTTAAATTATTTTAAAAATAATAAGCAAGTGAAATCAATAGAATATAACTTGGAATGGAATCAGTTGAATCATCTGACAAATGATAAAAGTTAATTGACTTGTTTAAGGTCACCCTGCAAAGTTAGTGGCAGAGCCAGGACTTGAATTCAAGTCTTCTAATTCCTTGCTCAGGGGAATTTCTACTGTATTATTCTGGCTGTTTTAAAAACGATGACTTATGGACACTTTGTCTTTAAGTTATATTATTGTGAATACTCTTAAACTGGCCAATAGATTGGGGGAAAAAAAAAAAGCATGGGAGTAGATGTTGAGAATGAACTTGTTGACTGTTTGCCCAAAGAAGCCAGCCATGGCTTCTTTGGGCAAAGAAGAAAAGTATTTAAAATCTTACAGAAATGTTTAAACACCCCAAACACAAGGCATTTCTTTGTAGGACCTACCAAACAACCATTCACACATGCAGAGGGTTATAGCTCACTTGGAACAATGTTGGCTCTAGGACAAATTCTTAAAATTAGATCATTTTACCACAGATGTTTAAAAAAGAAGAAATGTTTTTAGTCATGGAAAAAATTACCACAAAGCACAGTGAATACTTACATAATCTTGCCATAAACTTTGTAAAAAACATATATTTCAAAGAAAATATAGTTTTAGAGCTAAAAGTGTCCAGTGTTATCATTAAAAATAAGCTATCAATATATATTGATATTCAAAAGAAGATTCCATAAATTTTATCAATTTTGGAAAGAGTCCCATGTCAGATGCTGGACCCACAAGTTGGCCCAACTCAAAATTTAGCCAATTATTCTTTAACCACTATAGAGTACCTATCATGTGTCAAATAATGTACATACTTTACTACTAACCCTCACAAAAACCTTGCAAGGTAGGTAGCATGAGCCTCAGTTTTCTTTGGCGGTAATGGTCGGTCAGAAAAATTAAGTGACTTGCCTTAAGTTATAGAGCTGGCAGTAGGTAGCACTGGATTCAAACCCAGGGTTGTTGGTTTGTCTGCTTTAGTCCAAAGCCTGTGTGTGTACTGCTTTACCATTTTGCCCTTTAGTTTGTAAAGGATGGTAAACTGGCCTGCTAATTTATTTGGTGTCTTCTGGAAGTTTTTTATTACAGAGCTGGCTTACCTTCTGTACCATATGAAAGAACATTTACAAGATTGACAATTTCTGTGAGCATACCATAAACTCAGGGGCATATATACCATCCATTCTTAACTAAAAAAAACCTCAAGAAGAATAAGCAGCTACAAAATAGAAAAGAAAAATGGTGGAGAGACAGCCTTGTATTAAAATAGAGCCACACAGATGAGATTTAAAAATTAACAGCCAGCAAACTCAAAGGAACTTTTGTCCTTTTTGAGGTATGGTCATGATCAAGAAGTTATCAGGGAATTTTAATCAAGGAATTAAAGGTCATCAGGAATGCTATAGTACTGGAAGAATTTACATCTTACCATTTCAAAGTCCCATTTCACTTAGAATATAAAATCTAATGTTTTTTACTCTAAATTGTATTCAGTCATTTTTATTCATGATAACTGGTAAATGTATTATAATTTGTACTGTAGTATAATTGTTGGTAAATGTAGTACAAATTGTTCTCCTGTTTTAAAAAGTTTTCTGCAGAACAGTATATTTATGGCAATGCTATGTTGAATGAGTTAGGGATATAAAGTATACAGTCGTTCCTTATTTTCAACTGTGAAAATGAAGTGGCTAAAACAGAAGAGACTTCTATTTTAAAATGTCTTTTAAAAACGTATGTGAGTGGTCTTTTTTCTCAGAGGCCCAAAGCACACATATATTTTCTTATTTCTCCTTGTTATATCCCTGAGAAGAGACTATACCAAAAATTTTAGGAAAAGAGGCAAGAAAAAGGTAAATCATGTGTTCCCTGCTCCTGTGTCTAGAACCAAGATCATTTCATCTCATTGTTAAAATTGTATTCTCTAGAACGTGCAATACAGGGAAAACATTCTGAGAATCTCTTAGAAGCCTAGTGTTTCCCACACTTGTTAGATTATATGGTATTGGCATCCATAAGTATCTATTAAACTTATGTTTAGCAGGAGAAATAGTCTGATAACTTACTGATGACAATCTTCCCCATTTAATGACCAGCAGTCACTGAGTGCTATGAAAATTCACTCAGTAACACCTGTGTTGGTCATGAAGGAAACCACATATATGAATTTTTGGATAAAATTAATGTATATCTTTTAAGTGCCAAAATTTAAAACTTATATAATTATTTTTGATGCAAGTATTTCAGGTATGTGAACATACCTCCCTGCCTTCTTTTTCGACAGCATGTTCAGTATAACTAACTTTGTCATGATGAAAAGTTAAAGTTGTATTCATGTGTTATTACAAATATCCAGTGAGCTCTGATATAGGTAAAACACTTCATAAAATATAAAGGGCTATAACAAACATGAGTTATTACTATTATAAAGTGATTCCTTCAGCCCTGAGGTATATATAATTATTTGCCTCAGATTGCTGTTGGTTTGTAAAAATTTTTTTATTTCTGCTAAGTAGTTCGTTCTGTCTCCTCCGACACTATCCATATGCCTGCCTCTAACAGGCTCCCTACTTCCTTCTAATATGCTGTGTTCATCCTATGAGCTAGGATATGGGATAACCAAGCCTGTTCAGAGTGTCTCAATTAACAGCTAGACAAACTCTGGGTACACAGTCTTTGAGACAGCTCTTTTGGTTGCTTTTCACTTTTCTGACAGGTTCACAATGACCTTTTGGATAATATAAGCTCCCAGTTAAAGCCTAGGTTAGTGATTTTTTTTTTTTTGGTTGCAACTAAGTAGGATAGTACATACTAAGTAAGGATGCTGCTAGATTAAGGAATAAACAGCAATGTACCAAAGTACCACAAAGCAACAAAGGCTCTGGTTGTACAGGCATCTTTCATGTTTTTAAGAAAAAAAGAGGAAGAGTTCAGGAAAAAAAAAAAAAAATCCAGATAGACTTAAGAGTATTTTAGATGCGATTAAACTTTGTCAGTAACCATTAAAATATATGCTTAAATGATCATATGTTAGTACAAAGACACAGTTTAGTCTCATTGTAGAATAAGACTGTACTAAAATTTATACCCTAGTGGTGATTCTAAATGATGTCCTAAGAGATTCTCCCATTCAAATGAATAGAAATTATTATCAAAAGGAAAGGCTCAAAGTTACCTTTATGCTGCTCTCTTTTGTTGTAAATGAATTAGTGATAGAGATATAGGTGTTATCAAAAGCCCCAAGGAGCACATTTCACGTATACACACCTCCTATATGTATGTGTATATAAAAGTCATTACAAATGAAAATGTCACCCAGCGATAATAAAATAATTTTAAAATTTAAATCTGGTTCAAACACTTTAAAATAGGTAGAATTCTCAGTTTTCCTAAGTTTCTTCTTTATTTAGGTTTCATGATTTTTACATTAAAGGGGGAATATTTGAATTTTTAAAAAAATTTCACTGCATCTTCTATTTCCCAACTATGCTTTCTGGTAAATTTTAGATTCACATTTTCAGGAAAATTGGAGTGTTCCAGATAATATACTAGATACCCAGAAAGTTCTCTCTGTAGGTTCTGAGGTATTGTAAATTCTTATGCTAGACTGTAAGCTCCTTGAGGGCAGGGACTATCTTATTTATTCTTGTATCCCCAGTGCCTGGTATAGGACCTGAGACAGAGTAGTTGTTCAATAAATATTTGTTGAATGAATTAAATGAACCTTCACCATAAGTGGTCTCAAGCACCCATGAAGCCAGAATGCAGTGTGTAAATTATTCAGTACTAGAGGAATCCAGCATTTATTATTATAATTAACAGACTGTATTCATCAGGGTAAGATTTGTTCTGACCATAAGCAACCAAGCATTTCTCATTGATTTGGAAAACTGCAAGTTACAACTCAATTTTTTTTTTTTTTTTTTTTTTTTTTGAGACAGAGTCTCGCTTTGTTGCACAGGCTAGAGTGAGTGCTGTGGCGTCAGCCTAGCTCACAGCAACCTCAAACTCCTGGGCTCAAGCAATCCTTCTGCCTCAGCCTCCCGAGTAGCTGGGACTACAGGCATGCGCCACCACGCCCGGCTAATTTTATATATATATATTAGTTGGCCAATTAATTTCTTTCTATTTATAGTAGAGACGGGGTCTTGCTCTTGCTCAGGCTGGTTTCGAACTCCTGACCTCGAGCAATCCGCCCGCCTCGGCCTCCCAGAGTGCTAGGATTACAGGCTTGAGCCACCGCGCCCGGCCATACAACTCAATTTTTCATTCAACAAACATTTGAATGCCTAGTCTACTATATTTCTAGGGATTCAAGGGACAAAGATAACTAAGGTCTTCATATTCCACAGCTGCAGTTGAAGTAGACTTTGAGTGCTGGCTTTATGGGTGTTGGACATGTGCAGTTATATAGTGGCCCACACTTAGCAAGGCCCCATGTTTGTTTTACTGCTCTGTTAGAGCCATCTTGAAATCCTTAAATTTTTAAACAAGGGGCCTGCATTTTTATTTTGCACTGGGCTTGCAAATTATGTGGCTGGTCCTGCTTAGATGTTATAATTTTAACATGATGGAAACAAAATAATAAAAGTTACAGTAACTTTTACTTACTTTCTAATGAAGATATTTCCATTCATTGAAAACTAGCTATAAAGGAGATGGTTTAGTAAAATAACTAAAAATTCTAAAATTAAAACAAAACTACCTCCCACAGATTTTTTTGACATTTCAGATATTCTTCATTTCAGAATTAGTAAAGCTTTCAAAAAATGTAATTGGCTTTTACATTTTCAATTGAATTGTTTTCAGTCTTTCACGTAGAAGAATGTAGAGTTGTAGGTGAGTTTATTTTATCTATATATATATACGTACATAAAATTTTAAGGTTTTAATAAACCTTTATATTATATACCACTGAATATTTGGTATAAATCTACCTCATAATGTGCTCTTAAAAATAAATGCTACTTTGAAACATTTGACCTGTTTAAAAGGTTGATGGCAAACTTGCCTTTAGTTGTAGTTTGAAAATTTTTGTTTAAACTACCTATGTGTGCATTTTTAAACCAGAATCAAGCACAAGGCTATGACAGAGGCAGTAGTTTGCTGGGTTTTGTTAGTGATATTCTAAACTTTTTTTTTTTTTGAGACAGAGTTTCACTTTGTTGCCTGGGCTAGAGTGCCATGGCATCAGCCTAGCTCACAGCAACCTCAAACTCCTGGGCTCAAGCAATCCTTCTGCCTCAGCCTCCTGAGTAGCTGGGACTACAGGCATGCGCCACCATACCCAGCTAATTTTTTCTGTATATTTTTAGTTGAGCAATTAATTTCTTTCTATTTTTACTAGATATGGGGTCTCACTCTTGCTCAGGCTGGTTTCAAACTCCTGACCTTGAGTGATCCTCCTACCTCAGCCTCCCAGAGTGGTAGGATTACAGGCATGAGCCACTGCTCTCTGCCCTAAACTTTTTTTTTTTTTTAATTTTTTTATTTTTAACTAGTTCAACCTCTGTGGAATGCCCTAAACTTTTTTAATCATGCAACTCCTATCAGAAAAAATATAAGAAGGCACTCCAAAATTTGATTATTTATAAATGATAGAGATACTATTACAGTGATCTGTTATGTACATTATAAAACATACAGAGAGGAAAAAGGAAAAAAAGATAAGATATTTAAAATTAAAGTTAAGTGTCTTCCTGGACTTCCAGGGATAAACTTTGCTTCAGCTGGTTTATACACATTTCATTTTGGGAAAGCCGCTATCTGAAACAAAGAATTGGCATTTTACACTAAAAACACATTTACTAAGATCACATTCATTCACATGTGTTCACTAATATTCAATGGTCTGGCCACTTATAAGTTAATTTGGTATGAACCAGGTTTTGTAGAGTTTTAAAATTTAGTTCTTTATTCAGTAAAAATTGCATGTATATCAACAGGAAGCAACTTGATAAATTTTTACTTTTGGTTTTCAAGCTGTATAGTGATTGGGTCTTATATAGATAAACTTAGAACATGCTTTTTCACAGTGTTCCCTAGAATAACATTTTCTTGTTGTATTATTTAACAGTGTGATTGATGGATTATTTAACAGTGTGATTGATGGTTCATTTGACCATATTCATCTACCAGAATAAGGATAATAATATTTGAGACACTCATTTTTGGGCTAAGTCATTGGGGATAAAATAGTGAATCCCTTTCAATTCAGGTTATTTTATGAAATTAATCATTTAGATAAACTGATTTAACTAACTGTAGCAGTAATTACCACTATTTCTGTTATCTCTATTACTGACATATTTTGGGCTATTTAAAACTATATTTTTTAATTGAAAAGGAAGTGATTATTTGGCATGCATTAATATAAAGGAATTAACAGTGTATATTAGTTTTCTATTATTGCTATAATAAGTTACCATAAACTTGTAACTTTATGGTATATTAAATTTATGTTACAGTTCTGGAGATCTAAAATGGGTCTCACTGGACTAAAGTCAGGCTGTCAGCAGGGCTGTGTTTCCTCTGGGGGCTTAAGGGCAGAGTCCATTTCCTTGCCACCTTTTCTGGCATCTGTATCCTCGCTGCCTATATTTCTGGCGGCCTGTATCCTTGGCTCATTGCCCCTTCCTCCTTCAAAGCCAGCAGCATATCATCTTCTTTCTTTCTCTGACTCTGACACTTACTGTCCTGCCTCCCTCTTTTATTTACAATGACCTTTGTGATTATTAGGCCCACTGCATAATCCAGGATAATCTCTCCATTTCAAAGTGAGCTGACTAATCAGCAAACTTAATTACACTTACAACCTTAATTATCTCTTTGCCCTGTAATATCACATAGTCACAAGTTCTGGGTATTAATGACATGGACATCTTTGGGCAAGCTATTATTCTGCTTGCTTTCTGTGTGCTGAGTACTATGGGTACTAGGCTTAGTGCTTAGAGCATTGGGTACTAGGCTTAGTGCTTCACAGGCATTATTTAATCCTTAAAGCATTCTTATGAGGTGGGGACTGTTGTTATTACCATTTTACAGAGGAAGAAACTAAGGCTTGGAGAGATTAATTTACTTAAACTCATAAACCTACTAAGTTTCAGAATTAGACTCATGCCCATTTCTGTCTGACTTCATGGCCTAACTTCAATTGCTATACTGCTTTGGTAATTCAGTAAGAAAATGTTCACTGAATACAAACTGCACACAACGTAGAACATTGTGATTATAGATTGTCATACTCTAAGAGAAATGTATTGCAGCTTTACTCTATAATTAGGTAAAAATTCTTCTAATACCAATGTGACAAAGTTGAAAAGGTGTTGTTTATGTGTTTAGGGCCAGTGATGTTTTTAGAGTTGTCTTATAACACGTAAGTGCTTTTCTCCCCTAGATCTTTTTCTACTAGGGGTTAGCTATTTGGGTTTATAGTTCTTATATGCTACTTTTAAAACTAATAACTATTAAGGATATCAGTTTGAAACAGGAATTAATATCATGACACATATGTACATTTATGGAACATTACGTACAGTTAGTTAGTTGCTGCATCTCAAAAACTACATACTGGACTGAAAAAAATCCATGATATTATCAAAGGGCAAAGATAAGCAAGCTTAAACCTTGTTAAGGTTTAGCACTTCCAGAGAGCCACATTCTTAGGTTTTGATTTTGATCTGATTAGCTTCACCTAGGAAACTCATACTCATAAATATTCTTTCCACAATCCTGGGATAATCGTAGGATTATCTGGTCCCAGATGGGATAACTGTGGATGTATTAAGAGAAGTCATCAGTTATCAATGGTTATCTTGTGTGATGGATGAGAAGTGTATCAACCCTCTCTGGCAGTACTTCCCAGTGAGTCTCTTGGGCAGAGACAGACTAGACATTTGCATTTGTATCCTGGGCCATCTTAGGCCTTGGTATCAGTTTCTCCTCCCTGCCTACCCCCACTAGTATAGGGGCACTCTAAATGATGGGCTAGTACTCTTGGGCCAGAAGCAGCTTAACCATTGTCCTCTCACTAAGTATTAGAAGCACCTGCTATAATACCACATTCATTAGCTCTGACTTTATCCTAGTTGTGGAGTGTAATTCTCATTCTTTGGAGAGTCTTTATGCTATCCCTTGCCTTATTGTACTCCACCCTCTTTTAGGAAAATCTGAGTTTTCTTTTCCTAACAACCACTGGTCCTGTCCACTGAGTTTCCCTCCAGTCTCCTTCCTTCTAGTAGAGGACATGAAAAGTGGTGCTCAAACTCTAGCATGTATTAGAAGCACCTGGAAGATTGATTAAACTACAGATTTCTGGGTCCATAGCCAGAGTTTCTGATTTTGTAGGTCTGTGGTGGGAGCCCCAGCTTTGCATTTTCAGTCAGTTCTCAGCTGATGCTATGGGTCTAGAGACCACAGTTTGAGAACCATGGATATATAAAATGCAGTTAGGGTTTGGATTTTTCAAGGATGACAGATCCATGGATCTCTGTGTAGATAATGGGAGTCCATTTAAAGAACATCTTGACTTTTTGAGGTTAATATTGTGGGTGGACAACAATGTGTTCCATCAGCTACATCATTCTTAGTACATTATCAGATTTGTACTTCTTCATCTGGAGCTAAGGTTGCCCTAATTTAATATGAATTATCAAGGTAAGATCATCTTACCTTCTCAGGGACAGGAACAGGTCTAGTGCTGTGTGGGTCATCTTCTAGCCCAAAAAGAAGAGAGCTGCTACAGAAATACTCCCTGGTGTGAGCTATAAATAGCTGCAACTGTTGCTAATATTAACAATAAATCTACTACATCTGTTGGTGAGGCAACCCTCCCCAAACCCCCACCCCCCATACAATAAATACAGAAAAGGAAAATGAAACCTTAACCAGGGCATACACAACTCAAAACATTTTTTAACCTTTTTTAAAAGTTGTTTTAAAAAATTATTTCCCTGAAATTCATTTAAATTATGGGTACACTAGACTGCTGTGTTGACATTACTTATAAAAGCCCTTCTCTACAAAAGATTTGTTTTTGTCAGGGTAAAATGAAGGATCCAAATTTCATTGTGAAAGGATTACTTTTTCAAAGTTAAATACAAACTATCAAATCTGTTCTGAATACATTGTATTTATTCTTACGCAGTTATTACCTATATAGTTTTCTCTTACATACTTAATAAATGTATGTAATTAAAAGAAGGATTTCCTGACATTTATTGAAAGTTGTAGTGTATGGCAGAAGGATCATAATCCCTGCCGTGGGGTCCCTGCTAGTTGGGAGGTGGGTAGACTCCTCATCTCTGGGGCAATCTTAAGAAAGAGTAAGGTTGAAAGATTAGCTTCTGTTTTAGCCACCAGCCCTATCACAATCTGTAGGGGATAATCTGGGCCTGGGGTCAGGGAACTGCCGTGTCATTTATACTTAGTGGGGAAGATCAGTAAATCCCTATGCCACAAGCTGTGTTCCCGTCTAGCAAGGATTTCATTAGTGTTCTATAACTTCATAGCCATCTGAGAATAACTAGCATTCTAAAAGAAGAAAACTGTCTTTTCCCAACATTTTGTTATGAAAATGTTCAAACATAGCAAAATTAAAGAAATTTTTACAGTGAACATCATTTACCAATATTCTGATAACATTTTACTGTGCTTATTTTATCACTTATCTAATAATAGTCTACCCATCCATAATTTTTGATGCATTTTGAATAAATTGCTGGCATCTGTACCCATCCTTCTAAAATTCCTCAAGATACATATCATTAACTAGAGTTCAGTATTTTTCATTTTGTTGTAAAATTTACTTACAATGAACTAGACATACATTAACTGTATATTAGCTAAATTTATTCAAATGTATACACAAAACCCAAACTCCCATCAAGATGCAGAGTGTTGCTATCACCTGGCAAGTTCCTTCCTGCCTCCTCCCAGTCAACCTCTGCTCCACACTCAGAGACAACCACTGTTTTTTGTTTTCTCTGCTACAGATTTGCCTCTTCTAGAACTTAACATAAATGGAATCATACATTATGTATTCCCCCAATAATTTTCAAAAGAAATTCCTAGGAAAAGCGCCTCAGAAGCAGGGCTAACAATAATGATAAAGACAACGTCAGGGATCAGCTTACGATGCAGTCATTGAACAGATCTTTATCGTGAGAACCTCTAGTCTGTGGATACAAAGCTCTGTAAGACAGTCGCTGCCCTCAAGGAGATCACACTGTCCCAGAGGATACAGCACAAATATCACAGAGATAGAGCCAGGCAAGAGATGGTCATCACATTCCAAAGAAGGGGATCTAAAATCCAGCTTGGGAGGCAGTGGGGGAACCCAGAAACATTCAAATTTTTACTTTGGAAGTTGTCTCAGGCAGCCAGTGTTCTATATTTTCTGTAAGTCTAGAACCTCATAACTCAAAATGATTTGTCCTAAAAGAGCAGTTTTACAACACTAAGCAGATATAAATCAAATCTGTTAAAATAAATGAGGAAGAAACTGTAAAATGCACTAATTGAAATTATTAGGGATTCTGTTTTCCTCTAGTTTGAGTTGATGTAAACTCAAATATATTGGTATAGTTCCCAAACAAAAACATCCTTTCCTGTTCTTGGACTGCAAGCGATAGAAGCTTTCAAGAGCTCCAAATAGCAGCAGCAAACTTTTAATATTCTTGGACTTCACCTTGGCTTTCTCAAGGCATAGCAAACCTTGTTTCCCATATGTACCTGCTTTTCCCTACTCTGTCTTTCTCAAAACTGTGTTGCTGTTATTCAGTGGGAAGTGAGATGTGGAGAGACCCAGGAAACCTGGAAGTTTATTTAGTCACTTTGTTTTCCAGAAAAGTCTGAAAGGGCTAGGAAAATTCTGAAGTTTCTTTTGCTCAAGGGAAAGGAGAAAGCTACTTACTATAAACCACCTATTATTATAGATATGATGACCCTTAAAAGAGAAATAGTTTCTTTTTCCTAGTATTATCTGAAACAAATAGGTAGCATCTCGTAACCACATGCATTTTTTTTTGTTAGTGTACTCTACATCAGGAGCAAGGAACTGCTTAATAGAGTAGCTGAACTGAGTTTGTTTCATTTCTGTCACTGATGACGGGTAAAGCAGGTATAGAGGTGGTTTGCCCTAAAACAATTAAAACAAGTCACTGCCTTCATGACACTTCTAACAGTCACAAAGCAGCAGTCAATGACTATTTTAAAGAATACTTTCTTCTTGCCCTTCTCAGTCAACTTTGTTCAATTGAGGTCCACAATTCAGAAACAGCACCAAAAGGGTTAAGAAAAATGGAGTGCCTGTACATTCTAATCCTGACTCATGCACACATACTTTATCTCCAATTGGCTAGACATTTCTCAGCGTAAAGGATAGCTGACAGTGTTTGGAAGTTAAAGGAGAAAATAAAGAACATTCTCATCAATCGTGTAGCTCACATTGTGGACCAAATGTTTGTGTCCTCCCACAATTCATGTGTTGAAGCCCTAACCTACAATGTTTTGGTATTTGGAGGCGGGGCCATTGGGAGGTATAATGAGGATTAGATGAGGTCATGAAGGGGGGGGCCCTATGATGGGATTAGTGACCTTATAAATAAAAGGAAGAGACTAGAGCTCTCTCTACTGTGAGGATACAGCAAGAAGACTGACCTCTGCAAACCAGGAAGAGGGCCCTCACCAGGAGCCAAATCTGCTGGCTCCTTAATCTTAGACTTCCCAGCCTCCAGAACTGTCAGAACTAAGTGTCTGTTGTTTAAGCCACCCAGTCTATGGTATGTTGATATGGCAGCCTCAGCTAAGACAGTTCATTCAGTACCTTGAGATCAGTGTAAAAATTACCTTTTCCTTAAAGAACCTGTATGATCCAACAAGAAAGGTCAGATGGGATATTCCAGAATGCTGTGATCCTGAATATCCATGTTGTTAGGCTTACATAATTCACCTTCCCCAAATTGCCATGCAAACTTCCTATAAAAACCACCACTCTCGGCCGGGCACAGTGGCTCACGCCTGTAATCCTAGCACTCTGGGAGGCCGAGGAGGGCGGATTACTCAATGTCAGGAGTTCAAAACCAGCCTGAGCAAGAGCGAGACCCGTCTCTACTATAAATAGAAATTAATTGGCCAACTAATATCTATAGAAAAAATCAGCTGAGCATGGTGCTGCATGCCTGTAGTCCCAGCTACTCGGGAGGCTGAGGCAGCAGGATCACTTGAGCCCAGGAGTTTGAGGTTGCTGTGAGCTAAGCTGATGCCATGGCACTCATTCTAGCCTGGGCAACAAAGCGAGACTCTGACTCAAAAAAAACAAAAACAAAAACAAAAAACTACCACTCTCCTCTTCCTAGGGGTGTGTTAGGCACGTAGCCTTTGCCAGACCCCTAAGGAGATAAAGGAATGGAATGCAAGAGGGGAACTTATTTCCTTAGCCCTCCTGAGGAAAAACCCTCTGTAAAACACAAGCCTCTCCCCTCCTCAGCTTGGATGCTCTTTTCTGCCTCCACCCATCTGCACCCAGATGCTCAAATAAACAGCATTTTGCTCCACATGAGGCTTTGTGTGTCTCCCTCTTGGCGCCAGACCTAACACGGGTCCCCACATTCCTTTTCAGAGGGGGCAGAGTCTATGTTGCCCCGGCTTAACTTGAACTCCTAGGCTCAAGCGATCTTCACACTGCAGCCTGCCTGGTAGCTGGGACTACACGCATACCACCATGACCCACTTTGATTCATTCTTTTTTTTTTTGAGACAGAGTCTCACTTTGTTGCCCAGGCTAGAGTGAGTGCTGTGGCGTCAGCCTAGCTCACAGCAACCTCAAACTCCTGGGCTCAAGTGATCCTCCTGCCTCAGCCTCCCAAGTAGCTGGGACTACAGGCATGCACCACCATGCCTGGCTAATTTTTTCTATGTATATTAGTTGGCCAACTAATTTCTTTTTTATTTATAGTAGAGACAAGGTCTCGCTCTTGCTCAGGCTGGTTTCGAACTCCTGACCTTGAGCAATCCGCCCGCCTCGGCTTCCCAGAGTGCTAGGATTACAGGCATGAGCCACCTCGCCCGGCCTGATTCATTCTTTTTTTTTTTTTTTTTTTTTGAGACAGAGTCTCACTTTGTTGCCCAGGCTAGAGTGAGTGCCATGGCGTCAGCCTAGCTCACAGCAACCTCAAACTCCTGGGCTCAAGCAATCCTCCTGCCTCAGCCTCCCAAGTAGCTGGGACTACAGCCATGTGCCACCATGCTCGGCTAATTTTTTCTATATACGTATTAGTTGGCCAATTAATTTATTTCTATTTATAGTAGAGACAGGGTCTCGCTCTTGCTCAGGCTGGTTTCAAACTCTTGACCTTGAGCAATCCGCCCGCCTCGGCCTCCCAGAGTGCTAGGATTACAGGCGTGAGCCACCGCGCCCGGCCTCTGATTCATTCTTAATACCAGACATCTACCAGATGTCAAGCGCTAGAAACAGTGGAAACTAGAGCAAAGTCCCTGCCTTATAGAACTGGCATTCTAAAGGGGTATCAAATAATCACAACATAATTAAAAGGTAAGTGCTGGCCGGGCGCTGTGGCTCACGCCTGTAATCCTAGCTCTTGGGAGGCCGAGGCGGGCGGATTGCTCAAGGTCAGGAGTTCAAAACCAGCCTGAGCAAGAGCGAGACCCCGTCTCTACCATAAATAGAAAGAAATTAATTGGCCAACTGATATATATATAAAAAATTAGCCGGGCATGGTGGCGCATGCCTGTAGTCCCAGCTACCCGGGAGGCTGAGGCAGAAGGATCACTCAAGCCCAGGAGTTTGAGGTTGCTGTGAGCTAGGCTGACGCCACGGCACTCACTCTAGCCTGGGCAACAAAGCGAGACTCTGTCTCAAAAAAAAAAAAAAAAGGTAAGTGTTATGAAAAATAGGAACATGATACGAGCCTGTAACATGGAGAACCAACTTAGTTCTGAAGGCGTGAGCCAGCTTCCCTGAAGAAGTGGCACTGGAATTGAGATCTGAAGGACTCAGTAGGAATTCATAAATGAAGTACGGAAGGGCAGCATTCAGGGCAGGAGAATCTGCACGGGTAGAGGCTAGGAGCAGAGGTGAGTATAGCATGCCCCAAGTAATTCGAAATGCTGGTGGCTGGAGTACAGAGACTGAGAGGGCAGTTTTAGCAGATTAGAGGAAGGGAGGCAAGGGCTGGATCATCCTGCACCTTGTAGGCCATGGCATGGTGTTTGGTTTTTATGGTAAAGGAAAGTAAAGGCATTTATTGAAGAAAGTGACATTTTTAAAAATTACTGGCAATATGAAGAATAGATTGAAGGGAAACAAGAATCTAGATAGATCCTATTTACCTCTCAATTTCTATACCAGAATCATTTATGTTCACTGGGGGGAAGGAAAAAAGTTCCCGCATTGGAAAATGGATTAAGATGGGAGCCAGGCTCTTGGAAACTGGGAATACACTGCAGCTGGGCAGAGCAGCCCAGGGCCCTGTCTGGTCACACCTGCTGCCTCACTGCAGAGGTCTAGACCTCTGTAATGGGCAAGTTAAAATGACATTTCTTCAGATATGATTAAATGCCCCATTTAAAGTTCAAGATTTACATCTGTATGATAGACTTCTATCCCAAACCGGAATTTTAGAAGCAACATATGGCAACTGCTCCCGTATCTTGCCATCACCTATCAGGCAACCTCAACTGTCACTAGAGACAAGGAGCAAGCTAATATTTGACATACACACCAACAGTGTAGCAAATGTAACTTCACTCTTCTAACCAATTAGCTATAACACAAAGGAGCAGCTATGAAGGCAAAAGTAGATATTTAAAAACAAAAAAAACCCCTGAAAAACTGAAAAGCACAAACATCCAAACCATTTATCTTGGAGGTAATCTCTAATAGTGACACTATTACAACAAAAATTACCGATAACCTGAATTTACCAAGAAAGTTTATACTCAGTAAGGAAAAATTTATTACACTTGAGGAAAATCTTTAAAAAACAAAATGCTTTGCAGTTAAACTATCTGGAAAATAAAACTTATGTGGAACCCCTCTTGACCAAACAAGACGGATAAATGAAGGATTGTTTTACCTGCAAAGTCCTCAGATCAGTTGTTAGAAGTCAAGGTAGTGTGCTAAATGTTTGTCAATAAAAGACTAATAGATTAACCTACTGCAGAAAGGAAAGTGCTAGTAATAAGAAACTACCCAACCACAACAGTAGACCAAATAGGATGGGTTTAAAAAACTTTATTCCAAACAATTACCCAAAAGTATGTTAACTCTGAAACATTTAACAGATTTCACTTAACTCAGTCACAAAACTCAAAATATTAAACAAAAATAGCTTTATGTGCTTAACTACTTTTAAAAATGAAATTTTAAGAGGAAACATGTAGACACTCCCATATAATTTGGGAACCATTAAGCAACAAATATTAAGCAAAAAGCACTAAAAACTAAAAATTCTCAAATTTCGAGAGAATGCCTGTTCAAGTCTTTGATATGCATTTATTTGCACATGAGAAAACAAATATTTTAAAAGAAACCAGATTTGAGTGCTTACCCTTTCTTCACATAATCTGTCCACCCTTCATTTTATGACTGCATACCCCTCACTCTACCATACTTCTTAGTTCAACATGATTGGCTTCACTGAAGTAAGCCCTATAGATCCCATTTCATATATCCCATCTACTGCCATCATTCCCTTACATGTTTGCACAGCCTTATACCAAGTATCACCATTGTAATTGAGCTGGGGAACTTCAGGTATCCAAAGGCAACTATATATACACAATAGTGTTTATTGCACAGTTCACAATATGTAGCAGGTGATTACAGAGCCAACCATATTAAGATGTGTATCAATCAACTATTTAGACAAAAATATCAACTTCATCTCTAAGCACAAATGAAACAAAGACACAAATATGCCACCATATAAAGGTTGTGTTTATTCTGTGGTGCAGTCCTGAAGGCTCATACCACTCTAACCATGTCAAATACAGAATCTATAATATTTCTGGTGGCATCAGACAAAAAGTATGACACAGAAGTGTCTTGCGCTCATGAGCTGTTTGTGCCACATATGTAACAGAAAGGCCACTTTTAAAGCTTTTCAGATAGTTATTCAATCATGTTTGCCTTTTCAAAATTATTACCACAGTAGTTCACACTGAAGGTAAAAACAATAGTTAGAATTTCTTAACAATTTTGACTTAAAGTTCAAAGTTGTTGGTTACAAGTTCTGTTCAATTGTTTTGTCAAATTTAAGAAGTCTATAGGACAACACAAAACCATCTCTGGTAATGTATTTGCAGTTTGGTCTTCAAAAGCTGTAAAAAGTAACAAATAAAAAAAATACTGAGTTAAAACGATTAAAAATATTTACTAATAATTGTTTTCTAAATGCCACTTATTTGAGACAGCAGAAACCAAAGCCTTTTCCTTAGAATTCTCACTTCACTTATATTTCACAAAAGTGCTTTAGAACTTAGATTTCTACCACCTGCATGGAGTGTAAAGACAGAAGCAAGCCCAGCAGAAAGAAGGCCCAATGGAGTCCACTCCAGGCTAGTTCACCTGAGGAGCTAGACATGCCCGTGAGTGCTCAGGGGCACACATGTGAAGGGGGGTAGCGAGTCAGGCACCAAGGTGTCTTCTTCGTTTCTGAAACTCAATTCCCTTCAAATCCTAACTCTGTAATAGGCCAAAGGATGCTACTCACATTTATTTGGTGTCAAATTCTTTTTTCTGAAATCCTTACATCTGCACCTTAAATCATCTAAAATAAACTACTATATCCGGCAAAACATTATCAAACAGAGCTGCTATTTAGCTTCCTTACTGTCTAGCTCTAAGCTAATGCTTAATATGCCTCCTAATCCTTTACGGTTGGAAGAAGGATCTTCACTTTACTTAACCAGTCATACTGCATTTAGAGGTAAACAGTGTTTTTGGACTATTTGCCCAGAAATTTCGAGTAAACTACCAGTTGAGGCTCTGAGTTTATTTTGGTAAGAGCACATATTCACATGCAATTACCCAGAAAGATGAAAAACTAGTTAGTAAGAAACCTACCTACTGTCATGTCAGAAGCTGGAAAACAATCTTAACTACACAGTATTTACAGATTGGGGCTATTAAAGGATTCATAAACCACTTTTCCAGGCTATTTCTTATACTTCATTAGTTATTAAACTGGTGTATGAGTCACTTTGCCTTATCTTGAAAAGATATCTTAATATTTTCTGATTTTGACAATTAAGTTTTTGTTAACTATGGGATGAGTATGTGATCTGGCTATTATCACTTCTAGAATACAAAATAACCCTTTAAATGTCTGTGGAGCATATGCTCTCAAACTGTCTTATTATTTAAATGACACAATGGTAAACTGGGTTCCCAAAAATGTCAAAATCCTAAGAAGTCTTTATTTCCAAGAGTAAAATAAAAGATAGCTAATAATGTGGAGTGAAAGCTATCCTGAGCCTTTTACCCCTCCCTAACATTTAGAAACTGGGGGGAATCTAGGATTGCATTAATTAACTTCTAAAATAAAATTTTATGGAAGTGTTTATTTTTAAAAGGAGAGTTTCAAGAGAACAAGATGCTTGACTAGGACATACTACTAAATGAAAAAAAAAAAATCCCAAAGCCCTTTGCTAAGTTGGCACCAATAATTCAATGAAACCAAGCTAATTAGAGTTTGATCTCTACATGCAACATGAACCTTCTTAAAAGGATGAAAGACCTGTAACAAAAATAACCTATCCATCTTTTGGCAAATGAAATAAGTGAAATTAACCTAAGTATACTTTGGAAGGTTGAAGGTCACATTCAGAATTAAACAGAAAACTTTCAAACCAAGAAAGCAAAATGGGAACTTTCATTAGCTGCTTGATTCTACTATGTTGAAATGGAAATGATATAGATAATGACTATACAACAGGTGCTTAGTTTTAAAACCAGTACAAGCAATTTATCATGAAAAGTCTATACCTCGTAAGCTGTTTTTCTCTTGAGTTCTGCCCCTTTGTCATATGCTTGGGTTTTATGAAGACTATCCATTGTAACTGCTGAGAGCAGAGAAGCAAGACATGGAGTAAAGTAAGCTTGAGAAATCCCAGGGCTTAGGGGCCTTTTCCCTGGCTGGTCCTGGCCATTTATGTTCCAATACAGAAGGTTTAGACTGTTTTGAGAAAAGGAATCATATGTTGGGTATTAGGCTCCCTATCAAAGGCCATCAGATGGACAGCTATTTAGCAGGTAATTGGCCTACAGTTCTTGGATAATGATTTTTAAAAAGCAAAACAAAAAACCTTAAACTTTCCCACTGAAACCTTTTATTCTGTTTTTGTTTAAGGAAAACAGCTTTGCCCATAACTCACTGTGGCCTGGACTTAAGACACCAACTTGTAGTTGGCCAATTAGGAAAGAGGCCAAACTGCATTCTTCTTAGGCATTCAGTTAATAAATGGCACTTAACTGATGATTTTTTTTCATATAATCTTTAACAAGAACTCATAAGTCGCATTGATTATGCCCCAAGAGATGAGGGACCGATGGTAATTCAGATGGGCACCCCTGAAAAGATTTGTCACTTTCCTGTCCCGTTCTAGCCAGATTTTTTTGAAAACCTTGGGGAAAGACTGAAATTCCCCACCAATCTGAGACTGTATGCGAGTTTTTACAACATTAACTGGAAAAAACAAGAATCCCAACATGGCACCCAAAAGACCTCCACAGATAAAATCGTTGACCAAATTAGCACTGTGAGACGTTGCGGTAGGCAGATGCTCCTTAATGGGACCTCGAAGGCCAAAAAAAAGGACATTGCTGATTCCATTGCGGAAAAGAATGGGCACCAAGCCTCGATAATACTCTCTAATTCCGTGGTATTTTAGGGCCTTGAAAGCCTGGTAAGTGTTTGTAAATTTGTCATGATGCTTGTGGTCTTGAAGCAATGTCTGAACTCTTTCTAATGGAGTGAAAATTGCTTCTGTTGTCCCTGCCAGTACTGCTGCCACGCTGCGGGTTGCAAACTCCGGAGCACTGACATGCTTGCGGAGAAGGCAGGATAAATCCTCATACAGACCAAACATAAGTGCCAGTGTGGTTGTTTTTTGCATTAACGGGGGAAGCATTCCACGATATAAGTTTCGAAATCCATCCCTCCTCAACTGAAGTATCGCATCCCGGGTTTTGAGGCCATATAGTTGTTGCCGAAAAAGGACCTTCTGAACAGGAAATGTGATTGCTACATTGTTGAAAGCTGCACAGCAGCCACACAAGTAATGCTTCATTTCACCAAAATTTGTGATGTGAGGTGATACATCTTGTTTTGAAGATTTTAGAATTGGTGGCCTCTTGTCATGAGCTTCTGAATCCATCATGTTGCTTAAGATTTTTATTCTTCATGAAGAATTTTTTTTAACCTACAAATAATAAATATGGTTAAATCTTTTTTATAGAGAGCTAAACACATGGAATTCTCCCCAATCCCTCCTCTAATTTTTGGACAGTACTACTCTTTCCTTTTTAGACTAGATCAGTGGTCTTAGCATTTTCAGAGGACTCCTGAAGGTCCCTCAGATCCTTCTGGGAGGCCAGGAGAGTCCTCTCTTTTCCAGCTAGACATCTATGTGAGGCTGGATTGTCGGCATATACTCTAACCAAAACAACTTATCACAACAGACCGAATGCAGGAGGAGACATGAGACTTCACCTATCTTTTTTCCATTTTTTTTTCATTTCAGCATATTATGGGGGTACAAATGTTAAGGTTATGTATATTGCCCATGCCCCTCCCGCCCCCCTTCACCTATCTTTTTAAGTCAGACATGAAAGAGGCTTGGAAAACTGTAAAACATTCTTCTCATTAAAAAAAAAATTGTGAGGGAAAAAGTTATTTTTCACAAAAATGTGTTATATTAACATGTAATGTGTTTATCATTACCTTAAAATTAATATCTTTATTTTAAATTCCTAAGACCTTGAATACCAATTTACATAAACAAAAACTCTTTGGAGCCCACAATAATTTAAGAGTATAAATGAGTTCTAAGACCAAAAAATTTTGAGAGCCACTAAACTAGTTCATAAGTATTGGCTATGCTACATAACATATCCATTGTGCTACTGAAATAGACTCAAAGTCCTTCCCATGAGAAATAAAATAGCAAGACACACACTCATTCTTTCTATTAATACTTATTTAGTACCTACCATGAACTAAGTCCTCTGCTAAGTGCTAGAGATTCAAAGACAAGGCACTGATAAACTAACAGGAGAATCTGCCAAGGTAAACAATTATACCACACTGTGATACTTCTATGATAAATATGTGCTGTGAGTACATTGGTAAGGGACACCAGACACGGATCTGGGGAGGTGGAGGTGTGGGAGAATGGGCTCGAGGAAGGCCTGCAGGTATGTATCATGCACTATATTTTTATATATTTAATTCTCAAAACAACTCCATAAAGTATTATTTTTCCCAGTTTTACAAATGAATAAAACCAATATTCTCCTTTGTCCAAGGTATAGCTAGTAACTGGTGGGAATGGTATTTTGAAATGAAGTCTGACTCCAAGGTTCACATCTCTGCTGTGAACCACAGATGGCAATGATTTTGGGAGGGTGCACTGGGATAAGAGGTGGTTATATCAGATAATGCTGAAAAAATGTTTGAAGCCTAAATGGATAGGCTTAGCTTACTGAGTGGAACTAAGACAAAGTCCTATCCTTAGAATACATCTGCTTCCATAAAATGCAATCTTTCCTTGGCAGTTATCTAAATCTGACCCCCATCACCACCAAAAAAAAAGAAAACCAAACAAATAGTTGAATCATCCAGAACAATTCCTACATTCCAGGGATGGTCCTGGAAAATCACCTTTATTTGGGGACATGATAATTTTCTATTTTAGATGCATCAGTCTTAGTATCTTTAAATTGACTTTAATTCCTCAACATGTAAGAGACCACGTTTAACTACAACTCAACAAAATATCAAATAATCTGATTAAAAGATAGACAAATGACTTGAACAAACATTTCTTCAAAGATAATACACAAACTGGAAAGATGCTCAACATCACTAATCATTAGAGAAATACAAATCAAAACCACAGGGAGCTATCATCTCACACCTATTAGGATGGCCACTATCAAAACCCTCCCAGAAAAAGACAAGTGTTGGTGAGGATGTGGAGAAGTTGGAACACTTATGAACTGCTAGTGGGTTCATAAAATGATATAACCGCTATGGAAAACAGTATGGTAGTTCCTCAAAAAATTAAAAATAGTAGATATGATCCAGCAACCCCACTTTTGAGTATATATCCAAAATAATTGAAAGGAGAGTCTATATATATATAAAAACATATACCCATGTTCACTGCAGCACTATTCACAATGGCCAAGAGGCAAAAGCAACCCTAACCACATTTAAGTGTTTTAATGGGGAAATAAAATACCAAAATAGGTCATAGGAACCATCTACGTCTTTGATGACAAAAAACTGTCAAGTTCCTCATGGTTTTGGCTGGGCGCAATGGCTCACGCCTATAATCCTAGCACTCTGGAAGGCCGAGGTGGGAGGATTGCACAAGGTCAGGAGTTCGAAACCAGCCTGAGCAAGAGTGAGACCCCCATCTCTACTAAAAGTTCCTTATGTTTTTTCCTCCCCATATCACACATGTGTTGCTGTAAACTGCTAAACATTAAGGACAAAAGATATTAAAGAAAAACATAATCACTGTCAAGGTAAATTAAGAGTACATAACTCACACACAGACACACAGAAAAAATCCAGAAAGCATCAGTGTTTGATTGAGGAGCTTATACCTGCAGGAGCCACAGATAGGTAGCATAAAACTTGGGGTTTTATGCAAGTTTATTACACACAACCATAATTTTCCTTCGAAGAATACAGCTTAAGAAAATGATTTACACAAGATGTACATAAAAATTCAACCATAAGATAGTCCCAGCAACACTCTTAATGGCAAATATTAAAAATGAAATGCTCAACAAGGGACACACTGCATAAATGAGGATGTACCCAAATGATGAGACATTATACAGTCATTAGAAATAAAGGAGTATTAGGCCTGGTGCGGGAGCTCACACTTCTAGCACTCTGGGAGACCAAGGCGGTAGGATCACTTGAGGCCATGAGTGTGAGGCTACAGTGAGCTATGATCACACCACTGTGCTTCAGTTTGGGCAACAGAGACCCTGTCTCAAAAGATAATTCTCCATCTCAAAAAAAAAAGTATTTAAGGTTCAGTATGGTATCAATTTTGAATTTTTAGTGTTTATGAAATGTAGGTAATAGTGAGTCTTTTATTTGATCAATAAACAGTATTACAGAAAAAAGCAAACAAAAAAGGAGAATACTTTTGTATGATCAGTATTATGGCACAATCCTATTTTTATCAAAATATATACATATTAAAAAAGCTACAGTGAGTGGTTTATCTAAATTTTCTAACTTTATAATGCTATAATCTCCTTTTTCATATTTTTCAAGTAAACCTGTCTCAATTTATTCAACTATTTTCAAAAGCCAAAGATTTCTCCCTAACTCATTCTATGAAGCCAGTGTCACCTGATACCAAAGCCAGGAAAGGACACAACAAAAAAAGAAAACTACAGTCAATATCCCTTCTGAACATAGATGCAAAAATCCTCAACAAAATACCAGGAAACCAAATTCAACAGCACATCCAAAACAAAACAATCCACCATGATCAAATGAGATTCATCCTAGGTATGCCAGAATGGTTCGATATATGCATATTAATAAATCTGATTCACCACATAAACAATTATAAAACAGACCATATGATTATCTCAACAAATACAGAAAAAGCAGTTGATAAAATCCAGCACCTCTTCATTATAAAAACCCTCAACAAAATAGGCATAGAAAGAACACATCTTAAAATAGTAAAAGCCATATATATAACAAACCTGCGGCTAACATCATACTGAATGGAGAAAAGTTAAAAACATTCCCCCTAAGAACCGGAGCAAGACAAGGATACCCACTGTCACCACTTCTATTCAACACAGTATTGGAAGTCCACACCAGAGCAATTAGGCAAGAGAAAGAAATAAAAGGCATCCAAATGGAGAAAGAGGAGGTCAAACTATCCCTGTCTGCCAACAATATGATCTTACACTAAAAAAACCCTAAAAATTCCACCAAAAGACTCTTAGAATTGATAAATAAATTCAGTGAAGTTTCAGGTTACAAAATTAATGTAGGCAAATCAGTAACATTTCCACAAACTAGTAACAGTCAAGCTGAGAGCCAAATAAAAAACTCAATACCATTTACAGTAGCTACAAAGAAAATAAAATACCTAAGGATATACTTAACTAAGGAGGCAAAAATTCTCTACAAGGAAACTGCAAAACACTGATGAAAGAAATTGCAGATGACCCAACCAAATTTTAAAAATCCCATGCTCATGGATTGGAAAAATCAACATTGTTAAAATGTCTATACTGCCCAAAGTGATTTACAGATTCAAGGCAATTCTCATCAAAATTCCAATGTCATTTCTCACAGATCTAGAAAAAATAATCCTAAACTTCATATAGAACCAAAAGACCCCAAATAGTCAAAGCAATTCTAAGCAAAAAGAAGAAATCTGGAATCATCACATGACTTGACCTCAAATTATACTACAAGGCTATAATAACCAAAATAGCATGGTAACTGGTATAAAGGTAGACATGCAGACTGATGGAACAGGAGAGAGAACCCAGAAATAAAACCACATAGCTACAACAAATTTTTGACAAAGCAGACAAAAACATACACTAAGGACAGCCTATTCAATAAATGGTGCTGGAAAAACTGGACAGCCACATGTGTAGAATGAAACTGGATCCCTAGCTCTTGACTTATACAAAAGTTAACTCAAGAAGACTTAAAGATTTAAATGTAAGACCTGAAACCATAAAAATCCTAGAAGAAAATATAGGAAAAACTCTTCTAGACATTGGCCTAGGAAAAGAATTTATGAGTGAGACTCCAAAAGTAAATACAGCAACAACAGAAGTAAATAAATGGGACTTAATTGAACAAAAACAAATCAGCAGGAAAAAACCAAACATCCTCATCAAAAAGTGGGCAAAAGACATGAACAGACTCTTCTCAAAAGAAGGTAAACAAATGGCCAACATACAAAAAAATGCTCAACATCACTATCAGGGAAATGCAAATGAAAACTACAATGAGATACCACCTTACCCTTGTCAGAATCACCATTATTAACAAGTCAAAAAACAATAGATGTTGGTGAGGTTGTGGTAAAAAGAGAAAGCTTATATACTGTTGGTGGGAATGTAAACTTGTACAACCACTACAGAAAGCAGTATGGAGATTCCTCAAAAAACTAAAAGTGGACCTATGCTTCGATTAAGCAATCCCACTACTGAGTATGTACCCAAAGGAAAAGAAGTCATTTTACCAAAAAGATACCTGCACCAGAATGTTATCACAGCACAGTTCACAACTGCAAAGATATGGAATCAATCTGAGTACCCATTAACTAATAATGGGTTAAAAAAATGTGGCATATATATACTATGGAGTACTACTCAGCCATAAAAAGAAATGAAATGTCTTTTGCACCAACCTGGATGTAACTGGAGACCATTATCGTCAGTGAAATATCTCAAGAATGGAGAAACAGATAACACATGTGCTCACTTATAAGTGAGAGCTAAACAAAGGATATATATGGTCATAAATGGCTGTAATGAACACTGGAATCTAAGGAGGAGGGAAGGTGAGACACGGTGAGGGATAAAAGTCTACCCATTCAGTACAATGTACATTATTTAGTGACAAGTATACTGAAAGCCCTGACTTCAGCATGATACAATTTATCCACATAACAAAAAATTGTAAATTTTTAGGAAATAAAGGTAGAGATAACGACAATAATGAAGGTCTAATCAGGACAACAAAGGCCAAAGTGACAGATGAGAAAGTTCCAAAGTGACCTAAAGCAAACTGCTTCACCCCTGAGCCTCAGTTTCCACATTAATAAAGTAGGACAATATAATTCCTCCTTCAAGGTTAGAGTGAAAATGTATGGCAGGTACCTATGTCAGGGGAGATAAGACATGCACATAATCAGGCTGCAGGGTGATAAATGCAATAATGGAAGCATGTACACGGCATCAAGGCCCCATTGAGCAGGGAGTCATTAACTAGCTGCCTGGAGGGAAACACAGGCAGGATACAACCGTGGGGCTTTGAAAACTGAATAGGTGTTGCTATGTACATAAGGGTGAAGCCTATTTTAGCTAAAGGAGCAGCAGTATCGCATTTTTGAGGAATTACTAGTGCATGTCCTGTGGCAGCACATCACAGATGGAGAAGAATGAGTAGTTCATGAAGATGGAGAAGCGGGCTAGGACCCTCAGGAAAATGCTAAGACCCTCTGACACTACTGAACCTTTTTTTCTTTCTCATGTGAAGCAAATGGAAATAAATTTTTCTTAAGTATATTACACCAAGATCTGTGTGTCCCTTTCCCACATATATAGATTATTAAGAAATGTAAACATTTCTACAGTCTATGGCCTAACGCCTCTTTGTTTGGTGTTTGAACTGACTTGCTGTCTCACTTCTGTTAGAAAAGAAAAACTTGCCCTCATTTTAGAAGAATTATGGCTACAGGTCATTGCAGGCCCAAAGTGAACCCAAGGAAGGTAATAAAAGGACTCAGGAAACTCTTTTCCCATAAGAAATCACCTGGTTGTACCCAGAGAGCTGAGCAATGGCAGGGCCTAAATCTTTCATTGCCTACTCCTCTGACCAGGTGAGCCACACCACCTCTGAGGCCTCAAACATTTTGTTCATTTGAAGAAACCTGTTTTGAAAATGTGTTCCACTGCAATTTAAACAAAGAGGAATGATTTCCAATTTTGGTAGGTACTAATATAGGTAGATGAAGTCACCTGGTATGCTCAATGAAGAGATACCAGATTCCTTGGAATTAGGCCATTTATAGATCCAGTAACAAGGAAAAAAATCATTTAAATAAAAATTCACAAAAGAAATGTGTATTTAAGTGACTAGTGGGAAAATAAAGCTATAAATCAATTAAATACACAGACAGCCTCTCCTCCAGGCTTGCTGGCCTACTCAGGTCTTTGTCTCTCACCTAAACTAGTGCAAAGGCCCCTGGAAGAGTCTACCTGACTCTGGTCACACTTACCTGCCCCCTATTACCTACCCTCTTCCATACTATCCATCATTTTAAAGACAAAAAGAACACTACTGAGTGAAAAAATGAGGTGTACAATAATGTATTTTGGAATCTAGTATCAACAGAGATACCTCAGTGTTCAGAGTACTCTACTGCACAGTACTCCACTGATAGCACTATATAATTTATCCTGTCTTCCATTTATGGTTGCTGGGTTTTTTTTGCTTTTAAACAGGCAACCTGTACCTATACCTGGATGAACTATTTTGCTACCTAAAATTTTTAAATAAAATTCAGCATCGTTCATTTTCATTGACCATTTTAGTTTCTTTTACTACAAGTTTTCACATGTATTCACCATTTTTCACTTTGTTTTTCTTATTGATAAGTAAAATATCTTTGGATTTGAAGAAAATCAGTCCTACTTATATTAATAAAATTGTGACAAATACTTTCCCCACTTGGTCTACATCATTTTGTGATACTGAAGATCTTAATTTGGATAGTAAATCAATCTTGACTTCTAGAATTTATGTCCTCCTTAGAAGGTCTTCATTATCCCAAAATTATAAACAAGTCATCCCGGCTTCCTTCTACAATTGCTGCGGTTTCATTTATCATCTATAGTATAATCTCACTGGAATTTCAGTATCAGGAGTGAGGCAAAGATAAGAGATTGCTAACGCTGCCAGGTGCAATGGCATGGCACACACATGTAATCCCAGGTCCTTGGAAGGCTGAGGCATGAGGATCACTTGAGCCCAGAAGTTTGGGCTGCAGTGAGCTGACTGTGCCACTGTACCCCAGCCTGGGCGACAGAGTGATACTGTGTCTCTTAAAAAAAAAAAAAAAGAGAGAGAGTCTCCTGCCAACAGCCTCTCCTGCCCAGCTGCAGCCTCAGCCCTGGTGCCGCCATGCCCAAGTGCCCCAAGTGTGACAAGGAGGTGTACTTCGCTGAGCAGGGGACCTCTCTGGGCAAGGACTGGCATCGGCCCTGCCTGAAATGTGGGAAGACGCTCACCTCTGGGGGTCACGCCAAGCATGAAGGCAAGCCCTATTGCAACCACCCTTGCTACTCTGCCATGTTTGGGCCCAAAGGCTTTGGGCGGGGTGGAGCTGAGTCACACTTCCAAGTAAACCCAGGTTGTGGAGCCCCCTTTCCCACCTGCTGGGATGCTGTTCAGGCTGATGCCAGGCCTTCCTCCAGACGCCCAGGGCCCCCTTGTGCCCCTCATGCCTTCAATAAACGTGACCATGTGGAAGAAAAACAAAAAAAAAAAAAAGAGAGAGACTGCCAGCATCACTGGTTCATGAACTTTGTTTTCACCAGTGGTCTGCATATCTAAACACCCATGGGCATTTCCATTTCTTTCTGCACTCTATTCTTTTCCACCAATAGTCTAGTATTAATATTTCTTCTCTAGTACTGACCTATTTTAACCTATTGCAGCATCAGAATGTATTTCATTATCTAGTAGGGCTTCCCCCTCTACTCTCACCAGAATTATAGTTTTCCTGGTTCTCTCACTTTATTCAGGTAAACTTCAGTGTATTTTTGTCATATTCCTCTCCAAAATCCTAATATTTTATGGTAGAAGTGTCTTTATATATAAATTTTAAAAACTGGTCACCTAGGCCGGGCGCTGTGGCTCACGCCTGTAATCCTAGCTCTTGGGAGGCCGAGGCGGGCGGATTGCTCAAGGTCAGGAGTTCAAAACCAGCCTGAGCAAGAGCGAGACCCCGTCTCTACTATAAAAAATAGAAAGAAATTAATTGGCCAACTGATATATATATAAAAAATTAGCCGGGCATGGTGGCACATGCCTGTAGTCCCAGCTACTCGGGAGGCTGAGGCAGGAGGATTGCTTGAGCCCAGGAGTTTGAGGTTGCTGTGAGCTAGGCTGACGCCACGGCACTCACTCTAGCCTGGACAACAAAGCGGAGACTCTGTCTCAAAAAAAAAAAAAAAAAAACTGGTCACCTTTTCAAAATTGAATCTTAACTTTACAAGGATATGATTTTACTTCCTATGTACTTATATCTTTTTACAAACTTTATAGCATTTAATTAACATTTTTTCTTTACATAGATCCTATTTCTTATATCTAAGTATTTTATCTTTTTGGTCATTATTATGAATGGGTTGCTTCTTTCTATTAATTTTCTAACTGGCTTTTATCTGTATATGAAAAAGCTACCAATTATTCTGTATTAAGGTTAAGAACCTACTAACTTATTGAATCCTCTCACTAATTCTCAGTTTTTTAGTGAATTTTAGTTTCCACAATATAAAATATCACTTACAAATAATTTTGCCTTCTTTTTATAATATACATCTTTCTTTTTTCTATTTTAGTAGACTGGCAGGTACTTCCTGAACAAAATTATAATAATAGTGGATAACCTCATATTTTTCTTGATGTTTGTGGGAATTCTCCTAGGGATTACCATTAAGTATGACGCTGGCTTTAGGTTTGAGAAAAGGGAGTGTTCATAATTCAAGTCCTAGTAGTTTCAAGTTTACATAGGGAATCAAATCATGACACAAAAATGTTCACTGATCAACTGACCCATAAAATATTTATTCCCCCCAAGTACCCCTCCCTGTTTTGCAAACATAAAGGATGTTTTCCCAGTACTATCATATAATTTCATCTTACAAATCATGCTAAAACCCCCACAACTTCATTCCATATTCATTTTAAAAATTAGTATAGCTACAATTATAACTTAAGCCCTTGTCCCCTACTATTTACTATGCAATTGTGTTTCCCATTAAAAATGGATTCCATTTTTCCAGTACTAATGATCAACTGATAATCTTAGAGAGTTTTAAATGTGAAGGAAATTATTTATTTTTGTTTTAATGAAGTTCAACCACCTCCACTAACTCAAGAATCTACCTTGAACTTAGGTCAATGCTTTTATTTTATTTTTTTTTTGGAAACAAGAGTCTTGCTCTGTTGCCTGGGCTCTAGTGCAGTGGTATGACCTCAGCTCACTGCAGCCTCCAATTCCTATACTCATGGGATCCTCCTGCCTCAGCCTCCCACGTAGCTGTGACTACAAGTGTGGGCTACCACGCCCGGCTAATTTTCCCAGTTTGTAGAGACAGGGTCTTGCTATTGTCCAGGCTGGTCTTAATCTCCTGGCCTCAAGCGATCCTTCTACTCAGGCCTCCCAAAATGCTGGGTCTATAGGCGTGAGCCACCATGCCTGGCCTCAAATACTTTTAGAGAGCTCCTGAGATAACCATACAGATACTAGAAATAGAGCCAGTGTAACATTTAAGAGTACAGCCTCTGGGACCTGCTCATTGCCTGGGGTTCAAATCCTAGCTCTAACACACATCTACTGTGCAACCTTTGATAAGTCACTGTCTCCATGGTTTAGTCTTGTGGTCCCCAAGCCCTGGGCTGTGTCCTATTAGAAACCAGGCTACACAGCAGGAGGTGAGTGGCTGGCAACCAAGCAAAGCTCCATCTGTATTTATAGCTGCTCCCCATTACTCACATCACCACCTGAGCTCTGCCTCCTGTCAGATCAGCAGGGGCATTAGATTTTCATAGGAGTGCAAACCCTACTGTAAGCGCACAAAGAATCTAGTTTGTGCAAGGTGGCGCTGAGGCAGTGATGCTAGCACTGGGGAATGTCTGCAAATACAGATTATCATTAGCAGAGAGGTTTGACTGCATAGAAACCATGATAAAATCAATTGCTTGCAAACTCATATCAAAACCCTATCAGTGAGTGGCAAGTTACAATGTAATAACAGAAGTGCACAATAAATGTAATGCGCTTGAATCATCCCAAAACCATCCTTCCCGACCCTGTCCACGGAAAAATTGTCTTCCATGAATCCAGTCACTCTTGACAAAAAGGTTGGGATCACTGGCTTAATCTCCTTGTTTATAAATTAGAGATGCTACCTATCTCACAGGCTCAATTGAGTTAATAATTAAGTTAACTCAATTGAGTTAATAACATGTAAGGCACCTAAAAGAGCACTCTGGAGTATATAGGTACCCAACAAGGGTGAGCTGTTTTTATTCTTTTCTGATGCCTTTATCTGGTGTATTAAGTTAGCCTATTTCTTTAATTACTTACCCTGGTAACATGGGAATGAATCCTAATTGGCCACAGTGAAATAGTCTTTTAACATACTGCTAAATTCCATTTACTAATATTTCATTTTGAAATTTCACTTTACTTTTCACAACAGATCAAGTTTTCAATTTTATTTTTTTATTTTTATTATTATTTTTTTGAGACAGAGTCTCACTCTGTTGCCCGGGCGAGAGTGCTGTGGCATCCCAGCCTAGCTCATAGCAACCTCAAACTCCTGGGCTCAAGCAATCCTTCTGCCTCAGCCTCCCAAGTAGCTGGGACTACAGGCATGCGCCACCATGCCCGGCTAATTTTTTCTATATATTTTTAGTTGGCCAATTAATTTCTTTCTATTTTTAGTAGAGACGGGGGTCTCGCTCTTGCTCAGGCTGGTTTCAAACTCCTGACCTCAAGCAATCCTCCCACCCCGGCCTCCCAGAGTGCTAGGATTACAGGGGTGAGCCATCGCACCCGGCCTAAGTTTTCAATTTTAGTACTATCTTCACATCAAGTTTCAGTGTCAGTGTTCCACTGGCTTTGTAGAACAAAAGTATTTGTGATTTTTTTCCTTCCTTATACTGTGAAATAATTTAAATCTTATCAAAATGATCTGTTTCTTGAGAGTTCAAAGAAATTACCTGTAATACCATCTGGGCTTGGTGTTTTGCCGGATGACAGCTTTTTGATAACTTTCCCAATTTCTTCCATTGTTATTGGTCTGTTAGGTTCTCTCTTCTGGAGTCAATATTGATAATTAGATTTCCTTAAAAATAAAAAATAAACCTGGTTTGATTTATAAACTTGCTATTTTAAAATTATTTGTAACCTTGTATATTTATGCTCCCTTCTTTCTTGAGCAGAGTAACCAGTTTATCTAATTGATAACTCTCCCACTCCCAACAAAGAACCAGCTCTTGAATGACCAGTTTTGCTATTTCTCAGTTTAAAATGTTTTAAATTTGTTTTTCCTCTTTATCTCCTTTCCTGCTTTGTCTGGGCTTATTTTCTAAAAATTCCTAAGTTAGATGGTTATTTCAATTTATTCTTAAAAAAATTATTTTGTTTCATAATTTGTATTCAAGGCACTTTCATTTGGGCAAAACTCATTACTTTTTAAGCATTTTATTTACTTTTTGTTTTTCAGACAGAGTCTCACTTTGTTGCCCAGGCTAGAGTGAGTGCTGTGGCATCAGCCTAGCTCACAGCAACCTTAATCTCCTGGGCTCAAGCGATCCTACTGCCTCAGCCTCCCGAGTAGCTGGGACTACAGGCATGCGCCACCATGCCCGGCAAATTTTTTGTATATATACTTTTAGTTGGTCAACTAATTTCTATTTTAGTAGAGATGGGGGTGGGTGGGGGGGTGTCTCGCTCAGGCTGGTTTCGAACTCCTGACCTTGAGCAATCCGCCCGCCTCGGCCTCCCAGACTGCTAGGATTACAGGCGTGAGCCATCTCGCGGCCTACTTTTTAAGCATTTTATCTTACTCTAGTTGCTTATAAGTATCCTAAAATCTTTAGTTAGCCAGTTTAGTGTTGTTATTTACAATAAAAATAGGATTTTAAAAACAGGTCTCAGAACATTATCCATTCCTTCTCTCCCCTCCCTTCCTTAATGTACTGAGGTTTCAGGACTTAATATACTCAAATTTAAAATATGTTCTGCAGATGCTTGAGAAGTTTGTCAAGGTACTGAGTTTGATAATTATCATTTAGTCTACTTTTTTTTTTTACTGTTTCAGCCAAAAGTTAAAAGCTCTTCTTAGTATTACACTTACCATCAATCTAAGATTAACCAATATAGAAATGCTTGATACCTACATAATGCTTTGCACTTCAGTTTCAGAATTAAACAATGTTAAAATAAAAAAAAATGTAGATTAATGTACACATAATTACATAATATTGTGATAATTTATAAGTGTCAAAAACATTTCATTCTTCTGATCAATGAAAAAATATTACATTTTTACACACTAAACACATACATTTTAAATTCTAAAGTCACCACCTATAAGCTGTTTATATATGTTCTTTGACTATACAAATCAAGTTATTTGTGCATTTGAACAATAAAAACTGTTTATTTTTAATTTTTACTGGAGTGGTACTTGTATTACTTTAAAAAATTTTCCAAATTAAGGCCACCTCATTTAGTTTGTCATGACTGTCTGTAATAATGGAGACTATTACTAGCCAGTCATTTATTCACTGACATTACTATATACTGAGAGTCTCAGAATTAAAAAACAGGCCTAGATAGGAAAAAGAAATCTTATGAAACCCTCCCAGACTTCATAAAGCTTTTCCTCTAGTTTCATCCTACACACCAGAATGGCAGGAATAGGTTCTTTTTTTGAGACAGAGTCTCACTCTGTTGCGCCAGTGAGAGTGCTGTGGCGACAACCTAGCTCACAGCAACCTCAAACTCCTGGGCTCAAGGGATCCTGCCTCAGCCTCCCAAGTAGCTGGGACTACAGGCATGCACCACCATGCCCAGCTAATTTTTTTCTATGTATTTTTAGTTGGGCAATTAATTTCTATTTTTAGTAGAGACGGGGTCTCGCTCTTGCTCAGCTGGTCTCAAACTCCTGACCTTGAGCGATCCTCCTGTCTCAGCCTCCTAAAGTACTATGATTTACAGGCATGAGCCACTGCGCCCAGCCCAGGAATAGGTTCTTAATTTAGCAATAGAAGGATAGTGTGCACAGTATTCTGTGGAATGGAGTTTAGAACTTTGCATGTTTACCTATACTCTGAACATGGCTAAATTTCTTTGCTAAATCAATCTCTATATTTAAATCCTTTAACACTGACAAATCTTTGCAATTTATTGCAAAATTTATTTGCCATAACTTTACATTTGCTTGCTATCTAAAACACTCAACCTGTCTCAACTTAAGGAAGCAAAGTTATCCCGACTTTCAAGTAACTACAAGTGTCAAACTTCTGTGGTGTAAGAAAAGAGCCTAAAGTCTAAATACTCAGTGTAATTTGCTGCCTACATGGATAAGCAGGATCCAGTTATGATCCCAGCACAAAGGTCTTTGTGCAGAAACTGGGGAGAGGGTAACTGTAATTCTCAGAGGATATGAATTTCCACTAGTCAGCAGGTCTGAGTCAGCAATCAGAACAAGATCAACCTGCGTCTTGTCCTGGCTTATGACACTATCTTACCACTATAAATACAAAGCAATGTCTACAATTTAAAAATCCACTAATCTGAGCTTACTTTCATCTACCATACAAGAGACCAGATGAGTCAACTCCTCTCGGAGCTTATTTCCCCATAAAGAACAGCTGAGTTTTCTATAACAAACTGTTATTTTCCCCTGAGATGTGCAAAAGGTGATTCCTGTTCCAAAGTGCCTAACCTGTGCCCTGAACCACTATGGAACATGACGAGTCCTAGGCATTTTTGATTCCACAGAATCCTTTCAAAGCAAGGGCGGAGGCGACCCAAACTGGCAAGGTGACTATACATTTTGTTCAAGGGCTTCTGTTTCACAGATTACAGGTAGAGAAACAGAAGGTGGTAATTAAGACCAGCTGTATAGGGTGGTAAGGGGCAAAATAAAGGTTATGCATAGAGGGTAAATACAGCTGAAGCGTTGACATACTCCAACAAGCTAACCGTAACACCAAATAACTGGTACACGGACTAACAATTAACAACAACCCTGTCTCGGGAAAGCCTCGCACAACTGAGTTTCCTATAATGCACTGCAATATGGTGTCGCAGAAGCAGCACTGCAAGACTATGTGAGCGAACTTACCGTTCTCCAGGCGTCCATTTCCCCAACCTGTTAAAAGGGGTGCGGGGTGGACAACAAGATCACTAAGGCCCCTTTTGTCTCTGATACTCCAGAGTCAGGGGTCCCGGAGTGAGCAGGCCAGAATCCCAGGCTCCCGCTGGGCAGGACCCCTCCGCGGTGCCAGCGCCGCTCTCCCCAAATGCAGGGAAAGCCCGACCCCTCCCCGCCCCTGCTGTTCGTGAGCTCCGGGGAGGTGCCTGCGCCCTAATGAACGCACAGCCTCCTTCCCGGGAAAGCTCGCCCACACAGACACCGGCGGCAGGAGGGAGAGGGAGGAGGACGGAGAAGGCTCAGAAGTGGTTCCCCGCTCGCCGCCAGGGTGGGGCTCGCAGTCGCCGCCGGGGAAGCCGGCGCGCGGCTGAGCGGCGGGGCGCGCGCAGGACAGGGGTGAGCCCCAGGGTTGCCGGCCGCCCCCGCGGACCCTTCTTCACGCTGCGCGTCTCTCCAACTAGAGCCGGAGAGGAGCCCAGCGGCCCCCCGCCCCCCCACACTCACCCATCGCCCCAGGCGTCCCGCAAGACCGCGAGCGAGCAAGCGAGCCCGCAAGCCGGCGCCCGCGCAGGCGCAGACCGTGACCGACCCCGGTGCGGCGGGGCGTAAAGCGAGGCGCTCGGCGCCGCTCGGATCACGTGAGGAAGACGCCGCCCCGCCTCCTCTCCTGAAACCCGCGAACCGCCAAGCGACGCCCGCCTATTTCTGGCTGCCGACTGCCGCACCAGGGCAGGTAGAGGGTAACGCCATCACAGCTGCCGTCAGGCTTTGGGGCACCGCTAGACTGGAGCCCGTACTCTTGATGCTGTACGGTGGCCCCACAGTGCCAGAATCAGCCAACGCGTTTTTTAGCGCGATGCCTGCCGAAGGAGTCCAGGTATTCTCGGTTGCAGGTGGCGAGCACGTACGCGGAAGATTCGAAAGTGCCCTCCTGGTTCCTCTGGGTAGTGTTGGTTAGGTGACCTAAAACCTTCAGAGTGGCTTTTTGTCAGCTACGCAGACCGCAGTTGACAGAACACCTTGTGCGTGCTTTAAAACGTACAAATCACTTTTAAGCGCCTTTTCCTTTGAAGCTTAGAATACTTGCGGGGTCTTGGAAGGAGCACTGCACTGGGAGTTAGGAGGTCTGGGTCAAAGTCAGAGCTCTGACACTTCCTGGAAGTGTCCTTGGACAAGTCACCGGTCCCGAGTCCCAAATCCCTGTCTGAAAAATGTTACCCCTGCCTTGTACGGTGCATCCCTCAGCTGTTGTGAGAATCACGGGGAATAATGGTTCTGAGCCTCACCTGTAAACTGGAGTGCACACAACAGGTGTGAGGGGTTGAAGGAAGCAAAGGTCGGCCTGGAGAGGAGAGGTGCTTTAGGAGGCTTGTCAAATGTGGGAAGTGTATGCTCTTTACTTGGGGTTAGTCCAGCAGGTAACCCCACTAGAGTGCAGCGTTATTGGGGGATAAGGTCCTGGTGGGTGACTGTCCCTGCCCACTTCTCCCAAGAGCTCTTTGTAGACACTCCCAAAGTGTGTCTGGTCTGCCTAGCCCTGCCTCAGCTGCTGCGTGTAACTGCTGCTCTGGGTCTTGGTCACACTACTTCCTGTAACAGCAGACGCTGTGCTGCGGCACCTGCAGTGTGCCAGCTAGGGGATATAAAATCAAAATGAAACTCAGAAGCATGAGGGAGGGGACTTTCCCCTTGAAGGAGAACCCCCGGTGGCTTCATAAGGTAGGAGGCGTTTGAACTGGGCCTTGGAGGATGAATGGGTGGAATTTGGACTGAAGGAGAAAGTCATAAGTAGCAGGAGATAAGATTGTAAAGGTCAAGTGCTGGGGCCTGATAGTGCGAATCTGTCAATTGCAGGCACCTGGCATCTCATGAATGTGCAAGGGATAGATTTTGGACTCTACAGGATGATGACAAGGCTACACAATGGTTTAGAACAATTAATTGAGCAACAGTTGGAAAAGGCATTTACCTCAAAATTATGTTTGCCCTGTCTTGCGTGAATTCCTATTCAGATGTATTATTCAAAAAATAAATAAACCAGGCAGGCATCCAGCATGTTCATAAGCATAAATAATTAATTTCAGATTAGAATGGAGACGGGTATTCTCCTGTGGTAAAACCTGAACAGAAGGAAAAGATTGAAATTAAACACACAATTGGGGCCCAACAGACTCAAAAGAGTGAGAAAATCCCACTCAGGGCTGGCGTGGAGCCAGTCTGTTTCTTTTATGCTGCAGTATAGACTTCTGCCTCTCCAGCTCTTGGTTCCTTGTCAGAAACCCCCAGGTCCTTATTGGCTCTTCTTAGCATATGAATGTTTGAAATCAAAACCTTCTTTTTGGATTCAGGACCTGTCATAAAGTTAGCCCTTCATTTATGTCCTCTTCCACCCATTCTTTCATTCATTATTCAGCCCCTAAAAATGTTCTTCATATCCTCTGACCTAGGTGTGATCATGTCCCTCCACTTAAAAACCTCCGATGGTTCCCACTTGCTTCTCCAATAAATCGAAACCCCTTAACTTTGTGTATAGGGCTGTGTCCTGTCTCCTTTGCCCTATCTATCCACCTCCACCCCCAGATGCATTTTGTGCTTCAGCCACATGCAGTCTCTCAGTGTTTTTCAAATCCCAGTGTACATTAAGCCTGTTTTCCCCTTTCACAATTGAATCCTCACCAAACATGTCAGCTCTTCAAGGTCCTTTTCCCTTCTAGAAGCTGTCCCTGATCACCCCAGAAAAACTGATTTCTCTTGCCTCTGCCTTCTGATGGCACAGAGTTTGGAGTCCTTATGACATACTGTCCCAAGTTGTAGTCACTCATGAAGGTGACTCTTTCCCACTGCCAGCTCATGAGGGCAGAGCCGTCTTCCTGGTCCTCCAACTCAGTATTTGGCAAAAAGGGTGCTTAGTTGTTTGCCAAAATGAGATGCTGGTGGAGAACAGAGCTATTAAAAGGGAGGGTGTGGGTTCTTGGGTAAGAGACATGGGAATGTTGCAGATGGATCCTTGCTTAAGCACCCTCTATTTCCCCCCTCCCCAAAAAAATGCTTTCTAGAAAGTTGTCTGGTACCATCAGACTCCATGGGCCCTTAGGTCCACAAAAACAGCTTTATGCAATCTGTCAGTGGAGTCTCAGCTACTGTGAGTGACTGCCCAGAGGAGGTTACCTGAGGCCATCCTCTAACAAGGGGTCAGTGACCTTCCTTTCTCTTCAGCTCACTTTTCCCAGGCCCTTGCAATCATCTTCTGCGTCTATCTCTGCCACTCCCCTTCACAACTTGCGTACATTTTGTCCTCTGTGTCTAGAAGGCTCTGCTTGTTTTATGACAATATCTTGTTCATCCTTCATTGTTCAGTTCACACAGAGGCTTCTTGTTGCTACTGCCCCCACCTGACCTCACCACCTCATGCCACAGAGCCCCCCAGTGCTGTCAGCCCCGCCTTCCCTGCCCCACCCCATGACCTTGAACCGTGCAGTCTGTCTGTCCCCATGGCTGGTCTGTGAACTGCCTGTCTCCCTGCTTATTGCCTCTCTCCTGCTATAATCTAGCAACTCCTATGCATCTGTATCTATGACACATATGCCCGAGACCAGGGTTTTACCCACAAGCCTGTGAGATTGTTCTCTTCCATTTACTCATTCATGTATTTTAATGCTGGTGGGGACCTACTAAATCAGTGATTTGCAACCCCGTTTCTAATTAGAATCATCTGGGAAGTTTTAAAAATCAAAACCTGCCCCTCTGTCTGATTTAACTGGTTTGCAGTAGGACATGGGCCTTAGTATATTTTAAAAGGTCCCCAGGTGTGCTGAGGTTGAGACCAAAAGCACTTCCCCAATGTGCCTGAAGACAAGAATCTCCTGAATTTGGCCCAACAATGTGTGGTGGTTCGTAGATCTGCAGCTCCGCGTCACGCAGGAGTTTGTTAGAAGTGCAGGTTCACCGGGTGATCTGTGTGCACACGACAGAGTCAAAAACATTGACCTAAATTGTGCGTCCTAGAAGTTTGGTTAAAAACTAGATCACCAGTCTCCAAACAGACTAAATCAGAATTTCCAGGGGAGAGGCCAGTTGGCCTGTATGTATTTAACATCAGCCCTAGATGATTCTTCTCAGGTAATTTTGGGAACTAATAGCTTTAAACTGGCATCCAGACCCATAATAGTGGCCTAGAGTTTGAAACACAGGGTCCTGCGGGGCCCAGGAATGTGTGAGTGAGTGAGCCTGCAGCCCAGAGGGGAAATGATCAACATCGCTTGAGATAGGCATGTAGCAAGTGTTCTGAGTGTTGATAAGAGAGGGAAGTTGTCCAGCTGCGACCAGGGAAGGCTACCTGGAAGAGGTGACTAGGATTTAAACAATGGGGGTTCCAGAAAAAGCACAGGATGGAAAGAGACACCAGGTGGCTTGTTCTCCCTAACCTCATTTCTGTCCCCCAGTTTCGCCTTTCTCCCAGGCCTACCTACGAGCAAAGCCTGTGTCCCCTCGTAACTCTCCGGGTTCAGAGAAGCTGCTGACCTCTGGATAGGACTGAGGACACCTTACTTGGTGTCTGAGTGACACACTTGTGAAATACAAACACATTTTTATCAAGCAAGGGCCGAATCAATAAAACAAGAAACATTTGCACAATCGGGTGTGGGTTTCCCAAGCAGTTACGTGATAGTTATTGCCTCTGATTTTCGCATAATTTGTATGCTCAGAGAAGTCCTATGACCTACCTGAGCTGGGACTCCACATCCCTATTGTTTTGGTGAACAGAACTAGACAATCACAGCTGGGTCGTCGCTGCCTTCCTCTTTCCTGGCACTGTGCCCAGGTGGATGGTGAGCTGCAGGCAGTGGGCAGCCCAGCCCTTCCTCCTGGAGGAGTATCTCCTGAACCCTTGGTCACAAGACACCCCTGGGGAGTTTGTGAAACATATAGGCTCTTGCTTCTCACCTAAGACCTCCTGAATCAAAATCTCCCAGGGGAAAGGACTAGGAATCTGTATTTTTATAAGAGCCATGTGTAATCCTTGTGGTCAGGTAAGCTGGGGATGCCGTAAGGTTAGGATACTTGGGTTGGAGTCCTAGATCCACTACTTCCTGGTGATGTAGCTGCAGTAAAGCCTCAATATCCCCATCTGCAGAATGAGGGTCCTTCTTGGTGTTCATGTCCTCAGACCCTGAGGGAGGCCCCCAAGCATGGCCTCCAAGCATGATGGAAGCTCATTCTCCAGGTGTGGAGGGGGCAACAGAGCTCAGGGACTCAGAATGTCACCCTTGTATCTTGCTCTTGGGGCAGAAGGGACCACATAATTCCTTCTAGGTCCCACTCACCTCTGGGCTTTGATCTTCCTCTGAGGCCCCACCACTAAATTCAAATTCTGCTTTTCTTGGGTCACTTCCAAGAGTCAGTTTCTCATCTGCACAGGGAGCTGTCATCATAGGAGATGAAAGCATGTGTAATGTGAAGCACACACAGAGTAAGTCTGCCACAAATAGGACCTTTCGTCATTGCATCACCTAACAAGTACTTAGTGAGCACCTACTATGTGCCAGGAGCTCTCCTGGATCCCTGCTTGTGCAGAGTCTACATGCTAGTTATGTTCTAGTGGGTGAAGACAGACAATAATGAACACAATACATGTTTAATATTTAAACAATAAAGATGCACAGATTTAACATCTAAACAATAAAAACAACAAATAGGCTTCATATTGAAATAAATAAATGTAATTATTTAAATAGTAAATACAACAGATGCTTATTACTTAGATAATAACTGTAGCATGTTAGAATTAATTTAAATAACAAAGATGGGATATTAGAGGATGCCGGGGTGGGGGTGTGGAGAGCAATGCCAAGTACCGCTTGGACTTCCATCTGGAGAGAAAGAGGGCCGTAAGCTCTGAATCTTACTTCAGTGGATGCTCAGTGGCGCTGGAGCATTTATTGTTTGTAAAATGGACTCCCCTTTCACCTCCTACAGGAAGCCTGCCTAGCATCCCAGACCCTCGTTCCTTTGAAATCCTGTGACTACTGACTGCACTGGCTTACTGATTACACTTTGTTCTCATGCTGACCAACCTTATCTGCAGGCTGACCGTGCTAGAGTGTTAAGGGCACTCGCCCAACACTGCGTGTAATCTTTGCAATAGCCCTGCGAGACTGCTGCTTTTGCACCTCTTTGCAGTGGAGGAAACTTTTGCAGCTCACCCACATCACACAGCTGGAAAGGGATGGAGTTAGCCTGTGAACCTGAGCCGCATGGTACTGCCCAACCCTGATCAGTGTTCCTCTGCTCACCTGTCTCCAGCACCCCAGGAGGGCAGGGCTCCTTCTTAGCTTCTGTGGGTCTCCCCCCACCTGCCCAGAACCGCATTCTCACAGGGGCAGAGGGAGCTTCTGCTGATGGGAGGTAAGGGCATGCTGCTAGGGTGACACAACCAACTGTTCTGGTGTGTCCGGGACCATCCCTATTTAGCTCTGAGAATTCTGCATCCTGGAAAGTGTCTCAAGTAGGGACAGTTGGTCACCCCACAAGCAGAAACCAGACAGCCTCCTGTCCTACCCCCATGGGAAGCCTAAACTCAAACTGTTGTTGATGGAAGAGAATTGCTTAGTGTATGCCTGGCCTTTTAGACCAAATCCAAGTTGCTAACAGTCCTTTAATGTACCCAGACAGCTTTCCTTTGGGGACACTGCCAGACTCAGCCATGGAAGATAAACTGATGTCTCTCTGGAAGACAAGAAGTCATCATATCTAGCCTTTGACACAGTAGTGCGCCTTCTATGAATTTCTCCATATTTCTCTAAGAAATATGAGTAAAGATTTCTGAACAAAGATATTCCCTGCAGAGATGTTTACAAAAAAATCTTGAATAAGCTAACTAAATTAAGGTAGAAAATATCATACAGCTATGAAAAAAGATCATATCATAGGAGATTTAGTAACATGAAGGAAAAAGGACATGACACTATATTAAGTGGAAAATGGAGGGTATAAAACTATATAAACACAGCTTGAGCTCAATTTTGTTTAAAATAATTGTATATATGCATAGAGAAAAGACTGAGGAGATACTTCAGAATGTTAACAGGACTGTTTTTTGACATTAGGCACATTTTTATTTTCTTTATATTTTTCTGAAACACAAATGTCTCTAATACAAATACAAATTAATATGTAAAAAGTACATACTAATTTGATGATCAGGAAGTCAGTAACTTTAAAACAAAATTTTGCAAACTTTAATTCAGCCTGACCTTCCCTGTCAGTGGGCATGAATGAATGAACGGGCCTTTAGAGCACAATGTCGTGGAAAGAGCACTGGGTTGGAAGTCAGAGGGGACCTCTGGACTCTTGCCTACGCTAGGGTGCCCCTCCTCCCTGCATGAGGCCTGCCTCACATGCCACTTCTTCTGTCCCTTGTGCTAGAGCACATCATCCACCACTTCCCATTGCCTGCCTCTTCCTTCTCTGCACCTCAGTTTTGGCCTGGCAACTTGGAGGCCGTTTTTTCCTGTCTCGGGGACTGACTGTAATTCTCAAGGAAACCATAGGAGGGCACCAGAGCCACACTGGTGACTTCCTGCTGCCGGGTCGGACTGTGGCTCCTTTGGAAACTGTCCCCTAAAGCAAGAGACAACACTGGTCACTGCAGGACTAGGATGCTCCCCCTTAGGAGGGAGCCAGTGAGAAAAAAATGGGCTCATAAACTAAGATGAACCCTCCCAGCCCTACCCTAGTCGTCCCAGAGCTGTGTTGGCCATCCTAAAGCACCCCAAGCACGTGGACTTGTGTGGCCTTGAGCAAGCCTCTCCCTGCTGGGTGTCTGTGCAGAGAGGAAGGCATCTGGCATCCACCACTCCCTGTCGACTGCGGAGGGGTTTCCTGTGCTCAGCTTCCCCCTGTCACCAGCTCACCTGTCTGTTTCGTGCTCAGTTTGTTAAATTGAACTGAAACAGAAATACAAAACTCCCCCAGACATAAAACCCAGTCTAGAGGTGACCTTCTCTCCTTCCCTCGGCAGAGCACTGGCATTGCCCTCGGCCCCTGGGTCCCAACCAAGCTCAGAACGTTTTGTCACCAGGCCACGCCAGGGCTTGGCCCCCTGTGAACGCAGGCCTTCCCTCGGCATGTGGGGTTGGGGGAGGAAGGGTTGCTGATGCTCTGAGGGGCCTGCGAGCAGGAGGTGTGGGTTCTGGGCCGCTGGGATGTGGGAGGGAGGCGGGAGAGGTGGACCAAAGCCCTGGGGTCCTGGGGGAGGGCACAGGCCTGCTGGGGACAGAGGCCCACCTCCTTGGGAGGGATGGAGGAGAGGCAGGTGAGTTCCTGGGGGGAGGTGAGGCCAGAGAACCACTCCAGAGCAGGCTGGGGGACCCTGTGCCCTCTCGGGTTTCCACCTGTATGAGGGAGGTGCTTGGGCTGCAGACCTCCCTGCCTCAGGCCCAAGCTGCATAGATGTCATCATGATGATGGTGTCAGGGCAAACAATGGGAGCTCCAGTGCCAAGAGTCATGCCCTACCCTCTTCTCCGTAAGGAGTCGCCTCCCCTGGAAAGCAGGAGGCCAGCGTCTCCCAGCCTTCAGGGAGAAAAAGTTACTTCCCAGCGTGAGGGGATGAACGCCCCTCCCCTTGCCCTGCTTTATTCCTTTGCTTCTATAAAGTGAAGCCCTTGGGGCCGGGCGCGGTGGCTCACGCCTGTAATCCTAGCACTTTGGGAGGCCGAGGCGGGTGGATTGCTCAAGGTCAGGAGTTCGAAACCAGCCTGAGCGAGACCCCGTCTCTACCAAAAATAGAAATAAATTAATTGACCAACTAAAAATATATATACAAAAAATTAGCCGGGCATGGTGGCGCATGCCTGTAGTCCCAGCTACTCGGAAGGCTGAGGCAGTAGGATCGCTGAGCCCAGGAGATTGAGGTTGCTGTGAGCCAGGCTGACACCACGGCACTCACTCTAGCCTGGGCAACAAAGTGAGACTCTGTCTCAAAAAAAAAAAAAAAAAAAAATAAAGTGAAGCCCTTGGGAGCCCCGGGAGCCTTGCCATCTCCTATCAAGACAGGCTGGGCCATATCAGGACCCAAGCGACTTCCTGATCATGCCACCACCTGTTACCTCTGCCCAGCACATCCATCCCTCCAGGCTCCCTGGTGAACTCCTACTCATCTTCCAAGGCCCAGCTCTTCTTGACCGTTGTAGTAGATTCAGTTCCCTCTCATCTGGGCTCGCCTCTACTATATGTAATAATGTGTTTGTTTTTCCACTCTGGAAACTTCCTGAGAGTAGAGGCCACGTCCCATTCACCTCTGTATCCACAGACCTGAGGGGAACAGTAGGCACTCGATATCTGCTGAACAAATTAATTTGTTTCCATTTAACGAGCTCATTAGGGCTCTATCTTCCCCATAATTAGGAAGCAGGAAGGTTCCTTTTTTCCTGTAACAGTCTTCCTTTGGGAGATGATGGCAGAAGCTCAGCCTTCGTGAGCAGAAGGCAATCCAACTAGCTTCCTGGGGCACACAGTTGCATTTAGAAGAAATAAAACAGGCATGCTCAAAGAGGTGCATTTAAACAAGACACTTGTGTATTAAAAACTTCACATTAAATATACATCATCATACAGTGTGTATGGAACTGGAAATTTACAGGACACCTTTTCAGCAGTAGGTGGCTGGTACGAAGTTTCTGGCAATAATACAAATAGCTCCAAGGAGGGTGGCAGAGAGGCTGAGGGCCACCTGTGTCCCAAGGGGGCCTGTGAACAGGTCCTACATGTAAGATTGTGGATCCTGCGGCTCCCTCTGGACAATTTGCCCAATTTGGTCTTTGCTGGTAACCGATTCTGGAAGGGCGATGGGACAGTTTGCTGGACAGCAGCCAGGACTCTTCATGGGCATCCACGGGCCAACGCCAAATGTCACATGCATTGTCCCCAGGGCCTGCAAGGGCAAATATACCCCTGGTCACTTGTCCTTGCCAGGCCCTTGGTCAGTGACATCACCCCTTTTGAGTCTTGATGAGTGGCTAGAACTTAGTGTTTAAAATCTTTGTAAAAGGGAGTCTCGGGTCCCAGGCCTGCTGCAGAAGCAGAGCCCCTGCTGGGGCTCCACTGGTTGACACAGGCCCTGGCAGGAAGCTGGAAGGACACCTCCTGCTCACACTCCGGCCACACCCCGAGGGGCTCTAGTCCACCGTGAGCCCAGCCTTCCCAAAGACTGAGAGCCTGTTCACCACTTTCCCAAGAAGGGCTGCTCTGCAAGCCTCTCTCCAGGACAGGATGGCAGCCTAGGCAGTTCTGACTTGGGACGTTGGGACTGACAGGCAGGTGGGCTCTTGTCCCTACAAAGCCTCTTTTCTTCCTGGGGCGCCATCATGTTTTTGGAGTCTGCCAAGGGGGCCCTTGACCCCTCAGTGCTCAAAGACAGAGCTGCTCAAGTGGCCAGGGCATTACAGCCAACAATGAAGCCAGCAGAGACGGCAAAGGAAGAAAGAACACAGCCCCGTGGCTCGGAGCAACGAGGCCGTGAGAGGCTGGGGCTGTGTCCTGAGACAAAACACTGAGGGTGAGATATTGTGTGGCAGGGAGCTTTTTTTTTCCCCCTCAAAGAAATCCAGCTCAATTTTTTCCCCCCATTAATTGGCAGCACATGAAAACAAAACAAAACCCAACACCAGTAACCTGAATGCGAGTGTTTCTGAAAGGGAAAAGCTGTTTCAATTGTTAGATGTCCAAGAAAACATGAATACACGCTGACAGAGGAAATGGTCACAATTAGAGGAAGAAGAGGGAGAGGTTCATAAAATTAAGGAAAAAAATTCTTTCTAGCAGCTCCCATCCTGTAGCTGGCTCCTCTGCCAGCCTCGAACCCTGTGGGGAGTTAGAGGTTGAACCTCCAGGGAAACTTCAGGAACATGAAGGCAGGGGCAGGAGGGAGGGTCCCAGGAATTTCTTACAAGAGCAAAGGCCAGGCCAGAGCACATAGCAGCCCCCCTTGCACTCAGACCACAGGCACAGACCTTTTCCTAGGAGAGCTTTGCTCTGGAAGATCCTCTCAGGAAAGGGCTGTGCGGCTCCAGTCCTGCCCAACCTGGCTGCGCCCCGTGGGCCAAATCTGAACTTGCTAGTGTGAAGCCTCCCCTCCTTCCTAACCCCGGGGCTGCCCCCACGTCCCCAACCTCTAACAGGCCTGCTTGGGACCCAGGTTCCTGTGGTACACTGGACAAGTGCCAGCTCCTCACTCATCTTCCCATTCACTTCCACCCCCTCCGAAATAAGGACAGCATGAATCACCCAGGGACTCGCTCCTCACTCCCTTGCCTGGAAGCATGTTTGGGAAAATGCAAACAGGCAAAGGGGCGGGATTGGCTTCTTCGGAGACTAGAAGCAGGCCACAGTCAATGTGGTGACACAAGGGGGCTGGGGCCTTCTGGACTGACAGGCAAGGCTCGGCAGGACAACCCAAGAGGCGGACCAGGCATTACAGATGGTTGCTAGGGACATGGCTGTGGCCACAAACGCTGAAATCCACGTAGGTCACCTACAGGACCTTTTAGTTCTGCTCTGCCCCCTCCTGACACGTGGCCTTGGCAACTCCTCTTCTTTCTTTGGGGCCTGGCTCGACATCTGAACAGGGAGCTTGAACCATGTTTAAAGACACAGCAGAGCTGAGTGTCGGGACCTGCTGGTGATGCCCAGCTCAGTCCCGCATGGCCTGCCACCAGCACTGGGGACGATGGTCCCCAACCTTCCAGTCCATTCCGACCAGCTGGGCAGACCGGATGCCGAGTGCTCAGCGGAGGCTCCCTGCACCTCCTTTGGTAGGTGGCAGCCACATCTGTCATGCTGCCAGGTGGGTGGGAAGGGCAGAACTGTGACTCAGCCTTATTCCGGTCTGCCCTGAATGTGTGACAGCCACAGTCCCCGCCCCGGTCGAGCGCAGGGGCGAGTTGGAGGTTGGGGGTGTGCGTGCAGGTGTTTATCTGTGTGGAAGCAGCGTGGATGACTGACAGGTCGGGATTCTGCCTTCTCCAAGAGCAGGGTGACAGTGAGGCCACACAGGCCCTATAAAGAGCATTGGCTATGGGGCCTGGTCAGTGGCCTGAGCTGTGTGACCTTGGGCATTGCTTTCCCTCTCTCGGCCTCCCTTTCCCGTGTTAAACAGAGGACTTGCCAGGCAGGAGGGAAAGCCTAGTTATAACCTGGATGCTCCTGACTGCATCCCCGGCTGGAGCTGAGAGTGCTCTGGCTGCACTTTCCTGCAGGGTGACTCCCCGGGGCAGAGAAAACCCCTCTGGCCGAGCAGTGCTCCTCCAGCTCCGTGTGGCCATGACTGTCTCAGCCCAGCTCCGGAGCGGACGGCCCTGCTGTCCAGAAGACGCCAAAGGCCCGAGCTGGGGCCTCTATCCCCTCCCCGCCTCTGGGCCTAGCACAGTCGCGAGTCCAGGAGACATACCTTGCTCTGGGGGTGAAACCAGCAGGCAAGCCCCTCGGAGACCCTCTGCAGTACACAAAAAAGGGGCCAAGACTATATATTAAATGACTGTTTTATTTACACACCCTATTCATAAATAATTAAATCCTCTTTTTGACTGCACGATTCCTCGAAGATCTAATGATTACACTGAATGACTAAAAGTAGATCAGCGTGTGTGACCATGTTTTCACACACACCCTCACACACACACATATACACACACACACACACACCAGCGGGGTGGACCCCTGGGGCCTCCTGGGCTCTCAAAGAGCCAACATTTGGCTCCCAGCACCACTGGGGCCCGTGGGAAAACCATGCCCCAAACCAGGTGTGAATTCGTGACAGCTGGAGAACAAAGAGATGCGACCCAGGGAGCTCCCACCGCCCACCCCTCGCCCACCCCTCGGAGCTGCTCTGCCTCTGGTCGTCCTGGGAGGCATCTCTTTGGATTGGCAAATATTTTAATTCACAGAAACTCAAGGAGGGTGGGGTGGGGTGGGGGCTGGGGCGGTGTGCTGGCTGTCCCTCTGTCTTTGTCCAGGCTTCCTCCAGCCCCCGTACGTGGTGACAGCATTCTCGAGACATGCAGTGGTGTGCTAGTACCATACACACGACACGAACTGGACATGGCCTGCACCGGCGGCTGGGCTGGTTGGCAGGGGCCTCCGATTCCTTGGGCTCTGCCACAGGGCAGGGTGGGGCTGGCCACTCACAGGGTCCGCACAGCCACAGGGTAGAGGAGGGACAAGTGCTCCGCTCCCTTGATGGGCAGCTTTCTGGTGGTGTAGTAGTGGATGACTTCCGGGACGCTGTCGAACGGGGGGCTGTTTTGACCCAGAACGTATTTCTCTTTGGTTTTGGCCAGTTTCATGTGCATAAAACCCTGGTTGCTCCTGTGAACAAAACAGAGGTCATTAGGATCTTTGGAATGGTGAAGGCCAAGGCTGCATGTTGCTGGGGCTGAGGGCAGAGTCTGTCCTGCATTCATACTCATTCTCTGGAGAACTGCTCCTCTGGCAGTGGGCAGGGCCAAGGCCCAATTCCTGCCAGGGTGCAAGGGCTCCCCAGCTGCTGGGACAGAAGGGACCCCAGCCACAAAGTAGCCGTGAGCTGCACCTCCCTAGGCCAAGACCCGAGGCTCAGGACCAGCTGAGATGTTGCTGCTCCCAAGAGCACTCCCAATTCCAGCATCCATCCGCCCAGGAACCAGCAGTAGCTACTGCCACAGGAGAGGCTTCTGACAGAGAGCTTCCTGGGGCTTCTTTGGGAAAACAAAACTCGACCTCTGTTCCTGTGACGGATGCAGATACCTGTTTAAGCCTTGTCTGGCAGGTGCAGAATGCATCATGTCCCCCGTGCCAAGCAAGGCAAATGCGCAAGGCAAGGGGTCATCACCCCCAGTTTAAGATGAGGAAACAGGGTGGCAGGTGAGCTGGTCTTCAAGACTAGGAAACCCACTGGGAAGGGGCCACCCAGCAAGGAACCACATCTCCCAGCCTCCCCTGCACCCAGTTAGCCATGTGACCAGTTTTAGCCAATGGATGTGGGCAGACGTGTGCTCTTTCCCAGCCTGCCCCAGGTAGGCACCCACACCCCCAAGGCCCAGCCTGTGTTTCCTCTGCCTGGCAGTCTTCCAGGCTCCCACAGGCAGAGCTCCCTCCTTCCCCGGACCACGCCAAGGACACTCGTGCCTTCCTGAACTGTAATTACTTAGCTACCCTCTCGGTTCCTGAGAGCGCCACGGAGCAGGGCCCAGTCTCTGCCCACCATGCCTGGCTCGGGCTCCTCGGAGATCAGAGCAGAGCCCGTGTGCCCCCCGCTCCTTGCAGCCTGCCCTGCATCAGCTGTGGACAGTGAACGCCATGGTCCTCCCGCCAGCACTTGCTTGGCCCCAGCGGACCTCTCCTAGCTCTTGCCCAGGGCTCCAGCCACACTGGATCACTCACCCCCACCGCCTGCCTCTGTCCCGGCCGCCTCCCCTGCCCACTCCGCTCCGAGACTGGCCTTCTGTGATCAAACTGTGATTCCGCCGCCACACGTGCGCATGCCTTAGTTTCCAAAGCACAGCACAACGTACTCAAGGTCTGCCGCAGAGCTAGAAAGCTGGAGTTTCTGACCGACCTCTTGCCACCACCTCCAGGGCCACCCTCCAGGAGATCCCTCCCCAGCCCCATCCAAGCTCCGAGTGGACACACAAGGTTGGTGACCTTTCTGCTCAAGCTCCTCTTCTGGCTTCTGCTGCCCCTGAGGGCACCAGAGGGCTTGGACACATCTCTTCCAGCCAGGACTGGGCTCCCCAAGCCCACCAGCACCCACTCTATCAATACCTTCATTTGGGCCCCTGGACCGTTTTCAAAGGGACAGAACAAATGCTTAATGAAGTGCGGGCTCTGAGCAATACATCTGCTCGGAATAATGTATTTAGAGATGTCACCCTCGGCTTAACGGAAATTGCTGGGAGAGCAATTACATTTCAAGAGAGAATAATTCCTGTAAAGAATTGAAATTTAAATCAAGATTTTCAAAGGCTGGAAATGTTCTAATTACAGAGCCTGTGGCAAGTTCTGCTCCTCAGTGAAGGGTCATTTCATTGGAGGATTGCCTCAACGCGTCTAAGGAAGAGGCACACTTGCTCAGGCTGTTAGAAAGAAAACGGTGTGCATTAAATGAAAAATGCACGACCCCGTTTGGGCTAAGACTCACCTACCCACCACGTTGAAAAGACCATGACTCTGGCAGCTTGGAGGGGACTGCCTGCCTAAATGCAGTGCCGAGCTGCACGGCCAAGCAGCAGCAGGAAGAGTTTAAAAGCTCAACGCTGCCTGGAGAAGGGGTGTGCATAGGCGAGAGAAGTCAGGGCTGCAGGTGCCAGTGACGCCCAGGCAGGGAGGAGGGTGTGACCAAGGCCACGTCATTTCCCTGTGCATGTGCCAAGCAGGGTGATGTTTTGGGGTGCCAGACCATCGGGCTCTGTGATTCGCACAGATCTGCAGCTGGGGAGCAAAGCGGAGGAGGTGTAAGACGGGTCACAGCTGCCGCGGGGCTGCGTCTGGCTGCCACAGTGCTGAGGGCGTGCAGGCATGACGCACCGGCCAGGCGGTTCCACTTTCACACTGGTTTGTTCTCATACCACCCATCCAGTAGGGGAAGTGGGCAGTGATGGTGGCAATGTTCTGACAGAGCCAGAGGTAAAGGCTAAGCCCTGCTGTTCCCAGGCCGTGGGCTCGGAATGGCCACCAGGTATTAAAAATTATGGACAGCAAGGTGCAGCAGCTGTCAGCCACCTCCTTACAGCCCTCTAACTCTCCAAGCCTGCCATTTATTCCTACGACACACTCCTGTTTCACCCATCCAAGCACTCATTAGTTTATCTCCCTGAGCCAGGCTGTGCTGCCTGGGCAGGCAGGTCACAAAGCTCAGAGACCAAGGCAGAGCTGGGACCAGAGCTAGGGCCCCATGAATGCCCAGCATGTGGCCTGACCACTCCTAGGCAGACACAGAAAGGCTCACACACTGAGCTTCAAGCTCACTGAGGCTCAAGCACTGTGGTTCCCTGGCCCCAAGCCATCCTTGTACCTTGCTGGACTCTGTCCCCACCCCCACTAGATCCCAGGGAGGCTAACTAGATGGCTTCTGATGGCTTCCAGCCCTGGATCCTGGACTCCTCATGTACAATCATAATCTGCTGCCTAGCCCAGAGGGCTTCCTGCAGGAAGGGGTCTGGAGACAGCTTCACATCATCCCTCTACTGCTGCCCCAACCCCAAGTCCTGTCTCACTGGGGCATCAGCCAGGACTGCCTTTATGTGCCAGGCCCTGTGTCCTTGAGCACTGAGGTGCAGACAAGGGACGTAACTGGCCCAAGGTCACACAGCAACCAGCAACAGCAGGTGCCTAGAGCTGGTGCTCCTGACCTCAGCACTCCCCAGACCCCGGAGAGGGCCCCACTTAACCCTCAGTGTTCCACGTGAGGCCAAGCAGGGTGGCGGGCGAGGGGCATCAGACCCTGAGCAAATGTGTCCCCCCACGCTGAGCCTCTGTCTCCAAGACACAGCGCCCACTACACAGGGCTCATGGCAGGTCAGAGACAGCGGAGGGGCTGGGAGTTGAAGGCCACATGCAGCCCACGCACAAGGGGCCCTCCCAGGACCGGGATTGGTATAATCTGTCCGGGGGAACCCCAGCCTCGGAGGCAGGGTGGTGACCTCACCACAATGGGCCCACGACTACCTGCCAATCCTCAACCAGAGCAAAGGTCAGGCGACACCTTGTGCACACACTCCTGGAGATGTGTGTGATAGTTTATCCTGATTGGCCACAAGGTCCCCATGAGTGAGATGCCACCTAACAACAGCTGAAGATTTAAAAATGACTGCCAGGTGGCTTCAACGACTCCCACCTCCATGTGAAAGGAGATGGCAGCATGAGGAGGGGAAAAATGAAACCCCTGGAGGACAGAGGGGTCATTAGACAAGGAGTATGCACGGGTGCCACGGCTGCTCCACACAGGATGTCTGCAGAGCTCTCCTCTATTCCCTTGGGGTAGGTACCCCGGGGGAAACTGAGGCCAGAGGGCACACCACCCTGGACAAGGCACACAGCAAGGCAGGCTGCAGGTGCAGCCAGAGGCCTTGCATCCAGAACCAGGCAAGCCCAGCTCAGCTCAGGGCCATTCCTCCTGTCCCCCTCCTCGAGGCAGCAGTGGCTGCTGCGGCACTGGCTCCATCCGTGTGCCGGGAGGCGTCGCCCCGGCGAGCTCCAACAGGCTGCAGCCCACGACAGCGGTGGCCCCACTCCCGCCCCGCTTCCACATCAGCTCCATCTCCTTTGATAGGACATCGTGTGAGAGCAAAGTCACAATTAGGGGTGTCTCTGGTGGGTGACCTGTCTAATGAGTCTTGTAGGGCTGGCGGAGCCGGGGGTGCCGGAGCTGTCACGGGCACTCAGATCGCTCATTATCATCACAAAAAGCACCTCCTCATCATCGGGATTATCAAACGTGCCTGGCGCGCTGGGCCTAATAACAGGCCCCACCTCGCCTCGTAATCACAGGCTTTAATAAAACATTACTCAGCCCGCAGCTGCCGGCCGCGGAGCAGGGTGCGAGGCCTCACCTCTTGCTTTTAGACCTAATTGCTTGATGCATATTTCATGAAGAATCCTGAGTAATAGTTATGTTAAATCGCTTCTTTTCATGATGAAATGACTTAAAAATACTTGCATATAATATTTATGAGGGAGAAGGAAGGAAATTGCCCTTTGGGACCGACATATAGGACCCAGTTATAGGATCCAGACACAGGGGATTTGGGGCTCACCTTAGCCTGACAAGTATTTGGGGAGCTGCTCTCTTGAGCCAGATATCTCCAGAACACGGTTCCTCAGCTCAGACCTGTCCCTGGCCCCCCACTGCCAATACACACGTGACAACACCCAGTCCTTTGCAAGCCCCTGCTGGGCACCAGGCACAGAGCTGAGCTGTTGTCTCATATTATCTCATTTAAACTGACCTGCAACTTTGCTAAATTGGTCTCACTGTCATTGTTTACAGATGGGGAAACTGAGGCATGGGAGGGTTGTGTGCCTTGTCTCATGGGACATGGTGGGCAAAGATCTGAGCCTATGTTGGTTGGCTGGACTCTGAAGCCTGCACTCTTTTCTTAGCCTGGCATTCAGGGTCCCCAAGCTACCCCTGCAGACTGGTCTTGCTCTGCTCGGCTACTCAAGCCTATGGACCCAGGTGTCCAGGTGGGTCTTTGGACTCTTTCTGCTCAAGATGTGGCTCCCATGCAACCTGGTGAGATCCTGAGCTCAGGAACCCTGACCCTCTGGATCCACTGCACGTGTCTGGCACACACAGCTGGGGCCCTCTGCCACGCAGTCCCCATCCACCCGTCAGTCACTGAGTCAGGGTCAGCCCAGAGCCAGGGAAATGCGCCCTCCCCTCCAGACTGTAAGCTCCTCAGGGCAGGCTTTTGCTACCCCACCCTGTCCCCCCTGCCCTGAGTCAGCAAGGACTGGCAGCGTGGGATCAGCGAGGGGCAGCACACAGGCACTTCGAGAAGGTCATTCCTGCAAGGAGGGTCCAAAGGCACATGCCTTTCCAATCAGGAAGTTTCACCCAAGGGAGGCCACAGGGAAGAATGGCTCAGACCCCGTCTTTCCTTAGGATTTCAAAAGAAATCATTCCTGGGGCCACTGAGCCGCCTAGAGCCCTCTGCCTAGGCCTAAACAAAACACAAACGTCAGACAACCAAAACCACATTCTCCTGGCTGAGCCGCTCCCCACTCTGGGGCCCTAAGGGACTGCGTCTTTTCTTCTTACTTCTGCAAAGATTCCCAGGCCAAATCAGTGGAAGGAGAGAAAGAAGGAGCTTGTGAATTTAAAGTGCACTCAACAACATGTTACAGGGAGGGGGCCATCACAGGTCCCCACCCTCCATGAGCAGGGTGCTCATGCTCTGGGTTCCGGAAGCACAGACTTGTCCTTGGCATGGGGAGCTCCACCCCACGGGTGTGCACTTGTTGCAGTTGGGGTGAGGCAGACACGGGAGTTTGTGCTGAATCAGTGGGGAGCCAGGCCCGGATGTAATGCTCACCTGCTGTGGCCATGGGCGAGCAAGCCAGCCTGCAGGGTGACCATGGCGAGGCACCTCCTCAGGCCTGCCAAACAGGTAGTTCCTGCCATAACCCACTCCCAGGGTGGCAGTGAGGTGTCTCGAGAGCAACGGCTGCCTGAGTGGGAACCTCTGCTCCCTCCTGCATTCTCTTCGACCTCCAGGGAGGTGGGACAATTTGCTGGGTCTGTCTCTACAGAACCCCCCACCCCACCCTGGGTGCAGCCACTCCACAGCGACAGGGAGTGCCCGCAGGGGCGCGAGCTCCGCCAGGCGGCATGAGGCGCAGCGTCACCACCAGTCCTACCCTCCGTGCAACCCTGCTGCCGGGAGCTTCACGTACAGCCTCACAGCCACCCGAGAGATGGTCTCCAGTTTACAGGTGGGGGACGGAGTCAGAGGGTGCGACTGACTGCCTGGGGCTATGCAGCCACCGAGGGCAGAGGTGAGACTGAACACAGGTCCCCTGAACTCACGACAGGGCCTGAGGAGCTGACGGCCTGCCGCATGCAAGCATCCTACTCCATTTCCCCTCAACACACCGCGGGACAAAGCGAGGTGGACATGGGCCCCCCTGAGGAGGTAGCTAGGCCGAGGTTACAGCACAGCACCCCGCAGGGAGTGAGGCCCTAAGGTCCTAGGGAAAGCAAAGAATCCCAAACGCACGGGCAGCACAGCCATGTCCCGGACCTGGGCTGCCTCTCCACACACACCTCCCCAACGCTGTGAGACATGTCACTTCAAAGTGAACATTTAAATGGTGCACCTCTGCAGTCCCATTACTCACCAGAACCCAGGCAGACCCTACCCACACAGCCTGCTTGGCCTCTGGTGTGGCCAGGAGGACCTTAAATGCTCTTTTGGTCCATGACTGGGCCAACCTGAGGCTTCACAAAGCAGCTGGGAGAGCCGGCACTGTGTGCAAAACACCCGCTGCACACACAGAAGACCAAGGGCGGAGGGAGAAGCAACTCGCCCTGTCACGGCTGGAGCACAGCAGGGCTTCCCGAGCCACAGAACCAGGGCGTGAGTCCCTCTCTCTGGGTGACAAGGTCCTCCTGCTGTGTCAGGCATGGGGCAGGGGCACAGAGGCCCCTTCAGCCGAATGTTCTAGGAGTCTAGGGAGCTGGGTCACGGGCTTATGAGCCACCACCTGCCTCCTGCCACCACTTTCCACAGCAGCCTTCACAGTGACAGGCCACACACACACACGCCAAGCTATCGTGAACGAACCTCTAAATGCTAACGCTGCCGAGCCAAGCGACTTGATTTACAACCAAATAATTAGACTTTCAAAAATGCATCAGCAGTTATTAGCCTTCCTGAGACGCCCAGGCATTTCTCAAGCTCTAAGTTGGTGGCCCAGGGTGAAGGCCTTCACACACACACGGAATCTGCCAAATGGCTTGACTCTAAAGCTCCAGGCTTGCATTTGAACCAATATTTTCAGAAAGAAAAGGAAAATCCAACAATTCCTATCAAAATCCCAATGTCATTCTTCATAGAAATAGGAGAAAAAAACTCTAAAATTTGTATAGAGCCATAAAAAGACCCCTGAGCCTTTCTTCTGGCTTGATGGCTCCTGCCTATAATCCTAGCACTTTGGGAGGCCAAAGTGGGAGGACTGCATGAGGCCAGGAGTTCAAGCCCAGCTTGAGTAAGAGCGAGAACCTGTGTCTACAAAAAATAGAAAAATTAACCAAGCGTGGAGGCACATGTCTGTAGCCCTGGCTACTCAGGAGGCTGAGGCAGGAGGATTACTTGAGCCTAGGAGTTTGAGGTTGCAGTGAGCCAAGATGACACCACTGCACTCTGGCCAGGGTGACAGAGCAAAACTTGGTCTCAAAAAAAAAAAGACCCCTGAGTAGCCAAAAAGTTGAAGGCATCATACTTCCTCCTTAAAAATTATATTACAAAGCTATAATAATCAAAACAGCATGGTACTGGCATAAAACACACATAGACCAATGGGACAGAACAGAGAGCCCAGAAACAAATCCAAACATAGATGGTCAACTAACTTTTGACAAGGGCACCAAAAATGGGGAAAGGGGAAGGGACAGTCTCTTCAATAAGTGGTGCTGAGAAAACTGGATTTCCAGACACAAAAAAATGAAATTGAACTCGTATCTTCTATGTTACACAAAAATCAACTCAAAATGGATAAAAGACCTAAATATAAGAATAGAAACTACAAAACCCCTAGAAGAGAACACAGAGGAAAGTTCCTGGACACTGGCCATGGCAATGATTAACTGGATGTCACACCAAAAGCTCAGTCCATAAAAACAAACAATAAATAAATGGGACTTACCCAAGCTTCTTCACAGCAAATGAAACAATTAACAAACAAAACAGATTGGGGAAAAAAAAATTTGCAAACGATGTATCTTATAAGAGGTTAATATCTAAAATGTATGAAGAACTCATACAACTCAACAGCAGAAAAACAAATAATCTGATTTAAAAATTGGGCATAAAACCTCAATAGACATTTCTCCAAAGACACGGAGACACCCAACAGGTGATGAAAAGGTGCTCTACGTCATTACCCCTGTGAGCCATCTCCTCACACCCTCTAGGATGGCTATGATCAAAAAGCCGAATAACAATCGCTGGCCAGATGTGGGTCAGAGACACACAGCAGCAGATAGGTAGGCGAGCAAGTCTAGAGATCCAGTTGTACAACGCGAGGGCTGCACGTAATAAAATTCGACTGCATTTGGGATTCGTGTTAAATGAGTAGATTTTAGCTGCTCTTGCCAAAAAAACGGAGAACCACGTGAGACGATGGATATGTTCATTTGATTCACTATAGTAAAATTTTTACTATCTGTATGTATCCTATAATATCACATTTTATACCTTAATTATACACAATAACATTTATTTGAAAAAAGAAGAAAATCCAGAGGGACCTTTAAAACTGCAAGTTAAAGCAGATCCATCTGCTCGGCGGCTCTGCATCTAAACCGAGGGTGGTTTTTCCTCCCCTGAAGTTCACCTGTGAGCCATCCTGACTGCCTGGCCCTTTGCAAATCATGTGAAAGATAGTGGGTCCCTGTGGAAAAACCCCACTCCTTGGGAGTGTGGGCCTCACTCTTGTCATCTGTGAAGTGGGGAAGAGTGTGCAGTGTTCCCTAAAGGCCACTGAGACCAAGAGAGAAGACCTCTGCACGGCTTCTGCCCTTTCAGGCCTTGGTTTCCCCATTTGTACAATGAAGAGACAGGACTAGATGATCCCTGAGGTCCCACCCACCTCTAAACCTTTGTTTTGTTTTGTTTTGTTTTTGAGACAGAGTCTGTTGCCTGGGCTAGAGTGCTACAGCGTCAGCTTAGCTCACAGCAACCTCCAACTCCTGGGGGCTCAAGAGATCCTCCTGCCTCAGCCTCCCGAGTAGCTGGGAGTACAGGCATGCGCCACCATGCCCGGTTAATTTTTTCTATATAATTTTAGTTGTCCAGCTAATTTCTTTCTTTTTTTTAGTAGAGACGGGGTCTCGCTCTTGCTCAGGCTGGTCTCAAACTCTTGACCTCAAGCGATCCTTCCACCTCAGCCTCCCAGAGTGCTAGGATTACAGGCATGAGCCACCACGCCTGGTCCTCTAAACCTTTGCAGCCTGGCACACAGGGGATGCTCAACCTCATGAGGAGGGAAGGACTGTTCAGACATTAAATGAAAGGACTCACCTTCACCACAGGCTCCTCTAGAACCCCTGAGCCAGAAGAGTGCAGGTTTCTCAAAAATAGTTTCTTCCAATGTGCCCCAGAATGTGCACAAGTACCAGAGACTTGCTGGCCTGCAGTTCCCTGGGCCTCTCTTGAACCAAAACCTGCTTTAAACATGCTGAGATTCGGACACATGTTCAAGTTTGAGAACCACCATTCTAGTTCCATCTGATGATGGAAACCCCTTTGTAATAGTCATAACATTGAGTGTCCAGCTTTGTTGCTTACTACCAGCAGCAGGGAGCTCACTTCCCACCAAGACAACCCCTTTCAAACTTAGAGGGCTCTGCCCACAAGAAAGTTCTTCCACACCCTGAGCTGAAAAATGACTAACTACAGCTCACTAACGGCTGCCCCAGCTCTGAGCTCTGGTTCCTGCAAGCCAAGCCTGCTCCTCCTGCCCAGGGAAGGCCCCTCACAGGCAGGAGCAAACCTGAGCTGCCCACATGGTGGGTGCGACTGAACAAGTGTCCCTGGTGCGTCTGTCCAGCTTGGCCATCCGCCCTGCTGTCTGGACACAACTGTGCTGTTAATGTGGACACCCCTGTGCCTACGCCGAACTCCTTGTTGGGGTCTGCTGACCTCCCGAGCCCCAAAGGACAGGAGCTATTGACATGCAACTGTCAGCAGGTACAGACAACACTCGCCTTGCGACCAAACCCAAAGGGGCATGGGTCCAAGAACATTAAGCAGCAAGGCCCATTGGCTTTGGCCACACTTGGAAGATTTAGAAATGTAATTTTCAAAGGTCACTGTCAGCTCTTAGTAGTCTGGGCTCCGGAGGGCAAATCCTCCCGCGTTAGACATTCATTCTGGCAGCTTCTTGACAATCTCTTTCCACAGGGTGGAGAATTTTCTCAAAATTAAATCTCCAGCTCTTTGCTCCCTAATGAAATTGACTTCTGCCTTGATACACAACAAAGCTTTCATTTTATTATTTGGCCAGGGTTTGACCACATTAATTACAGTTTTTTTTCCCCAGCATGGCTGCAAGTAATTGAGTTCCAAAAAGTTACTATCAGAACTGATTGCTTTTTAAAACCGTAGCTCTCGCAAAAATAAAATAGTCAACCCCAGGCCTTTCACAGATGTTGTTTTTGGTTAAGACTGAAGAATTCAGGACAAGAAAATATATTTTCCTAGCCTGAAAATCTGAACTCAGTGTGGGGTTGTGCTGATATTTGGAGACCCTGAGTCTAATTTCAGGGCCCAGATCACACCACCTCATGCATTTGCTGCCTCTGGTTTTACCAGTGCCGGGTCTAAATCATGTACTGGTCCAAGATTTTAATCATTACTATTGGCATTTTTCCTGCGCTGAGGACACTCTGCAGAAGCCTGCTCAAATCAATTCCTATACCAGAGACTGCAAAAAGCCTGCCTGGCACCGGGTAAATGGGTTTTGCTCGGGGAGGCTACGTTCAGCGTCTGTGGGGCACACACTTTAGTGCCAGGAGCAAATGCTGGGCACACTGCTTGCTCTTTGGTAAGATGGGAGGTGGTAGGGAATTGAGGAAAGGACACAGGGCTGGGAAAGCAAAGTGCTGGTGTGGCCACAGGGAAGCCCCTCACGTCTCTGAGCCCTTTTCCTGGAGAGGTAAGTGAGGTTACTGTGGGGAGCTGGAGAGAGCTGACCGGGACCTTCAGAGTTTACAAAGCACGTCCCTGACCACAATCTCATTTATGCTTCACCACAATCCTGGGATATAGGGACCATTACTGTCCCTACTGTACAGGTGCAGAAACTGAGGTCACACAGATAATAAGAATCAAGATCTGGCCGGGCGCGGTGGCTCACACCTGTAATCCTAGCACTTTGGGAGGCCGAGGCGGGCGGATTGCTCAAGGTCAGGAGTTCGAAACCAGCCTGAGCGAGACCCCGTCTCTACCAAAAATAGAAATAAATTAATTGACCAACTAAAAATATATATACAAAAAATTAGCCGGGCATGGTGGCGCATGCCTGTAGTCCCAGCTACTCGGGAGGCTGAGGCAGTAGGATCGCTGAGCCCCGGAGATTGAGGTTGCTGTGAGCCAGGCTGACGCCACGGCACTCACTCTAGCCTGGGCAACAAAGTGAGACTCTGTCTCAAAAAAAAAAAAAAAAAAAAAAAGAATCAAGATCTGAACCAGGGAGGGGTTCTGGCTCTAGGCGGTGCACCTTCTCAGCCATGGCGCTGTATGGTCTCTCTCTACCGATCCAGTTAAAGTACCCGAATAAAAGCGCAAGACAGGTGAGACCAGAACCAGGTTTCCTAACTCTATAGCCAATGAGCTTCTTGCTCTGCCTCATTAAAAACAACAAAACAAACAAAAAAGGGATTTTTATATAAAAAAAGATTCATTGTTGAAAATCTAGAAAACACAAATAATCAAAAAGACGACAAAAACCACTTGCCCTTTCACCACCCACATACTGTTAATCACAATCTGGCACAGGGCCTTCCTGTGTTTCCCCGACACGAGCATTTGTGTGTGTGATGGACGATTACAGACTGGGCTGGTTTTATAACCTGACTTCATTACAACCATGGGCTCATTTTGAACGCTGTGATTATTTTCCTCCTGATGATCATCTCCAAATGCTCCCTGAGAACCTATTATATGCCAGGCGTTCTGGTGGTGCTGAGATGGAAAGACACATTCCCAAAGGAGCTCTCAGCCACAAGCTACCAAGCAGATGCCAAATCATGTCAGACCATGACCCCGAGGGTCAAGGTCAGCGGCCTTCGCTGTCAGAGGGCAGATTTAGGAAGCAGGGTTCCTGGGGTTATGCACCCTAGTTTTAATGTGGAAACTAAAACTGGGTGACATTTTACAACATAGAGAGGGGTCTCATCACCTCCAAGGGAAAAACGAACAGCTCAGCCACCCGAGCCAAGGTGGGAAGACAGGGAGAGGGACACTGCTGGGGCCTATCCTCCAATCCCAAACCTAAACATCCTTGTACCTTGCCGTTCCTTCTTCAGTAAATTACTTCCCCGGTTTTCTCCTCTCCAAAATCTTAATTATCCTGCGAGGGCCTGCTCAACAGCCACCTCCTCCAGGAAGCCTTCCAAGATGCTCCCAGATCTATTTCCTTCCTCACTCACTCAATTCTCTGCCATACTGCTGTTCATCACAGTGCTCGCCTACCACCTCATCTCCTTGTCTAGACTGTGAGCTTATGGTCTGATGTGTCTTTGTCTCCCCCCGTCATCGAAAGCCCCGGTGCATGGCAGGAATCCAGCAGTGCCAGCCACGCTGCTGACTTGTCTGCGAGCCCTGCCCTGAGTGTTTGTGCTGACAATGTGGCAGGCTGATCCCAAAGCTGCCTGGGACTATAAGCAGCATGTCGATTTTAAAAAGGAAATAACAAAAAATAAAATAAAAAAATAGTTCTAATTAAAGCATTTCTAATAAGTGGGCTTTGCCAAACCCCATTGTTTCTGATATTCCTCCTGGGTGAAATGATCTTAAAAAAGAGACAAAGGAAAGCAGAGCGTTATTAAAAGTGGCAGAGAACACCCCAGGCTGGAAGGAGGATAGTGGGCCGGCGCGAGACACCGCGGCCTGGGCACCGGGCGGCCCCGGCTCCTGCAGCGGGCCAGGGAGCAGCGAGTGTGCCACACGCAGCAGAACATGGCTTCACGGCTTTCGCATTTCACCTGTGGGAGTGGAGACGAGGGCTATGAAACTGACATCTGATTTTATAGATCTGCCTCAAATACTGGGAACGTTTGCAGAGAAAATAGGGGAAGAAAATACAGTGCTTATGGGGCCCAGAAGGGTAGGAACCCTGAAATGGCAGCTGGGACATCTGTGGGACTCTGCCAGCAACTGGCTGAGAGACCTCAGGAAGGTCTTTTTCCTGTCCCGTTCCTCAGTTTCCCTCATCTGAAAAAGCTAGGGTATTGGCCTGGGTGATGCAAGTCCCTTCTGGCTCTAACTGCCCAGAGGTCTGGGGAACCGCCAAACCCTGCACTTGACCTTCGGATCTCACTGTGTGAAGGTGGTTGCCTCAGGCCCTGCCAGATGCCTCTACCTAGGTGGGGGTCACTCATATTTTCTCTGGGGCCCGAATGATCTGGCCCAGCTGAAGGCAAAATAAAACCCCGCATCACACTGTTTCCTGCAGTCGGGACAGCGTCTCTGCAAAGGACCCCGCTGCATCTGTACAGCCCTCAGAGCTTATGAGCACTTCCACCGCGTCCCCAGCCTCGGGGCTGAGAGGATCAGGGACGGGAAGTGACTTGCTGCTGACCTTCCGGCTGGAGGAAGTGGTGGGGTTCAGGCTCGGGTCCCCAGCTCCCACTGCGCACCGTGTCCCTTCCACTGACGGCAGATGCAAGGCCTGTGGCTGTCCTCGCTGCCTGTCCCTGCATCGTCCCACGTGCCTTCCTCCAAGTCCCCAACAACCCATTCCCAGATGGCTTTCGCAAAAATATCGGTAAATAAATCACATTAACAAGATGTTAGAAATGTGATCGGAAAGCAGTGTTTTTCTCATTTGGAGAGACCACCCAGTGCCTCCACAGGCAGCTGTCCGGGGCACGAGAGGTTTCCTGGAGACGCACGGGCAGTTGGAATGCCTCCGCGGCAGCCCCGCCGCGCAGGCCGATTTATGAGTGCTGATATGAGACAATTAAAAACTGGCTGGAAATGTAATCGGGACACTCAGATGCTGGCGAGGACCCGGGAGCTCTCGGGGAACGAGGGCAATGCTGCGTGCCTGGCTCCGAGGGGAGACGGAGCAGATCCTGGAGGGAACCCAGCCTGTCGATGGGACTGTCTGGCACTGCCAGGCCGGGTGGGTGCTGTGGACCGTGGACCACAGACGGCAGAGGCAGAAAGAGCACGCATGGGCCCCTCTTGCCTTGGGGTTTTGGGCAGCAGTGGGACGAGGGAAGCTGAATTAGAGGCCGTGTGTTTTCCTGGGTCTTTTCCAGGTCCATGTTGCTGCCGCAGAACCACCACCCACCCAGCTGCTCAGAAATCTGGATGTGGCCCTTGAATTCTCACTCTTCCTTCCCCTCTGTCAAGTCCCCCACGACAGGCTTCTCCTTTCCTACCCACCGCCCGGTCCTTACTCCTGATCCAGCACACCAGGCCAGACGGGGGCCCACGAAAACCTTTCTCGCCAGCTACGGAGGCCACCGCTGGCCCTTCTGAGCTAGCCTCCCGCTCTCGGCCACCAGGTGCTGGGGGGATGGGGGACGGGGAGAAATGGAGAACTTCCTAGGTTAGCCGCGGCAAATGGCCAAGAGGGTCCGAGAAAGAACAGTGGCCTGGGAGTCTGGCATATCCCGCCTCGTCCCTCCTCGGCAACACAGCCACTCACAGGCTTCTAAAGTTCTATGCGCCTCGGCTTCCTCCTCTGTGAAGTGACAGCAAGGAGTTGTGCGTCTTCACCAGCTGAACCCAGAGAAGGAACCAGACTCCCCCAGCTGGGTCCCACGAGCTGACAGCACTAGAGCCAGCCACGATCAACCCCTCTGTTCTCGGGCTCCCACAGCTGGGGGAAGGCGGGGCTTGGGTCGCCGGGCCTCGTGTCACCACTGCCTGTGGAAAGGTGCCAGAGAAAGGCCTGGCAAGGGGCTCGTGGCCCCAGGTCCCGCTCAGAAAACCCAGCGTAGGTCTTGGGCTGCACTGTCCAGAGACCGCCTGGACCCTGGCTGGGCTTCTCAGACGCCGCTGGAGAGGAAGGTGGGTATTTCTGCTCAGAGACCCCACAGGGCAGGAAGGCAGCACTGGGCTGTGTTAAAATCCCAGCTCTTCACTCACTCGCTCTGACGTAATGTGAATGCGTTTCTGTATCTGTAAAAATGAAGGTGACAATTCCCGTCCTCACTATGTGCTATTACGGGGGGAAGCTGGATGTTCCTAAACGCCCGTTCCCATGCTGGGAGCCTGGACACGCATCACCTCACACGTCTCGGGGCAGGGTCACACCTGTTTCGCTGGAGACGAAACCACAGGCTCAGAGAACAGCAGAACTCAAACCGGGGTTTGCCTGGGCCCCCAGAAAGGAGGGTGTGTATCAGGGTGACTGGTCTGGGGCCCACGGTTAGTTGGAGGTGGAGCCAGGATTTGAACTCGGTCTCCTGGGCACGAGCCCAGGGCTTTTTCTATGCTCCCTACGGCTTCAGAATAGCCAAAGCGCCACGCGTGGACTCAAGGAGGTGCCGTTTTAATGATGAGGGCGGCGTCCCTGGAAATATTTTACCACCAGCAGGGCACATTTTCTCAGCAATTTTGAATAAAGGGAAATGTCATCTAATATTCCTCACAGTGTCCTCTCAACGGTGCGTCCTTTCATCCTGCGAGGCATCTGCACGTTCTAAAGTTCACTGTTCTCGTTTAGTCCCCTGCAAAGAGCATCTGAGGAGTCTGTTTTGCCTACAGCAGCAGCTCCTAATTGTGGCGATTCCTTTAAACCTTTCAGAAGGAGAAAGTGTGAGGCACACTAATTGAGCAGAAAGTTCATTTTTCCTCCATCAGCCTGGAGAAGACATGCAAGGCTCCGTGTGGTGGGAGCAAAGCGGCAGACACATCACCCCTCCCTGCCCACACGCGCCTCTCTGTCTCAGGCCGACTCAAATGCTGCTTGGAAACAGGGACTTCTGGGAAAGCTGGAAAGCAGGCGAACTTCTTCCTCTCCCTGGGCCTCAGTTTCCCCACTTGTGCCGGGTATTGGAGCAGAAGGTCTAAAAGGTCTCTTTCTACCTCCTAAATCCCAAGATTTCTGCTCAGTGTACTCTCGAAGCTACTGCCCTGGCTTGCTGCAGACATGCTCCCCATGAGATGACGGGAGAACAGACTGAGCTCTGGTGGAAAGGAATACTTGATTTATAATGTCTGACGACTTCGCAAGAGAGCTGGAAGGATGGCAGGATGGTGAGGAGGACAAAAGGATGCCTGTTGAGATGGTCATCATCTCCAGCTACTGATGGAGTTGGGAGATCAGAGAAGCTAAGTAACCTGTCCAAGGTCACACTGCCAGGTTCTGACTGTAGCTCTGTGGGATTCTCTCGGATTTTCTCTAGTTGCAGCCACATGAACTCTAAAACCCCAACACCATAAAGGGGGGTGGACAAGGGCGTAGACAGAGATTTCTAAGTTCAACCCAGACTACCTATAATGCTCTGGGCCACATCAAGCTCAACAACCTGTGGCTCTCCACAGTCTCTATTGAAGATAGTTGAGCTGCCACCGACTGGGCAATAACTATATCTGGACGCATGCTAAGCAGCTCGCATATTGTCAATTCATTAATACCCACATGAAACTCATTTTATGGAGGAGGAAATTGAGGCTCAAAGATGCTAAATCCCTTTGCTCAAGACCACCCTTCCTAGCATGTGGCAGAGCCGGGTTTCAAGAGCCCCAGACAGACTGATCCAAAGCCGGCATCCTCCCTGCTGTTAGAGCTCCCTCTATCCTGGGGGGCTGGCAGGTAAAGAGGAGGGCAGGATGTTGATGATGGGGTGTACTAGAAATGGTGGACTAGAAAGTAGGAAGCTTTCTCCCCACCTGAGCTGCTGCCCCTGGGTGGACGGCTCCTTGCTGCCCCATGGCCAGGCCACATGACCCCACCTCTCTCTTCTGCATTCCTCCCCCTCAAACCCACCTGGCAGCCGGGAGAGGCCAGGACCCCAGGGCTCCTGTGGTCCCAGCTGGCAGTGTGGGGGCCCGAGGCAAGCATCAGCTATGCCCCGAGCTGCACACACTGCCCTCCCTGAAGTTTTGCCCCTGGGAGGTTTTGGCATCCCCTTGGGGGCTGGGCAGGGGAACAGGGCGACTGACGACTGAAAGCCGGGCATTCTCGCTGCAGCCTTGCAGGGACTGCCCTGGTGGTCACGCATGGGAGCAGGCAGCAACCAAGGAGCTAAGTGTCTGCAGCCTTGGCTGTTGATCCTACAGGGGCTGCTCAGGCGGCAGAGGGAAGTGAAGTCTGCGCTCCCTGCTGACAGACGAAGGGCACACAGCCTTCCCTCACCCCCCGCCCCTCCCCACCTGCAAACCTTTATTATTTCTTGCTCCTGGCTGTCAGCAGCAACAAACTAAGATTAATCACTTGCCTGCCTAGACCCAGACGTGCCTACTGTTTGAAAACTCTCTTTTTCCCTATATTAATCAATGAGGGGAGAGACAAAAGAAAAACAACCCTAACTGCAATGCACCCCCAGCTCTTCCTGGCCCCATACACCCACCCAGCCTCCACTGGAGCCCGGGAGGCACTTCAGGGTGAAGACCGAGTACCCAGCGGTCAGCGCAAACCTGGCCACTCCAGGCAGGATACAAAGCGATGCCATTATGCAATCTGAAGGACAGGAGGCTCATTCTTGATAACTGTCCCGCCCTCCCTGGAGGAGATGGGGCCTTCTCTCCCTGCCTGGACCGAGAGGAAAGTGGTGTAATCATGAGCCCTTAAACTGGAAGCAAGTTTCCATATCAGACACCAGACCCTCATTTTACAGATGCAAGTGGAGAAGACACTTGGCCAAGTCACCTGGCGTAGCAGAGACAGCCTGGACTCACTCACAGCACTCTGTTCGCCTGCTGCTTCCACGGCAACTGCTAAAGGCTCTGGAGAAGCCAGGCAGAGCAGAGATCGGCACACGCTGTGCACCTGCTGTGCACCAGCGGTTCCCTGCCAAGCCTTACCTCCTGCCTTCGCACCCTGCTTTGCAGGGGACTCTCCGGGAGGCCAAGGGCCTTGGCCAGCATCACGTGGTGGTAAGAGCTGGAGCCAGGGCTTGGATCCAGCTACCCGGCTGCAGGGCCCGTGCCTTTTTTCCAGCCCTTGCAAAGTGCTGCCCTGGTCTCCCCGGATGCCCACTCACATGCTGCCCTCCTCCCAGCCTCCTCCGCAAGGCCCTGGCCGGCTCAGGAGGCACATGTGGGGGTACAGGGGGCTCCTGGGGACAGAGGGAGGTGGAAGCTGTGTCCCCTCCTTGACAATACTCATGGTGCTCCCTGGGTCACTAAGGTTCTAGAATAAACATGGGCCTCCTGCAGGCAGAACCTGCCCTACAGGACCAGAGACCCCAGCACCCATCTTGCCACCCCTAGCTGCAAACCCTTGTCTTTGAAGTCCTGTTTCCTTCATCTTGTCCAGAGTCCTGTGCAAAAACTCACAAAACCAGAACTCATGAGGGTCATTCACAGTCCAAAGTGCCTGAAGAACCCTTTTAATGAGATTTTTCAAGACTTTTCATCCCTTTCCTCCACTGCCTGCCTTTCCAGAGACAGGAAACTGTGTTAAGAGTTTGATATTTTCTTGTGACTTTCTAAGGCTCAACCCTCTGCTTCCCAAGGCTGGAGTGAGTGTGCTCTGGGGCCAGTGGGGCAGCAGCCAAGGGGGAGCCTGAGGATGTGCTGCCCTGGCAAGGGGGATGGAGATGGGGAAGGGGGGTTCTGCAGGCGGGAGAGGGAAGAGAAGTGTTCAGAGGCAATTAGGCAGGATCACTGAAGCCGGGTGGGGGCCTCTGCCATGGAGGAGGCTTTGAGATGCAGAGGTGGGGTGTGCAGGAAGCCTGGGGGAGGGACAGATGGGTGGCAGCTTCGACCAGTCCAGGCATCTGTCTGATCCCCACAGTGCGAAGCAGTTGCCATCTCTATGGTCAGTGTGGTCAAATGCTAGCTGAGCAGCCTTAGATTAATTGCGAATCCCCTTGGGGTGGGGGGTCTCAGTTTCCCCACCCATAAAGCAGGGAGATTGCACCAGATGGACCTTCTGACTGTGTGAGCTTGGGAAGGGGTGGGAAGTCTGACGGCCCCCACTCCAGTCTATATGCCTTGGCAGGTCATTCAGCTTCCTCTGCTCTAAGATGAGGAAGAGGATGGCACTCTCTGCCTGAGAGCAGGACTTCTGTGATTGGAACTAGCACGTCAGCAGCCCCAATACCGGGCACTGCCTCTCAACTCTTCTGGAAGGAGCCTGAGACCTGCCGAGGTGCTTCTGCACCTGCCCGGGGAACACCCACCTTCTAGAAGAGCTCCAGTGCAGCCTTCTCGCCGCAGCTCCCCCGACCCTCCGTGCAGAGCTGCTTGCGAGGGGATGGGCACAGGCTGAACTGGCCAGACTGTGAGCCCCTGCAGCCTGGCCTGGCTGTGCTCCCCTTGGTGGTTTCTCTGGTGCCCAGTGCATGCTACAGGGGTCTCTGGCAAGTATTCTGCTGAGGGAAGGACAGAGGGGGCAGAGGGCCCTGTCCTCTGAAGCTAGACTCCCCCAGATCCTTTCTCCATCCTAGAACACCCTCATGGCAAAACCCGAGGCTTGCATGAGAATGGCCAGAGGCAGAGAACCTGCATAGCTGGAATTCCCACGTCAATCTGCACCAGCTCCTGACTGTGTCAGAAATGCCTTCCCCACCCTGCCCCCACCAGGCAGGCCCTGAGTACCAGAGGGATCAGCACCTCACTTGGGCTGGCAAAGCTGGTGCTTGCCCAAGCGGCCAGGACACTCAGTGCCAGGGAGTTGCTCCCTGGCCAGCAGCTGTACTACTAATCGGGAATGGGGGCTGCTCTGGAAGCAAGGCCCTCGCTCAGGAACAGCCAGGCCTGGTACGGGTGTTCTGTCCCTTCCTCCTCTGTGATCCTATCAGTCCTTTCATGGAGGTCCCTTTGGGCCAAGCCCACAATCACGGGGACTCCAGGAGGAACGAGATTCACTGTGGAACTCAGACACTGACAGGGAGGGTGGCAGAGTGACAACCCAGCACTACCAAGGTCCCAGAGCACCAAGAAAGCCTGGGGCCGGTGACATGCGAGTCCCATTGCTGATGCCACCTGCTTCCTTTACCTCTCACAGAGCACCATTCACCTTGACGCCAGCGGGGTGGAGATCAGGCAGCACCGCTCATAGGGACTGGGTTGCGAGGTTATTGCTGGGCAGTGATGGGTGGGGGCTGGGGTTCAGTGGGAGGCAGGGCTACGGCCCCGTCAGCACGCCCCGCCCTGTGCAGCCTCCCCCTGGCTGCGCCCTCTCCCTAATCCAATTACAGCCCCCAGCCTTGGCGCCTCAGCCCAGCCAATGTTTAGCTTATTGAATTTTCCTCGCTGCCATAACAGACCTGATTCTTTAAGCCATCAGGTCTGACACCGATGATGAAGCACGAGACGCCAGCAGCCTGCATTTTGTCTGTCCTGAGCGCCCTCCCATCCTCCCTGGCCCGGTGGAAGTCCATCCACATCTCGGAGAGTCCTGGAGAGATGTGTGGTCCCTGCCATGGACTCTGCACACCCTCCCTTCCCTGGTGGACTCCCAGAGCCTCTGCCCTGGGCCTGCCGCCCTCTGGACTCCACAGGGTGTCACCATCCCCCACCCAGGGCAGAGCCCAGCAGGCTGGGTGGGGTCAGTCCTGAGCAGAGAGCACAGGCCCATCTCACCCTTCTTGGCTGCACGGATACCGCAGTCTAACATGGCCAGCATGTCCCAGGGGTCCCTGGACAGCCGTGACCCAGCAGGCCTGCTCTCTGTCACGTGACCTCTAATAATATTGAGTGGGATAGAGGTGAAGCCAGGCAGAGGGCTTCACTGCTCCTGGGGCTCTGTGCTGGCTGAAGTGCCTGAGTTTATACCCCAATTATGTCACTAACTCTCTATGTGTCCTTGGGAAATCTCTCCTTTCTCTGGCCTCGGTTTTCCTAGCTGTAAAATGGGCTTACACAACCTCTTGGGTCCCATCCAGCCATAGCACTGAATAATGAGCCAACCAACCAAAAAACCCTTTTCCTATTTCTGGGCCTGCCCAACTTGACAGCAATGCCTCGTGGGTGGGAAAGACCGGACAGTTTACAAAGCAGCCGCAGGTGACACCACCCGCAGGTTCTTCCTGCTGTTCCTCCCCAACCCCATGAGACACACAGAAACCAGACCTGCCCAAACAGCGACCTAGAGCGTAAGGAAAGGGTTGCTCTGGCAGCGGCAGTGTGGCCCGTGGAGAGTCAAACGGCCGGTCACGGGTCCTGGCCCCGCCACTTCAGCCAGTCATATCCCGCCGTGAGCCTCGGTTTCCCCACGCAAGGGCACCGAGAGGGACCATGCTAAGTGCTCGTGGCACATGTGGCACATATTCCTTGTTAGCTAACGCAGGGCCTGGGAAGGCCCCTCCTCTTCTGGGAGGGCAGCGACGGCAAACACAGAAACTCCTCTGTGTCCCAGGAGAGCGAGATCGAATTGAAAGACCGAGGCTTGAAATAACTCGTGCTGGCAAGTCTCCCGGGGGACACTGGCGGGTCTCCCCGCCACAGACACAGCGGCCGCGGGGGCCGGGGGCGGTACTCACTTCAGGGAGAGGGAGTAGTCGTGCTTGCTGGTCTGGCTGTTCCGGACGAGGTAGCTGCACTCCTTGCAGAGTCGCAGCAGGTTCTCGGCGTCCCCCCTGCTGATGGCTCCGTGATACCATCTGGGGACAGAGCACAGAGCGGTCAGAGCCCGGCTCGGACGGGGCTTCCCACAGCCCTGCCGCCCGGCCCTGCGAGGGCCCCCGTGACCGGCAGCCGTGCGTCCCTGCGTTCATTCAGTGGGCACCTGCCGACTGCCAGATCCTGCCAGAGAATGGAGGACAGAGCCCCATCTCCCTCCTCGGGAAGCTCACGTTCCAGTGCAGGGAGACGGGCCACAGACGCTCTGTGGTCACACTGTGTGTCGCATGGTGTGGCGACAGGTGCCACGGACAAGAAATGGCACAGGCCACACTGCGGGGGCTGGGGGGGACTGCTATGTCAGCCAGGGAAGCCTGTGGGCAGAGTGACACTTCGGTACAGACCACAGCAGGCCAGGGAGGAAGCCACGAGGGGAGAAAACTGGACGAGAGCTTCCCTGGCAGGAGGAGAGTGGCAAAGGCCATGGCCGGGGACAGGAGGCTGCCGGAGTGTTCTAGAACTAGGAGTGAGGCAGCAAGTGGGAGAGGTGGGCTGGGCCGGGCCTTTGAGCCACATGGAAGCCATCAGAGGGTGGGGGCGGGAGGCCACGCTGACTCCAACACGTGCAGGGAAGTGAGGCGGGCAGGCGGCCACTCCACGCTCCTCGGGAGGCGGTGGCCCCGGCCTGCTTGGGCACCCGACGTGGCCGCTCTTGGACACCACGCACACCTGGGGGGAGCGGCAGAATCCGAAGGGAGGGTGTGGTGCCGAGGGCACGACTAAGGCCCCCGACCACAGGAGGACATGGGAACCCGATTTTCATGAATGGAAAAGCTGAAGGTAAAATTTCAGCAGAAGAGTAAAGAGCCTCACTGCCAGTGAGTGGACATACTCAAAGCGCACTCTGTCTACGGGTGGTCTCCGAGGGACGGGGCAGTGGGGGACACACCTGGGGCCTGGAGGAGAGGCAGAGGCGCAGGGCAACGCGGTGGCCGGAGAGCGCATCGTCCACAGAGGCACAGCTGCGGGTCGGAACCAGGGCAAGCTGCTGACCTGGCTGCGCCTCGGCTGTCCCCAAAGTGAGGGTCACACCAGCCCCTCCTGGGGTCGTGAGGCTGGAACAAGAGGACCCGCAGCCAGGGCTTACGCAGGGCCCAGGGTGGGGCAGATCCCAGCATGTGGCAGCTGGGAGTGTCGGCAGAAAGAGACTGCCCTTATGAGCCACAGCGGGTGACATCCTGTCTGTAATGACTGCAGGCTCCTGCCTGGCCAGAGGCTGCCCTGTAAATTTCTAGGTGCGAGTGGGGATGCTGCCTCCTGGCGCCTGCCTGGGAGGGCCCTGCAACTGACATCCTGCTGGGGGGGGGGGGGGCCCACACTGCCTGCCCTGTGCCTTTCCTGCCATGCACGAGGTAGTGCTCTTGACAGACAGCAGCAGTGGCCACGACAAAATTACAGCCCTAAAAAAACCAACATTAGAAAGTCAAGGACTGGAGAGAAGACAGGAGTGTCCCTAACCGATGGGAACGTGACTGAGTACGTCCAGAAAGCAGGCACGGAGCCAGCCACTGGAGGGGAGACCCGCCGAGGGAGGCGGTGGGGAGTGCGCCGCCTGGGGGCAGCCGTCCCTTCTCAAGTTAGAGAGAAATCCACAAACAGGGACGTGGAGTTGGGGGGTGCACGGGCTGCCACAGCTGGAACATTTCCAGAGACAGGGAAGGCCACATTACGCTTTAGAAAGGATCCATGGCTGTGACTGGCAGACACAGAGACAGAGCTGATTTTAGAAATAAGAGTTAACAGATTTGGTGAGATCGTCCTCTGGGAGATTTCACTGTGTAACACACCCCCAGCGAGCTGACAAAAACGTTTTATTAGGAAAACAAGTTCCAGCCACTTGAAGCTGAGCTGTCCTTGGGGACAGGCCTGGAAGTGGTCTCCGGGGAGGCGCTGCCCGCTGCCTACCCCTCCCTGAGCGCAGGAGCAAGCCCGCTTGCAGAGGCAGGGCAGACCGGCTTCAGGGGCCGCTGGGTCTGGGTCGTTAGGGATAATCCCTGGTGGTAAACAGGAGAAGCTTCCCCAGCTGCTCCTCGCAGAGAGAAAGGCAGGCGACCCCGGGTCGAGGATCAAAGGTGAGAAAGGCAAGGGCGCCGGACCAGGGGCGCCGGCACTGGCCAGCCCGGCGGCAGGAGGCTGTCCACCAGCAGCCAGGCTGGGCTTGGGTGGTCCTGCGGGGGCTGGGGCCAATTGCTGGGCCTGAGCAGGCCTTGCCTGGACTGAAAAGAGGAGCCAGGCAGGGGCCTTCTTGGGGCCACGCTGGACCTTGTGGAGCTGGTGGTCAGGTCAGGACCAGGGGGTCAGGGAGGCTTGACCATGGCCGGTCATCCCAGCCAACACTCATCAGCGCATCTAGTATTTACTGGCCACTCACAGCATCCTGATCTCACGGGGCTGATGTGGGGAGAGGGAGAGTCAACACACAGACACGGGAAAGGATTTCGGATGGAGACAGGTGCCATGTAGGAACACTGGGGCTGCACTAAGGCAGTGACTGGGGCGGGGGAAGATGCCGACCGACTCAGGAATGAATAGTCAGGGGAGGCCCCGAAGAGATGACATTTGACCTGAGACCCCGTATCATGAGATGGAGCCAATCATGTGGAGAGACAGAGAAAACATCTCTGCAGGGGGAACAGTAAGTGCAAAGGTCCTGAGGTAGGAAAGTGCTTGGGGCGTCTGCACAGCAGAAAGGCGGTAAGAATGGCCTGAGCACGGTGACCGGGGGTGTGGTATAGGATGAGGGTGGGACAGGAGCAGGGGCCAGTTATCTGAGGCCTTGTGGCCAAGGGAAACAGTCTGATTTTATCCTGAGTGAACTGGACAGGAGTAAGAGTCTTAAGAGAGGCTTGGCGCAGTGGCTCACGCCTGTAATCCTAGCACTCTGGGAGGCCGAGGCGGGCGGATTGCTTGAGGTCAGGAGTTCGAAACCAGCCTGAGCAAGAGCGAGACCCCGTCTCTACTATAAAAAAAAGAAATTAATTGGCCAACTAATATATATAGAAAAAAAATTAGCCAGGCATGGTGGCGCATGCCTGTAGTCCCAACTACTCGGGAGGCTGAGGCAGCAGGATTGCTTGAGCCCAGGAGTTTGAGGTTGCTGTGAGCTAGGCTGATGCCATGGCACTCACTCTAGCCTGGGCAACAAAGCGAGACTCTGTCTCAAAAAAAAAAAAAAGAGAGATATTACATGCTGTGGAAGATCCTACAGAAGACCAGCCAGGCTGCCCTGAGAGGCAGCGGAAGACAAGGTAGGAGGCTGCGCATGGGTTCAGCTGGGAGGTGGCCGTGGAGATAAGGAATGGCTGGATTCTGGTGGTGTTTTGGAGAGAGCTGGCAGGACTTGTGAGCCGTAACTAGCTAGACGGGATGTCGTTTATGGAGATGAGAAGCTGGGCAAGGATCTCTAGGAGATCAGGAGCCGGGTTCCGAACATGTTATGCCCGATATGCCTATTCGTCAGCCAAGTGGGGCTGCAGGAGGGCAGCGGACGGTGGAAGCAGCAGTCCTGGGAGAAGTGTGGGCCGGGGCTGCACACCTGTGAGTCACCGCCAGGGTGCCGGGAGAGGCGACCAGGGAGAGCGTGCACTTGCAAACACCCTGGGAAGTGTGGCCTTCGGGTCAAGCCGAGGTGAGAAGCCAGCGGAGGAGGCAGCAGGAGTGGCCAGGGAGGCAGGAGGAAAACCAGAAGCAGAGTCCCAGAAGGAGGGCACGGTCAACTGTGCTGCATGGAGGACAAAGGGGACATCCGGGGACCGGGCAAAAGAGGGGAGCTAGCTGTGGTGGGTGTGAGAGAAAGGGAGGTGACGGAGAGGGGAGAAGTACCCACAGCTCTTGGGAGACTTTGTTCCTTCATCTGTTGACTGGGCTCCTCTTACATGCCAGGCACTGTTCTGGGCACAGGGGAGGCAGTGGTGACCTACACAAGTCCCTGTCCATCATGAAGCTTCTGCTCCCCAAGAGGAGCAGTACCTGGAGAGGGATGTCAGTTCAAGGGTATTTTATTTACTTACTTAAGGAAAGCTCATGACTGGAACATGCGTGTTCGCTGATGGTAATGATGTGGGAAGGAGGGGGTGCTGGGCTGCCTCCAGGAGGCGGGGGGTGGGGGTGAGGGGGACACGACTCCCTGAGCACTGGAGCGCCCTTTCCACCATGCCAGGAGGGAAGGCAGGTGGTAAGGGGTACCCAGGCAGACATGTGCCTGCCGACCCTCGGCCACCCTGTGCAAGCTGGGGCACACCCCACAGTGCCTCGGTCCTCAGTCTCCGCCTTCTGCCTTCCTCCCCGCCGGGGCCAGGCAGAGGAGAGCGCAGACTCGAAGGTGCCTCCTGAACTTTGAAGCAGCATCAGGCCAGGTGGGGGATTAAGTGAACCTCTCCACCTGGGTCACTGGGCTCCACTCGAAGTGAGAATTTACCTCTCAGGCGATGAGTCAGGGCTCTGGAAGGCCAGGATAATCCTGGGGAGATGAGACGACTGGGGAGGAAAAGCCAGTCATGACTGTGGACTTGGCTGGGGCCCCTGGCGGGTGGGGATGGGAATGAGGCTCAGTCGGGGGTGGCTGAGGGCGGGTGGGCTGGGCCCCGGCTGAGCCCAGGCGGACCAGGCCGCTGCGGGTCAGGATGCTTGCTGAGCAGCGCCCAGGCATTTCTGGGTCATACTTTGAATAAAAATGTACAGTTTGATCATAAATAAGCCAAACCTGCCCCCTAACCAGCCTGGCTGTGAGGATTAACAATACGGGTGGGAGCGCCGCCCCGATGTGCTCCGTGTGGCAGGAGCGGGCGTCACAACGGAGGCTGTGGCCTCCCGAGATGACAGCACATGACATCATTCGGAAAACCCTGCATCCTGCGCCGAGCAAGCATTGACTGTGGTGCCAGGGCCAGACTCCCCGGGCCTGGACTAACACAGCACACGGCGTGCACGAGAAGGGCTTGCAAACCTCGTCTGGTGTTGGCGACTCTCTCGGCCTTACGAAGCGCCTACTCTGTGCCAGGCGCGTGCTAAGGGTGGGGATGAGGGAAGAGGAAGAGGAGGGGAGGTGGGGGAGAGGGCAGGGTCTGGGTTGCCGGGGGCACTCAGGTGGGGTGCACTCTGAGCTGTGAAGACTCTGCACGTCTCTGGGCCCCGATTTTCCTGTCTAAGCAATGGGGATGACAGCCACGCTTACTGCATCCGCTTGTTAAGCAGATGTTACACCTGAGGCACCAGCACCAGGTTCCATACCTGCTTTAGCAAGTCCCTGAAGCAGCTCACTCTGATCCAGGGATGTGGCATGGCTAGAAACCGAAAAGCAGTTTGGGGGCAATCCACGGAATGAGCGGTGGACTGGGAGAGGGGACTTTATCCTGGAGGCAAAAGGAAGCCACTGACAGCTTCATAGCAGAGCAGGGACCTGTGCATAGCGAGGCCCTGGCAGAGCAGGGGGATGGGAACCGTGGTAGAGGGGACGGGCAGGAAAGAGCACAGCACGTGCTGGGAGCAGCCAGGAGAGGGCACAGAACAGACGGGACCTGACCACTGACTGGCGGTGGGAAGTCCTGGCCAAAGGCCTGAGAAAACCCACATCCAGAGTAGAAAGGCCGTGCCCACCTCATACCAAGCAGATGTGGAGCAAGAACATCACCGGAGCTAGAAAATTAGTCTAATTTACACTTTGTTTTACACATAATGGAAAGGATTTCGTTTATGCTCCACTTTTCTAAGAACTCATCTGCTGCACGGTGAAATGAGAAACTAGGATGTAGAAGTGAGGGCTGGACCACACAGATGCTTCTGCAGTCCCTCCTCCTGGCCATCGAAGGTGAGCATGGCAGCACAGCCTGCAGAGGACAAGCTCGGGGCTGGTGTCAAGATGCACGTTCTAACCCAGGTATCCTTTGACCCGATGGCGGCTTTGGCCTCCCACGTGCTTAGCCTGCCCGTCCGGAGGCAGGGTCAGACTAAAGGGCCTCAGGAGCGTTAACATGCTCCCCGTCTGAATGTTTAAAAGAAGATAAAGCAATGGCTGGGGGACCTGGGAGTTCATCAGGCCAGAACTTACATTTGCTTCTCCAGGGGAACGGCAGGGTCCACTCTCTCCCCCAGGATCCCACAGAACTCAGGGCTCCCATGTTTGATGGGCTTGAAGCCACCTCCAGGAGCACGAAGCTGGCGCCGCCGGTCCCGAGAAGGCGAAGGGGATGACTGCCGCTTCTCGGTGCCGTTAAACTGGGCTGTGAGGGGAGAGAGAGAGAAAGAGCTCGGTTACCCAGGGCTCAGTACAGCGGTCACTGGTGACACCTGGCAGGGGTAACATTTAGCCATTCTGGTTAGTGCTGCAAAATCTGCAGGAGGAACAGTTTCAGGCAATGCAAAAACATGGCTCAAGAGATTCTGGCTTCCTAAGACAGGACATTCAGGTACAGTCCGAGCCAGATGGTACATCTGAAGGGCTGGTTGAGTCTCCAGAGGCCGCTGAGCTCAGCCTTATCTCTGCAGGAGTCTCTTCTGCAACCTCCAGCAAGGGGGGCATGGCACTCCCTTGGGGGGTTCTGTCCTCTGCACAGTTCTCAAGCAAGAAAGTTGTTCCTCATACTGTGTCAGAAACTTGCCTCCAAGTGGTTCTGTCCTCCTCCCATCTCACCTAAGGCCACACTGGCCACACCTGCCCCTCCCTGCTGGGACACCCCTACAGACCTCCACTTGGGGGCCATGCTGCATCCCCTAAGTCTGCTCCTCCTCATGCAGATCCCCTGCCTGGCCCAGGCACGGCCTGCCCTGACCTGACTCACTACTCCCCCTCCCCCACCCAGCGAGGCTGGAGCCACGCACAGCACAGGCCAGGCCTGTGGGAGCATCTTTCAGCCCCCCACACTTGGGGAGGATGCCCCTTGAGAGCAGGACCCTGGAGACACCCCATCAAGAACAGAAAATAATGAACTGAAATTGGAGTTGCCAAACAGTTCCTGGAGACCAGGTGTTCCAACTTGCAAGTCACCTCTCTGAACCTCAGTTTCCTCTAAAAAACAGGGATAACGACAGCACCCACCTCATGGGGATTCAAGCAGGTGGTACACATAGAGATCTTAGCAGAGTGTTGGGCATGGAGTTTGTGCCCTATGTTATAAATATTTACTTTTATTATTATCACATCTGCTTAATGCAGACACGGCACTGGGCACGTCACCTAAGCTACCAAACTCACGTGACCTGAGTTCCTCTCCTGAGTCTGCCAGGGACAAGTCTGCTGGGTGGCTTGGCTAAGTTACTCAACCTCTCTGAGTCTGTTTCCTACCTGGCCAGGATGTGACAATCAGCTGAGAGGATACACCCAAGGACCCAGCACGCAGGGCATGTCAAGCAAACCCAGCCAGGGCCTGGAGAGCAGGGTCCTGAAGCTGAGTGCAGCTGCAGGCCCACGGGCACACATCCTTGGCTGAGCCACACGTCGGAAGGAATGTCTGCTCTAACCAGCAAGCACGGACGTGGCGAGCTGTCCCCCAACCCTGGCCAGACGGTCCCGACCAGACACACAGCAGCCAGCCCTCGTGGGTGAACCCGTTCTATGTCTCGGCCACTGAGCACTCTCCTCCACCAGGAACTGTGGGGCACTGCTGTCCCTCCAAGACACTCTCCATCAGCCACTACAGAAAACAGCAGGAGGGGAGGCTCCCCTCAACAGGAGGCCCTAGCCACGTGAGACTCACCCGCTCCCACGACTGTGCGGAGCACACGGCCAGCCCGTCCGCCCAGTGGTGAGGTCTGACAGGTGGTCTGTCCACCTGTGACATCCCTAACCACTCTTTCAATGCGCCAGGCACAGTTCAAGGCCAGGGAAATAGCGGTGAGCATGCAGACAAAAGTCCCCGCCTTGAGGAGCCCAGAGTCCCAGGGAGGAGAGGCAATGAATTGGTCAGTGTATCAACAGCTAGTGACAAGTGCTGTGGAGAGAGCACAGCAGGATGGGCCTCGCGAAAGGGCCATCCGATCAAAAGCTGAAGGAAGTGAGGGACATTCTAGGCAGAAGGAAGAGCAAGCTTGGGGGCCCCAGGTAGACGGTGCGCAGAGCATCACAGAACAGTCGGAGCAACTGGAGCAGGCGGGGTCGGGGAGGAGGCAGGGCCAGGTCATCCAACATCCCTGGCCTCGGGAAGGACTCTGGCTTCATCTGAGACCTGGACGGTTGCTCTGCCGTTTGGTGGAGAAGGTCTGCCCAGCGCTCTGCTCTTTAACGGGACTGCAGTGCTGAAGAGAGACGCAGGCAAGGGGCACTTGCGAACACACTGGACGTTCCGCTCAACTTTGCTAGGAACTTAAAACTGCTCTAAAACAATAAAGTTTAGTAATTAAAAGAGAGAAGGAGAGCGCGAGAGTGCATGCACACAGGAGAGCAGGAAGTGACGGTCAGCGGTGCGGGACTCGCCCACATATTGCAAATGAAGCACGACGGATCCTACAAGAGGATCCAGGGTGACCACAGGCTTTTGGCCGGAGCAGTGGAAGGATGAGGCTGGCATTTCCAGAACAGGAAGACTCACCAAAGACTAATTAAGCTTTGTGAGAAGGACGGAGGCCAAACCCCCACCTAAGCCAGGCTGGCTGCATGGTGCGGGCAGACTTGTTGCGGGCCCCGGCCGTCCTCTCTGGCCACAGCTCTGTCCTGTGTCCAACAACACAGAGAGAGCAATGACCTCAAGGCCCTCCCAGGGGACAGGCCCTGGGGCTGGAGTGAGAGAAAGCCCTTTCCCTTGGCTGTTGGGGCTTTCATGGCAGTGGGGCAGGTAAAGCCCAGAGCTGGGGCCCTGGCACACACGTCACCATAAGCGCCCGCCTCTCCCTGGCCACCCAGCAGCCTGGACCTCCCCCTGGGGCTTCTGAGGAAGGATGGCAGTCCTCAGTCAGCCACGGGGTCCCTGTTCTTGAGTGGGGCTTGGAGGAAGGCGAGAAAGAGCAGGTGCTGCCCTGAGCACCTACCCCGAACAGCCCTCAGTGGGTGACTTTGGGCAGGGGTGAGCCCTGGGGCTGGAGGGACAGGTGAGGACCAGGTCTCGGGGTGGCCCCTTTCTAAAGACCTTGGACTTGGTCCTATGGATGGGGATGATCAGAGACCTGACTGCTGATGGAGGGCTGGTTTGGGGGCAACCCCAGAGATGGGGACACCAGTTAGGGGAAGGTGATGGAGGAATGCAGGAGATCGAGTCCCACAGCACTGGACCACTTGTGGGGGTGAGTCAGGGAAGTCTGTGTGATGCCCAGATTCCTGGCTTGGGGAAGGTGAAGCCCAGTTGAAATAGGCACAGAGGAGACGGGGTCAGGGAGCGTGGGACCCACGTGCACTTCTCACACGCCTCCCCGCTGCGAACCTCCTGCCTGTCAGGAAGAGGGAGGAGGCAGCAGCAGCGTGCTGGCCCTCGAAGCTAACAGTACACTGAGGGGCAGCAGAGTGGAGGGGAGGTTCCAGACTTAGTTCTGCCACAGGCTCAGGAGGGACCTGTGAATTGTTAAGTCACTTTTAACCTGATATCCTAGGGCTCCTCTGGCTAAAATCAGGATTTGGAGATCTCTGCCAAGATAAAATCCCATAATAGACCTCCTGCCACACAGAAGGTTAGCAGAGAGGCACGGCCCACTGTGGGCCACCGCATCTGCAGTCTTGGACACTCAGGAGGCTGGGGTGGGAGGACTGCTTGAGCCCAGGAGTTCTAGGCTGCAGTGCACTATGATCACGCCTGTGACTAGCCAGAGCACTCCAGCCTGGGCTGCACACCTGGACTCTAAAAAAAGAGTGGCATGGACAAAGACTGAGGAAGGAACCCAACACAAGCTCCTTAACACAACCTCCAAGGCTCTCCCAGACCTGGCTGCCTGTCTAGCCTCTGGCCTCACCAACCTCTGCACCTGAGCAATTCTACTTACTTATTACTCTCCAGGGTTATCCTTCCAGGCAGCCTCCCAGGACTCGCCTGGATCCTAGCCCATGGCACCTGCATCACCAGTTTCCTTGTCGGGCTCCCTGCCCCCCCCCCCCCCCCCCCCCGAGGGCAGGGCTGTGCCCTATGTGCACATCCCTCAAACCTACTACAGTAGCTGCAATGTAACAGGTGCTCAGCGAGTGATTAAAGGAAGAAACTTAATGAGCTGCTGTTTTGCTTTACTGGGAAAAATATCGGTTTTCATGCCAGATAAATTGGATAAAACCTAATAGCGTCCTAGTCAACACTGTAATTCCCCAATGAATTAATTTATACATTTGCTGGCAAGCTTAATAATATAGCCACATATTTTAGAGAGAACAGGTGGTGATGAATGACAAGCTTAATTAGGCAAATCATTGCACCTAAAATACAAATATACGAACTCCGAGTGCTGTGCTTCGGCAGCAAAAGAAAAAATTTTAAGAACAAAAAGCTCTAAAACACAACTGCTTTCATTCCTTCTAATTAAGTTTCTCTTTAATCTACAATTTAACATGGCAATTCTTTTAATTTAGTGATTTTTCCGCAAAAGATAAAGACACAATCCCTCAAAAGAGTATCTGCATTTAGAGAAAAAAAGAATGCTACCCCTGTGAGCCATTAGAACGACAGAACCTAATTAATTCCACCTATAGGCAATTAAAAGTGGGAGTGAGAGTCCTGCAGGAGCGGGAGAGACTCAGAGCCGGGCAGGATGAAGCCCTGGGAGCCCTTCAGACTGGTTCTGATGATACTTCCCAGAGTCCTGGTGGTGCTGGGAGAGGTGGCCCAGTTAGTGTCCTCCAGAGCTCAGCCAGCCACCTTCTGGATCACCCCAATGACTTCCCCAAAGTTCTGGTCCAGTGACAGGACTCATCCTTGGGGACCAAGCTGAAGTGTCCCTGTCTTCAGGGAAGCCGTCCTGGTGCTCCCATCTGGACTGGCCTTGGCATCTGGTGGTCCCCTCTCTGCTTTATTACACATTTTATGCCAATCAGTCCTGAAGCTTGGTCACTGCCAATGACAGACAATGGCATCCAAGGCCCCATGTTAGCGCTAGTCCTAATAACCCTGCCATGAGGGTGGTGGGCAGGGAATGGAGTCCAGAGGAATGGAGGAAGGGTGAGGAAGACCTCCTCCAGGGTCCAAAGCCAAGTAGCAGGGCGAGATTCGAGCCCAGGACTGTGGGTCCGAAGGGCTTCCTTCCCTGCCAGGACACCCGAGGGCTAGGCTGGCAGGGGCTGCGCCTCACTCATCTCCCCTCTCTGCGGTGCACTTTCCACTCTAGGCCTGCAATGACCGCCCTCCTGCTCCAACTGGATGACGTCTAGAAGCCTCCAAGATCAGGCACAAATGCCATCCCCTCCACAAAGCTTCCCCTGATCCTAACTGTAGAGAACCAACTTCTTCTTGGCGGCTTACAGCCCCCAGGATTTACTTCTCTTTGTCTTCTCCAGTCTGTTGTCTGTCCCTAAACTCACAACACCTTGCATGGAGCAGGTGCTTAGAAAATGTTTGCTTACATGAAGTAAATGTTTTCCTTCAGGGTCCATCTCCTCCCTGTCCACTGTTCAGAGAGCAACCTCCAAAAAGCCAACAGACTTGTAAAGCACAGCTCTCCTGGGCTCTCAAACCCTCGCTGGCTCCCCAGTGCCCCTGGACAAAAGGCAAACTCACTCTGATGTTCAAGGTCCTCAGTGGCTCCAACATGACCTTTCAGATCCATCTTCCCCTACAGGACCCCTCTGGGTTCCACACCCACCCATAGGGTCTAGTCCCAAAGGACGGGAGGTCCCCAAATCCATCATCTGCCTTTCTGCCTTTACTGTGGCCATGTCTACCCTCTAGGATTCCTTTCTTCACTATTTCTGTCTGCAAAAATCCCAGCTCTTCTTCACAGCTCAGCTCCAAAGCTACCTCCTGGGGTAAGATTTGCCCTAGACCCCCTAGGTGGAATTCTCTTCTCCCCCTCTGAGCTCCAAAGTCCCTTGTGTACATCACTGTCCCAGCACTGGCCTCTGTAACAGTGAGGTATGCAGGTGTCTTCTCAGAACTGACGGTAGGCAGCCAGCCTCAGCCCTGAGCCTTGCGCTTGAGGATTCCAGCCCTGGGCGTGCCTTTCCCTGGGGAGGCGCAGGGAGAGAAGAGCCAACAGTCCGCCAGACCCCCTCTTGTCCTCGCCACTGACCAGGCTGTGAGTGGTGGCCCTGAGTGAGGCCTTGGGCCCCAGGTGAGACCTGCACTGTTCTCCAAGTTCAGGCTGTTTGGCTGCTTGTTTCTGGCCTGAAGTCTGCGACCCTCCCGGTTGTCCAGTACGGACGGGAGCTGCAGAGGCAGTGTGGCTTAGAACCATCAACAACAAGACACTGTGCACAGACCGACTTCAAGGAGCTCTCGGCTGCCAGAGGCTTCTGGAGCCTCTCAGTGGATGAGCCGGAAATGAACATGAGCTGTGTTTATAAACCACAGGGGGCTGACAGGAGGGGCCTGGAGACTGTTCCGGGCCTGGTGTTTGTTCACGGATGTCCCATTACCCTGAGAAACAAGGGTGCACAGGCAGCGTCAAGGCACCCAAGGCCCTCCACGCAGTCCTTGGCAGGGTTCCTGCGCACTGCCAACTGCCAGGCTGGGGGTGTCTGTGTGGGGAAAGGTGGGTGAGGGTGGGGTGGAGGGGCACAGAGGGCTGCTGCCTGGGCAGTTGGGAAACCCCAGGACGGGGCAAGGAGGGCAGACTGTGCCTTGGTTTGGGAGGTGGGGTAGACTACATGACCCCCTATGAAAACGCCATAAACTTTTACAGCAATGCACAAACACTTATAGATGACTGAAACACTCTTCTCATGAGAACAATGCACTACGTCATGTCACCTGACCCCCATCAACACACAGACAGACCAGTTATTAGAATTCCCATTTTACAGATGGAGAAGGCGAGGCCCCTTCTTCCTTCCGGTTCATGAGCAGGCCTTACTCACCCCCTACCCTGCCTGCCTGGTGAGTGTTGGCTCTCCTTCCAGGGAAGCTGTAAGACAACGGGTGGCTCAGCAAATGTTTGGTTTGGGTTTCCAGGAACGCCAACAAGAGGCCTCTGTGTTCACCTCGCAGACACACGCAGGCCTCGGGGCACTGTGCTGACACCCAGCGTGGGAGGTGCCTGGGAACAGAGGTCCTCATTGTGCAGGGAGGCGGCCAGCGATCCCCACAAATCGGGCGGTCGGGAAGGCTGCACGGCAGGTGCTGGGATGCTGCCTGGGTTCCAGGAACACCGTGCATACATGTCCAAGCCTGGGATGGGTGGGGAAGGCAGGCCTGGCAGAAGAGGGTGCCACCGCCTTGGTCCTCCAATTTGTGACTCCCCGGAGGAAACACGGACATAACTCCTGGGTGTAAAGACCCCCTCCCCCAAGGGCTGCTGCTTGGCTATAGGAAATCCAAAAATGAAGCCTGACTAAAACGATGAAACAACCGAATAATAATATGGCTGCCAAAGCCAGCCATCCTTACGGTCATAACTCACTTCATAGGTAAGAAATGGAGAGCTGCAAAAGGGACTGATTCGCCCAAAGTCTAAAACTAGACTTGAACTTGGACTTGAATCCTGGAGGCCCCTAACAAGTTCAGCATAAATCCTGTCTACAGTGTGATGCATGCTCACAACAACAGAAGTAACAACAGTGATGCATCTACTGAGCACTCGCCGTGCCCCGACTCCCAGAGCCTAATACCACCCCCACCTTACAAATGAGGAAACGGACACTTGCCCGATCACCCTGCCAACAAGTGGCAGCACAAGGCTTTAAATCCAGACTCCCCTGGCCCAGCATCTGAGTCCTAGGTCAGACATACCTGGGGCCTATTCACGACCAATGCAGTATGTCTCCTGACACTTTTACCCACAGAACTTATTTAGAATCCTAAGGCCTGGGAAAGGGACTTCCCCCCATCCTGAGGGCCTGTGTGGAGCAGGCTGGGCAGTTATGGAAACGAGCCTCCCCGCCCATGAGACCCAAAGCCCCAGCCCAGCTGTGTATGTCTCTGCTACAGCTCACTGCAGATGGCAGCGGGGAGGTAAGGAGACAGGAGGGGACAAGCCAGGTGCTGGCCGCAAACACAGCTCACATGGTGCTCCTGCCACACACTGGCACACCAGTCATCCCACCCCCAACCCGGCATCAGGATTCATGGCCAACCTTCAGACAGGCAGGGACACATGCTGTTTGCACTGGGAGTGCAAACCAGAGGTGGCAGCCACAGCGGTCAACAGCCGCTCAGAAATGCCCTCCCTGGAGGTCTCCTCAGCCTCATGTGAAGAGGAGACAGGTGGGCGGCATACAAGAGTGACATGAAAACAAACCATCCCCATGCAAGCAAGCCACACGATTATCTGTGTCTTCTAGCGCCCCTAAGATAACTTGGGGTTGGTTTTCCTGAGACCTGATTTACTCAATAAGTTAGCAAACATCTGAGTGCTCGTGATGTGCCAGGCACAGATCTAGAAGGAGCAAGACCCAGGTGGGAGCAAGACAGGCAGGGTCTCTGACTTCCTGGAGCTTAAACATCTCCATCCACATGAAGATCTCTGACCTGCCAAAGACAAGGGCAAAGATATTCTACCAAATCTTTGGGTTTTTTTCACACAGGAGACCAAGGCACACACAGGAACATGTCTATCAATATAATTGGCACATGAACCAAACCTATTAGACACGGATGTTTTTCTTTTCTTTTTTTTTTTTTAAGTTACTAAATGAATTCATTCATATGTCAAATAGAAAAACCAACTGGAAAAACCTGTCCCTCAGTCACATATTAGCCAAAGGAAGCAAGTGATCCCAGTTCTCACTGAAACCCCCCCCTTTCTGGGCAGACCTGCTGTTCACACGTGTTAAACATTAATTACAACTGTTACTCATTACATAGCAAAAAGCTTTCGGTACAAACATGACTGTTACTTTCCTCGCAGGCCCAAGGCATTCTGGGAAGCTATGCAGGGGACAGGAAGCATCATGGGAGCCCCAGGGCACCAGTTGTGAGGAGGCGGCATTCGGCTGGGTCAGACAGATGGCGGCCAGGTCTAAGATTCTCCGAGGAAGGCTCTGCAGAGGCCGGGCCTGTTTATTCTAAGCGTACGAGGATGAGTCACGGCTCGGCGGGAATAGCGAGTGTGGAGCAATGTCCACGCACATGGCGCGGCCTTACCAGCTTCAGAGCGCCTGCATGCCACCGGGACAGTGACAAATTATGAGGACAACATGGAGCAGGTGCAACTGCCATCAGTACAAGGGGAAGGGAATGTTCCAACCGACCCTGTCCATACTCAAGATATCAATGCAGTAGCGACAAGAGCTTTGCAGACAGACTGACCTGAGTTCACTGCTGTGTGACGGCATGCAAGCTGCTCACCCTCTCTGAGTCTCAGAATCGTCATCTATGTGATGACAACGAAGCAACTCTCACTTTGCAGGGCTTCACGGGGTTAACCCATGTCAGGCTCATAATTATTGCTCAATAAATGTTAATTTCCTGTCTACCCCTCTCCCCCATAGGATTATCTTAAATTAGCCAATTGAGCTGGCTGAGACATGATTCACAGTCGTTTAGGAAACAGACATACTTGGGACCTTTCCCTTTCTCTGCCCTTCAGCCTCACTTGATGAGGCCTTAAAGGTATCAAAACTCAAGAGGGAGGCTGGCTAATGGGTGAACACTGTAGCATTAGCGCCCCACAAGCTGACAGTGACAGTAGGTATCTGGTTGCTCCAGAATAAACCATGTAAAGGGTGCAGCAGGCACACAGGGGAGGGGTCCCAACCCTACCTGGGATGAGAGTGGAGAAGGGATTGGTAGTGTCAGGGAAGGCTTCCTGGAGGAGGTGACATCTCCACCCTCACCCCACACCTAACACATAGCACACACCCAGTAGGCTCTAGGTTCTCAAAGTGAGGTCCCCAGACCAGCAGCAACAGCTGGGAACTTGTTAGAAACGCACATTTTCATGCCTCACGCCTGGACCTACTGCACTAGGCACTCCGGGTGGGCCCGGCAACCTGTTTCACACTTCTCCCACATGACTCCTCTGCACGCACAAGTTTGAGACTGCTCTAGGCACACAGACCCCTCCACAAGCCTGTCAGACCCAGAACAGGGAGGGGGCAGCGGGCGGAGAGGCAGTGGGGACCCGTGGCTCAATCCTCAAGGACTGAATAAAGAATGGAAAAACGGGTGGCTCGTGGTCAGAGCTGCCGCTGGAATGGAGGTGTAGGGTTTCCTGCACCACCCCCGCTTCTCATTGCCAGGCATAGCTGGGAAAGAGCTTTGTAAATGGGTCCTCTGGGGGCCACTAAGTACCTTTTTATGCAGTACTGATTTTATATTAAATTAAATTTCATTGAATATAGCGAGCCCTCCCTGAACACCAATAATAATTATTATATGCATGACCCTTTAGGGCTTATAATATCTTTTAATCCAGATCTTTACCTTTAATTAGTCATCACAGAGATCCACTATAACAAGAGGTGTGATGATCCCATTTTATAGATGGGTAAACTAAGGCTCAGGGAGACTGAACAGCCTGCCTGAGGTCCCAAAGCTGATGAATGGTGGATGTTGTGTGTGAACTTGGGACGGTCTGACTCCTGCCCCATTGGGTCCTGCCATGCAAGAAATTTCCTAAATTTTCTAGGGCTGAGAACCCACCAAGGAGCTAGTGGGGAAGACAGACGATTACCCAAAGCGACTATGATGAGCACTGTTTGAGTCACACGTCTATCTGCCATCTTTGCCAGGACGCAGACCTGTCGCTGGCTGAGCCCAGGGCACTGCCTGAAAAGTAACTTCAATCTTCAGACAGCGAGTCGAAAACAAAATGACTTTGTTTCTCAAGAAGGTCTGGAGGGTGCCTTTATCACATCCTCCCCAGAGGTCTGGTTCCTCAAATAAGCGCTCCGATTACTTTCTTCTCAGCCACAGTGCAAATTACCGAAGACACAACTGTTAACTCTAGTCACTGGATTAAAAAGAAAAACGCTGATGTCTCCTCCAACATGTGGCCTGACTGGCTCTGCCATGAGGTTCTCCAGTAGTTTCCCTCCCCTCTCTGGGTCTCAGTTTCCCCAGAAGGACAAGGGGGATCGGGCCCCTATGGCATGTTCCCCCTGCCCCGTGCTGAGTGGCAGCAGAGCACGACCGACCCGTGGGAAGGTGCTGGCCCGTCATCCACGAGGAACTGCCGGAACCTGGTCCCCTACAGAACCCCCGGCTGGAACGACTCCAAGTAGGAGCCCACAGCCGAGTACCGTACCAGCGGCAGATGTGGGAGGAACTGGTGCGAGGGAGTGAAAGGTGCCCTGCCTGGCGATGTGGAAGGGTGGGAACTCCAACCATACTTCCTGCAGCGTCTTGGCGGCCAGACACTACCTGGATCGGGGCAGGGGCTCTGGAGTAGGACCTGGCAGGTTGGCAGCCTGGCTCCGCTGCTGACCCTGGCCCTTCTTCTCTTTGGACCTCAGTTTCCTTAGCTGTGAAAGGAGGAAACTACCTCCCAGAGGGCGGTGACGAGGATGAGAGACAATGCCCTCTGGAAGTGCTCAGTAAACGCTAACGATGATGCCAGCACTGTGCTGATGTGATACTCAATAAGCCTCCGTGGTGGGGACTACTGGTCTCACTTCTCAGGTGAGGAAACCGAGTCTTGCAGGACAAGTCCAATTCCAATCTTTGCACTGGCCCTTCCGGGATGTGAAGATACCAGATCTGTGCCACCCCCACCCAGGTCTGTTCCTACAGGCTGTCCACACCCTAGCACCTTGGCCCTCCCCACGAGCCCGCTTTCCGTGCAAGCTCCATTTGTCCAAGTTACAATCTGTGCCACAAAGCCCAGGGGCTGGCCAGATTTGCCACACCAACCTGCACCCCCCCAAGACAGTGTGACACCATCTGAGGCTCCTTGTCCCCTTCCCCACACTGAGCAGGGAATGCCACACAGGCCTCATCTGGGCCCAAAGCAGCATCTGGGGAGTTGGGAGGGGACAGGGCAGAAAGGCCATTTCTAGGCCCACCTGCTGGCCTCAGAATTTGTGGCAGTGAAGACCCCGAGGGGTGATTCAAGGCAGGCTGGGGGCAGAGTACAGCCAGCTCTAGAAGACGGTGTCTCTCCCAGGTGGGAAGTGGGCAGACAGCTTGGTGGCAGCCACCCCACCTCTCTGTGGACAGAGGGGCTGCAGCCCGCTTCACGCGGCCAGTGGTGAAACCTGACCGTGCACCTGTCCTGGGGGCTGGGGTCCGGCCAGTGGGCGGGGGTCTGGCTGAGCCCACAATCGGCTTCCTGGAGGGAGCGCAGGCAGTGGATATCCTGGGCTCTTTGAGCAGCTTCTGACGTTTCTCACCACCAACTCCGAATCTTGGATTAAATGCTGGCCACAGAATTCTAAGTGAAAGGAAGACTTTTCATTCCCAAGAAGCTGCCACTCGTGCCCTGCCATAGCTATTTTCACGGCAACTGGGAAGTGAGAAGCAAGCCTTCCTGCGGGTGCAGCCTGCAGTCCCCAGATGGGAAGGGACCGACTTCTACAACACTGGCAGAGAAGGGCGACTCCTATGGAAGGTGCCAAAGAAGTGCCTCTCTCCACGAGCGCAAGGCAGGGCAGCGCGCTGCTTCACGCACGCAGCGAGCTAGTCCACTGGCCTCCCTCTCCCCGTCTCTGCCCAGCACGCTGGGCTTCAGAAGCATGGACGCAGCCTGGAGCTGACCACAGACCAACAACCCAGGACACGCCCTCTGTCATCAGTCCTGCCTCCCTGACCCTTTTGCTTGCACACCCCCAGTGCGGGAAGCTCATTACTACACACAGTCAGGTCTAACTGAAATTCTTTCCACTCACCTGGGTCCTGCACCCCTGAACTCCCTTGTTGGCCAGCCCAGCTCTGCCCTCGGGAGGTCCCCCACACTCTACACCCTTGGGAAATTTGAAAGCGCTGACCCGATTCCTAGCCCAGGTTGCTTCATCCAGGCTAAACCTGCAGACGCAGCAAATATGAGAGGTGAAAAAAGAAGGTAACGGTTTTGCCCAGCCAACTTCATCCCACACAGCTCCTCCCCAGCGGTGAGTCCTGTACCCCAGGCTCCCGGGAGCCCCCCAACAGAGCTCCCAAGAGCTGAGAAAAACTGCATGAGGCATTTCCAATGGGTATTGTGACAAGCATGAGGCCCAGCCAGGCCCTGCCCTACTCTCTGACCACACCAGTGACTTGCTAAAGCCCGGGCGTGTACACTCGCACTCACCCGCACGCGTGCACGAGAATGTGTGCTCACACGTGCACACACCGCACGGACTCAGGTGGCAATCCTCCCCTTCATTCCTGAGTAGCCACACTTCCAGGTTTACAAACAGGGCCATGACGACACTTCAGCAATTCATTCAAGCTGCTTTGATTATTCCTCAATACCTGAAAAGTGGCCCACCCACCTCTCACTCCACTTTTTTTCTTTTTCCTTTTTCTTTCAGCATATTACAAGGGTACAACTGTTTAGCTTCAAGTGTGTCTATCCCCCAGACAGCGCACATTGCACCCATTAGGTGTGAATATACCCATCCCTTCCTCCCCCTCCCACCTGCCCAACACCTGATGAATGTTACTGCCATATGTACACTAAGTATTGATGAGTTAATACCAATTTGCTGGTGAGTACATGTGGTGCTTATTTTTTCATTCTTGGGATACTTCACTTAGTAGAATGGGCTCCAGCTCTATCCAGGATATATAAGAGGTGCTATATCACCATTGTTTTTTGTGGCTGAATTAGTAAGTACTCCATGGTATACACATACCACCTTTTATTAATCCACTCATGTACTGATGGGCAATTGGGTTGTTTCCACATTTTTGCAATTGTTCTCACTCCACTTTCACTCAAGGGTAGGAAACAGCAAGGGTGCTTCTCATCTACCAATGCTGCACCTGTCAGGCTCTGCCCACATCGCTCCAGCCCCTAAGTGAGACAGCCTCCTCCTCCTCCTCTGCCCCAGGAACCAGAACTGAGCCAAGAACTGCTTGGGAAAAGCACAACCAGTGTCTGCTCTGCAGCAAGACACACAAAGGTGAGTGACTGGATGAGACACAGACATGGACATGATTTTGCATCTATCTTCTATCAACAGCCTAAGTCAGACGGATAATGACACCTGTGACAGCAACTCAGCGACACACAACCAAGGCCAAATGGATACCTGTGGGCTCAGATATTTATTCTGAGATAGCTCTGTCTGAGACCTTAGGATCCTTTGTGAGCAACTAAACTTACAGAAATTCTAAAACCACCTTTGGGCAGAAGTGGGCAAGTTCTGGCCTGAGAGTCCTCTGAAAAGATGACGTCCTGCAGGGTAAGTGCTTCTCACTTTCATACAGACACCAATCACCTGGGATGTTGTCAAAACAGATTCTGACTCTGTAGGCCTCGGAAGAGACCCAAGATCCTGCATGTCCAAGCAGCTCCCAGGTGAAGCCACACTGCTGGTCCAGGGACCACACTTTGAACAGCAAGATGCCAGACTAGACCAGAGCATCGAAGGTAACATCAGCCCTTGAGTGACCTGCAGGTGGTCAGACCAGGGAAGGGGGAGGCCCCACAACTGCCTGGGGTGCTATGTTAGGCCACGGCCCTGCTGACTGGGAAAGTTCCCAGGTGAGTCCCTTCAGCCCTTTAATCAAACTGGTGTTTGCAAAGGACAAGATCTTGGATGGCACTAGGTCCTCCCACAACTGATCAGAATGCTCCCGGGACAGTTCTTGGATTTCCCTGGATGAAGGGAGGAGGCTGTAAAACACACAGCGGAGACCTGGGGACACCCAGGGCCTCTAGCCACAAGAAGGCTCTTGTCTTTGGAGGACCACTCTTGTGTGTGGCCCACAGCCACCAGGTGCCAGGGATACAGAAAGGTGATGAGACAGGCTGTCCTTGTGGAGCTCACAGCCCGGCAGGCGAGACCAATACCTCCAGAACTACTCTGATGTGGTGGGAGAATGTTCCACCAGTGACAGGAAACTCAACAGGCCCAGAGAGGCAGCAAGGAAGACCGGGAGACGCACAGCCATGTACCAGGAAGGGCTTGCAGGGATGGCAACGACTGAGCTGGGCCACAAGGGAGACACAGATTTTTCCAGATAAGGCAGATCATTTTAGGTAGAAAAATGGGATTTTTTCACAAGGCATGCTATGACCAGGGAACATGAGAAGTATGTGCTGGAATAAGATAAGGCAGGGAAGAGCATTTTAGGTAGAAAAATGGGATTTTTCACAAGGCATGCTACGTCCAGGGAAGGTGAGAAGTTTGTGCTGGAACAGCTAGGACAGCAATTGAGGCAGAGGCCTCCCTGTTCGGGGCTAGAAAGGAGGAAGGTTCTAATTGAGTATGAAAAAGGAGATTTAAGGCAAAATGAATGTTCAACAAATTAAAAATAAACCCTCTCCCTTTATGAACTTCACTGTGGTAAGAAATCACTCGATGTCTCCCTTTTCACATGCTTCAACTCTTAGATGCGTACACATTTGTTGGCATCTGGCTTTTCACCTCTCAACATTAAACAGAAGCATTCCCCTGGATTGTTATAAACTCGACACATCACCTTTTAGTGGCTGCACAACGTTCCACCACATGGACACACAAAAACCCATTTCACCGATCCCTGCTACCGGACATTCAAGTTGTTTGCAGTTTTTCCTGATTATAAACAATGCCTTTTCTGAATTTCTGATCATAGCTTCGGCACAGATTCTCTGGAGCGGGATTAGAACCACAGGGTGTGAGCACCTGTTTGTGACTTGTGACACGTGGCCAGACTGCTCTCCGAAAGGGCTGCTGGGGAGGAGTTTTGGTTCAGCAATGAATACCCATATTCTAGAAAAACAGTCTTGGGTGGAGAGGAGGGGGGCACCCAGGTCACTCAGAGCTCTGGGCCTGGGGGTGGAGGGTTCCTGTGGGGGGGCTGAGCAGTCGGGATGTGCCCTTTGCCTGTGCCCTGACAGCCATGCGGGTCTAGCTCAGCCCACAGCCTGGTGAGACTGCTGGGCTCTGCCAGGTCCCATGGGAGCTGCCCTGCAGATTGGCCTTCTCTTAGTCTCTAAGAAAATTCCTTCTGAAACCTGGAATCTTGGCTTCAGTGAGCTGGGGGATCATCAGCAAGACCAAGACAGAGAGACAAGGAGCGCATCTTGCTGTCTCTGACAACTGGGGACACTGGAAGCCACATCCAGGGTCTCCCCTTGGCTCGGCCTCCTTTCCCTCGCATCTCCCTCTCCTCTGGGCCCAAATCATCCTGGGGTGGGGGGCTGTTGGATCGTCTACCAACGCCTCGAAGTTTGCGCCGAGCGCGGGCTGGGATTGCTGTACATCCAAGGGGACTGCAGGGCCGTGGGCTCCTTACCTGCCAGGGCTGGGATGGTGACCCGGTTCCACTCCCACGGCTGGTCGTACTCATCAGCGGGCCTGTCGTCGTCCTGGGGCAGCTTGCTCTCCCGCAGCCGGGGGCTGACCGTGGTCTCCGAGTCCGAGTCAACACTCTGGCCTTCGGGTTCGTATGGGGTGTCGTATAGCTGGATGCCTTTATGCTGGGACCGGATGCTCTCCTGCCTTTGAAATTCTGCAGACAAAAAGGAAGGAAGCAAAGATGTAATGGATGCTTGGCCGGTGCTTCCTCCCCTGGCTCCCGCCAGGGAACACCCTTGAACTCAGAGCTGCCGGCCAGGAGGTGAGGATGACACAGAGACAGGCCCCTTTCTGTGCTTTACCGCCTGCCTCCCCCGAAGGCGGCGTCCCTGCCCCTGCCCCCCCTCCCCCGGCAAGGCATTCTCTCAGAGACCTCGAGCTCCTGCACCTAACACCAGTGCCAGAAGGTTCCCAACTCCATCCACTTGTGAATCTCAGTCTTAAAGAGCAGAGCAGGGCCCAGGCATGAACACGACGTCCCAGGTGTGTCCTGACACCTGCCCAGAAAATACAGAGCTCCTGCCTCTCACCTTCCAGGAGAGTGGCGGTCCTCCCGGCTAGGGAAGTTCCCCACTACGAAGCCTGGGTGATCCCTTTGGGTCATGTCTGCCTCCCCCAGAGCCTGCCTGTCTTCTACCAGGCGGAACACCTAGGCATTTGGGAGTTTCACTACTGAATAAAGAAGGAGAGCCCTAAATCTTCTGAGGAGAACGCCAAGGCCTGGCTCTGGTGTGGGCCAAGGGGTGACCCACCCGCTGTCTAGATGAGGTCCCCACACAGGACATGTTCATTTCAGCTGCTGCTCATTCCAGGGAGGCCAGTGGTGGCTGGAAAGAGAGATACTAGGAGGCTAAAACCAGGTACTTCCTGGTCAAACAGGGAAGCCTGACATGCTGTTCCATCATGGAGCCTTGTGTGCAAGGCCTGAGCCAGGCTCGCTGCGGGGACTGCTGTCGGGAGGCCTACCGTTACCAAGAGACCACGACACATGCCTAAATCACCATAACGCTTAGGGGACAAGGGGGCTCAGTGCACAGCCTGGGAGGGGCAGGGCAGGAGGGAAGAGAGGTGGCATTTGAACCAGCAGCCATACCAAGTGGAGACAGGAGAGGAATGGCATTCCCTGTGGTAGGACCAGGGCAAGCCAAGGCAATGTGGCTGGAAAGATTGTGCTAGATACCTACTTTATATTTTTATTGTGATAAAATACACATAATAACATTCACCATTTTAGCCACTGTAGAGTGTAGATTCAGAGGCATTCAGTGGCATTCCATACTTCCACACTGCCACCATCCACCTCTAGAACATTTTCATCTTCCCGAACTGGCACTTTGTGCCCATGAAAAACTAACGCCCCATTCCTCCCCCCCTCCCACCCACGCAGCCACCATTCTCCTTGATGTCACCATGACTCTGATGGCTCTAGGCACATCCTGCAAGTGGAATCATCTGGTGTTTGTCCTTCTGTGTGACTGGCTTATCTCACTTAGCATTGTGTTTTCAAGGTTCTTCCACAGTGTAGCATGTATCAAGAATTTCATTTGTGTGAAAGGCTGAGTAATATTTCATTTTAGATGCGTGCACACTGGGCAGGGAATGTGTTCCACAAGTTGTGTGGTTTTTATTCACTGTATGTAGTTTCACTGTCTATTTTGCCTGGAGCACTAGGTTGGTCCGCGGAGGTGAGACCTGAGACCTGATGCAGAGGGAGCTGTTTAAATGTGCCCTTGAGGCCTCCCCCAGTCAGAGTTCTGATGCCATAAAGAAGGGGCGGAAGCCCACGGAAGTTACGTGCCTCGTAGGGCAGCTGATGAAGCAGTTGCGGATGACGCCAGCCCTCCCAGGCTAGAGCATGGCTGTCAGGCCAGGCTTTGTGATCCAGTGATGGGGTGACAAAAACCGTAATCTGCACACACACCCTGATAAAACAAAAGCCAAGGACAGCGCACTGGTGGTCGTTCATGTTTACATTAACTTTGTGCTAGTACTTCCCAAACTTCGTTTAGTCACAGACCAACTTCATGACTTTGGCTGTTTTTGATTATCACCTGGGTTGTTAACCATTTACCAGTTTTATTTATGTCGCCTCACTTTTCAGATTAAATAAATTCATTTAAAAAGGGAATTTTACATCTCCATCCCATAAGCCATTATCCTTTGCCAAAAACAGATGCTAAACATAGAATGAATGAGAACCAAACCAGCTAGGTAGGTTTGGTTGGGCTTGCTTTCTCTCTGCCTAAAAGGCAGGTTCGCAAGTGTAGGAGAGCACATGGGGATGCAAGTAGCAAACAATACTTCCATGGCAAATAACAGTAATTTTCTCTCTCTAGAAAAGAAGAGAATAAAAAACCTTCTCACTACATGCTTCTTGGGACATCTAAAATCATACCTCATATGGAGACACTGTGCCATACTTTGGCAAAACATGGTTTGTGTTGGGTCCCATGAGTAAACTGGAATCTTTTAACTAGGCTTGAGGATGATGTTTCCCTTTTTACAGAAGGAGAAATAGGAAAAGAGAAGGGGAGCTATAGAACGGTAGGACTTGGTCACTTTAAGGTGAAGACCAACTGTAAAGTTCTGTGCATGACTTTGCAAATCACTAAATCTACCTACCGAACTATTTGATCTGCTACTTTGCTTTGCAGAGTCCTCATCATCTGTACAACTCTCCCCCTGGTTCTTTTTATTATTATTATTATTAATTTTTATTGAGATGGGGTCTTGCTATGTTGCCTAGGCTGGTCTCAAACTCCTGAGCTCAAGTGATCCAAGTAGCTGGAATTATAGGCGTGAGCCACCGTGCCCAGCTCTTCCCCTGGGGTTTTGAGGAGTGGAGTTCCAGCCTCCTGTCTGGGGAATGCTCAGGGCTGAGGACTTGTAGCTGATAAGGCACTGACCTGGGGAAACCACCCTTCTCTTCACCCCACTTCCGAAAAGCAGGCCCAGCAACTGTTACTGTGTACACCACAGTTTACAAAGCACTTTTCATGTGATTTGCCACTGAATCTAAAGATACCACAAAGCAATCCACAGATGTCCTGTCCATCAGTCCCCAATAATCAGAATTACTTTGCTCAGTGAATGTGGGCAGGATAAATGAATGAGAACTGACAGCCAGGAACCACTATTTACCCCCAATTCCAGCTAATTTATGAAAGTCCCTGACAGCAGTGATAAAGTATCTGGAACAATATGCCAAATGCATACAGTTTAATATTATACAATATTCAGAAGAGACACATATTCTACATAAATGCCAGCCTAAAAGGAAAACATGTGCAGTGAACAGATTAGCTATTAAATCAGAGGGACTTGTGCGTATACCTCTCACACAGGATTTACTGTTCCGAAAGCATCTGCACCTTACCAAGGCTGGGTTAGTAATGGCTTGCAGTTAGGGCAGGGGAAGTTATAATGGTAACCATTAAAACAAGCCTCCTGTATTACACAGTGAATTCAAATTTTCATTAAGGCCCCAACAATAGGGAGCAGTTAAGTAAATTATGGCATGTTAACTGGATGGAATATTAAGCAGCCATTAAAATGATAAATCTGAAGATTATGTAGCTACATGGAAAGGCATGCATGAAATTATGCTAAATTAAAAAGTAAAATACAAGATTGTTTATTTGGTGAGGGCAAAGCGTATAATGCCAGTTTTCTAAACAAGTCCTGGGCAATGTGAACAAGGCCCCAAAGGAAATTCTGCTCCTTGCTTGGGGATTGCTAAATACTGGCATCGCACATTTGGCCTGTAATATCCACACGCTGATGACAGCGATGTTGTAAGTACAGACACACACGAACAAAGAGCTGAAAACCCAGTGCAGGAAGGGAAATAGCTACTGTGTGGAGAAGACATTACTGCATAATTATTTTTGAAAGTTGCTTTAAATAATGAATAAAGACACTAGTAAAGAAAAAATGTAATTAAGATGAGGAACACATGAAAGTAAATAAGATTTTAAGCAGGTTGGGATGCCAGGAGCTGTGTGTGTAGGAAGCAGCTGCCTTTCCCTGAGAAAGTGCCCATTTAGGGAGCATATCTCCTCCCCCAGAAGTTCACCCAGAGCCCAGAAAGCTGAGGACCACTGTGCCAGCCAGTCTGCCAGACAGCACTGTCTCCTGCCTACAGACCAGGCCTGTCCTCCTTATTAGCCAGGGCAATCCATGTGGGCCCAGAGACTGATCTAACAGGGGAGCCAGGATCCATATGTTTTAAGTCACCAATTATCTGGGTTGACCATCTATACATTCATGGAAAACGACCTTCAATATTGGGTGGCAGGCTGTAATTTCATGCCTCTTAGGCAGAGAGCAGGAACATTACATTAACAGGGTGGGGATTTCTGCTGACCTCTGGAGTAGAAAGGCTTGCAAGTGGAACTACATATGGAGAAAGAACAGAAAAACAAAGCACTTTCTTTAGAGTCAGAGAATGTTGGAACTGGAAGGGATCTTAAGAGTCAGTCCGGGCACGATCACCAGGAGGCTGGGCAGGCGTGCTGCCCACAGGAACGTGGAGAAGGCAAGGGTGTGGAAGAGAGCAGGCGACAACCCTGAGTGGACCTGATGGGGGTTTGGAGGTCCCCAGTCCACAAGCAACAAGCTACACTGTGCTCCAGTCTTCGCCACTATGTGCCCCCCTTTAAAAAAAACAGGCTTTATATTTTAGAGCAATTTTGAGTGGAAAGTATAGAGATATCCCATCTATTCCCAGCCCCCACATGTGCATAACCTCCCCCACTAACCACATCCCCTGTCAGAGTGCCACATTTGTTATAGCTGATGAGCATACATGACACGTCACCACCCAAAGTCCACAGTTTACATCAGTGCTCACTCTTGGTGTTGTACATTCTATGCGTTTGGACAAATGGGCCTATTCACCCCTTCCCTCCACTCCCTAGCAACAATGGATCTTCTTACTATGCCTTTTCCAGAATGTCATGTAGCTGGAATCAGACAGTATGTTGCCTTTTCAGACTGGCTTCTTTCTCTTAGCAATATGCATGTCAGTTTCCTCCGTATCTTTTCATGGCTTGACAGCTCATTTCTTTTTAATGCTCGATAATATTATTCCATTGTCTACATGTACCACAGTTTATTCATTCACCTATTAAAGGACAACTGGGTTATTTCCAAGTATTAGAAATTATGAATAAAAGCTGCTATAGATAACTGTGTGGAATTCTGTGTGAACATAAGTTTTCAACTCCTTTGAGTAAAACATCAGGCAGTGTGATTGCTAGATCATATGATAAGAGTATGTTTAGTTTTTTAAAGAAACTTCCAAACTGTATTCCAAAGTGGTTGTACCATTTTGCATTCCTACCAGCAATGAATGAGAGTTCCTGTTGTGTGACCCCCTTTTTTCACTTTGGCTGCCAGGGAGCTCAGTGTTAACTTTGATCCTTAACCTCAGGATCTATCGTAGCTTACATAATAGGTAGAGTCACTCGCCCTTTCTTGTACATACATTTTGACTTCCATTATAACAGCCTTGTTATATACAGGCATACCTTGGAGATACTGCGAGTTCAGTTCCAGACCACTATAATAAAGTGAATATCACAATAGAGTCACACAAATTTTTGGTTTCCCAGTGCATATAAAAGTTATGTATGTACTATACTGTAGTGTATTAAATGAGAATAAGCACTGTCTTAAAAATGCTAAGGATCATCTGAGTCATAATCTTTTGGCTGGTGGAGGGTCTTGCAAGATGTTGATGGTTGCTGACTGCTCATGGTGGTGGTGTTGCAGGTTGGGGTGGCTGTGACAATCTCTTAAAATAAGACAACAATGAAGTCTGTGCATCAGTTGACTCTTCCTTTCATGAAAGATTTCTCTGTAGTGTGCGATGCTATTTGATAGTATTCTACCCACAGAACTTCTTTCAAAATTGGAGTCAATCCTCTCAAACTCTGCTGCTGCTTTATCAATTGATTTTATATACTATTCTAAATCCTTTGTCATCATTTCAACAATGTTCACAGCATCCTCACCAGGAATACATTCCATCTCAAGTAACCGCTTTCTTTGCTCGCCCATGAGAAGCAACTTCTTATTCATTTTTGATCATGAGTTTGTAGCAAGCAATTCAGTCACAGCTTCAAGCTCTATTTCTAATTCTAGTTCTCTTGCAGCTTTTGCAACATCTGTAGTTCCTTCCTCCACTGAGGTCTTGGATCCTTCAAAGTCATCTATGAGGGATCCTCAAAGTCTTCCAAACTCCTGTTAATGTTGATATTTTGACCTCCTCTCATGAATCAGGAATGTTTTTAATGGCATCTAGAACGGTGAATCCTCTCCAGGAGGTTTTCAATGTACTTTGCCCAGATCCATCAGGGGAATCTCCGTCTAAGGCAGCTCTAGCCTTACAAGATCTATTTCTTAAATAACAAGACTTGGAAGTTGAAACAACTTCTTGATCTATGGGCTGCAGAATGGATCTTGTGGTAGCAGGCATGAAGACAACATCAATCTCCTTGTACTCTCTATCAGAGTTCTTGGTGACCAGGTGCATTGTCAATATTTTGAAGTGAATCTTTTTTTCTGAGCAGTAAGTCTCAACAGTGAGCTTAACTATTCAGTAAATCACACTGTAAGCAGATACGCTGTCATCCAGGCTTTGTTGTTCCGTTGATAGAGCACAGGCAGAGTAGATTTAGCACAATTCTTAAGGGCCCTAGGATTTGCAGGATGGTAAATGAGCAATGGCTTCAACTTAAAGTTACCAGTTGCATTAGCCCCTAACAATGAGTCTGTCATTCAAACCTCTGAAGACAGACATTGACTTCTCCTCTTTAGCTATGAAACTCCTAGATGGCATCTTCTCCAGAATAGAAGGCTGTTTTGTCTACACTGAAAATCTGTTGTTCAGTGTAGCCATCTTCATCAACGCTCTTAGCTAGATCTTCAGGACAACTTGCTGCTTCACCTTGTACTTTTCTGTTAGAGACAGCTTCTTTCCTTAAAATGTTATGAATTAATCTCTGCTAGCTTCCAACTTTTCTTCTGTAGCTTCCTCACCTTTCTCTGCCTTCGCAAAATTGAAGAGAGTGAGGGCCTTGCTCTGGATTAGGTTTGCCTCAAGGGAATGCTGCGGCTGGTTCGATCTATCCAGACAACTCAACTGTCTCCATATCAGCAATAAGGCTGTTCCACTTTCTTGCCATTGGTGTGTTCACTGGAGTAGCACTTTTAATTTCCTTCAAGAACGTTTCCTTTGCATTCACAACTTGGCTAATTTTTTGGTGCAAGAGACCTAGCTTTTGGCCTATCTCAGCTTTCAACATGCCTTCCTCGCTAAGCTTAATCATTTCTAGCTTTTAATTTAAATAATTTAAAGTAAGAGATGTGTGATTCTTCCTTTCACTTGAACACTTTTTAAAAAGAGCCCACCACAGGGTTAATTGCCTAATTTCAATATTGTTGAATCTCAGAGAATATGGAGAAGAGAGGAGGGGGACACAGACTGGGGAATGGCCAGTCAGTAGTCAGAACATGTAGAGGCCGGGCGTGGTGGCTCATGCTTGTAATCCTAGCACTCTGGGAGGCTGAGGCAGGAGGATCGCTCAAGCTCAGGAGTTTGAGACCAGCCTGAGCAAGAGCGAGACCCCGACACTACTAAAAATAGAAAAAGAAATTAGCTGGACAACTAAAAATACATAGAAAAAATTAGCCAGGCATGGTGGTGCACACCTGTAGTCCCAGCTACTCGGGAGGCTGAGGCAGGAGGATTGCTTGAGCCCAGGAGTTTGAGGTTGCTGTGAGTTAGGCTGACACCACAGCACTCTAGCCCAGGCAACAGAGTGAGACTCTGTCTCAAAAAATAATAATAATAATAATAATAATAATAATAATAATAAAAAGACACGTAGAACATTTGTGATTTAAGTTCTCTGTCTTAAATGGGTGCGGTTTATAGAGCCCCAAAGCAATTCCAATAGTAATATCAAAGATCACTGATGACAGATTAGCACAACAAATAATAATGAAGAAGTTTGGAATATTGGGCAAATTACCAAAATGTGACACAAAATGAACACATGCCGTTGGAAAAATGGCACTGATAGACTTGCTCATCTCAGATTGCCACAGAACTATACTTTGTAAAAAATGCAACATCTGCAAAGCATAATAAAATGAGGTATGCCTGTAAATTTCTTCCTATTGCGGAAAGCCTCAAATTCATATTTTGAAAGCAGATGGACATGTATCTAAAGAAATAATATATAACACGCTTTATGGCAAATATCTTTTATCAGCCAGAAGACTAGAAGAAAAGAAACCTCTTACCTCCTGACCTACTCTTCAAGAACAGAAAAAGAGGGCTTGGCTTCACTCTCTGGGAAACTGAGGCCAAGGACATCAGTACGCATCTCTGCCCCCCTCACCCCCTCTTCCCCAGCAGCACCAGCAACCCTCTGTCCTCGCACCCAGCCAAGTGTCTACCAAATGTCCAGAGTGAGAGACAGAGAGCAATGAGACGCGGTCCTGGCCTCCAGGGAGCCCTCGGCGAGAGGGCCAGAGCCCCCGACATGGACAGCTCAGCTCCTTAACGGAGCACCTTGATATGACAACCTCTGAACTAAGACATGGCTTTCCTTTGTGGGAACCTGGGAGGGCCTTAAAGAATCCAGATACAGGTCATGGCACAGCGCATGGCAGAGAAAATGGACACTGGATGGGGGAAGAACTGAGGCAGAGGCCTGGGGGCTCAAAAGTCTAAGGTGTGCATGGGGTTGTTCAGGGGGCTAGTGAGCTTACAGGTGCCCAGTGGGAGGAAAAACTGCATGCAGGTGGAAGTGGGTTTTCAGATGGCCTTAAATGCCGCAGGACAGTACCCCCAAGGGTGTCTAAGGAGAGGTACCCTGGAACCTCTGGGCAGGGTGGAGCTGGGCGGGGAGAGGCTGGCACAGGTGTGCAGAAGCCGCACTGGAAATGACAGACGCCAGCCTGCGGGCCCCTGACCTCTAATTTTCTCAGCTGGGCTTGCCTGGGAATTCACACCACTCCCAAATCATAGGGTAGCAGAACTCAATAGGGACGTGTGGCCCTCTACTCCCAGGCCCTGCCACCAGCACCCCCTAGCCATCTCTCACATGGCTTTGCAGCCACTGGGGATCCATGCCTGAGATGCCAGGATTGTGGGGAGTCTGGACTCAGAGCCCCTGCTAGTGTCAGGAAGGGCTGCGTTACTGGAACCACGAACCTGCCACTGACGGGGGCTGCTGCAGACCAACCTCCTGGAGGGAGGCAGAGCCCTGGGTCCAGGTGAACCGACAGGTACAACAGCCCTGTGTGGTGGGTGCAACGCTGATCCCACCAGACTGCTTGGCCTGAATCCCGGCTCCAGCAGGTGACCTGGGGCAAGTTGCCTCAGTTTCCTCATCTCTAGAGGAGAAACAACAGTACCTATCTTGGAGGGATGCCATGGGGATTAAATGAATCCACATGGGTCAGGTGTTCAGAACGGTGCCTGGTACACAGAAAGTACTCTATGATTGTTACTATTTCAATTACCACTACTGGGGGCTTCCTTAGAGCCCCATCCGAGACTCTTCTTCCTCTGAGATGTCCTTTGATCCCCAAGCCACAGAAGGCTGCTTACTGGAACCTCACAGGCCAACCCTGTGTTGGAAATGGGGGGGGGGCGGGTTTCAACACCAACCTCTGAGCCTGTTTCCATTTCTGGGTCCACAACTTCCTATGTCACTGCTGCTTTGGCAATGAGATGCCCCCACATGGGAGACATGCTCTGGGTCAGCTCTTGTACATAAGATGAAACATACAGGGGAGGTCTTGGGTATGTCTATTCCCACTGTTTTACAGATGGGGAAACTGAGGCCTGGGGAACAGAAGAGAGTAAGAGGGACCAGGCCCCAGGACCCCTAATTCTAGGACCAGGGCTCTTCCTGCCTTGCCCAGAAGTTTTCTGACATCTCTTATCAGTTTGTCTTGTTTTTAATCTCCCGGAGGCAGGGCATCTATTTCGGTCAGGTCTCTGCGGTGTTAAAAGCACACCTGGCATCGCAGACTGAGCGCTGAGCTCCGCAGGAGTGGCAGGCGGCTGTTCCTAATTAGACACGCAGTGAAAACCCAGCCAAGTTCAAGGGTACCACATCAAAGGGGAGACAGGAGTTTCTCCCCATCTGAACTGTTCAAACATCTGCCGGAGAAGGATCCTCCTCCTAACCGGGGTGCTTCAAGGGTGTCTGCATTCAGGGGTTCCATAGAGGCTAATGGTGGGTGGCTTGGGACTGCAGGAGTCCTTTGGGGTAGACGCTCAGACCTGCAAGGGCAGAGCAGGGCAGGGACAGAGCCTGGAGACATCCCAACCGTCACACAAGCAGGAGGCCCCACCTCCTCCTCCCCTATCTGGTCTAGTTTCCGGAGCTGTCTAGAAGCCAGCAGTGACTAATTGGAGTTCTTTTGCCATCTCTTTTCCAGGAGTGCACAGAAACACCCAAGCAGCAGCGGGTGAGCTCCGTGGAAGCAGGGCTGTGAGACAAGAACAATGGTCCTATTGGACGCAGCGCAGAGCCTGTCGCCACCCAGAACTGTGCAGCTTGATCTTTTATGCTCAGCCCAAGGGCGAGGCGAAGGCCCAGCTCTGGAGTCAGGAAGCCTGGGCTTGCTGCCTTCGTTGGTCGTCTGTGCAGTGACTGGGTCTCCTCGGGAACCCCTTTGGCCTGAAGTACCAGCGAGGAGACGGCCCGTACACCTGGTGACAACAAATGTGCTTTCACTTCATCACGATTTAAAAGGCCACACGGGTCCCGCCGCAGAGCTTGCGGGCGCTCTGCAATTACCAGGAGTCCTTCAGCCCCGCCCGTCACTCTGCATCTTCCGGTGACTGCCTTTGCGTGCGGAGGCCTCCGAGCCGCTGCAGGCCCGAGTTCTGGCGCCATCCCCCGTGGAGACTCACTGAGGCGAGCTCCTTGCTGCTCCGAGGGCACAAGGCTGGGGGTGAACGGGCCTCACTTTCTTAGGAGACAGGTTTTTGATTCCATGTCGTTCATAGGCAAGGGGGCAGGCTGCCTGCTTTTCTTCTTCAACCACCACCAAGTGCCTGCCATGAGCCACGTGGGACCCTAGGCCAGGTACTGAGCACTTCCACGACATCAGACCAGGCTTCTCCCTCTCGGAGAACACACAGCTTAGCAGAAGAACCAGGACGCCACCACCCTGTGAGTTAACAAGACTTACACGTTACAGAGTGCCTGCCTGTGCCAGGCACCGTCCCTGGAGCCGGGAACAAATTATTCCTCATCTCTGAGACACAGAGCGAGGAGTTAGACTGCATTTTACGATGCAGAAACTGAGGTTCCGACCGGTGCAGAGGCTAAGCTGGCTCCAAGTGCTCTGAAGTGGTATGTGCCTCGGCTGCTCCGTGGAGACAGACCCAGGGTTTAGCAAAACTTCAGGCAGGAGGTGGGACTTCACAGAATCTCCAGTCCTTGTGCAAGGAGACCCTGTGAGGGTCAGGGAAGCCGAAGGACCCACCTGGTGTCACAAACAGCCAAGTGTGGCCCCAGGAATAGAATGCATTCAAGGAGAAGGAGGAAGACTACAGAGGAGAAGATGCGGTCACCAGCAGAAACAGCAGCAGGGCAGGCATGAACAAAGTCTGGGGGGATTCTGGGTAAAATCAAATAGTTCCTGTTGCTGTATCATGAGGGAGACAGAAACAGGAGCGGCCCCCAAAAGAAGGTGAGGCCAAGCTACAGAGGGCCTGGAACGCCAGGACGAGGGGTGTAGGCTCCAAAGGGCAGGAAATTGGGAAACATGGACCAGGAGCCTTAATCAGGTTTTTGCTTCACATACACAAAATTCCTTTTCGAAGTTGGCAGGAAGCACCAGGGTGTGGTCATCAGTTGCTGATAATCTGAAGGTTGGGCCCTACGATCAGGGCTCCGCCCTATGGACAGAGGATGTCCAGAACTCCAGAAAGAAAAACACTCCTGTGAATAGCCGCCAAACATGGGTGCGCTGGCGTTTCCACCAGGAGGACGGGCAGAGATCAGGCTAGCCAGGCTAGCACGGTGGCACCAGTATCCTCAGGCCAACCCTGAGGGGTGGGTGTTCCCAGACAACCCCCCCCCCATGCTGCAGACAGAGGCCAGGGCCCAGCAGGGACTTCCCTGGGCCTTGGCGAACAGGAGCCAGATGTGTGTCCTGCCTTGTGTCTTCTGAGTATCAACGGACTGTGCTGCAGGGAGGACCAGCGCCCCACTGACGCGATCTTCCAGTCTGCTGGGCATGGCGAGGTCTCAGCTTCCAGGGAAGCCTGGGGCCACACTCTAATGAGGCGAAGCCACGGGGGACAGGCTTTCGTGCCAGGCCAGTCCCGGCTACAGCCCTTGCTCGGTGGGGGCCTCACCACTTACCAAGCAGCTCCACCTGCCCTTCTCACGGAACCACACAGAGCGCCTCTTGGGGGGGTCTGTGACCACACCCGGGACCCTCCCCACCTAAGACTCCCACGTTCTCCACGCGCAGCTATCTGCCCTGCCCTCCCAACCCAAGCCGGAGCTCCCTCCATTCCACCAGGCACAAAAGGACACAACACGGGTGGGTTGGAAGGGAAGAGCCCAGCCTGGCTCCAGCTCGGTCCCTGCCCCGTCAGGCTGAGATGCCTGGCAAGTCACTTCTTCCCTCTGCTGTCAGCTGCTCTTCAGTCAGGGCAACGGGGGTCATCTCAGGGCCCCCTCCCAGCCTTGAGGTTTATCTGACCAACGCAGGTGCCCACAGGATTCATTACGTCAGTCTGGGAGGAGAGCAAAGATGGTATCTTGAGGAAGAGGGCTGCCTACGGAGGAGACACTCAGCACACTCTAGTGCGTTAAAGGAGCGGCCACCTCATGCTGCTGGTCCTGTCTGTCTGGCGCTTAGTCGTTACAGACTGGCAGTGGTGAGGGTGCCAGCCTCCCAGGGCAGAGCCAGGGCCCTCTTCTGGGCACGACCCTCCCCTCTCCTACACCTGATGGCTCTCGTCCTTTACCGCAGGACCCCTCGCCACATGCCAGGCCTCCCAGCCAAACCCCACCTGCACACTTGGGGCTAGGCACGGGGCACTGCCTCGAGCTGAGGGTGTTGCTGGCATTGTGCCCCATGCCCAGCGCAGCTGCCCAAGCGGAAGCGACTTGCTGCAGTCTGGCGAGCGCCCTGCCCAGCCTTCCTCACGTTGGAACTGCTTCAAGACAGGAACTAATCCCCCCAGAGACAGAGAGACAACCTCTGCCTTCTGGATAGCGCCGACGAAGCTGCCGGCCTGGGACCAGCCTGGCTCTCCGCTCACCGGCTCTGTGACCCTGGCCAGCTTTCCGATCCATCGGGGCTCACGTTCCTCCCTCACAGGTGAGGTGAGGGGTAGAACCAGATAACCAGAGGCCTTTCTGATTCCAGAGGCCCTCAGTCTGCTTCTATAAGGAGCAGATACCATGTTTTCCAGAAAATAAGACCTACCCATAAAATAAGCCCTAGCAGGATTTCTAAGCATTTGCGCAATATAAGCCCTACCCCAAAAATAAGACCTAGTGATGGGTTTGGTTACGCAGCGTATCTGCACAACCTATGCATTTCGTGTCTCGGAGCAGTAAAGAAGATGAGCAGCCCTGCTCATCTGCCCCATCATGACAGCTACTATCCCAGAGGTGACCGGAAAGGTGCGGGCAGCCCCACCAACAAGGTCGGCTCTCCCTGTCAGGTCCTGGCCATCCTGTGCGTGCTGCAAACTGAGGCTTTGAGGGGAAAACAGCACATCCCCTGAAAATAAGCCCTAGGGTGTCTTCTTGAGGAAAAATAAATATAAGACCCTGTCTTATTTTGGGGGAAGCATGGTATTCACACATGCTTCTTGTTCCAGTGCTGTGGCATGTCAAGGGAAAAAAGGACGTGTACAACAGACAGCACCCATCCTACCAATGTGGTGGGTCGTCAACCCCAGTATCTTAACCACTTTCCAGCAAATGCCTCCAAAATTCACCCACAATGTATAAGAACTCTGCCCTGTGAGAAGCTCTACTCCAATACAAAGTTGTGCTTTCCTTTTGGGATGGTTCATTTTATGTGTCAACTTGGCTGGCCTATGGGGTGCCCAGATATTTGATCAAACATTATTTTGTTTCTGTATGACATCAATATTTAAACAGGTAGACTGAGTAAAGCAGATTGCAACCCCCCATTGTGGGTGGGCCTTGTCCAATCAGCCGATGGCCTGGACAGAACAAAAAGGCCAACCCCCTCCCCTGAGTAAGAACAAATTCTCCTGCCTAACTGCCTTTGAACTGGGACACTGGCTTTTTTCCTGCCTTCAGACGTGAACTACACCACTGACTCTCCTGGTTCTGAGGCCTTCAGCCTTGGACTAGCACTAAATGATTGGCTCTCCAGGATCTCCCATTGCCAACTGGCAAATCTTGGGACTTGCCAGTTTCCATAATTGTGTGAGCCAATTCCTTACAGTAAGTCTCTTTACACACACCCCTACTGGTTCTGTTTCTCTGGAGAACCCTAACTCACGCCTCCACGAAGGGTCCTTCCAAACACACCCTGCATGTGGTCCCTGGGCTGGTGGCTCGTCTGTTTCCCTTCTCAAGAAGCGGAGTTCCTGCAAAGACTGGACCAACTCTGAGTCACGTCTAGAAGGAAATCTCTTTATCACAGTGCAGGGGGGATCTATCTGCCACTTTTCCTGACCTCAAAGAACGTGGCATGCAGCCCAACAAGCAGTTCTCTAACAAGACCTGCAATACTACCTTGAGGAGACCAAACAGTAGCAAAGCCACCCTGAGCCTCAGGATCTCAGTGGGCATCCCCATCTGGCCCAGGAGTGGTCACCTGCCAAGGGCCAACCCAAATTTAACAAAAAAAGACTAACAGCAAGACTCCCTCCTTCCCTATAGCACTTCACGGTCCACAAAACCCTTTGCATTATTTGGTTCTGATAACCACCCGACTACAGACAGAGCCGGCATCCCCATTTAAGAGGGGAAACGGGAGGCTGGAGGGCCTTACCACGGTCACAGACTGAGACATCAGCACAGGTCCTGAGTAAGAAGTCTTACAGTTCCTGCCCTGCTGGCCTTTCCAACTCTACCATCACATTTTGTACTTCTAGGTGTCACAGCACAAAAAACACCATGAAATGTCTTTTGTTTTAAAGAGTGGGCGAGGGGAAAGCTTGTGGGGTGACACACGCAGGAACTGGAAAACTGCCACTGTTCAAAATTACTGTCAAGTGGCTCTTTTTTATCAATAGCTATTAGGTCATTAAATATGAAATATCCGATTTCAAATCAGAAGCACAGTTTACAATATCTCAGGCTAGAAGCAGTATAATTAGCCAAAGTATGCACCTAAGCTATCAACACAGTGTTGCCATCTTAACAGTAATTTGTTTATGCCAGCAATGAAGCAGCCTGGAAAATGTGTGGTGATGAAATTGCAAAAGGAGGTTTCCACAGCTTGCTGAGACTCAATATTTTTCCTTGCAAGAAGTGCTAGTCAGTTGGTGCAAGGTCTGGCGAATATGGTGGATGACAGAGTTTCCAAGTCCAGCCTGTGTAGCTTGAGCAGCGTTGTTTATGCGACATGTGGTCAACTGTTGTCTTGCAAGAGAATTGGCCTGTCTCTACTGACCAATGCCAGCTGCTTAATCACAAGCATCCTCATCATTTCATCCAATTGGTTGCAGTAGCCATCCGCTGTAATTGGCCGACCAGGTTTCACAAAGCCATAGTGGATAATACCAGCGCTGGACCATCAAACAGACACCATTAGCTTTTTTGATGAATATTCGGTTTTGGACTATGTTTAGGCACTTCATCTTTATCCGACCATTGTGCCGAACGTTTGTGATTGCCAAAAGGAACCCATTTTTCATCATACGTAACAATATGGTGTAGAAATGGTTCTCCCTTATGTCATGACAGCAAAGAAAGGCAAGCTTCGAGATGATTTCTCTTCTGATGCTTGTTTAATTCACACAGAAATCATCTATCCAGCTTCTTTACCTTGCCAATTTGTTTCAAATGGTCCAGCACTGTTGCAATAGTAATGTCAAACCTTGCTGCTAATTCACACGTAGGCTGAGATGGATTCGCTTCCCCTATAGTTTGTGGCTCATCATCCACCTTGGTCTCAGGTAAGGCACATGATTCATTTTCAAGATTAAAGTCACCAGAACAGAATTTCTCAAACCACTGATGTGCTGTGCGTTCATTAGCCACATCCTTCCCAAACACTTTGTTGATATTTTGAGCTGTCTGTGCTGCACTGGTTCCATCATGGAACTTATATTAAAAAATAACGCAAATCTTTGACTTATCCATGGTTTCACAAAAATTGCTCTTAAAAAACAATTTGAAAGATAATCATAAGCCAAAACATTTGTTGAAAGACTTAAAGATGTACCTTCACAATAAAAGTAAAATAAGAAGTGTCAAGGCCAGGCGCGGTGAGTGACTCACGCCTGTAATCCTAGCACTCTGGGAGGCTAAGGCGGGCAGATTGCTTGAGGTCAGGAGTTCGAAACCAGCCTGAGCAAGAGCAAGACCGTGTCTCTACTATAAATAGAAAGAAGTTAATTGGCCAACTAATATATATAGAAAAAAATTAGCCGGGCATGGTGGCGCATGCCTGTAGTCCCAGCTACTTGGGAGGCTGAGGCAGCAGGATTGCTTGAGCCCAGGAGATTGAGGTTGCTGTGGGCTAGGCTGACGCCACGGCACTCACTCTAGCCTGGGCAACAAAGCAAGACTCTGTCTCAAAAAAAAAAAAAAAAAAGAAGTGTCAAAGTGAAATGTCAGAGATACCAACTGCCAAACTTAGTACTTAAGGAAATAGGACATTCCATACTTAATAACCTAAGCATTAACAGATGACACCATCCACACAACCATCCCAAGAATTATGTGGAAGGAAACATCTGGAAAATGAATGTTTTTGTTAAAAGAACTAGAATAACTCCTCTGCAGGGCCCTAAAAGGTGCCCTGAAGAGGCTTAGTACTGTGTGATTCTGAGTAGAGGTGGACTTTTTTCTGCAGGTGGCCTCTTCCAATCGGCTCTCCTCCAGGTGTGTCAGGCTGACACACTGCTGCCCCCAGCTTCATGTCCCAGCTCTGTCTAGTTGGGACCCCCCCCCAAGTGTGCTGAAGGCAGCGTGGGGCTCAAAGATGAACGCAGCACCTTTCTGGCATCTTTTCCCCAGCCTGGAAATCCTGAGGCTTCTGTCACTTTCCAGCCTTCTGCATGCTGTTCCTGCCCCCACCCAACTGCTGAGGTCAAGACTAGGGGACCTGCACACATCCCCTGGCTTCCCGGCACAGAAATTGGCTCCACAGACGCTCGGTAAATACTGGTGCAGGAACAACACAAACAGCCTTTTGCAAATTTGGAATTTAGCATAGGGAAAATATTTTAAAAAACATTCATCTACTCTAAGGGAACCATACTCATAGACCATTGGAGGGAGTATGAACTGAAAATGGCCTTTCCAGAGGTAAAATTGGCAGATCTGACAAAAATTGAATACTTTATGGCCTGAAGTTACACTTCTAAAAATCTATCCTACAGAAATATCCAGACCCACTTACAGAAATAAATGCATGCGAGTGTCTGCTATAGAATGAAAGAATGAAAAACCAGGAACCTAAAAGCCTAGGGATAGAATGACTAAGTACACAGTGCTACAGTCACATTATAAGAACCAATGACCTCAGACAAGATCAGTGACAAGGAACAATGTTTAGTAGGATAGCAATGATGTTGAAAAAATGTGTGTGTGGATACGTACAGGTGGGTATTTTTATAAGCAAATGGGAAAGAGTTAAAAGAATATACGACAAATCATCAACGATCCTTGTCTCTGAAGAGAGATTTCACTTCTTACTTCCTGTGTGTCTGTATGCTGACTTTTCTTACCCAGAGCACATTTTTTAATGTGATAATTAGAATAAATTTTTTAAAAGAAAGTTGCGAATGTGGCACATGAAGACTATTCTCTTTAATATTATTCCTATTCGTGATAGCACTTGTTGAGTATCTATGCTGAACTAGGCACCATGCCAGGAGTTTTACATTAACGCCAGGACAGATGGGGAAACCGAGGCTGGGACCAGAAGAGCAGATACCTGGGCTGGTGCAGCAGAGCTGGGATTTACCACGTCTGCTTCCCAGTCCCAGCCTGTGCTCACTCTCCTCACCGCTCCACGTTGCTCTCGGGAAGCAGCGCACCACGGAATTCCCTCATTTCTATTTAACATTTCGGTGGAACGGGCTTCTGCTTTTACGACTGTTTCTAAGCCATTTCCATTTCATGCGATGTTTACACATTCGAAGTTCAGGAAATGAAGTTCGGAGCAAATCACATTTCGGTTTTTAACTCCAAGATGTACATTTTCATTATAACATGCCCCAAAATATGACCCTGGCCATCCACGGAGGAACTCTATCTTTATAGACACATTAAAGAGCTGTAGTTACAGTCTCAGTGCTGCAAATGAAGACAGCTTTCCTTAAAAACATGGTCTCGAGGAAAAGTCTGATCACTCTTTGGGACCCAGGGTTTCACTGTAAAGGGCCCCGCCCTCCTGGGGGCTTGACACCCTTTCTTCTGAGTCACAGGTCAAAGTAATCCCCATCACCCAGCTTTGATCAGCAAGCCCTGGGCCAAAAACCAACTGGAGATGGAGGGTAACAGGCAGGCTGCCTGCGGGGAAGGCCGTGCTCAGGGAGGGAGGAGGCCGCCCATACAGGAGAGGCCGCCCCCTCCTCCAGGGATCAGAACGGATTTTGGGCAGCACGATGAGCCTTGATTCAGGGACTGATGGGATTCTAGACTCCCACACAAGAAATGTGCTTTGTTCAGATGGACCAAGAATCCTGACTCCGGGAATCCACGTGGCTGGAAGGGGTGTGGACATCCAGAAAGGACAAGTCACCCCACTAGCTAACCCTTTCACTCCCTCACCCTGCCGAGCAGCTGTGTTGTTGGTTTATGGGAAAACACTGATCAAAGCTGGTCTTGCCCCAGAGATGCTCACAGCCTAAAAATGCAGTCTTCTTTGGGGCTAGTTAAATGTGTCATGTGATCCAGGACTACAAGGCTAAAGAGGCTCGTGTTTTACTGAAGAGACAACAGGGAGCCACTGAAGGCTCCAGAGGACAGGGGATGAGGAGGGGCCTTGGGTCTATCCCCTGACACTGTACCCCATGTTGGGGGCTGGGCAAGTCATGTTCCCTCTGGCCTGTTTCCTCAAATTTTAGACTGGATTCTCCCTGCTGCCCTGCCACCACACACTGGGTGGTGTGAATGCGCTAAATGGCACCAATGCGGTTCCATCAACCATGGGTCCAAGGACAGGTGTTCTCTAGGAGGTGCCTGTAGCCAGAATCAAGAGACAGAGACAGGGTCTGGGGAGCGCCTGTGTGTGTCTGTGCACGCACACTATGCACAAGCACTCTCGGGCTCCAGGCCCCCTAGCAGCCCGACACCCGAGCCCCTCAGAGCACCGCCCCCACCCTGGTCAGCAGGCCTTCTCTGCAAGGAAGGCGGAAGCATCCCTTATCAGGTGTGTGCAGGAGAGCATCTCAGCCAGGAGTCGGCGGCAGAGGAGGTGAGTGACAGGTGAAGAGATTTTAATAAAATGACAAGCTGCAGCCCATGTTACAAGCAGATCCTCAGATTTGCTGACGGCTATTCCTCTTCCTTTTTCCTGGAACAGGATGAGGCTTAACACTTGCCTTTTTGGATTAAGTCTTGTGACCTAGTGACTGAGAGCTGGTGGGGAGGGTGCGATGGGAAAAGGATGCCTATTTGAGAGAGTGAGAGAGTGTGCGTGTTAAGTTAGAAGAAAAAGGAAATCACAGGAAGAAACATGAACCAAGCTAAAAATAAGGCAGCTCCAACACTTGCTAGACAGAAAATAAAACCCCAGCTAGGCAGGGAAGCCAAAGTGGGACAAAACAGAAAATATAAAGTTCCCACCTAAAAATAACTGGGAGTAAGAATGTGGACTCATGGTGGAGAGATATGGAATTTCTGACACGAGCCTGACATTGCAGTCTCACTTGGCAGGGAGGGGCTGCCTGCACTCTGGAATTTAAGGTTCTCTTCCAAATAGGAATCTGGTGATACAGAACTGATCAACCCCAAGAGCATTCCTGTCTGTTGGCTCAAAAGGAAACTCAGAATGCAAAGGCTTGTCTGAAGCCCAGAGCCAGGGTGGCGAGGGTGGCGGGGGGGCAATGGATCCCAGACTCTGCACAGCACCCCCTCTCCCTTGCAGCTTCCTCATCTGTAAAGTGACTAAACTCTAGGTGGCCAATTGACCTCAGTTGTTGATTTATTTACTGAATCACCCTTTTTCATAATTATCCCTTCATTTTTATATTTTGCATTTATATGTGGTTACAGCAACACTGTAACATGAGAGTATAAACTGTCCATAAGATCTGGACTGGACTCTCAGCTGGCCACCTCCTAGCTGGGTGACCCTGGCAAGTCCTCCAACCTTTCTGGGGTTCCAGCTCCTTGACAGCCAAATGATGTCACTAGACCTCACTGAGTGACCAGAAGAACACTGTGCATGTAAATTATCCTCTTCTGCCTCATTCCTCCTTCAAACTTGATCAGGTTAGAATAAATGCAAATATAACACAAATGATTAATTACTTTCCCTTCGATTCCACGTATGGAATATGTTGGCAATTGCATATGCCTGTAAGCACATTTTGGAACCGGACTCAGGAGACTTAGATTCAAACTCTGGCCCTGCCATTTACCAGCTAATGTCCTCTAGGGAGCCACTTGCCCCACCCAGTACAGCCACGGCAGCCTCTGTTGTGGAGTGGGGAGAATATTAATATCAACTTCATGGGGCTGTTGTAAAATAAAACCAGACAAAGGATGTAAAAAAGAGCCTTATAAACCATAAAACCCCATGCAGATGTTACATATTAGAGAGGAATATACATCCATGTGCACAGATACCCGACCTTCTTTCTAACTGACATCTGGTATAAATGACTAACCTGTCAAGTGGTTTATGTCCACAAGGAGAAGATGTCTCATTTCATTTTTCTGTTTTAATATCGGTCATGTATAGTGCCTTTCAACAGAATAAACTTCTCCCTCACTATGCAACATTTTCAATATTCATCCCCAAAAGGAAGGACCCTGTGCTCTGTGACAAGGCTGAGTTGAGAAGGCATTATCTGATGCCAGGGCTCAGAAACATGACACATAACCCCTAATATCTGGAACCCAAGCGTTCTTCCTGAGAGTTTGATTAAGTGTATCATCTGCTCGCGCTGGGCACTCTCCCACTCCTCGCTGGGAACCTCCGCAAACTGATGTGGGCTGACAGCTGAGTTGGGGCTGCCAGATAAGCTTCCGCACTGAGGAGCGGGTGGGGGGAGGCGGCCGGGAAGAATCAGGAAGGGCAGGCGGCAGCTGTCACGGTTCAGCTGCCGCCACGCAGACACGCACTTCAGATTTCACTCACGTCCCCTGACGGAAGGAGGCACCAGCCACAGGCCACATGACCACCCAGGCTCCTGCTCATCCTCGTCCTGGTGAGACAAAGAGGCCAGGCACCTCCCTGGAGAAGTAAGTCCCACTCACTCTCCCGAGGAGCCTTTAAACTCTCCTCTGCTGGACACCTGCTGGCCCTGACACTCTGACCACCTGCCCGCCGCTGACCGGCAGGAAGCTCCGCTTTTCCCAACTCCAGCAGACGGGCTGCCGCTGACTGCCAGTCTGTAAAAATGCCCCCCTGCAGGCAGTGGTCCTGGCGTGCTCCAAGCCTGGGGGAGCACGGGACCTCAGAGGGCCGGCTGGGGAGTGTCTCATCGCCACAAAGTCCAATCCAATCTCACTCCTCCTCCCCCTGGGGAGGGGAGCCTCCTGCCTGGCTTGTTCTCCTCCTCACTGACAGTGTCAAGTACATGAATAGTGGAGGGATACTGGGGGCCGGGGAGCAGAGAGAAGAGGGTGCTCAACATGAAAAGGGAGAACAAACATATCCAGAACACCCCCAGCCTACAGGGGCTCTCAGTCCACACCCAGACGATGCCGGCTAATTCTCATCATTCCCTTCCACTAGGAAGAGAAGGTCACTGTCCTTAGGACCCCAGCTGCACTCTTTACATCTGCCAGAAGGAATGGTTTATGATCAACCACTCTGAGACCCAAGTCACGGTCTTGGGCAGTTGTCTTTCAACATCCAATTGGCTCATGCCCAGGAATTCCATATGACAGGTCAAATCATTTTGTTTCCTGGGGGTTTCATCTGCAACTAATTCCTCTTACAGGGTTCACCAGGAAGCTCCCACTGTTTAAAATTAAATGTACTGAGGTGTTTTATGGAGGTTTTTCTACGTGGCGGACAACCTGTTTTGAAAAACGTCCAGGCTGAAACGACTGCAGCCATCCTGTGCTCCCAGGGCAGCCTCCCGAGGAAGCCGCTGGGCCATCTGGCCACAGACCTGACTGAGCAGCTCAGTTTTCAGGAGGATCTGAGCCCCGTCTCTGCCGTCACACCCAAGACGAGCTGTCCAGGTTCTCACCGGGATCACATTTGAGCTTAGTTGGGGCTCGCTGAGGTCAAAGCCTGCTCAGGAGGGAGAACAGCCTGTGGTGGGGACAGCCACGCGGCCTGAACAGCCCCCGGATGGAGCGTCTTTAACTCAGGCCCAAGGCCTGCACACGCACACAAGTCTGTGCACACAGGAGCCTGCGCTGCACAGACCTGCCTTAAGTAATGCTGAGGGAAGGATTTTTAAATACTTTATTAAAATAATACTTTATTAATAATAGAGTATTAATAATTAATACTTTATTAAAATAAAGCAGTTCTTTACAAATATTTGGCAAGTCAACTAACACTTAGGCGAGAGCCTAAAACCCTTACCTCTGTAACACCGGCTGGCTCCCCATCCCCTGAAAGCTAGACAGGTGCAGAGTCACAGACACCAGGGTGTCCACTGACGCGCTGGCCCTGGGCCCAGGTCAGAGCCTCTCACCCCCTCATCCCCGGCAATGACCTTCCTTTCAGCTCCTCTTTTCAACACCCAAAGGCCTTCAAGGTCGGGCTTACACCTCACCTCTTTCAAGGGCTGTCCCCAACTGCCCTGGGAGGAATTATGTCCCTTTGCCACCTCACTCTAGCACTGATTATCTGCCTGATTCATATGCCGATTAGTCACTCAAGGCCTTAAGACATTTCTAGTGCTGCCTTTAACTGTCACGTGATTCCACATATTCAGATTCTTACCCTGGACTAATTTTCCAGCTGGACCCAGGTTTTTGAGAGTAGAAGCTCTAAGGGATAAATATATGTGCTGGCGTGGTCTCAGCAGGGTCTTATCCAGCGCAACCGTTGATCCGGGTAAAAGGCAGACTGACGGGTAGGGGCAGGTTAAGGCTCAATAATTCCGGACAGTCCCAGAGGTAAAGCCTAAGCCACTTTTAGATCTCAGAAAGCCCTTCATGACTGGCCACTGGGCACCTCTGCAGACACGTCTCTCCACATGCCCTCTGCAGGTCCCCAAAGCTGCAGCCACGCTGGCCACTCGGGGCCACTCTCTTCACCTCTGGCGTGGCACAGGCCTCTACCTGCAAAGCCATCCTTCCCCCTTCCCCATGTGGCACCCACTGAGTCAGCCTCGGGATCCAGCTCAGCACGTAAGAAACTACCAGTGGTCCCGGGGCCTCCACCTAGTCCCCTTCTTCAGGCTTTAGCTCAGGCAGGCGCCTCGAAGGCCCCTTCCCTCCTGGCCTGCTTTCAAATCTTTTAGGACTTAGGCCAAGCTCTGACTCCTTGGAAGCCTTTCCTGCCTCCTCTTCCCTTGGAACCTGAGTGATTGCAACATCTCGGTGAGGGTCCTTATCACGTGAAGTTCAAGACATGTCAGTGCCCAACCTGGGTCCAAGTCTACCTCCCACTGGGGCCTGGGGCTCGTTTACATCTGTCCCTGGGCACCCAGCATAGGAGCAGGCACAAGGGGTGCAAAATGACTGCTAACAGGCAAAGCTCTCCGAAAGGACTGCCACCCCCAAGTCTTGTGGTTGACCTGGACTGCCCAGCTCCACTCTCTTCAGCCCACCAAGGCCTGCTGCCCCTTGGGTCACAGAGAGAAATGGAGGCTGAGGCACCCTGCCCCTTCATCCACAGCCAGATGGCCAGTCTGTTGGACAACAGGTGTCGGGGGCCAGAAGCTTCTCACTGTGAGACGAGGGCCCAGGAGGAGCCCCTGAGGGACCGAGGGCCCTGAGACGGGGGTGGGGAGGAACAGGAGCCACGTTTCTCCCCTGACTCGTGGCCCCTACTGCAAGCAGAGGCAGGAGCACAACAGCCCACGTGACAGGCGCTCGCTGCATTCAGTTATGGCAGAGCTGCTTTCCCCGTAAAGGGACACCCCGCTCCCCTGCCTCCTTATAAACGGGAACATGACGGGGATTTACAGCATTCCTGTTGCTCTGAGCTCGCAGAGTTACGACTGCGAGGCAGTGGCCGGCAGTGGGCATCGTGGAGGGAGGAGGAAGGGAAGCACGGGGGCCAGGGCCCCAGCTCGGTCCTCAGTCAGACCCCTCTCCTGCTGGCCCGGGCGTCCCGACCACAGGGCTCCACAAAGTGTAAACTTCCCAGAACCACAGACGCCCCAGAGACTCACAACCTCCCCCGCCACCCCAAGAGCCAGACACATGGTCTCCGCATCGCCTGTTTTCAAATCCAGGAGAGCACGTGCTCTGACAGTCTCAAAATCCTATTTTTGAATGCTCATTTTTCAGGGACAAACAGGAGATTCAATAGTCCAAGTCGTTACTACCTTTGCAGCCAGGAAACTGAGTTCAAAGGCCCAGGCCGCAGGGGGAACCCGGAGGCAAGGCGGAACAAGGGGAGGGGTGGCCCGGGGAACTCCTTGGTGCAGAGGACAGTGAGAGCACGCATAGGGAAGGGGGTGCTGGGGTGCTGCCTGGAGTCCTGAGGGGGAAGCCCAGGGAGGCGTGACGTGGGGAAGGCTGGGAAAGTCTGTGGGACCCAGTGAAGGTCTCTGAGCAGGAGAATAACATGATCCGGCCAGGCCTGGGAAACTCATCAGGGCACAGTGAGAGGAGGGGTGTGGGAGGGCCCTGCTTGCTCAGTACAAACCTACTCTCCCGCCTCCTCCCTGAGGACTGTCCCCTGCACGGGTGCAAGACAGCCTGCTGCAGACGTGGGGTGCCCAGGAGCTCAAATGGCTGCTTCTCTTCACTCTGACAGCGCCTTAAAATACATTACAAAATTATTTTTCAAGTAGGCACGGTGAAATTAGGCCCCATTTGGAAGCAGGCTTCTGTGGGAAGACATCCCCCAGGGAGGCTCGTGTGACTTCCCGGAGCACTAAGTGGAAGCTGCTGACACCAAGTGTCACACACTGTGTGGGGGTCTGATCAAGACTGGGGACAAACGAACAAAGGCACCCGAGACGGCAGCCAGAGGCTTTTGTGTTTGGGGAGATTGTGTCCAAGGGCCCAGCAGGGTCTGTGTGTCCGCTGTGTCTCATGGCTACTACAGCTACCACCAGGGCAGGTTAGTAATGAGCTCACCTCGGCTCAGGTCGAAGCCTTGATTTTATTTTTTTATTTTTTTTTGAGACAGAGTCTCACTTTGTTGCCTAGGCTAGAGTGAGTGCCGTGGCGTTAGCCTAGCTCACAGCAACCTCAATCTCCTGGGCTCAAGCAATCCTCCTGCCTCAGCCTCCCAAGTAGCTGGGACTACAGGCATGCACCACCATGCCCAGCTAGTTTTTTCTATATATATTAGTTGGCCAATTAATTTCTTTCTATTTATAGTAGAGACGGGGTCTCACTCTTGCTCAGGCTGGTTTCGAACTCCTGACCTTGAGCAATCTGCCCGCCTCGGCCTCCCAGAGAGCTAGGATTACAGGCGTGAGCCACCGCGCTCGGCCGAAGCCTTGATTTTAGAGATGGAGAAACTGAGGCCCCCAGGAGTTATGATGCCTTGTCCAAGCTCAAACTAGGAGCCAGGAGTGGGGATTAGCTCCCAAGTCCTTTAGTTTGTGACTCTCCACCTGACCACATCAGCCCCTCCACCACTCCCCAGCCCTGTCCAAGATTTACGACAAGACTGTCGTTGTAGGAACCACAGCTCTGAGAAGGCCCATGAGGCTGGGCCCTACTGGGGCCACCACACCAGAGTGGGCGGTTTCCATGCCTTTCCGTACTTCCAAAGCCGCAGGGCCAGGTCCTCAGGACCTGCATGGGGAACATCAGAGAAATGCAGTGTAGAGAAAAAACAGGGAGGAAGTCAGGGAGCATGATGCTGCCAGCAGACCAGACCAGAATATCAGGACTTTACAGAAACCCCAGGCTTGAGCCCTTTGCCAAAGCAGGGCCTCTCTAACTGTAGGACCATCAGTCCCAGAATCACAGAGCCATGTATTAAAATGCAGATTCCTGGGCTCCAAAGACAGTCTCTAAAGGGCGGGGCCTAGGAATCTGCATTCTCATCACTGCCCACCCACCTTGCCCTCACTTCTTCCCCTACCCAGTGACTATAGTACAAACGGACCCTGGAAGGTCCTGTCCTCATGGGTCTTCAGGGCAGCTAGCCCTTCGCCCTGACCTAGTGGGCAGAGCCTCGGGACAATTCCAGAGGCTCCGCAACCTCTGCACCGCGTACAGACACGCCTGGAGGGACCATTCCCAGGCTGGGCAGGCTCAGTCTGTCTGCAACGCTGGGCTAACTTGCACAGTCCATCTGGGGACAGTGGCATGATTTGGCCTCTAAAGTCTTTCCCTTGTAAAATGACACCTGGCTCACCTGCCTCCTTGTAAAGGGGGACACGATGGGGATTTACAGCATTGCTATCACTCTGAGCTCTCAGTGCCAGGCAGTGGCCAGCAGCAGGCAGCTCGGAGGGAGGATGGCGGGAAGCACTGGAGCCAGGGCCCCAGCACGGTCCTGACCACAGAGCTGGCCCCATGGCAGGACTTGGTCCTCAGAAGCGTGGGGCTGAGGGAGCTGGCAAAACGAACGATGAACACTGCCCCGCAGGTGCATCTGCCTGGCTTGCAGTCAGGGCACCCGGCTCCGGTCCTGGTTTCCTGTGTGACTTATGTTCAATGCCTTACCTTCTCTGAGCCTTCACCTCCCCTTCTACATAATGGGACTGGCACTGCATGCCCTTTCTACTGCCCTGGAGTGGTTTGAGAATCAAGTCAGCATGAATGTGCTCAGTATGTAAACACAGGATTACTATCACGTGGTTTTATGCATTTCCTTTTTTCCCCCCAAGCATCAGGAAAAGGTTCTTTTTTTCCCCCCTTCTGTTTCAGAGACCCAGTCAACTCCAAGGTAAACGGCCATTCTTTTTCAGCAGCAGTCGAGAAAGCACTTGCATGGCTCGTCCCTGGCTTTCGCTTTTCTCCCAGAAAGGCAGGGGTCCTTGGTAGGTAGTTCTGAACAGCCCTCTCGTCATTCTGGAATCTCAAGTGAGCGCCTGTTTATGTCAGTACTTACGAAGGGAGATGGAACCGCCCCTGTCAGAAGAGGAGATAATCACTGCGCACGTCTCCCTGGCAAAGGCACTGTCGTGTAATTAAAGATGATAATTATAGCTCCGCGGCCAGTGTCAAACCCAGGGCTCTTTCCAGACACGGCTGTGCCCTCCCTCACCCGCAGTGTGAGCGCGCGGCTCTCTCTGGGCTGGGCGGAGCCTGGACAGTGCTGTCCTTCAGCCCAGGACGGCTTGTCGGGACAAGCCCTTTGGACGCTTTGACCTGGAAGCCTCATCCAGGTGGCCTGGGCAGGACACTGTCTGAACTGAGTCCTCTGCAGACGGCCTCGCCGCAGGGTGAGACCAGGTGCTGGGGACTCTGGGGTCCCCAGGCAGCCCTTGAGAGTGGGAAGGAGGCTGGCCCCAAGGGCTGGAGCTGGTTCCCGTGGAGGCCACACGCACGCTCGCTGGCACAGACTCTCTCCCCAGCGTCCAACATCGAGTCAGAACGCTGACTCGAGCACTTGGCAGTTCACCAGCACTTACCTGCCGAGTAGATAAAGGGTCAAAGGAGATGAAGAGGAGGAGAGAAAAGACCATTCGTGCCTGTCTATGAGTTTTGGAGGGGGGTGGCAGGGACTGACTTTTATCTACCCCGATCGTTCTCTGCAGTGGAAGAAAAGGGCAGGAGACAGGGACTGACAGGATGTGGCAAAAAGAGACCCAGCCCAGGCCCGGCCCTGCAGCTGGACGACCCTGGGTGGGTCGCCTAGATCCTCTGGTTTTGTTTCTCTATCTTAAAAACGAGAATAGCAAGTGCTGCCTCCAGGGCTGTTCTGAGGATGAAATGAGGTAACGTCTACGAAAGTGCTTCGCAGCCAGTAAAAGGAGGGATAAATGTGAGTGGGGATGGCAACAACCCCACACATACAACCGAAGGCCAAGATCCTGGAAGAAATTAGAGAAAGGCCGACCATCTGACAATAGTAATTAGGAATTTCCGCAAACTCACAGATTTCCTGAAACAAACAATTTTTCCTTGTAGACTCTTAAACATAAGAGAGGTAAAAGCCACCAACTGGGGGGACCTGGATGGGGCTCCTATAGGGCAGGCAGCGGAGGGCCTGCTACTTCCTCCCCGTGACCAGACAGAGGTGACAACTCCAAGGGTGTCAACTGCAAAGGCTGAGGGATGCGAGACATAGACAGGTGACCTGCCGTTACACGTAATGAGCTCTCCAAGGAGACACCGGCTGCAGACCCTGCTAAGCAAGAGTGCTACTGCACCACACTAGGAGGCTGCGTGGTGGCCGGACGGGGTCCTGGGCTGGGACTTCAGCTCAGCCACCATGCACGGGGCATTCTGTCTCTTCACCCATAAAACAAAGGGGCAACCAGATAGTCCCCCAGTGCATCCTGGCTCTAAAATTGTCACTCTATGAAACAAGACTGCAGAGAAAGGAAAGGCTGTAATACCCAAGTTCGAGCTTTTCCAACATCATCACATGCAGTTCAGGCCATAGCACTAGTTCCCGCTGACTCCAGGAGACTGTGTCAAGTCCCCTGGGGCAGAGACCGTGAGGTCCACGGGTTTTAAGATCCATCCACCCCACTTCACCCCAAGAGATCAGACACTTCCGTGAACTTGGGAGCTAGAGCCAAGCCCAGGGCGTGGGGCTAGGGCCCCCAAGGCAGCCGAGAGCTTTTTATTAGCATGGAGAGCCTCTGGAATTTACAACAAATCTTAGTCCAGATGAAAATGAGTTTCAAGTCTAAGGGTGAACAGGCTGAGGATATTAATAACAAACAAACCCTTTCTCCTCCTCATTTCTAGATGTAAATTATGGAAATGAGGAAAACATCGCCTAGTTTCCTCAAGGGCTCAGTTTGCGGGTAAAACTCTGCTGGGGTGGGGGTGGGGGCGCCCATGGCCTAAGCGCCTGCCCTGGGTGGGTGCTTTTCACCACTCTGAGGTCCCTTCAGCAAACACAGGCCCCTCCTTGGCCAGACCCTCCCGCAATACTGTCCAAGTCTGCCCTGAGTGCTCAGGGCTGGGCCATGCCCCTCACTGCCTCCCTCCTTCCATCCTTCCCACCCAGTCACCAGGGGAGAAGGAGGTCCTAAAACACCCACCCCCAACCAAGCGGAATGGGCCACACTCTCTCTGTGGCCCCCAGTTTCATGAGGGCAGGGCCCAGGTGGGCTCCACCTCCCGGTCCCTGTGCTTGGCGACCGTGCCCAGAACAGCAGGGATCCAACACAAGCTTCACCCTGGAGGGCAGCACAGGAGCTTGGGTCCTGGCTGCCCCTCCTCCACCTTCCCTGGCTCTGACAGCAACCCACCCCACAACAGCCCTATCCTCCCCCCCTGCAATCCCACGGAGCAGGCCCGTCAGTGGTCTGCATTAACTCTTCCCTTAGCAGAACTCTCTCAGCAGAAGCAACTCTACAGAAGGGAACGGGAAGAAAACCCTAGAAATCACGGAAAGAAGGGTGCCATTGTCACACACCAGCTGATTTCCAGTTCTGCTGGGCTGTGAGGCTGGTGCTGGGGTGGCCAGTCGCGGCTCCAGGCCTCTCCCTGTTGTTGCTGCGGAGGGCAAGGGCTGGCCCATGGACCCATCCAGCCTGCCTGCATGGCTGTCTGTTGCCGTCCCCACCATCCTCAGGCCCACCGACCACCTGAACCTGCTCCTGCCTGGGCTGTGGAATGCAACTCCCAGGTTGCCAGAAGCCCTCCTTGATGGTCCAGGCAGTCGCTCAAGCCTCTGCTCCTGTTTTCTCACTGGCAAAATTGAAACAATCCACATGCTGCCGCCTTCTGGCCTTAGGAAGGCTGGGGAAGGACGCTAGGAGGGGTGTGAGGTCACAGGGCTCCTTGACAAACACGCCACCTAAGCAGAACTGGTCGGGTTCTGACTTGAGGAACAGCGGGCATCTGAGAGGGGTGGAAGGGCTTCTAGGGAAGGACAGAGCTGAGCAGAGCTTAAGGCCACACTGGACCAGAAGGGCAGGGCTCCCCCACTCAGCCTGTGCCCAGACTGTGCTGGCATACAGGGGAGGGACCTGGAGAGGTCAGGTGGAGCCAGGCCAGAGGCTGTCACCAATTTGGCAGCAAGATGCTAGTGCTGGAGGAAGGCATGGTCAAGGCTGTTCATATGAGGAAGATGATGGCTCAGACACCCAGCAGGAGGGGCAGGGTGTGGGGCAGGTAGGGACATCACGGGCCAAGGAAGGCCAACAAGGACAGTGCAAAGACTTGAAAGAAGCCCCAATCTCACGACAGGGTGGTAGAGAGGGCAGCTTCATGAAAGGCCGTGTGGGGACGGGAGTGTATGTGCCTGTCCCCACATGGAGACATAAGCCCTAGCAGACTGGGGGGAACTGGCAGAGCCACAGGCCAGCAGGCAGAAGCCCAGTATCAGGGAGAGGGACATGTGGGCCACTGGTCAGAGGAGAGAGGTGATCCGGCCTGGCAGGCCATGACACCCGGCTCTAAGAGCTGAGAGCTTTTCATCTTTGGGGGAGAATTTACTCATCACTGGCACAACTCCCCACCAAAACCAGCAAGTTTTGACCTGGGGGACACTCATGGGAAAGCCCCAACACTGGGCACTGACCGTCTGAGGGCAGGAGTTCCCAGCCCCGCCTGCCCTGTGATCCTGTCCCCAGGGGCTCCCAGTCTGGCAGATGAATTAGGATGCCACATGGTGAGTGCTGCATCAGCACCAACGGTGCGGGGAGTGACCCCAGCAGCAGTGAGGGCAGAGAGGACCAGCAACTAAAGCTCAGGCTGCGGGAGGTGATTCCTCTTTCAGTGCCTCGCTTTTTGGGTGGCCAGGTACAATCACTAGCCTGTGCACTGGGTGGGAGGGAGAAGAGGCGGCATTTTCTCTACTGTGCTCGCACTGCCTGTTTCAGCACGGACGGGAGGCTGCGTGCCACAGCAACACACGTGGGCCAAGCTGGCTGAAGGAGAGATGGAAGGCAGGATGCCCCAGGAGGAGGACGGAACCTGAGCACCTGCTAAGTCACCCCCATGGGGACAGGGGGCCTGTGGGGGCAAAGTTCCCATCAACCACCACCTCATCTGCAAAATGAAAATAATCACCTGCTTCCGCCTAGGGCCTTAAGGAGATTCCTGGCATTGTCTATAAAAGGCACCCTTTAAACACAGACCTCTGTCATCTCTATAAGCTTCCAGAAAGCCAGCCTAAGCCCTGCTTTAATTAGTCAAATAATGAGGTGTGGGGCAAGCCATAGAATCTCACTTTTTAGGCTTTGGAGGGGCAGGAACTGGAGCTGGTGGTCTCCCTGGTCAGCCCCTGCACACCAGCCCCTCCTGGGGTGGCCTCCTGGCCCCTGGGCACTCCTCTGACCTGACCCCAGTAACTTCTCTAATGCACTGTGCATTTAATCTCTCCCAAGCACCCAGCTGGCCACTCCAACCTCAGAAGGGCCCACACCTGAACCGATTCCTCCCAGGAACTTCCTTCCCCTTCTCAGAGGGGATTGTCCTCACTGAGTGCCTGGCATTTCCATCCTCTCACTACCTGAGGACACCACTGGTGGCTTCAGCCCAGTTTCCCCTCTCCCTCATGCCCTGCACGCACCTGCCCCACCTTACCTGTAGCACCCCATAGCCCCTGCCCTGGCCTAGATGACTGTCGCAGCCTCAGAACCACAGAACCAGTCTCCCGGCCACACCAGGCTCTGCTCTAATCCACGCTACACTCCTAGACAGGCCCGACTTCCTAAACGACTTCCGAACTGTGCCACACCCCTGCTGTGTGGGTTTCCCCACCACCCCCACGCCCCACCCAGTGGGCAGGGAGCTGCTGGGTGGGTCCAGGGCGCAGGAACTTTGCTGCAGATAGACCTAAGTCCTCTTGAGCCTACTTTGGACAGGTATTCACACCAGTTTCTGCACTTTTAGATCTTTAAATTTCTCACTGGGATTCTGAAATGCAAGGCTGAGGCAGGGGTGAGGAGGTGAGCTCCTCTATCTCACACTCCTGTTCCTTTATTCTACCTTGGGTAGAATGTTTATTTCTCTCACCGCTGCCAGGGAAGAGGAGGAGTTAGGAGCTGCATTCCTAGGGGTCTGGGCCCTTAGCAGCCAAGCACGCAGCGGCAAGATTCCAGCCAGCATGCTGGGCCCTCACACCTACGAGGCTGGCTGCCAACCCTCCACGCCTGTGTTCCTTGCATGGAGCCGAAGGAACACGTATGCCAGCCCCTGGGCCAAAGCTGTCCCCCTCAGCCCCAGAAGATAGCACCAAGACCACCCTACCTCCTGAAGCTGGACATGGCCCTGGGGGACAAGTCTCCACTCTGCTCCTGACTTTGAGAAAGCCCCTGACTCCCAGGCCTCAGTCCCCCAGAGCGGCAGTGTCTGGGAAATGATTTCATGGGAATTGCAGCTAGGCAATACTGCCCCCTGGTCCTGCAGCCAACTGTAAGCTCTAAGAAAACAGGGACTTTGTTTTGTTCACTGATAGACCTCAGGGCATAGAGCACTGCCAGCACACAGCAGGCACTTGCAAACATCCACCCAGGGAATGAATGCATCTTGCATTTCCCCTGACAGAGCCCTGCCCTGCGCCTTCAAGCAAGTGGGTCTTGCCAAGTGGGAAAGGCTGTTTACAGTGAGTATTTGTTTACTGTTTGTTTCCTTTCCTTCCATTTCTCCTCCATACGGACGTGTACTCTTGCACTTGTTCACTCACTTGGTGAGTATTTACTGGGCCCAGTGCAGAGATGAAAATGGGGGGCCCCTCTGGCAAGGAGCCCAGGGAGGGAGGGAAAAGAGGCACAGTCAGAGGTCCCCACGTGGTCTGCCAGCTGCCGAGACAGAACTAGTCAGAAGGCACCCAAGTCTGCTGGAATCCTACCCTGAGACCAAAGCCAGCTCCTTCCCCACCTCCCACCCACTTAGCAAGTGACTAAATTCATTTTCCAAACCTGGCACTTTTAGGAGGACAGGAGGTCTCTGGGCTCCTGAGGAGGACCCAGCACTCTCAGAAAGTAAATTAATGCACTGATTCATTCAACCACTATGTCCTGAGCACTTACTTTCTGCCCGGTATGAGTCTAGGTACCTGCAGGGAACAAAACATCTCTGCTTCTGTGAAGCCCACACCTCAGTGGTGAGACAGACAATAAATTAGATAAAACATAAAATATGTAGCATGCTAAATAATGACAATGTTAAGGAACAAAATCAAACAGAGCAGGGGCATGGGTTGAAATGTATGGTAAGTAGCCAGGGCAAGTTTCGCGGGGAAGGTCATTTTGAGTCAAGGCCTCAAGTGTGACTTTGCTTGAAATGCCACCCACCCTGTGCAGTCCCCTCTGGCTCAGGAGCATTACTGTCCTTTCCCCTCTGTTACCCCAAGACCAGATGTCTCTGTCCAATGTCTACTTTCTTGGCCTGTTTTATACTACAGACATCGAGTGCTTCTCTGGGTCCTTTTCCACCTCCCCTTTGTGGCAGGGGCACCCGGAGGGCAGGGACCCCTGCTGGCCCACAGCAGGTGTGCCGTCAATAATTGTCCACTTTCCTGAAAACCTGGCTGTGCTCAGTGTGAAGGGTGAGAGGGGAGTGTGGGGTGATAGAATAGGAAGTGACTCCCTGAATGGGCCCACTGGTCACCATGGAAACCCAGGCTTCCGGCCCTCTTCCCCACCCTGCCACTCAGCAGGCTGGGCGTGTGAGCCCTGCAGTTTCTCAAGAATAGGAAAGTCATCAGGTGACTAATACAAAATCTATTTACACTTGATTATCTCCTTCCTGTCTGGTAGGTAAGTCATTCTGGTAAATGATAGACCAGCGGGGGACTCTGCACAGTCCTTGACCAAGCTTTCTCTCTGCCAGGCAGGAGATGACAACAACGAGGCCGAGGAGCCGCAGGTGGGAAGTCAGGAGACTTACCTAGCGGCTTGCTGCTGTGCGACCCTGGCCAATGTGCGCTCCTCTCCGGGCCTTGACAGTTCCATCCTGCCACCCTCCAGCCGAGAGACAGGACCACTGGACAGGCTGAAGCCTGAGGCAGCTTACGGGGAGAGCAGGCCAGAGAGGAGCCTGGGGCCTGCAGAGGGCCAGAGGCAGCCAGGACGGAGGGTAGAGAAGGGGCTCAGGGTGCAGGGACACTATGGAGAGCAGAGCTGCGCAGAGTGGGCCATGGAGGAAGAGAGGCAAGTGTGTGGACATCCTGGGAGCAGAGTCCACAGGCACCGCAGAGCTGGGGCTGGGAGGGGCCTGGACTCGGGGGCCCAGACAGAAAGGCCCTGTGCTCTCCCGCCACCAGGAGGACCGTGCTGCCTGGAACCAGGGGCAGAGATGGCAGCGACCACAAAAGGAAGGGGAAATCTCAGATAAGGTGGCCAGAGACAGCCTCTCCGACACCCAAATCTGGCAAGATGTATTTGGGCTGGTGCCACATGGAGGCGGGAGGGTAGGGGCCAGAAGGCGTCTAGGGACCATCAGGGACAATCCTGACAAGGACAGCGGAGAAGCCCAATGTGGCGACAGAGGCAGGTAACCTAAGGGCTCATAAAGTCGCTCCAAATCTATTACCTCTTTCGACCCTCATCACACCCAGTACTGAAGGCAGAATCTGATTTTACAGATGAGGGAACTGAAGCCCAGAGAAGGGAAGCAACCTGCCCAAGGTCACACAGCAGGCCAAGGCAGAGCCAGGGCCAGAATCCACATCTCCAGCCTCCTTTCTCCTGAAACAGAGAGTCCTCAATTGGAACACAGTCTCTAACATGACACATATGACGCCTCTCTTAGACCAGTGGTCCCCAGCCCTTTTGGCACCAGGGACCAGTTTCACGGAAGACAATTTTTCCATGGACTGAAGGGTGGAGGTGGGAAGATGTTTCAGGATGATTCAAGTACATTACATTTATTGTGCACTTTACTTCCATTATTATAACTTTGTAATATGCAATAAAATAGTTATACAAACCTCTCTGCTAATGATCATCTGTATTTTGCAGCTGCTCCCAGCACTAGCATCACTGCCTCAGCTCCATCTCAGATCATCAGGCATTAGATTCTCATAAGGGGCACAACCTAGATTCCCCACATGCGCAGTTTACAGCAGGGTTCGTGCTTCTATAAGAATCTAGGCCGCCGCTGATCCGACAGGAGACGGAGCTCAGGCAGGGATGCGAGTGATGGGGAGCAGCTGTAGATACAGATGAAGCTTCGCTGGCTCACCTGCCGCTCACCTCCTGCTGTGTGGCCTGGTTCCTGACAGGCCACAGATGGGCACCGGGTACCGGTCTACAGCCTGGGGACTGGGGACCAGTCTTAGATGACATGTTGCCACTACAAGAGGCTAGGCCAGAGGACCAGACAATACAAAAGCACATCCTTCTTGCCCTTGAAAGTGATGACTGGCTTTATCTGGACCACGCCGACCAGCACACAGAGTTAAAGAGGGCAGAGGGCAAGTTGTACGCAAGGAAAACAGCCACGTCAGGGCAGAGGGGCTCTACGTGAGATGACTTTCTTTTAATTTCCTCTTATTATGCTATAAAGTTGATTTAATAAAAACATGCTAAGGACTTTTTAATGTGTAATTGCTTACGTATTAAAAATTATGTGAAAATGCTTTTAATTAATGCTTAAGTGATTCATCCTGTGAGATGACACTTTGAACAATTTTATAAAGGATATTGGGGGAAGAGTTAGTCACATCTAAAAGGGGGGCCTAAGTTTCCTAGTTATTTCTTCAGACTCTCTGGGGGCACAGGGCAGATGGGGAGTGTTTAGCTGCACGCGAGGACTCCAGGCAGTGCTGCCTGATCCTGGCCTCACTGCTTGTGCAATCTTTCCGAGGCCCAGTATTCTCCTCTGTGAACGGAGATGTGACACAAAGCAGAGTCTGCATAGAGGGTAAGTTGAGGCAGACGGGGCAAGGAGGTGAGAGGAGCCCCTAGGGGAAACGGGCACACTTTCCATGCCCTCCATGCCCGCTACAGCCCACAGGGCTGGGCCACGTTCCCTGTGCACAAAAGCTCCCTGCCACCTGCTGCATAAGGGACACAGAGGACAAAACCGTATCAGTCACAACCCGAGTTGCCTGTGTCAGGGAGCCTGAACTCAAGCCACAGAGCACCAGGGCTGGCAGGCCCCAGAGAATGCCCTTCATGGTGGCTCAAAACGAGGCCTGGGAAGCCAGCCCCACAACTAACTCGCTGGGTTGCCTGGGGCTAATTCTCTGTGCCTCAGTTTCTTCATTGGTACAACGAGGCAGCTACACTTCAAAGGGTGTTGGTGAGGACGCAGCGAGAGCTCGCAGCGAGTGCTGTAAAGTAGTCCTAGAGAACTTACCAGCTGCCTTTGCTGCTGTTACCATCACCGACCCACCACTCCACACGTAGGTAGAAACAGGCAGAGTGCCTGCTAAGGTGGAACGCCCAGTTAGCAGCCAAAAGCGGCTGGAAGTACTAGTGACTGCCTACTCTGAGGCCACTGCTTCACAGGGGGAAACTGAGGCCCGGGATCATTTAGGTGGCAAGTGGCCATCCCAGATCTGCTTGACTCTAGCCTGGACTCCCGCTCGGGAATGCCATCTCAGGTACAGAGCGGGCATGGCCTTCTCTCTTTGTGCTTACGTGCCAAAGACGCTGCCCCGGAACTTGAAGTTATGTGTACACAAACACATAAAATATAACATCTTCCAAGAAGGGTCATTCTGAAAGGTTAAACATAACTTTTCCCATGCCACCTCCACTCCGCTGTTGTCATCACCACCACCCTCTCTTCCCCTACCTTCTCTCCTAAAGGGAGCTGCCCATGTCCAGTCCCTGCATCCATCACATGCCACACACACGTGCTCACCGACACACAAAGAATGTGGAGTCACAGGGAGCTGCAGCAAGATCATTACAACCAGAAAACGCCCCCTTTAATCACCGACATTCTTTTGTTTGTTTGTTTTGGTTTTTCTGAGACAGAGTCTCACTGTTGCCTGGGCTAAAGTGCTGAATTAGCCTAGCTCACAGCAACCTCAAACTCCTGGGCTCAAGCAATCCTCCTGCCTCAGCCTCCTGAGTAGCTGGGACGGAGTCATGGGCTACCATGCCCAGCTAATTTTTTCTATATATACTTTTAGTTGTCCAGCTAATTTCTTTTTATTTTTAGTAGAGACAGGATCTTGCTCTTGCTCAGGCTGGTCTTGAACTCCTGACCTTGAGCTGTCGTTGAGCCTTGGCCTCCCAGAGTGCTAAGATTACAGGCATGAGCCACCATGTCCGGCCTTCACCTACATTCTTAAAAACAAAATACGTGGGTAAATTTGGGCATAGCCTCCGAGCTGGGACGGAAACAGAGACCAGCAAATACTACACGAATGCTTCTTTGGAGAGAGAAAGCGAAAAGTGTAAACAAGCTGCTGGTTACATCACACTACCCTGCCTTGGACCTGGCCCCCGTGGAGTGTGCCCTCATTAAGAAGCCAAAGTCCCAGCCGGGCGCGGTGGCTCACGCCTGTAATCCTAGCACTTTGGGAGGCTGAGGCGGGTGGATTGCTCAAGGTCAGGAGTTCGAAACCAGCCTGAGCGAGACCCCGTCTCTACCAAAAATAGAAAGAAATTAATTGACCAACTAAAAAAATATATACAAAAAATTAGCTGGGGCCGGGCGCTGTGGCTCACGCCTGTAATCCTAGCTCTTGGGAGGCCGAGGCGGGCGGATTGCTCAAGGTCAGGAGTTCAAAACCAGCCTGAGCAAGAGCGAGACCCCGTCTCTACTATAAACAGAAAGAAATTAATTGGCCAACTGATATATATATATATATATAAAAAAAATTAGCCGGGCATAGTGGCGCATGCCTGTAGTCCCAGCTACTCGGGAGGCTGAGGCAGAAGGATCACTGGAGCCCAGGAGTTTGAGGTTGCTGTGAGCTAGGCTGACGCCACGGCACTCACTCTAGCCTGGACAACAAAGTGAGACTCTGTCTCAAAAAAAAAAAAAAAATTAGCCGGGCATGGTGGCGCATGCCTGTAGTCCCAGCTACTCGGGAGGCTGAGGCAGTAGGATCGCTGAGCCCAGGAGTTTGAGGTTGCTGTGAGCCAGGCTGATGCCACGGCACTCACTCTAGCCTGGGCAACAAGTGAGACTCTGTCTCAAAAAAAAAAAAAAAAAGAAGCCAAAGTCCCTCAGGACAATTCTACCCAGTGAAACAGCTACTCAACTTTGATGTCCAAGACAGCACCCAGTAGGAGCTCTGGCTCCACCCCAAAGGTGCCAGGCAGGGGCAGACCCTCCACCATGTCTGGGCTCCCAGCAGATGTCCCCTCTCCACCCACCTTCTGTTCCTGAGTCTGGACCCCTGCAACAATATCCTGCCTGTGGCTGGGCAGGACCTCCAGCCCCTGCCCCATCCTGCACTCACACTGAGCCACTCACTTCTACTGTGGGACTCCAGGAAAGAGATTTATCCCCCGAGTTTCCCTCACCTGTAAAATGGGACGTCTCTGAAGTGACATCGAGAGGGTTAATGAGTGCATACATCAAAGTGCCCAGCACGGAGCCTGCACCCTGGCAGGGGCTCCAGCTGTGGGTGCTGCCATTGCCTCCTATCTGGGATGCCCCAGCATCCACACAAAAGCCACACTTCCGTACCCCACCCAAAACCTGCCCTGTGCTTCACAGGCAACACCTGGCATCTGCCACCAACTCACTGTTGTGTCCATAGGTGAGTCTCTCTCCCTCTCTAGCCTCAGTTTCCAAATCTGTAAAACAAGATGACTTGGATGACTTCAAAGATCCCTTACTGCTCTGACATCCTGATCGTGTCCCAAAGCCACTCCTGCCACCACTCCTTTAAGCCCGGGCCAATACTTACTGAATGCAAGACTGGCCGAGACGCAAGTAGCTCCCACTGCCAGCTCGGGGGCTGCAGCTAGGCCTGGTGCTCCCACAAAGTGGGTGTGTCGCCAAGCCCGGTGGAGGTAATAGGATGATGGCAGCTGGGGTTGCTGCAGAGCCTGGACACACATCTGTGCTGAAGACTCCACCGGCCAGCCTGCTTCCCTGTGTCACTGCAGGACAGCGGGATGCATTGCTCCCCCGGGGACCCCAGCCCTAAACACTTGCTCAGCTCTTTGCTCCTGCTACCCACGGAGGCTGCTCTGCCAGGTGAGATCAGGAGGATGAGTCAGTGCAAGCGGTGGCCTTCAGAAGTGTGGCCTAAGCTCCTCTGGTCAACTGCTACCTGTCTTGCCCTTTGCAGAGTGGCCAAGTGTCCTGGAGGCCACACTGCTGGCCAGAGAGCTGCTTTCAGTGAGCAGGAGCACGAGGCAGGGCCTGGGCTCACACCCAGATCCTTCAACAAGTGACCTACACGGTCTCGGCAGCCCCACAAGCTAAGGTTCAGCACAGGCCCAGTACATACGACACACTCAGTAAATGCCACTTCCTCTCCCTTCCTCCTCCTAATTCAAAAGGAATCAAGAGAAAGCACTTCAAGACATGAACACCAAACAAACAAATAATAAGAGGGTCACAAAAAGAGGCATCTATACCCCAGATCCCCAGACATACAGGGCACCAATTCAACAGGCCTCAAAGTCTGGGCAGCTCCCAACCTGCTCCTGGCCACCCTCATGCCTGGTGCAGCTCACTGTGCCCCTGCTGTGTCCCCACCTGTACAGGGTCCGAGGGGCCAACCGCACAGCTGCTCTGCTGTCTCCTCACCATAATCTCCGGCCAAGAGAACCCATGCAAGAGGTTTCTTTCTGCTCGTGACCTTTCTACCACCCTGCCCGCGGCTGTTCAAGATGGCTGATGTCTGATAACTGTTCACTCCTTATTATCCTGGCTGAAACAGGCTCCCAGGATGTTGCATACCCGGCCACATTCTTCTGGGCCTCCCACAATTGCTCTGACAAGGTTTTGTCATCAAAGGCCAAAAAAACGATAACAGCCACAGGGGGAAAGTCTCCGTGTTTCCTGTAAACCTGCTTGCAGACCCAAAACAAAGATTTCTGGGTATGTGGCCAGGGATAATTTTACTGCTCTGCCCCATTCTACTAGGCAACGAAACCAAGGTGACCCGGCATGCTTACCTTTTTGCTCTAGCTGCTAGGAAGCTCCAAGCCTTATGTCTCAAATGCTATATCTTTTTCATTCAGGACTTTTCCCTCCTCTTCTCCCCATTTCCTTCTTGGCCCCCATCTCTGGTTAACCTTACGTAGCACCCTGTATCTACACTGTCGCTGTGCCCAGTCCATTTTTTCCTGATGTGTGTAAAACCAGGGAAGACTTAATATGGAACTGCTCCCCAACCGCCACCCAGAAAGCACAAGCCATCCCCGGCTGAGGCTGGCTGAGGACCTCCCAGGAGTGTCCTGCTCCCCACCACCCTGCCGCTGGGTTGTGAGCCCCTGCACCGCAGCTCTGCTTACCTGCCATGATCCTCTGGGCCTCGTAGGGCTCCATGTAGCCAGCGCTCTCCCCCTTTCCCGTTTTGCTCTTGAGGTCATTCTTGGCATCAAAGGGGTCTGAGTAGTCATCAGCTATGGTCACCTGCAGGGAGGAAGAGGGCAGGGTAAGTGAGACCACCTGTGGCTTTTTTGTTTCCCAGCAGGGCTTTGGGGAAAGCCTCAGCTAGGTGAGCAAGAGGGGAGAGGAGGCAGGAACAGAGGTGCAGCCCGTCCTCAGGGACCCACATACTGGCGGGGCTGCACCCTCTGACCCCGTGAATGCAGCCTGCCCGCTCCAGGCAGTGAGGTGGGAACAGAAGGGCACAGGGGTGGAGGCAACACACTCTGTTCTAAGCACAGCGGCAAGGACCCGGAGGGCATCTTCGGGGAATGTGGACTGCTCAGTTAATGGGATGGAAGTGGAGGAAAGTTGGAAATGAGATCGATGGATCGCAGAAACCCTAGAAATGCTGACATGCCCCCGTGCTGGCTGAGGCACGGAAGAGCTTGTCTAGAGACGATTAGCTTGGCACTCTATTTCCCCAAACCTGGAACACAACCACGCCTTGGGTAATCAGAAAACAATTTGGTGAGATCAACGCACCGTAAGGATGACTATGGCCCTGATAGGCCAAATGAGAACACAAAGGCAGCTCAGGGATGGACAGACAGACTGCCGGGGCCTGGGCCTGGAAGGACTTTGGAAACAACAAACCTGAAGACCTTCCTACAACACATTGGGAAACTGAAGTATACAGGGGCAGAGGCTCCACTGGATCCTCCACCTCCAGGTCTCCTCACTTGTCGGTATTCCAGAGCCCAGCCCCCACCTTCTCTCCCCAGAGAGAAGTTCCACGACTGAGAAAGACTGAGTCACTTGGGGGTGGAGAAATCCCATGAGAGTCTCTGGGATTCTAACATTTTAGAGACAAAGTTCCACATTTTCCCTGGAGAAGGGTAAAAATCCTCGGTTGGAGGCTATGAGCAAACAAGGAACAAACTGTTCCTCCCACCTCTTACTTCCTAACCCCTATAAGGGTCACACTTTCCAGAGGGAAAGGACAAGAACCCACCAAGCCCATGCCCCTACCACAAACCCCCGGCTTCACTACAAACTCGCCAGGTGACGTCTCCCTAGCCCTCTTTGGTCAAATGTCTGGCAAAGGTCAATTCCTCAGCCCCCAACCAGGGCCACCCAGCTGCCTCTCATGGGAGGGGGGAGGTGAGCATTACTCTCCACTCTTGGGGTTGCATGAATTGTTATTTAAATTGTGGGTTTAATTAGAAACCACAGGAGCCTGCCTGCTCCCTCCCAGCTCCTGGAATGCAAGGCATTTGAGGGGCCTGCAAACCCCAGGGGAAAGGGAAATACCCTTTGTCTGCCTGGTAAATTGCAGCCACCCTGGCAGGGTGAGTGAGTGACCGCCAGCTGCCTGGAATGGGTTGCCTGCAGAGAGGCAGCGGGGAGGCAGCTCTGTCCCCACGCAAGGCTGGGGCCCAGTGGAAGGCACAGCACAGGGCCACCACTGCTCCCCAAACAAGAGCAGCTTATCTGTAAAAGACCCGAGCCTGGAGCACCCAGCAGCCACTACCTGCAGCTGTGGGTCAGGCTCTGTGTCCCGTGGGGGCTGCCTCCAGATAATGGCAGCCTTTCTTGAGACTCACTGAGCTTAAATGACACCAGGCCAGGGAAAGAAGGGGGTGGGAGAGAGCAACGTCTCTCATTTGATATTTCTACTCTACCATTTGCAGAACACATTAGGGAAAAAATTACATACATGAACCACTGTCAAACAGAACAGTTCAGATGCTGGTCAGGTGCAGGGTTCTATGTCTCAGAGTTCAAGGGACCAGCTGTCCAAATGGAGAAAAATGATGTGGCTGCTGTATATGACATCTAATCTCATTCCTCCCATCCCAGACTTCCTCACTGTCTCTTTGCAACATGAACATCCTCCATCGATTTTGCAATGAGGAAGGGAACAAATATTTCTCCAAGAAAACAACATCATGTCTGGGGACTCGCTGGGGGGCACAGAGGGCTGGGAGAGGGGAGTTAGGCTGCAGTCTCCATAGTAATCTAGAAATCAGCATTCCAGCTCTTCTCGGAAGTGCTCTGTAATTTGTGAACACGGAGGCTTGCAGCATAAAACCAAATCTTTGTTCACCCTGGGACGGGAGCTCTGGGAGGCCTGAGATTCAGCAGGCGCTATCTGTATTTTCTAATTAAAATGAGATCTGAGCTCAGGCTGTCACGGGGCCCCAGCTGCCTGCACTGCTTACTTCCGTTCCAATAAGAATTTACAAATCCTAAAACCAGGAAAAGCCTCTGGTCTCTGCTGACATATGGTTCCAGTTATACCTGCTGACAGTTGAAAATCCTTTCATTTAAAAGGGGGAAAAAAGTTTAGAATTCTGTTAGTTTAAGAAGCAAATCAGAAGGTTCCTAAAAATGTATATTTAATCAATTTGCTTTCGAACTTCAAAGTGAGGTTGGTGGAGGAAAGGGAATTTGAAGTTTGAGCAACCCAAAACTCGGCAAACACTACACTGAACTGTCTGACCTTATGCAAAATCACGTCCTAGTTTTGGGAATAAAAATTTAACCAGGTGTTAGGAGAGTTGAGCAGGTAGTCAACCCGAGCACCATGTGAAGTGCCACAGGCCCCAGCCACCAGGGCTGGGCAGTGTGACCACTGTCCAAGCCCAGGGCTCAGTGTAAGTCAAGATGGCCAGGCAGGAGGTTTGTGTGAAGGCTGCTGCTCTTCTAAGTGAAAAGAAAGGGAATGAGTTGTCCTCAGATGTGGGCTTGCATTCTTTGGTGGGATTGGTTTTGCTTTGCTTTAAAATGCCCCAGTTAGTGAACAAATCCTGTATATCTAAAAATTCAACCAAAAGAGAGCCAGCCAGGACTTCTCCGTAGACCAAGCCACCTGGGCCCACACAGGACAGACGTAGAGCAGAGATGGGAACCTTGGCCATTAATCCTACCACTCCATAAGGAGCTGACCAACAGCAGAAAGAGAGGCTGTCAGGATGCTTGGCTTCCTGGGATGGGCGCTAAGTCCTAGGTGAGTACCTTTCCTGCTTTCAAACAAAACTACAGACCCTAGGTCAGCCCCAAGCCCCTAAAGGACTTCCACAGGTTCACAAAGTAGCCAGGCTTGTCCTGAGACCTGCTCCAGCCTCCCCTTAGGGCAGGGCCTTGTCACACTCACCTGGCAAGACAGCAAGGGCCTCAGGGGCCTGCTCTCACCTCTGGACCCCCAAGCTGGGGTTCTAGAATTCCACCACACACACCCCCCCTCAGGCTCTCTGAGCTGGTAACAACCAGGGAGGTGGTTGTACACGCCTCCTTTCTGGAACACATATACTGCTGGATAGAACTCAATCCCTTCCAACAGTCTGAGGCCCTGGTGCTTCTATCTTAGGGACTTGGTTTTGTGGTAGGAAGCAGTCTGCAGCTGTTCATGCCAAAAGGGAAGGACTGGAGGAGGGTGGGTGTTGCCACTTGGCCACACTTCCATATGCACCAGTGAGAGCTGTAGTTGCTTTTGTGAGACAGCTGCACTTGTGTGGACAACTGGGTCCTCTCCTCATGCCCTCAGTGGAAATGTACCTTGGTGGGGCCACTCTAAAGGGTGACTTTCGGCGGAATCCATTAAAATTCCCAAATGCACATAGTTTGTCCCAGCAATTTTACTTCTCAGTATTTATTCCCAAATGTGCACAAAGGGATATGGGCAAGGATGTTCAATGAAATAATAATGAGAAGCTGCAAGCAACCACTACATCCACTGAAAAGGGAATTGCTAAATTAACTGTGCTAGCTCTATACTATGTAATATTATGCAGCAAGTACAAACAAACAAAAAAGCAGCCGCTCTATATGAACATAGTTCTCCAAGATGTAGCTCTGAATGGAAAGCAAGCCAAGTTGTAGAATGATAAATACATCATCTTACCTACTTACAAGAAACAAAACAGAAACCTGTATCTTTATTAATTTAAAGAAAAGGCCTGTGGAGATGGACACCCCAACCTGACCCCTCTTCTGGAAGGAGGGAGAGATTGGGATGGTGAAGGGGAGTCGGAGACTTATTTCTCTGTAATGTTAAAACATTTTCAAACAAGGAGAACCTATTCGTGTACTATATGCAGAAGGGAGCTTGTTTAAAAGCACTCCTCTTCCACAGGCTATTTTTGGTATGGTAGACAGACTGTTTCCCAAACTTGCCTGAAGACAGGAATGGCCTGGAACTCTTGTTAAGAAAACAGATTCCTAGCCCCAGTACTCTGTATATTTAACAAGCAACCCAGGTGATTCTTATCAGGAAAGTTTGGGAAACCATAAGCTAGAGCCAGCCCCTGCCCTGCCGGTCTAAAGGCAAGCCTCCAGATATTACTCTGGAATTCCACGTTCCCCAGGTATTTCTCGGCCCTGTTCATTAAAGTGAAGCAAGAAGTCTGTGTTAACTGCAGCTCTCTGGCTGTCCTCCCTGGGGGTCGGCTGGAGGAGATGACCCAACATGCCTGGTCCGGCCCAGAATCTGAGACATGGAGGTATCAGCACCCTCTGTGCGATCCTGCAGGAGGCTCTAGATTGAGCAACTCAGCCGTGCTCAGGGCTGCGGACTCAGGATGCCTGCCCTGCCCCCACCGCCCTGCAAGCAGCAGCCCAACAGGGGTCCTGGCCCTGAGGACCTGGAAGGCTCTCTGCCCTAAACCACAGCAGCTTTAGGCCAAGTCCATCTTGCTAGCAGCAAACTTGTTCCAGAAAGATCACGGGCCGAAGGCACTGCCAAGAGGAGCCACTGCAGAAATGCACCAGGAGTCTCTGCTGACATCTCTCTGCCCACATCGCTCAAACCTGATGAAAAGGAGGGATGAGAGAGATGGCGCAGCACCATCTTCCAGGAGTGGCTGGCCCACACTGTCCCCACCACCACATGGTCACCTCCATGTGCCCTGTTGTCTGTGCAAATGGGCAGCCACAGGCTTGCTGGACAAGGAGTCTCCGTACTGCTCTCCTCTCTCCACAAAGTGGGGGGGCAGCACCCCACGAGGCCCCGGATTCTTGCCAGGCCCTGACTTCTTTCTGCCCTACTCCAAAGCAAACCACACGCGAACACACTCGAGAACGCTCTCAATGGTCCCAGCCAGACTGTTTTCTTATTGATTCACCATTAAGACTGTACATTAGTTTCCTTAACAGTATTGGGGCCATGAATCTGTTTGGGAGCCCGATAACCGACGAAGTTGTGGCTGCCACAATCACGTTTATATATAATGTCTTAAGCACATTAGAGGAAGGTCATGAACCCCAGGGTAAGACCAAGAGGCGAGTCTTGAGACCCGCCTCAGAGACACTGTACCAGTGGAGACAGACACACTCTCCGCCTTAGCAAGGTGGCAGGTGCAAGACCACGTGGTACTTATTCCATCACAATTCACAGTCATTATTCACCTGGCTAAAAATACAGTGTGGTGTGTGACAGGCCTGCCATTTGGCTGTGTGGGGGTCACTGAGAGAGAATGATGGCCTGGGGCTCTTTGTCTCCACCTGCCAGCTTGAAACTCAGTGACCCTGGCCCTCTCCCGCACTCTGGGGGTCAGAAGGGCTCCTTGGAGGTGAGCAAACAGTGTTCAGGGGCAGCAGCAGTCAGAGTACCTCTCTGTCCCCATTGGAGGGCTAGACAGGCCTGGAGTCCTGGCTGTCCTCTGGGACCCATCGTGACACAGGCCCTCAAAGTCCTGAGGCCCGGAAGATGGAGGCTCTGTTGCCATGCCAACAGAGAGATGGCATTAAAGAAACAGGGATTCAGGAGTACGAACAGGGCTTCAAATAACCAGGAAGATGCTTGGGGAAGAAGCAGAGGACAGATGTTGTGCACAGGCACAGAAGTGGCACAGAGGTAAGCTGGGTGGTTCAAGAAGGACAACTGACAGCCAATAAAGGGTCAGCTTGCCTGGGACAGGGAGCTCCTGCCACTTTTTGAGTGTTCAAACAGAAGCTATGAGATAGCTTTTGTTTTGAGTGGAAGCTCAGCTAACTGGACACCACTCTCAGTATTTTTTTAGCACAGGCTCAGTACAGAGCCCACACTCAACGTAGGCATAGAGATCGGAGCCACCCCATAGCAGAACCTCAGCTTTAAGGACTGCCCAGGTGGGTGGCTGTTTCCAGACCTGCCACCATGGCCAAGGCAGGCAGCACTTCCAAAGCCCCAAGGCTGACCGGTGGCAGCTGGTCTGCAGCAGCCTCCTGGGGCTGTGCAAATACACAGAAAGGCAGGTGGCACTGCAGAAAGGACAGTCCAGGCAAGCGGAGCTCTGGAACCGGCTCTGCTACACACTTGCTGAGTAACTCCAGGTAACCTGCTTTATCTCTTTGAGCTCCAGCAGTTCACCTGTGAAATGGGGCAGAATGGTCTGCCTTCTCAGCTTCACGTCAATGTTGTAAGGAGCAAATAATGAGATGATTCATGGAAGTGTTAGTAATTTACAAAGAAAAGGCTATGTCCTTGGTACAAAGCAGGCAGCACTTCCTGGGTGCCCAGGATAGAGGTAAGTGCTGTGAGGTGCAAAAAGCACCTTAAGGCATGGTCTCTGCACAAGCAAAGCTGCAGCTCTAGTGAGAAGAAACCCCCAGCCACGGCCCAGGTCATAACCAGGGAAAATGGCTGCAATTAAGCAAGACAACAGCTGTCATATTTCTCAGCCACGAACAGGAAAATGTTTGTGAATGATCCTTTTTTCCCCTTATGCCTTGAGTAAGATGCACCTCCTGGTCGCGGCCTGACCACCTGTGCTGGAGACAGCAGTATTCTTCTCTACACCCAGTGTCCAGGGCTCCAATGGGACCACAGAACTGGGCTATGGGACATCCTGTGCTGGCACACAAGAAAGCACCCCCACTCAGTTTTCCCTGTCCTCAGCTTTGACCATCATGGACGAACTCTCCTTACAGGTGCGCAAATAAATCATTTCTGACATGGTTAGGAAATTAATTTGGGGAAGATTAATTAGCTACGTTGAACGCACTCAGCCACAACTCCTGGAAATCAGACGGTGGGGAGGGCACTTTTCCACCCTGACTTAGAAGGAAGAAAGGGAATGAGCCCTAAGGTCCAGTCATGCAGAGTCACCTCAAAGTTCTAAGCCCCCTCTTGCATGCACGAAGGCCCCCGCCAAGCTCTCTGCCCACAACCCTCTAGCGGCAGGGAACTCACGACTTGGCAACACAGTCCTTTGGGACAGTCATCACTACTAAAGGAGTCTTCCTTAATGCAGCGCTGAAATCTGCCTCCCAGCAGCTCCCAGCTGTTTCTCTGCACTGACCTAAGATGTTCCGTTGTAAATGTTCCTTTATAGACCTGCTGGTTACCTGCCCCATGTGTCAGGAGGTTTGGGGGGATCTGAAGTGGTCACCACTGGTCTTTCTAGTCCTGCCCTTCCCATGGCCACAGCTGCTTGCCTAGACACCTGCAGGCTCCGACTTGTCAGGGAAGATGCATTCCTAATTACAGCCTCTGTCAGCTCCTCTCCAGCCCTGCTTGCTCAGCACCTGCACCCCACCCCCTTTCAGCCAGGACCTACAGACAGAAAATTCAGTGCATCCCTCCTGAGGACAGAAATACCCAGGCACTACTGAAAGGGCCTCCGGGAGATAGTCCAGTCCACTGGGTCTCAAACTCTTTAGTGTGTCTAACTAGCGCAAAGGAAATCTTATATGAAGATTTCCAACATGCACCACTGAAGAAAGTGCCACCACCCACGGTCTGCAATCCGTGAATCCACTAGGGACAGGAGGCCCTGGGGTGGTAAACTTAGCAAGGTCAGTGCTAAACACAGGTAACCAAACCCATGTTTACTAACTCTCAGGTCCACACTGTTTCTATAATACCTATACAGCTATCTAATTTTTCTCTTAAAGTAATCCTTAAAATTTACAGGGCATACCTATCACAACTACCCTCCAGGAAGATTACCTTGCTCCTCTTATAAGGGCCACCACCTATCACCGCAGATAGTTCTTTGTGGGAGGTGGGCCCAGGCCAGGCTGGGTCCATGTGGGGTCATCAACTCAGCCTACCTTCATTCTCCCTGAGCTCTGACTCCACTAGGCTCTCCTGCCCTGCAAACCCCTTTAACCCCGGTCCACGTTCCCAGACAGCCCCTCCTCTTGGGCTTCCTGCTCAAGGGGGTACAAATGTTCCTTCTAAGGGTTTGGGGCCACTGCCTAGAAAATGCTCTTGCACCAGCCCTGGTTGTGAAGAATAAGAGTGGGATTTTCTTCTTTCTCCTGCAGAGCTAAGGGCTAGAAGGCTAAGGGGAATGTACCAGCCAAGAGCAAGATCATGGCTGCTGGATGATCTTGTAAGTAAATGACTTGATCACAAGTCATTTACACCTCTGTCCTCAGCTTCTTCACCTAGAAAACGAGAGGGCGAGTACATGTGGCTTACTTAGAGGGGGCCTGGCACACCACGAGGCTCGATGAGGATCAGGTATGACTGTCATCGTCCAGTCCGGCAGACTGCCTCATCTCACGGGGGAGGAAACCAAGGCCTAGAGAGCAGGAGGGTCTTGCTAAGGTCATCTGGGCGTTAGATCTCCCACCACGCTTCCGAGTAGGCAGGTGACATTGCAGAATGCTTATCAGCAGGGTGACAAAACTGGACTCCTGCCAAATCCCGACCACGAGAGAACTTAAGTCATTTGTTGACCTACGTATGTATAGCCTGCCTGCTTCCAAAACTGGTCTCAGACAGCTTAATTCGAGGCATTTTTCTGTTCCTGATAGGCACAGCCTGTTTGTCTGCCGCTCCCTTCCCAAGAAGGGTTCAGGAATGCCCGTGAGGCTTTCTCACGGTAACACGGGCCTGCACAGTGTGCTCACAGGAAAAGTATGTAAAGCAAAACAGCGGAGCCCAGAAGCCAAAGGCCTTTCCTGTGCAATATGGTACCTTTCAAAGCCAGGGATCTGTGCCCCATCCAGGAGCTGGGAGCAAGCACAAGTCCCCGAGCGTAGCCTCTCCCTCCAGCGCGTGCTTTCTGCGCTTTTGCAGAGCCGAGGTTAAAGGGGAGGACAGCTCGGGCCTGGTGCAGCATGCGTAACGCAGGCCAGCACAGCGCTGTGTTCAGCAGCGGCGGCGCAGGAATCCATGCTAAGCGAAGAGGCCCATTAGGATGATTCATGCACTTTCCCACAGGGAGCTGAAAGGCAGGCCAGGCACCTCTAAGCCACAGCAGCACTGAATGGCTGCTCGCCCCACGGCCACAGACAGGCAGCAGTGGCTGCATTCACCACCACCAAATGTGAGGGCTTCTGATTATATTCAGCTTAACAGGGGATGCTCAATAAATGCTTATTCACTTTTTAAAATTATGCTGTCTTTTGTTGTCTTCCAGCAACCAAGCCTCAATGAACTCTGTATGTGCCATTATCTAGGCTAGGAAACTGTCCCTGTCTAGGCTAGGAAACTGTCAGTCTTGTTCACCGTGTGCCTACCTGTGCCGGGCAAGGCGCTCTGTGCTGGGGATACTGAGGAGAGGAGAGGTAGGCCTGTTCCCCCTGCTCTTGTGGAGCTTCCAGGCCCTACAGAACACAGGCATGAGTCAGTTCACCTCCCCAGGGAGGGCCAGCAAGTGCCAGGCAGCGGGAGTAGATGCATGGGTGACGGTCCTTTCACACCCTGCCTGAATCACAGCTATCTGCAAGGCCTGCCTGCTTCCACCGCCCGCCCCTCCGGGAAGGCAGGTTCTGGAGTGTGTTCCTTCTTAATATATTACAGCATGGCACCTGCACAGCAGGGCCCCAGCAAGGTGTGCTGGGCAGGAGCCAGGGGCAGGGCAGGTGATTGCAGGGCGGTGTTGGGTTCTGAGCCCTGAGCTGCAGGGCTTTCAGCTTTCTCACCAGCTCTGGGGCTCTACCTTCTCCAAGGTGAGGTTTCCATGCTCACCAGGAATCTTCTTCCTGCCGTATGGAGGAGACTGAGGCAATGAACCAAGGGACAACATAATGCCTGGCACGTGCAGACATGGGCGAGGGCACAAGGACACTGGCGAACAACAGAAAGGACACTGTTCTCACCCTAGAGCTGCGGTCCCCAACCCATTAGGAAACGGGCCACACATCACCACCTGCCTTCCACACCCCTCACCTAACCCATGGAAAAATTGTCCTCCATGAAACCAGTCCCTGGTGCCAAAAAAGTTGGGAACCGCTACCCCAGAAGGCACAGGCCAGGTGCCTAGTCATGCCCAGACACAGATGCTGAAGCAGGGACTCGAGGGCAAGCGGTTGATGTGACAGGAGACAGGTATGAGGGGTGGGAGAACAGGCACGAGAAGGAAAGGTGGCTGGGAAAGCGGGATCAAGCCAGCTACCGAGGAGGGCAACTGGAGCTTAGTCTGACAGAGAAACTCTGGGAAACTGTGCACGAGCCACCCCTCAGAACAACCTCCCTAAAGGTGAGGGAGCTGGGGGGTGGTCAGACCCCCACCCCCGGTAGAGGCTGCTCCATCCTGACCTCCAAGCGTGTGGCAGAGCGTCCCCCATTCCTAGGTTCTGGAAAAAGGCCGCAGGCACGGAGGTGCAGATCCCAGCCAGCTGGAGAACGCCAGACTAGTGAGGTAGGAGGGACAGGGTGGGGCCCTGACAGCATCTGCTGCCCCAGGGAGCGGACGTGAGCAAAGAGGTCCCTTTTGGTGCCTTTGTCCCAGCTGAGGCAGCAGCAGCAGCAGCAGCAACAGTGTAGGTGGCAGGAGACTGCCCAGGGCTCCCTTCTGCTTGGCCCCTACCTGGGTCTCCATGTCCCATCTCCTTTCCCGAGTTTCTTTCAAGTAGATAATGGCTTTGCAAATGCAACGGAGACTGAACAAAATCACAGAGTCCCCAGAAGCCACCCGCCCTAGTGCAGGCTGCCTCTTCCTGCAAAGCCCACGTATCATTTTCTCCTGGGTTGGGGTCACTGTCCCAGGGACCAAGCAGTTGCCTCCCTGAGGAAGCCCATAGACCACACCAAATGGGGACACTGATGGGTCTCTTTAGTCCCTGCAGAGGCCTGCAACATCAGCCTGGAAGCTTCAGGGAGAGCCCAGGGCTGTTGTGCCGATGGGTGGGCTTGCACACGCATGTGAGTGCTGTAGAGGTCTCAGGGGAACACAGACCACGCTAGGGTGAGTCTGTGTGTGGACCAGGCTGCAGCCCCTCACAACTGGCTGGTGGCGGGTGTACCAGCACTGCCAGGTCCCATGCCACTAACCTTGCAGCTGGGGGTGCTGAAACCCAGGCTTACTCATGACCTCATAAACACACACAGAAGCAAACCCCCTTCAGCAACGACTTTCCTGACGTCATCTAAAAACCAATCTCCTCCTTCGTGTCAACAAATACAGCTCAGGTCACAACCACAAGCGTAGAGAGGAGAGAGCTCCAACCAAGAGCTCCTATGGCACCTTCGACCCGGCAATGCCAGCTCCAGGGCAGGGTGAGTTAACTGAGAAGACACACCGTGCAGCGAACAAAAGAAGTTAAGGAGTCTACTTGTTGATTAAAACAAAATTCTTGGCATCTCAGTAACTGACAAAATCAGGTCTCAAAATAGTAGTTATAGTAGGATTCCACTTTTCTAAAATATAACATCAAAGACATGTGTTTATATGACAGAAAAAGGACTGAAGGAAATGAAGTAAAATATAGCACGCACAGACGCACGCTCCCTCCCTCCCCACCACCTGCCGTTCCATGGGGCAGGGCTGCTCTGGTGGACACAGGACCACTTGCTTCCCAGGCTCAGGGAACCCTCTCTACTCCTGGAGCCTCCTCCCCACAGCTCCGGAGCCCTGGCTGCACCCAACCCAGATGCCTAGCTTGCAGACACGTAAACCATTCTAGGTCACCATACCTATATCTTGAAAACACCTGTGGCCCCAAAGCTTTCAACACCAGCATGGTCCAGTTGGCCGTGCCCAGCGCCAGCCTGGCACGAAGTGACGGAATGAACCGACAGAGGGTTGGCAGAGCCACTGCCCTATGGGGGAATCCAGACGTCCTTGCCAGGGAGGGGCAACTCATGCTTACCACAGTATAGACAAGCGAGTTGTCACTCAAGTACTTGCCCCTTCCTGGCTGCATGACCCTAAAGCAACTTACATGACATACTTGACCTGTGCCTCAATTTCCTTATTTGTAAAATGCGAATAATACTAAGGCCTGCCTCATGAGGTTGCTATGAGATTTAAATGACTTAATATTTGTCAAAAGCTTAGAAGAGTGTACACAGAACATGGTAAGCACCATTTTAAGTGTTTGGTAAGTAAATATGTACATTTTTGCATGGCATGTGCACCATACCTAAACATGCACACATGTACATGGGCAGGCATGCACCACAATTTGTTTTCTGCATGTGTGTTGTGAGGTTGGATGTGTGAGCTCCCCCTCAGCTCGTGGGGAGAGGGAGAAGGGTTGCAGTCAGCCCTACACCAAGAAGCCCGGTGAGTGAAGTACAGCAAGGGCATGACAGACAGCTGTGGCCAATGGACCCAGCTACTTGTCTGGCCGGGCTCTTCCACGCCAGCTGCTGTTCCCGGTCGGAGAGCACCTGTGACAGAGGCCCCCAGACACCCTGGTCCTGGATGACACACAACTTTCCTCCCCAGGGATGTGGAGCCCCCAGAGCAAACACTGCAGATGAGACAGCAAAACAAGCCCAGATAACCCCCACTTGCCAGCCTCCTTCCTCCCACAAGAGGCCTCACCCCCACAATTCCCCCCAGCTGCTTTTCCTTCCTCACAGAGGGCTGTGGAAAGCAGGAGAAACGCTCTGAGTGGGCAGTATTTAGGAGTCTAAAAGGTCCAGCCCAATGCACTTGATTTCCCGGGTTAAGTACTATAGGCTCTCATTTTAAAAATGCCAGTACATCAGGGACTTTGACATTTATGGTTCCCAGGGCCGGCTTCATAGGCATGTGGCCTGTGCAGTCACAAAGGGTTCTGCACTTGGCTTGATGCCCAGCCGTCACCACCTGGAAATTCTTAATAATTTTTTAATGAGGGGCCCCACATTCTTACTTGCATGGGGGTGGGCCCTGCAATTTATATAGTTGATCCTCACGGCTCCCCACATCCAGACATTTCCATGGGGAGCTTGAGACTCAAACTGCAGCACCTCCCCCAATGGCAGGGCACCATTAGCTAAGTCATACTCTGTTAGTACCTCAGTTTCCCCATCTGTAGGACTGGAAGGGTAGAGTGAGTCCTCGGGGCCAGAATTCTGAATTTCATGGGCCATTATAAATTATACAAGAAAGAGGAAGGGCGAGACACAGGATCACTAACACTAAAAGAAACCCAACTACTACCTGCCCTCACCCACATTTGACAAAGGGAAGAACAATAACAATCAACAGTAACAAGGAAATTGAGAATAAAAGACAGTCCTTTAAAGTGAATAGATTTCGCTTCATAAAACCCTCCCTAACTTTTCATTTTTCTAATTTCACTGGAGATCACCATGCTTCTTGGGGAAACATTAGGTGTTTCTGCCCTTTCAACAATATTTTAAAAACAAGCCCTCCTTTGGGTTCCAAGGGTCTGGTGTACGTGTTACAGCTGAAGGGTGCTGGCTTTTCCTGCCCCCTCCCGGCCCTGTGTCCCTCCCACACTAAGGGCACTTCCTAGATCACCACTGGGGCCGCTCTCTACGAAGAACACAGCACCTGACAGCAGCTTCATGAGTCAGGCCCCGAACGGCCCTTAGTTACTAATGCACGTTGTAAAGTCCCCTTTCCAATAGAAGGTCATAAATCACCTGCCACTGCAAACACCCCCTCCTGAAAGGGAGGCAATGGGACCTCGAACTGAATCCCAGACTTAGCCGTTTCAAAGGAGTAAACTCTAATCCGCTGCTGAGTAATTCAAGCCATGGGGAGGCAGGCTCCTCACTGATAAGCTGCTGTCACAGGACATCCTGAGCCACCACCCAACCCAGCTCCCTCTCCTCACGCACCTCCCTGCTGAGACCCACGCCTGGCAGGACTCAGGGACCCAGTCCTGGAGGCTGGGATCCTCTAGTGCCAGGACTCCAGACTCTCAGACCGCGCCCTGCAGGAGCTGGAGGGTCCTAGAGGATCAGAGCTGGCCAGAGCTCAGGGACGATGCTGACGACCGAGGAGAAAGGGGCCCACCATGTGCCAGGCTCTCAGAGGTGTGCCTGCACATCTGTCCCCTTGTGTCACCCCATTTTCAGATGAGAAAACCAAAGCTCAGAGACACGGAGAAACTTCCTCAAGGCAGCACAAAAGGTGGTGCAGGTTTGAACCCAGGCAGGCGTCACCCGAACCTCTGGCTCTTCTGTGCCTCCCACGGCCGCTGCAAGAGTTTCTGATAAGCCGGGCTCCTTCCCGGCAGAAACAGATCTCTCAAGGGAGGTTTGACAGGAAGAAGAGGAAGCTCTGCCAGTTGGGCTCAGATGTGCCAACCCTGAGCAAGCGCCACCCCTGACACTCCTTCAGTCAGCCGGGCACTGGAAGTCTCCCTTCCTCTTCCTCAGCCGCCCTGTGACTCCAACACACCTGCACCCTGCCCAGCCACACCTGGGGAAGCAGTGCTTCCACCTGCAGCCTGCACGAGGCCTGGTTTCTGGCTCTCTCCTCCCTCTACCCCTACCGGCCTCATCCTTCCTGCCAGGGGGATCCCACCTCCCCACCACCACTAGAAGCAGTGCAGCGTGGCACAGTCCTCGTCCTTAAATTACAAGGAAGTAACACCAGTGTTGTTTTGAAGTTGCTCACAGCACCCCACGGAGAGGCCCTGAGAACTCCCTTGCCACCGGAGGGAATGAGCCAGAAGGTAAAGCTGCTTTCTTAACAGGAGTGAATCCTCACGCAGCGCCCAGCAGGTACTGAGCACTCAAAACCTGCCGGCTGTTGTTATTTTACAAGGATGACTGTAAAGAAACTCAGACTTTTCTCATTAGAACTGGCAAGAGAAGGAATTTTATGGTAGAGTTGGTTCATTTTTCATGTGGTTACGGTGCGCCTAGCTGAATTCAAACCACTAGGCGTCCACCAGGCAGTGAGGATTGGAGGATCTGGGAAGAGGAGGTGGGCCCCGGGGTCAGCGTGGTCAGCCTGAAGGCACTGCAGGCTCAGGCTCAGAGGTGGTGGTGGCGGCTGAGTGCTCACCTAAGATAAAATGAGAACCCCACCACACCCACTTCTTGGGGATAACGCCAGTAATTTGGGCCACCTGATTGGCAAGAGGGGGCCCTTCCAACCCACAGATCTCAGAAAAATGTACCCCTGGAGATGACCATTTTGAAGGGCTCAGACAGGTCCACCTGAGTGGTCTGGTTACACTCCCTTCCCCCCACATTTCTGTCATGCCCACCCTCTGATCAGTGGGCAACAAGACTCAACACATGGACCCGTCCTGGGGTCCCTAACGAGCTGTCACAGCCCAACCTCTTGGCCTCAGGGACTGGCTTGGGCAGGGCTGCTTGGTGAGTAAAGGCAGGAAGGGCCCTTGAAGCTGTCCACAGCCTTTTCCACCTAGGAAAAATCCGATGTCAAATCCTGACACCCTCCCCAGCACCGCCTCCTGGATTTAAGAAGGGGAGAGGTGGCTTGGGTTTTAGAAAGAAAATTGGATTCCCATTCATGAACTCCCCACACGGAGGACACGTAACAGGTAAAACAGGTTCTGCCATTGATGAATGAGCTCGGATAATAATGGGGCTCACCCTTTCCCATTAAAAATATTAACCTCATTCCGGCCCAGTGATGTCATAAACTCAGGGCCCATGAAGCTCTCTCACGACCTCACTTCCCATCCGCCAGGTGAGGGGATTGAGTGTGCACCTCTCAACCCAGGGCCAAGCCAGGAAGGCATAGGCCCTTTGGCAAGTCCACAGATGCCTCATAAAACTAAGTGCAGGTGGATGGGAAGGAGAAAGAGTGTCAACTTGCCATGCGTATGCAAGAACCCAGGGGCCACAGCTGCCTGGGACCTTCATTAAAGCGATGCAGCGCTTACGTGGTCTCACACAGCTTCCCAAAGCCAACCTGACCACAAGCTGCATTGACAGTGGTGGGACTTTATGACCCAAGGCCAGGGAGGTGACTCTCTCGCCTCTCTGCACAAACCAGAGGACCACTCGAGAAACCTGTTCAGCTTTGGGCCCTGCACTTTGATAAAAAAAATCTGGACTCCATGTCTCATGGGCATAATTGGAGGGACCAAGTTCTAGAGAAGATCCAGGGGGTGGGGGTGCAAAATGAGTGGTTAACCCCCAGGGCAGAATGCAGATAAGGTCAGAGGACAGAATGAGGACCCATCTGTAACCGTAGAGGTTACAGAAAAGGTTTCAATTCAATTTTAGGAAGAATGTTTGATCAGACAGCCATTCAAAATAGAACAAGATATTTTGGGAGGTAGTGAGCTCCCTGTCACAGGAGATCTCCAAGCACAGACCGGTTGAGCTAAGATCCCTCACCATTGCAAACTATATGCTCCTCCTGAGATGTTCATGGTACCCCAAAGCATGGGACTAGGGGCAGGGGAGCCGGCGTTAAGGGGGTTGGTCCGACCTTATAGAAGTGCAACCCTCTCTCTCACTGTCACGAGAAGCTTCCAGGCCTTACTGGCTTTAGGGACCAAAGGGTGCTTCTCTGTGGTATAACCGGCTCATTTCCCAAAAGCATGTGAGGGCGAGAGGCTGGACATGCCCCTGCCCTCTCAGGGAGGTGGCATCACCACCAAGGTAGAGATGAGATGGAGAAGGTGGGTGTGGCTCCAGGGGGGACCCGGGCTGCTCAGCGGGGAGGGTCTCAGCCTTGTTCCCCGACAGCACCTGAAAGGTTGTGTGCTGTGGGAGAAGCACAGAATCATGTCCAAACCACCTCTGTCCTGGAATTCAGCAATGTCCATGGTGGGCCAGGTCCTGGGGACAGAAGGACAAGGATAGCTCAGTATCTGCCCACAAAAAAGTGGACAGTCTCAGGAAAAGTCAGCAAATCTCTTCTGCAAGGAACCAAACAGTAAATATTTTAGGTTCCTGAGGGTCACACAGTGCCTGCTGCAACTACTCAACTGCCCTTGCAACGTGAAAGCAGCCATACACAAAAGTCATTATTTACAAAAACAGACAGGAGCTGAATATGGCCCAAGGAGCTGCAGTGACCCTGGTCTAGCCCAATGGTTCTCAACCAGCTGCACATTAGAACCACCTGGGGAGCTTTCTCAAGCCACCCATGCCTGGAGCTCCACCCCCAGAAATTCTGATTCAAGTGGTCCAAGGTGGGGCCCAGAATCAGTGTTTTCTAAAATCTCCCTCAGAAGCTTGGATACGATGCATCCAAGATTAAGAATCACTGGTCTTTGGCAGAAACAGACACGTGCAAACACCTCACTATAATCCCACATGATTTCACAAACCCAGTGAGGGGAAGTGACTTGCTCAAGGTCACGGTGAGTCAAGAGGCAGGGAATCTGGGCTCAAGATCTTTCCCCTGCACTTGGCAGACAGATGGGCCTGAACGCCTTGCCTCTTCCAGAGGTACAAAGGCCTTCCTTGGGGTACAAGGGTGTTCTTGCTCACCCCCTACTACCCCAGGAAGGTGAAGATCCCACAGAAGTCCCTGCCACACTGGTCCCAACCCACTCTAATGCACTCTCCCCAGACCAAAGCACGATGACCTACAACTAACAGGGGAACAGAATCCTCCAAACAGCCTTCTTTCTTTTGAGAAACAGCATTTTTACCAAATTTTAAATAGTTTATTAGCATCTGCAGGAACAAAAGAGGGCTATAAAAACTGTGTATCTTCAGTCCTAACAAGCACAGCCACAGGAAACTCTTCACCAATGACACCACCCTAAAGACCTGCCAAAACGTGCCGCCTGCCCGGAGTGCTGCCCACGCAGGACTCGGGCACAAGGAACCCCAGAGGAACAAGGAGCCCTCGAGAATGTTGCAAGAGCTTGGCTGAGGCTGGGCAGCCACTGGCGGCGATGATCTCAACGTCTACAGAGCAAACGAGCTCCGGCAGACGGGGCAAACCCAGACATCCCTGCCTTGCAGGAGCCCTGCTGGTGGCCACTGCTAGCGAGCCTCTGAACCCCAGACCCTCTTTTCCATCCACTGAGCCACAAGGACAGGCAGGAGCTCGAGAGAGCAAGGACAGGACCAGCACAATGATAATACAATAAACACAACCAGCTACCAGGGGCTATGTTCGTTCCTTTGATCCTCACAACCACCCTATAGATTCTATTGTCCCCATTCTACAGATGAAAAAACTGAGGCACAGGGTGGTTGGGTAATTTGCCCAAGGTCACCAAGGCAGTTAAACTGCAGAGCCAGGACTCAAACTCAGGTGCTGTCCCAGGTCCGGCTCTTAGCACTGTGCTCAAAGGACTTCAGAAGTGACTCTACTGTGAAACTCCTCCCGCAGAGATGGCAAAACACCCAGAGAGCAAGGGGCCAGTGTGGGACCATTCAGCACGGGGCTGGGGTAGAGCCAGTTCCATGTACCACCTGTGGAGACCCCAGCTTTCAGCCCTGCCAGCTCACACAACCCTCCTTTCACGGAGAAGGATCCTGCTGCCTCCTTACGACACATAACTACGGGCACAAGCGTGACAGCTGGAGAAAGCGTCCGCTCACAGGCTCGCATCTGCCAGTCTGCACGAAGCACCAACTGCTGGGGCACCCCATGTCACTTGGAAACGTCCCGTCTCACCTCCATCTGGGTCCGTGGTCGAGAGGGCTGTGTGCCTGTTTCCAGTCTCACCCCCCACGACACCTCCACTTGCTCAAGACCACCAGCCCCAGCTTCCTTTGTGGGTCTGTACCCATGCTGTGCCCTCCCGGGCTCCTCCCTTCTCTAATCACCGCACATCCAAATCCCACCTAGTCTCCAAAAAGCTCTGGAGGGAGAGCTGGATTCAAATCCTGACGGTCACCTTGGGGAGCCTGCTCAGCCTCTCTGGGCCTCAGTTTCTTCATCTGTCAAGTGGGGTGGTAGCAGCGCCCACTTCAGTGCTTGGCAACAGCAGGAGCTCACTGGACTATCATTATCACCACTGATGCCGCCACCCTGTACCGCCTCTGAGCCCCCCACCCCAGCTGGAAGTGAGAACCCAGAGCAGAGCGAGACATGACTGTCCTGGAGGAGTGCACTGGCTAGTCAGGGGGACAGCCACAGGCTCATAAATAGCCACATCACAAGGTGGCTGGGCTAGTAAAGGGGCTAAAAGTGACATTTCACATTCTGCCATACTCTAACAAGACTTTTTAGAAGTCTGGCTCTCTTCCCACTCACTAAAAGTTTCACTCACTCCTGACAAGTTGAATAGGCATTTTTAAAAGTCAGATCAAACTACATTTGGAGAACTCCCAAAAGCTCCGAGAATCTTCTCCCACCCTTTCTTTATGGGGACTGGCTGCCTGGCTCCTGCCCGCCCCACTCCACGCCCGATGCATGTGCACCCCACCCCAGTGTTCCATGCACACCAGAACTCGGCAGCCACACGTCAGGGCGAGCGCACGGGCACCAGGCTTGAAGGGACTTAAGGGTGTCACAAGACAGGCCTTGTTCTATCACGACAGTGATGGACCCAGGAGCCCCAGGAACCAACACTCTTCTTGTGTGCACTGCACTTTACAGGTTCTAAAACACTTCCATGTCCGAGTGTCACTTCCACACCCATGAAGTCATCTCACCGTGACTGAGACCTCCTAAACTGGGGCTCTGGGGCAGGCTCTATGTCCACGCAACTTTCTGGTCCCTACAGCTCACGTGGAGCTTGGCATACAGTAAGATGCTCGGTCCATGAAAAAAACGTGCTCATGGTCACGCAGCAGAGGAGAGCGGCAGGTCTGGCTGACTCTCCCCTCAGACACAGCGACACTCACCGCCCACTCTGCTGCCCACCCAGCACCAGCCGGCCCGGCTGCCTGGCCACCCTACGAACTGCCTGAGCACCCAGGATCCCTGGGCGCTGGGGAGTGGCAGTGGGCAGGCGCTCTCCCCAGGGAGGTGGTGACTGCAGGGGGAAAGCGGGAGCAGGGAAAGGCAGAGGGAGCGTGTGCCAAGGAGAGAACAAAGGCAGGGACGGAGACGGCGGATCCCGCCCGAGGAAGTGAGGCGATGGAAGTTTTCTGAGACAGACTGTCAGCTGTGAAGAGGAACACGTTTCTGAACTCCTGGCGCTTATCAGACCGGGCTGGCGAGCACAAGGGCCCAGGACAATGCGGCTCAGGAAAGCGGGTGCCACAGACCGTTTTCTTCCCTCGACAAATTGACACCACGTTGTTAGAATGATGAAAAGCATTCGAAAGATAAAGTACTCTCCCAAATGCTGTCAGCCTTTAAGTCTCCCATGTCATCCCCAAACCAGGCAACTGGAGTCTTAGGGGGAAAAGAAAACCCAAAACCAGCACTTTTCTGATTTGTAATTACATCTAAATCAGAAGAAAACTGACAAAATGGGCTCTTTTACAAGAAAGTGCATTTTGAATTTAAAGCCCAAGAGAAGCCGAGTGCTAGACTTTATTGCAGTGTGGGAATGACTCTGTCATTAGCCTGTTTGTGCTGCTGCAGATTTGAAGACTCGAGATCCAAAGAAACGGGGCGTGGCCCTGGGGCCAAGGACTCCCATCCCATTGTGTGGCAGAGGAGCATGAAGAATGGAGTCCCTGATTCTTAGATTTTACTGCCCTCGGCCCCTCCCCACCGGCCAGGCCCACCATCCACAGAGCAGAGGTCGTGAGCCGCCACAGGGTCCCCTTGTAATCCTACTTCCTGTTGCTGCCCGGTCAGGCTTTCTGAACAACCTCTTTAACCTGACCACACAGCCGCAGTTTAAAAATGTAGCAAGTGGGTCGTCCAGAAACAGCTCTGAGAAATCAGCTCCCGGAGTCCAGGCCACCGCCGCCGGCCCAGGCCTGCCAGCCCCGCCCCGCTGCAGCAGCCCAGCACACTCCAGCCGGCGACAAGGCCTGTCCCGCTAGCTCGCAGCTAGAGGGTGAGGGGAGAGAAGGCGGAATTCCGGCTCTTCACAGGAGTCTGGCAGCTCATGCCCGGCTCTCCGCAAATCCCTGAGCCACAGTTTTATTTTGAGCCAGAATTGACGATTCGGGTTCTGAGGGTCACGTTCTAGAGGCGCACTCCAGGCAGGAGTGTGTACAGCTGCCTGATTCTTGTGGTGTGACTGTTCACAGAAGACAGGCCTTGGCATTCTTCCTCCCCAGAAATTCGCACCCCACCCCGAAGCTCTCTCTCCAGAGACACTGGCTGCAGTGCTCAGGGCCACCGTCTGCAGAAGGCGACTGCCGCCGCAACGTCCGGGTTCAGAGAGGGTGCACGGCTACATGGGGCCCGGCCAGGCTGCAGGGCCAGCCCGCACCGTGTCTGCCCCGGGCAAGTCTCAGCTGCCTCATGGTAAGACAGAGACATGTCTGCCGAGGGCCGGGGGGAGGAGGGAAGGAGACCGTGTGTGCGAAGCCACCACACAGAGGCTGGCCGTTATCCCTAAAGCCAGGGCTCCTGAAGGGAGACTCTTCAGACTCCATCAGCACCCATGCACCGAGGTCCAGGGGGATCCCAGCCGAGAGGGCACAGGACCAGCCCACAGCTCTGCCACTCTGCTAAAGGGGTGCAGAACCTTCCCCCCACCGCCCCCGGCCACTGTGCGCCCCACACCAGTGAGAGCAGCACACACCGGTGAGAGCGGCGGGCAGTGCTGGAGTGGTCAGGATGCCTTCCTGGAGGAGGTGGAGGTCTCCCCAGGGACTCGGCGCAAGTGTCAGCAATAAGGCATATGGGGGGGGGGGTGTCCTGCAAGTGAGGGAGGGGCGGTAAAGAGACCAGTCCCGATGCTGCAGAGTTTGTGGGGAGGTGTACAGCACAACAGAAATGGAGTCTGGGGATGGATTTCAAGGGCTCTAGATGCTAAACTCTTTGGGGCTTTACTCTAAACAGAGGAAGCGTCAAAGTGTTGGAACAGAGGGGTGAGTGGGTTCCGGAAGGTGAGAGCCAGGGAGGTGTAGGGTAGGGGTAGAGGACACCGCCCCAGGGATGCTGAGAAGGAAGTTAACACTCAGAGGACCTGGAACCTGGTGGGACCACAGCAGAGGCAGCCTGAGGACGTTTGTCCTTACCTGAATCCTCTCTTCTCTGGGCTGAAAAGCCACAGCCTAGCTTCTTCCAGCAGGGATAGAGGGTCAGAAAATGCAGTTATCACCAGGTGACTTTGTTTCTCTTTGTACACAAACTGAAACAAGCCCTCTTCTCTAATCAAGAACCTTCCTTTCACTTTTGCCCAGTAAAGGTTCGGTTCCTGCTGCCTTTCCATAACCAGGCACATGTACTGGTGACTCCCCCAGCAAGGAAGGGGAAGGACATGGACATAAAACCGCACAACTATGAGACAAGAACGGCCAGGCAGTCAGTCCCAAGCAAGGTGCAGAGGCGTGACCCACGGGTGAGGGGCGGGAAGGATCCTGTGTCAGCATTTGCTGGCTGGGATGGCAGGAGGAAGAGCATGCCCGCTTCAGAAACGGGCCCAGGCAGGGTGCAGAGGTGTGGACATCCAGTGAGTTCAGGGAAGGATGTTCCCTGGCGTAGCAGGCAAAGGAGACAGAGACTCCCTTGTTGGGGGCAGGGTGGGGCCTTGAATGCCAGGTTAAAGCAACTCAATGACATTTCAAAAAAGCAGTGGGAAGCCCCAGGAGGTCTTGAGAAGCCGAGTGACCAGAGTGACCAGTTCAGAGTTGTGCTTTTATTGGAGGGAGGTGATGCCAGCTGCCCTCCAAAAAGAGGTCGTGGCTGGGGCTGGTACCGAACACACAGCGCACAAGCAGAGGAGAAAGAGTTACTTATGGGGCAGCCTTCCCATTGCCAAAACCTAGCCAGTCAAAGTCGGCTTTCAAACGCAGTTTTTAAATAGTGCTTTGGGCCTTAGTGGAAACAACCTCATTCTCTACCTATTTCCTTTCTTGTTCTTCAATTTTCTCCTGAGTTTCTGAATATTAATCTCATGAGGAAGTCATTAGCTGGAGCTGCAGTCTGTTCTAATTATACAGCGTGCTAGGAGCGCCGGGGCAGACGCGGGAAACGTGCCGACGTCTGGCTTCCCAGAGCAGGCCCCAGGGTGGGACTGACGGGACCGGGTGCCACGTCTGTCCCATGCGGGGTCCCCGAGTCTGCTACTCGAATCCTCTGCGCCCTGGTCCCCTCACTGGGGATAACGAGAGTACCCACCCATAGGGCTGTTGCAATGAGGTAAAGAAAAGCTTAGCACAGTGCCTGGCATACAGAAGGAGCAGGATATGTGTTAGTAAATCCAGAAGTCACCCGTCATCTTGTGACTTAATTACTACCCTCACCTCCAAACTGCACATACACCCTTTGATTACTGAGGGACAGTGTTGTGAGTGACACGCTGGGCTGGGAATGGGGAGGCCCCGGCCCTGCTCAGGGGCTCCCTGACTTTGGGGTGACATCAAACAATTCACATCCCTATCCCTCACACGGGAACGGGAAATTACCACTCTCTCTGCCTCCTGGGGCAGCTGAAGACAACACTGATGTGAGAGCTCAGGGCAAACTGTGGCGTGCCATGAAGGGGTCCGTGCTCCCCTGCCTCCACCTTCAGCTGGGAGTTTAAGAAGGGATCTGCCTGCAGGGAGAAGTGTTTGCATTTTGCTCATCTGCTGGCTTCCCTCGGAAATCACTTGTGACAGGCTCTTGGAAGGCTGGGCCAAGAAAGCAGCCGCTGTAGCCAGAACAGCAGGGGCCCGATACCAGCCTGGCCAAGCCTGGGCTTTCCTGGGGCGACCTGACCCAACCTAGAAGATGAATTCCTATTAATTCCCACCATAGCCGCCAAATGCTGGCCATGTACCAGGCCAGAGTTTTCCCAAGGCCCCTGCAGGGACAGAGGCCTATTATATAGGGGCCCCTCATATCCATTAGCACACAGCCAAGTCTCTGGCTAGGGCCTGGGAGCTATTTAAACTGCCCCCCTCTGCCAGACTGTCCTTAGCCTCACCTGTTCCCACCTTGAGCTCCAGCCTTCCAGACCCCTTTTCCCCCAGACCCAAACTGCCCTTGCCAACTTCCATGACTTTTGGCCAAGCTGTGGCCTCTGCCTGGAGGACATTTCATTCTTCCCATAGCCACTTCTCAGGACCAAGCCAGAACCCACTCCTACCTTCTCCAGGGAGCCTTCCCAGATTCCCCTCCCAGAATCCATCCATCCGACATCCCTACAACCCCCTCGCCCTGCCTTACAGTGGAAGGCTGTGTCTGCTGCAGGGCCCCCAGCTTCTCTCCTCCTGCATTCTTCACCATGCCCATGCCAGGGGGCTCACCTAGTAAACGAACGGGGAACTGAACCTCAAAGACACCCCGCTTTGAATAGGCTAACTGCTCCACCACGTCCTTAGATTCTGGGGACTGACATCTCGACTGTGCATTTCTCCATCTGAGAGCAGTGAGTTGCACCCTTGCTGAAAAGGTGATCTCTGGGGGCACAGCCGTGGAAGCCAGCTGTCTTCAGATGGGAGAAGCCCAACATGACTGAGCCTAGGGACGTGGAGCTGGAGTGGGGGTGGGGGCGATCAAGGGTCAGTGGCTCTCTCCACTTCCCTGCCATAGAAACCATTAACTGCATCAGCAAGTCACAGAAGAGCTGGCTGGCCACCTTTAATCCTCCCAGAACGCATTAGCCACAGAGAAAGCTCGGTGGGTGAGGGGCAGGCCTTGTGTCAGGGCCACAGCCCCTGTGCTGGAGCCAGCAAGCCGAGGCGGTGACCTAGAGAGGCGGGCAAGCCCTGGCTCTGCCTGGCAGCCCACTGCAACCCGCCACTGCACATAAATTACAGGGAGGAGGCTGGTGGCCAACAGGCTGCAAGGCCGGCCCTGCCTCTCTGCGGCACAAGGAAGCGCTTTGTGCAGCCCAACACCTCATTATCTGGCATCTCAGTCACACCGGAAAGGGCAAATAATGGGGTGAGCGCGACACATGTTGCGCAGACGTCCCTCCCTGCACAAACCTGTCCTCGAGTCCCACTGCCGATGGGGCCAAGGCTCAATTAACTCCTTAGTATGTGTTTGCAGCCCTTCAATCTGGCCACAACAAATCTTTCCAGAAAAATTCCAATTTATTTATCCATCCATAAAATAGTTACTGAGCACCCACCCTGTGCTGGGCACAGTGCTAAAGGAGCTGAAGGACCTCTAAGTCCCACGGGCAGATCTCACAAAAGTCCCAGCCTAAAGCTTTGCATAGAGGGACACTCAATACTTGGTAACTGTTACTACTGTCACTCCCACCTGCCACCAAAGGCTGCTCTTCCGAATGCCCACCACCACCACACCAGAAAGGCAGGCAGCACAGGCCACTTGGCCTATCAGAGGCTGCTAGATGCCTTATGATGCAGAGTGTCTCAGCTGCTCTGGAGGGCACTGGGGTTTGGGCTTTCTATGCTGGAGTTACTGGAAATCTGGGGGTGATCAGGGTTGCGGGGCACAATGAGCCCCCGCCAACCTCCCTGATGTCACTCATCTGACAAGCACTCCTGGGTCCACTCTGGGGGTCAGACCCTGTGCAAGGTGTGGGGCTCCCACTGTAGCCCTACAGGAGCCCAGCAGGGACAACAGACACAGCAGCCATGACATGGTGTGACCTGCCACAGAAGCATGGACGTACGTACATGGAGAAGGGGAGGGCGTGAGGGTAGGAAGCATCTGGAATGGTAGGACAGCTGAGCTGGACTTGGGAGGACGAGGAGGATAAAGGTGTGATACACACATGTGAAGACAAGAGGCATGCAGGGGAGCCCTGCATCCTGGTGAAAGGCTAACAGTTCCCAGCTGGCTGGCATGGAAGGGACGGAGTAACGAGAGCCCTTCCAAGAGGTAAGCGTCACTGGAAACTCAAGCTGAGTCTGGATGTGAACAGAAGCCATGCGGAATATTTAAAAGTAATGACACATCCAAAGTCACTTTTGAAGAAAGAAGTTGAAGAATGGATCAGAAGGGTTCTTAAGCAATATGGGAAACCAACTTTGGGGCTTTTTTTCTGACAGTATTTGAAAAAGCCATAACAATAACCAATTTTTTTCCTAACTCTTTATCATGTACCAGACTAGACAAGAGATACTACACAGGACAACACAGTTGCAGGGAAAAAATGACACATTTTAAGAAGACATACGCTTTCTGACATGCAAATGTGGATACCTTTTGTGCAACTAAGGATTGATCAAAGATCTTCTAGTGTGTCTAGGCCAGAGACAGCCTGCAAGAAACCAAGAGAAGGTGGGGTAGGGTTTGTCATACAATCAGGAGGTCAAAAGGGGTACATATAAAACAGAGAGAACAAGTCAACATGGGCCATGATTATGAAGAGAGGTGGCAGTGTTTTCCACCAGGGATGGGCAAAGCTTTACCTATGCAAATAAAGCATTGCTGGAACGCAGCCACACCTGTTCACCTATGTACTGTCTGTGGCCCTTTCGAGCTACAAGGGCAAAAGTGAATTGCGGCAACAGAAAGCGTGTTGCTGCAAAGCCTAAAATACTTACTACTTGGCCCTTTACAGGAAATTTGCTGACCCCTGTGTTAGACGCATGAGAACCTTAACACACGCAAACAAGAACAAGGGCATCTTGTGGGCAACATACTTGCCCAACACCACTCTGGGTCTTGCTTCTCTGAGCAGGGCCCTCAGGAGGCCCCACATTTCTTTGAACATCTTGGGGTGGTCAATCTTCCAACCTCTGGAGTGGCCTTAATTTCTGGAAACTGCCCAAGGCTTTTCTAAACCAATTCAGGTGAGAAGGTGGGTGATCACCAAGGAATGAAACCTGCAAGCTTGCCAGGGGCAGGACCCGAGTGCCCTCAATGCTGGAAGAATTAAAATCAAAATCGCAGTGAGAAATGTGGTTTTGTTGTAAAGTTGAGCAACTTTGTTTTCATGTGTCTCATTAATTGGGGACAACAGTGATCTGATGTTTGGGCCTCAGCCTAACAGTAAAAAAACCCTCAGTCTCTTGTGGCTTGTGACTTACCTCCTACAAGACAAACCGCATTCCACAGGAACCTGAGGTTGGTCGGTTGGCTGGGAGACAGCTGTTAGGGACTGTCCTGGGAAGTTTTTGGAAAAGTCAGGGCCTGCTTAAAAGGGAAGAACACTGGGCATTTTACAAATGCAGACACTGTGGCTCAGAGAGGGGAGGGGACTTGCCCAAAGTCACCCAGCCAAGGAACCTCAAGGGTCAACTCATCCAGAGTGGCTACAGTGTTCCAGGTTCTATGCCAGCTGTGTGTGTATGAGGGGGGAGAGACGGTAAGTAAAAAATGAGTTCAAGTTCTCAAGGAGCCCAGTCCCTGGTATCCAGATAACACAGGAATGTCAATAAAAACGGAGAAGTGTGGCAGGCCCTGGGCACGGTCCCTGACCTCTCCGAGTCTATTTATTTCTATGAAAAATGGAGACCACCTTCCTCATAGAGTTCCTGTGAGAATTACAATGAGCTGCATCTAAGGCACCCACAGAGTACAGCATACAGTGCATCCTCAACAGAGAGCAGCTAATAATCTCAGGCACAAGGCTGAGCTATTTTCTAGTTGCAACAGCCTGATCTTCTTACCCACAAAGTGTGTATACACACACACACACACACACACACACACACACACACCCTTCAGCACAGGAAACTCTTGGAGGCTGCAAGGCTTCACCAGGCACCTGTCACGTGCAAGTCCTGGTCCTGCCTGCCTCCTACGGGGAAGTTAACAGAGGGGAAAACTGCAATCTGCCTCTGGAGCGGCAACATTTCCACCGCTCCTGGCTAATGCCTTCTGCAGTTTACAACTGTCCCACAGTTGTAAACGCAGGATAAACTCGAACTGAGCAACAGAAACAGATCAAAAAGCAGGTTGGAGGCAGCCAGCCTAGACTTCTTCCAAAGGGGAGAAGGGAAAATCCCCACACCTTCGCAGCTCAGGAGTAAAGCCAGTAAACCCGCCATGCCGGCCTTTCTCCTCTCACGGAACAGCCCAGTGTGCTGGTGGGTGTTAACCTGGAGAAGGTGTGAGCTGCAGCTTCCTGTGCCTGACTGAGCAGTTCCTGTACAGGTCCTTACCCAAGCTACGGGTGTGGCCTCGGACACAGACAGATAACGTCCTGAGCGAGCACCAAGGGCCAGCGCTGGCACCGATGAGCAAGCCTGGTGAGCTTATATAACAAAGGGCTTGTCACCACTTCCTGTGATCCTCATCGCCAGCATTCCAACACAATGAGACACTCTCAGCCTGGCTTTGAAGTTCAACAACCCATTCAGATGGCCCCAGCAAAAACACTCAGCTGGGAGGTGGAGAGCCTGCACTTCCTTGCCTTACCTTCTCATGCCCCCAACGTTGCGCTTTTGCGATATCCATTTTTTTTAAATTTATATTGGCAAATGAATAATTCACATTTGTTGTTTAAAACAGCAAAATATTCCAACCTTGTGGTGATAAGCACTGTTTGCATTTTGGTCTAGTTCCTTCCAGCCTTTTTTCTACTTATGTAGCTGGGAATGAGGGAGGTGGAAATGAATACGAATATTCATAGTTTTTTATATCCTCTTTTTAAAAGAATTTACACATGGGCCTTTTCTCTCTTGACGATTCTGCAGTGGAGTCACGAACTCCACTTCTGTTGGCTACGTTCCTTCTCACTATATATAGGCCATGCATTAGCCAGTCCCCATGCCTGGATATTTAGGTATTTTCCAGCTTGTTGTTTTTCCAAATGCTTTAGGTGATTTATAACCAACTAAATCGGCCGGGCGAGGTGGCTCACGCCTGTAATCCTAGCTCTCTGGGAGGCCGAGGCGGGCGGATTGCTCGAGGTCGGGAGTTCGAAACCAGCCTGAGCAAGAGCGAGACCCCGTCTCTACTATAAATAGAAAGAAACTAATTGGCCAACTAATATATATAGAAAAAATTAGCCGGGCATGGTGGCTCATGCCTGTAGTCCCAGCTACATGGGAGGCTGAGACAGAAGGATCGCTTGAGCCCAGGAGTTTGAGGTTGCTGTGAGCTAGGCTGACGCCACGGCACTCACTCTAGCCTAGGCAACAAAGCGAGACTCTGTCTCAAAAAAAATAAATAAATAAATAAATAAAAAAATATAACCAACTAAATCATTAGGACTCTCTCCTTAGGATAAACGCCTAGGAGGGAACCGCTAGGTCCCAGAGTAGCAACTTCTAAGCTTCTCCGTGCACGTTGTTCCTCATTTCCGGTCACTCTTTCTGACCTGAAACCAAGCCCACAACATTTTTAGAGCAACTTGGATTTATTAAGTCCCTCGACAGCTGCCTTATTGGCCGACTTCAAGATAGGGATGAACAGCCTTAAAGATGGGAAAGCAGTCTCACAGAGATGCAATGACTTGCCAAGGTCATGGACACTCACCTTGAACCCAGACTAACCCTGAGCAGAGCTCCTCCACTGGCCACACTGCCTCCCTCGCAGGAGCCCAGGCCAGGACGGAGCAGGTACCGTGGGGGGCACTTTAAAATCGAGTGGCTGACGACCTGCAATACACACAGCTTGCTCCAATCTCCAAGTCTCACCCTGTGATTTTGGGTCCATCCGCCAATGCCAAAGTCTGGGCCATCCAACCCCAGAACCAATGCAGGGAAATGTCCCAGTCCTTCAGCAAAAGGGCTCAAATGGTCTTTTACTCAGCAATGGGGAAGGTTCCCTTTACCACTAAACAACTAAGGAGCAGAAAATGCCACACCCAGTTAAGTCTAAGGAATAGATTTAACAATGATAATCTAACCCATTTATCTCATATTTTTAGACTGTGACTGCAAGGTTACCTTCCATTTCACATTGAAGCAAGCCTTTGAAATTCAAATATACGAATCTTCTAAGGAAGCCAGGCCTCCTCCCACAAGTAAAGCCCAGATTTCCCTGTTTTGGATTGTTAAAGAAAAGTCGGTCCATGAAGTCACAAGAATAGACGCACAAACTGTATGTTTTGTTTCCGTACCCTTCATAAATCTAAAGTCCCTTTCCCGTAACTATTAAGGTGGCCATCAGAAATGCCCAAGTATAAAATGGCTCTCTAAATGAGTGAATGTACACAACTGAAATTGACTTTCGGTGTAAGAAATACTTGAGTACATATGGAACTACAAGCTGCTGAACTTTTAGGGATCCAATACTCTTAAGTGTTTGCTAGTTGGTAGAAAAACAGGTGAAACCATCTAATGTAAAGCGGTAAGAAGGTATTTTCTGGGATAACTACTTCCCAAAGGGCTAGGCAAGCACAAAAAAAAAAAAAAAAAAAGAAGAGAGACACTTCTAACTGAGAAAGAGTGAGTGAGAGTGAGAAACAGTACAACAGAATGTGGCTTCACCCCCGTTCACTGACTACAACTCACTACCAAACTGCACAATCAGCATCCCTCTGTGAGCTGTCACAACCTCTGCTTCCACTGGAGGCTTCCTGTCTAATATGCTAAGGACTCCTCAAAAACCAACAGTTTGCCTGGATGAAGAAACCAGGCAACACTAGGCCTCCTTCTACCCTCGTCTGCAGGTGCTCAAGCCTCTGGATGAGGGGTGCACACGGAATTCAAGGTGGCAGAACAAGGGAGAGGCAGGCAAGACCCCAGGGCACGCCTGGGTTTGGCGCCTGCACCTTGACAGCCTTCAGGCCCCAGGCCTGGGGGTGTAATCCAGGCTGTGACAGTGTTCTCAGCTGTCCTGTGGGTGACTAGGAAGTGATGACACTGACTCCCCCCGCCTCGTCACTTCACAGTCACACCACAGATGGCTTTCAGACAGATCCAGAGAGCTGACTGACAGCAACACTATCATCACAAAGCATTTCTTCTGGACTTGTAGAGCAAGCTCTGCCGGCCAGAGTGGCCCTCTGATTGAGCAGCGAATGCTGAAGGAACTGGCCAGGGATCCTCAGGGGGCTCTTCGATTGAGCCCAGCAAACATCCTCATCAAGGCTAATGTTTCTTTCCTTCTGGAACCCGAAGGATACGGAGCACTTACTATCTCTCAAACAGCTCCTCCCCTGGGAGGACGGTCAGCGTCTGCACTGGCTCAGGGCCCTGGTTCTCCCTCTCCCCTCTGCTGAAGACTGCAACTATGACGCTGGCAGCTTTACCACAGATTCCCTCTAACTGCCATCATTTGTCCGCACAGCCCAGAATGCCTCTAACTCCTGAAATGTAACCAGGAGACAGGAGAGCAGAGCCTCCGTCTCAAGGTCAGGTGACTGGCTGTCAACCCCCAAAACACACATGGCCCACTGCCCTGTCTCCTTAGCCCCCCACGTCTTCCCTCACCGTGGGCTGTTCACGGCCGTGCCCGTGCCTGCTGCGTGTTCCTGCAGAAGCAAGCAGTCCGATCTGCACAAGGCCTGCTCGACCCCACTCTGCAGCCAGCAGGACCTCGAGGTGCTGACACACTGCCATTCCCAGCCCAGACTCCGTGACCCCGGCGCATGTTCTGTCTGGCTCCGACAGAACGCAGACGAATGCTCTGGTGGACTGAGTAACTTACAGACTCCCACCAAAAGCATCTCAGCTATTGACAACCACCCAGAAAAATCCATTCTCTTGACAAGCCATCGGTCAATTTCCCTCAACTGACCAGCGTCATCTGAGAGCTGCCTGAGCCGTCACTTGCAGTATTTCACGGCTTAACGATGCAGACTGGGGTCAGGCCCTTGCTGCCTCTGCCCAAAGCACCTGATGTCCCCCTAACTGGGGTCCCCACCCTCTCTAACCCATCCTCTTAAGTGGCAGACATTACACATTCTAAAGCACTGATCTGAAGCTGCCACTCCCTGCACCTTTCGTTACCCACAGAATAAAGACCAAACTCCGTTGCCCAGCCCCAAGGCCTTCCCACACCTGGCTTCATCTCCATTCTAGCACCTCCTTCAGCCACTGGGGACCACTCACAGGGACCCCTCCCAGGATGTCCTTCTCAAATCCACCAATCCTTAAATATTCAAATCCTACCTACCCATGAAGGCCCAGCTCCCACGTCATCTCTTCCATGAAGTCTGCCCTGATGTCCCTTTGACAGCATTATCCTGAAAACGCATGTGGAGAGAACCTGCCCCAAACTGCATACTTTTCAACAGTAGAGAGCTATGGTTTCCACATGGCTCTGGCCTCATGCTTCAGGGACCACCAGGTGACACAGAACTGACACTGTCTTCTGCATCTGTGTGGCACAGTGATTAAGGGCACACACAGGAGCCAGAATGACTGCCTGGGCCAGCCCCCTAGCTCTGCCCATTACTTGCTGTGTCACCTATGACAAAGTACAAACCTATTTGCCTCAGTTTCTCCATCTGTAAAATGGGACTCTGAATAGAACCTGCCTCCCAAGGAGAGCTGAGGGGATCAGCGGGTGAATACACAGAAATCTCTTAGAACAGGGTGGTCATCCCAGGTAGAGCTTTTACTTCTGCCCTTCAGCTGTGCAGAAGTGTGCATCAACCACAAACTGACCCATCACGATAAGGAGAGGGTTACTTTTTGAGGATGACATCATTGGCCCAGAAAGGGTGACCCCACTGGCTTTACTGTGGCTATCGAAAGCCCAGATCTTCAAGCTGGACTGAGGCCCAGGACAGATTGTGGCCAAAATAATATAAAACCATTCATGAAGCTCTTCCCACAAGCCAGGCATTGTGCTCAGCCATTTAAACAAATGATTTTATTTAATCCTCACAATGACCCAATGTACTTCCCGTGAACATCTCATCTCCCACGTTTTTCCATCTGCAAAATGGGGACTTTCAAAGCACCACCTCCAAGACGCACCATGAGGACCAAGCGTGCAAAGTGTTGCATATGGCGCAAGGCACACAGAGCAAGTTGCCAAGAGACACCATCTAGTATTGTTATACCCACATAACAGATGGGGTATTCCAGGCCCAGAGAAGTTAATCACCTGTCCCAAGTGACTAAGCTTCCAAGTACCAGGGCTAGGATTCGAGCTCCAGACTTCTGACCCTAAAGCTGGCGTTTGTGTTATGCCACCACAGTGGAATACCAATGGGTCCTACTGTGTCTGCATCACCAGCTCTGGGCACCTGTGGCATGTGGCCCTGCTTGCCCCCACAAGGGGCAAAAATCCAGGACAGAAAACGCCCGGCTCCTGACACCATGCCACCTACACCCTCAGCCAGGCAACCTCTGCTCCACTTGCTACCTACACAGGGCCGAGGTCCTGAATGGCAAGATCCTGCCTGTTCCTCTGCAATCTACTCCTTACTGCTCAGATACTCCTTTGCTGAGACTCCCCAAATCCACCACGACATCCGACCTTGCTCCCTGTGTAGTCACCCGCCTGAACAGCTAACTCCTCAGTGCCAACCTTAGCCCATCCGCTCGGAACCCGCTCCCGTCCGTCACTTCCTGCCCACAGGAAGCTCCTGGACTTGGGTTCCACTCAGGCCCCCACACTTGTGATAGTAAAGGGTCCCTGTCCTTAGCAGCTGTTGTCTTGGCTGGGAATCCAGCTCTGCAGGGCGATGTTGCGGCCTGCAGCTTCTCTCTGCCTTTGAAAATACAATCACACAACTGAGGGGTCGTCATGTGAGAGAAGTAAGGTTAGACTGGTTCTACTTGGCCTCAAAGAGTCAAACCAAGACAGTAGTAGAATCTACAAAGAAAGAGAGTTCAGCCAACAGCTCCTGTGAACACTAGGCACTCAACAAATTGGACTGAACATCAGAAAAATACCTTCAACCCCAGCTGTGCAAAGGTGGCTGCCCTGAGAGGTGACAAATGTCTTTATTACCGGAAGTTTTCCTACATGGATGGAAGAGGGCTGGATGGTGTGAACCCTGGCTCTCTGCAACCCCAAAGGTCCAGGACAGTGGCTTTCAACCTTGGCTCCAGACCACAATCATCTGGGGAGCTTTGAAAAATACTGGCGGCCTGGCTCACCCCCAGAAATCACGGCTTAATAAATCTGGGATGAGAGCCCAGGGAACTGAAATTTTAAAAAATGCTCTCTGGGTGATTCAAACGTGCTGCCGGCGCTGGTCTCAGGTTTGGTGACATGATGTAAACACTTAGTGTAGCAAGTTAGGTAGATACCCTTGGCCTCTCAGAACCACAGAGATGTTCACCGGTGTTCAAAAATCTGCATTTTTTCCCCTGGATTTATGCCCCGTGAACACTCCTGGACTTAACGTGCTCCCTACTGCCAATTTGTTAATGTCATAAACCCCACAGCAAACACTGCAGGATGGATTATCCTGACACTGGCCCGAGAAAGAGAAACAGGCAAGAGCAGTCTGGAAAGGCTCTCTCACCGACTAAAGATGGAAGACACCTCGGTTGGGGGGGGGGAGGGGGCAGAAAAGGCTGGGGGGGGGAAGAACGGGGTGAATTATTAGCACTTGAATTGTACTTTGTGTGGGTGTTAAAAAAAAATGTAGGCAAGCAAAATCATGTGGTCCCCACATGCCAGACCTTCAAGTCCTACCCATCCTTCAAGTTTGAACTCTCCTACTGGCCACACCCACCCCGGCTCAACTGCTTCCCTTCGGTACTTGGAGAGTCATCTACCTGCCTGTCTAGGCTGGGACTGAACTCCCTCTGCCTCGCTTTAGAGCTGCTCTCCAATACCCACTCCTGGGCTCCGAGTTGGAACACCCAGGCTGACTCATCTGACCATCCTGCCGGACTCAGCCCAGTGCTAGAACATGGTCAGTATCTGAATGCTACACCCTCTTCCAGAGAAGTCACTGTGAAAGCTGAAACACTCACTCAGTTCAAGGCACACGGGCAGGGAAGACCACAATAGGTGATCACCCCAAATACACGCAGACAGCCCAGGCCCACGGTCCTGGAGGGGGACACCGACGCCACCAGAGGTAGGGCAGAGCTTTCCTGGCGACGTCCCACCCACCACAGCAGGCCTGGCATCCAAAGACGAGCGCTAATACCTAGTTACTTCCCTTAGATGTCAGGAGTTGAATGTGTAATAAGCACGTGGATATCTGCAGAAGAAAGGTGTCATTTTAGATAAAGACAAGCCTTCATCACCATTATCATAATCACCGATGAGATCTAGACACAGTCAAGGCGAGACAGAGTCAAAATATTTAAGTCTAAAAGGCACCTGAAGAAACAGACACACCATGCGCAATCAAAGAGGAGAGGATGTCCAGAAACATACTAGCCACTCAGAAAAATAAAATTACAACCCTACCTCATACCATGAGATCAAACTCCAAACAGATTAAAATGGCAATGCAAAAAGAAAGAAACCATCAAAGTATTAGAAGAAAACACGAGGAAACACTGGAGTAGGGAAGACTTTTCCAAGCAGCATACTCTAGAGGTCATGAGAAACATCAAGACTGACTTCGCAGAAAACAATTCATCGTAAGCAACAACAGTCACCAGACACAGAACCAAAAGACAAGTCACAAATTTTAAAAGATATCCTGCAACCCAAATGGCAGGCAAGGGGCTGCCATCCTCAATCCACAAAGAGCTCTTACAAATGAATAAAAAGATAAACCCTGCAGTAGAAAAGGATGGTCAGAAGACATAAGTAAGTAGTCTATAGCCATACCACCCTCAATGCGCCTGATCTCATCTGATCTCGGAAGCTAAGCAGGGTTGGGCCCAGTTAGTACATGAATGGGAGAAGATGTAAGTAAGCAATTGCAGAAAAGCAACACAAATTGTCAAGGCCCATATGCACCAGGAATCCAACAAGTTGCAAATTCAACAAAATTGCATTAGCATTCCCAGCATCATGAGAGAAAAGTAAAACAGGCCTAAACTTGTGACGTCTAGAACGCAATTTGAAAGCACACATCAAACTTCTTAACTGTCTCACCCAACAATTCTTCTCAGAATCAACCCCAAGGAAATAATCACAGACCTGTGCAAAGAATTAAGCTAAAAGGTGTTCATACAGCACTGTTAAATAGTGAAAACCAGGGAGAGCCTAAATATACAAACAGAATACAATGCAGTCATTAAGTTACAGTCCGTGAATGTTTAAGACAATGTAGACACTGGCCAGGCATGGTGGCTCACGCCTGTAATCCTAGCACTCTGGGGAGGCCAAGACAGGAGGACTGCTTGAGCTCAGGAGTTCGAGACCAGTCTTAGCAAGAGTGAGACCCCATCTCTACCAAAAAAAGAAAAATCAGCCAGGCATGGTGGCACATACTTGTAGTCCCAGCTACTTGGGAGGCTGAGGATCACATGAGCCCAGGAGTTTGAGGTTGCTGATGCCACGGCACTCTAGTCCGGGCAACACAGTGAGACTCTGTCTCAAAAAAAAAAAAAAAAAGGATAATGTAGACACCTTTCTGTGTCTTTAAGCAAAAAGAAAACAATATACACAATATCACTTATTTTTGTGGAGGGAAAAATGGATACATATGCATTGAAAAATGGTTAAATGGATAACAGTAAAATGTTAATAGTTTCTTGGAATTACAGAATTAGGGTTGGTTCTATTTTAGTTTTGCTTATCTATATTTTCTGTACCAAATTTGTCTTAATTTTGTTATAAAGGGGGGAAAAGTTACCTCAGAGATAAACATGTAAATAAACCTCAAGCTAGCCCCTTCCTGAGGAACTGGCTCAGAGCACAGCCACCTCCCAAGGGCCCCATAAGGGGCAGGTAGGGGCTGCACCATTCCGGGAAATCACATGTGCAGCTTTGGAATGCACCAGAGGGATTACAGGGCTGTCTGGCTTTTTGGGAGTGCACATCCAACAAAACGGTAAAGTTTCATTTCAAGAACTTCCTGGTCATTTTCATTTTCAGAATTTAGCCATGGCTTGCAAAGTTCCATTCCTCCTAGTTCTGTTTTCCTCCTCCCCGTAGCAGGTACCTGTGGACCCCATACAAGGGAGAACTTCACAGCAATATGAAGTGGTCAGCGATGAAATGCTCTGCTTAGCAAAACAGCAGCGACTCCAGCCCTACTTCCTCCAGCCCTGCCCCCAAGACTGAACCAGGGCACTGTCTCCACTCTCCCATGGTGCCCCGCTCAGCCCTGCAGCACAGCGGGTGGCCTCTTTTGCATTGGGGCAATTCCAGGCCAGGGGCAGGCAGGCCCCTCCCCCTGCAGCCTTCCTCTATGCCCTGCAGTCACGCCAGGGCAGGCACCAGGAGTGCACACAGCAGGGCTCCCCTCCTGATCTCAGTCGCTGTGGATGGGATCCTCTCTGTCCTAGACATCCTTCCTCCAGACCCACCTCCTATGTGGCCTCCTCTTCCTGGTGGTTTTCCCGATTTCCTCCCCCAAACCCAGAGGCCATCAGTCTTCCCTGGGACCTTGGGAACCTCACGGCCCTGAGGAGTGCATCCACTGCTTTGTGTCCCTAGGACTCAGGTGCTTAATTAATCCTGTCAACTGAATTGAGACTGCCCCTAGGAGCCTTCCCCATCAGAGCTCATGGCCACCCAGCCTTGTGATTGCTGGGCCCAAAATCTTGCTCTCACGCTGGCTCCTCTTCTCTCACATCTCATCTGTCAGGAAGTCCTGCAACCCTGCCTTCACCACATGCCCAAACCCGACCTCTTCTCACCCGATGCTAACGCCGGTCCCCACTGGTCCTCTCCACTAGGCACAATCTCCAAGGGATCCTCTTAAAGCCTGAGCCAGATCACATGGCTTCCCATTCTCAGTGGGAGTTAACGTGGAAGGCCTTTCCAATGCCTACAGGGCCCCACATACTCTGCCCCCCACTGCTCGGCCCTCATCCGCCCCACCTCCTCCTCACCTACTCTGCTCAGTCACTGGGACCCCCATGTTGTCCGAGAGCCACCCAGGCGTGCTCCCAGTGCTCCCTTCTCTTGGAGAGCCATCACGTCCCTCACAAGACAACACCCCACTCCAAACTCAGGCCCGCCTGGCCTCTTCATCCTACCTCATTGTCTTCCCACAGTCCCTACCCGACACACAGTATTTGCTCAACTCCTCGTGAGAGAGTGCGCTCAGGACAGCACGGTTTCTTATCTGTTTTGTTCACTGCTCTATTCCCAGCGCCCAAATGGAACAATCCCCAGCACATAGCAGGCTCTCAACAATACACATTGAGCCGGGCGCGGTGGCTCACGCCTGTAATCCTAGCACTCTGGGAGGCTGAGGCGGTGGATTGCTCAAGGTCAGGAATTCAAAACCAGCCTGAGTAAGACCCCGTCTCTACCAAAAATAGAAAGAAATTAATTGACCAAATAAAATACATATATACAAAAAATTAGCCAGGCATGGTGGCGCATGCCTGTAGTCCCAGCTACTCGGGAGGCTGAGGCAGGAGGATCGCTGAGCCCAGGAGATTGAGGTTGCTGTGAGCCAGGCTGACGCCACGGCACTCACTCTAGCCTGGGCAACAAAGTGAGACTCTATCTCAAAAAAAAAAAAAAAAAAAAAATACACATTGAATAAATAAATGAATGAATGAGGAGAAAGGACTTGGCTCGGGCTCTCATGGCCCAGCTGAGAGCTCTGGGTCCAGCCTGTATGTCAAGGCCCAGAGGGATCTGTATCCCCCAAACCCACCCACCTGTCAAGTCCCTTCCCCGCTCCTCGGCCTTGGGGAGCCCCGTTCTGACGGTTACTGTTAAGTGCTGCTTGGAAAACACTGGGCCTGAGTCATTCCCCAGGGCCCTGACTAACTCTCTCTCCATCCCTGGACCCACCTCCAAGGTCCTTCCTTTGCAGTGTAATGGGAAATCCAGGGAGAGCTCCCCTTGGAGAAAATGGAAAGGAACTGAATGATTTAGAGGAAAAGCGAGTTCTTCCTGCTTCAGCAGTTGAGGAAGCCCAAACTCTCAGGAAGTTAATGCCTCTGAAAGTGAAACATTAATAGAAATATTACTGGAAAATACCAAACAGGAAGAGGAGGAAAATTCCATTGTGGAAGCAAGGTCCTCTGTCCATGGCTCCTTAATGGTCTCAGCAAAGTGTTTCAGAATCAAAACACGGAAAGAAACGGAAATCAATCAGGTTGTCACCCTTCCTGCAGACTCCAGCTTTGGCCAGCCCCTCTACGCCACCCCGGCACAAAGGACACTGTACTCAACACAGGGTCCACAGCCTGGCTGCCTTCTGCCAGGACCTGCTGGCAGGGCAGACTCCGCTCCTCCGGGAACTTAAGTTTCTCCGTCTGCAAAATGGGAATACTGGGAATGGGAAGCTATAGAACACTTACATATTACATAAATGTTGGGCTCCGTCACTCCTCAAAGCCAAAATAGATGATTTTTTTATAAAGAGTAAGTCTAGCCACGAATAAGGCAGAGAAAACTCAGGCCCAAGACTGTGCAGCTTGAGGTGGTTAGCACAGTGGTTAAAAACACAGATGCTGCTAGCACTCTGGGAGGCCGAGGCAGGTGGACTGCTCGAGGTCAGGAGTTCAAAACCAGCCTGAGCAAGATTTGAGACCCCGTCTCTACTATAAATAGAAAGAAATTAATTGGCCAACTAATATATAGAGAAAAAATTAGCCGGGCATGGTGGCGCATGCCTGTAGTTCCAGCTACTCGGGAGGCTGAGGCAGAAGGATTGCTTGAGCCCAGGAGTTTGAGGCTGCTGTGAACTAGGCTGATGCCACGGCACTCACTCTAGCCTGGGCAACAAAGCGAGACTCAGTCTCAAAAACAAAAACAAACAAAAAAACCCTACAGGTGCTGGATCTGGCTTCAAATCTCATCTCTACTACTTACTAGCTGTGTGACCTCAGACAAGTTACTTAACCTCTCTGTGCCTTAGTTTTCTCATATGTAAAAATGAGATTAGTAGCACCTACCTCAAAGGACCATGGTGAGGAGTAAAAGAGTTACACGTGAAGTATATAGAACAGCACCTGGCTCAGAACGCATGCAATAAAAGCATTAGCTAATATTACTATTGTGGAAAGCTCCCTTAATTCAAGTATTATAACTGTACTTTCTTTACACAAATGTGTCCTGCTCTCCCTGCTTCTCCTTTGGCTCCACGGAATCAAGGCCCTGCCAAGAATAGCCTGTGTGCCAGGTTGGCTTTCAGCGCACCCACACCCATTCTGTCTATAGGTAAATTCTGCCATACAGATCTGTGTTCCAACCTTGGCTCCTGTGTCCTCAACCAGAAGATAAGGTCCTTATGGGCAGGCACTACCCAGCAGGCTCATCCCTGTACCCACACAGCTCCTGACAGTGGGGTGCATACAGCAATTTCTCAGTCAGCACAGGCCAAACAAAAGTCTCGAAGTCAGAGACCATCGCTGCCTCTGTTCTGCTAAAGAAAATGCACCACCACCACCATCACCCAACCTCAGAAAGTCAGCAGGGTGTGCTGCCATCAGCCAGCCAGCATCCCAGCCCTCTGCAGCAAAGCCACAAGTCCTGGTTTATTTTCTAGGGCCAAGCCCGACTGATCCCCTCCCCATAGAGGACTGCCTCTTTGCTCCCCTAGCACAAGCTAAACAGGGGACAGCTTGGCCACAGGCAAGTTCGGCTTTGTTGAACCAGAGGAAGACACACCTGTTTCACATTTGCCTTTTAAAGCCAATTTTATAAGGTCAGAAATGTTTTAAGGGCAGGGAGAAGTCAGGGTCAAGTCATAGGGGTTAAGCCCTTGGGTGATCAGTCATGTTCTGAGATTGTCAGATTAGCAGGGACAGTCACCCGATCTCCTTTAAGGAAACTTAAGTTCCTTGTTGATAAAGTCCAAGGTACCACCAGTTTTCTTTTTTCTTCAAACAGAGCACATACTGCCTCGCCAGTCCTTGGAAGGAAGGAACGCTTGGTGTTAAAATGAAAAGACTTGACAGTTACAAGACTCACATTTTGTGCAGCTGTCCCTTGGGATGTGCCAACTCCGTGTGCAGAATTTCTCTATAAAATAACTCAAGTGCTGCATTAACACCTCATTTATGGAACTCTGAGGCAGACAGCGGAGAGAGAGACAGAAAAGCCAGCTCTGGAGCTGCTTCTAGGAATGCCAAAGCCCAGGCTAAAAGGTGGAAATGATGGCAGAGGGATGCAAGAAGAACATTAGGCGAAAGGGAGAAGGAGACATGTAACACACCTTTCTGTAACTATCAGAGCCTTCCTACTATATCTCCATTTAAACCATGGAAAACAGTGGAGCAAATCAGTAAAAAGCACATAGATTTTGAACTCAAGACGGCACTGGTATGATCCTTGCTCCATCACTTGCTAGCTATGTGACATCTGGCAAGTCATTAACCTCTCTAAACCTCAAGTTTATCTGTAAAATAGGGGTCATACTACCTGAGGTAGATGGATGGTGTTGAAGGCTCTAATTAATGGCTTGCCTATACCCTGCCCTTTGCCACGGGATTCTGCAGCTCCTTCTCTCTCCCTGAATCCTGACCAGCCTTGTGACATGCTTTGATCCACGGAATGCAGCAGAAGCAACAGTGTGCGCCAGTTTCCAACCTCAAGAAACCTCATGGACTTCTGCTCTTTCCTGGAACCCTGCCACCATCATATGAACATGTGCTGGAAGATGAGAGACCACAAGGAAAAAAGCTGAATTGTTGCAGCCTAAGGCCACCCCTAAACCAGCCCACCAAACACATAAGAAAGCCCAGCCAAGATCAGCAGGCTGCACACCCACCCACACTGACTGCAGAGGCATGAATGTGCCCAGCTGGGACCAAACTACTCAGATGTGCAGGCTCATGGCTATAATAAAAGCTCATCATTTAAAGCAGAGGTTGGGGGGAGGAGGGGATGAGTATATATAACCACAATTAGATGTGCAACATTTGGGGGATGGACAGGCTTGAAGCTCTTACTCGAGGGGGAAAGGGAGCATGGGTAATATATGTAACCTTAACACTTGTACCCCTATAATACATTAAAATAAAAAAAAAGAAAAAGAAACTGACTTGTTGTGCACCACAGAATTAAAGATATATTATTAAAAAAAATAAAATAAAATAAAGCAGAGGTTAGAAACTACAGCCCACAGACCAGTTCCTGCTTTTATAAATAAAGTTTTATTGGAACACAGCTATCCTCATTAATTTATATATTTCTATGGCTGCTTTCAAGCTACCATGGCAGAGCTGAAGAGTTGTGATGGACACCGCATGGCCCGTAAGCCTAAGAATATTTACTATCTGGCTCTTGAAGAAAAGCCTGCTGACCCCTGGTTTAAAACCACTGAGTTTGGGGTGACTTGTTCTGCAGCAACAGCTGATACAGTACCTAAACCCTTTCCAGTGTGACTGTGAGGATTAAATGACCAATGAGGTTGTTAGTATGAAGCCTGGAGACTATATTTCCTTTCTGGGGAATCAATGGGAGAAACTGGATTTGATGTGCAGAGTTCTCTCACACTACTTTCAAGGGATGGGACTTCAAAGGAGAAAGCATCCCAACCCAAACCACAGCTCCCAAGTTTAGCCCTTACCTTTTCCATCCATGACATTTTAAGAACTAGGAAACGTGGCCACTAATCAAATGGGAATGACTGACACTCTGGCTTCAATCAAGCCCTATATCGCTGATTTTATGTGAAAAGGACCAACAGACAACTCACCGCTCCTCAGCAAGGCAGGAGAAACACTTTCTTCCCTTTGAGGGCTGCAACCTGCCTCTGCAATCTCCTGCCACACCTGCCCTGCTGAGCCACCAACCATTCTCTCTGGGCACAAGCTGCTCTATCCTGCTGCATAGAGAGCCCTTTCCCCCACCTCCCTGCCGGGAAACCACCCACTCATCCTTCCCAACTCTGTCAGTTCAAATGTCACCTTCTCCTGAAAGCCTTCTTTTGACTTCCCAGACCTCTACACACACTTTGGCTTTGGCATTCTTCAGGTTGTGACAGTCTTTTTGGTTTTATCTGTCTCCCCAGCTAGTATTCTTGGAGAAGCTGGTATTCTTGAAGAAGCTTCCTTCTTGGAAAGTTGGCCACTACTTATTTCTGTTTGAATTTCCCCTGCCCAGCAGGCAGCTCAGAAACTGTTTGCTTGTTTAAAAAAAAAAAAAAAAAGTTAAACATGATATTATTTATTCCGTAACTATGGAAAACATGTTATTTAACTCAACTCTGTGGATGCTGACAAAATATAAAGCGTTGGTACACATTAGCATGTATTTAAAACCCAGAAAAACTGATGTCATGATGCATCTTGACTTTCTCAGTTGTGGAAACATTTACTTAATTATGATGAAAGAAACAAGACTTCAGCAGAAAACATAATTGGATGAGACCTGTTTGGCTGCACAAAAGGAGACCTACCAAAGTAACTGGCCTCTTTTGTCATTATTTTTTTATAAAGTGCAACTGAAGGAATAATATTTCTACCTACTGCAGTTTCGTTTTCTTTTTCCAGGAGCTCAGGCCCTCAGTCTCTCACCTGAACCATACCGCATTGTCCCCTAACTCCAACCTCATTGTCCCCAGATTTTGGCAGCTATTTATAGCCTGGGATGCTCCTCCACCGTGGCTCAGAGTACACCCCCCTTCCCTGGCTCAACAATATTCACCTCTCTCACGCTGTCATCTCTCATTCCCTGGGCAAGGCTTGCTGCATGAAAGGGTTGATTTCCAAGAACACATCACACACTGAGGTTTTAAATATATGTTTGCACACATATGTGAATATCCTTACATACATTCTCATACATACTCTTAGCCTGACACATAAGCACTCCTGCAGCCTTCAGTCACCTCCTCCCCTATACTGAAATTCCATTTCCAGCTCCAGATGCAGCTCAAAGCTACCTATTAGATAAAGACCGCCTCAAATTCTCCAAAACAAAAACACAAAAAATGATGAAATACGTGTCAAGCTCCTCCAGGGGCTCAGGCCAGAGAGATTACTGACAAGTCTTCTGCATCGTTCATTCCCTTCCCTCCTTGCTCACACTTGTACTAAGACATCTCTGAGGACACAGTGCTGGTAACAGCTGGCTAAGTTATGTTAGGAGAGAAACTGGCAGAGTAAGCCTAGTCTCTCTTCCAAATGATTCTAAAAGGGAAAATGCACAAGACTGGATGCTGACATTGGGGCTACGGGGATGTGGCCAGGTGTGTGTGCTCCAGGACTCACCTGAGAGAACACATGGGTGCCTAAGTGTGTGACAGAGGGAGGCAGGATATGGGCCCCCAAATACACATCATGGTGGGGGCAGCATTGGAAGAAGGGTCTGTTGACTAACAGCTCTTGCTCCACACCATGGTAACTCTTGACTAAGGCCTGATGTTAAGAACAAACACAAGGGCATCCAACGGACTTAAGAGTCTCATCCTATTCCCTAACAACTGATAAAGACTAAATGGGGTGCTAGAAGTGGGTTTTCCTGGATCCACAAGTGAAAGGCAGAAGGAAGACTGGATCTGCGGTATGCCTGGCCTTCCAAAAGCTGTCTGGCTGGAAATAATGTGAAAACCAGACTGTCTCCCAACTGCCTAACGGGCTGGGGGTGGAGTAGGGGGCTGTTCGCCCAGAATCAGGAGGTGGCCACACACGAGGGGAAGAGGTGAGGTCATCCAGAGTCTCTGCATCCCAAAGCTGCACTGACCAGAAGATTCAGAGGGAGGGTGAAGCAGCAGCCATTGTTGCATTAGTGGTTCTCAACATGTGGTCCCAGGATCAGCAGCCAAAGATCACCTGGGAAATTATACGAATGTAAACATTCCCAGCTCGTCGAATCAGACACTGCAGGATGGGTCCCAGCAATCCATTTTAACCAGCCCTCCAGGAGCACTAAAGTTTGAGGACCACTGTGCTAGAACGTCCTGCTGACCCTCCCTGGCCTGCCTCCCTTTCTCCTCTGACAGAACATCTGGACAACTTCTCAAAAGATCAAAGGGCTCAAAGTCACAACCTAGTAGGTGAAAAGCAGTCCAGAGAGATCTTTTCTAAAAACCCATACCTGATCACAACACTTTTAGCAGCTAACCCCCTTCACTGTCCCCTACTGGGCTTAGCTTACAAGGTCCTCCCTGACCAGGGCTCTACCCAACTCTGACCTCTCAATTCCAGCCACAAGGGACTTCACCTGCAGTTCCCTAAAGAATCAGGCTCTCTTCCAGCCACTATGGCCACCACCCCTCCCCCACATAAGAGCCCTGCCTCCCTGCCTCCAGGTGCCTGGAGCCCCCTCCTGTAAACAAGGCCTCACCGTAGCACTCACCACACCACTGTGGCCTGTCATCGCATTCACTGCAGAGGGGCCCTGCACCAGCACCCAGCAAGGTGGGGCACACAGAAGACACCTAAGAAATATCTGGTGACAGAATGAAGCCAAGTCTTAGCCTGACATTCTGCCCATAAAACAAATCATTCCTCAGTGTTTGAAACAGTCTTAATTGTAATTGGGGGAAAATGCTTATTAAAGTTTGAACCAGGGGCAGTGGGAGAGAAAGATCTGCCCACCTGGGGCATGGATGGAGCGTAACGACGGATACATTCGGAGTCCAGCACAGTTGGCTGTGAACCTTTCTCAGGCCTTCAGAGAACTACAGGTTTTCCCAGTCTCCCCAGCAAGCCAAGCTTGGGCGGACATGAGACTGCAGGAAGCCTCTTTGGTGTTCCCCTCACTGATCAACCACAAGCCCAAGAAATCTGCCCCCGCCACCAAGGCAGCTCCTGGGTGGCCACCTGGCTCCCAGCTCCCTGTCATTTAGGTGTGGCACCCTGGGTGCTTAGGAAGCCCAAGTCCAAGCTTCTGAGGTGTGTCCCCGAACTGGCTCCAGGGAGAGGTGGGATCCTCTATAGACTGCCCATGCTGCTCTCGGCAGCCCAAGCAGGGGAGGGGGCATGCCCGGGCCTCAGGGAGAGAAGGCTAGGCAGAAAAATTAAAGGAGGGATATTCCCTCCCTCCTCCCTCATGGAAAACAAAATAGATCCCTCTCCAAGCACCAGCTGGCAGGTAGGAGCCTGTCTCCCTCCTGTCTGGACATCCACTCCTAAAAGGAATTCAGACTCTTTATCAGTCTCCTCCAGTCTAGGCCTGGGTAAAAGTTTACCTTTGGGAGAAGGTGGGGAGAAGAGCCGCCACGAAGGGCACTGAGAAGGAACTAGCTCTCCCACCGGGCCTCAGATTTAATCAAAACACCGCCTTCCACCAGAAGTAGACAGAACAAGTATTATGTATGGGGGAAGGGAGGGCATCACGAGTGTGAAGGAAGAGAAGGGGGCCGAGTCTGGCTGTAATTAACTCGCCTGCTTCAAAACGGAGGGGGGATCAAAATGACCTGGTATGTTAGGAAGGAGGTTGTCACAACGTTCCCCCAAGTCCCTGAGACGGTATGGGGTGGGGGTGGGGTCAGGAAGGAAGGTGAGGATCGGAGAGGTGTGTCCCCTTCCAGCCTGGCCCGACAGGCGGACCCCTCCGGCGCGCGGCGGGAGAACTGTCCGGCTCGGCGTGGAGCAGCGCATTTCAACCGGAAAGGCGCGCGTGGGGGTTCCCGGAGCAGCTCCAGTACAAAAGACAGCCCGGATTTGGAAACCTGGCGCGGGGGGTGGAGCGAGGCAGGGCCGGGCCCGGCGGCCGGGAGGGATTTACATACACACGTTTAGAAACAGCCCGTCCGGATCTGCCACCAGGAATGCTGTGTAATCTCGGGCAAGTCCCTTCCCAGCTTTGGACCTCAGTTTCCCAACTAGAGTGTGTCTGGAGTGTGGAAGGTGGGGTAGGGGAAAACAAGCGTAAAAACTCTTTTAAGTCCTTGACAGCTCTGACTCCGACTTTACTCCTCGGGAGCCGGAAGGGCTGGCTGGGTCTGTCTTCCTTGGGCAAGGCTGGGCGGGCAGCTCTCGCCTGGGCTGTGGGCTGAGGGGACACATTCTGGGAGCAGCAGCGAAAGAGATGGTGTCAAGAGGCCGACCGCCCTGAACTCCAGGGGAAAGCGCGTGGGAGGAAGCAGAACAGGGATGGAGCCGGCGAGGCCTGACCCCAGGGTCCTAGGCCAAGTAGATGTAGGGACCCAAAACCAGAGCGCTGCCTCGGTTTCCCCGTGCGCGCAGTGGCTCTCTAAACTCCGGGTAAGGCCAAGGAGCAGCTTACCTTGTCCTTTTTGCTAGCACCGCTCTCCTCTGCGGCCGAGGTTGAGCACTTGTTGAGCAGTTTCTTGCCTCCGCAGGCCGTGGGGCTCCAGGTGCGGCCGCCGGAGCAGGCGCCCCCCTGGGGGTCCCCAGCACCGCCGCCAACGGCGCTCTCCACTTTGATAAGGCGATGCTTGGGGGAGATGTAGCGCACCTCGGCCGGCGTGGCGGGCCGCCGCTCGCTGCTGCTGCGGTAGAGGTGCGGGGAGCCAGAGGACGAGGACGAGGACGCAGCGGCGCCCGCGCCCGAGGAGGCACAGCAGCAGCCGGCGGCGCCCGACGCGGACGAGGCCGAGAAGGCGCGCTGGCCCCCGCCCGGCTCCCCGCCGCCGCCGCAGTAGTCCAGGCGGCACATGGCGCGCAGTTTGCGCAGCGACGAGCCCGGGCCGTTGTAGGGGTCCTCGAAGTCGCGCTCCTTCTGCGCGCGGTAGGCGCGGATGAGGTCGCTTGTGCTGCCACTGTCGTCGGGCAGCGAGCCCGAAGAGCCCGAGAAGCAGGAGGCGGCGGCTGGACCGCAGGACGCCGAGGCTGCAGAAGCGGCCTGCGGCACGGCCTGCGGGGGTTGCGAGGGCCGCTCGCCTCGGCGCCGCTGCTCGCGGTAGTCGGGCCGCGGCGGCTGCGGGGGGCTCTTGGTCTTGCTGTTGCCCAAACTGAAGTACTTGTTCAGCCACTTGGCCATTGCGAGAGGCCGCCTAGGGCCGCGGCGCGGGATCCCGGTCCGCCGCCGCGGCCATTCGGGGGGCAGAGCTGCCACCCAGGTCCCTCGGCGCCCCGGCCCCGGCGGGGGCGTCCGGGGCGCCTGCTCCAGACGCCAAGTTCAAGTTCTCGCCGCCGCCTCCTGCCGGCCGCTCTCCGGATCCTGCAGCTGCAGCACCGCCCTCCGCCTCCGCTGCGCGCCGCCCGGGCTTCGGATCTCGGGGCCCTCGTGGGCGCGTCTCATGGGGTCCTGGCCCACGGCCCCGCGGAGAGCCGGAGGTCCGAGCGACCCTCGGCGCGGACGCCCTAGCCGTGCGCCCCGCCGTGGAGCACTCGCCTGCCCCGTCGGAACCGCAGCCTCCGCCTCGGCCGGGATCGCGGCTGCTGCGGGAACTTGTCGGCGTCCTCTGCTTCTCCTCTCCCTTCCGGAGAGCGCTGGGGCGAGTCAGACCCCGCAGCTGGAGAGAATGCGCACGAGAGGGCGAGACAGCCAGCGAGCGACGGACGGAGGCAGCCGGCGCCCGCGCGCCCGTGCCCGTCCCGGCGGCGCCTGCCGCTGCCGCTGCTGCCGCCGCCTCCCGCGCCGCCGCGTGTGTGACACTCAGGCCGCCAGAGCCCGCCCCGCGCCGCGGCCCCGCCCCCCTCGGCCTGCGCGCGCCCCGCCCCCAGCCCGCCCCCGCAGCCGGCCCCGCCCACCCCGCGCGCCTGCCCGCCGGGCCTCGGCCCAAGCCCCGCCCTCTTCGCGCCCGGGTCCTCGGCGGGCGTCCCAATCCCCTTCTGCACGCGCCACCTCCCGCGGCCGCCTCGGCGCCAGCCCCAGGGTCGTGCCCCAGGGCGCCGAGGTCCCGCGGGGCGGCCGGCTCCGCCTCGCCTCACTGGCAGGCCGCTGCCGCCTCGGGCGAGAAGTTGCCTGGCTGAGCCTGCGACGCGCAGAGGCCAAACGCGTCCGCAGTCCCCCGCGACCCGCTGTTGTGCACCCCAAGGGTCGTCGCCGTCGGGGTTGGGCGGGAGTAGATTAACTCAGAACTAGTCTACATCGTGGCGTGTGCGGAGGAAATGCAGTGCCTAGTGCCCTAGGGACACAGTGACTGTCCCCCTTCTCCTTAAAGGGACAGAGACTCCGGTTCAGTCCCCATGCGCCGGGTCTTCGGTGAAATCTTTATGCTAATTAGAATATTAGCAATCTAGATGGCGGGTGCGAACGGGATGGGCGATGGGGACTGGCAGGGCACCAATCAAGAGCAAGCCTAGGGGAGGTCGGAATGTTTGCTACCTTTTGGCCTCTGAGGAAATCGAGGCTTTAACCTTGTTCACTGCCAACCTGACAGGTAGCTGTGGGAAGGTTTCATGCCTAAGGTTGTAGGAGCTGACAAGGCTCCATTCAATCCAGGACCTCATTTTACGGATGGAGAAACTGAGGTCACACAGGTGGGCTTGGACACCAGTCCCCAAGTCTGGTGGCGCCATAGTGATGTCATTTCCATTGGTCTCTGCAACTTCAAATCATCCCTTGATTAATAGCCAAAAATGAGGAAACGGAGGCCGAAGGAGGGGCACAGTTTGCTCAGTGTTGCTTTTCCTGGGGTCTGCACCCAGGGGAGGTGGCATACTCCCCGAAATGCTGCCTGAAAATGAAGCAGCTGCCCCCAGGGCCTGTTGCTGCTTTGAATTCAGCTGGGCAAGCCCCAGAATATGGCTTAACCATAAAGTGTGGCTGAGAGCTGAGAAATTCTCTAAGATTGTTAATTTACTAAAACAATAACCCAAATCAACGACCCCCATTTGCTGTCTGTATACTGTGGATAGGTTTGGGGGGAATCTATTTTTCTGTAGCCTGTAGGAATAGTGAACCCTGTTAGGGAAGGCAGCAAGGCCAGGTGCTCTTTTGGTCAGGTCATGGTCCAGACCACGCTGGAGGTAGAGGTCAAACTCTCAGTCTGAGCCTCTGGGAAAGGTAGAGCCGGAGGGCTGGTACTGCTTCCTCTGTAACCCACCCAGACTCACGCCTGAGGCCACAGTGCCAAAGTGGCAGAAGCAGGACTCCAACTTGGGTCTTACTGTGAAGCCTCAGCTCTGTCTGCTCAGCCACACACAGTGTTGCAGGTTGTTGACTGCAAATGGTTCCTTCAGGACCAAGCTATTTGCCCTTTCCTTCTTCAGTCAAAACAGGACGGTCATCCTCTATGACCAGCTGAATTTTCCAAGCCCACTATGTGACTGCCGCCCCCCCCCCCCAGTTACAGATATTCTGTCACCAACTACACAGCCCGTTCATTGCCTGAGATCTATTTATTTAGCATCTCATGGGAAAGAATCTAAGGAGAGAGAGAGAGGGAGAGAAAGAGAGTGTGTGTGTTTGATGAGTCTAGGGTATGGGGAAGGGACCCAGAGCTTGACCTGGCTAAGATGTTTGTCCCTAAACTTTCTCACATTACCCTTTAAATTGCTCCTCTGCTGCATGAGCACTTAATTATCTTGCATATAGGGAGGCCCCAGTAGAAAACCTGAAAGGCAAGGACATCCTTGTCCTGAGTCCCACCTTTCACCCAACCACAAATCCTTTCCAGCTCCCTTCCTTCCATTTCTTCTAGGCTTAGGAAGGAGGCCAGATCCTGGCAATAGGCCAAGCCACATGGGACAAGAAAGTCCTTTCCAGAATCTGGAAGCTTACTCCCTGCATGTGGCTTGCACATGGAAGAGTTATCTCTGCCTTTTTCAAAGGTTTAGGGAAGAGAAATTATATTTCACAACTTATTTTTTCTACTTCATTTCAGCAGGCCATAAGGTCAGACCTGCTCTTCCATGTGATGCCTTTGCTGGCGTATAATTTGCAAGCCAGAATTATTGTAATGCTATAGTATTACGCCAAGAACTTCCAGAGCACTTGTGTATTTGCTCAACCCTTAAACACTCTGTATGTAATTAACCTTCCTCAACATCCCTGCAATCTGGTGTCATGCCCAGTTTATAGATGGGGTAGCTGGCCTAAGGTGGTATTTACCTCAAGCAAGCAAAAACCCACATGAGTGTTTTCCTTTGGGAACTTGTGGAGACATACCCTCCAAGATTCATAGTCAGAAAAAAATATTCTGAAAGGAAATAGAAAAGGCTTCCTAAGGAAGATGTTGGGGAAGCAATTGTGTCAAATGGTTGGGGAAGACAGGGACTGGGATCAGAGCACTATAGGGGGTATGAGCTAAAGAGACTCTTTTCAGAGATCCAGCCACTCCATTTTACAGAGGGAACACTGTGACCAGTGAAGGGAAGAGATTGACTCAAGAGGCATAGCTAGAATTGGTACCCAGTCTCTTGACATCACAAACCCAACACTACAGGATGCTATAAACATGCCCACCATTCTTGGCATTTCTGCTTCTCATGTCCTATTCCCTCCCCACTCCACTTGTACTATTGATAGGGTTGAGTCTGGCCCTGATTCTTTTTCTATTCTCTCTCAACTTTTCACTTTAGAACAAGAGCTAGCTCTCCAAAGGCAGGGATATGGCATCTCCTTCCTTCGCACCTCTTTCTGTTCTCTGGAGAAAGGCTATGCCATTTGTACAGGCCCAGAAAAATGGGGCCACCAACCCAACAGACTCATCTACTTCTTTTAGGTAACATCATTCAGTTTAGTCATTGAATGTTAATGTCTCTGTGCCAGGCCCCTGGTATGCAGAGGTAATTCAGACAGCAATATTGTTTCTCACCCATAATTGTACAAGGCAAGGCAAGAGAAGTGCAGGACAGAACAAGGGACAAAGAACTATGGGACCATGGGGATGGGAGTTTAATTATGACAGGGGGTAGATCATGGAGAGTTCTTAGTAAAGGTGATACTTGGGCTGGGCCGTGAAGAATGAGTAGTATTGGAAAACAGGAAAAGTAGACAAGGCAATTCCATGCAGAGGGAACAACATAAGGAAAGGCATAGAAGCAGGAACATGTGGGAAACCACTTAAGCCATAGTAAGTGGTCTGGTTTGAGTGCAGTAGGAATAGCTGAGAGTCTGTGAGTGCAGGAAATGGTGGGGAAAGGTAGAAAGATAGGATGTGCCCCATCAGGAAGAGTTTTGAATATCAAACCAAGGAAAAGGGAACTTCATCTTATAGGCAACAAGAGCCATTGAAGGTCTTTGAGCAAGGAAATTACCTAATTTTTTCTGTGTATTATAAAGATCATTTGGGAAGCAGTATGGAAGATGCATTTCATGGAGAGAAATAGAAAGGAGGCAGAGCAGTTATGAGAATGTTACAGGACCAGAAAATGGTGTCTACAATAGTACCTCGTGCACAGAAGGTACTCAATACCTATTTGTTGAATGAATAAATAATGTTGAAGTAGTGGAAGAGTGATGAGTCATTTTAGAGGAGGAACTCTGTATGACTCCCAGATCTCTGGCTTTGGGCCACTCAGTGAATGGTGACTGGCCACTTCCCAGTGAAAGGTAATATTGGGGGAAAGAGAGAGGGTTACTTGGGGGAGAAGATTGTTGACCTGGCATTGGCCACTTTTATTAATAGTTGTGAAGTTCAGGGCAGCAGACAGGGCTGGAGGCAAAGATTTGAGAGTCATTAGAGCTCAGTGAGGATCTGAAGCAAATCCTTCAGTTATCCTTGACCCCCTCCTTTCATTCCGACTTTGTCCTGTCCATCAGCAAAGTATGTGCAGAATCTGATCACTTCTCACCCGCTCCACTGCTGCCACCTGCAACAAGACTCCTCCATCTCTTGCCTGGATTGTTGCAGACTTTCTTACCCATTCTTTCTGCTTCCACCTCAACACAGCAGCCAGTGATCCTATTAAAATGAGCATGATTATGTCCTTCTGTGCTCAAATTCCCCATGGAACCCTCATTTCCTTAACAGTCAAGGCCAAAATCCTTCCGGTGGCCCATGGGCCTTATAAGACCCAGTTCCCTTACATTCCTGCCCTTACTGAGACTGTCCCCTCTCTCCTGCTGCAGCCAGCCTGCTTCGTCTTTGCTGTTCCTTTAACCCTCCAGGCACACTCTTGCCTTGGGGCCTCTGCACTGCAGTCTCCTCTGCCTGGAATGTTTTCCCCCAGCAATGCCATGGCTCCCCCTGCACTTCCTTCAGCTCTTTATTTAAATGTCACATGCTCGGTGAGGCCTCCCGGTCACAGTATTTAGAATTGCAGTCCCTACCCAACACTTGCCACCCTTCTTCCCTGTTTTATTTTTCTGAATGTTACTCATTTCATCCACTGTGTATTTTACTTATTTTTCATGTTTATTCTTCTCTTTTCCCGCAGTGGGAAAGAATCTTTGCGCTTTTTGTTCACTGCCTATCTCCAGGGTCCGGAACAGTGCCGGGCACACAGCACGCACTACGTGCCTAGTATTTGTGGGGTGAGTGAGTGGATGGGAGTGGTTGAGACCCAGGAGAGTGGAAGAGCAGAGGGCTACAGCTGTCTGCTCAGGCCTGATGCCAGTGGCTATTATCCTTGCCTGAAGGTGGGAGACTTGTATGTTTTTAACATAACTGTATGTTTTTAACATATATTTCAGGTGTACGACATGATGTTTGGATATACATATACAAAGTAAAACAATTTCTACAGTCAAGTCAAGCAAATTAACATATCATATCACACAGTTACCTTTTTTGGTGGTAAGAGCACCTAAAATCTACTTTCTTAGCAAATTTCTAGTATGCAATACAATGTTATTGACTATAGTCCTCACACTATACATTAGATCTCTATAGACTTATTCATCCTAAATAACTACCCTTTGAGCTACATCTCCCTACTTCCCACCCCATCCTCCCCAACTCCACTGTCCCTGGTAACCACCATTCTATTCTCTATTTCTATGTATTTGACTTTTTTTTTTTTTAGATTCCACATATAAGTGAGATCATACAGTATTTTTCTATATATGACTTATTTCACTTAGTATAACATCCTCCAGGTTAATCCATGTTGTCGAAAATGGCAGGATCTCCTTTTTATATTTCTTTTATTTCAAAATATTAAGGGGGTACAAATGTTTTTGGTTACATGGATCACTTTTGTAATACTGGAGTCATGGCTATGGGTGTGCCCATGACCAAAATAGTGTAGGATCTCCTTTTATTTTATTTTTTTTTTGAGACAGAGTCTTACTTTGTTGCTCAGGCTAGAGTGAGTGCCATGGCGTCAGCTTAGCTCACAGCAGCCTCAAACTCCTGGGCTCGAGCGATCCTCCTGCCTCAGCTTCCTGAGTAGCTGGGACTACAGGCATGAGCCACCATGCCCGGCTAATTTTTTTCTATATATGTTAGTTGGCCAATTAATGTCTTTCTATTTATAGTAGAGACAGGGTCTCGCTCTTGCTCAGGCTGGTTTTGAACTCCTGACTTTGAGCGATCCACCCGCCTCGGCCTCCCAGAGTGCGTGAGCCACCACGCCTGGCCTCAGATCTCCTTTTTTTTTTTTTTTTTTTTTTGAGACAGAGAGACAGAGTCTCGCTTTGTTGTCCAGGCTAGAGTGAGTGCCATGGCGTCAGCCTAGCTCACAGCAACCTCAAACTCCTGGGCTCGAGTGATCCTTCTGCCTCAGCCTCCCGAGTAGCTGGGACTACAGGCATGCGCCACCATGCCCGGCTAATTTTTTATATATATATCAGTTGGCCAATTAATTTCTTTCTATTTATAGTAGAGACGGGGGTCTCACTCTTACTCAGGCTGGTTTTGAACTCCTGACCTTGAGCAATCCGCCCGCCTCGGCCTCCCAAGAGCTAGGATTACAGGCGTGAGCCACAGCGCCCGGCCTCAGATCTCCTTTTTAAAAGGTGAAACATATCCCATTGTTTTACCACAATTTTACTCCAAGGGATACCACAGTTTTTCTATCCATCCATTCATCTACAGATTCTTAGTTTGTTTCCATATCTTGGCTATTATGAATAATGCTGCAATGAATGTGGAAGTTCAAATATCTCTCTGAGGTGCTGATTTCATTTCCTTTGGGTATATACCCAGAAGAGGGGTTACTAGGTCATATGATAGTTCTATTTTTAATTTTGTTTTTTTTAGGAACTTCCATACTGTTTTCCATAATGGCTGCACTAATTTCCATTCCCATCAACAATGTATAGGGGTCCCCTTTTCTCCACACCCTCAGCAACACTTGTTATCTCTTGTCTCTTTGATAAGAGCCCTCCTAACCGGTGTGAGGTGATATCTCATTGTGGTTAATTTGCATTTCTCTGTTGATAAGTGATGTTGAGCACCTTTTTCTATAGTGTTGGCCATTTTTATATCTTTCTTGGAGAAAGTCTATATAGGTCCTTGGCCCATTTTTTAAAAATCAGGTTATTTAAAAATTTTAAAGAAATTTTGGCTATTGAATTGTGTGAGTTCCTTATATATTTAGAGTATTAACACCTTATCAGATACGTGGTTAGAAAATATTTTCTCCCTATCTGTAGGCTGCTCTTTCATTTTGTTAATTGTTTCCTTGGCTGTGTAGAAGCTTTTTAGTGTGATGTAGTTCCATTTGTTTATTTTTGCTTTTGGTGTGATAGCCAAAAAATCATTGGCAATGCCAATATCAAGGAGCTTTTCTTCTATGTTTTCTTCTAGGAGTTTTCCGGTTTCAGGTCTTACATTTAGGTCTTTAATTCATTTTGAGTTGATTTTTGTGTACGTGTAAGATAAGGGTCCAATTTCATTCCTTTCCATGTGGAAATCCAGTTTTTCCAATGCTATTTATTGAAGAGATTGTCCTTTCCCCATTGTGTGTTCTTGGTGCCTTTGCTGAAAATTGGTGGACTGTATATATGCTTGGGTTTATTTCTGGGCTCTCTGTTCCATTCCATTGATCTATGTGTCTGTCTTTATGCCAGTACCATACTGTTTTGACTTGTACTTTTGAAGTGGATATGTTCTGGGGTTCTGTTCCCAGACTCTGTCTCTTAAATGGAGGAAGCAGAACATGATTCATCCCTGTCTTCCAAGCACCCGGAGGGGCCTCAAGGAACGTTGTGGCATTCAGGTAGCCCCTTCCACAGGAGTCCCAGTCATGCTGACATGCAAGCCTGTCCCCAGCGTTGCCAAGCCAGCTGTTGTTCTCTCCACATTAGGTGCAACTAATCTTAGGAATCTCATTATGGGTCGAAAAATAATCCTCTATATCTAGATTAAAGACTGTGTTTTGACCATTATCTTGCATTGAGCATTGAGCCGACAATTTAATTGAGCTGTTATGCCGCTGCCTTGATCTCTTCCCAGAGAATTTACAGCTAATTCCAAGTGTCTCTCTGAATTAAGTGGGCCTCTCCCAACATGCTTTGCCTGTTGTTTGCCTATTCCAAATCCCACTTGTCCTCCTGTTACCCAATTACGGGCTCTCACACACAGCTGTCTCTGGCCACTTCCAGCCCACTTCCTTCCTGAGAATGGCTGTAACCCAGGGTAGCCTCTGTGATACCTGCAGCAATAGAAGGGAGGGAGGAGGAGGTAAAGACTGAGGTGGAGCAGAGACGTCATAAATCGTACTGACCCCTTTAAAGTCACCTCCAGGCAACTGACAGTAGCCCTCTGGCAAGACGAGGTTGTGCCTTTATCACAGCTCCTGTAATGGAAGCAGAGAGATCCAGACTGTGACTCCTGAGATCTTATCCTGGCTCTTACCCTGACTTTCTCTGTGACCTCTGGGGCCTCAGTTGCCCTATTTGTAAAATGGGAGCTGACAGATTATTGCTTTTCATTCAGGGTTATAGAGGTGTCTCAGGATAGGACTGCCATGTTTAGAAAAGACAAAACAACAACAATAGGACGTCTGTGCAATAGTTGGGGGCATACTTACAGTTAAATATTTGTTGTTTCTCTGAAATTCACATTAAACTGGGTGTTCTATGTTTTCCCTGGTACCCTACTCAAGGGTCTTTATGGGTGATAAAGATGACAGTAATGTTCAGCCAGGCTGCCCACCCCCGGCCCAGCCTCTGCTGATGAAATGGACAAGAGCGGAGGTTCTCAGCCTGGCTGAACATCAGAATCACCTGCAGAGCTTATAAAATGCCCAGTATATCCCAGGCTGATTCAATCACAATTTCCATGGGTAGGTTCACGTGTTTTTTAAAACTCCCCAGGTGAGTCCTATGTGCAGCTAAGTTTGAACCTCAGTAGATATTAGAGTAGTGGTTCTCAAGGAGAGTCATGTAGACCAAAGCGTGGGCCTCACCTGAGACCCTGTTAGAAATGCAAATTCTCCATTAGACTTTCAGATCCTCAGACTCAGAAATTGAGGGCTGTGGCCCTCCAGGTGATTCTGATGAAGCTAAAGTTTGACAGCCAGTGTACTGAAATAGTTTGAAGGTTCCTTTGATGACAATGGCACTGTGTACTTAGGGCTGATCTACAGGTTGGTGCGGGGAAAGCAAATGAGTTGAATTGCTTTGCAGCGATGCACTTTAATGGTCAAACTGCCTGCCATCTGGCAAGTGTAGCATAAATTATGGAGGTCGTATTTAAATCCACTGAGTGCAGTGGCTTTTTTAGTCCAAACCGTCAGTCTGTTGGCAGTCTTGAAGGCCACAGTTGGCACCTGGAGCTTATTGTTAGGCCAGGAAGAACCAGAAGTATGCCAGAGGGATCTAGGGGCACAGAAGTCTGGGTCAGGAAGCCTGAAGGCCCAGCAGAAAGGGCTATAGAGCCGGAGGGCAAGGAAGAAGTGAAGTGTGGAAGAAAGGAACCGGTCCCAGTCAGAGGCACAGCGGGTCAACCCAGGTTCTGAGGAGGTGGCACCAGAGAGAGTCAGGGCCTCAGGGACATCTCCAGGGCTGGTTGGGCAGGCTCGGGCATTGCTTCTTTGAGGAGGTCTGCTTCAGGCCGGGCCAGAAGTGAGGCCAGCAGGAGGAGGCGGGTGTCCTAGTGCAGAGGGAAGGCTTTGTTTTGCATTAAGAGGAAAGTGATCGAGAACATAGCATTTTTCTGCAGTCGAGAACGAGTTAAATATGAGCCCACCGGCACCATTGGGTTTTCCTCTGTGGGAGTCTTGCAGTCACAGATTGATTAGTTTTGGAGATAATACCAGGTGCCCAGGACGTGTGATCCTCCTGTCCTTGAGAGACTGTCTGGAGGGCAGGCAGCAGGGCCCAGCATTGTTCATTTCTGTCCACGTCAGGATTTGCTCAGTGCCTGCCAACTGCTCAGCCCCCAGTGACTGTGTGGGAACGAATCCAGTAGAGAGCCACCAAGTCGCACTTCCTAAATCTGAGTTATCACCTCCGGCCTCCATAAACCACACCACTGAGAAGCCACAGACATTCCACATGGAAAAGGGCACTTTCCTCTGTGTGGAATCATTGCAGACTCTCCTCCTCCTTGCTGTCTCCCACGTCCTGCTGAGCATCCTCTCTGTGCAGAGTGGTCCAGATGTTAGACTCCCCCGGCCACAGGCCTCACATGCTGTTGGGAACAATTGAAATAGAAAACAGGAAGGAGGCATCCAACACTGACATTAAACCTACCTGGGTTTACTTGTGAATAACTTCATGTGCTAGGGTGCTAGGAAAATGCCTTAAATCTGTAATTTAATCTAATTCGCCTTATTTCCAAAATAAACTTTGGTGTTCCTGAAAAGGTGACGTACTCCTCAAAGCCCTACAGGTGGGAAAGTGATTTATTTCTTCAATGTTAAACCACACTAGAAAATGTTCTTCTGATGCAATTCCCATCCTCTCACTTTGGTTGTAATATTTAAAGACAATTTTTAAAAGTCACTTTCCATGAATAATTTTCTCTCACTATACTTTGTTTTGAGTTTTTTGTTGTTGTTGTTGTTGTTGACTTAAAATGGTTACCATGCTTCCATCTGAGGCTTCACTAAATGGGGTCATTGGTTTTTGCCAGAGCCAAGAAAGAGTTAAAGTTGCAAACGGTGCTCTGTTGTCTGTTTCAGTTTGGGGGTGGAGTGGAGACACCCCAATTGTGTGTCCTTCCCCTCCCCTCCCTAGGGCTGAGTGCAGGATGTCAAGTCTCCTAAAATAACTCAGACTCTGTGAGTAGGGGCCTGCCTCAAGGAGGAGCTGGTTTGGACTAGAGGATTCCCGGGATTAGAAGGGAACTTTTCTGGCCAACTGGTCTGATCTTGTGAGCTGCAAGAGAGAAGAACTCAGCAACCTTCTAAACCAAAGTTTCAGTAACGATCCCTTGCAGGGTCTACAGGGAAACCAGGTGAGTGCCTGTCATCTTCCTTCACCCAGGCAGCATCTGACAGAGCACCCATCCCCAAAGAGAGTCCCGTAAGGCTGTTGGCATAGGCCTCAGAGGCACTAGCAGATGCAGAGCAGAATCTAAGTATGCATCTCCATCATTAGAATTTTCTGGTGCTCTTGGAGTTTCCAAGATGCTGTAGAATCACTGCGTGTTGCAGATGCCCAGAGGACAGAACTGTCTGTTGGTTTTTGCAGCTTTCCAGAGTCATAGTGGGTGGAGGGGCTCCTTCTGCAGGCCGTAGAGCCCACTCAGATCCCTTTGTCCTAAGGTGCAGGCAGTGATGGATCTGGGGGCTCCAGGCTAGGGGCCTCCTCACTGCCAAGGCTGGGGTGGCGTTTTATTCACTCGCTTCAAGTCTAGAGCCAGCACAGCCCGGAGAGAAGCACTGTTTTCTTCCTAAGTGTTCTGTTTTATTTTTATGTACAACTTGATTCATATTTTCCGTTTGCTCCCATTCGTGGACATTTTTGCGGTGTGTATAGCCTTTTTATGTTATCATTAGGCGCCAACCACAGGAATTCATTCTCTGATGGACCAATTTTGCTATAAAACAGCACATCTACACCAGCCACGGTATAGGTCAAGGGCACTGGAACTTGAGTGTGCCTCAGGGTCGCCTAGAGAACGGTGCTAGGGTGTGCACTCCCAAGACCACTCCGGAGAAGCTGACTCAACAGAGCTGGGGGGGGGGGACTCAGGAATCTACATTTCTGCACGAACCATAGCGGATTCTGCTGCAGATAGGCCAAGAACCCCACTTTGAGAACTGGTTAGTTAGTATCTGAGCTCTGACCCATGGCATGAGCCGGCAGGTCATGGGAGATGGAATCTGGGATAGAGGCATTGCTGACCTCTGGGCGACATCTCCATGGTCCTGTGTTGAGAGGGTGGGCGGGCCTGCATCACAGGTAGGCAGGCCGGCTGCAGCAAGGGTCCCCGCAGGGCGTCCTGTCACCTCAGCGGTGTGCCCCACGGTGTCCATCACTGCTCTTATTTGTCCTGAGCTAATCTCCCTCAGTGCCCAGTTTAATGGAGTCTGCAGATGCAGTGGGGTTCGGAAGGAGAAAGGAAAGAGAACGAACGTGAATGCTGAGGACGCCCTGCCCAGCGCTGAGCTGTAGGCTTCACACGGTCGGTCTCCAACATCAGCCCACTGAGACGCTCATGCAGAGGTGCTAAGGTGCCTCTTCCAGCTGAGGAAAGGAAAGCTCAGGGTCACGTGGCCAGGAAGTGGTAGGCCATTTTTGGTAGACTTAGATATGTTCAATTTAAAGGCCTTCCTCTTTTCTTTCCTTTTTGGGGGGAGAGGGAATGGAGGCATTTCAATTTTTTTCCCTCAAATATTTCTCTTTTTTTGAGACAGAGTCTCACTCTGTTGCCCAGGCTAGAGTGTTGTGGTATCAGCCTAGTTCACAGCAACCTCAAACTCCTGGGCTCAAGCGATCCTCCTGTCTCAGCCTCCCGAGTAGCTGGGACTACAGTCATGTGCCACCATGCCTGGCTAATTTTTTCTATATATTTTTAGTTGGCCAATTAATTTGTTTCTATTTTTAGTAGAGATAGGGTCTCCATTCTTGCTCAGGCTGGTTTCGAACTCCTGACCTTGAGCGATCCTCCTGCCTCGGCCTCCCAAGTAGCTGGGACTACAGGCATGCACTACCACGCCCAGCTAACTTATATATATATATATATATATAATTTTTTTTAGTTGTCTAGCTAATTTCTTTCTATTTTTTAGTAGAGACGGGGTCTCGCTTTTGCTCAGGCTGGTCTTGAACTCCTGAGCTCAAACGATCCTCCTGCCTCGGCCTCCCAGAGTGAAATGTTTATTTTGAAAAATGTCAAACTACAGAATAATTGTAAGAATAGTACAGTGAACCCCACTGACTCTTTAATTGTTAGTGTCTTGCCACACGTACACTCTTTCTCTACCTACCTTACCCACCTACCTACTTTTGCTAATCTATTTGAGAATTACTTGGAAACATTGTGTTGATTTACTTGTAAATATTTTAGCTTATCTCCAAAGAACAAGGGCATTCTTCCACTTGGGAAGTTTAACATTAATACATTACTATTTGACTGATATCTGGTTAATTTTCCCCATTATTTACAAAATGTCCTTTATAGTGTTTTTATTTTTTTTATTTAGGATCCAATCCAGGATCACTTAGTGCATTTACTTGTCAAGTCTCTTTTCATCTTGAAGAGTATTCTAGTGTTTCTCTCTCTCTCTTTCTTTTTTTAAAAATAACTTTGACATTTTTTTAAAGAGGCTGGGCCAGTTGTTTTGCAGAACATCCCCCAATTTGGATTTATTTGTCTGATGCCACTGCCTCTTACCAAGTTGAGATCAAGTTTGACCCTTTATACTATTAAATGGACCAGGGGTGGGAAGGAAAGCAGCACAGCTTGGTGGGATGAATGAAGCTGTCAAGGGCAACAGAAGAGAGTTCAAGTCTTGGCTCTGGTCTCTGGCTGATTGACCTTGAGCATGTCAATTAACATTCCTAAAACCTGTCTTCTCCTTTGTAAATGTAGATGATTTTGGCCTTGCAGATTATAACTGATATGAATAAAGAACCTAGCAGGTCACCTAATGTATAATTAATCATAATGTCACAAATGGCAGCCATTATTAAGTCCTTAAATACGATGTACCAACATATCCTCTTTCTTCTCCTAACACATCTCACAGATGCACCCTGGTCTGTGCTTTCAGATTTCTCCCTTTCTAGGGCACTTCTGTTGCCACTGCCTCCCTTCTGTTGCCCACATCCCACTCTGTCCCCATACACACCACCACGGGTTGCCCTAAATGTGGCCCTCGGCATCATGTTCACCTGGCTTCCTTCTTCCCCAGCACATCAAGTATGACTGCCTGGCACTCAGAGCCCTCCTACCTCTCACCTCATCCCACCTGCCTGAACATACCTCCCACTGTTTCCCGTGGGGAAGAGCGGTTGCTCTTGATTTGGCTTCCAGCATGTTCTTCTCCACTTCTCTCATTAGAGTGACAGACCCTCTTCCCCAACCCCGGCAGTGGTGTATGCATGTGTCAGTTAGGGCAGCCATCCCCAACCTATCTGACACCAGGGACCAGTTTCATGGAAGGCAGTTTTTCCATGGATCAGGGGCTACGGGGATGGTATTGGGATGATTCAAGTGTATTACATTTATTGTGCACTTTATTTTTATTATTGCTACATTGTAATATATAATGGAATAATCATACAACTCACCATTATGCAGAATCAGTGGGAGCTCTGAGCTTGTTTTCCTGCATCTAGATGGTCCCATCTGGGGGTGATGGGAGACAGTGACTGATCTGACAGGAGGCAGAGCTCAGGCGGTGATGCAAGTAATGGGGAGCGGCTGTAAATACATTGCTCACCTCCTGCTGTGCGGCCCGGTTCCTAACAGGCCATGGACTGGTACCAGTCCATGGCCTGGAGGTTGGGGACCACAGAGTTAGGGTATGGTACAAACAGAAACCACTCCAGGTATTTCAAATGGGAAGGGATTTAATGAGAGTAATTAGGTACTTGCAAAATCTGGACAAACAAAGGTCAAGGGAAAGTCTGGAGAAGCAAAGGTCATGGACGGTCACTGGTTTTGTCATTAACTTTCATAGACATGAGTTTGAAAGAATTCCGAAAACCACTCAGAATGATTGCAGCTGCCTCCAATTCTGAAGCCGTTTCAGGAAAGTACCTAGAAGCCACTAAAAAATGTCATAGTTGCTTAAGCCCAAAGTTTGACACTTTGGCCAGAGGAGCAAATATCTGGTTTCTGATTTTCTTCCAATCTTGGTAAGTGCTTCTCGTTGATGTTTTCTAATGTGGGACTCTGTAGAATGGGAGTCTGGGACATGCAGTTCCCAGGCTTCCAGCCCCTGAGATCCAGGGGAGAGCACGGAAGGGAGGCTGGGCCAATGAAAGGCTTTCCTTGGGACTCTACTGATGGGACTAGTGGGCGAGACTTGCTGTTGCTTCTGGGGTCACAGCTTGGAAGGGCATGAAGCTGGCTACCTTGGGGGTCGTCTTCCCTGACTCTTCGAGGAAGCCCTGCTGTGGTAGGAAAGAATGAGCAATTCATAAATTCCTTTTTGCCCTAGATAATTTAAGTTGGATTTCTGTTACTTGCAGCCAAATGGGTCCCAACAAATAGGAGAAGGGAGACCAAGTAAACATTACAGAGTCCGAGTGTGGCACGTGCTCTGCAAAGAGGACTAACCAAGGGGTCTGAGCACCCAGAGGAGAAGACGAGAAAGGAGTTTAGCTCCATTTTATCTTTTATTTTGGAAATGTTACGTGATCATATTTGTCTCAATTACTTCTCATGGCCTTTGTTCACTTCTAGAATGCTCTTCTTCCTTTCCTTCTGGTTTTCAAAATTCTTCCTGTCTTCCAAAGACCAGTTCAAATCTGCTCTTACCAGGGGCCTCCCCAATGTCTTCACCCCATTTCTTAATACTTACAGATCTTGGCACAGAACACTTGAACCTCAAATTATTTGAAACATTTTTGTGAGTGCTTGGACTCCCCCTGTTGGCTGTGAACATCTTGCCGTGGACTACATCTTCCCTGTGTCCTCATCCCAGGTTTATCATTGTTGCTTGGTGCTCAACTCATATTTGGAAGTTGGTGGACCGACAGCTCAATGGGGAGGCTGAAGTTGCCGTGGGCAATTAAATGGAAGAGTAGGCATGGAGGAGAGGAATGCTATCCATTAACAGTCATCTAGGAATAAGGAAGCCTTTCCAGAAAGAACAATCAAGCTGGCTCAAACGCACTTGGCACACATGGATGGACCCGAAGTCCCGGGCCAGGCACTTCTCCCAGGGGCCACAAGGGGGCGGCAGAGGGCATGGTCCAGGTGCCAAAATGTTGTGGCCACTGGATCGGCCGACTGGCTGGTCAGCGAGTTGAGCCCTGGTTGAAAGGAGATCTTTGTCCAGGTGACTTGCACAGGGTAAGGTGGGGCTCCAAACAGAAGGCCTAGGATGCAGGGTGCCTGGACCAAGGTTGGGGAAGCCAAAGGATGAACAGATGCATGATGAACATCGACAGGCATGTAAGAATAGAAGCTTAACTCTCCCAAATCAAAGCAATAGGTAAACTTTAAGAGATGTGTTTATTCTGTGAGGGATGTGGGGATATTTCAGTGCCCTGGCGAAGGAAGCAGGAAGTCCAGGCATAGTATGGTGGCCAGGGCAAAGTTTGGGTGGCCAGAGTCTTGGAGTCTCATCTTTTTTTTTTTTTTTTTTTTGAGACAGAGTCTTACTCTGTTGCCCAGGCTAGAGTGCTGTGGTGTCAGCCTAGCACACTGTAACCTCAGACTCCTGGGCTCAATTTTAATTTTTTTGTAGAGCCGAGGTCTTGCTCTTGCTGAGGCTGGTCTCAAACTCCTGACCTCAAGTGATCCTCCCACCTCAGCCTCCCAAGAGTGCTAGGATTACAGGCATGAGCCACTGTGCCCAGCCATTTTTTTTTCCAGTTATTACGTTTTGTCTCAGGTTTCCTGGCCTGAGAGCCTTAGCAAGCTTTGAGCACATCAACAGGAAAGAACACCTTCCCACTTCCCTTTAATCTCAGAAGCTTCGCTCCATCACCTGTCTTCCAGCTGAGCCGTCATATAGGCAGGCATCAAGGTGGCAGAGTCTCCCCGCGCTGGGATTTTTCTGAAGACTTCTCTCTCCCCACGGCTCTCAGGCATGCTGTATTCAAACCAGACACTGTCTCCATGGTGGGTATTCACAGAAATAAGATAGCCCACAAAAGGCACTAATCTCGCCTGAGAATTTGTTTTCTCCTGCTGATAATTTCTCTCCATAAACATTTTTGAGAGCGATGAATAGGTGTACCTTTCTGGAAGAGTGGGCAGATGTTGGGGCGTGAAATGACTTTGCATGGCATGTTTTATGGATGAGGGGAGGGGCCCAAGGACCGCCTTTTATTTCCCCAGCCTGTGACTTGCCTGCAGACTGCCCAGGTTCCTTTTTCTGTAGGTGAAGATTTGGCAGCCACTTTGCGCACTGCTGCTAACCTGAAGCTTTGAAGCTTCCACCAGCCTGGGTGGAAGGTAGAGGTGTCCAGAAAATTGACACAAAGCACCGCCAGCCTGCAGCAGCTCTGGGTCCCCTCAGCGCGTGTCACAGCGAGTGTCACAGCCCGTGCTGCTGTCTGCAGGCACTTCATTGTGCTGGTGTCCCCCGGCCCCCGCCCCCCACTCCATTACAGCTATGAAGGGAATGAATTCCTTCCTATCATGGTGTTAATGAATCTCAAAGGAATACAAAAAAGAGATGCGATTTCAGAAAAATAAAGAAGCCAACGTAAAAACGGGAGACACGATAACCTTCAACAAGATGTGAGATTTTTCCATTCGTCTCTGCCTGGGAGATGGGAAGGGTCATTGTTAATAACAAAGTGACACCAAATGATTTGCTGACAGTTCATCAGGGTCCCTGTAAAGCCCAGAGTCAAGAATGCCAAATGATGCATGAAAGTGGCGAACCAGAAACTGGGGTGGGGGTGGGGGGTGAGGGACCCAGAACTGCCACCCAAGTCACAGGTTTCAAAACAGGTTTATTCTCACCGCAGGGCAGGGTTGCCAGAGTAAGCAAATAAAAATGTAGGATGCCCAGATACAGTTGAGGTTCAGGTAAGCAATGAATAATTTTTTAGTATATTTGGGACCTATTTGTACTACCAGTTTATTTGTCGTTTATGTGAAATTCAAACTTAACTGGGCAGCCTGTATTTTCTCTGGCAACCCTAACCCAGGGCTGCAGCACTTCTCCCAGCTCAAGCTCCACCAGGAAGAGGCTCCTTCCAATCTCAGCTTCTTGAATCCTACACTGTCTTAAAGGCCGCATTGTTGTGACAATGTTTCCCCCATAAATCAGTTCTTCTCTCCTCTCTTCCTTCTTGCCCCACTTGCTTATTTTTTCTATGTTGGTTTACGATTAGTTGCTTCTAAGTCTGTTTTTCCCTGCTACACTGAAAGCAACTCAAGGGCGAGGGCTTTATCTAAATTCTTTTCCTCCATCGCCCCCAGGCTATCCTCATCTGTGCCTGAGGTATAGTAGGTACTTTGTGGATGTTTGTTGATTGAATAAATGAATAATCAAAGCTGACACACTGAGTGCTGACTACATGCCAAGCATGGTTCTAAGTACTCTCCATGGATTTAGGTCCTTGAATGTTTTAGTAACCCTTTGAGGTAAGGGTCTTCCAAATTTCCATTTTAGAGATGGAGAAATGGAGGCACAGAGAAACTAATAACTTGCCCAAGGATTTGAGCCCAGGCACTGTGGCTCCAGGGTCTGTGCTCTTAACCTCTGTGATAGAGTCAATGAATGAATCAGTGAACAGAAGAGGGAGCGGAAGAATAGACGAAGAAATGCATGAGCAGAGGTGGCAGATGGTCTTAAGATCTGGAAGACACAAGCAATGGGAGCCGAGGAGGGTAACAGGAGATGACAGGCAGGAGGCGTCAGGGAGACACCAAGAGGACAAGCTGAGGGATGCCCCTGGGAGAAGCAGGGGACTTGAACGTGAAAGGTAGCCCAGCAGCAGGAAGCAGCGCATCTCTTGTTCCTCTTTCTGCTTTGGAAACCAGTCCCTGGGTCCCAACTCACCTGCATCTCTGCAGCAGCCTGACTCTAACTCTTCCTGGCTTTCTTCCCCTCCGCCCTCCTCTCCCCAGAGCTCACTCCACACTGCCTTCTCTTAAGAGGCTCAGACCTGCTGAGCTCTGAGGCCAACCCAGCCTTTCCCTGGGGGAGCTCAGCTAGGAGTCAAAGGGCCTCCACACAAGTCAGCTTGGCTCCCGGGCCCTCCCTGTCTAGCGGACCTCTGCCTGGTTCTTGCCGTGGGTGTGACGTGAAAGAACTGATGTGATCCGGGGAAGGTGACCATGGACTGCCTGCCAACCAGAGCACCAAAAAGATTATTATAGAAACTTAATAACCCCTTTCTCTGCAAGCCTATGGAAACAGGCAGTGGCCTGCTCAGGCCTTCAACTTATTCTTTTTTTTTTTTTTTTTTTATCTTATTTTATTTTTTTGAGACAGAGTCTCGCTTTGTTGCCCGGGCTAGAGTGAGTTCCGTGGCATCAGCCTCACTCACAGCAACCTCCAACTCCTGGGCTCAAGAGATCCTCCTGCCTCAGCCTCCTCCCAAGTAGCTGGGACTACAGGCATGCACCACCATGCCCGGCTCATTTTTTTCTATATGTATTAGTTGGCCAATTAATTTCTTTCTATTTTTAGTAGAGACGGGGGTCTAGCTCTTGCTCAGACTGGTTTCGAACTCCTGACCTGGAGCGATCCTCCCACCTCGGCCTCCCAGAGTGCTGGGATGACAGACGTGAGCCACCGCGCCCGGCCTCTTTTCCACTTTAATTCGTGAACCAGATGACAGTGGTGAGCAATACTGCAAGATAGATCGCGTCGGCCCGGCACGTGGGAACATACAGTCTAGGTGCCTCCATTCCTCTTCTCAGCTTAACCCTGGGCCCCTGGCAGGAAGTAGTGATCTTTCCCACATAGCACGCCTGGACGGAGCTTCAGAACCCTCCTCGACACAGCACTGCAAACAGCTGTTCCCAGAGCTGGCATACGAGATAAAGCCTGTTTATCGGCCGGGAGCGGTGGCTCACGCCTGTCATCCTAGCACTCTGGGAGGCCGAGCCAACCTATTCTTTTTTTAAAATTGTGGTAGAAAACCACATAACATAAAATTTACCATCCTAACCATTTTTAAGTGCACAGTTTAGGAGTGTTAAATGTATTCACATTGTTGTGAAACAGTACTCCAGAATTTTTTATCTTGCAAAATTGAAACTCTATACCCATTAAACCATAAATCCTCTCCCCTCCTCCCTCCAGCCCCTGGTAACCACCACTCTACATTCTGCTTTTATGAATTTGACTACTTTAGATACCTCGCTCAAGTGGAGTCATGCGGTACTGGTATTTGTGTAACTGGCTTATTTCTCTTAGCATAATGTCCTCAAAGTTCGGACACTGTAGCAAGTGTCAGAATTTCATTCCTGTTTAAGCCTGAACAATATTCCATTGTATGTATATATCACATTGTCTTTATTCATCCCTTTGTTGATGGACATTTGAGTTGTTTCTACCTTTTGGCTTATGAATAATGCTACTATGAACATGAGTGTGCAAATATCTCTTGAGACCCGGCTTTCATTTCTTTTAGAAATATATCCTGAAGATAGATTGCTGGATCCTATGGTAGTTCTAGTTTTAATTTTTTGAGGAGCTACCATACTGTTTTCCAAAGTGGCTATCCCATTTTGTATAATACATTCCCTCCAACTTCTCCACATCTTCACCAACACTTACTATTTTCTCTTTTTTTGATAATAGCCATCCTAATGGAGGTGAGGGTGCCTTGGAACTATTCTTTATTAGGAGGTTGTATGTTTGAACTGGCTTAGAGTGATTTTTAATTGTCTGTCAGAACGGAGCCCTGGGGAAAGTATAGCAGCGTTCTGTGGGCAGATAACCCAGAGCCACAGAGAGCGATCATCATTTTGCCAATGACTTTGTGACTCTGGGCAAGTTGTGCAATCTCTGAGTTCCCATCTGCTCACTTGAGAAGGACAAGACCTTCTTGATAACACAACCTCCTCCCTCCTGTGCCCTGATGTTTCTGCCAGGAAAAAAGAGGAAGTGAGAAACGGGAGATAACTTGTTAGATACGGGTCTTAATCTCAGCAGCCACCACCCTACTTTTTTTTTTTTGCTATAAAAATAACTCATGCCTATTTTCTAAAAATTAGAAAGCCCAGAAAAGCATTAGAAGCAAGGAAATATCTTTCCCCCATTCGATCACCCAGAGGCAACCACTGATGACATTTTACTGTGTTTCTTGTAGTCCTTTTTTTTCCTAAGTAAGGCAAACTTCTTTCATCTTTAATAGAGTTCCTATTTTTCTAAAGAAGAGCTATTCATTTTCACAGCAATCATTAACAAAGTTAACTGAGCTCTCAATTTCTTAAATATATCTTTCTCTGTGCAAGTTCGCTTCTTAGATATGTCACTTTGAGTGAAAGCAATTAATTACAGTGGGAAGGCTGCTTGGAGACGTCTCATGAAGTTATGTTAATCTGCATAGGGAGAGAGGAAGGAAAGGAAAGAGTTGCTGGGCAGAGTAACTGAAGTCTATTTAAATGGATAATTTCCTTTCCTTTCAAGTTTCAGAGTTGGGGATCTATATATTTATGAAAGGACTAGAAAGCTATTATTGTAGCTCCAATTTGTCAAAATCAGTAAATCCCAACTGAAAAGCAAAGTTGATAGAGCAGCAAAAAACGTAACAAAAGATTGACTTTGGTAAATGTCATTTAATTTTTTTTTTTTTTTAAAGATCATTGCTGTATTAGTTCAGGAAAAAAAAATTGAAATGATAATGTGAAGATTTAGAAAAGGTGGCATGTGGGAGAGCACTGGAGGCAAAGGCGCCCTTTCAGGAATGTCGGGACTCGGGAAACCGTGCTTAGAAATCTTCAGGGCTAGCTTTGGGACTAGAAGTTCTCGCCTTTATAGCACGGGCCTGGCTGGGACCCCTGGGAATGGCCTGACCTGGCTCCTGGGCTGGGAGAATGATGCAAGAAAGGCGTTTATTAGCGCAGCCCGTGGCACAGGGGGAGTGCTCAGTAACTGTTCACACAATTGCTGTCATCGGGGGCAGTGGAGGGAGTGGGCGTCTGGGTCGTCTCTTGGCAGTGTGGTGTGGGGGGAACGGTCACATTCCAGGGCCGTGTGTGTGTGTGTGTGTGTGTGTGTGTGTGTGTGTGTCAGAGCATGCAATATGGGGAAGGCTCAAGGAGGAGGAAGAGCCAACTAATATTTATTAAGCTCCTACTGTATATTAGACACCATGCTAAGCATGTAAGAAAAAAACCAAATTTGCTAGAAAAATTAGGTCACTTAACTAAGCATTTTGACCAGGATTGTCTGTCTGACTCTAAAGCCCGAGAAGGCATAAACCCTCCATTTTCTGTGGATCTATGGAAGTATTTCCTCTGTCATGTTCCTTAAGAGCAGACAGGACCCTTGAGGATGGGAGAGAACTCAGCTTATAGGTCACTACATCCAACCCCAAGCCTCAGCCCCTCTGTTAAACCTCCCTGCCAAATGCTCATCAGATCTCCACTTGCTTGCCTTCTTTGACAGGGAGCTCATTTATTTCTGCTCAAGACAAACCCTTTGGTCTTAGGCTGCTCAATTTTTTTTAAATTTTTCTTTTTTTGAGACAGAGCCTGGGCTGAAGTGCAGTGGCATCATCAAGCTCACTGCAGCCTCAAACTCCTGGGCTCAGGCAATCCTCCTACATCAGCCTCCCGAGTAGCTGGAACTATAGGCATGCACCACAATGCCCAGGTAATTTTTCTATTTTTGTAGAGGTAGGATCTCACTAAGTTGCTCAGGTTGGTCTTGAACTCCTGGTCTCAGGCGACCTTCCTGCCTCAGCCTCCGAAAGTGCTAGGATTATAGGCATGACCCATCTCGCCCCGGCAGTTTTTTGGAAGTTCTTTATTGAGAAAAAAAACCCTTCCTGTAGTCGTCTCTGATAATCTCAGCTGTGCTCTCTTCGACACAGAGAACATGTCCAATCCCTTCACTCCGTGATCGCCCTTCATGGACTGAATACATTCACATGTAATCCCACGATCTGCGTCTCTCTGTGTTCAAAATCCTTAGCTCACTGGGTACTGGAGAGCCTGAATTGCTTTCATCAAAGCAACAGGTAATTATGTATTGCCGTCATGCACTTTTAAAAAATAAAAACAACTGTCTACTTATATAAACTCTCCTAACAAAACAAAGTTGAGGACCAAGAATTAAATCAGGAAGTTCTGTGAGCCTTTCAAAGTGGTGTCAGAGTACAGGCACTGCACTTAAAAAATAGACTCTGCCTAGCCTGTTAATCTTTGTTTACATACAATCCTAACACATCTGGCTGCCAGTTCACTAGACAGCTGTGGATCAGAAGGGAGACAGAACCTTTTAGAGGCAAGTCTTTCATTCCAGCCCCTTCAAATGATCCCAACTCAGCCCCCATAGGCTATCCCATACAGAGTGCTATTTGTGCCCACGCCCTGTCTCTGGAATTGCTCTGGGCCTTCTCCTGGGACTCCTTATCTTTCATTTTCTCAATTTTTATCTATCCTGCCATTGCCCAGCATTTTGTCCCCATACCTGGCCACTTCAATTGGTGACCAGGTTTTGAACATGCTATTCCAGCCCTGATTTTAGTATTAAGCTTTTCTACTTACTGGTGGCATGCAAGTTACTTAACCACATTAAGCTGTGATTTTGCTTTTTTTTTCGTTTTAATGTGTAAAATTCCAATCTCACGTGTTTGCGTGCAAGTTCGAAGTGACAATGTGTGTGACAGGATAAGCAGTCAATAAGGGCAGCTGTCATGATGAACTGGCTTCTGTGCACATGCACCACAGCACCCCAGGGTGTCTTGGTGGTCCCCAAGGGACTTGCTCTAGTCAGGTCGAGAGTTTCAAAAGCAGGATCTCGGAGGACAAGCACAGTGATGAGTGGTAACTGGAGAGTAAGGACGGAGTTGAGGAAACTTTAAAAGTCAGGCACTAATATCTGGGTCCTTCAGTGAAGAGACAAGTGCTCAATGTCCTTTGTGAACCTCCAAGAGCATTGTCACTATAAAGCTCCGCAGAGATTAATGCCTGTGACCATTCCTTCATTCCCTAAGCAAAAATGTACAGAGCACTCACTTCTCGCCAGGCCCTCTTCTGCCCCCTGGACATGCAGCAGTGCATCAGACAGAACCCTGCTCTCATGGGCCACCATTCCTGTTGAGCCTGAGTCAGGAGAGAAGGCAAAATATAATTAATAGACATTGTTTAAAGACGCAAGAAATTTTATAGTGTGTTTTATAAAAGTTTACATTCAAAATGATTACAGTTATTCATTTATATCTGAAATAATTATAGTTTTAAACATTTTGGCCAAGCAAAAGCTTCAGTTATCATTGAATTTCATTTAGGTGGACTGGGTGCAGTGGCTCACACCTGTAATCCTAGCACTCTGGGAGGCCAGGGCAGGAGGATTGCTTGAGCTCAGGAGTTCGAGACCAGCCTGAGCAAGTGTGAAACCCTGTCTCTATTAAAAATAGAAAAATTAGTTGGGCACCATGGTGTGCGCCTGTAGTCCCAGCTACTCAGGAGGCTGAGGCAGAAGGGTCGCATGAGCCCAGGAGTTTGAGGTTGCAGTGAGCTATGGTGACGTCACTGCACTCTACCCGGGTGACAGAGTGAGACTCTGTTTCAAAATATTAAAAAAAGAAAATTAACTATAACTTAAAAAAAAGAAATGCTCCCTAGGCTCCCTCATCCCTCTCTCACCTTCTTTGCTGGGGCGAGCACAGTATCTGCTCCGCCTTGAATCAGAGTCAGGGTCAGACAGGAGGGTCTAGAAAAGGACAGCTGAGCCAGGTGGTCTAGACCACATGACTAGGGTGACAGATACCTGGGCCTGGCCATGGCCAAAGCCATGGGGGGGCTACACAGTCATTACCCACAGGTTCCTCTGCTGCCATTTGTTGAATGCCTAACAATGCTGAGACACCACCGACTAAGAAGTGCTATGAGAAACAAGGCAGATTTGAGTGTCATGGCTGTATGGCAGAAATACTGCAAGGGCTCCAGACGGGCAGTCGTCCAGGCTTGGCTCCTCCACCAGCTGTGAATGCAGGGGCGAGCGGACACCCCTCCAGGCCTCTGTTTTCTCATGCGTGATGTGGGGTTAAGCAGCTGCTTGTCTATCCTCCTAGGATTTCTGTGAGGCTAAAAAAAGAGAACAAAAGTGAAAGTGCTTTGGAAACGACAAAGCAGTGAAAAGATGCAAGGAATTATTGTCGCTGTGCTGAGCTGGAGCCAAGCAGGCAGTAGCTCTGTGTCCCCTGCCCTGGTGATAAAGGGTAGCATGCAAAACCTTATCTGCTCCCTTCTGCTGTATCAAGACTTGTTCCCTGGAAGGGATCTGGGCAGTGGGAAAACAGAGCCCAGTCTGGGGTGGCTTCCAGCAGCATGTGTTGGCTCTCCTGAACACCAGGCCAGGAGGCAGGAGCCTGGGCTGTGGGCCCTGCTCTACTGCAACAAGCTGTGTGCCCCAGCTGGGTTGCAGCAAGCAAGCCTGACTGTTGGTGTGGACGCCCAGGACTTCTGGTGTGGGCAGGCCCTGTTCCATCACCCCATGGCACGGGGTCTGGACCTCTTGGCTCAATGTTCCTTTCCTAGCCCTTTTGCTCCCATCCTGACTCTACTTAAAGGCAAAAGAGATCCTGTGCTCTCCCTCCATAAACAGCCCCGGCAAAGGAGGCTGAGCTACTTGCCACCATTTAGCCTCTCTGGGCACTGGCCAGTGCTAAAATTCTGATGCCACATCATCTGCTTGAATGCAGGAGCTGGATCAGCTCTGACATCTGGGGCAGGAGGGAAGAGGGGGAAAATGCCTACTGAGTATCAGGTCCTTTCCATGTCATTGATCATTTCGTTCATCCAGCCCATGATCGTGCCAAGCTCCGTGCCAGGTGCTAGGGACCATCCATAAACAAGGCAGGCCTGGCTTTCTGGGAACTACAGCAAGGCAGGAAAGACAGGCATAAAACAGATGTTCACACAAATGCAGAATGACAGTTGTGGTGACAGGTAAAGGAAAAGAATAAAGAGCTATGAGGAGAGACTTTACTGGCCCATTATGGAGTTGGAACGCAATGGATAATCGGGAGATGCCCAACTAGAAGGGGACAAAGCTTCCATGCTAAAGGAACAGGTGTGAAGGCCCTACGGCTGGAAGGAGATTGGCATGACCCAGAGACCAAGTGAGAAAGCAAGTGTGTGCATGGGGTGTGAGCAAGGATGAACTGTTGCTGGCACTGGTGCCAAGCGCTGGCTGAGGCCACCTGTAGGCTGTGGTCAGAGCAGATGTCTTGATCTTAATCTTGGCACCCTTTTATCTTAGAATGTGAGCTCCACTAACCTAGATCTTTTTTTTTTTTTTTTGAGACAAAGTCTTGCTTTGTTGCCCAGGCTAGAGTGAGTGCCGTGGCATCAGCCTAGCTCACAGCAACCTCAAACTCTTGGGCTCAAGTGATTACCTGCTGCCTCAGCCTCCTGAGTAGCTGGGACTACAGGCATGCACCACCATGCCCGGCTAATTTTTTCTATATATTTTTAGCTGTCCAATTGACTTCTTACTATTTTTGGTAGAGATGGGGTCTCACTCTTGCTCAGGCTGGTCTCGAACTCCTGAGCTCAAACAATCTGCCCACCTCGGCCTCCCGGAGTGCTAGGATTACAGGCGTGAGCCAGGGTGCCCAGCCGACTAACCTAGATCTTCAGCATATAATTAGAATTTCTTAATTTCTGGAGACCAAATTCCATATACATTCACTGTAGTTAGACCAAGAAAACAAGGAGGCAAAAAAAGACATTGTCCCTGCCCCTTTGTTCCTTGTCTGGAGGACAGGCTGGTGAGAAGGCAGCGGGTGGAGCAGACACTTTATTAAGGAACTCAAGCAAGACAGGCTGAGATTCTTAGCCACAAAGGAAGCGCAAGGGCCAAGGCTCAATGACCGTCCGACAGTTGGAGGAACTTGTCACGCTGATGGCCACATCTTTGTAATGCTTGTCATACCCACGTAGGAGGCTTTCCAGGGAAAAGTATAGTTTAAGCTGAGTCTTGAGAAGTGATAGGAGTTTTTTTATTTTAATGTGTTTTTTTCCAAGTTAAAAATAATTTATATCCCTAAAAGAAAATTTGAGAAAGACATAAAAGGAAAAAGGAGATAATTACAACTACAGTTACTCTGGAGAAACCACCGTACACATTTTAGTGTGTAGCCTGCAGGCTTCTTGTTGAACAACATTGAAATCGTTGTATATGTACAGTTTGGCGCCACTCTCATCTTTCATTTCACAAGTCAAAAGTCTTTTCCCGTGTCATTAAATGGTCTTTAAAAATAGGATATTTAATTGCTGTTCAACATTCTGTTCTTTGGATTTGTGTGACTACTTCACTATCATTGGATATTTTGGTAGTTTCCAAATTGGTCGCTACTATGAATAATGCTGGCATGAGCATCTTTGCACACAAAACCTGTGATGGCGGCTGCGTGTTCCCTTAGGGCGGATTCTAAGGAGTGGAATTGCTGGGTCAAATGGTGTGAACATTTCTATGGCTTTGGGTATGTGTTGGCTGATCACATGCCTACTAGCAGCGTAGGAGCTCTTCTTTCTCACCGTACACTTGCCAACACTGTTTTCTTTTTAAAATCTTCTCCATTTTGACTGAGGAGAACATGCCGTCTTGCCGCCTAAGCAAGCCTTTCGTTGACTGACGATGAGTCTGAATGTAACCAGCGGAGGTGAGGGAATGGGGAGGTGGGGAAGGGCACAGAGAGAACAGTCTGAGGAAAGGCTAGTGCAGTCCTTCCCCAGGCAGCTCTGTGGAAGTTTCTGGAATGTTTAGGGAATAGCACACAGGCTGCCTCAAGTCACCGGTAATGTCTCCTCTGCTGTCTTGGGCGCTGGGAGCGGCCGGCTCAGGACACTTCCATCTGGAAGGACAGCAGCTGCCTGATTCCCGGCTCTGTTTGTCCCAGCGTGAACTCGGGAGGCAAGGACCCTTCTCAGTCACCACCAGGACTGTTGTCCTAAAGGATGGATCCTCACTCAGCCAAATTTCTCCAGTGACAGAGGAAGTCTACATTCCTCATCTCTGTGAAAAGTGAAATATAGTGAAGTGGGATTGGGAATAAAACCTTTTTGGAAAATGCCTTCAAAAACAGGTCTTTATATACTACTGAAGAGAGCATAAATTGGTGCATAAATCCACCCTTTTTGGAGGCAGCGTGGTAATATGTCCCCAACTGTAAAATGTGAATACTCTTTAACTCAATAATTTTACTTTTAGGCCGGGCGAGGTGGCTCACGCCTGTAATCCTAGCACTTTGGGAGGCTGAGGCGGGAGGATTGCTTTAGGTCAGGAGTTCGAAACTAGCCTGAGCGAGAGCGAGACCCTGTCTCTACTATAAATAGAAAGAAATTAATTGGTCAACTAATATATATAGGAAAAATTAGCTGGGCATGGTGGTGCATGCCTGTAGTCCCAGACACTTGGGAGGCTGAGGCAGTAGGATTGCTTGAGCCCAGGAGTTTGAGGTTGCTGTGAGCTAGGCTGACGCCATGGCACTCACTCTAGCCTGGGCAACAAAGCGAGATTTTGTCTCAAAATAATAATAATAATAATTTTACTTTTAAGAATGTATTCAAGGAAATAAACAGATAAGAATGCAAAAACCTTTTTGGAAAATGCCTTCAAAAACAGGTCTTTATATACTACTGAAGAGAGCATAAATTGGTGCATAAATCCACCCTTTTTGGAGGCAGCGTGGTAATATGTCCCCAACTGTAAAATGTGAATACTCTTTAACTCAATAATTTTACTTTTAGGCCGGGCGAGGTGGCTCACGCCACCTGTGTGCGCAGGGAAGTGTATGAAGGAAGTATTATTGGTGTTAGTGAAAAAAATGGAAATAATCTCAGTGAGTAACGTCTGTGTGCCTGAGAAATGGAGACATCTGCGTGAGAAATTGGGTGGAAGTCTGGATTGAGGAAAGGGCCAATGGCAGCTAAGAAAAAGCTGTCTGGAAAATATCCAGAAGGATCCCCTGCCTGACATCCAAGCGGAGCCCTTCCTCCCAGCCCGCATTTGGCATCGACAGCTTGCAAAGCAAAGCATGGCTTGAGCCTACCGCAGGCGGGCACACGGACAGCAGCCCACTTCAATCTGCATTCACAAATAGCTAAAATGAGTTGTTCGGGCAGGAGGGTGAGGCCCCAGTCTCTCCTGGTGCTCCTCCAGCTGCTACTGCGGCCAAGAGGACAGTAGTTATTCCATCTTGGCTAGAAACATTCCAGTAGGGGGTCAGACTATCCCATTATCAGGCAAGTATGCTGCTCACAACCTCTAATGATGCATACACAGAAAAACATCATCGTATATCTTTTATGTGATTCAAAAATTCCTAATCAGAGGGCCAATCAGAGTAAATGTCTCCCTCAGAAATCGACATATTGCAAAGAATAGAAAAAAATATTAGAAAATATTAAATTCCAAATGACGAGAAGCTTTGAGAGGACATTGCACTTACTCATTATTCAAAAAGCATGTATTGAGTGCTAATCCTGTGCTAATGGTGAGCAAGACAGGCAAGTCCTTGTCTTCATGGAGTGTATCTTCTAGGGTGGGAAGAAAGGTAACAAACAAGGAAGCAAATACTAAATGGTGGGCATGGAGTGCTGTGGTGCGGAGGAACAGGCTGGCGAGGCAGAGGGACTGAGGGAGGCGCACTGGGAAGGGAGGTTGGGGAAGGTCCCTCCGTGGTGGTGGGGACTGTGAGCTGAGACCCGATGTCTGAGAATGAACCAGGTGTGCAGGGCAGGGCGCCTGAGGCACAGGGAGCAAGTACTGGGACAGGACAGGGCCCAGTGTAGCTTCAGGGCATAACAGGGAGGCAGCCGTAGACCAAGGGGGAGAGGTGGGCAGGAACTAGGTCACGAAGTGTCTTATTCATTCTAAGAGCAACTGGGGATTACTGAAGAGTTTCCAACAGGAGAGGAACATAGATGGTCTATGTTTTTTGCTGTTGTTACTTTTTAGTTTTAGTTTTGTTTGTAATTTTAGTTTACTGGGTGTTTTTTAAAAATGAGATATAATTAATATGCCATAAGATTCACCCTTTTAAAGTGTACAATTCAGTCATTTTTTATGACATTCACAAGGTCATGCAGTCATCACCATTATCTATGTCCAGAACGTTTTCATCACCCAAAAAAGAAACTTTATACCCATTTGCATCACTCTCTATTTCCCCTTCCCGCAGCCCCTAGCAACCACTAATGCATTTTTGTCCCTATGGATTTGCCTATTTTAGATATTTTATACAAATGAAGTCATACTATATGTGATCTTTTGTGTGTGACTTTTTTTACGTAGCATTTTTGCAAGATTCACCCTTGTAGCATGTGTCGGTACTTCATTAGTTTTTATGGCTGAATAATATTCCTGTGGATGGATTTGCCACATTTTATTTATCCTTTCATCAGTTGTTTGAGTTGTTTCCACTTTTGGGCTATTATGAACATTCATTTATGCATTTTTTAATGGACATGTGCTTTCTTTAATAAATGCTTCCCAACTCTTTCAATAGGCCAAATACTGGGTGAAATAGGGGCCAACTAAGCAAACCAGACTTTAATCAGCCTCTGGACAGGGCTTCATTGTACGGAGCCGTGTGATTGTGTTTCTTGGAGAGATGGCAGGGTCCACACAGGGCAAGCTGCTGGAGTGGGATTGTGAGGTGTTAAGAGCCCTGGGCTGGTGGGAGGAGGCTGGCTTGGAGCCCTGACTGGCAGCGAGACCTTCTTCCTGGCCTCCAATCCCCAGCTTTGTAATGCATCATGGCCACGGGGCTCCAGCAGCCAACAGGGTGCTCTGTGCTGGGTGCTCCTGTGATGGGGAACTGGCTGGTGTGTACTGTTGCTCGTCACAGCCCCTGTGGGATTCTCTGTTCCAATAGATTGGCAATGGTGTTATTCAGGGGCAGGGGATATATAAACTGCCCCCTCAGTCTGTTGCTCGTAGGGGATGGGGTATGACCATTGACTTTTCCTGGGTTGGCAGAAAGCAGATGTTTTTCATGCTCCACGGAAGATGGAGTTGCTGAGACTATTTCAGCTCTCCCTCACCTACCTCTAAGTTCTTGCAGAGCCTTGGCAGGAGCTCCTTATGTTCCAATCTCTATCTGGTTTGTCCTGTAGAACTGACTGACAACAGGATGGAGTTTATCTAGGATCAATGTCAGATCCTACTCTTGGAGCTAAAGAGCCAATTAGCGAATTCTGGCTCAACAGAAAAAGTAAATAAGAGTAGGGCTCAGGTGGCTGAACTGAAGGAGGTAGGGAGGAAGTATGAAGGGCCACCCTTGGGGACTAAGATGATCTCAGATGGCATAAGAGTAGAAGGAGGAAGGTGAGTGTTCCACTCACTCTGTGCTGCACCAGACACTCACAAGGTTTTGTGTCCTGGAGTATGTGTGGGTGGGGAGGGCAGCCTGGAAACTGTATTGTGTTAGAACAAGGGAAGGGCTGGGCTGTCCAGCTGAAGGATGACAGACTCATGGGACATAGGCACCATCTGCAGATCTCTAAAGGGTTGTCCTGGGGCTGAGAATGCAGGTGTATGAGGCCCTCCAGGGCAGGGTCAGGTCAAGTGGGGGAAGCTACAGACAAATAGCTCCAAGCTCAATGACCTCTGCCCATTTCCCCCATCCCTGAAAGAAAAGAAAAGAAAAGAAAAGAAAAGAAAAGAAAAGAAAAGAAAAGAAAAAAGAAAAGAAAAGACCTCTATGACAGGCTTAGTGTCCAAGCATGCAACCTTGGGCCCATGTCTGCAGGTAGTGATTCCCCCCAGTCAGTCCTAAAGGGCCAGGTTGGGAGAATTCCAGAAAGTGGTTTGCATAACACCCACAATGTTGTTCTTTCAAAAACATGTTGGAGCTGGCCAGGTCATTGTGTCTCAGATCTGCCCCTCCTTCATTCCAGATCTCTAAAAGAATGGCTCAGCCACCCACCGACCTGGGAAGCCAGAAATGTGGGCATTCTCCTAGACTCTTCCCGCTCTCCCACCCACGGCAATGGATCAATCATCAATCACCAGGTCCCATCCAAGACAACCTCAGGGTGTCTCTGGCATCTGGCCCCTTTTCTACATCCATTGCTACTGTCTTTACTCAGATCTTCATCATTGCTTCTCCTGGCCTCTGTTATAGCTTGAGGTCTGTCCAGTAGTGATTGAAATGCACGTGACTTTGTGAGCCCTTGTTGAATTATTTGCCATGTTTCCATAGTCTCAGGATCAAGCGTAGACACCTTAACATGATGCTCAACCTGAGCTCACTATTCTCTGGGTGCTCCAGGCTCCAGCCACGTCACTACTGCCCTGCCTTGGTTTTTGCTGGTCTTTCTCTCTAAAGTTCTCTTTCTTGGCTTGGTTTTTTTTTTTTTTAGAGAAGTTTTAAATTTACAGAAAAATTGATTGGAAAGTAGAGAGAGTTCCCATGTATGTCCCCCATACCCCAGTTTTCTTATTATATGCATCTTGTATTAACTAATGTCTTATGTTTGTTACAACTATGAACCAATGTCGGCACATTATTTATTTATTTATTTATTTATTTTTATTTACTATTCCCAGCTGACACCTTGATTGTATACACATTATTATTATTATTTGAGACAAGCAGTCTTGTTCTGCCACCCAGGATAGAATGTCGTGGCATCAGCCTAGCTCACCACAACCTCAAACTCCTGGGCTCAAGCCATTCTCCTGCCTCAGCCTCCAAAGTAGCTGGGACTACCAGTGAATACCACCACATCCAGCTAATTTTTTCTATTTTTAGTTGTTCCAGGCTAATTTTTCTATTTTTAGTAGAGACAGGGTCTCCCTCTTGTTTAGGATGGTCTTGAACTCCTGACCTCAAGTGATCCTCCCGCCTTGGCCTCCCAGAGTGCTAGGATTACAGGCGTGATCCACGGCACCCAGCCAGCACATTATTATTAAGTCCATAGTTTGCATTAAGGCTCACTGTTTGTGCTAAATATTCTGTAGGTTTTGACAAATGTGTAATGACATGTATCTGCCATTCCACCACTGCTATATCATACAGAGTACTTTCAGTGCCCTAAAAAATCCCCTGTGCTCTACCTATTTATCCCTTCCCCCAACCCCTCCCCAAATCCTCCCTTGCAATGACTTTTCCTGGCTTTTATATGTCAAACCTGCCCATTTATCCCATTAGGAAGCTCTCTCTCTCTCTCTCTTTCTCTCTGCCTCCCTCCCTGCCCCCATACGCCAACTCTGCCGGATAGATTTTTAACTTACAGTTGAAGAAATAGAGGCTCATTTATTCAAATGACTTGCCCAAGGCCACAAAACTAGCAAACATGGGACCAAGATTCGAACCCGGGTCCATCTGCCTCCTAACCTGCCCAGATCCCTGTGCTTAAGCCCTTGATCCTGTTCACCACCTGCCTTCCCCTCTCATCTGAGAACTTGAGATCAGGGACTATTTCTAGCTCATGCCTGGAATTAGAAGTGTCAGAACCTAGCTCAGGACCCAAAACAAAGCAGGGATTCAAGATAAATATGGATGGATTGAAAAATATTTTGTTTATTGGAATACTAATAAGCTACTAGCCGGAAGCACCAAAGGAAATGAAGCCAAGAGTCTTTGGGCAGTCTGTAGGAAAACATACTAAAAATATTTGCCCCATATACTCTGGCAGGCCCTCTAGGCCAAGCCTCTTGAGTGAACTTAATTCCAGCGACAGTGACCTGGGATGTGCCTGCGTGTGCCTGCTCGTTAAGAGATCCACCTCCCCCGCACCTAGGACACCCTTAATAGGGAAACAGGCTGCTTTCATCCCAGCCCGGAGAGGCCTGGAGAGGCCCATCCTTTCCATCTGGGCTCTCCTGGAGAGGGGCCAAGCCCCGTGTGGGCTCGTGTGTGCCCGCGTGTGTGCACTTGAGCTCAGCGCCTTCTCTTCTTCAGAGATCACGCCATCAGATGCATAGTTCTTCTCTCTGCTAATGCAATTTATATGTCTGAGCATGAACGGAGGATTTGTGAGCCTTCAAGGCAGTGGCTTTGGAAATTACTGCGACAGGCTGGGGCTGCTGGATAGAAAATTGAGGTTTAGGAGACTTCGGAGGAATTATTTTCAAAGGTGCTGAGGCTCCCCCTGGACCAGAGGGAGAACATAGTCTGGGCTCTGAATAGCCATGCCCCCCCCCCACTTCCTCCCCCAGGCCTGTCCTAGGGTCCCTTTTGAAATGTACCCGATAAGACTACCCAGCTTAACAATGAATCTGACGGGAGCTGTACCGTGATGGAGCAAGGGTTCATTTAGCAGAATCAGCTGGTTCGGGAGGCGAGGCGGGAATGAGAGCCATTCAGGCCTGGGTTCACCTCTAGACTTGGGCTCTCACCAGCTGGGGAAGTGTTGGGGCTTTTAAAACTCCCTGAGCCTCAGCTGCTACCTGGTGAAGTTGAAAGGAGTAATGTCTCACATTGAAAAGGACGCAGGCTTTTGTGTCCAAAAGACCTGTGTGGCCTCAGGCAAGCTACCTAACTTCTCTGAGCCTCTTTTCTGTCGTTTGTAAATATGGGAATACCCACATACCCAACAGGATTGTTTTGAGGGACCAAATGAGATCAAGTGTGGAAAGCGCTCAGGGTGGCGCCTGTCCCCCGTATTAGGGCTCAGTCATCTTGGGTTCCCTCTGCCTCTCCTGCCTCGGCCCCCACCTCGGTCCTCCTCACTCACCTCCCACTCCAAATCCCCATCAGCGGTCTTGACTGAGCGACAAGCCGGCTGACTTTCTCTGCGCATGCAGAGACCAATACTGTCTTCCACACCAGCCTAGAAATGCTCTTTCTGAATCCTATTGTCACCGTGTCAGTTTCCTGCTTAAAAAGCCTCTTGTGACTCCCCTTCACCTACAAGATAAAACCTAAATTCCTTCCCGCCTTCCACCGTCGTCCCGGGCTTACCTCCTTGTCCCTTAAGCAGATGTCACGCTGCGGCAGCAGCCCCGATGACTGCAGCTCCCAGCGTCAGGCATCTCTTGTCCATATTTCTTGTGTATCATTATCGATCCTTCTGCCTCCCAAGATGAGGCTGGTTTTCATAGTGAATTTTGAAAAGAATAATATCTTGATCTAGTTAAGGAATGATTCTAAGGAAAAACAAAACAGTAATTTTTTTCTTTATGCCTTGAAAACCACCTGAGTTTTGCCATAGATTTATTCACTGTTTTCCTATGAGCCGTGGCCATGGAACGATCAGAACATTCTATTTCTTTGTAATTTCCCTGTGCGGGGTTGCAAGCCTGGAAAATGATAGATGCCTAAAATTGATCAGGGTAATCGATGCTACGTGAAGTATTTACACATGATGGATGTATCATCTGCCAGATGTGGGTGTTGGCAACAGCTTGCTTGTTTATAAAACCCCTGAGATCCCATTTGTATCAGTGACTAATGTTTGCACACAGAGCTGCTTGCTGCGCTTCAGAAATGACTATTTATTCGACATGACCACCTTTCTCCTTTACTCTCCATTCATCACAAGCCTCGCTGCTCTTTCCTACATAACAACATCAGGGTTTTATTCAATCTTCTTTCTCCTTGACCTCTGTGATATATGGAGGTGGTTTTATTTTGCATTTCCAACTGGCTTCCAGTCTGGCCTCTCCCTCTAATTCAAAACTTCCATGTTGCTGGGACTCTCTCATGAGGCTCTGATAACCCGTCACTGCACCTCCAATACAGGGTCTACCCCCCTACTATGGCACTTAGAATCCTCACCAGTCTGCCCAGCTGCTTTCCAGACGTGTGACCTACTGAGGACTCCAGCACTGGACAGGGATATTCTTGTTATATGTGATGGAAACCCAAGCTAACTAGCTTACACCCACGGAGATATTTACTGACAGGTGCCCGCATAGGACATAGAATTGAAGAAAGGCCTGCCTGAGTAAGCTCAGCTCTGGTGATCTCAAAGGCTGGGTCTTGGGTCTCCAAAACCTTTAGCAGCTGCCATCATGCCATTTCTGCTTGTCTTGTATGATGCTTCATTCTCTGCTACGGACAGGTTTTCTCTATTTGGTGAGGCATGTGGCCATTGTTAGCTTGACTCCTCATGGGGGAGAGTGTGCTTCCTCCCCCACTGCACTAGGGAAGGACAGTGACAGGCCTGGCTTTGGTCACATGCAGCCCTAGACCAATGGCCATGACTGCAGGATGGGGAGCTATAACTGACCCAGCCGGCATCACTGGCCCAGCTCTGCGGTCAGGAGGGCAGGGCAGGCTCTTAGAAGAAGGGAGGAGGGGAGCGTGCCGGGCAGACGGAGCCGCGGCTGCCCTCCCTGCTCTGCGCATCCTGGCCACAGCGTCTGTTCCACTCAGTTAAGCACTTACTGAGCACCAACTCTGTGCCAGGCTCCCAGCCTTTCTTCAACTGAGCTTGCAATCTGGTGGGGGAAACAAATACCCAGACAGATCATTCCAATGCAGGGGGTAGAGTACGACAATGGAGACGGGCTCGGCATGCTGTCAGAGCCCAGGCGGGAGGCCTTTACTCAACCTGTTCCTGGAAGAGTGACAAGAATCCACGTCTTGGAGGGAATAGCAGGAGTGAGTTAGGTGAGGAGGCAGGGACAGGCATTTCAGGTGAGCAGCAGCACGAAGGTGTGAGGCTGCAGGTCTGTGCACAGAGAGGGCGGGGAGGGTGGGCAGGGCTTGCTGGGGCTCTGGCCCTGCTCTCCTGCCCTTCGCATAATGAAATCCCACTCAGCCCCAAGGCCAAGCTCTAAAGCTGTCCTGTCCTTTTGAATCCGTCAGTGGTGAGTCACAACTTCCTCGGGGATTCTACGGCGTCTTACAGGTGCCTCTTACTCTGGACTTTCATGTTCTGCCTTGCTTTCAGTTATTTATTTACACATCTGAGATCCTTTGCTACATCAAAAGCCCCTTGAATGCAGGAACCATGCCCTAAACGTCCTTCTCTCTCGCACAGCCCGGCTCACGCAGGGCCTTGTTCTGTGTTCAGAAAATAACTGAATTGTGATCACTCGTCTAATTGGACAGTTTTTCCCCCTTTGGGAGCAACTAGCAAAATGACATTGGTTTCATGTAAGTAGAAAGAATTAAAAAAAATTATCTATCAACATTTTCTCAACATATCTAATTAGATATATGTTTTCCCAAAACAAAAGAGCTTTATGGATTTTACTGATGATAAAGTTGATAAATATGCCTAAGGAAAATGTAAGCGATACATAAAAGCATAAAGAATAAATTTAAAATCACACAAGATACTATCTCCCGGAGGCAGCCACTGTTAACATTTCAGATAACCACCTTTCAGACATTTCTCTATAAATCCAGCTATCATTAATAGATAACTTTATAAGAAGGCAGTAAAAAATGCAACATAAGCTAGCCCTCAGAGTAATAAGTTCAAAAGAATTTAACAGTTGAGTAAAATCTGTTTTTTTTTCCTTTTAGATCACCTAAGTGGGCTTTCTGACGTTCCCTGAGGGATTAAACAGATTTCTCAGTATTTGCTGAGAAAAGTTTTACCTGTTCTCTTTCTCTGTTTTATTGAGATATAATTGGCATACCATAAAATTCAGCATTTAAAGTGAGCAATTCAGTGGTTTTTAGTATACTTACAAGGTTATGCAACTATCACCATTATCTAATTCCAGAACATTCCATCACCCCCAAAGGAAAGCCCATACTTTCAGAGCAGTCACTCCCTGTTTTGTTTTCCCCCCAGCCCCTGGCATCTGCTAGTTTAGTTTCTGTCTATACGGATTTGCCTCTTTTGGACATTTCACATAAATGGAATCACATAATACTATGCCTTCTGTGTCTGGCTTCTGTCATTTGGCATAATGTTTTCCAGGTTCACCTGTGTTGCAGCATGTGCCAGCACTTCAGTCCTTTTTATGGCCAAATAATATTGCATTGTATAGACATACTGCACTTTGTTTATCCATGTGTCAATTGATGGCCATTTGGATTGTTTCTACTTCACGGCTACTATGAATACTGTTGCTATGAACATTCGTGTAAAAGGTTTTATTTGAGCATTTGCATTGCATTTTCTTGGGTATATACCTAGGAGTGAACTATCTGGGTCATATGGTAACTCTTTATTTAACTTTTTGGCAAATTGCAAAACCGTATTCCAAAGTAGCCACACCATTTTACATTCCTACCAGCAGTGTATAAGAGTTCCACTTTCTCCACATCCTCAACACTTATTATTGTCTTTCTTTTTGATTATAACCATCCTAGTGGGTGTGAGGTAATATTTCATTGTGGTTTTGGTTTGCATTTCTCTAGTGACGAATAAGGTTGAATAGCTGTTCATGTACTTATTGGCAATTCATATATCTTCTTTGAAGAAATATCCTTTTCTTCAAATCCTTTACCCACTTTGTAACTGGGATATTTGCATTTTTATTGCAGAGTTTTAAAAGTTGCTTAAATATTCTGAACAATAGACTTGTATAAGATTTGCAAAAATATTGTCCCATTCCATGGCTTGTCTTTTTACCTTCTTGATAGTGTCCTTTGAAGCACAAACATTTTTAAGTTTGATGAAGCCCAATTTGTCTACTTTTCTTTTGTGTCAGGGCATATTTCCTGATGCCTTCTTCGGCTCGATTGTTCTAGTCCCACCCCAACCAGAGCTCTCATCTACACTCTGTCCCTTCTAAGCCTTCCGGGCAGCCTGGGCACCTGCAAACACTGGGATTTCTTGTTACCCAAGGTTCATCTGTGTTTGTTGTGATCAGTACATCTTCACTACACAAGACACTTTGGATTGACTTCAAGAACTCTCCTTGACATTGGCTTGAAACTTTCTCCAACTTTGGCTTCTGTGACAAAGACTATTTGTTCTCCCACTGCCTCTGTTGCTCCTCTCTGACTCCTTACTGGGCACATCATTTTGCTCAGGGTTTTCTGTCCTCTCACTTTTCTCTCTCTCCTCTCTGCTTTCAATGTTCCCCTGCTTTTATTTCTTCAACTATCTCCTGTCTTTGGCTCCTTAGCAATGGAATGCAAGAGTGGACTTTGGAGTGAGGCAAACCTGGGTTTCAAATCTGGCTTGGACTTTTTTGTGGAGGAGACAAAGTCTCACTATGTCACCTAGGCTAGAGTGCAGTGGTGTCAACATAGTTTACTGTAATCTCAAACTCCTGGGCTCAAGCGATCCTCTGCCTCAGCCTCCTGAATATCTGAGAGACTACAGGTGTGCGCCACTTTGCCTGGCTAATTTTTCTATTTTTAAAAAAATAGAAAATAGATTGGGTCTCGCTCTTGCTTGGGCTGGCCTTGAACTCCTTGCCTCAAGTGATCCTCCTGTCTTGGCCTCCCAAAGTGCTAGGATTACAGGCATGAGCCACTGTGCCCAGCCCTGCTTGGACATTTATAGGCTGGAGGAACTTGGAGAAATTTATAGCTCTGTTCCTCAGTTTTCTCATCTGTCCAATAAGGATAATAGCAGTGTCTTCCCAAGGAGTTCTTGTGAGAGTAAGTGAGATACCACAGATACCCTGTGCCTATGGTACAGGAAGTGCTCAAAAATATTAGCTGCTGGGGTCCTGCCATCATTTCAAACTCAACCTGCCCAAGCCACGTTCGTAATCTCACTCCGAACCAGGTCTTTCTGTCTTCTGCCACCATTAGCCTCCCCCAGTGCCCTTACTTTGGGGGTCACTTCCAACCAGGCCTTGTTCACTAGTGACAATCCCACGTAGGTCCAATATCTCCAGAGCTTTCTCATGCCCAGATTCTTGCATCTTAGAGCATCATTCACTAATTCTGCCAACTTTTCTTTCAAAATTTCCCTTTCTCCCCTTTACTTTCCACTTCACGGCCCCTGTCTTAGCTCTGCACTCACTGGGCTGTGAGTGGAAGGACAGCCCTTGGTACCACGGCAGCCTGCCCACCTCTGATCCCTGGCCTTCAGACTTGGAGCTCATGGGGTCCAGGAGTCCAGGCATCTTCCCGTGGTCCCTGTGGCTCTAGGTTTTTCCCTGGCAAGGCAGAGCCACACACCAACCTGGCAAAATGCGGGGCAGGGAGTACACTGTGGGATCGGGAGGCCGGAGCTCTTGATTCTAGACTAGTCCCTGCCTTGGGCTTGCCAGGGGACCCAGGCAAGCCCTTCATGCTCGTTGGATGTTGAGCTCCCCATGCATGCAGGGGATGAAGAATTTAACCGTCTTGAAGGCCCCTGCTGGCTCTGATATATGATGATTTATCACTCATGGTCTCTTCCAAACGCAAAGCTCATTCATGGGGCTTCTGTTCTTCCTTCCCGCTCTCCCTACCTTGACAGACTTGTCTTGTAAGGTGAGTTCCTCCTTTGCCAAGTCCTACCCAGATCTCATTTCCTGTCTCTGACTCACTTGCTTGGCTTCTTCCCTTACCCTGTAGCCCAGGCTGTGTGCGTTGACCTACACGTGTACTCTGATCGTTGGCATAGCCTCTGCTCTGTGTTCTCTTGGTCTTTGCAGAGAGGCTTGGTCTGTTTCTCCTGTGCCACCCCAGCCCTACACTGACAACAGGGGGATCTTTCTAAACACAAATCTGAGCTTGTCATTCCCCTGCTGAAAAACCTCCAATGGCTCTCCAGGGCCCCAAGATAAAGTGGTCTCCTTAGCCTCCTTTTCAAGGACCCCAAACCCCTCCGCGGTCTGGTCTCAACCCAAGTGCCCTGCTCAGCTGCTCCTGGAGGGACAGATCCTCTCTTGTTTAGTTTCTTCTGTCCCTTTCCCCTCACTTCCCTGTGCAGTGAAATTCTACTGGCCCACAGGGCCTCAGATCAACTATTACTTTCTTGGGAAGCTTTCCTTGATCTCCTCCTTCAGAGAAAAATGTTGTTGCTCCTGCATTCCACAGAATGTTCTTCATTCAGCAGGGAAGAAGAGTAAGCATTTGTTGACTAGGGGAACGATTTCTCTTTGTGTTCCTGGCTTCTGCCTCCCTCCCAAACAGAGCTACTTTGAGAGGCCTCTTCTAATCTACCCACTGTAGGTAGGTCTTCCTGAACGGCAGCTGGGTTCATCTGTGGCCAAGCCCAACGTATGTTCCACATTTAAACAAAGGAGCAGGAAGAAGCAAATATTAGTGCAAGATCCTAATCATTAAGCACACAGACACCTGCTGGCACAGGGAGCTTTGGTGAAATTCCCAGTGAGTGCTCACAAAGGCAAATGGTCTGTGGTGTGCACAGGTAGGATTCTTGCTGGTTGAGCTGGGAAACCAGAGCATCTGGATCCTTCCAATCCTAGAGAGCTGGAGCAGGTGCACAGGATCAATGTGTCCCAACCCCCTCATTTTATAGATGCAGAAGCTGAAGGTCCAAGAAGACTTTCCGTGATCACTCAGCAAATCAGGGCAGGAGAGGGCAAGAAACCCAGAGCTCTCACTCTCAGGCCTGTGCTCTTCCATCTGCTCAATTGTTGTCATTCCTGGATGTTTTATTTCATGAGTAGGGGTTTTCCCAGGGCTGAATTAATACGACCTTGAAATTGGCACTTATCCTTGAAATTCCAAGAGCAAAATCACTGATGGAAAGAAAGGGAGGGGGAAGGGGAGCGAGAGGAGGAGGAAGAGAGGGAGGGGAAAAAGAAAAGAAGATGGAGACAGAGAGAAACAAAGACAGAATGAGACAGAGACAGAAGAACAGAAAGAATTACGGATGAAAAGTGATTAAAGCCCAACAGGCAAAGAGACCAAGAGAAAATCAGACAGAGACAAACAGTGTGCGCGAGAGACAGGAAACAGAGATGGAGGAAGACTACATTAACAGCCTTGTCACAACTGCCTGCCTCCTTCCTCCACCAGGCCACTGGGAAACCCTTCAGAGGTGAGTGCAGCTGCTCCCTCTTCGGGTTTTCTGAGGCCCTTAGAATGACATGCCCCAGAGCCCATTGCCCCAAGACTTCCTTACTGGGGCCTGGGGCTTCAGCTTTGCAGGCAGTGTGGGGGCTGCAGCAGCTCTGTGAGTATGAAGTGAGACTTCGGGAAAAGTGGTGGGGTCAATCAGATTTCCTGGGGCAGCCAAGCAGCCAACCGATCATTCATGGTGCACGTGTCAGGGGTGGTGATGGTGGAGGTGGAGGTGGGTGTGTTGGTGGTGGCGATGGTAGTGGTAGGAGTGTTGTGTTGGTGTTGATGGTGGGGTACTGTCCTTGGTAGCGGGTGGTACTGGATGGGGGTTGGTGATACTGATGTGGGTGAAGTAGGTGGTGGTATTGATGATGATGGGCGGTGGTGGTAGGCGGGTGTTTTTGCTGTTGGGTGGTATTGATGGGTAGTGGCAATTGTGGTGTTGTTGGGAGTAACAGTGGTCATGCTGATGTGGACAGTAGTGGTGGTGATCAAAGTGGAAATAGCCAGAGTGGTGATCGTTGTTTTGGAGGGGTAAGTGGTTGTGGTGTATTGTTGATGGAGGTCATATTAGTGTTCTGTTGCTGCTGCAACAAGGTGTTGCAAATCTATCTGACAGTTTTGTAGGCAAGAAATCTGAAAGAGGGCCCACTGGGCTAAAACCAAGGTGTCAGCAGGCTTCGTTCCCCTCCAGAGACTCTAAGGAAGAATCTGTTTCTTTTCCTCTTCCAGCTTTTAGAGGCCACGCACCTTCCTGGGCTCCTGGCCTCCTCCTTCCATTCTCAAAGCCAGCGATGCCGCATCCCTTGGACCCTTCTCCCACTGTCACTGTCGCTCTCCGACTGCAGCCTGGAAAGGCTTTCTGCTTTTACAGACTCCTGGGGTTAGATTGGACCCACCCATATAACCCAAAATAATCTCCCTATCTCAAGGTCTGTATCCTTAATCGCATCTATAAAGTCCGTTTTGCCAAGTAAGGTAACGTGTCTGCAGGTTCCAGGGATGAGGGTGTGGACATCTTTGGGGGCCCACCGTAGGGGTAACGGTGGTGGTGACTGGGTGGTTGTGCTGTAGGTGGTGGCGAGTGTACTGGTTGTGGGGCTGGGGGCAGAGGTGGTGGCACTGATGTCGGTGGGTGCTGACGGGTGGTGACAGTTGTAGTGCAGTTGAAGGGGGAAGGAGGGTGGTGGTGATGGGCGTACTGGAGGCAGGGAGTTGGGCAGTGGAGACAAATCACCTAGTTTGGTCCTCAAAGCACTCACAGTCTGGTCAGGAAGTGGGAATAACCCGGACATAGCACCCCTGTGTGCAGACACATGGTGCTCAGGACATGGAAGAGGGAAAATGAGAAGCTCTGGGGAAATAAAAAAAAAAAAAAGAAAAGAAAAGCTCTGAGGGTGTGGAAGAGGTAGCCGTCCTTGCTGGCAGGTGCTTAGGAAGCTCTTTCTGGAACCTGAAGGATAGGTAGCCACACACACACACACACACACACACACACACACACACACACACACACACTAAACAAAAAGAGAAATCTCCATAAAATTAATAGCTTTGTCGCTTGATATTTTTAATACTTGCCAAACAGAGTCAAGCAACACAGAAAAGCATGAAGAAGAAAAATTTTAAATGAACCAACATAAAGTTGGGGGACGGAGGTCATTTCTGCACTTGGAAGCAGAGATTGGGGTTCCCAGGGTGGAGGCTGTTCCCTGTGCTGTGAAGAAGGACAGTGGCATGCACGTGGTTGGTGAAAGTGACACCCTGCTCCCAGAGGTGTTCCCAGAGCACAGGTGAAGTGGGGTGGGCAGAGCGCCACCCCCCACCCGCCCTGTGTCTGGTGACCTGCCTGGGTGAGCAGATAGGCTTTGAGGCTCATTGTGTTCTGTTTGTCACTCCGGGAGAGCATCCAAGTGTATCGGTGCACACTGCTGTGGAATCTCAATGAGCAAGAGGGACCTGGACAGGGACAAGATCATGTTCTTTCTTTCTTCTCCCTCTGGTGCCACCCCACCCTGCCTCTGCCTCCGAGCTGGGCCTTCCTAGAATCCTGGCATTGCTGCCTGTTTGTGGATCCGTGTGAGACTAATGGGCGTCCTTGACAAATGACCTTGTGAGGGAAAGACTTCTTTGGGTCCCACTGACACCAAAGGATACCTGGAAGTTTTCTATGCAGTTTGGGGGCCAAGAAAATTTAAGGGCCCCTTAAGGTGGTTGAGCCTAGGTCTTTTTAGTCTTTCTTTCCTTGTTTATCCTTAAAGCTGTGACATCCTTCAAGCAACATTTTCAGTGATAGTCCGGTATGGACACCCATAAAAAGGAGACGGCTCTGAGCGAAGTAAAGGAAGAAGCACCTGGCACCTGGCACCTGGCTGGTCAACTCACCACTGGGCCTTGGACCAGGCATAAAATAGGATGGCAATGCTTGTCGTTCAGGGCTGTTAGGAGGACCAAAGGGGATGATACACGCAAAACTCTTGGGACTGCACAATGCTGGGAGGCAGTGAGGGCTTCCTAGCGGCTTGGGGTTCACCCTGGGCTCTGTTTGAGCGGAAGGGCCGGGGTGGAGCCTGGAAGATGGCCCTGGGAGGTGCCCAGGCAGGCAGCTTGTCATTCTGACAACTGGCAGGCAGCATTCAATTTGACTTCCTCTCTACCCCCATCCCATGGCTGTCCTAGGTGGCCTCAGTGTCCCCTGGATTTATGTTCCACTTCAGTCCTGCAGTCCCAGGATTGCCTTTTGGCCCGGTTGTAGCAGCTAACATGGATGGAGTGCTGTCCCGTGCCGGGCACTGTTCTAAGTTCCCCACACGTGTCATCTCGCTTGATGCTCCCCACAGCTGTGGGGTGAGCAGTGTCATTCCACCCACCCCACACAGGGGAAGCTGCATCCGGAGTGGGTCTGTGATTTGCCCAAGGTCGTGCAGGTCTGGAGTAGCAGAGCTGGGATTTGGCGCAGGCACCATTGTGGCAGAACCACACCTCCTGGAGCTTCCCCATCCCCGAAACTTCAGCTGCCACAGCCCACTCCCTGGCCACAGTGTCCCTCTGCACTAGACGTAGAGACTTCTAGTCCTTCTTGTACCTTTCCCCCATTTTCGCCCAGTCCCTCAGCCCTCCTATCATTACCAGCCCCAATCCTTAGACTCGTGCTTCTAACCTCAGCAGCTCCCTGAAGCCCCAGAGCTGCTACCGCGTCTTGGAAACCCTCTGTTCACCTATCTGGAATGAGAAGCAAAACTGCTCATTTGAAAGCTGGCTGCTTTGGAACCTTCTGGAAGGTCTGCAAAAGTCGTCTTCTGTAGAAAATAGCTCCTTCTGTTTAGAGAAGCTCCTTTGAGAGCCTTTAGGGGAGGCACATGGTGTGGGCTGGGGCCAGGATAGCTCTGGATAGGATGGCAGGAGAGAAGAAGGTAGTCAGGGGAGGCTACTCCCAGGCACCACACCTCTGGGGGCCTCATCCACACCCTGTGTGAACACAGCCTCTGTGCTCAGCGTGTTGTGAAGGGTGTCCCTCCCTCCCATCCCCTGGCCGCCAATGAGAACCTCATCAGGGCTGATCACAGGGATGTTTCACAGTGCTCCCCCTGGGGTCTGAGAGGGAGTAGTTATGCTCCTCCCTTAGAGACTTCATGTGCCTGGGAAATGCACGCCAGTGTCCTTACTTTGGAATACAAGGCCCTATGCAATCCGTCCCTTGCCTGTCCCACACATCTTCGCCTACCAAGATCACACTGATTCCTAGCTCTCCTCAAACACCAGGCTTAATACCCTGCCTTAATACACAATCCAGCATTAATACCCTGCCTGCTCCTGCACCTCTCCTGCTAGGACACGCACCCCCTGGACACCCAAAGGGCCTGCTCCTTCATTTCATTCAGTCTCTGCTCAAAGGTCACCTCCCCAGAAAGGCCACCCTGACCTATCTGGCTGAAATTGCACACAGTCACTCGCTGTCTCCTCACTGTGCTTAAATTTTCTTCATAGCACTGATCATTACCTGATGTCAAAGTATAATTTCCAAAGAGTCAAAAACATGACTTTCATATAAGCATCTAGGGGGATGTGTCAATGATTTATTTAACTCATTAGTGAGGGAATCAGCAAGATGACAGAGCTCGTTCAAAAGAGGTTATGAGAACTTGCTATATGTAATCAATGGAAAGAGAGTGCTGGAATAAGATTGCAAAGTTAGATACTAAATTGGTTAATGTCCTATAGGACAATAAAACTGTAACCTTTGGGGTTATCTTTTCTTCCAGATAGAAACCATTTGCATCTCTGATGGACAAAAGTCATATGCAGCTTATTAATCTTCTTTAAGGTAACATTTAACTTCTTAGAGTATGGGCCCTAATCAATAGTAAATAGTAAGTCAAACAAAAGTTACCATCCTAGAACAGTGCTATCCAAAAGGACTTTCTCTGATGAGGGAACCTTTCTATATCTGTGCCATCCAATATGATATCCCCTAGCTCCCAGTGGCTGTTCAGCTTTTGATGTGTTGGTGTGACTGTGAAACAGAGTTTTAATTATTTAACATTATTTTAATTATTTAAATTAAAATTTAATAAACAAATTAAAAAATAAAAATAGACAAATGGGACTTAATTGAACTAAAAAGCTTCTGTATAGCAAAAGAAATAATCATCAGAGTGAAGAGACAATATTGAATGGGAGAAAATATTCACAAACTATTTACCCAATAGGGGATTAATATCCAGAATGTACAAGGAACTCAAACAACTCAACAAAACCCCCCAAATAATCCCATAAAAAAGTGAGCAAAGGAAAATAATATATCAAAAAATGCCTGCATGCATATATTAATCATAGCACTATTCACAATAGCAAAGATGTGGAACAACCTAAGTGTCCATCAGAGGAGAAATGGATAAAGAAAATGTGGTACACATACATAATGGAATACCATTCAGAGTGAAATCATGTCTTTTGCAGCAACATGAATGGAACTGGAGCTCGTTATCCTAAGTGAAAAAAGCCAGGCACAGAAAGACAAATATCACACGGTCTCACTCATAAATGGGTGCTAAAAATGTGTTCACGTGAATGTAGAGCATGGAATGATAGAAAATGGAGACTCGGAAGGGTGAAGGGGTTGGGGAGAGGATGATGAGAAATTGGTTAATGGGCACAATGTACATTATTTGGGTAATGGATACCCTAAAAGCCCTAACTTGACCACTGTGCAACCTATGCATGTAACAAATGGATATGCACCCCACAAATTCCTACAAATAAAAAGGGAATAAAATAAATTTAATTCTGTATCAATAGCTATTATATTAATTTACATATTAATATAACATGTAATTTACTATAGTAATATAAATAATCTAATATTATATACATATAATTATATGAAATACATAATTGATTATATTAAATATATTTAATTCATTTAATTTATATAAAATTAATAAATTAAATTTAAATGGCCAGTCTGGCTAGTGACTATACCATATTGGATAGCCCAGCCTTAGAATGTTACATGACAATTAGGCAGCTTGTTAGACAATGCTGTCATGGAAAGGGCCTCATATTCATGTTTTGAATAATTTTTCTTAACTCTGACACGGTATTACATGTTTGTTTGTTTATTATCTTTTGTCCCTAATAGAAAGTAAGCTTCATGATCACAGGGACCTGGCTTTGTCAGCTGCAATATCTCAGTGCTTACAAGGGGTGCCTGGAGCACAGCAGGTGCACAATCAATAATTGTTGAATGAATAAATAAGCATAAAGTGGCTGAGTCTCATCAGAAGACACAGCAATAAGAGACTCCCCGTGGTAAGTTTGGTGGATGAGCTGTAAGCAAGAGAGATGCCTGATGTTTCATTTTAAATGCTGTTCTGATTCTGTAAAGTGATCCCCTGCTGTTAACCTCCGACCTTCAGTGCTGTGTGTGGCTGTGGTTAATGGTTCTTAGGGAAATGAAGGTCCACGGGGGCAGGTGGGGTGCAGAGTTGTGGGGCGGGCGGAGGCCTAGGGATGACCATGCGGTGCTGGGGGTGAGGAGGATTGAGCTGGGTGGACTTACAGAGCCGGGTGAAAGAGGCTCCCGGGGGAATGGGAGTGCTTCCTGCAGGTCTGCAAACTACCAGGGAGAAACTGAGGCACCCAGTGGTTAGGGAAAAACAACCCCCAGGTATTTACTTTGGATAGTGCATTAGACAGGGTGACTAACTGCATGACCAACAGTCCTAAAATCTCAGCAGTTTGCAGGAAGTTCGCAGGACAGAGTGTTGGCCTTAGAGGACGTGGTCTAGTGGGGACGGAGCCAAGTCTTCCTCTATCTGTGCACAGTGAAGGTGCACATGAAATAATCCACAAGTCACTTCTGCCTTTCCCCGGGCCACGTTGGGGCCCATGTTTAAATGTGGGAGTGCTTACCCAGGGAATTCACAGGGGATCGGCCAGGTGGCTCCGAGGCCCCCGGGTGCAGCGAAGTGGGGGTTCTCCTTCCCCTTGTTGGTGGCCCCGTCCTGGCCCCACCTACTCCCCCTTCCTGGGCCTGGCCTGAAGCAGCGCACAGCATGGGGGCATTGCAGCCCAAAGCCCTCTCACCCTGCTTTTCCAGGCCACTTGAAGGATGTGGCCTATCCCCTGAGGAGGGCAATGGTGGCAGGCCTGGCACTGGGAGGTGGCATAGCTCTCACCTGTGAGGGTGTCTGACTGCCCATGGCAGCTGAAGATTGTAATTTGTGTGAACAGGACTGTCTTTCCCCTCTCAGGAAACCACCAAATGCTCGGGTAAATGAGACTATGAGATTATTGCGCTGCCCCAGCCCTCGGAGAAAGAGGCTCTAAAATCATTCCCAGGACAGTGGCTCCCAGAAGGCAGAATGTCGGAGATGGAGGGTCCTCAGTGGTAGGATGGCCCCAGCCCCTACTGTGCAGAGGACAGACCTGGGCCCAGGCCCTGGGGGTACAGGAAGGACAGTGGCAGAGCTGAGCCCTGAACCATGGTCTCCTGCCTCCCAGCCATGGGTCCCCCAACTCCTGAAGCCTGCTTGTTCTTTGGGCTTGTCCCCTGAGTCCTTGCTGCCCTTCCCCTACCCTCAAGGGGGCCAAGATGGGAGGGAGGAGAGGGTTGGTGGGATGGATGCCAAGAGAGAGGTGCCATCTTAGGCTGCAGGGACCTCCATTCTGGGGGCTGGAGCCGGAGACCTTAGCCGTGAGGTCCTTGTCCCTGGGGATGGCCCCCATGTCTGAAATGAAAGACCTGGGCAGGGGGCAAGCACTGGTCTCTGGCTGTGCGCGGGACTGGAGTGGGGTCCCAGGCTCCCACTGCCTCTCCCTGGGGTGTGCTGCACTCTCTCCCCCTCCCCGTCCCCTCTCCCTTTCCACGGAACAGGGAAGTCCTCGATCAGAGCTGGCAGGGCCCTCAGAGCCTCCAGCCCCATCACTTTGCAGCTGGAGAGAGAGGCCCAGAGAGGAGACGGGGCTTGTGCATGGCTGGGCCAGTCAGGGCAGAGCTGGGACTAAGCCTGAGGCTTCTGCCACCCGGGGGCTCTCTGGCACTGCTGGCTGTCTCCTGCCCGTGTGCTTATCTTGTCTCATCTCGCCTCCGCTCATTAAGGATGAGGGCTAGAGAGAGAGCCCTGAGATGGGATCTTCACATCGACTTGGAACATCTCGGCTGCACAGCGTGTCATCTGAGAAATGACACCTTCCCTGCTCCCGCCCCTTACACGAGCCCAGGAGCGGACACCTTCCCAGGTCTCCATCCCAGTCACCTCTCCTTGCTGGCCCAGCTGTCTGTGGGGAGACCTGAGTCATAGTGAGCACACTCCTGTCTGTGTGGGGAGGAAGCGCTGCTGGGCTTGGGCTGCTGGAACCAAGGACGGACAGGCAGCTGCCTGTCAGGACAGGTCCTTTGGGATTTCATGGGGTTCTCTAGAATAGAAGGCAGGGGGCAGGGGCAAGCACCTGAGATTGGAGCCAGGGAGGAAGGAGCAGAGGTAATAAATGAGTGCTCTTGTTGCCCCAGGTGGATGAGAGGGCATGTTTGGGCCTCTTCCTACAGGGAGTCTACCAAGCTTGACCCTATAATTCTACAGCAGAGGCAAAACTCAGAGCACACTTGGTTTACTCATTTGTTTATGGTTAGCATGCTTTTTGTTGTCACAGAAACCCAACTTGAACAAGCTTAGGCCAAGGAGTGAGGGGAGTTATTGGAAAGACACTGGGCTTCCCCATGTCACTAAATCATGGAAAGGCCTTTCCCATGTCAACAAATAATCATGTCCCTGTGTCCAAATGCAGCCAAGACCCTGCTTCCATCTTCCATCTCTGCTTATCCTTGTGGCAACTTCAGCTCTAACGGTTTCTTCCACCTTAAGGGACAGAACGCCAGCCATTCTCCAGTGTCCCACAGCTCAGAGCTTTGCACGGAGACACAGATGGTTCCTTTTTTCTTGGGTCTGTTTGGGGAAATCCCTGGAAGGGCTTGAGCTGGCTTGGGTTGGGTCAGCTGCCCTCCCATAGCCTGAACCATGGGGTGTTGGGAAGTGTCTCCAGAGAACAGAAACTCCCAGTGAGCCAGGGACTTCCTTCCAGGGGCCTGCTCTCGGTGGTTTTTTCTGAGTGCTTGTTCACATCCCCTGCATGCCATGCCCAGTCAGGGCTGGGCTGTGAGCAGCCTCCAAGGAGAAGACACAAGGCAGGAAGTTCTTCTGCCCTCAAAGGGAGACAGATATGGCACCCTGGGATGAAAGTGGGTTCAGAATCAGGTGGAGAGAGCAGGATGTGCAAAAGCTTGGATGAAACTGTGAACTTCTAGTGAGTTGGGCAGGCTCAGAGATTTGGAGTTGACCTGGAGGCAACGGGGATGCACAGAAGGCAGGGAGGTGATGGGGTCAGACTCGTCCACTTCCGCCCCATAGAGCCCTGCGCTGCGTCTGGCATAGGGTTGCTAAGCGGCCTGTTGCAGGAACTCCGTTTCAGTGATGCGTGCAGAGGGGGGCTGAGACTGGAGGCAGGGGAGTGTGTGGAGATGAAGCCACAGGCTTATCCTTGGGCAGCCTCAGCACGCCAATGCACAATTATGTGAGAGCTATTGTTAGCATTGTTGAGCTCCTTTGTTTTGTGCTGTTGTGGAGCCAGGAGACAGCCACTACTCCAAGGAAGGGGCAAAAGGATTGCTGAATTCATCCTCTCAAGAAATTGCTACTGGCTTAGTTATAACATTATTATAATTGAGCACTTTGCTTTCCTCCTTTGCCCTGGTCTTCAAATGTTCCCAGTCCTCCAGGGCAGGCTGTTCCCACCATCAGCCCCACCGAAACATGCAGACTAGGTTCTGCCTTTGATGCTCTGGCCGGCCACGGAGGTGAGGGGGAAGCTCTGGCTGGCAGGAGAGTACTGGAGGCCCTGGGGGAGCAGGGCAAGAAGTGCCAGCCTTGGCCTCCCTCACAGGGGCCCTGGGTGTTGGGCTTCTCTCCCTGCGGTAAGATAAACATAGGGCATCTTCCTGGAGCATCAGTTGTCATCAAAGATTTTGGAAGAAAAAAAAATCATGTGTCATTTTTATATTAAAATCAGATGGATATATTATGGAGTAGAATCCAAGGGTTGCATACATTTAAAAAATTATAGTAAAATATACATAACATCAAACTTACCATCTTAACCATTTTTAAGTATACAGTCGAGTAGTTCTGAGTATATTCATGTTGTTGTGCAAATGTCACTACCATCCACCTCCAGAACTCTTTGTATCTTGCAAAACTGACTCTCTGTGCCCGCTGAACAATGGGTCGTTTCCCCTAACCCAGCCCTTGGCAACCACCATTCTATAGTCTGTCTCTGTGAGTTTTACTACTTTGGGTGCCTCATATAAGTGGAATCATACAATACTTGTCTTTTCTGGGCTGGCTTATTTCATTTAGCATAATGTCCTCAAGATTCATCCACACTGTAGCATGGGTCAGGATTTCCTGCCTTTTTAAGTCAGAATAATTTTCCATTGTATGTACAAACCACATTTTGCTAATGCATTCATCCTTCAATGAACACCTGAGTTCTTTCTCCTTTTGGCTCTTGTGAATAGTGCTGCTAGGAACATGGGTGTACAAATACCTCTTTGAGACCCAGCTTTCAATTCTTTGGAGGATATATATACCCAGAGGTTGAATTGCTGGATCATGTAGTAATTCTATGTTTAATTTTTTGAGGAACTGCTGGACTGTTTTCCCTAGTGGCTATACCATTTTACATTCCCCTCAATAGTGCACAAGGGTTCCAATTTCTCCACATCCCTACCAACACTTCTCATTTTCTGTTTTTATGTTTTGTTTTGTTTGTTTGTTTCATTCTAATGGGCGTGAGGTTTTGGGTATACATCTTTTTTTTGAGACAAAGTCTCACTCTGTCGCCTAGGCTGGGGTACTGTGGCATCATCATAGCTCACTGTAATCTCTAACTTCTGGGCTCAAGTGATCCTCCTGCCTCAACTTCCTGAGACCCTGGGACTACAGGCTCGTGCCACCATGCCTGGCTAATTTTTTAATTTTCTGTAGAGACGGGGTCTCACTGTGTTGTTCTCAAGCTCGTACCTCAAATGATCTTCCCACTTCGGCCTCTCAAAAATGCTAAGATTACAGGCATGAGCCACTGCACCCAGCCTGGGTATACGTCTTTAAAAAATTTATTTTTGAGTATACACTGTTAAAAGAAAAAGAAACATCTCAGCTCTGATGGCTGGTTTGAACCTCATCCTCAGAGCGTCAGGGCTTTGAGAGAAGAAGGGGAGAGCATCCAAGCCTGGCGCAGCACACAGCAGGTCTGCAGGAGTCTCTCTTCCTCCTCCTCCTCCTCCTTGTCCTCTGCTTCCTTCTATCTTGCTCTCACAGTCTCCAGGGCAGGATAGGCCACAGATGGTGACATGCAGCAGAATGAAATCCCTTTTACCAAGAGTCAGAGCCTTAAGCTCAGAGGAGGAGGCATCCCTCCCACCAGGGGCATCCAGAAAGCAGCTTCATGGAGGGGGTGATTTCAAGCTGGGCAGTGAAGGTATCCAGGACTTTGCAGGTGGAAGGAAATGGCCTTAGAAGAGAAGAAGGCTATCCCTGAGCAAAGGCCAGGAGGTGGGGAGGTTTGCTTGAATGAGCTATTTCTAGAGGGGAGGATTATTTTCCCCTGTTAGCCACTCAGCAGGTGCGAGGGATTCCAGAGGGCTCAGCGCTTACCCCCGCCCTCCCTACTCCCGCCAGCCAAGTTGAGCCTTCCTCTAGGCCAGGGAAGCCAGTGTCTTCTGGCTCCTTCTCCAGCCCTACAGATCACTCCCTTTTCCTTGAAATACTTCTCATGCTTCCTTGACACCTGCCTCTTTTGATTTTTCTCCTCTTCTCAGGCTGCTCCCCCTTGTCTTCTCCCATTCTTCTTCCAGCTCCTGAAGTGTGTCCAAGGGAGAGGCCTTGGCAGCTTTCTGCATGTGCTGTCCTTGTGCAAATCTGCTACCAGGATCCCAGGGAAGGAGCTGTCAGCAGCTGAAGGGCTGACAAGCCCTGCAAATGCAGCCTCAATTACTGGCGCCCCTAGAGAAGTCCCACTCTGCCATCTCACGTCCCTTGCCCTAGATAAAGTGGCAACTGCTCCTTTCTGGTTGAGCTGAATTGATTCAAGCTCCCAAAGGCACCCTGGCATCCGGTTAAGGGGACAGTACTTGATGGCATCAGGCAAAGGGGTCAGGGGTTCTTCTTGTACCTGGTCTTGTGGTGGAGACAGAGGTGAGTGTGCCTGGCCCCTGCACGAAAAGAGCAGAGCCAGATTTGGGAAGAGGCAGGTATAGTCACTGTGGAAGGCAGCGTGGGGGATGCACCCCGTTGCTATGGGAGCTCAGAGGAGGAAGACATCAATCCAGCTCCAAGGCGAGGCTTCAAGTAGACATGACAACCTAGTTGGACAGACGAGCTCTGTGAAGCCACACACAGAAACAACCCAAAGGCAATACATTCTCAGTGGCATCAGAGATACAAGCAAGTGCTTTAGGTATTGGAAGAAGAAGGCATTTTCTCCTGCTTGGGAATGCAGGTGGCACCAAGACTTCCTGGATAGAACAGTTTGATCCATGCCTTGGCAGGATGGAAGCAGAGATGAGGTGAAAAGAGAATGGCTAGAGAAGAGAGTGAGTGGAGTCCCAGGGGCAGGAATGTGTGCAGTATATCCAGGGAATGGCATATGGAGCTTTTGGGTGATGGGGAGCCACAGAAAATTCTTGAGTGATGGGGATTGGAGATGTGCAGTGATAGGCAAGTCTTTTCTAATGGCAGTGTTGGACTGCCATTAGCTAAAAGTATTAGGTTTGGACAAAGTGAAATCCGATCTGCGTGGACTCATCAGCAATGATTTCTGGGCTGGAGAAGGGGGAGGAAGTCTAACCTTTCGGAAAGCCGTTGCTTGAGGCATTGATGCACAGCTCCTGCTTAGCGGATGCTCTATCTTTCTCAAGATGCCATTTTAACCCAGTTTCCTGGGGCTCGTACAACTGAACACAGTATTTGATGTTTTAAAAATTCAATCGGAAAATCTCAAACAAAGTAAAAGAAGCTATTATTTCAAGCTTCCCGTTGGCTCCGTTTTAGCCTGTGTGTGTGCGGGTGGGGAGGCTGCCAAAGACAGAGATGGAGGAGCAGGCCGTCTGGGCGAGGGGAAGACACAGGGTTCAGTTCTGGGCGTGCCGAGGCTGAGGTTCATGGTGGCTTACAAAGGGGAGATATCAAGAGGACTGTTGTGTTTATACATTTGAAGTGTCAGATGGAGGAGTATATTGTCCAGTGTTCTTCTAGCTGTAAGGGACATAATCCCAACTGTAACTGGCTCTAGTCAAAAAGACAATTTATCGGCTCATGTGAGGGGAAAGTCCAAGGGTTGGTTGGTCCTGACATTAGGCATGGCTGGATCTGGGGGTTCCAGGATGTTCAGCGATGTCAGAGAGAGTCTGTTTGCCTGTCTCTCTATATCTCAGTTCTCCTGGTCTCTGGCTTCATTCTGCATATAGGCTCTCTCCATCCACCAGACAGGGGAAAGAGGCTAATTTCTGCCAGCAGTAAGATCTAATTGGCTTGGAATGGGAATTAATAAGACCCTAGCCCTGAGGCCAGGGAGGGTGGCCATTGTGACTGGCAGTTTCCCTGTGACCCTGTGTAATAGGGAAAGAGCAGCTCCCCAGAGAAGTGGGGTGTCATTCCTGGGAATGCATGCTGGGTCAAGAAACCGTACAGTGTCCACAGGCCACGTCAGGGTGTCTTCCCTGCACACATGTGGATTCTGCAACTTGAGGAGTAGATGAGATCACCTAGGGAAATAGTATAGAGAGATGAGAGAAGAGGGCTAGGACCCAAGTTCAGGGCAGGGCTACAGGCATAGAACCGGCCAGAAAGTCTTCCAGGAGCTGGGAGAGTCAGGGAGACGATGAGGGTGTGATGTGCTGCAGAGAGCTCCGGTGATATGGCAATGGAACAGAGCCCGTGGTTTAGCAATTAAGTCGTTGGAGAGCTTGACAAAAGCCAGGGAGGGGTGGATGGAAGCCAGCTTGGAGGGGCTATGAAAGGAAAGAGAGAGCGAGAGAGCAGAGAGCAGAGCGTAGGAGCCAGAAAGGTTGCTGAGCTTTTGTTTTTGCTTTTGCCTTAATGAGGAGACACCTGATGAGTTAATGCTTAAGGGAGAGGTTGGCGTTTGGGGAGTGGGAGGAGATTCTGGAGCAGATGGCAGGGCTGGAGTTAAGGACAGAGGCAGCAGGATTACCTTTGGCTCCAGGAGGCCCTGCTGCACACAGCTCCATGGCATGCAGGGTGCACAGTCCGCCTTGGCTTTTTGTTTTGGTCATTTATAGCATATTTGCTTCCCATTTGCAATGTAGTATTCATACTTTTAAAATTAGTTTTTAAATCACAAAAGTAACACACACATATGGTAATATAAAATGCAAACAATTCAGAAAGGAATAAAAGATGAAAAGTGAAAGTCTTCTCCATCTTCCCCCAGCCTGCCTTCCTGGAGGGAACGGTTTTCATCGTTTTCTTGGGAATTCTTCCCAAAATTTTTAATGCATATACAAGCGTATATGTGCCTATATTTTAAAATAGACAAGTGGGATCCTACTGTGCATACTGCTCTGTACCTTGCTGTTTCCACTCAATGCTGTATCCTGGAGATGCTTCCTGATTAGCATATAGAGAGAGCTCATACCCTTCCAAGAGCAGGATGCTGTTCTTTTTTTTTTTTTTTTTTTTGAGACAGAGTTTCACTTTGTCACCCAGGCTAGAGTGAGTGCCATGGCGTCAGCCTTGCTCACAGCAACCTCAAACTCCTGGCCTCAAGCAATCCTTCTGCCTCAGCCTCCCAAGTAGCTGGGACTACAGGCATGCGCCACCATGCCTGGCTTAGGATGCTGTTCTATTGTGGGGATGGAGCAGGGCTTCTTCAACCCATTCTCTACTACCTGGATTTTCTGTTGTTTCCAATCTATTGCCATTAAAAGTAATACTTCTATGTACCTTTTAATACATTTATTTTTGTGCATCAGTAGGACTATTTTCGTACATTAAATTCTTAGGAATTATTGGAGTTAAAGAGTATATATATTTCAAAGTGTGATGGATAATGCCAAATTGCTCTTCAAAGAAGTCACATAAATGTTAATATTGCGGAACTTGGGTAGGAGATACATAGTTGTTTATTATATTGCCCATTTTTTTGTATGTTGGGATAGTTCACCCACATGAATAAGAAGTCACAATATTTGCACTCCTATAAGTAGTAAATAAGCATGTCCCCGTTTTGGCAACAGGACATTAACAAAATTTTTAATTTTTATTCACCTGAAAGGTGGAAAATGGTATATCCTTATTGCTTTAATTGCATTTAATTATGAGGGTAGCTGATCCTTTTTTCAGTAAATTGCTTTTTACATTTCTAAAAAGTCGTACTTCTTTAATGCCTACAGAATATTTCACTTTATACATGTGCCTTAATTTACTTAACTATCTTCTTGTGGGTTATTCCCATGGTTTCTGAACAACTGTGAAAGTCTTTGTATGTGAAGCTTTTTTTCTATTCTCCTTTTAGATTTTTTTTTTTAATGGACCATTCCAGAAGATGAATTGCTGGGTCAACAGTGTGGACATTTTTATGACTCAATACATGTTGTCAAATTGCTTTCTCAAGGGACAGTATAATATACAGTACCCCCAATTTTATTATTCTCTTATCAGCTTCAGGTATTGTTAATAAAAATTAATTTTTTTGCCAATTTTATAGGTAAAGATGCGGCCTTAGTTTCATTTATATTTTTTAAAAATTATTAATGATATTGAATATTTTAATGTTTGTTTATTAACTGTGTTTTTGTCCCTCTCAATGGCCTGTTAATTTTTTTGCTTGTTTAACTGATAGCACATTCTTACACAAAAGAAACAGGATGATATCTTATCGGGGAAACTTCTATTTCCTAAGGCCCTGTGACCTGCTGGGAAATTATTGACAGATATCAGATTATCAAAGTCAATCTCTTGCATGAGAACACGGGGGAGGGAGAGAGTGACTGAAAAGACTTAGGTGTTATGGAGTGAAGACAGATGGGAGGGCTGAATGAATAAGACTCTAGGTAATGATGGTAGGTAACAGAGATGAGAGAGGTGGGAGGGAGCGGGAGAGAATTTACGAGTCGGGATGAAAATTCATGGGCAGCATAGGAAACATGCTGTGCTCAAGAGTCCTCCATCTCTGAGCTTCCAAATGGAACTCTGGTGGCCAGTGTGACCAGGGCTGTATTTCAGAATACTGATCTGAGTGTTGTCATTTCTGCAAGGTGAGGCCTTCTTCAGAGGCCAGTGCTGCAGAGCTGGAAAAAGGTTGGGGTGAGGGAGGATTTTTTGTCTAGCCCTACGTAACCAGTTATTGAGCACTGTCTCCTTCTTTATCCAGATAGTCATTTAGTGTCATTGTTGTTAAGCAATTTCTGTTAATTGATTTGATAGCTAGATTTATAGGTGTTTTAATTTGTATTTATTTTAATTTTCATATATAGATTTCTTTGATTACTTTATATATTGGCATATGTATGTATACATGTATAAGTATATATCATACTATTTTATTATTACTTTTGATGCCTGAGGATGTGTGTGTGTATTCACCTATTCTGGAGGGAATTGACTATTCATATTCACTTTTCTCTTTTGATTGCTGTTTTTTTATTGATTTCTAAAGACTCTTTATATATTAAAGTTATGACTTATATTTTTCACAAACATTATTTCTGATTTGTCATTTACCTTTATTTTTATTTTTCCACTTTTTGTTATTGAAATGCATAGAGCTTAAGAGTAAGTTTGATGAGTTTTCAAAAGTGCATATACCTATGTAACCCACATTTCTATCAAAATTTAAAATATTTCTATTACCTTAGAAAGGTTCCCTGTGTCCCTTGCTCTGCCAGAGGCAACCACTGCTCTGATTTCTCCCACCATAGATCAGTCTTGCTGGTTCTAGCATTTCATGCAAGTGGAATTATAAAGTATATGTTGTGGCAGTGTGTACAGCTAGCGTTACAGCCCTTGTTACAGCTCTTATTCATTTGACAGGGGAAAGAGCCGAGTGGCACACGAATAGTCGGAGAACAGCCTTTATTCTTCTATAGCAGGCTCAACACACCTAGTGTTACAGTTCTCTTTGTGTCTTCCGATCTTCTCTCCCTTCCTGCCCTCTCTGCCCCTGCTTTTATACTCTTGGTAGGGCTCAAGAAGTGTCCAATCAGCAACAAGCTTTAACATCCAATCAAAAACAGTGGGATTCAAAAATTACCCAATCAGGATCACACAAACAGTGTGGCTGGAAACAAGCAGTGGCACGTGGGCCTGGGGCATTCCAGCACGCTGGGTCCCGGAGGCACCGTGGGGTCCCAGCGGCATGCGGGTGTCCAGGGCGGCTGTGTGCCCTGGCCCGGCCCCAGCAGTGTGCCTCTAACTGGCCACGTGCACCACTGGCCCCTGGAGATGTGGAGCTATGGGGAGGTGGCACTCCGCCACGTCCTGGCGCCCAACATTTTCTGCATCATTTAGACTTTTCTGTGTCTGGTTTGTTTCACTCAGCATAATGTGTTTGAGATTTCCCCATGTTGTTACTGTTGATACTGTTCCTTTTTATTGGTTAGTGATATTCCATTGTATGAGCATGGCAGAGTTTGTTCATTCATTTTCCTGTCGACTGACATTGAGTTGTTTCTAGTATTTAGCCATTATGGATAATACTCCAGTGAATGCTCTTGTACAAGTCTTTTTGTGGACATATGTTTTTATTTTTCTTGAATAAATATCTAAGAATAAGATTGCTGGATTATATGGCAACTGTATGTTTAACTTTTTTTGGAATTGCCATACTGTTTCCTAAAGCGATCATACTGTTTTATACTCCCACCAGCAGTGTTTGAGGTTCCAGTTTCCCCATATCTTATCAGCATATGGTGCTGTAAATTTTTAAAATTTTAATCAATCTAGTGAGCTGTAGTGCTATCTCATTGTAATAATAACTTTCATTTCCCTGATGACTTGGAATATCTAACACTTTTTCATGTGCCTACTGGCCAAATATACCATAATATTATCGTATATTTGACATAGAGATTTAAAATTTTATGTAGTTGAATTAATTAATTAATTATTAATCTTTTCTGTTACAAATTCTATTGCTTCTATACTGAGAAATCCTCCTTAATATAAAAAACTAGTAAATACGTTTACTTATATATTTCCTTCTAGTACTTTATTGGTTAAACTCTTTAACATTACACTCTTTATCTATATTTTGTTTTCAATTGTCCTCATAAAGTTAACCTAATTACTTCTTTTCCTCGCCTATTTGATCTACCACATTGATTTCAAACCAACTTTTACCATATAATTGGATTTATTTCTATGCAGCTGTTATCATTGATTTTTTTTTATCAATAGTGTATGGTTTCAATTATCAGAGTTTTGTAGTTTATCAAGCAAGCAAGTCTACCTTCATTACTCTTTATTTCTTCAAAAATTTTTAGCAATTCTCTTCTCTTCTCTTCTCTTCTCTTCTCTTCTCTTCTCTTTGTCTAATCTAATTTTGGTAGGCTGAATAGTGATCCCTCAAACATGTCCAAGTCCTAATCTCTGGAACCTATGAACATGTGACCTTACATGGCAAAAGGGACTTTGCAGATGTGATTAATTTAAGAATCTTGAGATGGGAAGATTATCCTGAATTATCTGGGGGGCCCTATGTAATTGCAAGTGTTCTTGTAAGACAGAAGCAGGAGTAACAGAGAGGGGAAGCAATAGAAACAGAGACTGGAGTAATGGTGCCACAAGCCAAGGAATACAGGCAGTCTCTGGAAGTCAGAAGAGGCAAAGAACAAATTATCACCTGGAGCCTCCAGAAGAAATCATCCCTATCAACACTATGATGTTAGCTCCTTAAGACTCATCTCAGACTTCTGAGCCCCCAGAACTGTAGGAGAATAAATTTATGTTGTTTTAAGCCACTAAGTTTCTGGTAATTTGTTTTAGTATCAATAGGGAACTAACACACTGACTTAAAAATTCTTTTAAAAAACAAAGTTCTAAATGTTGTTCCACCTGGGTTTTGATTGGAATTGTATTAAGCAGAGAAGTTAATCTGGGATGAACTGACATTTTTGTATTATTCAGTCTTGCTATCTAAATTTCTCCCAAAAAATGTCTCCATGTCACCTCTCTATTTCTGCTTGTTGCACACTATCATAGTTGGGTTCCTCAGAGGTAGACCTCAGACAAAGGTTTGAGTGCAAGTAGTCTATCTGCAAGGGGATCCCAGGAAACACATGCAGGAGAGTGAGGAAGTGAGGCTGGGCAGGGAAGGTAGCCAGTAAAGGGATTGCTACCAAGCAAGTGACCATCGTGGGTGACTGGCGTTTGCTCTCACTGGGGAGCCCTGGGAACCCGCGCAGAACATGCGCTGCAGGGGTGTCCAAGCCTCCCCCGTGGAGCAAGTGCATCGCCTGAGCACTGGGGATGGAGGGGCATCACGGTGCAGACCTGGTGAGAGCATCATCAGTGGTCTCTGCAACCACCAGCTGCATGGGCAGCTCACTTCCCGGCCCTGGGTCCCAGTGTCCACACATTTCCTGCCTCCTCTAAAAGGGAGGAAGATAAAGCAGGTCTAACTCTGCACAGGATGTTGCAGCCAGAACAGCTTCCCAAAGGGCGTAAGCTGCCTGCCAAGTGTCCAAATAGGTGTAGCAGACATCCTTCACCCGCATCCTTGTGATGAATGCCTGACTTCCAAGTGTCAGCATTTGCATCTCTTTGCCCAGGGACTTTGCCTATGGCAGGCCACGAGTCCTGGAGAACTGAAAGTGTCCTCCCAGAAATCTCCAACCAGTGGCTGGCCCAGGTTGGTGTGTACCTAGCCCAGCTCCTTGTCCCCGGGAGGTGGGGGCAGGAGCACTTGGAGGCACATACCTGACTCTGGCCTGCAGAGTTCCCCAGAGGGTTGAAGCTGGACATCGTACCCTTCACTGGCTGCCTTTCCGTCCCCACCTCACATCCCTCTCTCCAACAGGCCTTTCCTGGGGTCACCTCCCAAATAGACACTTATACCTGAATCCTTGTCTTAGGGTGAACATCTGGGGGACCCAAACCAAGAGTGTAGACAATGGACCTAAATGGCCAAGGGGTGAGGTGGAGGTGTTCCAGGCCCACAACTGAAGGCAGGCACCTGTGAGCTGAAAGACGGAGATTTTCAGTCTAAGGTGTGCACTGAGAGAGCTGAGAACAAACTCTTCTCCATTCGGGAGGATTTAATGCATTCCTGGGAAGGGAGGAACATCAGCAGAGACTGAGCTAGTGCTCCAAGGAGGACATTCTGCTGGGCCCTCCGTGGTGACCATGGGGATGGAGGAGTGGGAGCCTGGCAGGATCCATATCCCATAAAAACATTGGCGGCTGGATTGCAAGATGAAGGGCCTGCAGATACCCTCCGACAACACGTAATTTATGGGGTAATCAGAGCTCCTCCCGGAGGGCTGCAAGGGAAGAGGAGCTGTGATTCAGAGCCTTAGGGGCTTGGATGTTTAATGAGGCTCTGGGAGCCCATAAAGATTTAGATTGGAATGATTTGCCCATTTAGGAGGCCAAATCTATCTTAGCACCGCCCCTGAAGGATGCCACTTCTTCTCTGAAACGATCAGAAGTCTGGATGCAGAAATCAACCGACCCCTTTGAGGGACACAACATAAGGGCCCAGCCAAGGGGGCCAGAGGCCGAAAACTGTCCATCTTGAGGCTACCATGAAGGAACTGAGGGACGCTGAGGACCTCAAGCTGGAAAGGCCCTTACAGAGGGAGAAGCTGAAGCCCAGAGAGGTCAAGTGACTTGTTCAAAGTCACACAGTATACCAGGGACCATTAGCACCAGTGATAAGTTCAGCTGGAAAAAAAAAAGTAACTGCTAAAGTCTACGCAGGGAGAACTGGTGTGATTCCTTTTTAGAATGGGAAGGGCAATCTACAGGGCACAAAAGACACAAATAGTATCTTTTGGGGTTTTAAAGCTTGAATATTTAAATTGCTTTTCTAGTGTCTGTAATCCTAGCATTTTAGGAAGCCAAGGTGGGAGGATCGCTTGAGACCAGGAGATTGAGACCAGCCTGAGCAAGAGTGAGACCCTGTCTCACTAATGCAAAGATTAGCCAGGCAACATGGTGTGCACCTGTAGTCTCAGCTACCTGGTAGGCTGAGGCAGGAGGATCACTTGAGCCCAGGAGTTGGAGGTTGCTGTGAGTGATGATGATGCTACTGCACTCTAGGCTGGGGGACAGAGTCTTACTCTGTCTGAAATAAAAACATGCTTTACTAAAAGCAAAATATGTATTATGACACTTTCAGAATCTTTAGTGGTTGGTTCAGCAATTAAGAGGGTGACTGACTCATGAAATGGATTAAAAATGGCATCCATGTGACTGAGACATTTTCAGCGTCTGGTAATGCAGGGGCCTGAAACAAGGTGTTGAGTGGATGTTTGCTGAACCACAGGATGAGTGAGGCTCTCTCAGAGAGTCAGAGGGGCCTACCTGGCTCTGGTCAGGGAATGTTAATTTTTTTTTCTTTTCTGATTCTAAAGGCAATACATATTTATTGTAGAAAACTGGAAAAAAGATAAATATGTAGAATAAAAAAATTCATTAACCACTCCCTCCAATCTTCCTAGAAATAACTATTCTTATTTTTTTAATTTTTTAATTTAATTTAATTTTAGTTTTTAATTTTTTTTTTTTTTTGAGACAGGGTCTTGCTCTGTTGTCCGGGTTGGAGTGCAGTGGCATCACCGTAGTTCACTGTAATCTCAAACTCCTGGGCTCAAGCAATCCTCCTGCCTCAGCCTCCCAAGTAGCTGGGACTGTAAGCGTGCACTAGCATGCTCAGCTAATTTTTTCTATATTTAGTAGAGACAGGCCTTGCTCTTGCTCAGGCTGGTCTCAAACTCCTGACCTCAAGAGATCCTCCCACCTCAGCCTCCCAGAGTGCTAGGATTACAGACATGAGTCACTGTGACCAGCCTGGAAATAACTATTCTTAACATTTTTTGCGTACATGTATTTTTTTTTAATTGGTGTCGGTCTTAATTTGCCTTGATTCTAACTTACTGGTTAACAGTCTCCAAAAAGATGAATTTAGGTAGATGCTTTGTATTTCACTAGAAAGTAGTGGCATGATTTATTAACTTGTTTCTAGGTCATTTCCAGTTTTTCGATATTATAAATAACACGATGATAAGTGTCCTGGTGCATAAATCTTGGGTGCCACCTCTGATGGTGTTTCCACTGTGTGGCGGGCTGTCAAAGAATTTGCACCCTCCTGCCCTTCCGGCACCAGGCACCCGCGGCCGCAGATCCAGCAGTGGCCAGCCCTGCTCTTGGCCCCGCAGCCTCCACTCCTAGAAGATGTCTTGGCAGGGTAGGGGAGAAAGCCTGACTGGAATTGCCAGGCTCTATGGCTTTGGGCAAGGGCTTCTGCCTTTCCATGCCTCAGTTTCCCCTTTTGTAAAAGGAAGAGCATGGTCATTTGGTTTCAATTTTATTTTTTGAAAATACTTTCAGTCCAAAGGAAAATCTATAGAGAAGCTCATTATGTAAAACAGAAATGAGAGGAGCTCCTTGGACTGGGGTAGGAATCTTGCCTGACTGTACTTCCATCCGACAAAAATTACTGGGGGTCTACCATGTGGCCAGCTCTGTGCTAGGCACTGGGATAGAGTATGAGCAGGAATATCTGGCACCTCCCCAAGCCCAGGAACCCAAGGCCCTCTGCTTGGGGAGGTGGGGGTGCTGCTGTCAGAACACTAAGGTTGACACCATCCAGCACTGACTTTGTCCGAGTGACATTCATGGTATCTATACTTGGGAGGGTGACCTCTGCCTTAGTTGAAACTCCCTGGGCTCTGCTCTCTCCCAGGGCCAGCCCTGTGTGATTCCACCCTGCCTGTGGCCCCTGAGCCCAGAAGTCGCTCCTCAGAGCCGCAAGGCCCTGCAGGGCCAGTTTGAAACCTGTGGCTTCTGCCCATTCTAGTGACCCTGCAGCTCTGATAACACTGTCTATACAACTTGTGCTGCTGTTCCTGCTCCCAGCTGCTGCCATCCCCTGGGCTCTGCCTGCATGCTGGCACCATGCTTAGGGCTTTACATGCACTATCCCACCCAGTCCTTACAGCCAGTCAAGGCTTCTCTCTATATCCCCATTTTACAGATGAGGAAACTGGGGCTCGGGGGTGCTGAGCACCTCACCTAGGTAGGGCTCCAGTCCTGTGCTCCTGCTCCCGGCCCACCTGCCTCTGGGAGCCCCAATGCTGGCAAGACTCAGGATTTCTACTGGGCAGGGGATGTAGAGGGCTCTTCTGTCACTGGTTTGGACCCTCCCGTGTGCCCAGCCCTCTGCCTGCACATCACAGCACCCGCCTGCACAGTGAAGGGGCTGCACACGGGCTCTGGGGGATGCTGGCTCCGTCTGGGGGCAGCCATGACTCTGACCTGCCCAGTCTGGCCGATGGTGTGGGCTGGGGCTGAGAGATCCAGCCCCTGTGTCTCTGTGTGGAATCTAGCAGGCCTGCAGCTGCGCTGGGTGTGAGAGAGGGGCTGCATCAGGACTGTGGCCCCGTGGGCCTCAGGAATGGGAACATCCAGTTCTTTTGTCTGTTGTTACCAAAATCTCAGCAGCTGCCAGGGAGAGCAGGGACAATTTAAGTCTATAATGTTTCTACCTTCCAAACTGGGGTGAAGGGTGGGGTATGGAGAGAGAGGGAGGATGCCTGGGCTCCTCTCCTGGTTCTGCCACCGACTGCTGTGTGACCGTGGGCGGGATCTCTCCCACCTTGGCGGTCAGTTTCTGTACCTGTAAAGTCAAGATTTGGTGCAAGGCATGTCTAGAAGCTATAATCTGCGAATCCGTCTCCCCTCACCTGACACCTGGTGGTGCTCTGCCTGTGTCTCAGAGAGTCCTGCATGTTATGGGGACAGCTGCGTGTCTGTGGCTCACCCTGCCCACCGGTCTGTGATGCCCCGAGGGCAGGGGCCATATCTAATTCATCTCATCTGTGCCCTCCAGAGCCAGCCCCGGTGCTGCTCAGCGAGCGTCTGACTGGATGCCAGAATGAAGAGCCCTGTGGGTGGAGGATGGGTAGCCAGGGTCACCATTTGCCTGCCCTCCCCCAGGACCCACCAGGCTCCGAGTCTGGGAGGGGGAGCTCGCTGTCAGGGTTTCCTGTGTTCACTTTATTATCCCGCAGTGTGAAGTGGGGCCTGCCTGGGTGATGCTAGACAACGGCATACTGGCCTTCTGTTATCAGCTTCCGGATCAGATCTGCTTGGCCAGGCTGGGCTTCCAGAGGTCAGGGGCCCAGTTGGATTCCTCTCTGTGTCCGTGGTGCCCAGTGCAGGGTCTGGCACAGAGTTGGTGTCCAGTTAGTGGGCAGAGGAGGCACTTCACGGCTGGGCTTCACTCCATCCCCCCTTTAAGCCTCCCTTCAGACCATCCCTTAGTGATGGTCACTGAGAGCCAAAGTGACTGGTGCCAGGCTTGCCGTGGAGGGACAGAGATAAAACTGACTCAGTCCCAATCCTCTAGGTGCTCCCAGTGTAGCCTGGCAGAGTCTGGCAGGTCAACCTAGAGTTATAGTGGCTGGTGTGTGTCTTAGTCTGTTTGAGCTGCTATAATAAAAATACCATACTGTGTGACTTATAAACAACAGAACTTTATTTCTTACAATTCTGGGGGCTGGGAAGTCCAAGATCAAGGTGCTGGGAGATTCCATCTGGGGCAGACTTGTTTCCTGGTTCATGGATGGCACCGTCTTACTGTGTCCTAACATGGTGGAAAGCACAAAGGACCTCTCTGTGGTCTCTATTTTTTTTTTTTTTTTGACAGGGTCTTGCTCCGTTGCCCCAGCTAGAGTGCAGTGGCACAATCCCAGCTCATGGCAACCCTCAAACTCCTGGGCTCAAGTGATCCTCCTGCCTTAGCCACGGAGGTAGCTGGGACTACAGGTGGACATCACTGTGCCTGGATAATTTTTCTGTATTTTGTAGAGATGGGGTCTCACTTTTCTCAAGCTCATCTTGGTGGGGTCTCTTTTATAAGTTCAGTAATCCCATTCATGAGGGCTCTACCCCCATGACCTAATTACCTCCTAAAGGCCCCATCTCGTAATACCATCACTTTGGGGGTTAGGATTCCAACACACGAGTGTGGGGGAGACACAAACATTCATAGCAGCATGCTACAGGTGCAACAGGGGACACACTGGGGGGCTGTGGAACACAGAGGAGGGAGGGAATAAATGGGGACATGAAGCTAGCTTCTGAAACTGCAGGCCCTAGAGCCAGGTTGTGTGTGTTTCAGTCCCATCCCTGTCATTTATTAGCTATGCAACCTCGAACAAACCATTTCGTCTCTTTGTGCCTCAGTTTTCTCATTTGTAAAACAGGTAATATTATATAAGCAGGGATCTTTGAATAGTGCTTGGCAGAGAGTGAGTAATCAATAAATGTCAGCTAAAGGAAGAAAACTAACAACTTTGACATTTGAACAGGCCTCCTGCAGGAAGCAGGAGAGGGATCCCTCCCACACCGGCGCCAGTATGGACCTTGGGCACCTCTTCAGAATACAAGAGCTCTGTCACGTATTTGAACACTGATCTAGGGTCAGATTGAGGTCCAGAGAGGGACAAGTGCTTGTCTGAGGCCACGCAGCCAGGGGCAAACAGGGAATGAACCCAGTAGCTCTTGCCTTCCAGCCTAAAGCACCTTTCTCTTTACCAGGCCACCTCCCTTGTACACCTCCCATGTCTGTGTGCCACTTGAATTAATCACACAAAGCCCCACGTGAAATGCAGCCGGATGCTTTGCAAAATATGACCCAAAGGCCGTGTGCGAGCTGACTTACAGCCATCATTGTACTAGCCAGAGTTGTGCTCACCTTCTTGGAAATTCGAGAAGAGTTTCTTTTTTTAAGTGAATAATTTGGTTGGCTTTTGCCATTTGAAAATATGTCCAGGGAGGCATGATCAAGATGCCTTCCTTTTCTTATGACAGAATTCACCCAAACCGAAAGGAACCTGAATTACAGTTTTTGAAAATCACCTTCTCTGCTTCCATTCCCTTCTTGCAAAAGCCATGCTCCTCTGTTCTCTGCCGGCACCTAGAGGCCTCTGTGGGTGTCCCTTCACCTGCCCGGCAGTTCCCACCGTCCTCGTTCCTTCCTGCATCATTGCGAGGGCCCCTTCCCTGGGTCCTGGAGTACGGTTTTCGAGCCACCTCCCGTTCTTTCTCTATGGAGCTGGCATATGTCAGAAAGAAATCTGGTCGTGCCCTTTCCCTCCTCAGTCCTTCGATGGCTTCCCAGATCTGCAGGGTAAGGGCCAAAGTCCTTAGTTTGTCGTCTAAGGTCTTTCATGGTCCGGCCTCACTGTACCTGTTGGGTCCCTTCCCTCCGTCTCCCTAGACACGAGCCACACCCAGCACATGAAGCAGCAGGAGCCCAAGTAGCCACACTGCCCAGGCCAGGAAGGCGCCGCGTTGACGTGGCCGGTGCCTCAGTCGGGGCTCATGTTTGTTTCTTGCGGCTGCTCTGACAAAGCACCTCACATGTAGTGGCTCGAGGCAGCAGAAACTTCTTATTCTCTCACAGTTTGGGAAGCCAGAAATCCAAACCGAGGCTCACAAGGCGGGATCACATTCCCCGGGGATGCTCCAGAGGAGAATCCACTGCCCGCCTCCTCCAGCGCGGTGGCTGCGTGGCTCCTGCCTCAGCTTCCGCAGTCACGCGGCCTTCCTCTCCTGCGCCGAGTCTCCCTCGGCCTCCTCCTACAGTGACACCTGTGATTACTTTCAGGGACAACCCAGATAACGCAGCGCAGTCTCCCTGCATCTCAAGACCCTTAATTTAATCACGTCTTCCGAGACCCTTTTACCCTACAAGGCGACGTTCCGGGTTCCAGGATTAGGGCGCAGATATATTTGCGGTCATTCTTCAGTGGGCCGCGGGGTCAAAGGGAAAGCTGATACATTTCAAAGGCTTTTTCGCTGACGAGACAGACGCTTTTCTGTCACTCTGAAGATCATTACCTGCCTGCTGTATACAGCCTTCTCTCTAGCCTGTATTTTGTGGGACAGGGTAGATAAGAACTATTCTTTTAAAGCAGGCTAGGCTGCATTCTGACTAACACTGGATCTGTAACCAACAGAAATACCGAGAAATTAATTGGTGTTCTGTTTTACGGACTCTTGTGGGATCTCCAGGAAGAACAGCAGCGCTTTCTCTGCAGGCTTCACTGTAGCCTGCGGATCTCCCTTCTCAGGGAGGAACCTGCCTGTGTTTCTAAAGGCTGGATTTTTAATTCTGTTTTTAACCTTCACTGGGGAAAGGAAGAGGGCTTTCTGCTGTCTTAGGGCGGGAGTGGAGGATTTGCCAGTTAGAGGCGAGCTGAGATCACCCCAGGTGGAGGCGTTTTGAGCAGAGGAGATTACACTGGGTGGTGTGAGGGGCCGACAGAGGCTCTGTGCTCTGGGCTTGAAGGAGGGAGTGCCCACCCTCGGGGTACAATTGCCCGTCCTGTTCCCCTTCCCCACCCTCTACCCCAGGAAGGTGGTAGCATGGCAGGTTCCTACACGGGTGGAGGATCTATAGGAGGGGGCCCAGGGGCCCCAGGAGGGACCCCCATGGTCTTGCTTGCTGTAGGAGGAGTAGAGTGACCCGCCTTTGGGTGGCCCCCAGGAGCCTGAGCAAGAAGCATGGGCAGCCATGACCACAAGGGTCGGTGGCCCTGAGGGCTGTGCTGTGCAAGCCTGGGGGTCTGTACCATCTGAGGGAGCTGGAGGGATTGCTTGTGGACCACGGACGGGGGTGGGCAAACTGGCTTTATTGCAGAAAGCACATGATGGTCCTTGCACCCCACGAGCTGTGGAGTGGGCCTCGGGCCTGCAACTGATGGGTGAGGTGGGTGGCCCTGCGCCTGAGTTGGCCTCATTCTTTCCTCTCTCCCCTGGCAGACTGGCTTCCTCTGCTTCTCCTGCCCATGTGGCAGAAAACACCCACTGACCGCGCCAGGCTTTACATGTGACAATACAGCCACCCCAACAGATACTGGCCCTCTTTCTCAGGAGCAGGCTCCTCTTGTGGAGCTTGAGGGCAGGGTCAGATTTTACTAACAGGTGATCTTTAAAGACCCAGGTAGCTCGTACAGAAAGTTCCACAGTAAGATTTTATATTGCTTCAAAATAGCTGCTGCTGTAGCAGTCCCATGTATTAGCATATAAACCTTGAGTTATTTTCTTTGGACCAATTCTTAGAAGCAGGGTGACTGGATCATAAAGTTTGTACATTTTTGTGATGCTTGATGTTATTGCCAAATTGATTTCAAAGAGTTATTCAACCTCCCTCCAACCCAACAGCAGCGTGTGAGAGCCCCACTTCATCGCACCATTGAGCGCACTGGGCATTATGGCTTGAAATAGACTTTTTTACTATTTTAATAATCGTAAAAAGATATCTCATAATTTTTATTAGCATTTTCCTGGTTACTAGTAAGGCTGAAGACTTGCCCATATATTTGCTTTATTAGAGCACATTCCCTTTTGTGAACTGTCTTTTCTTGGCGTTGCCCATTTATTTAGTGGACTGTTAATCCTATTCAGATGTAATTGCCCCTTCCTTTGTGTGTGTGGTGCACTTTCTCTACCTTCCTTATGGGGCATGGATAGTGGCCTATCTTGTATTGTGGTTATTTGTGTCAGTGTCTGATCTTTTTTATTGAACTGTGAGCTCCTGGTGGGCAGAGTGACGCCTGGGCACCAGCCTAGCATGGAGCCTTGTTCTAGTAAAGTGCTCAGTGATGGTTAATTGGCTAAAATAAGCACATGGTTACAGTCTGTGTGATGCAGAAGTGAGTGTCCAGCCTGGGCGGTGCTGCACGCAGGCTACAAGGATGCAAGGAGCACCGACTTCCTTCATTCATTTGTTCCGCAAATAGAGCTATTGCTTGCTAGGGTCTAGGAGGGTACTGGTTAGCTTACAGGACAGCTGAGGCGGGAGAATTCATCAACTACCTCAAAGCTACCAAGAAATCCTACTTATCTCCAATAGTTCCAGAGCGTTCTATGAACTCTAATGGGGCAGGAGCACAAATCCAACACTGTCTAGAGCAGAAGCTGGCAAACTTTTTCTATGAGGGGCTAGGTAGTATTTTAGGCCTTGCAGGCCACATGCAGACTGTCACATAGCCTTCCTGGTGGTTTTCTTTTTTTTTTCTTTCCTTTTTTTTTTTTTTTTTAACAGCCTTTTAAAAATATAAAAGCAATTCTTAGTTAAGGAGCCATGCAAAAGCAGTTAAGGGTCTAATTTGGTCTGTAGGCTACAGTTTTCCATCCCTGGTCTAGACTCTGGAGTCACTGAACATCACAGCTGGAAGGGCCAACTCCCTCATTACCACGCAGGTGACGACACTGTGTTCCCAAGGGCGGAAGCTACATGCTGGGTCCCTTTGCTGACACCTGTGCTGAACCAGGCAGCTGAGGACTTTGGCTAGCTGTTGGCGCAGTCCCCTCTACCTGCGTTTTGCAATAACCTGCTCCCAGCAGGTCTGTGCCTTGGCCAGTGCGACCCAGAAGGTTAGGAGGTGTCTGTTTTCAGAGTACTGGGCTCCCTCCCCAAGGGCATGTCCCTGCCAGCATGGCGATGCTTTGACCCTGCGGCCTCCTGTTGAATTGGGGGTGGGGTGGTGGAAAACACAGAGTAGCATTATTAATTATGCTCCTGTGTCCTGAGGCTGAGAATTTTGTTAAGTATAATATGGAAGCATTTCCCTTATTAAAATTGATTTTTGCAGCACAGGTGACATTCTTACTCAACTGAATCATGTATGGAGCAGTAAATACTAAATATAATTGCTTCCTCTCTCCGGAGCTATCTCTCCTGACCAAATACACATTCAGCAACAGACGGGATCAAAACTGCTTGTTCCAGAGTCTTCCGTGGGCAGAGGGACTGCAGGGACTGGAGGGTCAGTGTCATTTCTCTGTTGCTCCCTCAGTGTGCAAAGGGAAGCAGGCTAGAGGGGCGTCCTACTGGAGCTACAGACAGGGGTCCCTCCAGCACTCCATCTCTGCTCTCAGCAGACTATTTTCTGCAGAGAACAGCCCCCCTCCCAGTGTCCTTAACATTTGTCACCAGGGGACTGTTTTGATACCCCAGATAGGATGGGACAACTTGCAGGCAATGAGGCAGGACTCGACCTGATAACCAGCTCTTTAGTTAGGGGTCTGCCAGCAACGTGACCGTGGAGAGTGTTTGCTTCTCCCTGGGCCTCAGTTTCCCCTTTGATCTTAAGAGAGGCCAGACCTTGCTGTTCCTTAGACTGTTAGTTTCTGACAGCCTGTGAAATGGCTGCCTTGGGGCCAAGTTCAGCCCTGAGGACACCTGCGTGCTATTGGTGCCCCGAGCTGTCTTGCTGGGCTCTGCCCTCCTTTAGCCTCAATGGTCTCTTGGGCCTCTTCTTCTGACTGCACCCTCCCCTCCCCCTGCCCCTGCATTTCTGCCCCCCCCCCATGCTAAATGACTGATCAGAGCGCTCGCCACTCCAGGCCTGTGTGCCTGTGCTCCCTCCTGGGGCGCGTCTCCCCGATCTACAGGGCTGGCCCTGCCACCCCTCACCAAGTTCCGTCTACCCTTCCCGCATCTGGCAGCAATGGTGGGCTTTGCGGGGGTTGTGGGTGGTAACCCAGCTCTGGTTCTGCTTGGCACCTTTGTGCCTGTCGCAGATCTGGGTGCCAGGCTAAGAGAGCGGCTGGCCTGGCAGGAGGCAGAGCAGGGACGGGGAGCTACGGAGATGATTTGTGGAATGACTGAGCCACATTTTATTTTTACAAAAAAGGAGGTGCTACTGCTCGGACTCCCTCCCTGTCTGCCCCTCTGCTGCCTCCTCCCATCTGCCCGAGCTCCAGGGCACCTGGGAGTGCTCACTCCTCTGAGGGGCCTTCCGTGAGCAGAGCTCTGGGAAGTAGGTGCCTGCCTTGGGGAACTGGGGCAGTGGGGGGAGCTGGGATGTGTGGGCGTCTCCCAGGCTGGACAGCAGCACCCTGGCCCCTCTTTACTGCCACCGTGTCAGTGGGGACTCATGGCCCCTGGAAGCCACTGTAATGTGCAGTCCCTACACTAGCTTTGCCAGGAAGGTGGTAGGATTAGGGTTCCAGTGGGGAAGGGGGATTCTTTTGGGGGCCAGAAGGACCCCTGGCCCTAGAGTTAGGGTTCAAGTTCAGCTGTGCCTCTGACTCGTTGAGTGGCCTGGGGCAAATCCTCGTCTCTCTCTGGGTATCAGTTTCTCCTTCTGTACACTGGGGAGGTTGGAAAACATGATCTGAGACACCTTCCAACTAAAAAAGAAGGTCCTGTGACTCACTTCCTGGGAGACGGGGTAGAGTCAAGAACCACTGTGTGCCTGGGTGGCAAGTGCTGCGGTGACTTACCCCTCTGGAGCCTGTGGTAGTGCACTGCCGCAGAGGGGGGTGAGGTTCCCCACAATCCCAGCCATCTGGATGGAAGGATCTGGAGACTATCAGGTCCTGGCCAGGGTAGCAACACCTGGAACCCCTCCATATCTGAGTGCTGTTGACATGGTGCCATCGCTGTCATCCAGGGGAGGAGGAGACTGCACGTGGGATCCCAGGGTGGCTGCCCTCAGGCCTGGATAGACGTGTGTGTTGAACAGGTGTGCATCCATTTGTGAGGGTGCATGAGTGTGTACATGCAGGTGAGTGAGCACGCGTGCCTGTGAACGTGTGCCTGCATGAGAATGTATGCACTGCATGCGTGTGAGAACGTATGTGGCGTGTAAATGAATGAATGAATGTGAAAGTGAATATATATATATATATGTTGAGGACAAAGCATTTTTGTTTAGCTTGGCTCTGTTTCAAGCAAACTAACACTTGGGGTGTCTTTGTTTATGTCCATGTATCTGTGCAGAGGTGTGTGCAGACGCATGCACACACACTCATACACACACACACACACACAGCTTCAAAGCGACAGCTTTAATAAATATGGCTGCCTGACGCATCCCACCCCATTCCTGTGGTCAACCCCATTTTTAATCCTCTTTCCTTGGACAGTGCTTCTCAAACTTTAACGTGCATAGGAATCACCTGGGGATCTTACTAAACTGCAGACTCTGATTCAGCAGGTGGGGGGGAGACCTGGCATCTTGTATTTCTAACAAGCCCCCAGGCAATGCTATCGATGCTGGCTTCCACACCGACTCCGAGCAGGCTGCGCTTTGGGAGCTAGACTCTAGCTGAGCAGTTGGTTGGCAAGCTATGGCCTACAGGGCAAATCTGAACCAGTGTGTTTTTGTAAACAGAGTTTTATCGGGACCAAGACCGGCTACAGAATTTGTAGAGCCCAGTGAAGCAGGGAAATATGGGACCCTTTGGGCAAAAATTAAGAACTTCAAGAATGTTAGGATGGCAATGGCAGAGCATGAAGCTAAGCACAGGAGCCCTTTGAAGAGTGGGCCCCGTGCAACTGTGCAGGTGGAACACCTGTGAGGCTGGCCCTGACTGGGACACAGCCATGGCCATGTGTCTGTGTACTGTCTGTGGCTGCCTTTGCTACATGACGGCAGATTTGGGGTGGTTGGGACAGAGACCACATGGCTCACGAAGCCAAAAATATTCATTCTTTGGCCCTTTACAGAGAAAATTTGCTGACTCTTGCTCTAGATCACTGGCTCTCAAACTTGGCTGTGCATTGGAATCACCTGGTGAGATTTTATAACATTGTTTCTGGGGCCTCCCATGCGATCCTGCTGTAAGTGGTCTGGGGAGAGGCCTGGGCAGGGGTGGGGACAGTGCAGTGGGTGGAGGCCGAAGCTGCCCAGGTGATTATAATGAACAGCCAGGGCTGAGAACTTGCTCCAGACTGAACACACTCGCCCCAGCGTCAGTCAACCCTGAAGGTCCTAGTGGAGCAGGAGTAGCTGGCTTCCCACAAGCTCTGGGGACGGTCCTGAGCAAACTGGGCAGCTGGTCCCCTTTGCTTTGTGTGCCTCTGATTTGCCTAGAAGAGCAACTGCAGGTGAATTCTGTGGATGTCTCAGTCTTCCCCAGGCCCTAGTAGATGGACCTTGTTCAGCCATGGTGTGACCAGTCTGGGGCCTTGAACACCTGGGGGATCGACAGAGCTGTGTCCTCCTGGCCAGTTACAGACACAATCCCCAAATGCCTACTTTAGAGTGGTAACTTACTTTTGACATTAACCCAAATGATAGTCTAGGTTTTGAAATGCATAGGAACAGATTCTCCTGATGACCAGTGTCACCAAACCATGGTTTACAACTAGACCACTTATTTAGGACAGTGGCCAATGAGCAGAAACAATGATGAAACTCCCTGGTTAATCTTTTCCTTCCTTTCCGGCATTCTTTCATTCTATCCTCTTCCTTCTTCCCTCCTTAAACATCTGTTGAACTCCATATCATGAAGAACATTGAATGGGATGATTTGAAGTTTCTACCCAGCTCTGTAGCTCACAAGGACTCACTGGACGTTTCTGGATGGGTGAGTGGAGGGTTTAGGACTTTGGGCACTTGCTAGCTGACAGTTTGTGACATGGCCCTGAGGAGAACACTAGTGGCGGTAACTGTGGTGACAGTAACAGGAGCTGACACTCATATGGCTCATATGCTTCAGGTCCATTGACTCACAGGCCTCTGCAATAAGTGCTATTATTATCATTGCCATTTTAGGGATGGGGAAACTGAGGCAAAGAGCAGTTAGGGGACTTGACTGAGGTCACACAGCTACGAAGTCAGGATGAGATTTGTACCAGGCAGTACAGATCCAGAGTCCACACCCTTAACCATATGCTTTTCTCTCAAAGTGCAATCGGTGAAGAGGGAGGGAAGGGTTTGGGAGGCCTGAGCAGAGCTTGCTACTCTGAGGGATAAGGCGCAGGGCAACTCTGACATGAGCCCAGGTTTCTGGCTGGGGCCATGGAGGGCGGTGGGGTCATTTGATTCAGCCTCCCAAGTTTCAGGGCCTGCCTTTGGCCTTTTCCTAGGGCAGTGGACCTCCACTGCATTTAGGGACAGAGTGTCTGGACATCACTGTACCCTTTGTAGTTCACCAGGAAATCTCAACAGCTCTAAGTCCATCATGCTTTACATACAGGAAAAATGTCTCTATTCTCTGTGTGCAAAATGCAGTGACAACCACGTGTTCATGGAAAAGTAGTTGAACTTGCAATTTTATTCTGTTTCTCATTAATATTCATTTTGCCACTTGTCATTTGTTCACTTATTTTTTTAAAATCTCTGTTCCAGGCCTTTGGTTTTTTTTGAGACAGAGTCTATCTCTGTTGCCAGGGCTAGAGTGCAGTGGCATCATCATAGCTCACTGCAACCACTGCACTCCTGGGCTCAAGTGATCCTCCTGCCTCAGACTTCCAAGTAGCTGGGACTACAGGTGCACGCCACAATACCTGGCTGATTTTTCTATTTTTAGTAGAGATGGGGTCTTGCTCTTATTCAGGCTGGTCTTGAACTCCTGAGTTCAAGTAATTCTCCCACCTCAGCCTCCTAGAGTTCTAGGATTACAGGTGTGAGCCACCACACCCAGCCTTCCAGGGCTTTTAGTACACACTAAATCATGTTTGGAGTGTGTTAAAATGCAGATTCTGATTCAGTAGGTCTGGAGGCAGGGCTGGAACGTCTCCACTGCTAACAGGTTTTCAGTTGCAGCCACTGTTCAATTGACATTGCAGCTACTGAGAACTAAGGTGTTAGAAAACTCGACTGTGAGCTTCTTGCAGACATAGTCCATGTGGAAATCTCTCCTGTTTCCACAATGCTTGGCACCCAATAGATGCTCAGTGTATGCAGAGTGATTGACTGAATAATAGGCAAGGAGTATGCAAGATGCCAAGAAGTCCTGCAGGAAAGAAAGCTGCCACTCTGTCTACTGTGCATATCTTACATTTATTTTAACTGAAATCCTATTTTTGGAAATACCTATTAACATTTTATGCAAATAGTGTTTTGAGCAAGCCACATAGCGAGACCTTGATGTAGGGTGGGGTCTTAGCTGACCCTATAACTAGAATGAGCCCATCTCCATATGGGAATCTTAAACCCAGGGTTCTATTTGGGTGTCTGGTTCAGCAATTAGGAGAAATTGTTTCAGCTCAGACCTTCCTGTACCCCCGAGGGCCTGCAAACTCCTTGAGGGGACATATTTGAATACATTACAGTGCGGAGCAGTTGCTGTTGCAAAGGTGTTCATTTTCCCTCTTCCCTTGGCAGTGCCCGACAGGCCTCTAACCCCCTCAGGGCAGCAGAGCCTGAGTTATTTGCCAATTAGCATGATCCTGTGGATTTGTTCAAAGTCTTTGTTCCCAGGCTGAGGCAGCAAGGAGGAAGTCTGGGGAGGAAACTGAAGGAAGCCTTGGCTGTAGTTTGAAGCTGGTGAAAAGGTTCGGTTCCCCTCAAGGGACAATGTTGACTAGGTTAAGCCCTAGAGGTTTTTTGCTGTGAAAGAAGCCTTCTGGGCTGTGGAAAGCCTGCCCTTGCCGGCTTCAAGGGAAGGGAGAAAGCTGGGAATCGGTGCCTTGCCATCCCTCTGTGGGAGCATTCTCAGAAACGCAGGCCCCGCTACCTGCTCAGGAGCCCCAAGAGTGGCCTAAGGCACCCAAGGAGTTGGCTTCACAGGGTCAAGCCATGGGGTCTGTGTGGGCTGCACCCCTTGAACTAGAACTTGAGCACCTAACCCTCTGTGCTCATTTTGGGTCTTTGCATGAACTCTGGGTCCGCAGGGAAAATCCTACTCCGCATCCTGTTCCATATGTCAGAAGACACGGCCCCTATGAAATAAAGGCTGAAAGCCATAGGAGAAGAAGGACAGGCATTCTTTAAAAAGGCACAGAATGATATTTTTTAAAAAAAGATTATATGAATAGAGAATTGATAAGAAAAGGCAACACTGTAAGAGGAACTAAAAATGTAATCACAGAAATAAAACCCACCACTAATCCCTTGGTAAGATTAAAGAACAGAATTGGTGCTGTAAAATATTAAATCAGTGCTGTAGAGGTCAAGGTTGAGAAATCTCATAAAAAATGCAGAGGAAAAGATAAAGAAATTAAAAAGGAAGGAGGAAAGCTGTAGACACGGAGACTAGAGAACAAAGATGCACCGAGCAGACCCTCGGCGTGTCTGAGGGGTGAGACCAGACAGAAGCAGTCACCCAAGAGGTGAGACAGGACCACACACGTCCGGCGTGTGCAGCTCACAGGAGATCGACGTGTGCCGGGCCAACGTCGCTGACAATGGACCCATACCTAGACACCTCACAAAAAATGTCTGAAGAATCAGGATTTCTTAAATCCTGCAAGAATATATGCAGAATAAAGAGGAAATCTACAAAGGAAGAGAAATCCGACTGGCTTCACACTCCTGTTGCCCTCAATTCTGATGAAGAGCACCTACAGAGTTTTCAGAATAGAGAAAAAGATTGTGCTCCAATAATTTGACACGCAACCAAGGTACATATAGTGTTTGAAGTCTCACGTGGGCGTGTCTGATGTTTCCATGCAATCGGATACAGGTTATGCATCTTAGGCAGGACTATTGCAGAAGTGATGCGTCTGTGACTGTCTCGTGGCAGTCGAGACACTGATTTGTCCTGTTATTCATAATGTTCGTGTTGATAACTTGATTAAGGTGGTGCTTGTCAGACTTCGACATTGTAGTTTTACTCTTTTCCTTTTTTTAGTTAATATTTTGTAGGGAGATATTTTGAAACTATACAAATGTCCTATTCCTCATTAAACTTTCAGTTTATTAATTTATCCCAGATAGTCTCATGGTTTCCTGTTTTATTCAATGAGTTATGGTTTATTACCATCACTATTGATTTTGGTGCCTAAATTGTATCCAATTTGATGTTTGGTAGGCTTTTTAAGCAGGTTTCTTTTGACACATCTACATCATTCTTTGAACTTACCTTGCTTTCTAGCATGACAGTATAGCCCAGGCTGAAGTCAGCCATTTCTCCAAGGAGCTCTTGTCCTTTGAGTGGAGAATGGTATTTAGAAGCCCAGATCTGGGCACTAGACATGCTTATTGCTATTGGGATATTACTGCTCCCGGGTTCTTTCAGTGAACACACATAGACACACGTATACATATATTCCCTAATATATATATATTCACTAATATATATGTACATGTAGAACTATATTTCTATATCTATTTCTCTATTTTGAAATCAATGCATTCATACCAATAGCCCCAATTTTAGCCCAATACCACTGGATTCATTATAGTTTTCTTATTTTCCATATCTGTATCTCTCTTCCCTGTAAGTGAGAAACATGGTCTCCATTATCCTTAATACAGTTGTCCCTCAGTTTCTATGGGGGTTGGTTCTAGAACCCCTTAAGGATGTGCAAGTCACTTGTATAAAACAGTGTAGCATTTGCATGTAATCTATGTACATCCTCTTATATACTTTAAATCAGTGATCCCCAAACATATTGGCACCAGGGAAGACAATTTTTCCATGGATGGGGTTTGGGGGAAGATGGTTTCAGGATGATTCAAGAGTATTACATTTATTGTGCACTTTATTTCTATTATTATTACATTGTCACTTGTCACCCACTGATAGAGTTTTGATATGAGCCTGCAAGTAATTGATTTATTATGGTCTCTGTGCAGTCAAACCTTCTGCTAATGATCATCTGTATTTGCAGCTGCTCCTCAGTGCTAATATCACTGCCTCAGCTCCACCTCAGATCATCAGGCATTAGATTCTCATAAGGAGTGCACGACCTAGACCCCTCGCATGTGCAGTTTACAGTAGGGTTCACGCTCCTATGAGAATCTAATGCCGCCATTGATCTGACAGATGGCGGAGCTCAGGTGATGATGCGAGTGACGGAGAGTGGCTGTAAATACAGATGAAGCTTTGCTTGCTTGCTCGCCGCTCACTTCCTACTGGGCAGCCTGATTCCTAACAGGCCATGGACCAGTACCTGTCCGCAGCCTGGGAGTTGGGGACTGCAGCTTTAAATCATCTCTAGATTACTTATACTTCCTAATACAGTGTAAATGCTATGTAAATAGTTATTATACTGTATTGTTTTAAGATCTGTATTATTTTTTATTGTACTGTCATTTAAATTTTTCCCAAATATTTTTCTATCCTCAGCTGGTTGAATTCATGGATGCAGAACCTGTAGATACAGAGGGCCGGCTGTATATTTGCTTATTTGATCAATCCTCTTTACCTAACCAACCTCCAACCACACCTGCTTCCTTGTGCAGATGCCTTCATCACCGCACCTGAGCTTTGACACTGTGCACCAGTCTGCCCCTGTTCCCTGGATGCCTGCCTCATCCTGGGTGATTCTAACACCCAACCTTGGACATCCCTCCCTGAATGACCTCCTCTTATTCTCTGATGCCCCACACTGGTTGCATGATCCACCCCTGCACCAATACTCTTCACCCCACTCAGGCTCTGGCCCCATGCCTGGCAACACCCCTGCATGGATGATGCCCTTTGTACTCTACCTGCCCCCAACATCCTGCTCTGGGCTGCCAAGGCTCTCCCCCAGCCTACAGACACTGACCTTGCTTGGCCACAGCTAATGGCATTGGAGGAAAGAAGGGAAGAGGAAGAGGAAGAGGAAGAGCTCTGACAAGTTTAATCACAAAAAGAGAGAGAAATAAAAAATTCAACATAGGGAATACAAAAGGGGAAATGAGCATAAAGACACATACATTTTTTTAATGAGAAAAGAATACATTAAAAATAGAAAAGATGGTTAAAATGAATAATATAAGGAAATATAAATTGGTAAAATGTACACCAAACATTGTAGATCTGAAGAAACCAAGGAAGTTATTAAAGAATTGCATTCAGAAAAGGAATTAGGTTTTATGGGTGGGTTATTTTAAATCTTTAGGAAATAGATAAATTTCTGGGAAATGCTTATGAATGTATTTTTTGAAAGTAGCATAAGTGTAAAGACACCAAAAATGAGATTGACATCCCAGAAAACTATAATCCAATTTCACTTGTGACAGGAAGTGAGCGGGACTTTTCCAATTGCCTCAGAGTGAGTAATTGGGACCCAAAGGAGTAGATCTAAAGAAAGCCACTAGATCAGTCAGTGTTCTCCAGAGAAGCAGAACTGACAGGATGTTTGTGTATGTGTGGGTGTATACATATACACCCACATATACAGAGAGAGAGTTATTTTAAGGAATTGGCTCATGGGATTGTGAAGGCTTGCAAATCCAAAATGCAAGGTGAGGCTGGCAGGCCGACACTCAGGGAAGAGTCGCAGGTCAAGTCCAAAGGCCGTCTGCTGGCGAAATTCCATCTTGCCCAGGGAGGTCAGTCTTTATTCTATTCTGGTCTTCAATGGATTGGATGAGGCCTACGCACATTATGGAGAGTAATTTACTTTTACTTGTCCATTGAGTTAAATGTTAATTTCATCCCAAAAACACCTTCACAGAAACATCCAGAATAATGTTTGGCTAAATATCTAGGCACTGTAGCCCAGCCAATTTGATACATAAAATTAACCATCACAGCCACCCTGAAAAGGAAGCAAAAAATAATTAGAGGCCCAGGCAGCTGCTTCTGGATTTATAAAGAGCTGGCTGCACAGACAACTCCCATTCCTGCTCATTCTAGCAGTCCCCTACTCCCAGCCAGAGGCCTGGGAGGCAGAAGGTACTTGGCAGAATTCTGATCAGGGACTTAGGACAGGGTGTGCTACCCCCAGGCCAATCCTTCCTGGAGACTTGGGGAGCTTCGGGACGAAGGATTAGATCCCCTTCCTGGTTGGATATTGGCTGAGCTGTGAAATCTGGAACCTGGCCCCAAGAAGAGGGGGTCAGAGACAATGGCAGTGTGGTGGGAGAGTCCTTGGACAGCCTGGCAGGTGTCCCCAGGAGTTTGCGGCGGGATGTGGGATGGTTGTCCTGTTAGTTTCCTGGGGCTGCCATAATGCAGTGCCACAGACAAGGTGGCTTAAACAACAAAATCTTATTTTCTCACAGTTCCGAAGGTTAGAAGTCGGAGATGAAGGTCACGATGGGATTGGTTTCTTCTGAGCCCTCTCTCCCTGGCTTGTCGGTGGCCACCTGCTGTCTCTGCGTTCACGTGGTCTGAACTTTGCTGCTCCATGTCCTGACCTCCTCTTCTTACGAGGACGCCAGTCAGACGGGATTAGATCCACTCCAATGAGCTCACAGTCACTTTCAGAGGCGCTAGGGGTCAGGACTGCAACATATGAATTTGGGGGGGACACAATGCAGCCCACGGCGGTTGTGAACCGAAAGAACAGCTCCTGCTTTATCCGCGGGGTCCTGAAGGCCGGAGATGGCCCAGTTGCCGTGCTGAAGGGGTGTGTCTGGAAGACGCGGGTAGAGGGCTGCCCGCCCAGGTCCCCTCGGCCCTGGGGTGTGCAGAAGGCCTCCTCCATGTCTGTGGAGGAATAGGTGGAGAGCAGGAGGGCTGCCGCTGGAGATGCCCAGGTGGTCAGGCCAGGAAAGCCGGTGCCCCACTCAGCTTGGGGGGGATGAATGGCCTTCCCCTGACAGGGGTCTTGGGACAGAGGAGGCTGGGGGTGGACACCAATCACCACTGTGCCAAGGAAACCAGTACCTTGGACTCACTGCAGATGCCAATCGGTGGAGCCATGAGCTGCAGACAGAACCGGACGGAGCCAAAGCGAGAGCTGGGCCCCTCACTCCCAAGAAGTGTCGGGTGTGTAAAGTGATGTTGGAACTAGGGGTTTGAGCCTTGGAAATGAAGGGGGACAAGGAGGGGATTTTCTCAGGGGCAGAAAAAGCCTCCCCCCTCACTGCTCCAAAGGCCAAGGGACGTGAGCTGGGGAGTGGCAAGGTGGGAGGACTTCCCATTGGGAAATGTGGCTCAAGCATTTCCTTAAAACAAAAATGCCTCCTGCTCATTGCCAGGTGCTTTCCATGGTGTCCCATTCCTATAACCACTCTACAAAGAGGGGAGCTCAGGGCTCCGCGGGGCCAGCGTCTCCACCCCGGCCGCGTGCCGGGACTGGGCTCCCAACTCAGCCCTGTGTGACAGCACAGCGCAGCACAAGGACGGCTCCCAGCCTTGCCCCATCCATGTAGCTCCCAATATCCGGAACTCCTTAACTTAGTTCTGGACAAGATGGGGCCTAACCAAACCAACCAAGTGCTCTAAGTCTTGGCAGCGTAGGGGACCAGCAGGGGTGTGTGAGTGTGTGTGTGTGTGTGTGTGTGTGAGAGAGAGAGAGAGAGAGAGAGAGAGAGAGACTTCACTGCTCACAGTGTAATAGAGGTTTCTAGATAATGAAATCTGGCCTCAATCCTCACAGGGGTCCGAGGGCACGTGGTCATCTTGGGCAGGTCCAGCGTGGAGCCGCTTGAACAGAATTCTCGGTTTCTGAGGAAGGACGGCTGATCCTGCTGTTGCAGGGTCTTTGACCTGGTTATTCATGCATAACCCGTCTGCTTCCCCTTCGCCGTCACGGCTCAAGTTGGCAAAGCCTCCCTCCCTCCCTTGGCTGCCTCTCCCTTCCTCATCCTGGCCAGGTAGCGCTGGCACTGCCTAATTTTTAGGGATGCCACCCCTGCCAACTCAAGGGTGAGAGGGTGTAACCCTGTAGACACAGACGTTGAGACGGAGACGGTGACCGAGCTCCCCTCTGGCATTTCCTCCCTGGATAAAGCAGGCGCTTGACCCGGTAGCCCCATCTGAGAGACCTGGGGGACCTGTCCTTCCTGGGGACCTGGTGGGGAGAAGCAGAGCAAGGGGCTGGTGGGAGACCCCAGGGTACTGCGCCTGCCCTGGGGGTCCCCCATCCTGAATGCCAGCCTGGCCTCCCCCCAGGGGTCAGCTGTGGCTATCCCTTTGCTGAATGTGACTTGCATCATAGGATCTTTTTTCTCACCCCTGTCTACCGTATGTATGGAGCAATTTAGGCAAAAACCTCCCTTTGAGTCACCCCCAAGGGGAGGCCTAAACCTCCCAGATCCCCGTTGGCTATTCAGATGTCACGAACCGGCCTCACACTGCAGCCAGCAGTGGCTCCCTCCGGCCTGGGCTAAAGTCTCCTCTCTTCCGTCACCGTCCTCAGGCTAATGCCCAACCAGCACTCAGGTCTCTGCCAGTTGGGGTGGGAGGGGGCAAGGGCGAGGGTGGCCAGGGAGCTCCTGTCCCCCGGCAAGTCCCCATTCCAACCAGGGGCAGAGAAAAGAAAGAAATCTCAGCTCCGGTGGTTTCTGGTCCTCAAGCCCGGGGCTGGGAAGCTGCTCGGGTCTAGGAGCCTGTAGCAGCAGCCAGAGCTGGAGAGCAGCTCTGAATATTAAAAATCCAGAGGAAAGAACAACTTCAAAGAGTCCTTTTCTAAGTAAAGCCCCCTTTGCTACCCACAGCAAACTGCAGGCCAGGTTTTGCATTTTTTGTAGAAACAGGCAGTCCTTTTCTGTCTCCTTTCCTTGTCCCTAGACCAGAAGCAAATACATACGTGCTTCCCAGAGAAGGGAGGGCAGGCAGAGGAGTCCTGTGGCCTAAGTTGGGGGTGCCCTCAGGCCCCAGTGCCCCAGCATTCACCATTCCCTTCCTCTCCCTTCTGAGGATGTGCGTGGGCTTTCTGCCTCGTCTCCCATTGATTCAAGCCTTGCCGACCGCGCCGGCTGCCTGTGTCCGATGGTCCTTTTGAGTTCAGACGTCTCGGGAATAGCGAGCTGCAGGACACCGGCCTGCCACGCCTTCAAGCTTTGCCTTTCTTGCACACTCTGGAATTGGTTGGCAGAGTCTCCACGTCTCTTTCCCTCTCTCTCTCTCTTAAAAAATAGCTTTATTGAGCTATGATTTGCATACCGAATACCTCACCCATTTAGAAGTATGTACAGTTCAACAATTTTTAGTATATTCGCAGATATATGCAACGATCACCATAGTTAATTTTAGAACGTTTTTATCACCTCAAAAAAAAAAGACACCTTGTACCCTTTAGCTATCACTCCCCTATCCTCCATCCCCGACCCCAGCCCTAGGTAACCAGTAATCTACTTTCTGTGCTATAGATTTCCCCATCCTGGACTTCCACGTGGATGGAATCACGTATGTGTGGTCTTTTGTAACTGGCTTCTTCTACTTTGCATAGTGTGTTCAAGGATCATCCGTGTTGTAGCGTGTATCAGTAGTTCCTTCCTTCCACGCTTCTCTTAAGGGTGTGAGCAGGCCAAGTGTGGCTCCCCAGAGTAGGGGAGTATCTCCAGACACCCCGAAGTCCAGGTTCATAATGAAGGTTGCTTTGTGTCCAGCGGTTACATGGTTCATTTCAGAGAATTTCATTCGCTTCTTCCTTAGGTGCTTGGTGAACTAGAGACCAACTTCTCCCCTTAAGCGCTTGCCAGCCTGGTGCACATTGTCTCCGCACCCCCGACAGACATGCTTCTGCTCAAGGACACGGTCATCGTGTTTTTCCTTCAGCTGTAACTCGTGTGGGCCATGGAGAGGATTTGAAGGCTCGTATAGGTGTCTGCCCATTTCTGAAGCTCTTCCACGGGGGCTCTGTCTAAGCTCTAAACTTTTCTTGGCAGTTTTGGGTAGGGAAGTGTTTTTGACATGCTGGGACTTGGACACTGACGCCAATGCCGTAACTGAAGTTTTAAACCGGTAACAGGTTGGCGTGAACTTTTTAATAATTGAAAGTGCCCAGAAATCCATGTGATCTGTTCAAATGTCATTATGGGGCAGGAAGGAGAGATCCTACAGAATTTGAAAGTAAATGATTGGACCAAAAAACCCCCCAGACCTTTTTATATTTACGTTCTGCTGACTTCAGGCTATTCAATAAACTGGTTACACATTTACGAACATAGAGGCAGAAATCTCAAATGAAATAGCATTCAATCCAGCGGTATGTTAAAAGAATAATACATTATGACCAAGTCAGCCTCATTCCAGGAATGTAAAGCTGGCTCAGTATGAGTAAGTGCATTAATGTAATTTATCGCAGCAACAGGTCAAAAGGAAAGGTTCAGTGGTAGTTTGGGAACCTGTTCACACAAGACATTTTTGTTCCCCTAGCACAGGTGCCGCACAGAAACCAATAGGACAAAGGGCATGTTTGTTTGGGATGGCTATCTATAGACTGATCCTTAAAAAAGTCATTTGATTTTGGGGTGGTGACAAAAATGCTTCATGTGACTAACAAGCCACACTGCGTCATTCTGTGGCAGCAGAGGAAGTTCAGCCATGGGTGAACGATTTCTCGAGTGTGGCAAGAGAGTCCGAAGTTCAATGGACAAGACTCATATTTGAACCTCTTTGGGCTCCATCTGTAACTCCCAGTGGGGCTTATCAAGGGGCTTCAAAGACCAGGAAAGGGGAAAAGAAGACTGCTGAACACTGGAGCGTCAAAAGTTGTAGTCCAGTGAAGGCCAAGCCAGAGAGTCACAGGGCATCAGGGCAAACATGGGTGTGGCTTCTAAACCTCTCAAGACCACAGGTGATTTTGTTGCTTGATTCTTTGAGAAGGGTCTTGGTCACATACACACACACACACACACACACACACACACACACACACACACACAACATATATAAGGCCACACTTGGCCATATATATATATATATATATATATATATATATGTTGTGTGAGTGTGTGTATGTGTGTGTGTATAAGACAGGGTCTCACTTTGTCACCCAGACTAGAGTGCAGTGGCATCACCACAGCTCACTGCAACCTCCAAATCCCAGGCTCAAGCGATCCTCCTGAGTAGCCAGGATTACAGATATGCACCACCACACCTGGCTCATTTTAAGAAAATGTTTTTGTAGAGACAGAGTCTCACTGTGTTGCCCAGGCTGGTCTTGAACTCTTGGGCTCAAGTGATCCTCCTGCCTCAGCATCCCAAAGTGCTGGGGTTAATGGTGTGAGCCACTGTGCCCAGTCTCTATTTTTTAAAAACAGTCCTATTAAGATATAATTTATACATAACAAAAGGCGAAGATTTTAAGTATACAATTCAATTGGTTTTGACATATGTTTTCAGTTCTGTAATCACCACCAAAATCAAGATATAACACTTTTCCATCCCTCCCCAAAATTTCCTTGTATCTATTTATAGCCAATCCCCTTCGCACAGCCTCTGTCATGGGCAGCCACTGGTCTGCTTTCCAGCTGTGCCTTCTGTGGGTCTCTGGAGCTCTGTGCATGTCTCCATCCCCGGCACTCTACCCTGCAAATTCTAGCTGCCCCCCCTTCCTGAACTCTGACCTGGCCCTCAACTCCGTAGGTCGGCTGGGCTCCGTTTGGGTTCTCCTCTCTGTGCTGTGGCCTGGAGACTCCCTCCAGACAGCCAGCTGGGACAGCTGTAGCCCTCTCTTGTGTTTTTTTCCTGGAATCTCAGACCTGTATATCTCCTGTGTCCAACATCTGTAAGAGATTGTTTTACACATTTGGTTTGGTTTGCAGTTGTTTGTGTTGGGAGGGCACTTTCTTCAGCAGTTAATCCTTCCTGGGCAGGAGTGGAAGTGCTCTCACTCATGTTTTGCTATTTGCCTGATGACCTCATGCTACCTGGGGCCCCAGACGAAAGCACTTAGGTACTTTCAGGCTGCTGTCCACCCTCTTAAGGCAGGTATACAGTTTCAGCTAAAATGGAATGATTGTGGCTCCAGTTTGGAATACCTTGCCTCCCTCAAGGCATGGAGAAATATACAGACATCTTCTAATAATAATGCATTTTGAAATAATCTCAAATTTAGTGAAAAGTTACAAGACCAGCAGTACAAAGAGTTCCTGCTGTTGCCAGGTGTCCCAGCAAGGTCTCTGTTTTCTGTCTGGTCCGGGATTCTGTCCAGGATGATGCATTGCATTACTAAGCATGTCTCTAGTCTCCTTCAATTTGGAGCAGTTCCCCAGGCTTTCCTGCTCTTTCATGTCCTTTGCAGTGTTAAAGGGGATAGGCTTTTCTTTCTGGGGCAGGCTCCTCAATCTGGGTCTTTTGGATGTTTCCTCATGTCCAGACTCAAGCCATGCTTTCTTGGCAGGAATTGCACAAAAATGATGCCAGGCCCTTTCCATGCACTGTATCAGGAAGGGCACGATGTCAGCCTGTCACACTGCTGTTGATTTATTTTATTCACCTGGTTGAGTTGTTGTCCGCCAACGTTCTCTACTGTATAGTCACCATTTTCCCCTTGGTCACATGTAAGGACATGCTCTGAGACCATGGCAATATTTATTGGTGCCTTTTTGACGGAGTAAAACATTTATGATTTAACTTTGCCCTATAGAATAACAACAACATAACAGTAGCCATCATTTAATGAGTGTTTATTATGTGCCAGGTACATGCTAAGCACTGTACATATCTTAGCTGAAACCTGAAGCCCTGTGAGTTAGGGGCCATTATTATTCCCTTTTACAGATGAGGAAACTGAGCCACCTGTGTTGATGGATTTGGAGCAGGACACATTAGATGCCAACTCTTCAGTCTTCTTGAGTATTAAACCATTTATCCATTTAATGAAGAAAAAAAAAACTATAAAAGTGGTTTGAATTGTTTCCTTGCAGCTCAGATGATTCTTTTTGTGGCAACTGATGACCCAGAGTTTACATTTGATGCTTTAGTAGATAATATACCTTAGAATCTGCAACCATTTTAAAATTGGGTCAAAGACACTTATTTAAAGCCACCAAAGTTGTCAAAAATAAAGCCCACCAAGCCTCATTATTTCCACCCATGTTGGGTCAGTTAGTGAAAGGAAAATGAAAGGTAATCACTAAGAATTTCAACCCAGTCAAAGCCCTTTGGAAATTTGCCTGCGCAGGGATCAACCCAAAAGAAACCTCAAATGTGATCTCTTTGTTCAAAGAAAAGAGCCACCACATGCATTATTAAAATGTAAGAATTGGTGGAACAATTTTGATACTGGTCAAAAATTATGAGACTAAAATATTTTCAAATATCCTAGAGAAAGAGACCATAACTTCCACATGTATTAATTATAAATTAAACATTGCCTATCAATCTTTGTTTCAATTCTTAATGAGTGTTTTTATCTGAGTTCATTTTTATTAAATCTCTCTTGGGAGAAGAACAGTGGATTTACGGATATTTTACCAGGACCCGTTTATTGCAGGCAATTTACTACGGCTGTAAATTTTGCGGTTGAATGGCAACGTGAGGAGAGACTAGAGCACGCGGTGGATTGAGGCTGAGAAGCAGGGTTGGATTCAGGGTGGCTTGCACAGAAAACAGTTTTTACATTTTGATACAGCCCAAAGTGACCCGGGTGAAAAGTACCACGTTGACATGTCCTTTGAATGAAAATGGCCACATCGAAATGGTCTGCTTCACTCAGACGCCGTCATAACCCTCACCCCAGTTCAAAGGATCTGTGGTGCTTCCAGGCATTATAAACACACTTTTAGCTCCTTCTGAAGACCCTAAAGGCCATGGATTGGAATCCTGAGCTGTGAGTTCAGCTTGCTGAACCAAGATTCGGAACTAGTGAGTGAACCTAGCAGACTGCCCAGCATCCAATTCCCACCCAAGTTTGTTAATCTCAATTCACACCCCCTAGGGATGACTCTACTGAGTGATAAATCTTTATTTTTGTTTCTTTCATGTGTATGTGCACATGTGTGTAATAAACAGAGATCAAACTTTAATGAAATCCTCAGTTATCTTGTATGGGGGTGGGGGCGAGTGCAGGAAATGCCAGTGTCTTGTTAGGAATGTGATTCCAGAAGTCGGGAACCCACACATCTGGGTTCATGGCTTTGGTGACTCAGGAATATTTTAGAAAGGGTGGTAGACATGGTTGGATTTCTTTCTTCTGTAGTCATGGAAGCTTGAGTATTCTTCTGAGCACATGACTGCCCAAGGGACAGACTACATTTCCCACATGTCTCTGGAGCTGCTTGTGGTTGCACAGTTAAGGTCTGCCCGATGGAATGTGGGGATGAGATGCATGCAGCTGGAGGTCGTGCCCCCAAAGGGAAGGGTCGTGTTCTCCTCTGCCTCTTCCCGCTGGCTGGAATGTGGACGCGTGGTGAGGCGTCTTAGACCAGGTGGGCAAAGGAAGCCCGGTGTGGCAGAGCTACAAGAAAGAAGACTGGGCCCTGACAACTTCACAGCCAGAACCACCATAGCAGCCGAGCCTTTCCCACGTGGGAAGCATTAACCTCTCTTTTGTTTAGGCCACCGGTGGTCTGGGTTTCCTTTGATGCGTCTGGACTTGTGGCTGACTAATACTGTAGGTGAGGCAAGGACCCACCGTCATTGTTCCCGTATTTGTCTCCGTCACGAGGCTGTGTCCTTATGACAATCCCTCCCCATGTTCTCTCTGGTCCCTCACGGCAGGCCCAGCACTACCCTGAGCCCTGGAACAGAATAGGCACTTGTGAGTGTTTATTGGATGAGTGAATGAATAAACAAGCGGACGCAGGAGTGTGATGGGAGCTGGGACGGATGCATCAGAAAAGCTGTGGCCTGAGAGCTGCACCCCCACTGCCCTGTTGGAATCCATGCCTAGGAATTTGTGTTCATCAGCACTGCTGGTAACAGAAAATCCAAATAATGGTAACTTAACCAAATATTGATTCATGATCCTCACATGGTGAGGGGCTGGGGGTGGGTGGTTTCTCAATTGGGTTTGGTAGATTGGTGCGGGGAGTAGGGTAGGTCAGGCCTAAGTTTCTGGCATCCACATGGCCCTTCCTCCTGGTCACAGGATGGTAGCCAAACTCTGACTGTCACATCCATGTTCCAGGGAGGAGGAAGGAGGAAGCAGGAAAGTCAAAAAGGTGAAAGGGGCAGTCGGCCAAGCCTGTGTCTCCGAAAGGGCTCGGGCTGCCCCTGGCATTTGCAGAGCCTGGGATAAAGGAACAAAGGGAGGCCCAGCCACCATATGTTTATGTATTTAAAAGTTATGATTCAAACCAACAGACTATTAAATAACATATGTTTATCTTTCTGCCTTGTCAAATACACCCGCAAGATGACAAAGGCAAAAATGCACGTCAAGCTATAATTTTTATATGATTGAAAATCAACAAAGCACCAAAGACAATTGAATGTAATTATGACTGAATATATCTGGGTATTCTGTTGATGAGCTGGCAATGTCTGAATGAGTAATAAAACCAAGGTATACATAATTCGTAAGTCATTATATATTTATTCCATACAATTTATTTTTCTCTCTATCATCTCAGCAAAATTTAATAATTATGTTATTATTAAGATTTTCATAATTTGTCTTCTATTGACAGTAACGCTCTAGAGCAGGGATTGGCAACGTATAGCATGCAGTCCAGCCACTTGTTTTTGTAAATAAAGTTTTATTGGGACACAGCCATGCTCATTCTTTTACATAATCTCCTTGGGTGTTTTCCTATTATAGTTGCAGAGTTGAGTAGTTGTGACAGAGACTATATGGCCAACAAGCCTAAAACATTTACTCTCCAGCCCTTTAAGAAAAAGTTGCCAACCCCCAACCTAAAGGATTCAAACCCAAATGTAATGGTGGCCAAAATATACAGAATTTGAATATATTTAATATTTTCATCAAAAACGATAAGTTAAAGCGAACATAGAATCAAATAATTAAAATTATTACCCATATACATTTCCTAGAGAAGTTAGTTTTCTCCTAGAAAGTCATAATTATTTAACAAATTAAAAAGAAAAATACTAATTATATTCGTGTATATCAACATTAGTTAAATAAAGCTACGTTTTATTTAATTTGTAAAAATTTAGTTAAATCTTGGTAAACATTTCTATGAAAATAAAACTTGACATTCTACGAGTCAACATCTATGTCATTGCCAATGTAAAGGTGTCACATCATGCTCTGTGCACGTTCTGAGGGGAATATGAATTGTCGAATACGGCCATGTGTTCTTCGGCGCCATGTGCGATGCCGTGAATGCCCTGGTGTCGGTGAAGACTTCCAGAATATTGAGTTGGAACTTGAAGAGAAGCAAGAACATGGGTTTGGCACTACTGGGAAAGGCTGCTTTGTTGTGTAGGAATACCGGACTCGTGGTATCTGCCGGGAAGGAAATAACAAGGCGGCTTATGTTTTTCTATTCCCTAAGCTCTTGCGCCACTCTAATCTTTTCTCCTCTCTGAGCAGCATTCATCTCCAACGTCATCAGGGGCAAGGACCCAAAATGTCTAGACTCGGTGCATTTCAAGGACACAGGAAAGGGCAAGAACCGTGGAAGTGGATATTCCTGGGGCCCGAAAGGCGTTAGTAAGAAGCACGGGTGTTGAGGGTAGGATTGCACTGCGTCGGTGGTGAGGACCTGATCCCCAACGGCAGAGACCACCTTTGTGTTGTTATGGGATATTTGTGTGTGTGTGTGTGTGTGTGTGTCTTAGTTCCATTGTGTGCTGTTATAACAAAGTACTTGAGACTAGTTAATTTATAAACGAAAGGAATTTATTTCTTACAGTTTTGGAGGCTGGTAAATCCAAGATGGAGGGGGCGCATCTGGTAACGTGGTGGAAGGCACATGGCGAGAGTGTGAGCAAGGCAGGGAAGGGGGCCAACTCAGCCTCTTATCAGGAACTCACTCCCTCAGTAACTAACCGGCTCCCACCATGACAGCACGTGTCCATTCAGGAAGGCAGAGCCCATGGGACTGAATCTCCTCTTAAACATCCAACCTCTCAACACTGTTACACTGGGGATTAAGTTTCCAGCACATGAACTTTGGGGGACATGTTGAGACCATAGCAGTGTGTGTGTGTGCATGTGTGTGTGTGTGTGTGTGTGTGTGTGTGTGTGTGTGTGATATTTGAGGCCCTCTAAAGCAGGAAGCCCAGAGCAGAGTCTAAGGATAGACAATACTACAAAGACTTTCTGGAAACCCCCTCAAGTGACTTCTGCTCACATCTCATTGGCCCTGACTGTGTCCCGGGCTGCTGCTGGCTGCAGTGGAGCCTGGGCACACTGTTGACTCCTAGAGAACCAGGAAGCAGGGCAATAATGATCCAGTTGGCTATGAGTAGTCTCTGCCACGCTGCCCCTTGCCTCCCACTCTCTGGCTCTGTCCTTGACCTTCTCTCAGCCTCCTCGCCCTTCCCCCACATCCAGGTCCTCCCTGCCATGCCTCCTCCTCCTTGAGCTGACAACCTCCGTTGCCCTCTCTGTCACCCCCAGCCAGAGGTGCTGTGCCCTGGACGAAGAGACTGAAAGTGGGAAGTCCTGGGCTGCTCCTCAATGCTCCCCAAGCCACGCCGCCAGGAGCATGTCCTCATGCTCGGCCCGATGGTTGTCACGGCTAACTGGCACGAGCAGTGCAGTGCCGACGGGAGGAAGGCCAGGTGCCACCTGCCTCCCTGCTACTTCTCTGCCTAGGTGTGGAGGGGCCTTGGCGCCAACTGGTTATAGACCATTGTCCTCTGAAGAGCTGCCAGGAGGATTTGGTGCATTCCTCATTGATCAGAGAGCGCCGTTTTTCTCTGGGAAGGTGAAGCCCCACCAGAACCTGCACTAACCACGTGGATCTAGCTCTGGGGGCTCCCCTCCCCCTGCCACTTTCTCTGTTTTTCTTTTTTCTTTCGTGGAGACAGGGTCTTGTTATGTTGCCCAGGCTAGTCTTGAACTCCTGGCCTCAAGCCATCCTCCCACCTTGGCCTCCCAACTGCTGGGATTACAGGTATGAGCTACTGTGCCTGGCCTCCAAGTTACTATAATAGAGAGAAGGAGATTTTTTTTTGCCACAGGACCCAAAGCTGGGAAGGAGAGAAATACTCTCCTTACATAATCAGCTATTAGAGATATGTCAGTAAGAACTTGCCTTTTGTAGGCTCAGAAGCACAACAGATTTTTGGATACTTCACCTGAAGCTACGACACAGTGGTCTCATCCTGTTCCTCTCTACCTTTGGGACTTGGCGTATCCACCGCCCTATCAAGCAGTGGGACTCGATCAAAGTGAATGGTGACTGACAGCCTATCTGGAGGCCGGGGCTCTGGGGGAAGAAGTGGGGCTCAGGGTGGCCTGGAACCGTGGGGGTGAGGGGGAGAATGTGCGGGAGGTTGGCTGGGGCCATGGTGTGTATGTTTCTTGCCAAGAAAGGAAAATACACACTATTTCCCTTTGTGACTTCCTCTGTTTTGGGACCCACCATTCTAGAGACGCATGTGTGTGTGTTGGGGGGTAGGGGGGTGGGTTCCTTGGGTGTCTTGATAGGCAGGTTTGTCAGACATAGATCTGTGTGTGTGTAAATGTGTGCGTAAACGTGTGCTCATGGCATACCCAAGAGTGAGTGTTCTTGTACGTCTGGGTGCATGATGCAGCTGACCTGCTTATCTTCTTGCGACCAGCCTCTGTAGGCTGCGTCTCTGGCTCACAGACGTGAGAGCCAGGGGCCCTGAAAGGATACCACTCAGAAAATGAAAGTGCAGAGTAGCAGCCCAAGCTGCTTTGCAAGCTGAACATGCTGCAGAGAAACAAGCAACAGGGTATGTGCCAGCCGGGGGCTGTCCTCACTCTCCAAGGTCAGATCCACCAGGGGCCACTGGTGCAGAACAGTCAGGCAGGGTGACAAGCCCAGAGTGGCCACAGACTCCAGGGGCCAGGGTATGGGAGAAACAGGCTGGGTGGAGAGGCAGAAGAAGGGAAGACTCTCCTTTTCACGTGCCTTCCTGGCTGCTTCTCACACAGAGAAGCCAAAGAAAGTCTTGCTTTTTCTGTATGAAAATTGTGTGGCATGTGTATGTCTATGTGTGTGTGTACCCATGTAAGTGTGCATGCATGTGTACACATGTGTGTGTTTATGGGCACATGAGTACAAGCATGTGCACGTGGGTGTGCACAAGCAATACATCTATGTCAACTGTCATAAAGGGTAGAGGACCCACATTATCCTTTTAGTTCAAGAATTTGTAACTGGGGTCCTTGCGTGGATGCCTGGGAATTCCCTGAGATTATGTGCCAAAATTTTGCATGTGTATTTTTCTAGAACTGAAGCCCTGATTTTTCTCAGATGTTCCAAGTCCCCAATGATTAAGGACTGTGAGAAGCAGAATAATGGCTCCCCACATCCTATCCCCGGAACCTGTGAATATGCTATGGCACATGACAAAGGAGAATGAAGGTTGCTAATCAGCTGGCCTTGAGATGGGGAGAGTACCCTGGATTACCTGGGTGGGCCCGGGGCCATCACCAGGGTCCTTGTAAGTAACAGAGGAGTGTCAGGGTGATGCCACACGAGAAAGACTCACCAGGCCATTGCTGGCTTTGAAGATGGAAGGGAACCATGAGCCAAGGAGTATGGGCAGCCTCTATAAGCCGGATAAGGCATGAAAATGAATTTTCCCCTACAGGCTCCAGAAAAAGACTCAGCCCTACTGACACCTTGATTTTAGCCCAGTGAGATCCACTTTGGATGTCTGACTGTTCTGGTAATGTGTACAGCTAGTGTTACAGCTCTTGACCCGGGAAAGAACCGAGCGAGCGGCACACGAAGAGTCGTAGAACAGCCTTTATTCTTCCACAGCAGGCTCAACACACCTAGTGTTACAGCTCTCTTCACGTCTTCCAATCTTCTGACCCTGTCTGCCCCCCTTCCTTGTTCTCCTCCTGCTTTTATACCCTTGGTAGGGCTCAAAAAGCATCCAATCAACTACAAGCTTTAACATCCAATCAAAAACAGTGGGATTCAAAAATTACCCAATCAGGACCACGTAAGCAGCATGGCCGGAAACACGCAGAGGCATGCGGGCCTGGGGGCATTCTGGCAAGCGGGGCCCCAGGCAGCTCTCTGCCGCTGGGGCACCCCATTAGGGCGCCCTCCAACTGGCCACGCGCAGCGCTTGCCCCAGAGATGTGGAGCCACTGGGAGGCAGCAAGCGGGAGGCGGCAAGCGGCCGCATCCCAGCGCCTGACATTTTCCGTATCATGACCAGGGCTGTAAGATAGAAAGTTTATGTTGTTTTGAGTTACTCTGTGGTAATGTATTACAGCGACAATAAGAAACTAATACAAGGACCATTTGTTTACTCAATCCTTCATCCCGCTTCATGGGCCTGCATTTAGATCTGAGCTTCCTGGTGGCCAAGGCAAAGGGAAACCCAATAATTCACAGAGCTCTTATTGGTTGAAAGAAACAGATGCATCGAGCACTAATTCTGTACCCAAATAAGGAACCTCACATAACAAAATGATGATGTCATTGTTGTTTGTTTCGATGAAAGATGCTGGAATGTTTTCCCGTGGCTCCTCCTTCTTATAGACTTCCTCCTGCTAAGCGGAGCATAGCATGGATCACAGTTCTGGGAGCAAAGATTTTGCAGTCCCACACCTGCTTTTGCTGATTTATTCAGATCCAGGAATTACCTTAAGAGAATCAGGGGAATGACAGGGTCATTATCAGGTCCTCAAAGCTGCTTGGACCATGGGGGGTGGGGGGAGGGGGAGCTGTGGTGCTGGAATGTCAGCCAGGGAGAGCTCTCTCGTTAGTAATTCATGCAGCAGCAGTGAGCGGAAGTGCGGGGAGCTCCTATTGATTCCTAACACATCAAACGAAATGGCGCCCAGCAGTTAGCGGCCATAGCCTGGGACAGCCTTGCCAAATTGGATTAGCAAACCAAACGTCTGCTCTAATACCTGAGAGATGGACTAGACGCTTATTAAACGGCCCACAGGCAGGGATGTTGCGAGCACTTAATCAACTCTTCATTTCCCTCCTCCAGGGAGCAGGGAAGCTTCAGAGCCACCCATGGTGAAAAATTACCAATCCCTGCAGGATCCCCCTCTGCCATTCTCACTGCAGCATGCGCAGGGATTGTAGGAAAGGGCCGAGGAAGACAGTGCAAGGCTACTGGGCCATGGGGCAGTGGAAACTCCAGGGGTCTGGGGGCAGGAGACCCGGGTGTGTGTGAGTCCTTCTTTACCCACATGCTCGATGTGAGATGTGGGGTCAGTCCATTCCCACCTCTGGGACCCTTCAAGGCTCTCCCCACTCTGGCAACTGAAAACAGTTCTCTGAGGATGCTTCCTTAACAAGAGATAGTAAGCAAGGTGGCTTTTCACAAGCACTTGCCCCACGAGCAGCGCTCTTTGTGTGCGTGGTTGGGGAGAGAGGTGGGTGCTGCCCTGCATTCTCTTTGTGGCTTTAATTCAACCTCTCCACCTCTGCCTCCTGCCTGCAGGGTGAGAAGCCCCCTTCTATCCTCTCCTCTTTTCCCACTTGAGAAACTTAGATTTTAGAGCCAGAGAGTACAAAGGGGCCTTCTGAGCTGTCCTCTGTTGCTCCCTCCCTGTTCTTCTTCAGTGTGATCTCCCCCAGGGTTGCTTTCCCAGTGGGGGTCCCTCTCCCTTGCTTTCCACTTCCCTTGCCCAAGGATGCCAGCTTTGATTAAGTCCCCTTGCCCCTAGAAGGAGAAACAGGGGGTGGGGCAGAGGGTCCCATGCTAGACTTTGCGTGGAGGCCCACCACTCCCAGTTACATGGTGACTTTGACCTCAGTTGACCCGGGCTCTTCCTTGTACAGTTTGGGAGACCGAGGCCCAGACACAGGAAGGGCTGTGCCCAAGATCTTGTGGTGAGTTTGCAGTGAAGCCAGGGCAGCTCTTCTCCAGTGAGCTTGCTCCTCTGCCCTCTCGCCTCATCTTAGCCCACCTGCCCAAGCCAGGAGCCTCCTGCCTCCCCACGGCCTGGCCAGCAGGGACACAGCTGCAGTGAAGCCCACCACGCCCCACTGGAATGAGCCCCCTGGAGTCCTTAGGCATGCGCTTTGTTCTTGGATCCTGTGTGCACAGGAAGTGTTTCCTCCCAGGAGTGCTCCCTGTCATTAGAGCGAGCTGCCATCCCCAGCCCCCACGGCAGCAGAGGGCTGCAGGGTGAGACCTGCCAGGTTCCTGGTGGGTCTAGTTCCTTTGGAAGAGGTATAACAGGCTTTTCCATGCCACTCCCTATTAAGACAGACATACACAAACATGAAAGCAAGGAAGATAAAGTTCTTGGAAAGAAACCCAAACAAACCTGCAAACTTTCTTGTTAAAAGTTGGGCCCCTGCCACTCTAATCCTTCTGTTATCCCTCAGCATTGAATCTAATCCAGCTCTTATCACCACTCTTCAGTAGAATGCTTCTTTCAAGCCAGCCAGTTTTTTACAGGCTCCAACATTTTTACCTTTGATGTTCCTGCTAACCGGGGGCCTTCTTACTCCCCACTGATGGGATGCCAGGTGCTGGTTCCACTGGCCGGCCTCTCTGACTCCACAAGCAGCAGGAGCAAAGGTGTTGGAGACAGGGCGGAGGTGATGTCCCCCTCCGGCTCCAGCTGCCCCTCCATCCGTATCAAAGATCAAGGGAGGGATAAACGGGTGCCTCACAGAGTGTGTGCGCATGTGTGTGCGCACGCGTGTGGCCTACTCCGTCCTCACCGCAGGAGCTGACTTCTTACCTGCTTTATTTACCACCCTGGCCCTCATCTTTCTGATTAATAGTTTGGTTGGGGGCTCTGGGAAATTTACATCCAATTGTTACCATAGCAACCAGCTGTCTGGCACAGGATCCCATAGAAGATGCATTTTGGGTCTCCTGAAGGAGCTGGGATTTACAAGGATCTCAGCGTAGGCCAGGGCAGGTGATGTTCCCCACGACATGAGTGAGAGTTATGAGCAGGGATAGGAAATGGTCTGGCCTCACCATAAATCGGGAAGGATGGTTTTAGTGCCTTCCCTTCCCCCGTCTTTGTCTGTCTCTCCCAGACACTCCTCCCCTCCAGTGTTCCCTGCTGGGTTCCCAGAAAGCTCGTTCTGCACAGGACAAAGGCAGGACAGTTTGGGGGATGTCATGGGGAAGCTCATTCCCTTTCAGCAAAAGGAAGACTTTGTAGCGGGCACAACCAGCTGAAGATGCAGTTGGCAGCCTTGGGAGGTGGTGATCTCCCCGTCACTGGAGGTGTGTGGACAGCAGCCTGTTGGGGGTTCTAGAGAGGATTGCGCAGAGGATGGGGTGAGGGGTGGCATGTGTGGAGCCTCTGGGTCCCTGCCAGCCCTGGGAAGGGGAAGCCGAACTGAGCCTGCCCATGTGACCAGCCCTCACCTCCCCTAGCTAAGCAGGGTACCAGAGTCGGGCATTTTGGCCCCCTGGGTCCCTGAGACGTCCTTGGGCTCCTCCTCATTAACTCAATGCCCAGCACCCTGCCTGGCCCTCGGGTGCATTAACAAATTCCTTGGGGTTTTATTAAGTGTGCGGGCATAACTTACTAACCATTTATGTGTTCTTTTTATGATTATATATATATATATATATATATTTATATATATATACACACACACATACTTTTTAAAGCATGGTCAGATAACAACCTGAACTGGAAATGGAAGAAAATGGCTTTGCTTGTACAACCCTGTCCCACGTGCTAGAGCCATTCCCCGATTACAGTTGAGGAATTAAGGTGTTTGTCCTACACAAGCCTTGTGGAAATGACGGCGAGGCTCTCCAGGAAAGCTCTGCTCGAGCAAGCCCCTTAACCTGTCTGTGCCTCCATTTCCTCATCTGTGAAAAGGGAGTAAAGGGAATCACCAGGGATGACCACCTGACTTTCACTTATGGGCTGACTCTGCCTGAGCTGGTAGAGGCTCAGCTGAAGAGTATGTGGCAATCGATTAGCAATGTCTGCCCTGGGCACCAGACGGGAGGTCAGTGGCCATCCCTGGACCAAGTGGTCTCAGAGAACCCTGGTGGCTCTAAGTGGCAAGACATGATTCTGTGTCACCTCAGTCATTCTCTACCTTCAAACCATCCTCCTTGGTCCTTCTTTACTCCTGAGCCTATACAATTGTGAGGAAAGCTGTGACTTTTTTACTTTAAAACCTCATTACATTTTCTGTTCTAAATAGATATCAAACCTCAGAGTTGTCTAGAAGCAAGGAGGTATCCAGGTCGATTTGTAAGTGACACAGATTCATGGAGAAATGCAGGGTTTAGGTTTCCAGGGACACCTGGCCTGCAGTAGCTTGTGGAAGAGCTAGCAGACGGGGGGCTGCTGAAGCCTTTTACAGAGAGAACGGTGGATGAGCCACTGCAAGAAGCACGTGGAATTAGTACTCCCTGTCATTAAGCAATGTGTGCCCGTATATCACAATTTTGGTAATTATTTCTTTATATCTTTATTTATTGTAGTATCTTTATTTACTGGTAGTATACCAGGCACCTCAAAAATTGAAAGTGCCCCAGGCTTTTCTCAGCCTCTGAGAGGCCCCATTTGCCTGCAAGTATGTTTGTATCTAATCCTATGCAGTAGCTATGTGACCTTGGGCAAGTTGTTAAACTGTCTCCCCAGCCTCTGTTTCCTTATCTGCTCATCTGTAAAATGGTGAAAATACCTCTACTTTGCAGAGTTTCAAAGATGACATAAGGTGATGTATGTGAAGTCCCTAACAAAATTTCAGATTCACAAGGTTCCCAGTGTATAGTAGGTGCCTAGTAATTTGTAGCAGTTATTATTTTTCCAAGTTCCGGTGTATTTCTGGAAGTTTTGACCCAGAATACTGCTATGTCAGTTAACTATTAATGTGTAACAAACCACTCTAAAATGTAGTGGCTTAGAAGAACAACCATTTATTTACTTCAAGATTCAGTGTTCTGTAGGTTGGGCTCAGCTGGCAGGTTTTCTGGACTCTGCTGGGATTCTTCTTGCTTTTGTGGTGAGTGGTGGGTCAGCTGCAGTATGGTTTTGCTGATTCTGGCTGAGCTCTAGCCCATGTTTAAGGTCTCAGCAGAGACACCTGGGCTGACTCATTAATTCTCATCCTCCGGCAGCTTAGCCTGGGCTTGTTCATATGTTAGAGACAAGGGCCCCAAGAGAGCAAGTGGCAGGGTGCAAGGCCTCTGGAGGCTTGGGCTTGGAATTAGGATAGAGTCACCTCTGCCACATTCTGCTGGCCAAAGCTAGTCAAAGACTCAAGAGCTGAGGAGATAGACTTCACTTTTGATAGGAAGAGCTGCAAAGTCACATCTGAAAAGCAGCATAGATATAAGGAAGGAAATAACTATGGTCATTTTTGCAAACAGTCTACCACACTTCCCCCTTTGTAAACAAAAAACAGTACCTCGAGTTTATTCCCTGAGTGCCCCAGTGAGCAAGTGGGGATGAATTCTGTTCTCTTCACTCTCTTGTTCAAGCCTATTTTTAGATCTAGTCTAATAAAATGAATTTTACACCTGGATTACTCACCTACTAACGAATACTTTGTTCTTATCAATGCCTAGGACAAATGCCTAGGCAGCCTGGATTTGTAGTTCCATTACCTTCAAACACAATAATTGTTAATTACTTGCTTTATTTGGGTCTGTTGCATTTGCCAATAGTCAATTATCTATGTTAGGTTTTCTTGTGATCACTGGGGCTTATCCAATATTGCAGCTCAGGTCTGTTTTTGTCTCAGAGATGTCTTTTCCAAGACAGTTAAAGAAAACTCTTGTTCACTAGTTTATTGAATATTAGCCTTTATCTGCTTATTTCAAAGGCTCCTTATTCACTGCTGCAAGCACCAAGTGCTCAGGCTGAGCTCTTAGAATTGAACAAAGGGCTAAAGATAAGCCTTCCTTTCGCCTGATCTAGCTAAATCCCGGTAAGTGGAATAGAGGGAAAGAGCGGGTTGTGCAAGCCTGGGGCACGCGTGTAGCTCCTGTGCCTGAACCTCTGAAGCTGCCTTCTCCCCTCTGATCCACAGTCCACATTGCTACTGAGTGACCTGACGCAGAGACTCAATTGCATTGCTTGTGGTGGAGTGGGTGGATGGAACTAACCCTCCAGTCCTTCTTCTAGCCATGCCCTTTGTCATGTGACTCCACAGGTGCCCTGGTTAGTCCCCCTGTCCTAGAATCTGGAGTAGGCCACGTGACTTCCTTTGGTGGACAGAATGAGCTGGAAGTGCCAACATGCCAGTTCTGAGCCCAGGCTCAACACACCTTGCGTATTTCCCTTTGCACTCCTGTGCCTCTGCCATTGCCATGAGCAAGACACGCCCAGGCTGGCCCGTGGTCTGGGGGAAGATAAGAGACACACGAGGACGAGTCACCGCAGCACAGCACAGCCCCAATCAGCCAACCCCCAGCCAACCCTGGATGTGTAAACCATAAATGCTGATGGTTGTTTTAAGCCACTGAGACTGGAGTGGCTTTTTACATGGCAAAAGCTGATTCCTCATTCTTCTGCTCGAACCCCAGCGCTGGGCTCCTGTAGCTTGAGGCATAAAGTCCTCCTGGCACCTGGGCCCTGTTACTATTCTCTTGAGCCTCCACACCTCCCTTTTCACTTTATACCTTAGCAGTGACCCCAAGTGACTTGTAGTGCAAAATGCTGGTTCACATTTCTATGCCTTTGCACCTGCTGTCCCTGTCCCCTCTGCCTGGAACGCCATTCTCCTCTCCCTTTGCCTAGAAAACCCTTACACGTATGTCAAAACAATGCTCAGGCATTGTCTCACTGTACTCTCTACTCCCTGAGTAAAGTAAGTCATTAAAGTGGGAAGTAAATCAGTCCCATGAGAGTCCCATGAGATATGTGTAAATGCATATTGTAACCATATATGACATGGTGTTATGATGTGGGCTCTTTTTATTTTGTTTTTGCTCATTTGCCATCTATTAGACTGATTCACTTTAGGACAAGGATAGCTTTAATTTAGTGTATTTTAAGTGCCTATCCCAGTGCCTGGTTCCAACATTGGTTGATTAAATGAGTATCAAGATCCCCCTGGCTCAAGTATCTGGAAAGAGGGGATATCTGAATTGGGCCTTGACCAAAAGGTAGGGTTTGGGCACACACAGATGGGGAAAGGGGCTCCAGAGCGAGTGTACGACATGAATAAAGGTACAGGGGCTATAAAACAGGAGTGACATTGTTTCATTTGGCCTAACTTTTTGAGAGAGAATAGCAAGAGCTATAGTTATATGGAATAAAAACTCCGCAAACAAATGTAAAATGAATGTTATCTTTCCAGAAGACTTGCCCACCAGGAAGAGATGCAAGGCAATGTGACACCCCAAAGCCAGGTGATCTGTGGCTGGCTGGCTGATGATGTGATCGGGTGGGACGAAGGCCTCCTGGTCCCTCAGAGCCCTGCGGCTGGGTGTGTCTGCCTCTCCCAGGCATCTTGTCACTGGCCCACTCTTTTCAGAGTGTTACAGGTATTGAGCAGTCCAGCAGCTGAGGGGTTAACTGGAGGCATGTCTCCGTGGTGTCTCTGTACTCTTGGGTGGTAGAAAGTGAGCCCAGATGCTGCCTGGTGTAGCTTGGCCCCTCCTAGGAGGCAAATCCCACTGCTTTCTGGCTGATGAAACCTGTCCCTCGAGGAACACTTGCAAAAATACTAGTGGGAGACGGAAGCACAGATGCCACGTCCTCCCTTTTTGGTCCCCACTGCACAGAGGAGGGAAGAGGTTTGCCAGGGTCTCTCTCTCCCTGTGTGGGCGTCTCCCTCACCATCTGCCTCTTTAAAAATATTTGAACATCTGCATTATGGTGGCTTGGCCTTTTACACATTAAGTCTCCTCAATTACAAAACCAGTAAGTGTTTTGCTACATGGCCCCATGTTGCCCTGTACTGGCCACTTCCTGGCTTTTGTCCCTGGAGTCTACGATTGCCTAGTTACTTTCCTGGGCAGAGCATTTGTCTCAGCAATTCACCAGGGGATGCCCAGGGCTGGGCACTAGTCTGGGTGCTGGCTGGGCACTGGGGAGGCGCTTAACAGGTGACTGTTGCATAAACACCTTTGCGAAGAGTTCAGAAAAGATACACTCACCTACTCACCCCCTACCTCGACAACTATAGGGACAACTGCTAGTATTTCAGCGATATCCTTCCACATTTTTTCTATATATATATATATGTATTCTCTACTTTCAAATGAAGCTTTACTTCTTAATAATATTTCATGCCATGTCATGAAAGTTGTTCACAAATACCATTTTTGGTGGCTGCTTGATTTCCCTCCGTGGGGAGGTACTCTATTGTTGACTATGTTGTGTCCAATTATTCACGATTCTCCCAGAATAAGTATCCAGATGGGGAAGCATACTTTTGCATCAGGTTTTGCTGATTTTCAAATGATTTTCTTAGGCTAGCCTTCCAGAAGGGGATTAAAACATACAAACATTATAAAAAAAAAAAAAACTCTTGCAACATTTTGTTAGCATTGTTGCCCAGAAAGACTGGACCAGTATCGGAATGATGTTGGGGTGAGCTAGGAGCTTAGTGGGGCAGTCTGGTGCAATGGTAAGGCACTGTCCTTGGCCTGTGAAACTTGGATTTAGGGAAGACCTTGAACAGGCCCTCCTTTCTCTGGGCCTCAGTTTCCTCTTCAGGAGCACTGGGAGGACAAGCGTTGTGCTGCCTAATTCTCAGGGCACTAGCTTACGAGCTACTTGAAGGCTGGATCTGGGCTTGCCCTCCTCTGTAGTGCCAGCACCATGCCTATGCATGGGCAGCTTCAGAAAATCCACTATTCAAAATGAATTTCTAGAACATCCTTCAAGTGTTGGACATTGCTAAGGGTGTTTCAGATAGGGTGGTGACCGAGACAGACACAAGTCTCTGCCTTGCAAAAGCACGCATTCCCACCAAGGAGACAGGAGAAAGAAGAGTAAACAACTTAGTTAAATAAAATGTCATCTCTGTCTGTTTGTTTCCATGTCTGGAGGAATTTTCTTTGCATTGAGAGGGTATGGTTTAATTCTGAACTTAAAAATTAGCCATCTGGGAATAGTACTCAGAAAGCTAAGCAGCATCTCAAAGAGGCAAGCAGTTGAGATCCAGAGGAGCGAACCCTGGGAACGACTAGAGGTCAGTGGCGGCTGAGACGGTGGTGCCAGCCCTGGACACCCGGGCAGGGAGGGGAAAGATGGTGTTAGTTTTGAACAGGAGCCCTATCCTGAAGGGCTCAAATTGCAAGTGCTGGTGTGCAAGTGAGCTGTATTTCACTTGGACAACTTTATATATTGTGCTCCAGGGTGAACAGCAACAGGGATGTATTTACTTAATGATGTGGGCAAGGGCAGCCAGTAAATAAAATAATCACAAAGTGTGACAAGCACTTAATAAAGGGGCCTGGGATGCGGCTGGGGAAAAGGCAGGAGCCAGAGTAGGTCGGGTCTTGAGACCGGGGTGAGGGGTTTGGACTGGATGTTGAGCGCATGACAGACCAGAGAGAGTTGAGGTCTGCTGTGCCTTTCAAGAAGATCACTTCCGCTGCCATGTGCAGTCAATTTTGATTTAATTGAATCAAATATTTTTGGAGAGCATCCAAACAAATTGGCTTCTAGTTCCTGAAGCCATCGCCTCCCCATGCTGATTCCCTAGCTCCCAGTAGAACTGGGGACCCCTAATTTCCCAAGGAGACAAACATCCAATTTCTGGTTTGGATTTGCATTAGAAAGAGACCTTAATTACTCTGATCTCTAACACCTCTGAGGAGCTGATTTGAGCTTTTCAGATGCAAAGAGTGTTAATTGGCTAAGGGGCCCAGCTGAGCTGAACCCTCTCCAAGTGGGGAGCAGTGGGGCAGGGAGAGGGGGAAGGGGTTGGAGCAAGGAGGGGATGCCTCATATTTGTCAAGTTTCCTGGAGATCTGAAGGCCAGTGTGAGGGGAATAGACACTAACAGTTTTTCTGCTTCCCATCACTCCCACTGTCTCTGTCCCCGACCCCACCCCCCGGAACTTCCCATACAGTTTCCTAGGCAGACAGTGCCTCCCCGGCTCCCTGTTAATTACAGCACTTCCCACACTGCACTGAATAGTCTGTTCACTGGATGGCACTTCTACTCCAAGGACAAAGGTCCTATCTCACGCAGCTTTGTCTCCTTACACAGCCCAAGGTTGGTGTCCAGGAAATGTGAAATGAATGGATAATAGAACAAATAATAATAAGGTTAATAATAATATTAATATAATGATAAAAGCCATCACTTATATAGAGCATCCTGTGATTCTGTATTGTTTAGTCTCAGAGTTAGAAGATGTCTAATTCTGTTCTCCAGTTCCCGCCAGAGAAAATCTTCTGCATAAATCACAATGGACAGTTACATATTTGCCTGTGGTACTATTTAATATTAACCTCTCCCATGAAGATGAGAACCCCCATCTGTTTTGTTCACTGCTCTATCTGCGGTGCCTAGCCCAGTGTCTGGCCCTTAAAGGCTCAGTAAATATTTGTTAATGAATGGATGCTTGCATACCTCTAGTGATAGGAAGTTCACTATCTACTGAGGAAGCCTTGCTCATGTGGGGCAACTTTTCCTGTTAGTTCTTCCTTTTTTTTTTTTCTGAGACAGAGTCTCACTTTGTTGTCCAGGCTAGAGTGAGTGCCGTGGCATCAGCCTAGCTCACAGCAACCTCAATCTCCTGGGCTCAACCGATCCTCCTGCCTCAGCCTCCCAAGTAGCTGGGACTACAGGCATGCGCCACCATGCCTGGCTAATTTTTTCTATATATATTAGTTGGCCAATTAATTTGTTTCTATTTATAGTAGAGACAGGGTCTCACTCTTGCTCAGCCTGGTTTCGAACTCCTGACCTCAAGCAATCCGCCCGTCTTGGCCTCCCAGAGAGCTAGGATTACAGGCGTGAGCCACCGTGCCCAGCCTAGTTCTTCCTTTTATTAAAGCTGCATTTGTTTCCCTAGAGCATCCATTTAGCACCAGCTCCTGGACTATCCCACAGACAGCTTGCCCCACCCACCACTCTGCTACCAGGAGGCTGTAAGGCTATGACTTGGAAGTGCCTCTTTCTAACCTCCTCTGTTCTTCGCTGGGTACAGCACAGCTAGTTCCTTGCTCAGAAGGACACAGCATCATCCTGGTCACTCCCTCTGGACACAGTCCAGATGGTCCTGTTCCCTCTCACAGTAAGGCCTGATAAGTATGTAAAGAGGAGTCTTGCACTTCCATGTTCTGGGAAGTACATTTCTATTAATGCAACTCTTCTAATGCATTTGCCTCTGCCCTATTTAAATCCAGAGATGAGACACCCAATAAAGAAGACAAGTTGACCAACTGAGGTCTTTCCTTTTCTGGAGCTATAGAAAATGCTAATGGTGGGTATATGGGGGTTCACTGTAAAACTTTTTCAGCTTCTTAGTATGTTTGAAAATTTTTAAAATAAAATGTTAAAAAGAGGAAATACCCAATAAAGTAATTAAAATGGAATACTTAAAAAAAAAAGATTAACCCCCAAGAAGACAAAGAGAGAAACAGAGAAAAAGGAAACAGAAAAATAGAAAGCAAATTAAAAATGACCATCCTAAAGGCAGCCGTATTAAAATAATATTCAATGTAAATAAACTAAACATTTAGTTAAAAGGCAGATATTCTCAGATTGATTAAGAGAACAAAAGCTTAATCCTAGCACTCTGGGAGGCCGAGGCGGGCGGATTGCTCAAGGTCAGGAGTTTGAAACCAGCCTGAGCAAGAGCGAGATCCCGTCTCTACTATATAAATAGAAAGAAATTAATTGGCCAACTAATATATATAGAAAAAATTAGCCAGGCATGGTGGCGCATGCCTGTAGTCCCAGCTACTTGGGAGGCTGAGGCAGGAGGATTGCCTGAGCCCTGGAGTTTGAGGTTGCTGTGAGCTAGGCTGATGCCATGGCACTCACTGTAGCCTGGGCAACAAAGCGAGACTCTGTCTCAAAAAAAAAAAAAAAAAAAAAGAGAACAAAAGCTAATTACCTGCTGTCTTTAAGGAATACTTTAAACACAAGGACACAGGTTGAAAGTAAAAAGATAGAGCTATATTATGCAAAAGCACTAATCATAAGAAAGCTGGAGTGGCTATATCATTATCAGAAAGAAACACACTTCATAACAAAAAGTAGGTCCAATTTATCTGGATGACAAAATAATGAGAAATTGTTTTATTACATAGAACAATAAATGTGAATATGTGTAATAACAGAGTTTCAAAATACATGAAGCAAAAACTGACTAAATGGAGAAATAGATAAGTCTAAAAAATCAGAGTTTTTATGAGCTTGGCAATCGATAGATTTATTAGAACAAAAATAGTATGGTATTAAAGATCTGGAAATATTATCAAGCATTTTGATACCAACAAGTGTAGAACACTTATTTTTTCCAAATGCCCATGGGATGTTCAACAGGATAGACAATATTCTGGACCATAAAACAAGTGTCAATACATTTTAAAAGACTGAAAACTTATATAGTATGTTCTACATATAATGATGAATATAAAGCTACAGATTTAAGAAGCTCAATAAGTGCCAAGGACAAGAAGCATGAAGAAAATGATATCAAGGTATATCATAATCTCAGTGCTCAAAACTATTGATAAAGAAAACCTTAAAAAAACAGCAGAAGGGGGAAATATTATGTACAAAGGAACAAAGATGAGGATAACAGCAGATTTCTCATCAGAAACAGTACAAGTGAGAAGACAGTGGAATAACACCTCTAAAGTTCTAAAAGAGAAGCCTCTCAACCTAGGATTTATATTTCTGCAAAAATATCCCTCAAAAACAAGGGCAAAACACTTTTTCATAAACATAACAACTGAGGAAATTCGTCATTGGCACACCACACTAAAAGCAATGCTAAAGGAAGTTGATGATCAGACAGAAGAAAAATGATATCAGATGGAATTATGAATCCACAGAAAGTAATAAAAAGCACTAGAAATGGTAACTGCATGGTAAATAAGGTTTTTTCATATTAATTAAAATTATCTTAAAGATAATTTACTTTTTTTTTTTTTTTTTTTTGAGACAGAGTCTCGCTTTGTTGCCCAGGCTAGAGTGAGTGCCGTGGCATCAGCCTAGCTCACAGCAACCTCAAACTCCTGGCTCAAGCAATCCTCCTGCCTCAGCCTCCCAAGTAGCTGGGACTACAGGCATTCGCCACCATGCCCGGCTAATTTTTTGTATATATATATTAGTTGGCCAATTAATTTCTTTCTATTTATAGTGGAGACGGGGTCTCGCTCTTGCTCAGGATGGTTTTGAACTCCTGACCTCGAGCAATCCGCCCGCCTCGGCCTCCCAGAGAGCTAGGATTACAGGCGTGAGCCACCGCGCCCGGCCTGATAATTTACTTTTAACATGAAAATAATTACAATGTAATGTGGGATTTATAATACATATATAAGTAAATGTATAATAATAGCGTAAGTGTTATGAGTGGGAAATGGAAGCATACTATTACAATGTTCTTATCATACACATGCAGTGATGAAGTTGTATGATATCACTTGAAGGTAGAGTGTGAGAAATGAAACTCAAAATCAACTACCAAAACAATAAAGCAAAAAATTGTAGCTAATAAGTCAACAAAGTTAATAAATGGAATCGTAAAATATTTAATCAAAAGGCACCAAAAGGAAAAGGAGAACAAACAACAGCTGGATGAAATAGAAAACAAATAGATGATGGATTTAAACCTAACCATATCAAACACATTAAATGTAAGATTCTAAATGCCCAATTAAAAGGCAGGAATTTCCAGATTGCAGTCCCCACTGTATGCTGTATTTAAGAAACACACTTTAACTATAAAGACACAAATAGGTTAAAAAGTCAATGGATGGGAAAAAATGTATCATGATAACTACTAGTCCAAAGGAAGCCAGAGTGGTTATATTAATATCAACAAAGTATATTCGAGAGCAAAGAATATTATCAAAGATATAGAAGACCATTTCATGATGATAAAGAGGTCAATTAATCAACATGACATAATCCTAAATGTTTATGTACCTAATAATAAAGCTTGAAAATACACAAAGTAAGCACTTTGAAAAACTAAGAAGAGAAATAGAAAAATCCACAATTGTTTGTGGAGATTTCAATAACGCTGTCTCAAAACTCAATAGGAAGATAGAAAATCAGAGAGAAGGCACAGTACTTGAACAATAATATCAAGCAACTTGACCCAACTTTTGCTCCTCCCAACAACAGCAAAACATGTATTTTTTCAAGTGTACATGGCACATTTACCAAGATAGACCATATTCTGAGCCATGAAACACATATCAGCAAATTTAAAACAATTCATTTCAGATGAAATATCTTCTCAAATCGCAAAGGAATTAAGTTATAAATCAATAACAGAAAGATCTTTGTAAAATCCTCAAGTGTGTGAGAACTAAATAACACACTTCTAAGTAACCCCTGGATCAAAAAGAAAGAAATAAAGAAAAATGGAACTAGAAGACATTTTGAACAAAATCAAACAAAAATACATTAGAATTTGTGGGATGCTGCTAACACTGGACTTAGGGGAAACTTAGAGCACTAAATGACTATTTTAGAAAAAAAATCAAAGGTCTCAAATCAGTGACCTCAGCCCCTACCTTAAGACACTGGAAAGGGGAGAGCAAATGAAACCCAAATATGCTGAGAAAGGAAACAATAAAGAGCAAAATGAAAATCAACAAAACAGAATAGAGAAAAACAGAGAATCAATGAAATCAAAAGCTGATTCTTTAAGAAGATCAGAAGGAATGATCAACCTCTAGTCAGACTGGTCAGGAAGCAGAGAGAGAAGACACAAATTTCCACTATCAGGAATAACAGAGGTGACATCACTGCAAATCCTCCAGATAATAAAAGGATAATAAGGGCATATTACCAACAGCTTTATGCCAATCAATTCAACAACTTAGATAAATTTGACACATTCCTGGAAGGACACAAATTACTGAAGCTTACTCTAGGAGAAATTGTTAACCTGAATAACCCTTTATTAAATAAATTGAATTTGCAAGTTATAAAAACCTTCTCACACAAATGAATTCTACAAAACATTTAAGAAATACATAAAACCAATTCAACACAAAGTTTTCCAAAAGTTTTAAGGATGGGGAGGGAATACTTCCCAGTTGATTCTATGAAGCCAGTGTCACCCTGATAACAAAAGCAGACAAAGACATCACAAGAAAGGAGAACGTAGTCCAATGATCCCTTATGAACATGGACTGAATCCAGGAACAAATTGAAAGGATAATACATATGATCAAGTAGGGTTTTCCCCAGAAATTCAGGGTTGGTTTAATGTTCAAAAATCAGTTAATGTGATTCACCATATTGACAAACTGAAAAAAGAGAAAACATATGATCACCTCAATAAATACAAAAAAAAAAAAAAAATTAACAAAATCCAACATCCATTCCTGATAAAAACTTTCAGAAAGCTATTCTAGTAAGGGAAGGACTTCCTTAATCTGATTAAGAACATCCACAAAATCTCTACAGCTAGCACCATACTAAATTTTGAAAAACCAAATGCTTTCCTACTAAGATCAGGGACAAGACAGAGGATACTTATTCTTGTCACTTCTGTCTGGCATTATACTGGAGGCCTTAGCCAGTGGAATCGGGCAAGAAATGAGGTACCCAGACTAGAAAGTAGAAAGTAAATGTTGTTTACACACAGTATGATCATCTATGTTAAAAAAATCTAATAAAATCTACAAAAAAGCTACTAAAACTAGTAAGATTTGCAAAATTGCAGGACACAAGATCACTCTGCAAAAATCCAATGTATTCTACATACTAGTAGCAAAGAATTGGAAACTGAAATGAAAAAAAATCATGGTAGCATCAACAGGTATAAAATACTTACGGATAGAATTGAAAAGTTATGAAAGACCCTTACCCCGAAACTATAATATATTGCTGAGAGAAATTAAAGAATGCCTAAAAAAAGTCGGAAGAATCAGTATTTTCAGTTCTTCCCAAATTAATATGTAGATGCAACATGGTCCCAATAAAATTCCCAGTAGGCCTATCATGGTAGAAATTTATATATTGATTGTAAAACTCATACTAAAATGCACAGGGTCCAGAATATCCAAAACAATTTTAAAAGAGAAGAACAAAGTTGGAGGGCTCACACTACCTGATTGCTAGACTTATAAACTGACTAATAAAAGCAGCATGATATTGGCATGAAGACAAAGAGATCCATGAAACAAAATAAAGAGCCTGAATAAAGTGTCCATAAATATATCCACACATATATGCACAACTGATTTTTGATAAAGGTGCAAAGAAAAGATAACTTTTCAACAAAGGCTGGAACAACTATATATCCATATGTTAAAAAAAAAAAGACCAAAAACACAAAAACTTGGATTTATATGTTGCACTATATACAAAAATTAACTCAAATGGATCAAAGACCATTTGAGTAAAACCTAATTTTTTAACTATCAATTTTTTTTGAAAACTATAAATTTTTTAGAGGGAAGCAAAAGAGAAAATCTTTGTGACCTTAGATCAGGCCAAGATTTCTTAGATATGTCACCAAAAACAAAATTGATAAAATCAAATTTGATAAATTAGACTTAACCAAGTTGAAAACTTCAAAAGACATTGTAAGCTTTGTGCAGTGTGGTATCATAGCCAATGAGGTTTATCCAAGGCTCGATTAGGGCTAATTGAAATCTTTTCCCAAAAGCCATTGTTATGAAAATAAAAAGAGAAGCAACAGTCTGGAAATAAATATTTGGACATCATATATCTGCTAAAGGACTTACATCTAGAATATATAATAAGACTCAAAACTCAATAAGAAAACAAAGAACCTGGCTTATTAATAAAAATGTCAAGAGTTGAACAGATGCTTCCTCAAAGAAGGTCTAGCGAAGGCAAATGAGAATGCAAAATGATGCTTTTTATCATTCGTTATCAGGGAAATGCAAATTCAAAGTCACAATGAGATACCAGGAAGCACCTGTTGGAATGGCTAAATATGTCAAAAGACTGACCATTCCAAGTGTGAATTGGAGTTCTCCTATGCTGCTGGTTTTAATGTAAAATGGTACTACTGTATTGGAAAAATATTTAGCATTTCGTAAAAAGTTAAACTTACCCTTTTTGATTCAGCCATCCTATTTCTAGGTATTTACCCAAGACAAATGAAAGTGTATGTGCATTACAAGAGTTGTACACGAATGTTCATAGCAGCATTCTTTGTCCCTCAACAGGTAAATGGATAAAAAAATTATTGTACACCTACACAATGGAGTACCATTCTGCAATGAAAAGGAACAGCCTACTGATAGAAATGTGTGCCTATCTCAAAATCAATCTTAAAATGATCACACTGAGTGAGAGAAGCCAGACGAAAAGATACCCATGCCGTCTGATTCCATTTGTATAAAATCCTAGGAAACACAAACTAATCTATAGTGACAGTAAGCAGGTTAGTGAGGCTGGGGTGGGGAGGGGTGACGATGAACTCGAGGGAACTTCTGGGGGTGGTGGATGTGCTCACTCTCTCAGTGATGGGTGTAAGCACATGTCAAGGCTTATCAAATTGTACACTTTAAATATGTACAGCTTATTCATGTTGATTACGTTTCATAAAGATGTGTAAGTATGGCTGAGTCTTAATAATGCGTAAGCCCCACCCTCCAAAATAAATTCCTGAACCTTGTCCATGATCCACTGGGATTCGGATTATCTGGGAAAGAGGCCCAGGACTGTGGTTTTGTGATTCTGATACATACATACCGCAGGCTGAGGGCCGCTGGCCCAGGAAGTTGACATTCCTGCCCGGGTCCTGCAAGGCTCCCTCCTCTCCCTGCCTCCCCTGAGAGCCTCACCTCTCCCACTCCCATTCCATCCTCCACCCTCCAGCCAGGCCGGTTCATGCCCTTTGGCCTCCCAGCCTTTGGGGACACTGTGCCCTCTCCCTGGAATTCCTTCGTGTTCTTTTCTCAAAACTTGCTCTAAAACCCTGCTCAGCAGGCACCTCCCAGACACCTGCTCCAGGTCGGAGGCTCCACCATGGTGTAAGCTCTCTTTTCTTGGGGACCTCTCTGAACTTCAATTTCCTGATCTGCAAACTGAGCTTAAAAATAATACCTGCCTCACAGGATTGTTTTGAAAACTCGGTAAAATAACACAAACTATTTAGCAAAGATCTTGGTGCATATTAGAATGTAACAAATGGTGGCCGCTGTGGTGCGGCTGGTACTATTATTAGTCCTCATCACTATCGTCTTCTCCTGTCTGTGTCCCCAGAGCCTTGAAGATGTCCCACAGAGCACCCAACACACTGGTGGCCACCGTTCGGTCACTGCTCCCTCTCCTAGATTGCGACTTCCCTGAGGACCAGAGTGTGCCACAGGCATTCAGTTAGTTCAGCCCACGGCATTTGTTGAGCCATCTCTGGGTGTCAGAACTTGTCCCAGGTGCTGGGGACACAAAGATTAGGAGGGAGGGAATGGCCATCAGCAGCGAAGGTGGCGGGGAGGTAACTGGAGGGGAGTGTGAGAAGCACAGACTTCTGAGCCATCTGCTCCTTCACATGTGTCTGTGTGACCTTGGGTTAGGAACTCAACCTCTCTGTTCCTCAGTTTCCTCAGCTGTAAAATGGAGGTAAATAATCCCTATCTCACTAGATTGCTGTATCATTTTATTTTAACACATACTCTTGCTCGAATGAGGTCATATCTGTACACTACTCATAACAAAGGGCACTGAGTACCCTGGATTTGGCACCTCGAGGGGCATCAGAGAGACATGGAGGGAGGTGTTTAGGAGGTGGCAGAAGCCAAAGCACAGGAGTGAGAGGGTGGATGACTGGAGGCGGAGGAAGGGAAGCAGAGGCAGCCCCTTAGAGCCATTTGCATGGGAAAGGAGAGGCAGAGGGTAGCTTGATGGGAGGGTGTGAAAAGGCTCCAAGATGGATGTAATAAAGGGAAGGGAAGGTGCCGGTAGGTAGGACAGGAGTGACAGCAGATACAGGAGAGAGCAAGGAGGACAGAGTGGGGTGGAGAGGGAGGAGGAACTGCAGCCTGGGGTGGGGGGGCACCGGGGGAGGTGAGAGGTGGCCAGGCAAGGGGGCAGGGCGCTCATCTGCAGAGGGAGGGCGGGTGCTGGAGGGAGGGGGGCAAGTGTGAAATAGCTCTCGAGTGCAGTGGGGGAGGGCTATAAAAGACTGTGACAGGCGGTGCTAAGCAGGGACCAGAATCTGGAAGGGTGCCAGTTTGCGGGTGTGGGGGAGGGGTTGTTCCATCAGAGCTGCAGCCTGGGGGTGGAGGGAGATGGAGCTGGAGGGAAGCGTGACCAGGAGCTGGTGGGTGGCCAGTAGGAAGACCAACTACCCCATCTCAGGGACCCCTGAGGCCAGACAAACCAGTGTGGTTGGTCACCCTGCTGAGCTGGGGTTTGAGGGGGATGAGGGCGCTGGCTCCTTGATCCAGGCTGGCGTGGTACAGGGTGGCCAGGACACTCAGAAAATAGGAGTGGGGGCTTGGGAGGGAGGTCCAGGACCTAAATGTGCTACTCGCCTGTCTCTCTGCTGCCTGAATAGCGCCTGGCCCGCTACTAGGCACCAGATAAACATTTTCCAGAGCCTGCAAAACCAGACATTCTTGCTACTGTTAATTTTGGCCATGGCCACATAGCGTCTACACTCACTTATATTCTTTAAAATCAACTCCTTAATAAATATGTCTTCAGAGGAAGCAATCTTTACCCTATATGGACAAAAACAAAGAAACCACATACACTGCTACAGCGGCGGAGCAGTTATTGGATGGATCTGCCGCCTGACAAAGGAACTGAGTTGTGGGGTGCTCCGTCCCTGTCGCCCTGGGTGCTGCCTGGCGCTGGCTGGCATGGAGAGGCGTTTAAGATGCTTGCACCACACAGAGCCCTTGTCCTCGAGCTGCTCGGAAGCGTGGGACTTGACAGGGGCCCAGCTTGCCGTGTGTTCCTGGAGACTGCTGTGATAAAGCGAGGCAGACTAGGTTCTCCTGGTGTCGTTAAGTCGGTAACAGCTGTGCATTTAAATACCAAGAAGTCAAATTTTTTTGTGACACTTTTTCTGAGAGGTCATATATAGGCTCAGAGAACTTTGCAGTTCAAAAGGTCCCCGAGGACTCAAGTGGTCTGACACACCTCCCACCCCCAGTCTGCTTGCTTCTTGCTTGTTTGTTTGTTTGTTTGTTTGTTTAAACAGAAGACCCCAGAGGGCAGGGATGTGCCCGGAAACACAGAGCCCTGTCCTCCCAGCCCGGCCACCCTCCCTACTCTCTCCCCCAACTTCGCCTCTGGAGACTATTTTGCTTTTTGATTTCTGACTTCTTGTCAGCCGTGATTAACGAGGAAGACTCCCCCATACACGATTTTTAGCTGTACCCAGTTTACGACAAACAGATTAGACCATTTAAGTCAGAATAATGCTATTTAGCAAAGCCGGATTTAGAGCCGGCAGAAATTAAGAAGATTAATTTAAAGGTAAAAATAGAGTGACAATCATAGATCAACACCTGAAAAATCTTGCTGCCTGTACACATCCCTAATTGAGAAGTATGTGGAAGATTCCATCCGTGAAATTCAATTATCATGCAAGCCAGGGGAAGTGGCTTCCCTGGAGAAAAAAAAAAAAAAACAACAGGCAGCACGAATCAAAACGGCCCCACCTGTCTGTTTTCGTGTCAAAAGAGTGAGAAAACCTGCCTGGTGATGATGAAAGGTGGATGGTATGCATCAGCTTAATGAAAATGTCCAGGGGAGCCTTTCTATAATGGGATTACCTCTGGAGCCCTTAGAGGGCAGCTCAGAAAAACCTCTGAGGCTCTGTAAAGCCGCTGGATACTGAGACGCACTGGCACCCCATTCCCAACACCCCTTCCCCCAGCTTCGAGGATGGGGAGGATGGCGCTCGCAGACAAAAGGAACACTCCAGCCCCGCGCCCCTTCCGCTGATTAGGGCTTCTTAACCGGAGCAATCAGCAGAGAAAACTCTCCATAACAACTGCAATGATTAAAAATGAGCCGATGGTAACGGATCCGCCTTTCAACTGCTGGGAGGGGTGTGGGGTGGGGTGGGGGCTTCCTCCGCACTTGCTTTGTCTCAGATTCTGGTGAGGTTCACAGTGCCACCCCTGAGCTGGAGAAGAGCTGGACAGAGTTCCTTTTTAACGGCCCTGGGTGGTCATGGTGGTGAATAAAGGCGGATTCCCTTCTGGGGCTCAGAGGCTCGCAATTTGCAAAGTGCTTTCTCATTCATCAACTCAGAAAATTCAGCTCAGAAAACCCTAGATAATGTTTCCCATTATACAGATGAAGAGGCGGCCGAGGTTAAGCGATTGGCTCATCTATCTGAAAGGCCGTTGCTGGGTCCTGATCGGATGAGTGTTTGGCGTTGTGCTGGTCCATTTAGAGGAAGGCCCCGTCTCAGTCTTTCAGGAGCTCCTCTTCCGGTGGGGAGGATTAGACGCGGACTATGCTGTCATCACGGAGGGTCAAACGTGTGAGGGCCACTGGGAGGAGAGGCCAAAGATGAAAGAGACTGTAGGATGGGAAAAATCTCCCCAGGGGCCGGGGCCAAGTCTGTCCTCATCACCAATGCAGCTCCGGTGCTTGGCAAAAAGCAGGTTTCCAAAGTATCTGTTGAATAAATGAATGAATGATGGTGATGCCTCTTGAGACAGGCCTTGAAGGATGGAAAGAGTTTGGGGGGGGGTTGGAGGAGAGCAAGGAAGTTGGGAATTACTGACCAGGAGAAAAGGGCATGCAAATCACAGGATATCAAAATCACAATAATATTGGGCTTGCTGAATCTGCGCTGAGTGGACAAGCTCCGGTGATGTTAACAGTGTGGTTTTGCTATCTGTTGAAGTCCCACGAATCTCTGCCATGTCCTCATGGAGGGTGACAGTCTGGTCTCCCCTTCACACCGCTCCTCGTTCTCTCAAAGTCACGGGGAGCATTGCTTTCGGACCATCTGTGTCTCTTCCAGTGACTTAGAGGTTTCAAATTGGTTTCTCCTAGAGTGATTTTGAGTTCTGATGGTTAGTCCCGGATCGGGGAAGGGCTGACGGGGGGTGGAAGAGATCTATGTTTAATTGTACACTCCTGTAATTCTTAGCGCACAGTGAAAATCCATGAAGGTGGCTTTTTATGTTCACTGTGTGTTTTGAGTTCTCAGGGAGCACTGCCTGTCCCCCAGTGTGGGAGGGAGGGTCTAGTGTCAGGGCACACTGTGGTACTACCCAGGAGGAGCCGCTCGACCGCCGTCCCTGAACTGGAAGTGATGGAGGACATGGCGCCATCTCAGCGTGAACCACTATCTCACGTTTGTGGTCTGGGACTTGTGGCCCTACAGCCTTCATGGTCAATGTGAAAGGCACAACTTCATAAAAAGGTGCAGAAAATTTGCCTGTCTCTAACTACAGAATTATCGTTTCCAACACCTGACCTGCAAATACCAGTGGCCTCGTCCAGCCCTGATCAGGAGGGGTGGGGTGGAGTCAGTCCAGGGCTGGCAGGTCTAGGCCTGCAACCCCCACCCAGAGCCATTCTCTGACGTTCTGCTCTGCGCCTCTGGGTCGCCCCACACAGCGCGAGAGGTGTCAGCATATTTCTCCCCTGCACCCCTCCTGCTGCGCATCACATCCCTGGCGTGCCCCCGCGGCCTCAGCCTGCCAGGCAGCAGCTCCTCTGCAGCTTCAGCTCCCACTGGGCTCTTAAGAACACCGTTTCTTCTCTGCCCCTTCAGGCCTAGGGTGGCACCGGCTCCCGCTCTTGCTTGGGTCCGGGCACCTCAACACCTTGCTCACACTTCTGTAGTGTCCCTTCCTCAAAGCCTCTTCATTGAATGGGTTTACGTTTCCTGCCAAGATCCTGCCTGATGGTGCCTGGAGACCAGGGCTCCTGCCTGGTCAGGTTGCAGGGCCTGGCTTTGGAGCCTTCCGTGAGTCCATACGGAAGTCTTTATTCCTCCGGGAAGCCAGATGATTGCAGGGAGTCCCTGTCCACCCCCTTCTCCCGCAGCCTGGGAGGACGGCCCTCCTGCCGCCTGCTCTGTAGCAGGGAGCCCGGGCACATCAGCGACAGGTGGAAATGCTCCTACCTCCAGGGCCCTTAGGTGTCAGCTGCTGGTCCAGGTGGACAGTGCCTCTGTCTTGTCCCTGGGAGCCCAGCCCTGCCATCTCTAGCAAAGGCACGTGTACCGTGTGGCTCACGTGGGGGCAGGTGAGAAAAACCAGTCACGAGGATGACGACCCCACCCTACCTTCAAACTTACATGTCCACGTAGAATCAGGTTTCATGGGAGAAGAAACAGCTGACTTTTAGTGTTGAGTAGATCTGGGTTCGAATTCTGGCTCCTCCTCTGACATACAGGGTGGTCTTGGGCAAGCCACTGCATCTCTCTGAGTCCTTTCCTCATAGGTAGAGTGGGAGCCACAACAGTCTCCACGCTCCAAGGCAACCGCAGGACTGCACAGGGCTGCGGACAGGAAGGGCTGGGGTATGGGGTCTGGTCCTCGTGCCCTCGAGGGCGCCTCCTCTGGTCCTCCCACTCCTGAGCAGGGAGCTCGTGGAGAAAGCAGTGTCCCCATCGCCACCCTCCCCTCTCTCCTGCAACACGGCTTTCATGATACTGTGTCCCAAATGCAGCCTGTTACGATACGGTGGACTCGAGCCCCAAATCCCCTTTCTCAGGAACAGCCAAAGCTCCCCAAGATCTTTGTAAATTCCCACAGGGCTTTTCCCACGGTCGCCTTTGGCCCTGAGCTAGTCCTGTTTCTGGATCATCTTTTTGTCTCCCTGGCATTGTTTCTTTCCTAGGCTGCTAAGGAGATAGAAAATGCAAGAGCATTGCAAAAACAAACCTCCTAAAACAGAGCAAAACTTGCACTTGGCCATCGCAGTCTCAGGATTCTGGACTCTTTTCTTCTCCCCACCCTCACCACCACCCCCTCCCTCCAGGATGGCCCCCGGGCTCCCAGTTCTCGCTTTCTCTGCTGGGCTCTGCAGCCTGGCCCAGCTTTGCCTGCCTCGGTCTGTCAAGCGTACTGGGAGATCGAGAGGGCCCTGCGTCTCCCGGTGGCCTCCCCCACGAAGGCAGCCCTGCCTGTAAACAGCTGTGTTGTCCCTCCAGGACGCACGAGGGGTGGGGCGCTGTGTGAGGTCCAGACGTGAGAGTCCTGGTGGTGTCTCTTCTTTCACCTGCTCTCCTTCCCGGGAGGCCGGACAGAGGCTGCACGGGAGCTGCCCCCTTCAAACCTGGTCCTGCGTTCTAGTCCCAGCCCGGTGAAAGGCTGACAGGGTGGCCCCGGGCAGGCTGTGGTCGCTCCAGCCTCAGTGTCCCCACTGCTAACGGACGGCGTTGCGCCCCAGCCCTGAGAGGCCGCAGCGGTGCCCGGGAGGCTGGCGAGCCGGCCGGAGTGCCGCCGTCCCGGCTCGGGAGCTCACGCAGCGCACTCTCACTCGCAGACTGTGCTTTCTCCTGATCACGCTTTCTCCTCACCTTGTCCTTGTGTCACTGGATAGGATCCCATCTGTCACACTGAGCCATCTGTTTCCTCTCCTGCCATCTCTGCTGCCCAACTCTAAGTAAATTAAAAAACAAAGAGGCAGGAAGCCGCTGACAGCCGCATTTATCCTCATTTCTGCGGCTGGCAATGGGAGCTGAAGTGCCGGCTTCGTGGGTCTGAATGAAAGATTAGAGCTGGTGGGGAGGGGGACAGTGGCACGGCTGTGACATCCCCACCACAAACGACACCTTGGGTGGCTGTGAGTGTGGGCAGGGGCTGGGAAGGAAGGGATTTGAGCCAGTGTGAGGGTCAGTGGTGGGACAGCGTCTTTGGAGTTGGGCAAACCTGGTTTGCTGCCTTCTCTGTGTATGACCTTTGGCAAGTCATTTATGGTGTAGGCCTCAGTTTCCTCATCTGTGAAATGGGCATACTCAGTATTACCACACAGAGTTAGAGGCATATAGATGAATAGCAGGTGTGCAGCAGGGCTCCACAGAGAGCAGTTATTTCTGAGGGACTCAGGGGAAAGCAAAGAAGAGGATGGGGCTGGCATGGAGCCCAGGGAAGGGTGTTGGGGAGGAGGTTGGTGGTCTGGGTCTCCTCTATGCACCTCGGTTTCTGCATCTCTAAGATGGGACTAGGACCATGGGGCCAAACCTGGAGGAACGTGGGCAGGAGCAGGAGGGACAGGGTGGTGGGGAGGTGCTGAGCCCGGAGGACAGGCGGGCAGAGGAGACCGAGAGGGGCCACTGCGCTGGCTTCCCGAGGCAGGCTCTGTGGTGGGCTGTGCGACTGCTTCCCGTTGTTTCCTGTGCTCCTTGTGAGACGACTGGGTCGTTTCCCTGCCCCACTGACGTTGAGTTTGGCCATGAGAGCCGTCGGGAGTTTCCATTGTCACATGGGACCGGTGTTCTCACCAGCCTAGGTCTTGCAACGATGACGGCGTGGACCAGAGCCAAAGCTGACCCGCAGCAGATGCGGACGTGAGCCAGAAATAAACGCTGAGTCACTGACATTTCAAGGTCGTTAGTGAAAGCTGACACGGGCCCCTGGCATCCAAGCCCGTCCTGATCTCGGGAAAGGGGTGCGGCCTGCTCCTGCCTGGACCCTGCGGTCTCTGGCTTAGCCAGACACGGTGCCCCCTCTGACCTTGCTGGGCCTCAGTAATTGAGGCCAAATTATTGGCCGTGGACAAGTGCAGATCAACAAGGGAGGGGAGGGGCCACACAATGGTGTCAGCCTCAGTCCCGGAGGACCCTCTGGGGGAGGCAGGCATGTGGCACAAATGAAAATGCGTCGTTAGGTTTCCTTCCTGTTCTCAGCTTGAGAGCATTCCTACTCTCACAGACCACACCGTTGCAGGTGTCAGGGCCCGGAACGCAGGCCACGCTGCTCCCAAGCCCTGTTATCAACTTACAAAGCGGCCACAGTGACGCATTCCCTGGATATCAGCTTAGATCTCCCTCGATCTGAGGGTCTGGGTCTCTCCTTCCTGGACCAACCCAATAGAACTCAGGATCAGGAGGTGGCCAGGCTCTAACTGAGACTTGGATCCGCCCCTCCAGGCAGGTGAATATCTTCACTTGGATTCAAAACGAAAGCCTCGACATTTATTGAAAGAGAACAGCTAGCTAACGGCAACACTAATCCTCTTTCTATTGTCCTGAGATATTTACTTCTGGCCGCAAACGTGATTACTCCATTCTGTAGGACCAGAGCCCCGTAGGTGAGCAGGCCTTCCTGGAGCAGACACTTGTCCTGTGGGAGGCATCCTGGCCTCTGCACAAGGCTGAGCCTCTCTCGCACAGTGGAAGCCAGAAATGCTGGATACCCACTTTCCAGGCCTCCGTGCAGTGAGGCCACAGGTGCTCAGACCCACCTGCTCCAGTGACGCCGAGAGACAGGGGAGGCTCCATTCTGGTGCAGTGGCAGTGCCCAGCCTCTTGGGGCTGTGGGGGCAGTGAGGCGGGGGTCAGTACTCCAGCAGCTCTGCCGTGTGCGCCGTGGCAAGCAGGGCTGGTAGTGGAGTCCTTGATAATTGGCTCTCTTGCACTTTGGGCTGTGGGCCTGGCTGCTGCCCATTTTCTAACCCTGGTTCTGCCGGTGTCCCAACTATTCTGCCAAGTGCCCACTGTGCTCTCACTAAATTTGTTTCTGCTTTTCATCAGCTAGAATCGGTTTTTGTTGCTTGCTAGTAGGAGCCCTGACTTGGAAAACAATTTAGCATCTTGTTACCAGACTAGGTTATCAGAGCTTCTTTGCAGTTGTGCATGGGTCCATCTTGGAGGAGCGTTCTGGGAAATACATTTTGTTATGTTCCCAGGAACATGTTAGTGCCCTTTGTAAATTACCACCTCAGACAGCTGTCCTATTGGTCTATTCCTTAGCCTGGTCCTGAGCATGGCTGGAACCACACTCAAAAGGAGATTGTGTCATGGTTTGCAGTGGTTACAGTCATGCTTAAGAGATGACTGCCATTCAGAGCAACAGGCAGAAGGGGGCTACTGTTGACAGCTTCATAGGTGTTGGTTCCAGAGAGACCCCGTGAGATGGCCTAGTTGGGTGATTTTCGAAATGATGCCCACAAACTAACTGCATCAGGAGCACTTGGGGAGCCTGTTAAGAATGCACATTCCAGGGTCCCAGCTGCTGAATCGGTGAGGCCCAGGGATCTGATGCTCTGGCCCGGCTCCCTGAGCACATTGCACAGAGCAGGAAAGACAAAGCCAGGTCTCCTGGCCTCCGGTCCCCTCAACCACCCCTCTGCAGCCCTTCAAGGCAAGAAAGGGTAGAATCCAGGTTGGTTTCCAGCAAGGCCCACCTGGTGGGGAGGGATTGCTGCTCCTGGAGAAAACGGTGATGAGTATGGAATATATAATCTGGCTATTTCAGCAAATATTTGTGTGCTTTGCTGAAAGGTGCACTTTCAGATCAATTCTGCACTGCGTCTTTTTTCAAATTATTATTCTAAGCTTGTAAAATTGAGTTTATTACTGATGTAAAAATAATAAACTCAGGAATCATTCATTGCTCCCCGCTCCCAAGAGTCAGCCTACTTTTTTTTAAAGTTGAGAAAGTCCAGGCTGACCCCAGGTTTCTTGGCTAAGAGACTGGGTGACGGGGATGCCATTCGCTGATGTGGGAACTGGGCAGGGGCAGGTGTGGAGCGAGTGGGACACGTGGATTTTGTGATGCAAGTGACATACTCATAGGAATACTGGTGGCCAGAGGCCAGATAGGTCTGGAACTTCAGGGAGAGGTCTGGCTCAAAAACAAGTGAGAACTTTTTAGCACAGGTGGGTGATTCAGACAGTGTTTTCTGTGAGGAGAACAGTTCTCAGCCTGTTTGTCCTCCAGTAGAAATGTGAGCAGGGAAGGGAAGGAAGGGCAGGTGTGAGAAGCTGGGGCTGAATGGTTTGTAAATTTCACCTAGCGCCACCATTCCGCTGTTCTGGGCCATACATGTCTGTTGACTCAATTCAATTGAATTTTATTAAGTTTAATTCATTTCAATTTGACAGCCCCAGTCACTGTGTCGATTCATTAACTATTGAACACATACGATGTTTCAGGCCCTGGAGATCACCAGCAAACCTCAAGACGGTCCTCATCCTGAGCGGACTTCCACTAGTCGTAGCGGGTGACAGATCAGGCAGGGTGTGCTGTTTAATGTCAGGCCTGAGGTCCAGACAGGAGAGACAACACTCCCAAGGTCACAGAGCAAACTGGTGACAGAGGCTCAGGTCCTGATTCCTGACTCCCAGCCCAGGAAAGGGGAGGGGATTTCTCTGAAACAGGGAAAGGTAGCAGAATACAAGTGGACCATGTAATAATAGGATTAATCTTGATTATTGGTACAGAGGGTTAACAACCGTGGAGGCAACAGGGTTGTAGGGTTTCTGGGCTCCCTGCAGTGATCAGGGTCTCTTGAGATGGATGAATAGAGAACAGTATCTCAGGACTCATAAGTCATCCCATTCAACCTATTGCTATTTAAAACAATCTTGCACATCTCCAGTGATGAGGTGCTCAATACCATTCAAGGTGGCTCATCCTTTATTTGGGCAAAGCTGACTGTCGGAATTTGTCTCTTTGCCATGAAGTGAGATCTCTCCTGCTGTGATTCTACTCCAGTGCTCAGTCCCTGGGCACCACGGACCACGGCTGCTCTGTTTGTCCAGGGACACCCTCAGAGACTTGGAGGAGGCCAAATCCCATGGAGCCTGTTGCTCTCCAGGTTGGTGCCTTGGATTCCTCAGCCATTGGGTCGTCCTGGAACTGTGTCCCCTCCCCAGCCTGTCTGCCCACTCCTGATGCATTGTGGCATGCGACTGTGTCTCTCACACAGCTAAGCATAGTGCTGCAGCAGTGAGGGCTAGACGCGCCCTGTGATGAATATGTTCCTTTAGTGCTTGTCACAGGACCAGAGCTGCTGTACACCAACCTGAGTCACATGGCCTTGTGACCCAGTCTCCACCTACCAATGACCCCTTCTTCTGCTTAAGGACCCAGACACCTCCTGATTCCTCCGTGTATGTGGGGGAGGGGTGGGACAGGCAGGGCCCAGGGAAACCAGTTTCAATCCTGCACAAGTGAAAACCCGGGGATATAGGAGGTGATCTATACATTCACAGCACTCAGTGGCCCAGCAACTAGGTTTCCTTCCTTGCTACTCAAAGTGTGGACCAGCAGTATCGGCCTCACCTAGGAGTTTGCTAGAAATGCAGAATCTGAGGCCCCATTCCAGACCTACTGATGCAGAAACTGTGTTTTAACAAAATCTCTGGGTGACCCGTAGCCCTCTCTTACTCTCATGTCATGTCTCTCGGCACAGCCTTGAGGGCATGTGGATCATGCCAGGATGACCTCCCTAAAACTCCAGTCTGGCCATGTCACTCTGCTGCTTATATTCCATCAAAGGGTCCCTACTAGTTTCAGGCTAACATACAAATTCCAAAGCATTATGCCTTGGCTTGTACCTGTCTCTAGGGTCTATTGTCCCATTCATATCTGAGTGCCCCGCTCACACCAAATAGCCCCAGTTCTCCCGAGAGGCCAGGCTGTTTCACGTCTACATGCCTTTGTACATGCTGTTTCCCCTGCCTGGTATTTCATCCCTGAGAAACTCCTGGCCTTCATCTCAGTTTTAATCTCTCTTCCTCCAGGTGCTGACTGATTTGTGCCTGCACAAAATAGCCCTTCTGTGATGGTCCATTTTGCGTGTCAACTTGATTGGGCCATGGAGTGCCCAGTTATTTGGCATTTCTGGATGTAAGTGGATGTAAGAGGGTGTTTCTGGATGAGATTGACATTTGAATTGTTAGACTGATTAAGCAGATTGCCCTCCCCGGTATGAGTGAGCCTGATGCAATTTGTTGAAGGCTTGAATGGAACAAAAGGCTAAGAAAGAATTCGTTCTTTGTCCCTGACTGCCTTTGAGCTAGAACATCAGTCTTGCTTTCACACTTGAACTCAGACTGGAACTTACCCCATTGACTCTTCAGGGTCTCTAGCTTGTCAGCTACAGTCTTGGGACTTCTTAGCCTCCATAACCGCATGAACCAGTTCCTTACAGTAACCTTCGCTCTCTTGCTCTCTTGTTTCTCTGGAGAGCCCAGGCCGATACACTTTTCCTCTAGCAAAGCACTTACCAATACATTGGCTGTCATCATGAAGCCACGAAATTCCTTGGGGCAGAGTCTGTGTCTGGTTTATCTCAGGGCCAAGCACACAGCAGGTGTTTAACAAATACGAAATGAAATTGCTGAGCCAGTTAGCAAAGGCTCCTGTGCCCACAGAAGATCCCAGCTGCAGGGCAGGCTGATTAAGAAAGTTTATTCCTCATAGTTACCTGTCTCCCTGCTTCCAAGGGCAGGGGTCCCTCTGCCCATGAAGGGTCCTCAGAGAATCAGCCCTGTGTTCATACCAGCAGCAGCCAGTGCCACCACCAAGAAATGCTGTGATCCTCGCAGAGTTTCCTGGATCCTTGTCATTCTTTCATTCATCCCACTTTTCTGAGCCTGCTGTGAGTTGGGCTTGACTCTCAGCGAGTGCAGATGGAGCAGGTCTGTTCCCTATCTTGGAGAGTTCACAATCTGGTCAGGAGGACAGGCCGAAATGACTTGCAAACAGCCTTATGGAGGTTTGGGAGCGGGAGGGCACCCCTGGGTAGGATGTCACCAGGTAGGGGCAAGAGGGCACAGCACAAGCAGAAGCCTGGCATAGAAAGCACTTATTTAGCTGGAGCATAGGGCATGTGCAGTGGGAGCCTGAAAAGGTAGGTTGGGGCCAGGTTATGGGGGGAGTCCTGAAAGCTGAGAAGATACATTGTCCGTGTGGCTCCCACGTGCAGCTGTTCAGGTTGTACACTGCATAAGGATGACATATCTCATCCTGTTTGCAAAGCTGTTTGCTTTGCAAACAGCTTCATTGTTTTAAAAATTAGAAAATATTTTTATTATAAAATTTTTCACTCTCAAGGTGGGTAATATACCCCTTTATGACAATTTTCTGATGGATGAAAATAAAATGTTGTATTCTTACTGGGTTGATTCATATCGTTTCATTTTTACTTTTGAAGGAAGAATAACTTTTATAGTTGAGAGACCTGATTTATGAAAATAGAAATTGTAGGATGCAATCTTCAGACATACTCTCAAAAATATCCACTTTTGACTTATCTTGGCCAGGTACGGTGTCTGATGCCTATAATCTCAGTACTTTGGGAGGCTGAGATTGGAGGATTGCTTGAGGCCAGGAGTTTGAGACCAGCCTGGATAACATAGTAGGACCCTATTTTTATAAAAATAAAACAAGAATTGAGAAAAGAATAAATTACTCAGTACCAACTGGACATGATATTTTATGTAAAATTAGTAGTATTAGTAAAAAGATGCAGGAACCAAAATTGGTATACAAAATGCCTTTGAAAGCATCAGAGGAATTAAAAATTACTTGAAGAAAATTAAATGATGGTGTTTGAGAAAAATATATTCTTAATGCCAAACAAATTGGAAATCATTGATGCCAACTTCTCTAAAGAAGGGACTATGAGGAAAAAGTCAGAAGGCTCATTTTAACTCTGAATTCTGTGATTAGCTCAGTTACGACCCACATAAAATTTTTAAATCAATTTCTTTTAAAAAATATTGGATACAACGATATTATTTTTAGAAGGAAGCTTTGTAATGCTGGAAAATATGGTCTTTCATTCTTCTAAATGACATATATAATTGAAAGAATTACGATGAACTTGAGCTACTGTAACTATGTAAAAATTTACAATTGAATTGACTGTTATGCTGTCTATGGGGCATTGACTTGTGAGGAACTAAAACCCTAGACTGTTTCCTAAACTCTCCTGTTGACGTTTAGCAACACACTTGCATCAATAATTTACTGAACACATTTCTGAACACTTTTGTAGTTCTCAGAACATATTTAACTTTGCCAATATTGGTTGCCAACGGAGAACATAGCTTCTTGAAATTAAAATGTATTTAAACTTCCTTATGATTTTTAATCTGTCAAATCTAGCGACTATTTCTAGGAAAAATAAGTTATTGGAACAAGGAAGCATTAAAATGATTATAATTTGTTTTCGTGGAAATGAGATACGTGTCTTACTTAGGCTAGATTTTTCTAAAAAGCAGAGGCCGAGACAAAGGTTCGTGAGTGGGTGGTTTATTTTGGGAAACCGGCCCCCAAGGAACTGTAAAGAATGAAAAAGGGGAAAGCCATGCAGCCATTCAGCTGGTCACCACTGTGAGCACCTGCGCACCATCTGGCTGGGACCCTGTGAGGAGCCATGTGCAGTGCATTCCAGAACTGTCCGCCCACGGGGCAGAAGAAGGGAGGATTTCCCCACTGGTGCCAATCCCCCACTGGTCAAAGGTTGTTGCTCTGTGAGGGGTTAACTCTCTTGCACTTCAAAGTTTGCACATTTGTCAGAACGCCCTGTATGGCCACAGCAGAAAAATCTCAAGCGAAAAACCAGAGACGGAGGAGTGGGAGTGGCAGGGAGGGGGTGGGGGGCAGCTGAGTAAGTTGCTCTCAGGTTACACTTGCACACAGCTGGTTGTCTCGAAAACAGCTGGAGTGGAAAAGGTCGCCTAGAGGATGTGAGGTCAGGCTCAAGTGTGTGCTGTACAACGTATTTAACAATTTGACAACGATTATATTCTAGTTCTAATTGTTGTGAGTAAAAGTTTAAATTTTCTGCTTTGTTTAAAATCCTTTCTTTCCGTTTAATGTACATATGGTGCGCAAATCCTAAGGTTAGAGCTCAATGGATTTCAAGTGTTCTTTTATGTCCTACAACTTTGTTTTATGTTATAATTGTTATTATTAAGAAATAAGCAATGTAGCTCATTTAAAACTTTGCATGGGAGAGGGACACCTTGTTCTAATTTGCATTCAGAAGCCATGTGGGCGACAGCTGGACCTCTGGGAAACAGCTGTGTGCTCTGAACAGGGTAGAGGAGGGCACTGCTTCCCTTGGCAGGTGAGGCTGGGGACACTGTGGCCAAACTGACTTTTTGTCATTTGAATATTTGTGAAACCTCAACCAGGAGAACTTGCTATTTCAAAGGTCCTTCTAAAAATAAGAGGATTCCTTTAAGGCAGGGGAGCCCGTACGCTTAGCTTTTGGAGCATTCACATTCCCTTCCATACTTCCTTCCACTTTACTTCTTAACCTTTTTTGCCCTCAGCAAGTGCCTTTGCTGGTTATGGTTCCCTGTCTAGTGGATAATCAATCCTGCATTCCCGAAGAGTCTACGTCATTAGACTGTGCTGTTGTTGTCAATTAACATTTACCGCAGGACATGGGAGTATTAAGGGGCATCCCAGAAAAGCCTTCTGGGTCCCAGAAAGAGTCCTCTTCACCCCCATTGTGTAGTGGCGACTTAATCCCCCTTGGTAATCAGGATGTCACTCCGGTGGGTGCAGCACCTCCTTCCTTGCCTCTTGGTTCAATGGCAGGGGGTCCCAAAGTGGCCAGGGGGCAGTCTCAGCTTCCCGTTCTATGGACTGTTATGTCCATTGGTGGAAGTAGTCTTCCCTTGGCAATCAAGACATCTACACCAGAGAGCCCAGAGTCACAAGGATAGAAATAAAAATGGTGTTTGTGCCTCATTAAGGGTAATAATGACAAAGCCACCTCTATTTCCTCTCATTGATTCCTGGACCCATGACTCCAGATGCAGGAGAACGTACCATAGGTTGGTCACTGATTCAGCACACATACCTCATTCTGCAGGACATCACCCCCACCCTGCAAAGGCTTGTCACACAGCTGATGCCATAAATGAGTCTATAAAGGCCAATGCAGCGTTCTATCAGGTCTGCTGCTTTAAGGTGATGAAGAACACGTTCATATCAGTGGATTCTGTGGCCTTGAACCCAAGGAATATTTGCGGGCAGTCACCAAAGCCTTATCTTTTCCTACCTGGCCTTCAGTTGGGAACTTAAAGCCTGAGCTCCAACTTCTTCAGCACAGTCAGACATGGCTAACTAACCCTCAGTCCTTAAACTTTGTTTCCATGGCTTTGTTACAGTAGCTAGTTGGTCACCTGACTTTCTTACTACATGTACCTGGCTTCAGATGACTACAGGTAATAATTTAAGAACATGTTTTGCCACTTGTTGCTGTGGACTACCATGATCTAGCAAATGGTGACATTAATGCCCTTAATTCTAATAGTAGTGGAAGGTTTTCACATTTTCTTTCTTAAGCATCTGTTCCCCTGAACCACTAGTGGTTTCAATCAGGAAAACAGACCCATTACAAGCACTACAGGAATAAAGGGTTTAATGTAGGAGTTAGGGCTCATGCAACTCTGGGAGTAGCTGTGAGAGCGAGGTCTTTCTAGGAGGGAAAGTTGAAGGGTTTGAGAAACTGTTGCTAACTCCTTCTGCCTGCAACACACGTGCAGGTAGCACAGGTGGAAAAGACGAGCTTGTGGGACAATCTGAGAAGCTTCAGGTGCCTGGCCACCAAAGTGGTTCATGGTGTGGGAGATCATGGGGAGGTCTGCAAAGCCATGATGTCTGCAGAAGCTGCTGCACCTGGTGACACTGCCACTGTCCCTGACTGCCATTCCCTCCCAGTAGCAGTGGCTTCCCTTTTGCTTCTTCCTTGCAAATTTTGCACAAGTTCTCCTCATTGGCAATCCCCATCCTGGAACCCTACAGGAAACAGCGTACAAGGAAGTGTAGCTCCAGCTTGAAACAGGAGCAATGGTGCCACGTTGACAGCAAGACAATACAACACAATGTCCAGCAATGGTGGAAAAAAACTATGGTGCAGACTGTATTAGTCAGGGAGGAACCAGAGAAACAGAGCCAGCACGTCATTTCTTGTATTTTTTTTTATTGCTTACTTGCTTGCAAGGAATTGACTCACCAAGTTGTGGAGGCTGGTTAGGCAAGTCCATAATCTGCAAGGCAGGCCATCAGGAAAGGCAGGTTGGAACTCTTGGGTATAAGCTGATGCCAGGTTACACTGGTAGGGTTACTTCTTCTTTGGGGAAGCCTCAGCTCTGCTCTTAAGGCCTTCCCGTGGATTGAGTCAAGCCCTCCGAGGTTGTACAGGATAAGCTCTCTTACTTACATCCAACCGATTATGGACCTTGCTCACGTCTACAAAATACCTTCAGGGCAAAATCTAGGTTAGTGTTTGACTGAATAACCAGCAACTGTAGCCAAGCCAAGTTGACACATAAAGCTGATCACCCCCAGCCATTTAAAAGAATGCAGTAGATTGATCCATGTAGCATGACAGTTAATGATGCTCTAGAAGAACCTTTAATAAAATATTAAGTTAAAAAGGTAGGTTCTAAAACAGTAGGTTCAGTATTATTCTGCTTGTGCAAAAGGATGTGTATTTAAGTATAGAGAACTAGACCAAACTATCACATGAGAATGTTCAGAGTGGTGATTACCAAGTGCTGAGAGAATGGGTAGTGAACACTTTCTCCTTTTTGCTTATGTCTATTCCCTAAATTATTTACAATGAATAAATGAAACTTTGTAATACAAACAAAATTTAAATATCCTATTTTAAATGCATTAGGAAACCTTGCTAATGAAAGAATAGTAGGCCCCTTCAGGGGTGTGGGGAGGTGGGAGGAGGGAAGGGGCTTCTTCTCTCCTCCCCACTTTCTCATCTTGTCCTTCCCTATCTACTTACAGACACCGAAGCCACTTGCCAGATAGGATGCTCTCAGGTCTCAGAATGGAAAGATTTCCGTCTTACCCCTCTCCCTAGCAAGTAAGAGCGGATGCTGTGGGTGAGATGTCGGAAGTAAGCGTTTAATTTAGTATACACAGTGGAGAGAACCTTTAATATAATATTAATTCATTGTGCAAATTAGCGAAGTTTAATAACCACGCGAGCCATCGGGAATCCTGGTGTGACTCAAAATGACATCTGCATTAATGGTCTAATTAATAATGTATATGTTAATAAGAATCTCATTAAAGCCAGGGTACAATTATCAATGTAGGATGCAATTCCTTAGTGTCGGCAGGCCAATGTAGTGCTCTGGTGATTCCCGTCGCAATTTCCAATGATAAATGACCTTTTAAGTCTCATTAATTGATTAAGGAGGCAGCGATTAGTGTAAAAACTCAACTCCTTTGGAAGTACAAAAAAACCACTGGTAAGACAGTGATGATTACAAATCAGGAGGAACCTGGGTAGCTCATGGCAGGCAGCTGGGTGTGCAGTGAGTCATAAGAGATGGCAGACAGGTAACCAACAGCAATTCATCCATGTCCCTTCACTGCACCCCAGGCTTGGGTACAGAACTCTGCTGCTACCAACAGTTTAATAACAGTTACCAGTTTAATAACAGTTACCAACTGTTATATATCAACAGTGATTAATTTTTATGGAAAATGGCTTTTTAAAGCAAGCACCATAAAATGAATCTACTCTTTTGCTTACATCTCTCTTCTCAAGTTTTCCCATTCTCATTTTGTCTTATGGAAATTATTTTGATCGAGGCCAGGAAGACTTGTTTTGTTTTTTTTTTAGTTGACTTACGATTGCATTTGCCATTGTGTTTTTCTTTTATGGCCACTATTTCAAGCAAGCCCAAGTTTGCTGGGTCATATTGAGCAAATCAACATAGTGTCAAGAAGATTTGATTATTTGGTCAATTTTTAGTCAATAAAAGTTTCCACCATGTGGACTTCTAGCCCTTGTCAATTGTGTTCTATGCTGATCATTGCCACCAGTCATCCTGGCCACACGTTGGGTAAATGACTGGTAGCTTAACTTTATTTCTAAGTGAAGCCATGAAAAAAAGAAATGGGAGCAAGTTTATGAACTAGAGCAGACATCAGGAGAGAGGGAAGATGGAAGGGAAGGGGGAAGGAGAGTCATAGATGCAGAGAGAGATGAGCAGACACCAAGAGGTCAAACAGCTAATCCTGTGGTCTCTGAGCTGGTCCTGGTGCCATGGGGAGCAGAGATGGGTAATGCAGAGTTTTTGCCTTCAGGGAGCCCCAGCCAAGGGATCCAGGTGTGAGGCTGCTATCCAGGGGGAGGGAGCCACTCAGATGCATCTCTGTGTCCCCAGCACCAGGCTCAGGCTGGCCAGGGGACATGCTCACAATTGAATGAGCCTGTCACTCTATTAACCTGTATTGGAAACTTTCCTATGTCCCAGGCACTGGGTTAAGATTTGAGGGTACAGCAGTGGGGTAAGCCATGCACCAGAGAATGAGCAGTCAGAGGCTATGAGCTATGAGGATGCATGCTTGTTGAACATATAATCTCAGAATTTTAAAAAAGTAGGCAGGGACTTAGGAATTAATTTTTAAGATGGAAGCCAGTGATGCTAAACTGGCTGTTTAGAAGACAGGCAGTGATGACACAGGTGAGCAGGGTGCCTGGTGGAGGCGGGTAGTGTTTGACCCCATATTTGCAATGATTTCTTCTTTCTCAGCTCTTGGGTCTGTATGCCTGAAACCATTACCCCTTCCCACCTCCTGGTTTCCTCTTCTGGGAGGCAGCGTGGGCCTAGGAAGGACTCAGGAAACCCAGGTTTTGGACCTGCCTCTGAGTGCTCATCTCTTGGCCATGGGCCTCAGTTTCCCTATTTTCGAATGAGGGGGGTTCTGGCTTCACTCGGCCCAGAGCTCCTTCTCATGGGGTTGCCAGTCCTTGCCATTAGAAAGTGCCATCTGGGCCCTGTTCAGAGTCTGGGGCTCTGTTCATTGGTCCTTGTTCCGTGGAACCCAGGTCCTGCCAGCTTAGGAATAGTTCCAGACAATTAAGACAGCTCCCTTGGCTGGGGCCCCTTGTGCCTCACGGTCTCTGACATCCAGTGAGGGATTTGAGTTCCTCCCTGACCTGATCCAACTTCTCTTTTCCCTCCAGCATTCAATTGTTCAGTTCTCCCTCCTGCAGTCACCATCCTGTGCCCACTTCTCCTACTGGGGTCATTTTCCCCACGGCTGTGTCAGGGTGAGGCCAGGGTCTTTCTATTCAACTAGAATAGAAACTAGATTCCTTATGTCTGCAGAATTGCCTTGGGCTGTGACCAAGGGCTGACTTGTTCATATCAAGTTGAGGCTCATGAGACAGGCCTATCATATGCTGGGCTCTGTGCTGGATTTTTTAATGTCAAAATATCAACTGTCCAGCAGAATTTGACGTATTGTTCACATCTTGCTGTTAGAGAAACAAGCTCAGGGAGTCCCAGGGGCCTGTTCAAGGTGCTGTAGGTGCTATCTAAGCCCTGTTTTGCAATGGCCCAGGAACAGTCTTGGGTTGGTCCTAGCATCTGCCCAGCAGTGGGACTTCCAGTGGCCTGGAAACATTCTGAGGCCTGCAAGACCTCGCCAATATATCACCTCCAGGGTGGCAGGGACAGCTTTGCTAATGGGCTGTGGAGGGCGGCTCTTGGCTTGGCCCTCTCCCTTATAGGGAACCCCATCAGAGAGCGACAGACAGACAGACACCACTGGAGGTCAGCCCCTGCAGTCTCCAGATTGGGTTAACCGAGGGTACCATGAATCCCCTTGACTGCCATGCAGAATCGTATTAATTTAGAAAGGAGAGGCCATAGGAGGTGATCTGGTTATGCCCCTCCCTGTTCAGGAAGGGAAGACACCTGTCCAAAATCATGTCAGAGCAGGGCTGGCCTCGACCTGCCTCCTGACTGCACCAGGCTGGTTCTGTCTCCTTTTCTCCGAGTTTTACAAAAGCTTTTCTTCCTTTGCTCCTCCTCCTTTTAAATCTTCCTTTAAGAATCACTTTCTACTTTCCCCAGGATAAGAACTTCACAGCAATTCACACCCCCTGAGGGGTGAATGCGTAGCAGATTGCTGGAGCCAGGCTGTGATTATCCCTCCTTCTGCTCTGAGGGAAGAATTCACTTGCACCAGGATGAACACTGATGGGTCTGTCACCCCACTAGCCTAGCGTTTCCTGCACACCCACTACCAGCAGCTCTTTGGGGGCTCTGGGTTGTGGGGCACAGAGATAAATCTCTGTGAATGGTGCTGCCCCAGGAGTTTCCAGTCTAGTGGAGGGACTAGAGGTGAGGTCCCACTAGCCATGAACAGAGAGAGGTGTGGCAAGTGCCCCAGGAGCAGAGTCACAAAGCCCTGAAAAGACCGGGTGGGATTTGGACAATAGGGGCGGCAGGTGTTTCATGTATGAAATCTGCATGAGCAAAGGCGTGGAAGTGGGAGTTGCAGAGAGGGTTTTGGCTGTGTGAGTCAAGGTGAGTCCTGGGAGATGAAGTGGGAAACGTCTGACTGTAATACCTTTGACCTTGGCCTTGGCCAGAGATTATAAACCAGCTGCCCCTGAACAGACTGAGACCTTCGGCAAGTTTATTGGATCCCCACAGTGTTATTGCTTTGTTTTGTTAATATTTTGAGTTTAAAATATTTTTAAAAACGAGGTGATTTCACATGAGAAATGGAAGAATCCACAGAACCAGCAACCCCGGGCCTGCGGTTCTGCCCGGCAGACATGACCGGTGTGTACTGGGATATGTGCTTCCTGGAGAGAAGGTCTGTGCCCATCAGATCTGCAGGGCAGCCCATGACCCCCCAGAGATTAGAAAAATTAGAGCCATGGCTGCAGAATATTTACTGACATGGAAGATGTTCACAAAATAAGTGGGAAAAAAGTTACACAGGAATATTAACTGTACAATGACATTTTAGAAAAATGTTATCTATTCATAGAAAATATTGATTATCTCTGGGTAATGTAAAGGTGATTTATTTTTCCTTTGCTTATTTCCATTTTTTAAATCAAGAACCTATATAGCAAGAAAATTATTTTGAGATTAAGTTTTAAAGTAAACCTGAGCTAGGTGACAGCGTTTAAAGCCTTTCAGAGTTTCCCAGCCACACGGAGGGAGATGCGTGAACCCTTCACTCTGCCGGCCACGGCCCTTCCTGCTCTAGGTCAGCGACTCCCCCAGCCTCCCCATCTGCTGTATGTTTGCGCACTTGGGACCACCATCCCCTCTGCATAATTCTGGGCATTTGGTGGTGACACGTCTTTGCCTCTTCCGCCCTCTCTGTTTCCTGCTGAGCCCCCGCTCATCCTCCCAGGCAGGTTACATGTCCCCTTCTTCATTCAGCCTTACCTGCCCCAGCCTGACACGCCAGCAGCCCCTGCTGCTTCCGCCACCCTCGGTTGCCTGGTCCCTTCCCCATAGAATCGTTCGTGAAGTATGCGTCTGGCTCTGCCGCTGGATTCTGGGCTTCCAGAGGGCAGGGCTGTGGCCTCTACCTTCCTTGGCTTGTCCATGTTGCCTTGTGTGCAGTGTGTGATCAGAAAGTGTTTGCCCAAGTCAGTTGGCTGGTGATGAAGAGGGGAAAATGAGGGTTTTAGTCAGAAAACATGGACTCAAGTCCCAGCCCTGCCTTGTGTGCTTGTGTGATTGACTGTGGGCAAGTCCTTAACCCATCTGTCTACTCGCCCATCTGTAAAATGGGCACACACACCTGCTCTGAAGACTAAATAAAATGATATTAACATATGTGAAAGTGCTTTAGACACTGTCAGGTACTAAATGAATGATAGTTACTATCACTCACTTCCATTCCTTTAAGGCAGCTTTTCCTGAATGTTCTAGATGGTGTGGACTGACTTACCCTAAGCTGTTTGGTAAGTTAGTCCTGGAGCTAAGACTAAACTCCAAATCCTTTACAGTCCATGAGCTGTCCCGTCAACAGCAAGTGTTAAGAGAAACTAGGGGGTGTGCCGGGAGCTGGTCATCGGCTTCTCTGGGCAGGGGTTGTGGCTTCCCCACCATTTGCTGCTGGGGGACAGGGGAGGGGATGGTTTTCACCCTGACTGAGCTGCGCCAGCCGCTGCCATGTTGCAGCCACCATCAGTCCCTGCCTGACTTAGCAGCAAGTGCGAAGTGCCTGCTTTAGCCTCTCTTCGTTCTTCTCTTTGAGCACTAAGTGTCCCTCCCAGACGCTGAGCTGAGGGCTGGACTGGGACAGGGAGATTCTTTTGCTTTATGTTTACAGTGGGACGGGCAGTTAGGAATCTGCCTAGAGGTACAGGGAAGCAAAGTGTCTCTGGGCACATTTGATCACAGCTGCACATTGGTCACACAGGGACCAAAGCCAGAGAAGATGCTGGGCTGTGGGACAATGTGCTTGCAGGACTTGAGCAAGGCACTGACGCTGGGTACTGTCACCTCTGCCCTTGAAATGATGGGGGACATGTGAGGAGAGAGGACATAGAAAGTTGGCACATTTTGGAGCATGAATCCTGCATCAGGTTAGATACTGCACGCCCAGGGCAGTAGAAAGGGGCCTTGCAGAGGATGCTGGGACTCAGTTCTGAAGCTCTGGCTTGGTGAACTTGGGTGAACCACCCCGCCCTCCCAACCCTCTCCTTCCTTTATCTGCATGAATAAGAGATTCCTCCATTGAGCAAATATCTGCTGAGAACCTCCCTAGTGCTGAGTACACCTCAGTGACCCAAGCAGACAGAAGGCCTGCCCTCAGCAGTTCCTGTCCATTCTTGCCCTGCCGCCCTCCCCACATGAGTGCCACAGGTGAGAAAGGGCGTCCTGCACCGAGGCTGCAGTTGAGACCCACCAGGCCTGCAGATCGGCAGATTTTTCACCATCCAGAAAACTCTGTTCCTCCGGCAGGTAGGTAATTGAGGTTGATGTCAGGAGGAGAGAGACCTAAATTAATGAGATCCTCCTCCTCCAGTTACCTTCTACACATCGAATCAAATCAAGATGGTAAAGGCCACAGGTTTGGAGAAAGAATTAGTCATGAAGTGTGTTGATCACGGACTCCTGATGTCATTCATTTAACTTCCAGGCACACGTTTGGAGACTACCTATTGGGATACAAGGTAGACTCGGAGAATGCCTATAGGGTTCTTGGTGGCTGGCATTCAGAGAAGATAAAGAACTGGAAGGGATGGGGGGTCAGGGGGCCCCTAATCTGGGCTTGGGAGAAGATGGTCAAAGAAGGCTCCCTAAAGGATGTGAATGATCAGCCAAAACCTAAAGCTTAAGTAGGTGGAGGTAGAGGATGCTGGGAAGGGGGAGCCCTGGAGGAAGGGGTGCTGGAGCCACGCTTGGATGGAGAGGTAGGAAGGGCAGGACTGAGAAGGGCAGGGCAGGAGTTCCCACCAGAGGAAGCATTGTACAAAGGTGGAGACATACATGGGGTATTGGAGAAAGGTCCTCTCTTAGTCCATTTTGTGCTGCTATAACAGAATACCATGGACTGGGTCCTTTAGAAAGAGCCACACCCCAGGCTTGTACAAGCTGGGGAGTCCAAGATCAAGGGGCTGCATCTGGCAAAGGCCTTCTTGCTGCATCATCCCATGGCGGGGGCAAGGAGAGGGCAAGAGAGGAGAATTCATCTTTGTATACCCAACCGCCTCCTGAGACACCTCTTTTTGGGTCCCACCTCCTATAGCACTTGGGGATCCTATTAAAATGCAGATTCTGGGGTGTGACCTGGGCATTAGAATTTTTTAAAGCTCCCCAGGTGATGCTGGTGCCACTGGTCCAAGAGGCACACTTTAATTAGCAAGAAGGCCACATAGCTGTTTGTTCCTTTGTCTGCTATCTTCCTTCTCCTCTCTCTCTCTCTCTCTCTCTCTCTCTCTCTCTCTCTCTCTCTCTCTCTCTCTCTCTCTCTCTCTTTGTCTCTCACCCCTACCTTCTCCCCCATCTAGGCTTTTAAAGCCATGCTTCTAACCAAGAGGAATTTTCCATCAGGGATGCTGAGTCCCACAGAAGTGACTACTCATGGAAACACTGGCTGCACTGCTGACCTGACAGCCTGACATACACATGGGGACCCCCAGGCAGGGCTGGAGCTAGGGTGGAGCCAGCCAGGTGCTGGGGCATAACATTTAAAGGGCCAGTCACTCACTGGTGCTGCCCCTGCACTTGCAGGAACCTGAAAGTGAGGGTCTCCTTCGGTTTTGCTCCCAGGCATCTCACCTCCCTCTAGTCTGAACCTGCCCAGGATCCCTCCCCTGCTCCTTCTAGCCTTCCCCTGTGGCCCATCCATCTTAGAACCTTCTAGTTTTTTCAACTCTCTCCCCTATTTCCTTCCAGAAGACAGTTGCTATTCCTGCCCTCAGCACTCATTCTTGGGCTCCATCCCCCTTTCCTAGGCACAAGACACAAGGCATGGTCCCTGGCCAGCAGCATTGGCATCACTGGGAACTTGTTCAAATGCAAATTCTCAGGCCTCATGCCAAGCCTACCAAAACCTGGAGGTGGAGCCCACCCATTGGTGATTAAACACATGCTCCAGGTGGAATGAAAGGGCTGGAGTTCCAGTTGCTGAGACATACCTGGTGGCCTGGAGGGGTCTTGAACAAGGCCCAATGACAAGAGTGAACAGGGGAGGAGAACCCCAAGAGACAATTTGCCAGGGAGGGAGGGTGGCACCAGCCGGCCGGCATTTGCACTGGGGCAGAGGAGGGGAGGGGGCAGGGGCCCAGGTCTGAGAGGTGGGCAGTGCAGGATTCTTCTTATAAATCCAAACATTAACCTACCCTGTGAACCAGCAAATCCAGTCTTAGGCATTTACCCAAAACAAATGAAAACATACGACCACAAAAAGAAGCATTTAAAAACACAAGTCCATAGCAGATTTATTCACAATAGACAAAAACTAGGAACAGCCCAGGTGTCCATCAACAGAAGAATGGACAGACCGTAGCATATCCACACAACAGAATACCGTTGAGTAAAAAGAAGACACAGACGACTGATATACACAATGACAGGGTGAATCTTGGAAACATTGGGCCGACCTTAAGAGGCCTTGCACAGTATGATTAAATCCATGTGATTTCCTAGAACAGACAAAACCAAACTCTGGTGGAAAAAAATCAGAACAGTATATGCCATGGAGGCGGAGGCCGTGGAATTCAATGGGAAAGGAACTTTCTGGTGTGAAGGATGTATTCCATATCTTGATGGAGGGTTGGATTTACACAGGTGGGTGAATTTGGCAAAACTCTTTGACTAAGTAGACATTAAGACTTGTGCATTTGATTATATGAAAATTTACCTTAACAAATCTGTAAACACATATGGAACTCCAGTTAATGATATACATGTTGAAGTATTTCTGGGCAAAACATATTGCTGCCTGTACCTTCTTTGAAAATGCATCCAAAAAATAAGATGGATAGACAGATGGATCGATGGATAGATATGTGATAAAGCAAATAAGGCCAAATGATAACTTTAGGTGGGTATATGAGTGTTTGCTTTACAACTTTTTCAATTTTCCTATATGTTTGAAAATTTCTGTAGCAGAATATTGCAGGGAAAATGACTGATGCTAATTGCATTTCTTCGCTGGACCCTGACTGGCATAGTCTATGTGTGTACTCTCATCTATTCACGAATTCATCCATTGATTGACATTCAGACTGACATCGTTTGCTGTCGCTAGCAAGGCTGCACGCCTTATTCATGTCTTTTTGTGCACATGTAAGAGTATATTTCTCAGACAAAGACCTAGAAGTGGCTTTGCTGGATGAAAAGTTCTCCATCACTTTACAAGGGGCCCGAGGAAACCAGGCCCAGAGAGGGAGATGTTTTACTCATGCTCACACAGGAAGTCCACAGTGGGGCTGGAACTGGGCTCCTGCGACACAAGGTAGAGTCCCTTGCTGGCTTCCCTGGCCTTTAGTCAATGCCCATCTCTGCCTTGGGGGAGACAGAAATGAGAGGGAAGGATTTAGGATGGGATGACAAGTTCTATAGCAAAAAGTGGTCAGCGGGGTGGGGAGAGGCCCGGAGAAGGTGTCGCCCTTAACCTTGTCAGGGCCTCCAGGCCTGACTCGGAGGTGCGCAGGAGAGGTAGATGGCAGGGAGGGGAGTCTGCACCTTTCCCAGCACGCATGTCCTAGGCCATGGCCACCAGCAAGGGAACAGGCTGGGCTCCTGCAGGTGACAGTGCCGTTCCCAGCAAGAAGCTGCAACTCAGACCTAGAAGGACCATCGCAGACTTCTGGGGCTGCCGGGGCCAGCACGTGCACAAAGGCAGCCAGAGCCAGGCAGGCCGGGGTTCCCCTCTCCACCCAGCAATGTCTTCGCAATTCTCCTAGTGGAAAAAAAGACAGACGAAAGGAGAGACGACCAGGGCAGGAGACCCCTGAGTGGTGGATGAGGAACCTGGGTGAGAGGTGATGCTAGCCCCGGGCCAGGGCAGACAGGAGGCCAGATGCCAAGGGCACGAGGGAGGTGTAAGTACCAGGGAGCTCTTTAGATATTGGGGGGGATTGCAAGAGGGAAGATGGGAGGAGGGAAGGTGGGAGTGGGGAGGGGGGAAGGAAGTAGGGCGGGAGGAGGGAAGGTGGGAGGAGGGAAGGTGCCCCAGGACTCATCTGCACCCGTGTGTGTGTGTGTGTGTGTGTGTGTGTGTGTGTGTGTGTGCACGCGCGCACCCGTGCGTTAGTGCTATTTGCCGTTCAGGAACTTACATTTGGGTTAGAGAACAATGATGGATTTGTTTTTAGACGTAATAATTGTCAGAGGGCGTTTATGATGACTTGAGGCTATTTTTTTTCTTTTTGATGCAGAAAAAAGTAACAAACTAAAAAAAGCCCCTATTTTCCCCTAAGACTTTAAGCTTTACTTTAAATTTTATTATCCTAATTGTAACTCCAAACTCCCTTCAACAGTCTCATTTACAACTTAATTTATTAAATCCCTTTAAACATTTTGAAGTGCATTTATAAATGTCATGCACCCTATTTTTGTTCGGAGCACTTTACATGCCTGACCTAACAAGCAAAACCTTTCCAAGCACTTAAATTAGTCTGATAAATTTAATAAATCAAAATAATATATATGGTGAATCTCAGGTTCTCATAAACATTCCAATACTGTTTACCAAACGAATCAAATTCTCTTACGACTTTTAATTTGAAGTCACAAGGTAAAAATCAATTACTCAATTACACATTTACCATGTAATCTCAGATATGCCAAATTCTCTTACACATCACAAACTCTGCAAATACCAAATATGTACAGATCACTCCTAAACTTAACACAAAAATTAATACTATGGGTTTGACTTCATCACTTATGTATTTAATTTATAGCTTCCAGGGGTTTAAAGGATTCCTTTTCACTAAGGGAACTGCTTTGTCATCCCAAGAGAACTGATGGGGCCACACAGCAATACGGCCCTCATTTCCAGTGAGCTGAGGTCCCTGGTCAGCCACTCATGGCCACCCCACAGCTAACATCTCACAGGGCTGCGGTTGCTGTTGCCCAGGGCTGGTAGCTGGCACGGGAGGCGTAAGCCGTAATCGTCCTGGGTGATTCTTCTCGTGCACTTTTAGTGTGACACCAGTGGGTTCCAAGTCCATAACATTCCAATGTAATTAGACTCTTGACTCAGGATCCTTAGATTGAATTACACCGTGACCTAAATTATGTAACTAATTTGAGTCTGCAACATCCGCCCAACCATGTTGCATCTAGTTTCATCCAACTAATCACTTTGTTCAATAGCTAATTGAATTTCCTATTCTTTTCCTATTTTTTCTTTCTAACAGGGATACACCATATATAACAAGATTTAAAATAGTGTCTGATTGGCTGGGCGCCGTGGCTCACGCCTGTAACCCTAGCACTCCGGGAGGCCGAGGAGATCGCTCAAGGTCAGGAGTTCGAAACCAGCCTGAGCAAGAGTGAGACCCCGTCTCTACTAAAAATAGAAAGAAATTAATTGGACAACTAAAAATATATAGAAAAAATTAGCCAGGCATGGTGGTGTGTGCCTGCAGTCCCAGCTACTTGGGAGCCTGAGGCAGAAGGATTGCTTGAGTCTAGGAGTTTGAGGTTGCTGTGAGCTAGGCTGATGCCACAGCACTCTAGCCAGGGCAACAGAGTGAGACTCTGTCTAAAAAAAAAACCATAGTGTCTGACTGGATTCCATCTGACTCTATGCCTTTGCCTGGCTTGATGGTCAGTAGACTAAATTAATTCAATGACATTGCACCAAGGTCACAAGCCAATGGAGATATTGTGGTGGCCATGGAGGTTGCTTTAAGAGAGACTATGACGGGGCAGAGTTGATGACAGTTGAATCCATGAGGGCATTCTCGCTGAGCCCAGGTTTCCCAGGGCTGCTCCCAGCCAAAGCCTGAGCACAGCAGGGATACTGGTACTGGCCCTGTTCTCCCGATCACGAGGCTCCTCGAATAGGCAACCTTTCTTGGGAACTCCCCACTGTGCTGGCCAGGACCTTCTCAGAGCTGCATGGGATCTGACACTCTTCCTTCCTGGCCATCTTTCCTTCCCTCTTTCCTTCCAGAGGTGTCAGATCTGCATCACAGTCTGAAGGCTCTCGCCACCTGCTCCTACTCCAGTGCCTTTAGCCATCATCATTTGTTTCTCCTAATAAATCTCTTGACATCTAACCGTGTCTCACTGTCTGGTTTTTGGAGGACTTGAGCTAGCAGTGGTGGAGTGTGAGAAAACAGGCAGGAGGATGACAGGCTTTGGAGCCTGGCTCACCCACTGGCTGGGGATACCAAACCCCAAGTGGGATGTGGGACCCTGATTGGTCCTTTGCACAAGGTGCAACTGCTAAAGATCTCACAAGTGGTGACTTGGGAAAATGTCCTAGTGGAGAATAACACTCTTGACGGTACAATGACAAGTATTTGAAGGATTTAGAGGGAACAATGCCAACAAGGATTGTGGAATTGGCTGGATTTTACTAAGGTGTGACACCCTGCAGAGGGATAATGAGAAATTGAGGGCAGTTAACAGTGAAAGGCTAAGTGTGAGAACCAGAGCTGTCTCTTTGGTTGATCACAAGGAAATCCTTATCCTGAAAGCAAACCAGGACATGATAGTGTTTAAATGCTTAAATGCTCGGCCCAGGCAGGTCTGCTGTGCTAAGGGCAGGTCCTGGTTAGGGAAACCGAGGCCTTAAAACATGGGAGGGGATTTCTGGGTGATGTCCCCCAGGCTTTTGATTCTGTGCTCCCTGCTGAACTGCCCGTGTTTACAGAGGTGGCCCACCCCTCTGTAGCAGGCGCCAGCATGTCCTTGTGGATGTATGTCCCATTCTTGTGAGAAGACACTGCAGAAACCTTGCACTTCCCCCACCAACCTGTCATTCCTCAAGGTAGCAGGAGCCCTCCCCTCTGGAGCTGCTCCCACTCCTCAGCTGCCAGACTGGTAACTGGGCTTAAATCCCAGCCGAGCCTGGAAAGTGGGGAGCCTCACAGTGCATACTCACTGTGGCATTGAGGATCCTTTTCCCTAGGGACTAGGCTCCTCTGTGGTCAGTGGTTCTGGGTATGAAAACTGGCTCCGGTCCGCGAATGGAGCAAGTGAGCATGCCTTCTTACTGGGGAGCCGTCTTCAGCCCCCTTTCGCTCCATTCCTAGCCCCTGATTGCATATGTTAAGCAGCACGTTTGTCGGCTGCCCACCTGTTTTACCCCTAAGGACACTGTCTTAGTCTCCTGGGCTGTGCAGTAGTCAGGGTTCTCCAGACAGACAGAACCAATAGGATATACGAGAAGGGGTTTATTAGAGGAATTGGCTCACACGATCACCGAGGCAGGGAAGTCCCAAGCTAGGCCGTCTGCAAGCTGGAGAACCAGAGAAGACTGTGAAAAGCGACATCCTGAAAAGCCCACCTCTAAAAATCTCCAAATTCAATCCCTTTATTGTAAAGACCAGCAAAATGAAGCACAGGACAGGGAAAGGACTTGTCCAAAGCAATACAACCAAACTGCTGTAGCAGAACTGGGATGTGGGCCCAATTCACCTAAGTCCCAACCCAGGGTCCCTCCTCTCTTCCTTCTGTCCATCTAAAAGAGCTCAAGCCAGGTGCAGTGGCAGATGCCTGTAATCCCAGCACTTTGGGAGGCTGGGGTGGGAGGATCACTTGAGCCCAGGAGTTTGAGATTACAGTGAGCTGTGATTGAGCCACTGCACTCCAGCCTGGGTAACAGAGCATGACCTTGTCTCTAAAAACAATAAAAATGAAGAATAAAGGAGCTCAAAACCGGAGGATGTTAATGCTGGCAAAGTGAAGCCCGTAGCTGCTAATTCTGGCTGCAACTCCTAATTTATCCACCAACTGGCCAAGCGAATGAATAAATGAATCAGCTGGCAGTGGCTCCCAGCCGCCTCCCGCCGGCCAGCGCTGCCCTGTGTTTGGAGGTCAGACATCCAAGCCCAGCTTTCCATTTGGGATTCACCATCAGGGCCCACACTCCTGCAGGCAGCCACGCTGAGGAGGGGGATAGACACAGAGCTGGGCTTCCCCGCGGGCACTCTCTCCCACGTGGGCCTCGTTGATTTAAATATCACAGCCACACAAGACAAGCGCACACTTCAATGTCACCCCAATTAGGGGCTTGCGAGGTTGGATGGGCCCTCAAGGGAAGAGTCAGGGACACCTGCCGGATGGGAGAAGGAGGCCCCCCAGCGCAGCATCCCTGCACCCAAGCATTCTTCTCAAGAAAACGGGGAACTCCGGGGGCCATCTGTGCTTGACCATTCCCAGCCCTTGCGTTGGTCACTGCTGTAAAACGGGCCGTGGTCTCGCGAGGAACCAGAGGCTTCATGAAGGTGAAAAATGCCATGTGAGCAGTAAAGCAGTGGAACACCTTTGCTGTCCCTAAGCGTCCATGAGGTAGCAGTTAGGGGGAAAGGGCTAATAGGAATCTTTTCTAAGGGCCAAGGTATTGTTGTGGTCGAGGTTACTGCTGTCTAAAGCGCTCTGTTCTAGGAGCAGGGTGGCCCCAGAGGCAAAGGGAGGCAGTTGAGCAGCAGGCAGCGGGGGCGACCGGGGAGGAAGACGCTTACACCCGTACACGGAGCTGTGCAAAGACAGAAGAGAGGGCCACAGCGCAGCGAGCTTGCCACCGCGGGGCGTGCCCACGCTAAGGCTGGATTTGGCGGCGATGCTGTGCGAGCACCCAGGCATGCGATGGAGGAGATTTGCTCTGAAGCACCTCTCGGGTCCCTTTCAGGCCTCATACACTGAATTTCAGACGTGGTAGGAGGTAGGGATGAGGGGATGGGGATAAAGGGAGGAAGTTAAACCAGGAACCTGGAGCTTCCGGTCCAGGCTAGGCTCCACCCAGCTTGGTGGACCCTCCCCTTTCCCCTCTTCCAACCCCTACCCAGGCCTTGCCGCCTAAGAGGAGGGGCTTCACCAGGGCAGTGCCTGGGGCTCCTCCAGTGGCAGATGCCTTTTCAGATAGCCTCCTGAATGGAAGTGCTGGGCCAGAGTTGCTTACCCCCTCCCTCCTGGTGGTCCCTTCTCTGGAGGGAAGGCTCAGAGGAACACTGGAAACCGGGCCTTGGAAACTAAAGACCCTTCCCTCAGCTCTGGCAGTCCATGAGCTTCCCACAGGTATCAGGGACAGGACCCCCTCTTCAGGGATTCTAAATTCTCTCACCTGGAGACAGCCCTCCTGTGACCCTAGCCTGTGTTCCTCCCCCATCGCCACCTCCTGTGCCCCGAGAACCAAAGGTGGGAGCGTGAATTTGTTCAGGAAATGACTCGATTAATGTCCCTGGCTCTTTCAAAGATGTAGGATGGAAGGAGGCTGTCAGAAGTATGAAAACATGCCCATGTCCCTGGGGAAATCAGTCCCCTTTGATATGCTGGGCTGGCAGTCAGACTGTGGGGGGCCAGGACCCGTGATTCCTGAGGTTTCCCAACCATCTCGGCTGCCTGGGCCATCCTGCTGGCAGCAGTGGCCTGGACTTGGGGTGGGCAGTGGGAGAGGCAAACCGGGCTTGATAACGCCGGCTCAGTCCCTGCCTTCCAGTGCAAGTCACCCTGCAACTCAGGTTATAACTGCCCGCTTCACAGGTGGTCCCCAGAAGAGTGCAGACAAGCCATACCCAGGATCACATGTGAAACTGAATTTGCCTGTTTGCCTACACATTGCTCCTCCGGGCTCCCCAGTACTCTCACGTGCCTCTTGCTGGGTCTGTGGGTGGTCTTGCTTCCCATGGGCCACACCTGTGACTGTCCTTCAGTGGCCTGCCCCAGGCTACTGCAAACTCTGTTCCCATAAGCCCAGACAGCCTGTCGTGCTTGGGAATTTCCCTGCCCCTTGGCTAATGACTGGCAACCATGGGAGGGTGACACCTAGCTCCCTGGTCTTGGCACAGGACAGCCCTGAGGTGTAACTTACACCGCAGAGCACCGTGGGTGACCATGCGGAAGCTCCCATGATGGGACTCCCTTCCCTCTCCTGCTTCCCCTCCCTGATTGGTTTCCCGGAGCACCTTCTTGATAAATCACTTTCACAGCACTCCTGTTCTTGGGGATCCCTATGTCCCCAGCATCTGGGACAGGGCCTGATTGGGGTCTGGGCTCAGTGACTGTGGCATGGAGCAAACAAATGAAGCTATGGAAAGAACTCTAAAGATGAAGCCCAACTCTTTATTCCCCAGATGGAGAAACTGAGGTCCAGAGCAGGGAAGGCATGTCCTCTCTGTCACCCAGAGAGGAAAAGGCTGAGCCCAAGCTGGGACCCTGGGTCACCGGCTCCTCGGTCCAGGGACTGCCCCACTGCCTTGCCGCCTCCCACAGGAGCCCTGCCATAACTGAGGCAAAAAGTGTTCTGAGTCTCGGCAGGCAGGGAAAGGTGAAGGGCCCCGAGGGGTTACGGAAGGGAGGGAGGGGTCTCTGCAGAGGCAGGAGCACACACCAGACTACATCGGGAAGCAGGGAAGAATGAGTTCATCAGGGACCTGTCACAACTCAGGTGTGGCGCTATCATCACAATGGCTAATCAATGGGGGTGGGTACCAGACCTGGGAAGGGGGGCATCTGCTGGCGGGGGCCCCCTCTTGCCTTCCCAGCATCACTTCGGGCAGGCTCTGGGTCTTAGGGGGCTACTAGGAAGCCCCACCTCGAGGTTCCCTTCTTTCAAGTTTCTCCCTGGGTCTGTTCGGGCTCATGTCTGCTTGGCTGCTGCGGTCCCCCCTGCTGGGAGTGCGTTGCCTCATCTGCTCACACACCCCTCCCCCTCCCAGCCTCCTTCCTCCTCGCTGACCACGTTATGAGCCTGGGCACATCCCCTCCTCTCTACCAGCCTCAGTGACCTCAAATCTCATTCAGCGAATGTCCAACGAGTCCTTGAGTCCTTGGTCTCAGGTCCTGTTCCGGCACTGGGAATCCCAAGATGAACAAGGTAGTCCTCACCTGGGAAGGACCCTTAGGCCACGGGGAGACACAGGGGAGACTGATGACAAATGGTCCATTTCCTTATGTTGCAGAAAGGGCTGGGATCTAGGGTGAAAGGAAGCCTGGCCTGACCTGTCGTAGGTGGGGACCACAGGTAATGGGGACGTGGGGCTCGGGGCATCACACTCCTGATTTCCAAATAAAATCCTGAGTCCCACTGTGGCAGCCACCTGGGCCACCCAGTAGTCTTTAGGGTGGAGAAGATGAAGCATTGGATCAGTGGCTCTCACAGTGTGGTCCCTGATCCAGCAGTATCATCACCACTGGGGAACTGGTTAGAAATGCAAATTCTTGGGCCCCTCTGCAGACACAGGCTCAGAAACCCAGGAGGTGGAGCCCAGCAATCTGGTTTGCTTACGCCCTCAGGTGCCTCATGCTGGTAGAGTTTGAAAACCTCCCATGAGATGATAGTTGTCTATTGGCTGGAGGGTCTGGTAATCAGTATTTGGTATTTGCAGTTTGTAGCAGGCAATCAGGGCTTATGGATTAGATCCGTAGATTCTGGAGTTTGTTTTATTTCACTATCTACTGCTTGATTTATTGGTCCAACTGTTATTGACTTCTAGTCCTGTAGCATACCCCTCGTCCTTGCTCCAGACAGATTTGAGAACCTGGCATGGGGCTGAGGCAAGGTCCTTAAGCTTATGGCTCTCAGTTTTCCCACCTGTGAGATGAGCCGGGGCAGTCGGGTGCCTGAGCTCGGAAGTGCTGGGTGCGGAGTGGGGGCGTATGTGCTAGTGATGGCCAGCTCAGCCACAGGCAGGACAAGCCACAAGCTGAGCACATACAGAAGTAGTAGAGCTTCATTCTAATGTGGCCAGGAAGTGCTTGAGTTCCGCGAGGTCTCCATCAGCCCCACAAAGTCAGCTGAAATCAACACACAATCTAAGCAAAACCAGTGAATGACCTGTGCAAACAGCTTCTAGACGAGTCTCCCAGAACCATGTTCCTCGTCCAAATACACTGCTGCCCTTAAACCCTCCTATAGAAATTCTGCAGTTGCCACTACTAGGGGACCCCGGGAGGCTTCTGGGAAGAGGTGGCAGAGAGAGCAGCATGTGCAAAGGCACAGGGCCTGACAGGGTGGGCACACTCCCGGGGCAGTGAAAACACCGCTGTGGCTGGCCCTCCCCCACCCCCAGGCTTTTGACAAGGAGCAGAGAATGTTGAAGACAGAGCAGAGAAAGAACCTCAAATGCCTTAAATTTATCTTGTAAGCCAGTTTTTTGCCCTACATTCCTTGGCAGCCAAATCCATTTAAAAAATGACAGCTTGCATCAATCCCTTATTGTAAAACAGATAATAAAGGCTAATAGTCATTGACTGCTTCCTGTGCTACGTGCCTTGCCTAGATGGATCCCCTAAATTCTCACAGCCTCTCTCCTTGGCAGGCAGTATTGCAGTAACCCATTTCACAGTTGGTAAGAGTGGAGGTGGCCTTGGAGCCAGGACATCCTGGTGTGGTGTTCGACCCCTCTGTGCCAAGCACCCACGGCACAAGAGCGGGACTGCTGTGCTTGATGCGGGGCTGGGGGCTGGGGCTCCACTCACTCAGGCATCCCTCCCTGCACAGTGGTCTCCCAGGCTCCTCCTGGGACACAGTGACTCCAGGGAGAAGGGTTCAGACCAACATTCCGAGCTGCCTCCAGATTTTGAACTTGGTCACAGTTGGGCACAGCACAGAGAAGGACGGATGGGAGAGGGAGGCAGACCTGTGGGCGTCCCACTGTGAGACAAGAGAGCTGCACCAGGCAGAGGCAGGAGACAGAGCTGGGCAGAGTCCTGAAAACCTCTACGGCCCTAGTCTTGGCCCGGAGGTCAGGGGATTGGGCCCCAAAGCCCAACACTGCCACTGACTCTGTGGCCCTGAACAAGCCCCTGCCCCTCTCTGAGGCCTGTTTCCTGACTGTACCATGACTGGGTTGGACTAGGTCAGCAGTTTCCAACCATTTCATCAATAATATTGAAACACATTTGTAGGTGGAAATCCATTACATAAAACTGACAGGAGTGACATTATTATAAATTTATGTTTCAGTTCAAATTTATAAGCACTACTTATTATAAAGTCAACCAATGAGAATAATGAGGCTATTTCAATAACCCAAATAATTTGAAATTGGACATTATAAATAACAGTTGCAATCCAGGATCAGCATCAATATTCAATTTATTTCAGTCTTTAGATTTGGTTTCACTGTATTATTAAAATCCTGATCTACCCTGAAAACTAGTTGCAAATGGTGACAGATTTCTGAAACACCATACCTTACAATCTCAGAACATTCCCTAATTAAACTGATCTTGGAACTTCAAGAACAATAACAGGCAATTATTGTGTTTCAGGGTTGAATTAGTAACAATACCTAAGCCCTGTTCTCATTCCTTAAACTGTGAGTATTAAATTTGGAGGGAGATGATGAGTAGGTTTCTTAATTTAAATATCCATTGTTTGGCAGAAAAATACTTTTCAAATGTAGCCTGAAGGATGATCAGGATTGTCATTTAAGAAAATCTCATGCCTCAGTGCTCATGTCTGACAGCTCTTCATCAAAACTTTCTGAACAGTCGAATTCATTTTGTTTTGCATGTTAAGCTCAAGCTTTTGGATTCAATTTTATTCTACACATGCTATATCTAGTGTCATAAGCAGACTAGCAGTATGACCATAGATTGCTAAACTGAGTGCATTTAAGTTAACAGAAGTCATACTGGAGGGACCCAACCTTACACTGAGCTCTAAAGGGTGTTTCTGATACGATAGTATCAAGACTTAGGGCTTTTTCTCCCAACTGCCTTGCTTTGCTCAGCCCTTCTGGGGCATTAAGCAGGCTTCTAGCTGTGCTGGACATTTCATAGAGCACAGCATGAAAGTCATCTTGGAGGGAGTGCACATGGACGGTGTAACGTGCAAGCTCATGTCCAGGCCTGAATTACCCAGGGGAGCAGTGGGGTGCTCCGCCTCCCCAAGCGATCTTGTATCCACTCAGCATCTGCACTGCAAGAGAAGCTTTATCCAGAGACCCACACAGAAGCACGGGGCAAGGCGGCTCGAGTGCATGCATTGGCAGGTCCCCATGGGCTAAAATTTGGGAGCCTGCACAGCACTTTTGTTTCAAGATTTAAAATAATTTAAAATATATATTTAGGGAATGCTTGGTGAAGTTACTGACGGTCTCCTGTGGATCCCTGGCGCCCCCCAAATCCCAGTTTGGAAATGAAAGCCTGGGCCGATATCTGAGGACCATGCACCCCTCCTCGGGCGTTGTCAATGATGGGGTCTGTTCTACCCTCCCACCCTCCGCAGCTCTGGATGTTTCCAGGAGCAGAAAACCAAGCCCTCCTGGTCCCCCCCACCCAGCCTGTGGGATTCCCTTCTACAAAAGCCATTACTGCCTCTCTTGGTCGTCTGCCAGCTCTGAAGTGTCTTTTTAATTGCATCTAATTTGGCCTCATCTCATTAAATCCTTAATTTAAGCCGGAGCGATCCCTCCAGCGCTGGCTGCCTAATGACAAAGGGGCCCGGCGCCCTTCCCCCTCCAGCACGCTCCCCGGTCGGGCTGCTCTCATTTCCAGGTGGTCTCTCCGGGAGGCTTCTGACAAGTGGCTGTCGTCCTAGCCACGCTGCGCGTGGAGCCGAGCCAAGAGGGCTTCCCGGGAGCGGTAATTACTGGTAAAGGCTCAACCCTCCACCCTGCTGGCGCCTGGCTCGTAGGCCCAAAGTCACCGCGGCAACAGCATCCACTTCTAGGAAAGGGAGGAGAGTGGGGAGAAGACACCGAGATGAAATAATAATAAACATAATAGTTACAGTAGCCACTGCTGAGCGCAGGGCATCATACTTTAAACACATTATCTCACGGAGGAAGGCGTCCCTGGCCTCATGCTGCAAGTGAGGACATTCGAGCTCAAAGATGAACAGCAACAGGACTCGGTATAAATACAGATCCATCTGGTTTCGGTGGGAGGGCTCTGGCCCTGGCCTCCCCGGGTCCAATCTCCTCTCCTGCCACCTAGCCCTCTCAGTGTTCCTTGGACAGCCTAGCACATCGTGCCCCAGGGCCTTTGCACCAGCTCTTGTTGCTTGGCGCCATCACGGCCATGTCTGACCATTTCAGGAGGACACACATATTGCAGCACTTCTCAACTCCGGTGGTTGCCAGGACTGAGATCTCCCCTAACCTTCTCTGAATCTCTTCCACCAAGGAGAGGCCAGCAGAATCCTTCTTTAAGGATGACCACAAGACTGCAGCCCAGAGACCTCAGGGTCAGGGTTGAGGCTGTGTGACGTGGGCTTTGGGAAGATGATGGCTATAGAAACACTTCTCGCCTCCTAGATTCCTGCTAAAGGATGGGCTTCCCATGACTGCTCTGAGCTCTCTGCATTGCTGGGACCGGAGAGAGGCACCGGACCTGAGTGAGAATAGACTGGGCTTCTAATCAGTGCGTCCCGGGCAGGTCCCCTGGCCTAGCAGAGCTTCAGTGCCTCATCTGTAAAGTGGAGCTCATCACGCATACTTCGCAGGGCTGTGGGAAGGATTCAGTGAGACGATGTATGTAAAGGGCTGGCACCCACTGGCTATTCAGCAAATTCCATGCTTGTTCTTGGCTTTATGGAACGTCAAGAAAATTGGAACCTGATTTTATAATATTCAAGCTTTCCATTGAATTTAGTCCTGTCAAGAGCTGTGACAGGTCTGAGAGTTTGTCCTGCCTTTAAGCTAACAAGCTACCCTGTCGCAATTTTATGTATGCTGGCAGAAGACATGAGACTCCAGGATCAGAAATAAAAGGCTTTAACACTCATGGTATAGCAAGCAGCGTGAGCTTCATATTCACATCAGCTCCCCTTGCCCCCCAAGTCCCATGGAGGTGACACAGCAGCCCAGGCAGACATGGCATGCATGGTGGGTATGTGTCAAAGTGAGGAACCCCAAGTTTGGATAACCCAGATCACTCATAATGACCTATAAGTAAAGCTGTCTTTGCCCCAGAGGTGAGACATGATTATACAGGGCAGCAAACACATCTGCCTGCTGCTCTAGAGGGAGAAATGATCTCTGACTTCCAAGGCTGTTCACTACACAAACACCCACCAAGGACAGTCCAGAGAGAACGTTGTCAGCACCTTTGTTTGTAAGATGTATAGAAATATGAAAAAATCCATGGAGAATTATCTCCCAATGTGTGTATATCCAGAAGAGATCTATAAAGAGTCGGAAGCTGTTAAGAAGAGCCATGCTCTGCAAGGGAGGGTTTCCTTGCATTTCTAGTTCTTTGCAGGCTGTTTTTGGCGAGCCTGTGTGGCATGCGTTGTGGGCACTCCTCGTGCCCAGCCTCACCCTCCCTGGGCACATGCATCTTCCTGGGTGTGGAGGATTCCCAGGCACGGCAGTGTTCAAATGGAAGGCAAAGCTGAGGATGAGAAGCCGAGTGCCGTGGAACTGCACTGCCTGCTAAGGGGCTGGTGCACAGCAGTGGCCATCTCTGCAGAACTGGGCGCCCTGCGTGGAGAACCTTCAGCCGGAGTCAGGGGCTCCCCACTCCTATGTGCCCCCCAGCAAGGGAGCAGTCAGGCACGACAGCATCCCAGAGACAAGCCGGCCTGCCCATCCCCACGCACATCTTGCCTTCTGCAGGCATGTGTTGGGGGACACTGCCCACCTCAGCCCCCTGGAGGAGGGAAGGACCCTGGTCCTCCAAATTCATTCAGCAAACATTTTAATGAGCACCAACTGTGTTCCCAGGCTTGAGCCAGACACTGGGGCAGAAATGGATTGGACTTGGTCCCTGCAGTGCTCTCTGACTGCTGGGGAGGGACATGGCTGGACACAGGGTGCTAAGGGCCACCATAGAGTGGGCAGGGAGGAGACAGCTGCGGGGGGCACTTCAGAGTTGAGTCTTGAAGGGCGAATGGCCAGGTGCGGGGAGGGAAGGCAGAGCACAGGGAGGGCTGATGGCACAAGGGGAGGGTGGATTCTTGGAGCAGGAAAACCCTTGAAAACTATGCCAAAGGCTTTCGGTTTCAGCCTACAGGTGATGAGTGGCCACTGAAGGTGGGGTAGGGGTACATAAATTCTAGTTATTTCTCTTATTACTGAAGTAAAATGTCCTATTAGAGAACATTTATAGAATGTCTAGTACAAAAAGAACAGAATATTAATCACCCATAATTCCTCTACCCCAGGAAAACTACCGTTAACATTTAGTGAATTTCTTTCTTGTCATTTTCATGTAGGCACCCAGTGACCCAAACCAGAGTCCTGGGGTGGCCGACTCTCCTGCCAACCTTCACACTCTGATCTTCCTTCAAAAACTGGATTGTGCAGGACACGTCATGTTACTTTACTTTCCCTAAATTGAACTCACAGCCCTCCCCCACTGCCCCATCCCTGTTGGGACATTCAGACTCAGTCATTTTGGAGAACTAGGGAAGCACCTCGCCCTCCCTAGGCCCGCAGGGTGCGGGGAGAGAGGGGACAGGCTCCTAGCCCTGCGTGTGGCAGCTGCCCCTCCTGGCCCGACGTGGGCATGGCCAGCAGTCCTGCTGCCGCTGTGCCAGCCGTGTGCCCGGGAACCTTTGCTGAGCCTGGACGCTGTGGAGGCAGAGCCCTGCCTTCTTGGGGACACTCAGCCATTCCCCTCTGAGGACGCCACCTGCCCCTGGCACTGCCAGGGAGCTGGTCCCAATCCCGGCCTCGGGGAATCCCACCTCTCACCGGCCAGCCCTGCCTCCCTCGCACAAACCCTCAAGCAGCTCAGGTGTTTGGCAAACAGAAGCCAAGAAGCAATGCATGCCTGTAAGCGGCTCCTCCGGAGTCGAGAGAGAGAGAAAAGGCTGGGTTCTTTCCTGGAACTGGGAGGGCAAATACCGTTGGGAGAAATATAGGCAAATATCTAGACACGTTATTTTCCAGAAACATGCATATATACTTTAAAAAAAATCAAAACCACCAGCCTCTGCCTCATTACAGTGACAAGTACAGAGTGAGTCCCTTCCTCCTTGGGGGTGAATGAGCTCCCAGAAAATCCTCCCTGACTTGGGGGAGAGGGAAGCAGAGAGGGGCTCCCCCTCCCTCCAGGCTGATGGCAGGTAATGAGGCTCTGGGCAGCAGAGGAGCTTTCACACTTATTTCTGATAATTGGTCACCCTTTTCAAGAGCAGGTGGGTCCTGATGCAGTAATTGGCAGAGGCAGCAGGTCACCTGGGGACTGGAAAGGTGTTAATTGCTCCTTCCCCTCCCCCACAGATACCCCTATTAAGGAGGAAGCTTGAAGGGCAGGGATGTCCAAGAGAGGTCTTGAGTACAAAAGAGCAAGGGGTCAGCACTTTCCTCTGATACCGCAAAGACGGTGATGCTGGCGGGCAGTCATTAGGAACCTCTTGATGAGCGGGAGAGCTTGGGGACTCAGAAACCGTGGCGTGAGACCCCCAAACACGAGGCTTGACCGCCATGATGTTCTGTTTCTTGTTGAATGCAACTGACTGAAGGGAGGGACCCAGCTCAGCTGACTCCTGGGTCCTTTCCAGTTGAGCACAAATCCCCCAGGCTGGGGAACTGGAGCCAGGCTTGGGAGCTGAAGCCCCCCTCACCACGGAGCCCCCTTAGGAAGTGTTTGTGCAGGTCTGTTCCCTTTAAGTGACACTGCAGACCAACACATTTTAGTCATTGGAAATTAGCTTCAGTCCAACACTTTATCAGCCTGGCCCGCAGAGTAATTGGAAACAGGTGGGTTTTCTTCAAACCACAATCAGTGCTGGAGCATCTGGGCCATGCTCCCCTCAGAGGACGTGTGGCCCTTGGCCTGCAGCTCGTGGAAAAGCCTCCGGAGCCCAGGCGGCGTTCCAGCAGACAGGCCACTGAGCATTGCCCTCTCTGCAGGGGCACCAGCTGTGTCCGGAGCAGGGCAGCCAGGCCCTCCCTCAGTCACACGGGCAGCACGTCTGTGAGCACACAAGCACGCCTGAAGGAATGACGTAGAGATGAGAGTCTCTATGTTACGGCTCCAGCACCGCCCTCCACCTGTCAACCCAAGCCAGACTCATGTGAGTGGTCTAAGCCTTCGCCTTTCCTGACACCCCATATACAATCAGCCCCGGGCCCTGGGGACCGCACCTCCTGCCTCTGGTAATTCTTCCCTGCCAACACCTTGGTTCAGGCTTCATCATCTCCTTGGAACCTCCCAGCAGCCTTCCTGCAGGTGTCTCTGACCTTGGTTTACTCCCCCTCCCAATCCCTTACCTAGTAGCCAGAAGAATCTTCATGGAATTCAGGTCTGATCTGCCTGCTCCATGGTTGAACCCATTCTATGGCTCCCCAGCAGTGAAGCATGGCCTCTTCCACGTCCTAGCCTCTGCCTCTCTGTGGTCTCCACTGCCTGTTTCCACTCCAGTGTTCTCCAAACACGCTATGCCGTCTCACAGCGCAGGCCTGTGCTCCTGTTGCCTGGAGTGTCCTTCCCCCTTCTCCAGGAGCCCAAATCCTACACATGCTACAATCGCTGCATCTCACTTCCTCATTTACAAATGGGGAGACTGAGCCTGAGAGAGGGACGGGGCCAAAGGGTCAAACTGTGGCACGGAGGGGCCACGATGAGAACCCAGGCCTGGTCTCTATCACTTGCTCCTCCCAGGAACCCAGACACTAGTACCAACCTCCCCATTTCACAGATGAACAAACTGAGGCCCAGAGAAGCTTAGCCACTTGCCTGTAGTTACTTAGCAAGTGGAGCTTATTTAAACTGGTTGCACACCAGGCTCTCTCCTCTTAATCTCTGCATTATATTGACAGATGGGGAAACTGAGGAAGGGCCAGAGGGGGATAGGTGCACAGAAGACAGGTTATGGCTAATGTCCAAATGAGAGCCCTCCAAACTCACAAGGTAGGAAGCGCCTGGGCTGAAATGGAGGCCTTGGGAGCTTGCCTTTTTAAATTAGGCCGGTTGCTTTTCTGAGTCCAGAGGATAATTTAACTAATGGTGCTGGTTTTCTGACACTATCGATCTGCCAAGATTAAATATGTTTGTCACAGTCAAGTGAACTAATCACTTTATTGTATTTCAAATACTAATTTCATCAGATAGATGCTGGGGGGTGGCCCTGGGGAGGAGCAGGGAGATGAGCGCGGGCACAGACCGGGCACAGGGAGGGGCCGCGCAATCGATGGAGCCGGTCTGCCTGGAGGGGCCTGCGGCATCAGGCCTCTGGACGCCTGTGGCCGCTGCTCGGGCAGAGGAGCCTGCTTTTCTCCTCCCTCATCCGCGGCTGTTCCAGGCCCTCTTGAAATTTCTCTTCTGAGGAGAGGCAATTTCTCAAGCGTTATTGGAAAATGGTACATGATCCCAAATAACTACCCTAAATCACCCCTCAGCCACTAATCCCACAGCCGCTCTGACTCTGCGGGATGCAAATGCTGCCTCTCTGAGCCATTAGCCATTCTGGGAACCACCGACTCACGGCACAACCTGAAAATGAACTAATCTGTCTTTCAGGTTTGGAAAGGCTTTGCCATTTCCATAGCTCAGCAGGTTGGACAAGGAGACCCAGGGCTCATTAAATTATCCTCTGGCCCTGGTGCAATTGAACAAACCTCCTTCCTCGTGAGAGGGAGTGAGTATATTTGCATGCTGGCACATACCCGAGCACATAGGTACATACAAACACACGCATGGGCACACATGCACACACATGCACACATGCGTGCACAAACACACTCACACTAAACACCCACATAGCACACACATACACATGTCCTGCATGAACATGGACATAGATATGAATGCATGAACACCCACATATGCACACACGAACACACGTGCACACACTCACATAGAGGTTCAGAAGTTCCCAAGGGTCAAGATGTTCCCTAAACATACGAGATGGGTTTGTCCCCCTGCATGCAGAAGCACCTGAAATGACTCAACTGAGCAATTCTGAAGACGAAGCCAATTTCTCTAACTCTGGACACAAGCCCACCAACAAATCTCTTTTCTCGTTTTGGTATATTTCATTGCACCAAACACAGGCCATTGACTGTAGCTCCTACAGCTGAAGAAAGATAGGTACCCAAACTTCTGAGGCTCAACTGTTTAGTGATTGACAGGGCAAGGGGCCAGTTCCCAGCTGAACTTCAGGCATTAGGAATAACCCACTACAATCCTTGTGAGCACTTGTTTATTTATCTTTTTTTTTCTTTCTTTCTTTTTTTTCATGAAATACCTGTTTCTAATACCTCAAGAGCACTTGTTTAAATGGGCACAAAAGGAGGGTCCTTTCCAGAGGAGGGCATGTGCTTCTGCATGGAAAAGCCTTCTGCAGCTGCCACCGCTGCCACAGAGCCCCTTGGGCTGTCTGGACAGGCCTGGCCAGAGCCCTTCACTGGAGGATCGGGGTCTGTCACACAGGCAGTGCCTCACATCTGTGCATCTGCCGAATCTACTGTTGCCCAGCAACTCTGGAAGCAGGCAGGGCTTTGAGATTTACCATCCCTATTTTATAGATGGGAAAACTGAGGCCAAGAGAGGGGGAGAGACTCGCTAGGCATCCAGACGGTCAGTGGCCAGTTGGAACTGGAGTCTGGGCTCCCTGACTCCACGGCTGGTACCCCAGCCCTTCGTCTCTGGTCAAACCTACCCAGGCATCCAGAGCTTTGCATCGTCTCCCCTCTACCACGTTTCTGTTCTTTTTTCAGTCTTCTGTTCATCTCTGGATTTCATGACTGCAGTTATGCCCTTGAGCAGGAGTCCTCAAATGTGCTTCAATCTGGACTCTTCCCAGAGAACTTCAGGCCTGGTATCAAGAGACAGGCTGCCTGTGTGGCTGGGTTGAGTTAGGCCAACACCCCCGTCCTTGCCAGGCAATCTCTATTTTTAGAAGCATCTTTTTGTGACTTGGAATCTGTGAGATCTGGAGCTTTCCTGGGGAGTTTGTGCAAGCTCCAGAAGATGCATCCATCCCCAGGAATCCTACTGGGTTAAACAAGATAGAAAAAAGTAGCGGCATCTCCCCAGGGAAACATTGAAAGTCAGAGCAGCAACAAACAGATTTGCTGAACATTTCAAACCTTTGAGCATCATTAAAACCCAGAGAGCTGTGTGTTGAGTGTGTAACCTGGCCTTTTAGTCTCCTTTCATGCTATGTAACTCCAGATGTTTTACCTCCTGAAAAGATCTGTTTTTCTACATGATGGAGTACCCAATTTGCAAAAAATATTCTTGTTCCCTCCCCAAGCCAGCAAACTGTTGGCTGCATGCCAACGCCAATGAGTTTGTTAAAACCCAGACGTATGAAATACTCCACGCGTGGGTTTTGAGGTCTGATGCATTTGGCATCAGAAAGCCTGAGCTATGTAGCCTCTTTTCTGCCTTCACTTTCTTGAGCGAGTTGCCTAAAGCCCCACAGAGCATCGGGACAGAGCTGGTGTGGAGTGCCCAGCTGCAAGCCCTTTGAGCAAAGAAGAATCAAATCTAACAAGGTCAACAAGCACATCTGAATGTGGGCTGGAAACAGGGAGAATGTCCCAAATGATCCTGGTCAAGGCTCTGGGTAAGGAAGTATTTCCTCTCCCCTGTCTCGTTCTCTGTGTGGACTTCTGGGAGCTGCCAGCCTGTGAGGTGCCCACGGTCCCACAGGGAGGGCCTGGAGAGCACAGTAGGGCCCCTGGGCAGACCAGCGTTGGCATTTCGGGGTGGGATCATCAGTGCTCTCCCTCCAGCCCTTATCGGGATCACTGCCAAGTCCCTTTCTCTGGTGTCAGCCTCTGGCCCTCTCTGCCATGGGCACTGTCGACCACTTGCCACTGCCAGAGTCCCTGTCCTTCCTTAGCTCCTGGGACCCCCCAATCCCCAGGTGTCACCTCTTTCTCTGGCTGCTCCTTTTCTGCAGGTACATTTTCCTTGTCCTGTTCCTTGAAGGCTGGTGTTCTCCAGGACCACCTTCTCTTTATCTATCTGTCCAACCATCATTTATCTATTTTTTTTATTTTGAGACAGAGTCTTGCGCCATTGTCCAGGCTAGAGTGCAAGTGGTGTCATCGTAGTTCACTGCAACCTCCAACTCCTGGGCTCAAGTGATCCTCCTGCCTCAGCCTTCCCAGTAGCTGAGCCTATAGGTATGTGCCATGACACCTGGCTAATTTTTGTATTTTTTTGTAGAGATGGGGTCTCACTCTTGCTCAGGCTAGTCTTGAACTCCTGGACTTAAGCAATGCTCTTGCCTTGACCTCCCTGAGTGCTAGGATTCCAGGCATAAGTCACAGCACCCAGCCTATTTTCTATCTATATCATCTGTCTATCCATCCATCTATCCAATCATCTATTATCTATCCAATCATCTATTATCTGTCTATGTCATCCATCATTCATCTATCTACATTACCTATCAATTATCTGTCCATTCATGTTACTGAAAGCTTGGCACTTGTCCTCAAGGCTGCATCAGAAGAATGAGAACAAGTGGTTTGAGGAGAAGAAAAAAGAAGTTTATTACTTTGCTGGCAAAGGAGGAAAAATGGTAGACCTTCTCATCTCAAAATCCAAATTTCATGAACATAAGCAGAAATACAGAGCTTTTAGAGGGAAGGCCCTTAGTTCTAGGCTACTGTGTTAATGACTCTAATCTTCCCATCTAGATCAAGGACAAAGCCTACCTGGGCCCACCTGGGGGCTAGCATCTGTCCGGGATGGCTAAGCTATCTCTTGTAACACAAAGAACAAAAGACTTAACCAGTTCCTCCCAATGGCTGGCCTGAGGCAGGGATGCAGGTTTTTGTTCTCAAAAAGGAGTGGAAGATATTTTAAAGAAACAGAAAATATTTCTGCCATTTTTTTCCCAGCCCATTCTCTCTGTTACATATTCCCCACTCTCAATTTTACACTTCTATATCTATGGCAGGAGGGGCGACTACTCCGTTACATTCATTCATCATCTATCATCTATCTAGTCATCCATCTCTATCATCTATCAATAATCTATTCATCTATTTATCATCTATCTGTCTGCTCCCTGAGTCATCTTGCCCACCCCCAAGCCTTCCCATTGTCCCACAAATGTACTGATGATGCTCCAGAGCTCCCGACTCCCTCGGATTCCCTGCTAGCATTGTTCTCACATACTGAATCTAGAAACAGGCAGGGTCTTGCATTGACTCAGCAGCTCAGCATGGCAGAGCTGAGGTCTCTCTTGCCCTTTCCCTTAGGGTTGCATGAAGGCAGCTGTAGCACTGGCCATTACATCTGCATTCTAGACAGGATGAAGAAGATATGGAAAAGGGCAAAAAAGCCCCAGTGGCTTAGAAGCCTCTTCTAAAGAGTCTTCCAAGAAGATCCACCAAACAGCTTCCCCCTACATCTTCTTGGCTATCCCTCCTTCCTGCAGAGCATCAGAGTGTGCTATCTGCACACAGTTTTCATGGGCACGCTGCCATCCCCACAGTGGAAACAAGGAACAATGGAGACACCTCCCTAGATTTCTCTGCAGACCTCTCCCCAGCTGCACAGGCTTCTCCCACAACCCCTCACCTGTATGTACCCCATCTCTCGTGGCCCCTCTATGGATCCCCACCCACAGCCAGAATGATCTTTCTAACATAAGACCCTGGCCCCATCACCCTCACCAGCACCTTCACTAGGCGTCTGTCTGCCCCTGGATGTCCCCAGATAAGGCTCGCTGGCCTATAGGGTAACATTCTTGGCCTGGCATTCACGACCCTGGGGAACTAGTATAATCTCCAGAAACTGAAAGCCCTGCTTCTTTGCTTCAATGTTCCTAGCGAATTTCAGAAAAGTGCAGCCATCCTTGAGGGGGAAGGGTGGCTGATAGCAGAGGATTTAAAAAACAAACACATTAGCTCTGGCCGGCCCAGATAATGAATAGAGGAGAAGGTTATCTTTCCCACCAATTCATATTGTTACGGTTTCCTCCACAGACCAAAGGGGAAGCATCTTCACATCTCCCGCCCTCCACATTTGCTGCGGCAAAGAAATCACATTTTTCATCAACCGTGGGAATTACTGAACGGCAGTGGTTTTATTTGTTAAGGATTGAACTTGGCCATTGCTTCTACCAGGGGCTGAGTCCTGCTGTTAGGCACAACTTCTCATCCAGAGAGACACCACGGAGAAAAAATTGGGACCAGGACTCAGAGTGACAGCCACAGTCTGGTGGGGCCCCGGGGGCTGGGGGCGAATAGGGTCCCACAGCAGGGGGAGACTGCTGCCAGCTGGGCTTGGAGAAGAGATGAGGCTGAGACTTTGAAAAATGAGAGGAAGAACTTTGCCACTTCATAAATCTGATGTCAGTGGGTGAGTCATAAACTGCCCAGAGACTAAGGAAGCTGGCAAGGTCTTCAGTGAGTTTAGGTCCTCTTGACCTGAGGGCTGTGGCTAGGTTTTATGGGGTCCAGGAACCCATGAAATTGTGTGTAAATTTTTCTGTCCATATGTGAATTTCCCTGGGGTTACAGTTCATAGCTTTCATCAATTCTCAAAGGTTAAGAACCACTGGTCTAGCTTGACCCTCTCATTGTATAGAGGAGAAAACGGTGGTTTCTTTGGGAAAGAAAAGATCAGTCAAGCTCCCATAGTGAGAAAGAGGCAGAACTGGGATTAGGAATTTGGAGACTCAGGTTCTAATTTCGCCTGGCCAGATCCTGGCCATGAGACCTTGGGCTACTCAGCTCATTGCTCTGATGTTTTATTATACATGAATTTAAAGAATTGTCAAGGGGATTATAAAAAGGAATTAATGAGGCCAGGCAATGTGACTCACACCTGTAATCCCAGTACTTTGGGAGGTGAAGGTAGGAGGATCACTTGAGGCCAGGGGTTCAAGACCAGCCTAGGTAATATTGCAAGACCAGTCTCTACAAAAAATAGAAAAGTTGGCCAAGCATAGTGGTGTGCACCTGTAGTCTTAGCCACTCAGGAGGCTGAGGCAGGAGGATCATTTGAGCCCAAGAGTTGGAGGCCAAAGTGAGCTATGATCACACCACTGCACTTTAGCCTGGGTGACAGAGTGAGACCTTGTCACTAAAAAACAAGGGAATGAATGCACTTTAACACTTACTTACAGTAGGTGGGTAACCGATGCTCAATATTTTTTGAATCACTGAATAGCTTTGAAAATGATTGTTTTCAACTATCTTTCATCCAATCAGCAAATATTTATTGAGTATCTCTTATAAACAGACACTGGGTGAACAAAGCAGGCACAGTCCCTGCCCGGGCAGAGCTGGGAATTAAGAAAGAAGCAGATACAGTTGAGAAAACAGACCGTTGCTATTGCTGTAGCAGTGAACTATTACACTGTTGATGTAACGCCGCCACATTGTCACACAATACAATGAATGCCAGGGCTAGCACAGGAACCTGTGAGTGCAGCGGGTGGGGGCACCTAATGAAAAGTGGGGTGGGGCGAGGGAATCAGGAAAGGCTTCCCAGAGGAGCAGCAACTAAGCTGAGAAGTGAAGGAGAAGCACGAGTTGGCCAGGCAAAGAGAGGGCTGAAAGATCACCCAGCATATGCAAAGGTCTAGAGGCCAAGAGAGCTGGGTGCACTTCTTTAGGGATACAACAATAGCTCAGCCTTGCTGTTTTTAGCTGCTGCAGGCAGCCTAGAGAAGCCACGCTGAAATCAACATACACCCCGGCACATCTGCATCCCTTTCATCTTTCACCACGTTTATCTTTGCGTTCATTTATTCAATCCTGGCACTTTTACACATGGCAACTCCTTCTCCCTCTTGGTCCAAAGGGTGCAGCCTCCCTCTAGCTAGCCTCAGAGCTCTTTAGAGTTGAGGAAGCTGGATGGGTAAGGGACTTGCCTCAGGTGGTGCTGGGATTAGCACCCAGGCGGGGCGTCTGGTGAGCTCACCTTATCAGAGGCAGACAATCATCTGCGTGGCATGCTGGGCTGTCCCAGGCTGGCTGAGCTCCCTGGGTCGCTGCCCTGCCAGGGACAGCCTGAGTGATCACCCCGGAGATGATTAATTCCTGCCTCCCTGGGCCTGGCCCTGGGTCTGCAGCCAAGTGCTGCTGTCATCTCTTTATTCGTCTGCTCCACCGTTATTGAAAATCAATAAGCCGTCCAAGCTGAATGAAGTTCAGTGACTGGGACTGAGTCCATAAATCAAATAAAAACTAAATTATATTTAAAACGGGAAATAGGACTAAGAAGGCTACTTTGGGGTGGGGTCCCTGAGAAGCAAAGAGATGAGCAAGAGATGGCACTTCCTGGTGGTAGAGGGGGTGGAATGTGGGCACTGTAAGTGCCCCGGGGGACACCTTGTCCAGCCCCCCTATTTTCCAGGCCAGAAGACTGAAGCCCAGAGGGAAGAACTTCCTTTTGGTCACACAGTGAGAGGCAGAGCTGGCTCCAGCCCCGGACTTTGGGCCTCCCCAGGGCCCAACTGATATTCTCCCTCTACCAACTGGCCTCAAATCAATCAGAAACAACAGCTGAATTGAAATGAATTTAAGAGGAAACTAAAGAAAGAGGTTTTAGATGTTTGTGTTTTCAAATTTATCATTCTTTTCCATTACAGTTTCTGCCTTTAATATTATGCTTTAAAGTCCTCAGCAAAGATGTCTTTTTCCAGCCAAGGAGTTGCCAGAATAGTTCCTGGAGCTCACATGGGGCTGAGAAGTATTCATACTCCCCCGACCAATGCGAAAGACCTCCTAACCCTTGGGACATTGAATAGGATTCTCAGAAGGGTACTGTCTTACTAGCGAGGCACTAAAGGCTGCTCTGTGAGCCTCAAAAGGAGGCTTCATGATCATGCTTCAAAATCTAATGGTATTTAAAGGAATACAACAAAATCCAGCAATCAACAATGTAAAATTCATAATATCCAGCACCCAAGTACTCACTTCAGCAGCACATGTACAATATCCAGCACCCAAGAAAAAATTACCAAGCAGACAAAGAAGTAAGAAAATATGAGTTTTAATCAGATGCAAAACTAATCACTGTAAACAAACCAAGAAATGATAGAGATGATGGAATTAGCAGACAAGAACATTCAAACAGCTATTGTGATCCGTAGATTCAAGAAGGTAGAGAAAAATGTGACCAGGATAAGAAGACAAATGAAAGATTTTAAAATTTAAGATCCAAAATGGAATTTCTAGAAATGAAAAATATAATATCAGAAATGAAAAACATACAGGATATATCAGATTAGACTCTGAAGAAGGAAAGATAAGCAAATTTAAAGGTATCCTTTATGAACTATCCAAAGTGAAATATATGCTTACTATATGACCCAGCAATTACACTCCTGAGTATCCACTCATGAGAAATGAAAACATGTTCACAAGAGGACTTAAATATTCGTAGCTTTGTTCATAATAATAAAGAACTGAACACAACCTAAACGTCTATCTACTGATAAAGAGATAGACAAGATGTGATATTTCCATGCAGGGGAATACTACTCAACAATAAAAGGAATAAACTACTGATACTTGTAACAACATGGGCAAATCTCAAAAACATACTGACTACATTTATACGAGATTCTAGAAAAGGTAATACCACAGTAATAGAAAGTAGATCAGTGGTCGCCTAGTGGGAATAGTGAGGGAGAGGGAATTGACTGAAAAGCGCATATGGGGGGAACTTTGGGGGTAGAAAGCCTTTTATCATAATTATGGAGATGAGGGATTGTATCCATTTGTCATTTGTCAAAGCAAGTTGTGTGTGTGGCGGGGAGGAATGTGAGTGTGGTTATAAAAGGACAGCAGGAGAGATCTTTGTAATGATGGCACTCTTCAGTACCTTGACTGCCGTGGTGGCTACACTAGCCTACACGTGGGGTAACACTGTATACAACTAACTACACACATGCAAATGAGCACAGGTAAAAACAGGAAAAACGGAATAAGATCAGTGGACATTATCAATGTCAATATCCAGGCTGTGCTATTACATGACAGTGTTACTATTATGGGAAACTGGATAAAGTGTACATGGGATCTCTCTGTAACATTTCTCACAACTGCATGTAAATCTATAATTATCTCAATAAAAATGTAAATGAAAAACTCATTAGATTATACAAATAAAATTGCTAAATTTTATTATATGTAAATTATTCCTCAGTAAAGCTGATTTCTAAAAAGTTCTCTGTGACCCCCTAAAACAAGGTTATGTTTCTCTTTATAACCTGTTCTTTTATGTGAGCTTCCATAGAACATCTGATATGGAAAATTATAAATTAGGAATAGTTAGGAGTTTTGTATGTTTTTTCCTAACACACATTGAAAATCGCTGATGGTTTGTTCCTGTTATCCAAGGGTGACTGGAAAGGTTGTGGGACACATCTGAAATTTCATGCAAGGATTGGAGGAGTAATGAGCTATACAGAAGCAATTTGAAGGGACTACAGGGAGAAAGAATAAACTTATTTTCTATTTGTGTCCTATAGAATTTGGCCTGTTCAATGAAACAGTTATGGTTTATGACATTATAAGAGAAGACGGCCTGTACAATTCCTAATTTTTTAGAATTTTTTTGATCTCCTTCATAGCTTATACCCCAATGTAGTAGACATTTATCTTTCCTTGGCCACGGTATCTGAACCCCCTTCCTGACTGGCATTAAGGGTGCCCAATACCTGCTCCCCTGGCCTCCCTTGCCACCAGGGCCTAGACAGCTGGTTGCAGCAGCTGCCTTGGGCAGGGTCTATGTGTAAAGAAGGAGCCTTGACCTTTCCACTTCTGGCCATGAGCTGCAGCAACACTGAGCTTCCAGGGTCAGCAGAGCCACCCCCAGCGGCCAAGGCCAGCTGCACAGGTGGCACATCCAGGGATCAACGGTGGTGTCCGTGGGATCTTCACCAGGCTGGCTTTGTGGCTAAAACCTGGAGAGTTGGTTTTCTGGAGGTCAAGTGGAGAAATCTTTCAAATGGATAGGAATGTTCAATGTGTCGAGTATTGTTGACAAGTCTCAGAAGAAGATGAAAAATTTACCATTAGCCTTTGAGGCATGAAGGTTATCAGTGAGGTCATTGCAGGACAGTTCTCTGGGTGGCCTTGGAACAACCTAATTTTCCCCGCTTTCTTGCTTGTAGCTCTCAAGAATAACCGAGAAGGTGCTGGAAATGCAATGTCCTAAGACAGGGACCAGCCTGGGCCTTGTTCCTGCTTCTCCTGGGGGATGCAGCACGTGGAGTTAGGGAGCAACTGCCTGGCACAGCCCTGGCTTTGTTCCTGTCTTCCCTGGAAGCAGAATGTCCTTCATAGCTTTGCACAGTGAGTCCTGTTGCCCCTGAAGCAGTGGTCCCCAACTTTTTTGGCACCAGGGACAGGTTTCATGGAAGACAATTTTTCCATGGACTGGGGTAGGGGGATGGTTTCAGGATGATTCAAACATATTACATTGATTGTACAGTCAAACCTCTCTGCTAATGATCATTTGTATTTGCAGCTGCTCCCCAGCACTAGCATCACCACCTCAGCTCCACCTCAGATCATCAGGCATTAGATCCTCATAAGGGGTGTGCAACCTAGATCTCTCGCATGCGCAGTTTACAGTAGGGTTCACTCCTATGAGCATCTAATGCTGCCGCTGATCTGACAGGAGGTGGAGCTCAGGTGATGGTTCGAGCGTGGGGAGCAGCTGTAAATACAGATGAAGCTTTGCTTGCTTGTCCACAGCTCACCTCCTGCTGTGCAGCCCGGTTCCTAGCAGGCCACGGACTGGTACTGGTTCACGGTGGGGTTGGGGACCGCAGCCCTGAGACGTATAGCCCAGGCAAGCCTGCCTTTTGGGGTTCCTGAGCTGTGGCACAAACTGGGGCACATGCAGTTAAAACTCCGCCCGCCCCAGGCAGCTTTCTTGAGCCTCGGGGGACCAGCTCACAACGGATCTTAAGCTTTCTTTTGTCCCTGGCTGCCTATCTGTAAGTAACAAATCTGCTTCATGTAACTTGGTGCACGTGAGCATGTTCTGTCTCACTGGACCCAGGCGTTGGTAACACCGCAGCCCAGGATGCGGGGGGCGGCGTGTTTGCATTCCTGTTCCTGGTGGCTGGCACAGTGACGATCTCCGCTGTCCTCACGTCACGCAGTGGGAGGCTCCCTTGGCACCGGTTATCGGGGAAGCTGCTTCCTGCTCATCTCCTCCCCAGCGCGTAGTGTTGCAGGCCCCCCCCAATCCGGCGGTGTGACTGGTATGTCCTCGCTGCTTGAATCGCCCTGAGATTTACACGGCTGTTCTCATTGAGATTCTGGGCATGGCTTGAGTAGGACGGTGGTGTTTGCGGGGTGCATTTGGCACTGAAGGTCTCCTTTGACTCTAGGTGTGTCGAGGTCAGATAGGGGAGGAGGGGTGAAGGGGCTTCCTGTCTGCTGTAAGTAATTCTGTTTCATGAGCGGAACATGAGAAGGTGCTTCTCACTCTGCTGTTCCTGTTTTGTCGTTAAAGGTTTTCTGTCCACCTGAGTCTTCTGTGTGTTTGTGTGCGATGCTATGTGTTCATCATTGTACTGGTGAAAGTGGGGTGGAAGGCAGGGTCACTAACCAATTGCCATTTTATTGGAAATCTTATTTAGAAACATTTGAATTAAAAAAAAAAAGCAAGCTCAAACCACCTACCACCAGATTCCTTTGTATTTTATTTTATTTTTTTTTTGAGACAGAGTCTCGCTTTCTTGCCTAGGCTAGAGTGAGTGCCGTGGCGTCAGCCTAGCTCACAGCAACCTCAAACTCCTGGGCTCAAGCAATCCTCCTGCCTCAGCCTCCCGAGTAGCTGGGACTACAGGCACGAGCCATCATGCCCGGCTGATTTTTATATTATATATATTAGTTGGCCAATTAATTTCTTTCTATTTTTTTTATGGTAGAGACGGGGTCTCGCTCAGGCTGGTTTTGAACTCCTGACCTTGAGCAATCCGCCCGCCTCGGCCTCCCAGAGTGCTAGGATTACAGGCGTGAGCCACCGCGCCCGGCCTTGTATTTTAAATATTCATCTCACAGGCATGCCCCTGCTTGCTTAGCTACCAAAATGTTTCCGATTTTCATTCCAACTCGTGTGATCGTTAATTTTAGTGTCCACTTGGCTGGGCCACAGGGTCCCCAGATATTTGGTCAAACATTTATTCTGATGTTTCTGTGAGGGTGCTTTTTGGATGAGATCAACATTTAAATTAGTAAACTTAGTTAAGCAAATTGTCCTCCCTCATGTGGGTGGGCCTTGTCTAATCAGTTAAGGGCCTGAATCGAAGGCCTGGACCAAAGTCCTGGACCTCCCTTAAGTAAGACAAAACTCTCCTGCCTGAGGGCCTTCAAACTGGGACATTGGCTCCTTCTGGGTCTACAGCAGCCTGTTGGCCTGTGAACTCATACAGGGACATTGGCTTTGCAGATTTTGGACTGTCTCCATCATTGCATGAGCCAGTGCCTTATAGTAAATATATCTCTCTTGATAAATAGATAGTTAGATAGCTAACCCTTGGCTCTGCTTCTCTGGAGAGCCCTAACTAACACAATGGGAAAAACAGAAAAGACCTAAGAACTTGGCCAATGGAGGCACTGCCAAGTGGCCTGGTATCACAGGGCTCCTGTTTTCCTGTCCCATGGATGAGTGGCTGACTGGATGACCCCGGGGGCCCTTTCCCCTCTGCCTTTCCAGGTGCCCTGAGATGCCTTGTTGCCACCGTGAGCAGAGCCCAGCCCTGCACCGTTTCCACGTGGCGGAACGCGAGAGGGAAGCGCGGGGTGGGCTCACTGCTACGCGTGCAGGGGCAGGGATGCCAACGTGTGTGCAGCGCTTTGTGGTTTCGGAAGCTCTCTCACACCCTTCTCATAACCACACCCTGAGATCAATAATTTTTATGCTTATTTTACAGAAAAGGAGGCGCAGAGGGCAGAAGCTACTTTTCCAGGGCGACAGGACTGGAAACCAACAGGACTGAGATTTGAACCCAAACCTGCCTGTGCCGTTCCCATCACCACAGAACTTAGAGACTGTGCGACTGAGCACAGCTGGCCACCTATTTTGCATTTTCCTAGTGACAAAGGAGCGTGTCGTTCGTTACACCTGCCACATAGTCGTTCTGATTCCACTGTCAAAGTGGGGGAAAAACAAATCCATCATTGCCTGATCCAAGGTGTTTTTATTTTGATCCCCACCCCCCCACTCCCTCCCCTGCTCCCTCCCCCCTCGGAGCCCTGCGCGGAGACTGAGTTTGATGCTGGCGGCAGCGCTGTGTACATCCGTGCCCGGCTGCGTGCGCACAAGGTGAAGGGGAGATTATAACTTTATTCTCGCTTGGGGGCAACTGGTTATGTCTGGAAACATTTGAACATCCCGTAAAGCTCATTTCTTTTGCAAATGAGTCAGATAACACAGAACACTTCAAAGTGGAATTCCGTTGGGCTTTCCATCTGGCTGGCCTCTGGGGGAATGCCGGCACACTGCCTTTGTTCATCAGGTTCTGGGAGTTAGAATTTTATGCTGAAATACAAATAGCTGTGCGTTTGTGGGGAAAAAAGCCAAGCTATGATCTCAACGGCATTTGGACTGAAATCCCCATCTCGTGCTAATGCTCTCCACCTTCCACGCGGGCAGCAAGGAACGTTTGCTTGCTCGGAGCAGCTATGCGCTTTCACACCCTGCACGCGGCAGGGCCGAGGCACGGCCTGCCCGCCAACTCCCATTGCTGCTCGCTCTTCCTGTGCTTTTTTCTGTGTAAGCCTCGCGTCCCTGTCCGCATGTGCTCCTGGAGGATCCCGTGGCCTCCAGAACACCGCCGCCAGGACAGTCCTGTGGAGTGGCTAGCCCCATTCCACCCTCCTCCTAGCTGGAGAGGGTGGGCGGTTCAGGATCACACCTCCCCGAATCTCAGGGATCTCCGCTCACTGAAGCTCTGGTGAGCGGTGCAGAGGGGAAGTGAGTACCGACCACTGGGTGCACGTGTGTGAGTTTTGGAAGCCAGAAGTGAGGAAGATCCATTGTCCCAGCTCTGGCAAGCAAGGTGGCAGACACATGCGGTCTCCCTGCAGCCGTGTTTCCTGTCCATTCTCTGGTCCCCTGGGACCCAGAGCCTTTCGCAGCGGCAGCGGCAGCGGCAGCAGCAGCAGTCTGAGCTATTTTCTTCAAGCAGAGCCCCAGTGGGTTCCCAGAGGCATCAGCAACCCCTGTGAATCAGCTCTGTGTTGTCCCGAGAGTTCTTCCTGGAGGCCGGTTTGCAGCCCAGTGCTTTAACCCTCCCGGTGACCGGGTAAGCACCCGCTGTCCTGGTTAAATCCCTTCCTGCCTACAGTGCCTGTGTGGCTTGTGTTCTTAATGCTGAACCTGCTCGACATACCTCTAGCCTGCCTTTTTTTTTTTGAGACAGAGTCTCACTTTGTTGCCCAGGCTAGAGTGAGTGCCGTGGCGTCAGCCTAGCTCACAGCAACCTCAGACTCCTGGCTCAAGTGATCCTCCTGCCTCAGCCTCCCAAATAGCTGGGACTACAGGCATGCACCACCATGCCCGGCTAATTTTTTGTATATATATATTTTTTAGTTGGTCAATTAATTTCTTTCTATTTTTAGTAGAGACGGGGTCTCGCTCAGGATGGTTTCGAACTCCTGACCTCGAGCAATCCGCCCACCTCAGCCTCCCAGAGTGCTAGGATTACAGGCGTGAGCCACCACGCCCGGCTAGCCTGCCTTTGATAAGAAATCCAGGCCCTCCTAGACTCAGCCGGCCCTCCGTGTCTGTGTGTTCTGCATCTGCGGATTCAACCAACTGGGAGTCGAAAATATTTGAAAAAAAAAAAGGATGGTTTTGTCTGTACCGAATACATACAGGCATTTTTTGGTCATGATTTCTTAAACAATGCCTTATAACAACTATCAATATCACATCCACGTTGTATTAGGTGTTATGAGTAATTGAGAGAAGATTTAGAGTCTGTGGGAAGATGTGCATAGTTATAGCAAACACTGTGCTGTTGTATGTCGGGGACCTGGGCATGTGTGGGTCTGGTGTCTGTGGGGGTCCTGGAGCCATCCCCCATGGACACCAAGGGGCCCCGGCAGTATCTGGGGTGGGGGCAGAGAACTGACAAGTCATGGCTTTGCCTGCCATTGCTTGTTCCAAAGTTCCACGGTGGCTTCCACTCCGCCGCCCTTGGTTCCCTCTTCACCGTGTGTTAGTCAGGACTCTCCTGAGAAACAGAAACAATAAGGCTGCGTGTGTGTGTGTGTGTGTGTGCACGCGCGTGCGTGCAGAGAGAGAGAGAGAAAGAAAAGAAATTGACTCACTCACATACTCGAATGTGTCCCCGCCTTTCCCCTCCCGTCCCTTTCCCATCCCCTGTCCACACTCTCCCCACACCTGGGCCTGCCCTTTCTGGCTGGGGCCTCCACACAGTGTTCACCGTGTCCAAAGGCACAAGTCCCCAGGTCCACGGGGGCCCTTGACCTGCTCCACCACTCTGTGGCGTCACGGCGTCCTCCACACTGCCACCACCCCACCCCCGCAGCAGAACAGTGGGGGTGGCCAGGCACCCACCAGGACCCTCGGGCTTTTCAGGGGACCCTGTCGATCTCCAGAGCCTCAGGTTCCAGAGACTGACTCCGAGATGAGGACTCACGTGTCCTGAAGCCCGCGTGCATGTGGCACCGCTCGTTCTGGAGCCTCTGACACCTCCCTGTCATCCTTTCCTCAGAGGCAGCAACGGGGGAGAAAGGAGATTTTTTGGCCCCTGAAAATACCTTTGGGGGGCTCCAGCAGCCTCTGCTCGGCCCCCTTCAGGACTGACCCTGGCAGTGCCCTCAGCTCTCACGGGCTGAGTTTCTTCCTCCTTCTGGAGCTGTGCAGGAGCCTTGGCCACTACCACCCGGGAGGGAGGAAGGCATTGGCCAAGCCGGCTGTGGGTCGTGGTCAGGACAGGGCCACATGGGGCGAGGGCCAGGGCCACAGCAGGCTGAACCATCAAACGATGGCCCCTGGGGTGGCTGTGTCCGCTGTTCTTGACATCTCGCAGTTCTGCACTCGCTCTACATGCCTATCACAGTGGCATGTTGACTTACAGCTACCGCTATTGACAGACGTGCAAGGGAGTCTGGCCTCACCAGCTCCACTGCACTCCAATCACACCCTCAACACAGGCAGCCTGAGAGTAAGGAGGGCCCCGCTTCTGCCCACAGCACCCTGGGGCATTTCTCCAGGCATCCCCTCCCTGCCGCCCCCACCCCTAATCGCACTTGCTGTCTCCAGCGAGCAGGCAGCACGGAGCACAAGGAAGGAACGAGACGAAGGTACGAAAGCTGCGTGGGCACCACTTGGCATAGCCGGTGCTCAGCGCAGCATGGGCAGAGGCTGGGAGGCAGGGAGAGACCCACGACAGCACCCCAGTTCCCTGCCTGCCAGGCCGGGGCTCCCTCCTCTGCAGGCCCCGTGTGCCTTGCCAACGTCATCATTTGCCATAGTGGGCTGTGGGAATCGTGTAAAATGTATGGTGATCCACGATATATGGCACCCCCTACCCATGGTCTTCCTGGTCTATTTCTTGGCTCAAGGAGCCTCCTTATTCCTCAGCTCCTCCCTGATGGCCCCAGCTTCTAGACCTGTGCAGACAGCACCAGATTGCCCCCGTCATGAGCTCTGAGTGACATCCAGCCCTGAGTTTTGAAGAGGAAACCCCAGGAGGCCCCGTGGTGGGGCAGGGAGAGGAGCTGGTTGGGCCAGACCCTGGGCTTCACCCTCACTTTGCCTCTGCCCAGCTGTGGGGCCTCAGGCAGGTTGCAGCTCAAGCCTCAGTTTCTCACCTGCCACCTAAAAGGGCATGGGTCTCAAATGCCAGCCTCTGAGGCATTCAGTCCCCTCTCTTGCTGGGCACAAAGAGAAAACTCACCAGGACCCTCAGGAGTCCTGCTTTCATTCACAAGCTGAGATGCTGGCCTCTGGTCCTCCCCTCAGCATGGCTTTCCTTCACTGTCCTTCCCTTTGTCACGGTCCCACTTGGCCTGCTCCATCTAAACGGCTTCACTAAAACCTAATGCCCAGGACAGGGGAGGTGTAGGTGAGCAGAAACCCCAGGGAAAGACCAAGGATGTGACTCAGTCATGGATGTGGGTGCAGTGAAATCGGGCACCACCCGAGCCATCCTCAAAGCTTGGGTCTGTAAACCTCGAGCCATCAGATCGAATATTTACATATTCATGGGGAAGCATCCTTCCCTTTTCCAGCTGCCTACAACATGAATTCAGCCCTCCTGGCCATCCCCACAGACTCTGTGCTTCAGAGACACTATTAAGCCACTTTATACTTAGGAATAAGAACGCCTGCAGACACATTTTAGTATAACCCACAAAAGAATCCGTGTGCATTTCTTGGGTTCCCTGCACTAAAACAAACAACCCTTCCCCAGTTGCCTGGATCCACCCGCTGCAGTTTCCAACAGCTGCTGTGATACAGCAGGAACATGCCGACGGGTGGAAGTTCACAGGGGCATGGAATGACTACCAGGCACAAACGACAGAAAGATCGACATGAGGAAGGGGCCGTCGGAGGTCTCCGGGAGCTGTGGGGAAGTTGTGAGAAAGAGGGAGATGTCACCTTTCAAGCCCAGGCACTAGAACTTTCTGGGCCCTGACTTGATCTTTTTGCTTTTTCACAATCAGTCTGCCAGAGGTTGATACACAGATTGTTGAAGCAGAAAGTGAGTTTAGACTCGTCTGGTTCAACCCCCTCCTTTTGAAAAACAGGCTCAGAATGAGGAAGAGACTTGGCTTTCAATGTCAGTACCCAAAGGCTGAGCCCAGGGGAACTGAGAGATAAATAATGCAGTGACCATCTGCCCAGCCGCGCCCTTCCCTCACCACAGCGCCCTGCTCTAGCTTCGGACCAAGGAGCGAAGACCCAGACGGGTGATGGCATTTGCCCTGGCGGCATCGTGAGCGTGAGCATGCTGAGCACCTTGAAGGACATCAAAGGGCTATTTTGACAACCCTTTCTTTCCTGCCTCCCTTTCTTTCTTTCTCTCCTTCCCTTCCTTTCCCCCTTCCTTCCCTTCCCATCTCTTCGTTCCTCCTTTATTTTCCTTCCCTCCCTCTCATTCTCTTTCTCTGTCTTTCCTTTCCCTCTTTCTTTTCTTTCTTTATTTCTCTTCCTACCTTTCTTTCCTTCTTTCTCTCTTAATTTGAAAAAAGATTTAATGCATTTGAAAAATATTCATGCTCAAGAATTGTCCAAGACATCTGGACCTTTTTAAAAGTTATTACAATTTCAATAAATAGGATGTGTTTTAAACTATGTCAAAATGAGATTCCATTTAGCGAAGGTCAGTAACTCATTACATAACCTTTAAGATCATTTCTATATTATGACATTTTTAACCAAGGTAAATTTCTAAGAAAGAGTTTAGTTGTATTATTTCCATATGGTTCTCCATAATTACATACACTTGGTGCTTTCTAGAGCCTTCATACATATCACTGAAAATACTTGTCCCTCTCTGTGTTCTAAGTGTGGCCCACATTCGGCAGACATCTAGCAAACACACATTCTGGGAAGCGGACGAGGGCTGAGAAGACAGGGACGCTGATGTCACGCGGCCGAGCTGACACTCCATTCCAGGACGCTGGCTGCCTGCCAGCCTGGTGCAGATGTTCAGGGTCAGGGTGAATAATTCCTCCGCCACCCGCAAGAGGCCCAGGAGCTGAGGTATAGGGACATGTGGATAGAGGGGAGAGGCAGGTGCCGGGGCCGTGAGCCTGTCAGGAGGGCGAGGGGTGCAGGGCAGAGGCAGGACAGCCCCACTGGCAGGAGGCAGGAGTGCGGCGAGGAAGAGTTCCCAGACGGCCATGCTGGGACTTGCTCAAAACCTCAAGACAAGAAAAAGCCAGGAAACGGCCGCGGGAGCCGAGTGACGGAAGGCTGGACAGTGTGGGAGAGCGCTGAGTGTCTGGGAAAAGGCCCGTGTTTCCCCCGCGGGACTGGAGCCTGAGGCACAGGGAAGGGGACGGGGTGAGGAGACTGAGGCACTGATGTCACAGAGCTGAGCTGACACTCGGTGCCCAGGCTCAGACCCCCTGGCCATTCTGTTTCTTTAGCAAACCAGGAAGTCCTGATCCACTCACCCCACATTCACTAGCCTCTTCCCAAAGCCTCCCAGCCCCGACAGTCTCCGCTCCAGGATTCAAAAGGCAAAGCAAAACAAAAACTTTCTACTGTGAGAGCCGAGCAGGTGGCCAGCTTGCCAGCCAGCTGTCCGGCCTGGCATCCGTGGCTTGTCCTGCATTCGTGCTTGGCACGGGTCAGGAGGACAGTTTGGGAAGTGTCTTCAGCAGACTGGCATGCCTGGCCTCACAGATGACTTCCTAGCCCCGGTGCCAACTGGGGACCAATAGGGGCACGTGGCCAGGGTGGGGAGCCCGGGAGGCAGAGCAGGTGGCCCTGGCATAGCAGGGTTGGGCAAGCCAGGCCTGGGAGTTGTTCTGGGGACTGTCGGGGGGGACACAGGAGCTGGGCAAGGGAACACAGGCAGGACTGTGGTCAGTGCGTGATGGGAGAGGGTCTGGTGGGGGCGGGGTGCTGGGCCAGCAGGCTCTGTGGGGCCCTAGGACTGCTGCCACAGACTGGACTAGGGGCATCTGAGGCCACAGCAATGCCCAAGGCAGGTTCCTAGTGTGGAGGGAAGACTGGCCACCAGAGTCGCCTGCCTGAGGGTCAGGAGGCAGGGGGAGTGGAATTGATAAGCCCTGACAGAGGGAGGGGATCCCAGGTCATACCCAAGTTTTATCACTGACTCCCTGAGTGACCCTGGGCATGTCCTCCCTCCTCTCTAGGGCTCAGTTTCCTTGGAGACAACATGGGGGTAACTGTTACTTGTTCTGCCTGACCCACAAGAATCTTGTGAGACACAAAGCAACAAGCCAGGATGTGAAAGGACTTGTGAACGATCAAGGCTGGCCTGAGCCCTCCCGCCCTTGGCCTCCCTGAATCCTGGCCTGTGGCCACTCCACGGTTTCCCTGTGACAAGATGGGGAGGGATATGTATGGCAGTGGTGGCCTATCTGAAGCTAATTTCCATACTGCTTATCAGAAAAAACTGTGAGTGATTTTAAAATGAGCAAAGAAAGGTCACTAGATGTTCTAGAGTACTCTTTGGGGTATCTGCTCTTTTCACTGTTGTTGAGCTATCTTACAATTTTATAGATTGTATCGTGTTTCCCCAAAAATAAGACAGGGTCTTATATTTATTTTTCCTCAAGACGACACCCTAGGGCTTATTTTCAGGGGATGTGTTATTTTTTTAAAGTACGGTACAACAATCTACATTTATTCAAATATAGTTAAGTCGTCTTCTTCTGGAACATCATCATAACTCTCCAAACCCCGAATTCCATCCTGAATTTCTTGCGATTCTATTTCCTTAAGCACCATTGGTCCTAATCTTTCATGTCAAGCAATAGAGCTCTCATGGGGCAAATGAGAAGGGCTGCTCGTCTTCTTTACCACTCCACAACGAAATGCATGGGTTGTGTAGATACTCTGCGTAGCCACGCCCATCACTAGGTCTTATTTTAGGGGTAGGGCTTATATTGCACAAATGCTTAGAAATCCTTCTAGGGCTTATTTTATGGATAGGTCTTATTTTTAAGGAAACACGGTAGAAAACTGATCGCAATGCAAATAGTTTCTGTCCATCAAAGTGCAAACGAATTTTGTCCATTGGAGAAACAACTAATGATTGCTTTGTGGATATCGATGACTTTGGATCTATTTCAACATATTTGATTGCCTACGTGTGCAGTTCTATGAATTCTCCTTTGAATAAGTTGATGGATTCCCTCGTTAAGTGAGTTAAATAAAGTGTTTGACACGTGCACACTTTATATTTATATGAGAATCTCTACTGTATTAGTTTTCTATTGCTGCATAACAAATCACTGCAAATTTATCAGCGTAAACAGCTATTTATCAGTTTGCAGTTCTGTAGGTCAGAAGTTTGAGCATGGGGATGCCTGTGTTCTCTGCTCACATCTGCTGAAGTCAGGGTGTCAGCCAGGCTGCTTCTCCTTCTAGAGTCTCTGGGGAAAAATCCAATTCTGAGCTCATTCAGGTTGTTGGCCAGATTCAACTCTTTGAGGTTGCAGGGCTGAGATCCCTGTTTGGTCTTGGGCTGTTAGCTGGGGACCACTCTCAGCAACTGGAGGCCACCCCTCTCCATGGGCAGTTCATACCGCAGCAGTTTGCTTTCTTCCAGGCTAGCAGGAGCATGTCTCACTGGTGGCTTCTTCCTCTGCAACTACCCTTAGAAAATGCTCTGCTTTCTGAGGGATTACCTGGGTAAGTCAGGACCACCCAGATTGATCTCTGTCTTGCCATATAACATAATCACAAGAGTGGTGGCATACTCACAGTTCCATCCACACTCAAAGGGAAGAGGACTATGTAAGAGTGAGGGTCATTGAAGGTCATTTTAGACATCTGGCCGTCCTAATCTTGATTTCACCTTAAAATCTTTTAACAGAGAGTTTACAGAAACTGAAAGATCAAAGAGAGGGAATGAGTTGGTGGAGATGATTAGGGTGCTAACGTTCTCCTCTGTGGGCCACTGCTTGGTACTGTCATTGATCCAAGCCCTGACCCACTTTAAGATCAGCTTGACTATTGTTGAGTTTGACTACCATGCTGAGTTTGGCTATCTGTCTCCCCAGCAAGACTGGGAACTCCTCCAAAGGCAGAGCCTGCTCTTACTAATATCTCACTTGATCTGTAACCCCTAAAGCAAGCCCTGGTGAGTGGTTTGGGGTCAGGGTACCAGAGATTTTTTTGTTTTCACTATCTTGATTCTTCCTTCTGTTGGTATAAAATGAAATTAACATAAGAGAACTCTTGGGTACATTGAAGGAGGGGTCCCAGAGGGGCCCCAACAATGACCACAGTATTGGTCAAACAAGTCTCTAGGGACTCACAGAGGTCCTCAGACCGTGTTCCCAGAAAATGCGACAGTGTGGTTCTAATTCCTATTTGCTGTGAGAGTTCAACTTCACTGTGGGCTGAAAATGAGATGGAACCACCGAACCTTCCATGGTCTACCCTCTGGCCTCTGCCTCATTTTCTCTCTTGGAGGAAACCCCCATGAGCTTATTTCACCTTTGCCTCTGTGCTTTAGCACATGCTGTTCCTTTGCCTGGCATTTCCTTCTCTCTAACTTCTACAAAGGAACGTCTATTCATTCTTTAACACCCAACTCCAATATCGGGACTTCCGGGCCACCTTCCTTCAGAGGCGTTACAGCACAGCAGTGGAATGAAAACAGGCTTGAAGAATTTTTCTTCTGTCCTTTCTAAATTGTGTAGCCTTGGGCAAATTATATAAGCTTTCTGAGCTTTTGTTTCCTCATCTGTAAAATGAATCCAATGCAAGCTTTGAAGGGAAAGCTCATCTTAGTGACTGATGAGCAGAATAATAAAAGCAGCCCCTTGCCCCCAGGGCCCTTGCACACCCAGTGCCTCTATGACACCACATAAGGCACAGTATTCAGTTTTCCTACGATCTTCTGTCTCCCCCAGCCCCCAGCGCTGGGTCGGGCGCAGAGCAGGCATAGGGTACCTGCTGTTCAAGTGGATTAATGCATCATCATGAGTCTTTTCAGGAAGTGACGCGAGTATGATTCATATCATAAAAGGATTATGAACCTACATAAATAAAAGAGGGAAGACTGCCCCTTCCGCTCCATTCCCTTTCCCTCGTGCTATCTCAGCTGACGCAATAGGCCCCAGAGGAACCCAGCAGCAGACAGATAAGCACCAAGGCCTGCTCCAGCTTCACGCCAGACCCTGGAATTTAATTTAACTCGTACAGACATCGGTGTTGATGCCCTTGGGGGCTCCCAGCGCAGCCTCACAGGGCAGCTGGTAACAGCTGTGATGGATTCGCCTTCGCACCTCAGATTGGCTCACAGGGGATGCCACGGAGGCGGGGCCCGGGAAATCTGTTACCGAAAGAAAGACTCGTGGGCTCCCAGGACCTGAGTTTTGGAGGGAGTTGCCAAGATCACCCAGTGACACGCCCCCGTCCCCTCCCCCACCGTGTTTCTGAAACAGCCAAAATGAGGCCCAGGGATTTCCCCAGTGTCACAGGCTTCCCCAAGCTTTGAGGAGCAGCATCAGAACGTAAAGGACGACAGCACTCTATACAGCTTGAGGTGTGTCGTTCTCACACTTCAGCTCCTGCCTCGTCCCTCTTCCATGTGTCCCGCGGTCAGTGCTCGCCGCCACCAGCTACGGGCAGACACAGCGCAGTTAAAGCGGCTTCACTTGCCGGGCACGCGGTTTGCATGAAATCCAGATTACCATCTGAACTCCCCACTTTGTTATTTTTATATTAAATTCGACTTTTTCTATTAAACCGTGACTATTTTTATATTAAACTGTGACTCTTCCATATTAAACTCCGATTCTGAAAGCAGATAATTCAGTGACAAAAATAGCTTTTAAAGTGAAACAAATATAGAACATATTTCTTGTGATCTTTTTAATAATTTTCTAGCACCGGCTGAACTTAACCCTGATCTTACTCCGTATATCAGTTGAAATTACACTTTCCAATTCACCGTGCAGTGAGGTTTGGAGGGCAAGGCTCCTTGGAGCTTTTCCCTCAACCTCAATCTTGGAATTAAATTTTCTATGTTTGCTTAGTTTACAACACCTGAACTCTGTCAATTCAATAAATTTTTTTTTTTTTTTTTTTTGAGACAGAGTCTCGCTTTGTTATCCAGGCTAGAGTGAGTGCCGTGGCGTCAGCCTAGCTCACAGCAACCTCAAACTCCTGGGCTCAAGCAATCCTCCTGCCTCAGCCTCCCACGTAGCTGGGACTACAGGCATGTGCCACCATGCCCGGCTAATTTTTTATATATATATCAGTTGGCCAATTAATTTCTTTCTATTTATAGTAGAGACGGGGTCTCGCTCTTGCTCAGGCTTGTTTTGAACTCCTGACCTTGAGCAATCCGCCCGCCTCGGCCTCCCAAGAGCTAGGATTACAGGCGTGAGCCACAGCGCCCGGCCAGCCACAGCGCCCGGCCTAAAATTTTAAAATGTGCTTATTTATGGAGCACTTATAGCCAGGGCTCTAGGGTGAGTGATTTCTTGAGAAGAATCTACAGGTATGAATATGATGTAGCCCAAGCCCTCAAGTAACTCATGATTAACTAGAGACTACAATCATTAATAGGGCATTAAAAACAAGCTGGTAAAATGAAAATAAGGCTGGAAATAATGAATGAAAAGGTTTAACTACATAAATATTTGAAATGTCTACAAGGCAAAAGACATTATAAATAAAGTTAAAGTACAAACAACAAATCGAGGAAAAACATTTTCAACATTTATTACATACTAAAGGTTAATAGTATTCATGTATAAAGAACTTCCTACAACTCAATAAAAAAGAAAACCAACCCAATAGTAAATGTGAGGAAGACTTGAACAGAAATTCACTTAAAAGGAAAGACACAGCCGGGCGCGGTGGCTCACACCTGTAATCCTAGCACTTTGGGAGGCCAAGACGGGCGGATTGCTCAAGGTCAGGAGTTCGAAACCAGCCTGAGCGAGACCCCGTCTCTACCAAAAATAGAAAGAAATTAATTGGCCAACTAAAAATATATATATACAAAAAATTAGCCAGGCATGGTGGCGCATGCCTGTAGTCCCAGCTACTTGGGAGGCTGAGGCAGTAGGATTGCTGAGCCCAGGAGTTTGAGGTTGCTGTGAGCCAGGCTGACGCCACGGCACTCATTCTAGCCTGGGCAACAAAGTGAGACTTTGTCTCAAAAAAAAAAAAAAAAAAAAAAAAAAAAGGAAAGAACAGTGCTCACACTAATGTAGAAAAGCAACTAAAATGACAAAAATATATTTTTACCCATCAGATTGGCAAAACTCCTTTAGACATTGATGAAGCTTAAAGCTGGTGAGATGGTAGGGAAATATATACCCAGTTGGGAAGGGGATAAATTGGGAGAAAGTTTTAAAGGGAATTTGGCAGAATCTATCACAGATTAAAATGTGAATCTCTATTGACCCAGACATTTCCTCCTAGTAATTTATTCTGTAGATTTCTTCATTCAACGGCACAAAGATGTACGTCCGAGGTTGTTCATTACAGCTGTTTGTATAAGTAGGAAATTTGAAACAGCTTATATATCCATTGAGAGATTTGTGAAATGAATTAAGGTATAGTCATTAAATATACTGTTATATACATGTCAAAAAAGTTGAAATGAAAAGACATCAAAATATATTAGGTGGAAAAAAAGCAAGAAACTGGACAGTACATAAAGTGTAATCACAATTGTGCAAAAATCTAAAACATAAATATTATTCTGTTTGCTTGAATTATTTATAATTATGAAAACTTAAAAGAATACGACCTAACTCCTCTTGTTAATTCCAATCCTTCAAGCCATTTCCCAAATGCCATCAGGCTTGCCATGTCGATTTGCCACACAGAGCCCTGTGAACACTGGACGATGGTCCACGTGAAGACGCCTAGTTTCCTAGCTTGGGTGAGGGGTTGATTGTGAGAGCCTCACACAGGTGGAGACACAGGAAGCAGAGTCAGTGTGTGTGGGAGGTGGGGGTGAGGAGTTGATTGTGAGAGCCTCACACAGACACGTGAAGCAGAGTCAGTGTGTGGGGGAGGGGGGGTGAGGAGCTTGGCTGGGACATGCTGGTGGGAGGTACCCAGAGGCCCTGATGGAAATGGACAGCACACAGTTGGTCATGCACATCTGAAGTCTGGGAAGAGCTCTTGGGAGTCCCTGGCTTGCAGGTGATTAGTGAGGTCAAGATAGGGACAGATGACACTGAGAGTAGAGTGAGAAGATGCTCTGGATGGGGCAGTTTAGGGCCATACTGGTCATCTTTCTGTCCCTTCAATTCACTGAACTTGTCCCTGCCTTAGGGTGTTTGTATAATTTGAGACTTAATATATGTCTTAGAAATTGTTCCATTTATCATTATGTAATGACCACCGTTATTCCTAATAATGCTTTTGGCACTAACATTGATCTTGTTTAAATAGCTACGCCACCTTTCTTTTGGTCAATATTTGCTTAGAATATATAGCATAGTATTTTTTATAAGAATTTTTATCTGAGAATTTCTCTTCTTTCACCAGAGACTTTGTTATATATATATTGTTACTACCAATATACTTGCATTTATTTTTATTGTCTTATTTAATGCTTTATTTTTGCCTTCTGTCAGTGTGATTGAATCATCTAGCATTACATGTTTCTACTCCACTCATTAAGAGATAACACATACTATTTCTATTTTTATTGGTTACTCTTGATTTTTTTTTTGTTTGAGACAGAGTCTTACTTTGTTGCCCAGGCTAGAGTGAGTGCTGTGGCGTCAGCCTGGCTCACAGCAACCTCAGACTCCTGGGCTCAAGTGATCCTGCTGCCTCAGCCTCCCAAGTAGCTGGGACTACAGGCGTGCACCACCATGCCCGGCTAATTTTTTCTATATATATATAGTTGGCCAATTAATTTCTTTCTATTTTTAGTAGAGACGGGGTCTCACTCTTGCTCAGGCTGGTTTCGAACTCCTGACCTTTAGCAATCCACCCACCTCAGCCTCCCAGAGTGCTAGGATTACAGGCCTGAGCCACCACACCTGGCCACTCTTGATTTTTTAATATGTATATTGGATGGCATCAAGTTAATCATTGTCTATACCTTCTTTCCAAATAGTACAGGGATGTTAAAACATCTTGGATTTATCATACTGCCCCTGTCTTTTTATTGTCTGGTATTTTAGGCACTTAAATAAAAGGCATCTTATTTTTATATCCCCCAGATAATAATTAGTCTTTTATAGACTCAGTGCATGTTTAGATTTAACAACATATTTTCTATTTCTTTCCTGACATAGCTTCTTACATTCTACTCTTCCCTTCTGGGTTTGAATTTGTTTTACCTAAAATATGTCCTAGCATAATTCTTTCAGAAAGGGTCTGTTTGTGGTAAACTCTCTTAGTATTTGTCTGAAAATGATTTTCAACCTCTCTTATTGTCTAACTAGTTTGGGGGTTTTGTTTTTGTTTTTAGTGGATGGGTAGATTATAGAATTCTAGTGTTATCTCAGACAAATAAAAACTGTGGGAGTTCATTACCACTAGACCTGCCTCACAAGAAAGGTTAAAGGGAATTCTTCAAGTTGAAATAAAGGATGCTAACTAAAAACATGAAAATATATGAAAATATAAAACTCACTGTAAAGATAAGAATATCGTGAAATTCAGAATACACTAATACTGTAATGGAGGTGCATAAATAACTTTTAACTCTAATTTTTAAAAGTTATAATACAAAAGCACTAAAAATAACTAGAGCTATAATAATTTGTTGATGAATACACAATATATAAAAGATGTAAACTGTGATATCAATAACATAATATGTGGGGGTAGAGAGGAGAAGTTAGAGTGTACAGTTTTTGTATATGGCCAAAGTTATGTTGTTTTCAACTGAAAATAAACTGTTATAACTATAAGATGTTTTATGTAAGACTCATGGTATCCAAAAAGAAAAGCACTAGTAGATACACAAAAGAAAAAGAGAAATTAATCAAACCACATCACTACCAAAAAATATCAGTACAGGTTGAGTAACCCTAATCCAAAAATCCAAAATCCCAAATGCTCCAAAATAGAAAACTTTTTCAGTGCCAAAATGACACCCAAAGGAAATGATCATTGGACCATTTCAACATTTGGATTTTGAGGTAGAAATGCTCAGCCAGTAAGTGTATTGCAAATTTCCCAAAATCTGAAAAAATCTGAAATTCAAAACACCTTTGGTGCCAAGCATTTTGAATAAGGGATACTCAATCTGTAGTTTGTCCTTAGATATCAATAATTACTATGAATGTAAATGGATTAAATTCTCTAATCAAAAGACAGAGTGGCTGAATGCATAAGAAAACAAGATTCAACTATATGCTGCCTACAAGAGATTCACTTTAGTTTTAAGGGCACACATAGGCTGAAAGTGAAGGATGAAAAAAGATATTCCATGCAAATTGTAACCAAAAGAGAACAAGAATGGCTATACTTATATCAGACAAAGTAGACTAGGTCAAAAACTATCACAAGAGACAAAACAGTCATTATGTAATAATAAAGGAGTCAAATTATCAAGAGGATATAACAATTATAAATATATATGCATCCAAATATCTTAGCACCTAAATATGTAAAGCAAATATTGACAGAATTGAAGGGAGAAATAGACAGCAATACAATAATAGTAGGGGACTTCATACTACCCAAAATGATCTATATATTCAGTGTAATTCCTTTCAAAATTCCAATGACATTTTTCACCAAAATAGAAAAAACAATCCTAAAATTCACATGCAACCACAAAAGACTCCAAATAGCCAAAGCTATCTTAAGCAAAAAGAACAAAACTGGAGGCATTATAACTATCTGATTTCAAAATATACTACAATGCTATAGTAGTTAAAACCACATCATACTGGCATAAAAACAAACACATAGACCAATGAAACAGAATAGAGAATGCAGAAATAAATCCACATATTTATGGTCAATTGATCTTTTACAAAGTTTTCAAAAACACACAATGGGGAAAGGACAGTTTCTTCAATAAATGATGATGGGAAAACTATATATACACATGCAGAAGAGTGAAATCGAACCCTTAACTCACACCATATAAAAAAATCAACTCAAAATGGATTAATACTTAAATGTAAGCCCTGAAACAGTAAAACTACTAGAAGGGGGAAATATAGGGGGAAAGCTTCTTAACATTAATCTAGGCAATTATTTTTTGGATATAAGCCTTGATGCACAGGCAATAAAAGCAAAAATAGACAAGTAGAATTGGATCAAACTAAAAAGCTTCTGCATAGCAAAGGAAGCAATTGACAAAGTGAAGAGACAACTTATGTAATAGGAGCAAATGTTTACAAAGTATACATATGATAAAGGGTTAATATCCAAATATACATATAAATAAGGGACTCAAACAACTCAATAGCAAGAAAACAAATAATGCAATTAAAAAATGGGTGAAGGACCTGAATAGACATTTCTCAAAAGAAGACATATAATTGGCTAACAGGTATATGAAAAAATGCTCAACATCACTAATCACCAGGGAAATGCAAATGAAAACCATAATGAGATATTACCTCACACCTGTTAGGATGACTATTGTCCAAAAGACAAAAGATAAAAAGTGTTGGCATGGATATGGAAAAAAGGGAACCCTTATATGCTATTAGTAGGGATGTAAATTAGTGCGACCATTATGAAAAACAGTATGGAGTTTCCTCAAAAATTAACAATAGAACTACCACATGATCTAGCAATCCCACCACTGGGTATATATCCAAAGGAAATGACATCTCTATGTCAAAGAGATATTTGCACTTCCATGATCATTGAAGCATTATTCACAATAGCCAATAAATGGACCTAAGTGGTCCAACACTTAGAATCAACCTATGTATCCATCAACAGATGAATGGATAAAGAAAATGTGGTACATACACAATGGAATATTATTTAGTCTTAAAAAAGAAAGAAATCCTATCATTTGTGAGATGATGTATATGTTAATTAGCTTGATTTGTTCATTTCACAATGTAAACATATCAAAACATCACCTTGTATACCATAAATATACACAATTTTTATCTGTCACTTATGGCTTAAGAAAGCTGGGAGGAAAATAAAACTAGCAACAGCTAAAATTTTAATAAAAATTCGAGGGTGATGATTATTTTTCATTGTCATGGTTTCTGTTACTGCTATTGAGAAGGCTGCCATCCTCTGTCACTTCTGATAAGTCTCTCTGGCTGCTGTGCTTTATGGACTTTGTCTTCGTCTTGGTTTTTGCAGTTTCACTTTGATATGTTTGGGATTTTAAAAAATTCTGTTTGGTACTTGTTGTGCTTACTGAATCTGAAAATTCTTGTTTTTCATCAATTCAGGAATATCCTTAGTCATTTCGAGATTCCATGTCTTTCATCAACTATCAAATATTCTCAGCCATTCTCCCTTCTGATAGTGCCTTTCCAACTCTTTTCGGTTCTGACCTCATGAAATACCTGTTAAATGTATGTTGGAGCTCCTCACTGTGTCTTCTATAGAACAAGCTATTCATTTTATCTTCTCATTTCAATTTCTTATTTTCAGACTCTTTACTTCATAGTATTGTATTCTGGGTAGTAGCCTTAAATCTATCTTCCATTTCACTAATTTTCTTTGGTTGTGTCTAATTGTCCATTCATTCTTTTTTTATTATTTTATATTTTTAATTTTTATTTTTTTAGAGATGAGGTCTTACTCTGTTGCTCAAGCTGGAGTGCAATGACTCAATCATAGCTTGTTGTAACTTCAAACTCTTATGTTCAAGTGATCCTCCTGCCTCAGCCTCCTGAGTAGTTGGGACTACAGGTATGTGCCACCATGCCCAGGTAATTTTTTATTATTTGTCATAAAGACAGGGTCTCACTATGCTGCCCAAGCTGATCTTGAACACCTAGCCTCAAGTGAGCCTCCCACCTTGGCCTCCCAAAGTGCTGGGATTACAGCCATGAGCAACCATGCCTGCCCCAATCCACTGGGCTTTTAATTTCAATGATTATCTTTCAATCTCTATAATTTCTACTTGATTCTTTTCTAAATCTGCTTATTTCTTGCCCATAATGTTTTGTTTTACTTGTCTTCAGTATCCTTACAAATGGTTTTAATCATTATAAAATATTTATGATCAGATTTTCAATTATGTGAAGTGCTTTCTTGTCTCATTCTACTTTTAGACTGGTGCTGGGACTTTGAGTGGGCCCTGGTAGTCCCTCAGCCTACACGGTGACCAGGTGGTTCACAAAGATGGTGCCCGCTCCCACCCCAACTAGCTCCCAGTGAAGGCCACTGTGCCTGTTAGAGAAGGCTGCATTAGCTTCAGGCTGCCACAACAACCAGAAAAAAAAAAATTTTTTTTTTTGTCTTGTGGTTGCTTTTGATTGTTTCTTTCCAATCCCATAGAAACTTTATCCTGGAAAGGTAAAAATACAGCAAATCCCATCTAATTCCTTCTTAGCTTATCTGGAACTGAAAGATTTAACCAAGAGTAGTCACACAATTTCTGATCAAACCCATTTCAGCTCCCAATTCTGAACAAAGCTGAACTTTCCCATTTGTTAGAATGAACAAACAGAGAAAAATCATCAGATATTTAAAAAAGATTCAATGGTTTAAAAGAGACTATATATGAGGAATTAAGAGAAAATGTATCCCTTAAATTAAACTTATGGCAAGAAATCGGAGGAAACTTTGATAAAACTCTAATTTGCATTCTCGGTTACATTCAGGAAGACATTACACCTATGAAAAGAATTGATCTGAAATTACACAAGCTTGTACTCAAATTAAAAGCATAATTGATGAATAAAAAGGTAACAGTCAATGAAAGTCAGATTGGACACTGTTGAAAATAAATTTAGCAAATTTTAATATGTGCTTGATACATTCTTCTAGAATCTAGAGATTACAAATAAAAAGAGATTATAATACAGTAGGTAAAAAGATCAGAATTGTGAAAGAAAGATCGAGGTCTATTATACCCTGGCAGATAATAGAAATTCTGGAAGGAGAGTATGATAGATTATTAAAATTGGCCCCCAGTGAGCCCTCTTCCCTGTATCCATGCCCCTCTGCCTTGTGACTTTGATAGTCCTCCTAGCTAGAGATGGAGTCTATCTTCCCCTTCCTTGAATTGGGGTTGGCACGTGACTGGCTTTGACTAATTGAATGCAGTGAAAGTGGCATTCAGCGACTTCTGAGCCCAGGCCTTAAGAGTTCTTATAGCTTCCACTTTCACAGTCAGAACCTTGAGACCACCATGTCGTGAGGAAGCTCAGTGTAACCTACTGGAAGATGAGAGGTCACGTGGAAGCAACCAAGACGCCCAGCCAACAGCCAGCCCAACTGCCAGACGTGTGAGTGAGGCCATCTTGGACCCTCCAGCCCCAGCCAAGCCATCAGATGATTGCACCTGCATAAATGAGTGATTAAAAAATTTTTCAAGAAGCTACTTAGGTTCAGAGAATAAAAAGTGCAGCAGAAGGATGCTTCAGATTGCCAACCCACAGAATTGTAATCAATAATAAATCCAACAATTGTTGTTTTAAGCCACTGAATTTTGGGGGTAGTCTGTTGTTCAACAATAGATAACAGAAACAGAAAAAGAAAAATTAAAGAAATGATCATGTACAGGAATTTCCAGACTCCTCTTTTCCCCCAATGGAAACTGCTCTAGTGTGAGCCAGTCCGTCATCAGCATGAGGAGCCCAAATCCTGGTCCCTAATTCACATAACGCCCAGGGATGTGTTGTGATCCCTGGCTCTGGCCCGTGGGGTCAGGGCAGCACTGACCCTGTAGCAGCTGGCTCTGCTGTGTCATCTCAGAAACACAGGGGACACCTCATTCACACGGCAGCCACAGGGATTATCAAGTGCCATCTCGGGAGCACAGCAATGGCCGTGCCCCGCCCCACACAGTGTGTATGCAACACTGCAGGCCACTGCAGTAGCTGGGGACCAGCTGTCGTGATGAGTTCCCTGAGACACAGGATGAGCTGAGTCCTCTGTGCTGGCCTGCGCCCGGCTCAGCACACGCGTGCTTTTCCACTCCAGTCCTTTCTGTGTTCACCTGTGCCAACAACCAGGGGCTGCAAGCTAGGGTCAGGAAGGGATCCTGGGGGTATCCAAATCCTGGCGACCTCCCTCCCCTTAGGCATGAGGGCCTGGTACCCACTCACCGATGATGCACTCTACTTGTCTCAGTGGTCTTGGGAAGGGGATTTTTGCACAAAGGATTTCCCTTCCTTCCTGGGGTAACAAGAGTGACTCTGTGCCACCTCTCTCTTAGATTAGAGGGAAAAAGGAAGTTTAATTTTGACAGGGAGACCTGCTATACTAGATAAAAAATTCCCTGAGCCACAGACTTGCATCTTTAGATTTAAAAAAATGTTCATTGGCTACCAGGGAGAAGTAACGAAAACAGATACACATCTAGAGCTACTTTGGTGATTTTCTTTTAATTTCAAAGATAAAGAAAAATTCTTACAATTATTCAGACAAGGGGGGAAAAAAGGATTTGTATGAGGGGGTGGGTGAATTGCTAGGCATCAAATTTCTCTCCCACAACACTAAGTGCTACTAGACAACCGTGTTGGGGGCCCCAAGGCAATGGCCACGTTTGGCGATTTGCTAGGAGGACTCTCAGGACTCTGCCTAGAGTTGTACTTGTGGCTATGATTTATTACAGTGAAAGGACAGGAAGCAAAATCAGCAAAAGGTAAACAGGTGCATGGCACGAAGTTCGGAGGAAACCAAGCACAAGCTTCCAAGAGCCCTTTCCCCTGGAGTCTTACAGGACATGCTTAATTTCAACAGCAAACAGTGACAGAACGTGCAAATTGCTGTCTACCAGGGAAGTTCAATAGAGACTCAGTGCCTGAGGTTTTTATCGAGGGCTGGTCACCAAGGCACCCGCTGCCCAGCACACACCACAATTCCAGGAAAGCAGGTGTTCGGCATAAACCACATTGTAGGGATCAGGCACAGTGAGCCTCTCTTGAGCTACTCTCGGGAGTAGGCAGGCTGCTTTCCTTCTGGAGGCTCCAGAGGAGAGGCTGTTGCCTCGCCTTTTCTGGCTTCTCGAGGCCGCCTGCATCCCATAACTCACGGCCCTCCCTCCATCTTCACAGCTGACAGTGGCGAGGCGAATCTTTCTTGTGCCGCCCCCTGGCTTTCTCTGGTCACCACCAGGACATTCTCTGCTTTTAAAGGTTTAGGTAATTAGGTTGAACCCGCCTGGATAATCCAGGATACTCTTCCTATCCTAATGTCCTTACCCTTAATCACACCTACAAAGTCCCTTTTGCCACGTAAGGTAACATAGTCCCAGGTTGCAGGGATCAGAACATGGAGCTGAAGGGCATCGCTCTGCCCACCCCAGTGTATTCTAGCCAGCATGGAAATGAGTCCAAATAAAGAACCCGGACGTTGAAGGGGAGGGTGGTAAATACCTGGTTTCCCAGGTGGAAGAGGAGAGGGAAGATGAGAACCAAATGCAAGGAGCGTGTTTGAAGAGTCTAAATAGCCCAGTGGTAGGAGCGTAGGTGAGGGGCGTTGAGGTGTGGGGTGGGGGAAAGATGGTTTGTCAGACTGCAAACGTCTTGAGTACCAGGGACAGCATTTGTTCCCTGTGTGAAGGCCAGGAGCGGGAGCAGATGCACACACTCCTGAAAAGTCAGCATGGCGGCAGTGTGGACAAGGGAGAGCCCGTGGTGCTTTGCGGCACCTGTGGGCGCACTGCTGCTGGCTCGGGGAGCTGGGAGGAGGTCAGGGCAAAAATGGGAACACACTGGTTTCTGCCATTTCATTTTTTCCCTTCAGGTCTTAACCAACATCTCCCAGGATCCACCTAGACCACTTTTTAAATGAATGAAGCGGCAGTTGGTAGGCAGAATGGACCACTGTTTGGAGAGGGGCCCCATGTGCCCCCCTGCTGCAGAGGTGAAGGGAGGGGAGCCGGCTTGCTGCGCTCAGGCAGCCGCAGCACTTGGCCAGTTAAGGCCTCTGCCTGGAAGTCTGGCCCACGGGGGTGGGCGAGAGAGAGACTGGCCCATGAAGGCAGCTGTCGAGTCCACGGGTGGGACAGTCATTCCTGGCCAGAGCGATATGGACTGTTCTACCCGCTGTTCATGACCTGCTGCAACTGCTTTGATTCCTGCTCATTTTCCAAACCTGCTCTTCCAGCTTCGCATCGATTCTGTAAACCCAATTATCCTTCCAATAGATTCTTTTTAAAAATGTTTGCTAAAGACCCAGTTCCTTTTGCTTGCAATGGGGATCCCTTACGGAGTCAGTGACTCTTGCTATAAACCCATTCCAAGCTAAAGTTGCCTCGTTTATGCTACGTGAGGCAGAACCGTAAGCTCCTAAATGATCCCATTCTTTTTGTGAGGGACACGGGAACCCCAGCTGAAGGCGATTGCCCTTCTCTCTGGAGGAGAATGCAGACTGACCTCTGAAATTCTCATACTCCAGAGACACTTCCCCTCAGACTGGGTGTGACAACGAGGGCTGTCCCTTCAACCAGCTGCACTGAACTAGATGCAAGGAGCGCGTTTGAAGGATCTTGTTGCAAAGACTTCCAGGCCTGAGTCATGAATCAATTGCCGACTGCCCCGGCCTTGATGCCAACCACTGATAACTGAGACAGTCTAATGGCCTTCCCCACTCTGGGGTCTTAAGGTCCCTGGGCCAGGCTTTCTTAGCTCATCCACTGTACAAAACGCATTGTCCTCCAAGTTATGACAGAGCCACCCTACCCTCCTCTCTGTAGAGGTTGCACATGAAGCGCTGCTGAACAGTGAGTGGTGCCACTTCTGAACAACCGTGTAGACAAACCTGACTATCTCACTGAGCTCAGCGTCCTTATCTACGCAATGGAGGAAATAAGATCTCCGTCTCATCGAGATTGTGACACTCACGTAAGCTAATGGATTTCAACGAAATTTGTAAATTATAACGAACTACTCAGACATGCAAAAGTGTGATTATGTCATTCAATATGAAATCATGTAATAAATACCTCTGCCTTTTAAGTCTAGAAAAAACTCTGCCAAAAGAGTGACCCATGTGGTCCCTTCTCTCAGAAATGAAAGAGAACATTGGTAGCCAGGGCTCTTTCACAGGAAGTGATGGAAATGAAGTTGAAGGGGTCTTAAGTCAAAAGGGGGATGTGCTGGCTCATGTGACCAGAAGAGGGCAGGGGTGAAGCTGGACTTAGGGATCAAATCGATCGATGCCTCTGTCATTCTCTTTCACCCAGTGGCTCCACCTTCATGTCTCTCTGCACGTTGGCTTTGTTCTCGCTGTCTACACAAGCTTCCTCCACACACTGGGGAGCTCGGTTTCTAACCCTTCAGACTCTCTCCAGCTCAATAACTGCAGAGGAAAAAGAATCTTCCCCTCCGGCTTCAAATTGAAACATCCTGGGGCAGAATTCAGGTTGGTTGGCCTGAACTGAAGTTGTTTAGCCAGGGAAATAATTTTGATGTGTGGCAGAGTGCTAATTGTCTCCCACTCTCCGTTCTCCCCTTCCTGCTGGATCCTCCATTTTTGAGCTTGTCGTGCAGCTGCTCAGTTAATACATTTTCTAGCTCACCTTGCAAATAGATATGGCCATGTATCCAAGTTCTGATCAATGAGGTGTAAGCACAAGGGTTCTGAGGTATTTCTGGGAATTTTTTGAAGGGTGAAGTTGCTCTTCTCCTCCCTCTCCTCCTTTCTAGTGCTTGGAATGTGGATGCAATGACTGGAGCTCCAGCAGCCATCCTGTACTGTGAAATGGCTTTGCGAATGAAAGCTACTTATGGCAGAAGAACAAGACAGAAAGAGCCTGGGTCCCTGATACCATGTCTTTTCCCTACTAGCCTTGAACTGTCTCCTCTGGACAGTATTATGTGATGCTTTTATCTTGCTTAAGCCACTATCGTAGAGTTTTTATTTGTAACCAAATCTAATCTTAAGTGATATATAACTCAGGCTGGGAGTAGACTATCTATTGATGGAAGAAGGGACTAGGGTGAAAACATCCAAAGAAACACAAAACAAGAGCTGTTAGAGAAGCACAGTGTTTCTCTTCCTGCCTTGCCATTCAGAACCTTTGGGTGTATCCACTCACCATATTCAGCCTTATTCTGTGATGTTCTTTTCCATTCTTTGGTTAGTGCTCATCCTTACAAAAGTAGCCAGAGTATCAAATGAAAACCAACAATGTTGGAAACCAACAATGTGCTTCGTGCAGCCTTGTCCCCTGAAGTGCTCGGGAGGAAGACTGGAGCTATGGTCAGTAAGTCTGGCACCTACTTGTTAGAGATTCATAAAGCACATTAGCATATTAAAGCTTCTGAAAAGTCTTTCAATCAAAGAAACCTAATTGATTTTCCTTAATACAGCTTTTCCACAACCTTATTTTACTATAGAAACCTCTTTTCTCCCCATAAAAAACCTATTAGCCTATCCCACAGGGCAAGATGCTTTAGAAAATGTTGGATTAGACAAACAATTGCAAAAGTAGTAGCTGTGACCTTGGAAACTGCTTGGGTGCACAGGTGTTTTGAGCAGCACTGCTCCTGTTAGACAATCACCTCCAGCCATGAGGACCTGCTTGGTGCCCGTTGTACCTGGGTCCTGATGTCCTAGTTGTGGCCAAGGTGGGAACTTGACCTTTCTTGTTCTAGACCCAACGTTCTTTTTTTTTTTTTTTTTGGAGACAGAGTCTCACTCTATTTCCCTGTCTAGAGTGCTGTGGCGTCAGCCTAGCTCACAACAACCTCCAACTCCTGGGCTCAAGCAATCCTCCTGCCTCAGCCTCCCGAGTAGCTGGGACTACAGGCATGTGCCACCATGCATGGCTAATTTTTTCTATATTTTTAGTTGGCCAATTATTTTCTTTCTATTTTTAGTAGAGATGGGGTCTCCCTCTTGCTCAGGCGAATTCCTGACCTTGAGCGATCCACCGGCCTCGGCCTCCCAGAGTGCTAGGATTACAGGTGTGAGCCACCACACCCGGCCTAGACCCAATGTTCTAATGTATACAAAGACAATCTGTTTCCTTTGTCTCTGTTTTGGGAAGGTTGGGGACAACTCCGGAATCTGTTTTTTGGTGGGATCAGTAACTGTTTAATCCCAAAGAAAAGAAAGGCTTCCTGTCGATTGCTCCCGAGGGCTCAAACCTGCCTTTAGCACACAGACCAAAGACAGGATGAGACTTCAAGCAAAAGACAGCCCCAGTCAGCTTGGGAAGAGGGACTCTTTGTAGTCCTGGCCAGATCGAAGCCAGAGCCCCCCACCCCCATTATAACGTCCTCCAACCGCCTGAGAAACGTGAGCCTGCTCTGGAGTCACGTGGCTGCTGCAGGCTGTCGCGGCTCATTACCAATCTGCAGGAGCAGATCCCCGTGGGTCTGCTGCCGTCTGGGGCCCTGTCCCGCACGCCAGTTACGCTTTTCCCGGTCTGGGGCACAGCTCTGCATTGCCGGCTGGCGTATCCCCTGCAAATGACAGACCAGGGGCTGCCAAAGAGAGGAGCTGAGGACAAAATGTGGGAGAGAAATCCCTGAGGCCCGTCTGTGGGGAGAGCGCCTTTCCCTTCTGTCACAAAGCCAGGCAGCAGCAGGCGCCTCCTGCTGCTCCTTCAGACGAGTCCTCTCTCCGCCCCTCCGCAAACATCAGATCCTCCGTCCTTCCCAGACGCGGCACAGGCTGGCCCCAGACCAGCAGATCTGCTGGGACTCCAGAGCTGCCCTGTTTGCCCGCGTGGCCTCGGGAAGGTCCCTTTGACTTCCTCGGACCTGGGAGAGCGTTGACAGTTGGGATGACAGTTGGGAGGATTCAATGAGCGGAGCTCCCCGTGAACACGCATAGGGTGAGGCACACTCTAGGTGACTTGCACGGACGTTTTAAAACGCCACCCCTTCCCTGCTTGCAGCTTTCTCTGATTCTTCCCAAGTAAACTTTCCGACCCCAAAGTCTTTCTGAAATAGGACTCCATTTACCCAGCAAGCGGGACTTTCTCACCCTTCCCACTGTGGGGATAAGATTTCTGTATCTGAAACTGGTCGTTGCAATGGACACGTTGGAGGCAATTTTGGGAATCAATTTTGATTGGTTCAAGAAGTCAATTCTTAGAAACAATCTCCACAAAGCATGCTTTCAGGGGAGTTTGGGGGGGGTTGTTTTGTTTCGTGTCTTTCCATGAATGTGCTTCCATCCTAATTCTGTGTAAGATTAGCCGGGGCCAAGTGCAATTCGTTCTCCTTTTGCTGTGGGGATTTCCAGAACAAAGAGATATGGAGTCCCAAACTGGACTGCCTTCCTGTATTGCAGAGAGAGCCAGTGAGATAGTGAGGGACTGACGGAGGGAGGGTGAGAGAGAGAAGGAGGGGAGAGGGGAGAGACAGAGGGAGGGAAGGGGACAGAGCAAGAGGGGGGAGGAGAGAAAGAGAGAGAGAGAGAGAGAGAGAGAACACAAGAGAACCAGCCACAGACAATGAGCCAGGAGAATTGAGAAGAGAGAAAGGGAGAGATTGGTTTTCAGATCTGTCCTGAACCTCTAAATTTTATTCATGGAAGTCAGAGCCAGCGCTGGCTGTAAAAGCAGCAGTTAATGTAACTGTAGCCTCTGAGCCTTCCCCAGGCTCCACGCACAGCGGTGGCTTACGCGCTGCAGGCGGAGAGCAAGCCCTGTCTGCGCAGGTGGAATTGCTTTCACCCCTTTCTCGGTGATGAAACCCAAAAAACTGACACACGAGTAGCTTTCACGTTCCTATTGTGCAGGACTGGGACAGCTCTCCCTTCTTGGATGTGGATTCCTCCTGCCCCCCCCCCCACGGTCACATTCCTCAAATGCAAATGTGACCAGAGGACCCCTGGATTAAATCCTTCCTGCTCTCCTCCTGCCACAGACAGTGAGATCCACCCCTTGGGGACTGTCCACTCAGTGCCACACTGCAGACCCTGAACGGAGTGGCTTCCCCAGGGGAAGAAGGCCTCTCCACGCCTACATGCAGCAGGTCCCTGACCCTGCCACACCTCTGGCGGACCCCATAGCTGCTCACTTGCCAGCCCCCAATATAGGACATCCAGCATCCAGGCCCATCAGGGACCCCAGACAGGCCCAGATACTTGGAGGTCATTTAATGTGTGATGCACATTAGCATGGTAAAGGCTCGGAGAAGTCCTGCAGTAGAGTAATACATTTAATTTTGTTTAACCAGGTGCTTTCCATGCTTAACTAACCCTTGACCACTTTGCCACAGAACACTGGGTGGCCACGTGCCAGAGGCATCACAGCCACACCCAGCCCCTCTAAAGAATGGAGACAGTGTCTGATTCAGCTCTGGGGCCACAGAACTTAGCACGGGACCTAGAAAAGAGTGTGTAGATGCATAAATGGACAAATTAATGAAACCATGCCATTTTTAGCCCAGGCTAAACCTGGGCGTTACAATTGCATGCCAAACACTCTTTTCCAGGACAACTAAGTCTGTGGCCAGGGAACAGCTTTGTTAAGACTGAGTCTTCTCTTTTCCCAGCGTTTATACCGGTTACAAACTGGCAGGCCTTGAACCAGATCTGTCTAACATATGTGTTTTCTTTGGCCAGCACAGGGTTTTGTTGTGTGTTTTTTTGTTGTTTTTTTTTTTTAATGCCATTAGGTAGGGCCTGAGCTCTGCAGTGCAGCCAGACCCCGGCTCTCCCCACCCCACCCCAGCCTCTGCCCACATTCGTATCACCTGCTTAGCTTCCCAGGCCTTTGAGTTTGGCATCCTGGGTTTAAATCTCCCTAGGATGCTGCGTTTTCAATCTGCCCATGAACACTGTGAATTTATTTTGAAATTGATTTGCCCAGATGAGAAATCATGCAGATCTTTAAACCTTAGATCATTTGCAATGAAATATTTATACATCCAAATGGGGCACGGGCCCTAGTACACTTAGGCGACTCCCTGAGCCAGTACCGATGAGGAGCTAGGGATGGTCTCGTCCTTACCGGCGTCTTCCGGAAGATTCTCAAGCTTTGATGGGCCTCTGAGTTCCCAGAGGGCTTGTGGAAACGTGCACTGCTGGGCTCCACCCCCAGAGCCTCCAGTCAGTCAGTCGGGCTGCGTGGGCCTGAGACTCTGCATTCCCGACCAGTTTCTAGGCGCTGCTGTCGCTGATGGCCTAGCGCCCACACTCTGAGACCCGCCACTCTGCCGTTTACAAAGCTCGTTCCCAACTGCCACCTTATTCGACCCCAGGGACCGACCTAGGAGGTGAGCAGGGCAGCTGTGACTATTGGCAGGTCACAGCGGAGGACAGGCCAACTCAGAGAAGTTAACCGACGACCCAGGGTCACACAGCTTGACATGAATTGGGTCTTTTAGTGCCAAGTCCAGCTGCCTGCAGACAAGGATGTGGTTGAGAGAAGCTGTCCGACATCCTTCTGCTCAGGACAAGGGGGCTGGGCCTGTGAACGACACAGCTAGCATTCGAGAAGTCACTTTCTGCGGGAGAGACCTCTGCCTCCAAGGCGGGAGCTGGCGGCCTCTGTCTGTCCCTGTCTGCTCCAGGACTGTGGTTCTGTGTGGATGGGAAGGGAGAGGGTCCCCTGCCGCACAGGGGTCCCAGGCCAGGCAGGAGAGGAGCAGAGCTGCCCGCTCCCCGGAGCCAAGACGCCCTCATGGAGCTGTCTACGCAGCCGCTGCAGCAGAGTGAGAGACGGGCCCAGACTGCAGCTCTGGGGGAGACGCGGGAGCGCAGAGCATATGGAGCGAGAGTGACAGAATTTGGCAGTGCGGCCTCCGCAGATGGGCCTGCTTATGTCCAGACACAATCCGGGGCCAAGGACTGAATCATCTCTCTAGCAATTTCTTGTTTCCAAACACGTCTTTTGAAGAATGTGGAGACGCTTGGTGCAGCTCTCAGAAACCCTTGCTGGGAAAGTCGCTTTTGCAAGGGGTGGGCGGGGAAGGGCATGAAATGCCCACCTGATGGAAGTCACTGGATAAAGGCAGGGGGCCTGGGGGTCAGGGCAGCATTTGGGGCATCCTTATCAAGTGTGTTGGGTGTGTTTTCTTGGGTGATTCTCCTGACCCTATAAAGGAGTCAGCGCCACCAGCCAGCCCATTCAACAGGAGGGAAGACTGAGAGTATAGAGGAGTGTGACTTGCTCAAGGTCCCCCCGCTGGTGAGGGCAGAGTTGTGAGTGGAGACGAGGGAATGGGGTGTTCACACTCGGGAATAATGGGGTGTTCACACTCGTCCAAGGACCCCCATCGCCCCCTACCCTGAGAGCTAAGAGTCTTGTATCAGTCTCCTAGGTGGTCCTTGTGCTCCTGCCCCCTGGCACGGCCTTCCAGTAAGTCCCTGGGTCCTTGCTAGGGCTCCCTAGGGTCTGTCTTCAGCATAGAGTCTGGGCGACTTTACCTGGCATTCGAGACCCTGCAAGGCCAGGCTCCAGCCTGCCTTTCCGGCCTGGTGCACAGCCCCCGGCTTGGGTCCCTCCCCCATCGGAGCTGCCCGGCCACAGCCTCGGGTGGGTGCCCAGCCACACCTCCCTGCTGCTTTTCTACTTTCTGTGATCTTTCCTTGGCCCATCCGGGTCTTTTCTCTCATCGAATATCTGGTCTTCAAGGACAAAGACCCCCCGCCCCTCGCCTCCCCTCCCTGCCCCATCATGAGCATCCTCTACACATGAGCATCACCTGTGACGTGCAGAGTGCTGTCCCCTGCCAGAGGTCACAGGGGGTGGCTATTACCCCCATTCCGGACTGAGGCCAGAGAAGGGAAGGCACCTTCCTGAGCTCTCGAGAAGCTGCAGAGACTGAAACCCAGGTTTGCAGACTCCAGGTCCAGTGCTCCTTCCACTGAGCTCAATTTGGCGAAGTTGAGTTTATTGGCTTGAGGACAAGCCACCCATCCACACAGAGATGGTGCCCATGTGCCTTGGGTTGCCCTTGGGGAAGAAGGGGACTGTATTCATTTCCTGTTGTTCCTGTGGAACAAATTTCCACAGACATAGCAACTTAAATAAGACAAATTCCTTATCTTAAATCTCCATAGAAGTCCAACGATGGGTCTCAGTGGGCCAAAGCCAAGGTGCCGGCCGGGCTGCGTGCCTTTCTGGAGGCTCTGGAGGAGACTCCCTTTCTTGCCTTTCCCGGCTCCCAGAGCCACGTGCGTGTCTTGGCTCGTGGCCCCTTCGTCCCTCTGCAGAGGCAGCGGTTGTGGGGCAGGTCCTTCTCACGTGGCGGTGCTCTGACCTCCTCTGCTGCTTTCCTCTTCCACGTTTCAAGGACGCTTGTGATCACACTGAGCCCGCCCCTATACTCCAGATAGTCTCTTTCTGAAAGATCAGCTGATGAGCAACCTTAATTTCATCTGCAATCTTAATTCCCCTTTGCCATGTAACCTGACACGTTCACAGGTTCTGGAAATCAGGACACAGACACCTTTTGGGGGCATCCTTTGCCTACCATAGAGAGAGAACAAATTCCTACCCATAGAGCCCATCAGTGGGGTCACTTGGCAGAGAGGTGACTCGGGCCTGGGCCAGATGTGCTGGGGCTTCAGCACCCTCTGTGCAGGGACACAATCCGGAAGGGCTTTGGAGAGCAAGGTCAGACCATGGAGAGCAGACACACAGCATGGTGGCTTCTGATAGCCCAGGGGTCCTCAACTTTTTAAACAGGGGGCCAGTTCACTGTCCCTCAGACCGTTGGAGGGCCACTGGAGAGTGCGGCGCACATTCCACACATGCGCACTGTGGGCCCCGGACGAGTTGGCTGCTAAGCAGGACAGGCAGCGGAGGCAAAAACACCCGGCGGGCCGGATAAATGTCCTTGCCGGGCTACGATTCCCAGGGCAGGATCTCTGTGCCCTCTGCCCCTAGCTTCCCCAGAGAGGCACACTCGGCTAAGATCAGCTGGTGGTTCAGAGCGCTTGGGGACGTCGAGGCTCTTGCCCCCCCTCCCCCACCCCCAGGAGGGCCGGGCCAGCACTCACAGTGCCCATCCCTTCGTCCCATCCAGAACCGCCACAACAGTAACAATGGGAATTGAGAGGAGGCCGGGCGCGGTGGCTCAGGCCTGTAAACCTAGCACTCTGGGAGGCTGAGGCAGGAGGGTCGTTTGAGCTCAGGAGTTTGAGACCAGCCTGAGCAAGAATGAGACTGTGTCTCTACTAAAAAATAGAAAAATTAGCCGGGCATCCTGGTACATGCCTGTAGTCCCAGCTTCTCGAGAAGTTGAGGCAGGAGGGTTGCAGTGAGCTATGATGATTCCACTGCACTCTATCCAGAGTGAGAGAGTGAGCCTCTGTCTCCAAAAAAAAAGGGTCATGGTTTTTTTTTGAGTGCCTACTATGTGCCACGTATGTGGTAGGTGATTTACCTGAATTTTCCTCTAGTCCTCCCAACAACCCCATTTTACAGATGAGGAAACTGAGGACTGAGAGGTGACTGACTTACACAAGGCCACCCAGCCTGTAAGATGAGAAGTCAAGGTGAGAACCATATTCTCCTCAACCCCTCACTGAGATGATCACAGTCACAAGAAGGCATCCTGTGATCTCATGTACATGTTTTGTCATTTACAGAGCTCTTTCCCAGCTGCCTTTGTCTCTTATCCTTGCCCAATTCCTTGGGCTGAGTATTATTAGCCCTTTTATTCTGATGAGAGCATTGAGATTCAGAGCAAGGAATCACCTGGCTCAAATCAGCAGGTGCATGAGTTATCTATCGCTGTGTAACAAATCACCCCAGTGCATGGCAGCTTAGAACAGCACACATTTATTATCTCCCGTGTCTGTGGTCAGGAATCTGGTGCGTGCGACTTAGCGTATTTTCTGTGTCATGGTCCCTTGTGACGCTACAACAGAGGTGTCAGCCCAGGGTGTGTGGTCTCATCTGAAGGCTTGCCTGGGGAGGGATCTCATTCACGTGATTGTTTGCAAGGCTCAATTCTTGGTGTCGCTGGCCTGAGGGCCTCAGCTCCTTGCTGCCTGTTGACCAGGGACCTCCCCTTAGTTCCTTGTCACTTGGGCCTCTCACCATGGCAGCTTTAGCAAAGTATGCAAGTCCAGAAGGCAACAGACAGAGAGACAGAGAAGTAACAGTCTTGTGTAGCCCAAGCATGGAAGTGGCACCCGTCTTGTTTGTTGCATTCTATCCATTAGAAATGAGTCACTAGGGTCACCCCTGACTCCCACCCCAGGAAAGGGAATTACAGGAGGGTGTGATTACTAGCAGGTGGGGGTTACTGGAGACCATCTTAGAGTCTGCCGACTACAGCAGGGGGCTGGGCTGGAGCCTGGTGTGCACAGCTCTGAGCCCCGCCCGTCCTCCTGGACCCGGACTGGGCTGGCCGGTGGACTCATGCAGCAGGTGGCAGTCTTCCCCTTCCCGTCCTCGTCCTCGGGGAAGGCTCTCAGGAAGGGGCCCATTTTAATTACACTGCCGCCCCAGGGAAGCCTGCACTGCCCGTTGTGTTCCCCCTTACTGTCTTTAAATCAAAGCTGCTCTCTGTTCAAGGGCTCCCAGCCCCAGACAGGAAAAGGATTTATGAGTGGGTGATCTGGAAATGTAATATAGAGGAGTCAGGACCCAGACGGTCACGTGAACTGAAAGGTCCCGGTGAGGCAGGCGGCAGGGCCCGGTGACCTCTCGGCCCAGCCTCTGCCTTTATGAAAACCCTCCATCATCCTGCCCTTCCTCCAGGCCCCCTCTGTCCCTCCCTGCCGCCTGCACTGCCGCCCAGGTCACGTGCATCTGCCTGAACCTGCCTTTCCAGAACTGCCCCCTCCATCCCCCTCCCTGCCGCCCCTTCTCCCCTGCCCAAGCCCTCCTGGGCTCCAGTCTCCACGGAGAGACTCCCACCTCCTGCCTTCGCTCTGGCTGTTTCCCCTCCTGGAATTGTCCTTTTCCCTGTGTCCCTGTGATCGAACCTCCTGGAGGACTCCTTCCTGATCTGTCACTCTGTCCCTCTCTCATGGCTCTGAGCACTGTGGGCCTTACGTCCGTGCCATCCTCTCCCCATTAGAAGGAGACTCTTTAGGGATAGGGGCAGGGGCTGGAAGCCACCATGGCTCTGCCACTACCTGGCACGCGGGAGGCGATCTTTGCTGTTGGAGTGACAGAAGAATGGCCCGGGTCAGAATCCCCTCACGTTGGAAAGAGGAACAGCGCCCTCCTTGCCCGTTCCATGTGGGGGTCAGTGGCCACACATCCCCCACGCCCCCCTGCACTGCCTCCCCCTCTCTCCCCCAGACACCCCTCCTGCGTCAGGCCCGGTGGCTGCCTGGGTACAGCGCCCAGCCCTGCCACATACAACAAGTGTGGAGGCAGCGGGTAAAAGAGAAGCCAACAGCGTCTTGCCCAGAGCAAAGCCACCTTCCCAGACGCGTACGTGGTGTCACAGATGCCTAAAGGGACACTGACATTCGTGCTCAGAAAAATGCCACTCCATCCTCTCCCACTTCCCCGACCCAGTTCACCTCCAAGGGCCAGCCTGGGTGGCTGAGGATCACCCCGGACTGCTTCTTCCTCCTCACACCCCACCCAGCCCCCGTTCTGCAAGTTCCTTCTGCTGAAAGCACTTTGCACCTGTGCACCCCTTTCACCAGCCAGCAGCCAGTGTCCCGTCCAGGCCAACACAGATCCTGTCCTCATTGTTCTTCCTGCCTCCACCTCACCCTATTCTAGGGACCAGTGCCATCATCCTTAGCAAGTCACTCCCCTGCTCAAAAACTTTCAGTGGCTCCCCATTGCCTGAGTAACGGAGTTCACGCTCCTCAGACCGATATCCAAGTCCCCCACCATCTGGCTGCCCTGAGGCTTCTCTGGCTCATCTCCCATGTCCCCGGCATCTCCACCCATATTCTTGAGGGCCACCCCCATTGGCCCGCCCCTCCTGTTCTCTAGTAGCGCTGGTCCTTTCCTGCTCCCGGGCCTTGGGTCCTGTGGTCCCTCTGCTGGAACACTCTTCCTCCTCATCTCTGTCTATCTCACCCACCGTCCTTCCAGGACAGCCCAAAGGCCACCCCCTCCATGAAGCCCTCTCTGACCACTTTCCAGAAGGCAGTGAACTCTCCATCCTCTGAGTGCCCCCTACCCACACAAAAGGTTTCTGTGTCTTGCCACCCCTCACCCCAGTTGTGAGCTCCCTGGGTGCAAGGACCGGCCTCATTTCCCCTTCTTCCACCCCCTGCTGCTGCCTTGTCTATGGAGACAAAGACAAAGGCTTCCCTTGGGGGAGGGGAGCTCAGACCCACAGAGGGGAAAGCGCCCAGAAGGCTGCGCTCCCGGGGAGGGGCTCTCACCAGAAGGCCCCCGCTGGGCCCGAGCCAGGGAGTGTCTGCGGAGCCCAGGGGTGTGTGTGAGGGTGGGGGCTTGGCAGCTGCCCCAGGGATGGTTTATGATCCATTCTTGTTCCCTGATGTCTTTGTTTAGAATCCCCTGCTGCTCCTCACCAGGCCAGGAGGGGGTGGGGACAGCTCAGAGAAGGGGTGAAGGGCCTTGGGAGGAGCAGCTCCCTCCTTTAAGGGGAGGCCCAGAGACCGGCAGGCAGCTCTGGAAGGACCCTCTTGTCATGGTGCGTCCCCAGCCGGGTGTGGGGCTGGCCCTGCCTGCCTCGGTCTTCCCCTCCAGCCTCTCCCTGGGGACCTGGGCGGCGCCTTCACTCCAGACACCCCCCAGGAGCCTGCCCAACCCCCCCTCCTGCCACCCCCACCCTGTTCTCGACAAGGGTGCCACCAGGGCAGTGCTCAAAGCCTTGCCCCCTTTGTCCAGCACCCCGGCCATCCACTCATCCAAGCCAGTCCTTTCCAACTTTCTCCCTTTGTCCCCACTCTCCCCAACCGGAAAGAGTTTAGCACACAATCAACCCAGCCTGCAGGGACAGCCCAGGTTCCACTGCCACCTGTGCCCCTTACCAGCAGTGTCCTCACAGGTCCCTTCACCACTCAGAGCCTCCTCACCTAAAATAGACGTGATGCTCCCTCTCTCCTGGGTGGTGAAGCAGGGACTGGGGAGGGCACAGAGCAGAGCCAGGCACACGGATGTGTCCCATAGAAGGAGCCCATGTCAGGAGGGCCCCGTCCTCCCTGTTAAACGTCATAGCCACAGGCTTGTGCCCTACGGGTTTGTCCTTGTGGTGACCCACCTTTCCAATCCATCCTTCTCGGTGACCTTCCCAAGGTCTTCCTCCTCTGCCCACCCCCTGAAGTGTTGGCAGCCCCTCCCCTCCTCCACCCATGCAATCCCAGCCGGCCCTGGGCTTGTGTAGCCGCGGGCCACCATTGGCCCTGAGCCTGCACCTCCAACCCGGTCTCCCGGGAGCTCCTGAGGCCCCTCTCGGCCCTCTCTCAGGCCCCCCCAACTCAACAGTCCCAACAGCAGGGTAGGGGGTGCACACCACATTCCAAAAGGTCACAAACGTGTGATTCCATTTATATAACAGTTTTGAAATGATAAACTTTAGGGACAGAGGACACATTCGTGACTGCTGGGGTGGGTCTGGGATGGAGGCAGGTGTAGTTATAAAAGGGCATATTAGTTTCCAATGGCTTCTGTGATAAATTGCCACCAACGTGATGGCTTAAAACAACGCAAACATATTCTCTCGCAGGTGTGGGGGCAGAAGTCCAAACTCAGTTTCACTGGGCTGAAGTCAAGGCGTGGCCAGGGCTGAAGTGCTGCGGGAGGCTCCAGTGGAAAATCTGTTTCTTGTGTTTTCCAGCTCTGGGAAGCCACCTGCCACCTTTGACTTGTGGCCCCTTCCTTGCGTCACTCCAGGCTCTTACATCCGCCATCACGTTTGCGGCTTCCTTCTTTGGCAGTCTTGGCTTCCTCTGATGAGGACCCGTGTGATGGCATTTAGAGCCCACCTGGATAACCCGGCATATCTCCCCATCTCAAAATCCTTAAGTAAGCACATCTGCAAAGTCCCCGTTGCCACAAAAGGTAACAATCCCAGATTCCGGGAACTAGGACGCAGACATGTTGGGGGATGGTGGTGGTGGCGTTTTTTAGCTCACCACAGAGGACAACGCCAGGGGTCCTTGGGAGGTCGGAACTGCTCAGTGTCTTCAGCGAGGTGTTGGATACACAGACCTACCCAGGTGATGTAATTGTATAAAACTGCACACACACACACACACACACACAATCGAGTACAAGTAAAACTGGTGAAGTCCGGATAAGATCAGTGGTTTGTATCAATGTCAATATTCTGGTTGTGATATTACACCTAGTTCTGCAAAATGTCACCCTTAGGGAAAAACAGGGCAAAGTGCATGATAGTCCTCTCCACATTGTTTCTTACAACTGCAGGTGCATCTATAGGTATCTCAAAAAAGTTTCAATTATTAAAAAGGTGTAGGCTAAAGGCGTGGCAGAAGCCACTTTGGTTGTCTCCCCTCAGTGCCCCTTCCTTGGAATCTCCGGGTCCTGCCCACAAGGGTGGGCTCTCAGTCCCCACTTAGGAGGTGAGCTTGCCTTCTGGACTCCAGGTGATGCGCCAGGAGTAGGCACCTGCCCCAAGCCGAGCCCATTGGACCCATCCTCCGTTCTTTGGTAATTGAGAATTGGGACACCAGAGAACCACTCTGTGGATGGCTGGACTTATGACATATAAACAGACACTTGGGTGTCCATGTTCTATCATGTAGAGGGACGAACAGGAGATGCTCATTGCAGAGAGAGGGGATCAGCACCCCTGTGCAGAGAGGAGCAGACAGAGCTGCAGAGGGAGCCTGGGTTCAATCAGCTTTCCACTTCCTGTGTTTAGTCCTGGTGTGGCCCAAACTAGCCCTTGGATTTCATGAGATTCCTTGTGTCCTTGTACCAATTCCCTCCCTGCCACTCCCTAGCCTCTAGCTCACCAAAGAAGAGTTCTATTATTTACCACCTGGATTCTGAGCCCATGGCCTGCCCCCACCCCCAGGCACTATGGGGAGGTTTGTGTGCTGCCCCTCTGGGGTCAGCTCAGGGGGTATAAAGGGCCCTTTTTTGTCTTGGACTTGGACCCCACTCCTGTCCCTGACCCTAGCTGGGCAGCAGGTGTCAGTCTGTACCATGCAGGAGAAGACCCCAGAGCAGCTCTGCCACTCCTTGCGACTGTCCTGTACCATGCACACAGCAGGGCTGGACAAAGGTTGGTAGGACGGGGCAGAGGCCATCCTGAGAACCCTTCATCTGTGGCAGAGGACAGTCTGAGCAGAGTGGGAACGCCCCACACTGTCTCATCTTAGAGAAAATGAGAATGAGAAGAGCCCAAGTCAGCTCCCCCAGGCAACCAGGAAACAATTTGCAAGAAGGAATTCAACGAGCAATGCCAACAAGATCATAATGACCATATTTATGGGAGAACGTGGAGGCTCGAGTGCGGGTTTTCATTATCGTGTGTACAAATGTGATGGCTCCGTGCAGCCGGTCTCCCGCTCCAGGCGGCAGCTGTTGGCTGGTGCATGGTAATTTGATGTAAATTGCCCCCAAATATGGTAATTCCCTCCTCTGCCAGGGGAGTTTGAAGTCACAAACCTGGAGATGTTGGCAGCAGATGTTTTCTTACTGCTCTGCGGGCTGCTGGTATTGTGGAAGAGGGCAAGAGACCCGGAGACAATGCTCACCTGCACCACCTCCGGCGTGCCTGCTGCAGGACCTGTGATGAGCACCTCACTCCTCTGGGCCTCAGTTTCCACATCTGTAAAGTAGGCACAATGTCTTGCCAGGGCTGCTTGGAGGAACAGAAACAATACACCCAGAGCACCCAGTATGATGCTTGCATTGATAAGTATTCTTTTGGACCTCACAGGTGCCAGTTGTGGCCTTTGGGCCATCAGTGGCCAGGGTTGTCCCCTGGTTCTCAATCCTGGGCTCCATGAGCAGAAAACAAGAACAACATGATTAAAGTAAAAGTGAAAGTGCTGGGAGGGAAATATCTACCCAAGGACAGACTAAGGTTTAATATCTTTACAATCCAAGAGCTCATCAGAATTTGTAAGGAAAACATCAATACCCCAATATGTAAATGAGCAAAGGGTTCAAACGGACAATTCACACTAGAGGAAGACAAATAGCATCCGACTCAAACGAAGGTGTCCTTTCATCCTCTTTTGCTTTTCTTTCCTTCTTTAATCCGTGGCGAACGACATCAAATTAAAACAACCTTGAGATGGTTTTATTCCCACAAAATAAGAAAAATATGAAAAGGGGAACATCTGATCCAGGTGAAGTTTCCAGTGGAAGTGACATGTTCTGCTAGGGAGGAGACAGCTACCCGGCGTGGACATCCCAAAAGCAATCTAGCAATATGTACCCAAAGTCAAATCAAGATAAATGATCCAAGCATCTTACTAATGTGAATTTCTCCCGAGGAAATGATTCAATAGGAGGAAAGCACCGAATGAACAAAGACGCCGTGAAAACACGCGAGAAGCAGGGTGAGCCTGCGGCGGGGCGGACGGCGGAACACGCCGTGATGCCACGGCACGGAATGCTCGGCAGCACGCACTGAGTTATGTTTTGGAGAGTGGGCGTACCATGTGCAATGATGTTTATGGTGTATTTTTAATTAAGAAAAGCGAACAAAAGGCATTTATTTATAGCATGAGGGAAACTACATGCATATGTGCCCATGTGACACAAATAGTGCTTCAGCGCAAAAGATGAGACGATCAGCTCAAAGGGAGACTTGGGGAGGCAAGAGATTTCTGACTCTCGGTCCCCAGAAGTCATTCCAGAGCAGCAGCAGTGGCTGGCAGACAGGTTTTGACAGGTCCTGAAAAGTAGGCCTAGGGTGTGAGGGGAAACTTGGGGGGGGGGGCAGATGGCAGCTCAGAGAAGAGCCTTCTTGCAGTCGGTGACGCAGGCTGGCTCCTGAGGTAGTGAGCTCCCAGGGGCTGGAGGAATGCAAGCAGAGGCTGGAGCAGACTCAAGCATGGTTGGGCAGCTGGACTGATGTCACCTAGGATGGTTCAATGGTACGGCTCATACCTGCCCAGCTGGCCAAACACCCCTAGAAGAGAAACAGAGTGAACCCATTTGTTCATGGAACACGGGAAGGAAAGACAGGAGAAGGAAGGGGAGGGAGGAAGAAGAGGCAGGGCCTGTCACATGCTAAGCAGGAATCTAATCCCTTTGTAAACACTGTCAGGAATGTGTCTTCCTAATTGAAAAACCCATGCGGGCTGCTTAATCCAGTCCATGGTAATGAGACCAAAACACATTAAAGCACATATTGACTCCAGGCCTTGCAGAGCCGGGGCTGAGGACACCAGGGGGACTGTATTGACGACAGTGAGGCTGGGGTCAGCCTCGGCCCCACAGACACCGTCCTGCTGCTCACTCGCTGGACTCGTCCCAGCCACACACCCACGGGTGGCTGGACTGTCACGGGAGAAATGCCACGTCCAGGATTGGAATCAGCGTCCCCCTTAAAGGGAAGAAGAAAGTGGCCTTAAACATAAAGGCCTAGATAAAAACATTCACTTGAGGATAGCAAAGTACAGATCTGTTCATGGGACTTTTTTTTTTTTTTTTTTGCCTGTTTGACGATTTCAAAGAAATTATTACCAAGCCAAAGATCGGCCTTCTGGGAGGCTGGGGGCAAAGCTACACTCAACCAATTCACATCTCCTGCTTGTGACACTTAACCTCTCCTGCAAAAGGTTAGTGCTCTTATCCTCAGCCTCGCTCTCAGTAACAAGTCCCCCATCGTATATTCAATTAATTAGCGAGGCGATGAAGTGCGTGGCTGTGGGCCTGGACCTTAGAGCCACGCAGACCTTGTTCCCGCCTTGCCATCCCTCACCTGGGCCTCACGTCAACCATGCAGCAGTTTCCTGCCCCAGTTTCCCCCTCCCCAATCCATCCTCCACACATACTACCAGAATGTTCTTTCTGATGTACAGCTCTGACTGTGTCTTGCTCTTACTCAAAGACCTTGTGTGTTCCTCTGCACCTACTGTATAACACTTAAAATCATGTGTGTTTTTTCTGGCATCAGCTCCAGTCACCACACCCCAAATTCCCACCACCGTGACATGCCCTGACCGTCCAGCCATTGACTGAGCAGGAGAAAGTGACTTGACTCACAGGGCTAGATGCAAACCACCTCCGAGCGCCAGGCCAGTGCACTTTGCATCTGGTACAACACACAGTCATCTGGTTTGAAGGCTTTTAACAAATATAATATTAGCCCCACTGCATTGCACAGAACTTCTCAGTTTACAAACCTTTTTATGCAAATTATCTCATGTGGCCCCCAGCACAGCTCTGGGAGGTGGACGTTGTTCTGCCTGCTCCACCAGTGCTCAGGTGGAAAGGGACTCCGGCAGGGTCCCTCAGAGGCTGGAGGTGGAGCTGGAACCCGAAGACAGGGGCCCAACCGAACCGAGTACTCCTTGCAGTCAGAGCCAACATCTCCCAGCGTGTACTATTTCTCCTGTCTTACAGAGGAGGAAACTGAGGCACAGAGGGGTCAAGGACTTGCCTATATCCCAAAGCTACTGAGTGGTGGGGCTGGATAGATCCAAACCCGCCCCGCTCAATGTCTAGGTCTCTTCCTCTCGCGTCCCGGCTGCCTTTCTGCAGCAGCCATCAAAGGCTAAGTGGAGGTTTACCCTTTGACCTTGGCAGTCATCCTTCCTTGGGGCCCGGGAAGAGGGTTTTCTGAATCATTATTTAGAATGTGATGGGAAGTGGGCCTTGAACCAGACAGCAGCTGTCCTGCGAATCGAGTCGCTCCATCGTCCTTGGGAAGCGTGTGTCCTGTGGGAGCAGCCCCAGTCCTCTCCGCCCCGGATTTGCGGTCACTCTCAGGGAGTCCCCGTCCACCCCTGAGCCGGGTGGCAAGGAGAGGAGCCCGAACTCTGCTGGAGTTTCATCTCTACTGGAGCCAATAGCAGCGCACACCCTCAAGTAGTATTTTACAGGCTGCTTTGAAATCCTGGGACAACACAGCAAGAAGCACCCTCGGGTATTTGTTCAGTATCTGTTCCTTCATTCATTCACAAACATTTCTTGAGAACTTACACCTGGGCGGGTGCCACCCTCAGGCCTCCGGCTAGTGAGGGGATAGACCGCTAAAAGCAAACCACAGTCAGAGGCTTTCTTCTCCAGCTCCTGCCTTCGCCACAGGAAGGCACCGAGGCCTGAGGGGGCGGCGCTCCTCCTCCCCTTTCCCAGAAGAGAAAGCTGCAGTTTTGCACTCAAGCCAGAGACCTCACAATGGCATTTTTTCAGGAGGCTGGGGGGGGGGGGGGAGGATTTCTGTTTTCCCCAAGGCAAGCTGCAAGAGCCCTCCTTTAACAAGAAGGTAAAACATCTGTGTTTACAAGAGAGATAAGGAGGGCGCTGGCAGCTGCCGGGCCTCCATGGCTGCCTGAGAAGGTGTTGCCTCTAAAGATACAGTCAGGGTGGAGGCTTCCTGCCTCCAGCAGCCGGGGCTCAGAGCCCTGGGTGCTGGGCTCTCCCTTCTGCTTTCGGACTTCTTCTGGTCTCCCACGTTGTCATGTGGTCCTGGCATGGAGCCCAGCCTGGACTTGCTGTTCACTGAGTGCTTGTTTGATGCATGGATTTCATGCATGCCGTCTTGGTTGGCCCCTCTCCATCCAACACCCAGCTTACACAGAGACCAGAACATTTCTCAACTCTGCTGTTTCCCACTTCCTTGAAGGTCATATGAAGCTCCTTATCTTCAACTCCTTGTTTTTTTTTGTTTTCTTTTTTTTTTTGAGACAGAGTCTCGCTTTGTTGCTCAGGCTAGAGTGAGTGCCATGGGGTCAGCCTAGCTCACAGCAACCTCAAACTCCTGGGCTCAAGCGATCCTCCTGCCTCAGCCTCCCAAGTAGCTGGGACTACAGGCATGCGCCACCATGCCCGGCTCATTTTTTCTGGATATATTAGTTGGCCAATTAATTTGTTTCTATTTATAGTAGAGACGGGGTCTTGCTCTTGCTCAGGCTGGTTTCGAACCCCTGACCTCGAGCAATCCACCTGCCTCAGCCTCCCAGAGAGCTAGGATTACAGGCGTGAGCCACCACGCCCGGCCTTCAACTCCTTATCCTCATCTTTTTCTCCTCCTCCCATGCTCATGCTGAACCCTCATCTAAGTTCTCACCCCCAAACACTTGCCTTCTTTCCTCTGGGTCTTTGCCCATGCTGTTCCCTCCAGCTGGAACGCTCTTCCCCACCCTTTGCTGCCTGTCCTTAAGACTCTCCGCTTCCCTGCCAGGGAGATATAATTGGTGCCTCCTATCTGTGCATCCTTTGAGGCCAGCACTTGCCATAGTGGACTTCCTAAGGTCCCTGTGCATCTGTGTGCCCCACTGGGCTTTAAGGGCCTTGTCAACAGGCGATGACATCAGGTTCCTTTGGCCCAGACCCCAGCATTGTGCCCCATGGGGAGGGTTCCCAGGGAGCGTTTGGTGGGACTTTGTATGTGGGTGTCTTCCTCCCTGCCATTTTCAAGTGAATCACACAGCTCCTAAGCAAGCCCGGCAGAAGGCATGGCAGTTTGGGGACAGTGAATTGGGCCATGCACCTAGACTCTTTCAACCAGCCTGTCTTCTCTCTGGAGAGCAGGTGGAGAGGGAGAAAAGATCCCACTCTCTTGGATGTGTCCCTTTTCCATGATATCTGCAAAGGATTTCAGGTAAAACCAGGCTGACCAGCCAGGGAGGCCATGAGCACTGGCCAGCCAGGGTGGGGCCTTCCCTGCAGGGGGCACAGGGTACGTCTGCCCGGCAGCCAAGGTTTCACCATCCAGCTTGGTGACGGGAAGCTGATCCCCTGTGTGGATACAAAGGTGGGAGGGAAGGCAGAACCTCCCTACAGGTAACCCCCAATCTCCAGGTTTCTATGGAAGCAGAGAAATATGAACAGGCTCACCAAGGTTATGAGTCTGGATGGGCCGTGGGACTGCGGGCCCAGCGCCCAGCAGCAGGAGCCCGCGAGGCCCTGACATCCTAACCCCGCCACTGCCCATCAGTCCTGCAGGGAGCTGCCTCTTCTGGAAAAGAGAATGGTGATCTGTCCCCACCCTGCCTACGTCCCAGCCGAGGGGAGCAGAGGAGCTCGGGGCAGCACTTTGTGAAGGGCAGAGCACGGGCTGGGGGTGCAGATTCAGATTTGCATGAAGCTTGTGAACACCTGTCAGAGCTTTCCCTTCCGGAAATGATGGCGATTTCATATGGAGACCATGCCATTCTCCTCTCCAAAACACCCCCGCAGTCCCCAGTGCCTACAGAATAAGGCACCGAATCCTGGAACAGGGCTTAGAGGCACATAGGCGACACTGGACCTACCTGTGCAGTCTGCGGCCACTCTGAGCAAGCTCTTCCCGCAGGCCCGACTTCTAGACACGCAGGTGCCACTGGGAAGCCCTGGAGCTTATGCCCTGGGGTGAACCTTCCATCAGTGGGGGGCAGAAGCCAGTGGATAAATTCATCCCCCTTTTCCTCCTGGCCAATAGGAGAGACATGATGTTGCTACAGTGGCTTCTCAGGGACACAGTTCCACAGGACCAGCAGCGAGTGACACCTCACAGTGGCCAGATCCAAAGCACATCCTCATTATAGCTCTCCCCCCTGCCTGCCTCCCTCCCCGTCCCTCACAGCTGCTCTCTGGGACTGTCCTCCCCTGGCTCTGCTCTCTGCAGAACCAGGCTGGACACCTTGCTCTCCATCTGTCAGGACGGTTCTCCCTTAGTCACTGGTCTCATGTTATTGTTCCCCCCAGGCCATCTATATCATTCCCCCGGTCTATAGACTTAGTCACCTGGAGCGGGGCTCAGGGTCCTGGCCCTGTCCCTGACTGGCCCCGCAGCCTCGTGGAGGTTGCTGAGGTGGCTGCTGTGTGGCAGCTCGCTCCACACCCTCCCACCCTCTTGCAGGGGGGACAGGCTGCAGAATGATCTCTGTGCTGTCCACGCTCCTGTGCACCAGGGCTCTGGACGTGCCAGTTAGATGCAGTCCTGCGAGATGTGCGATACGCAAGTAAGCCAGAAGTCACCTTCCTTTCTGCCTCCTTTGGCCATTCCTGGCGGTGTGCAAGGCTGAGGTTTTTCGGTGGCAACGTTTCAGCGTCTGTTCTCCACTTGCCTGGGTGTTGGGGTAGAGGCAGTGGCAGAACTGGTCTGGATGTTGCCTCTGCACATCCTTGGTCAGGGTAAAATGAACAAAGAGCTCTCTGGAGAAAGTGTCAGGCAACACACTCTCAGTTAGGTGACCAGTGAGGGTGCGGTGGATGTTCTCCTCTTCCCAAGGAACAGCAGCTGAATCAACCCTACGACTAGGATGACTGCAAAAATTAAATGCACACCCTTTAGCTGTTCTTGACGTGATTGTTCCTCCTTCTGTGGGGGGTTCACTTGGAGTCAGATCATAACTCCACGCTTCGGGCTCCAGTGCAGAGGAGGAATACCAGAAAGAGGAACCCAATCCCAGTCCTCTGGGTGGTGATCTGTGGCCCAGCAGGACAAAAAGAGGGACAGCAGCCAGGCACACAGGACATCTGGGGTCTAGGCCCAACTCTTCCAGGAACTCACTGTGTGCTCCTGGGCGGGCCCATTCCCCTCTCTGGGCTTTAGTGTCACCATTTGTAAAACAAGAACTAGCTGGCCGCTAAGTCCCTCTCTAGCTCTGAAATCCTGTGGGCCAGTGAGACATCTCCCTTAGTTAGCAATCTGCCCCTGCACAAGCCCACCATCACAGGGGGAAATGAAAGCGGATTGTTCTATATTGATTTGGAAATTAATTCCCAGAGTCAATCTCCTTTCCACCAAGTGCTCACTGTTGCACACCTGAGCCACGAGCTCCAGGTAGCTGTGCCTTTCATGCAATTTCTCGCCAGGCCAAAGAAATCTCTTCCAGACCACAGCTCAACGGAGCCATCTGCGACACGAAGCTGAAAATAAAGTGGCAGAAAGACTGCATGCAGAGTGTCATGAGTGGAGAAGAGGCGAGGAAGAGCCCCTCAGCCCCAGGAAGCAGAAACAGCACGGGAAGGCCAGGCCATGACCACAGTGTGTGTCAGAGGGACAGCCTGCGTGTCCCCTGAAACTGTCCCTCCTCACAACAGCCTCCAGAGTTAGGTGCTATCTCCCCCATTGTAGAGGTGAGGAAACCAAGGCTCAAAGAGGCGAAGTCACCTGCCCAAAGTCACACAGCCGGTGGCTGACTCGGGCTTCAAAATGAAGCCTGTCTGGCTTCCCGCTGCACTACGTGACCTTCCAGTGCCACCGATCTGTCTCTAAGCTCGTCCCTATAGTTGGGTCGCCCTTCAAGGGCAAGAGCTGGGTGGACTCGGCTCTTATCACAGGGCTCACAGACACAGAACAGGTGGAGCCGAATTGAATTCCACTAGAGCCCACCTGACAGTTGAAATTGACGAGCAGGTGAGCTCCCATCCGGGCCGTGGTGTGTATCATCTCTGCAACGGCTCCCGGGGAGCCGGGCAGACAGGCAAAGTGTTCCGGGCGCAGCGGGAGGCACAAGGTCAGACCCTTGGAAGGAATTAATAATATCCAAGGAATTCCTCTGGAACAGTGGGGGGGAATAAAGGTTCTTCAAAGAAGGCCTAATAGCAAATTTTCTGGATTTTCCAGCTAATTTGAAGGTACCTACGTGGAACATTTTCTTGTCAGAAAAGATTTTAAAATACATTCATTCAGGGTGACATGATAATTGGGGCTGGCTGCCTGATGAATGCCTTTTATCTATTCCTGAGCTATTGTTCACTGGTATCGAGCTGATGGGCTGGAACGGGCACTTTGTTAAATGCACAAACAGAGCCGCTAGCGGTGATTATGGGCACGAGACACAGTGGGGTCTCAGAGAGGCAGGGGGCTGGTAACGATGAGGTCCCAGAGGAGGAAGGAACCATAGAGATTAGAGAAGGCATCTTCCTCACTGTGCACCTGGGGAGATCGCGGCCCAGAGAGGAGCAGGTGAACCCCTGACCCAGGGGCAGAGCTGGGACTTGGACCTTGGTGTCCGGCCCTATGCACCGAGCCCCTCCCCACTGCCTTACGAGAATTCTACAGAGAGACAGAGAAATGGACACCTTACGCCCATGCAGAGCTACTCACACCGCCACTAGTTCCTACTGGAATGTTCTCTGGTTTCATGGCAGGGCTTGGCTGCCGAGCGGGGTGCATTTCTGACAGCTGACTTTTCCCAGCTACGCAATGTTGTTAGCAAACTGGCTATTTTCATAGGCCCTTTTCTCTCTCTGCTTCTTTTGTGTTTTGCTTTATTTTAATGCCTTTGTCTTATCAAAGGCAAATTTCCAGGCCTGACCATCTGATAATCATTTGCAAAGTCTCCATATTTCTTTACCATCACCCTTTCTGAGAAGAAAGGACTTGTTTGGACTTACTATTCTTCAACCTTACATAATTTTTTGGTTTATTTTGATTTTTCTATTGAAAGTCCTTCAGATTTTTAAAAACCAGGATCTCTTTTGGGGTATCCCAGGGCCTTCCGTATGTTAATAAGGTGTTGGCAAAACTGTAGCTTGGCAGGGCTACTATTCTTAAGACTCAGTGAACTGCCTTTCATTAACATTTAACGAATAAAACAGTTCCATTGGGATTATAAAGTTGACATTTCCATTGTTTTCCTAAGAAAACACCACAATGTTAATCATCCCTCAAGGGACTGTGTTCTTTTTGAAAATGTGAGATAACAAAAGCCCAGGCTAGAGGTACATGTATGTGTACACGTGTTGCTGTTTAACTGTGTTTTTATGCTATGTCTGTGTGTCAGAATGTGTATTTACGACACTGTGCACATGGCTGTGTTTGTCTGCCAGTGTGGAATTGGCTATGTGCATGGCTGGGTTAATGGTCTGTATGTGTGTGTATGAATCTATGCAGATCTGTATGTGTGTATCTGAACATATCTACAGTGTATGTGGATATGTGCATTATATGTCTGTGTGTGCTTTATGGCCACATGACTGTGTTCATGAGCATATGTTTGTGTGCAGGTGTGCTGGTTGTATATCCAAATGCAGGCATGTGCCTCAAGGCTGTTACAGTCAATGATGGACCACATATGTGACAGTGGTCCTGTTAGATTATAATGTGATATTTTTACTGCACCTTTTCTGTGTTTAGATACACAAATACTTACCATTGTGCTATAACTGCTACAGTATTCAGTGCAGTAACATGCTGTGCAGGTTTGTAGCCTAGGAGCAATAGGCTATACCAATAGCCTAGGTGTGTAGCAGGCTGTACCACCTAGGTTTGTGTAAGTCCACTCTATAATGTTTGCATAACAATGAAATTGCCTAACAACGCATTTCTCAGAACATATCCCTGTCCTTAAGTCATGCGTCATTGTACATAGATAAACACATCTATATGTGCGTGAGTGGGTGCTATGCTCACTCATGATCACATGGGTGTGATCACTCATGAGTATGTGTGTGACCATGTGTCTGAATGTAGGCACACGCGTGTAGATATCTCTTTGTCCGTGTTTCCCTACTTGAGTGTTTGCCTGGCACGAGGGTGCTAGGATTTGTGTGCAGAGCCGTCTATAAACATGGACACAGCACCCTCCAGTGGACATAGGTGGAAAACACCCCCAAAACAAAACAACAGAAAAGAGCAGGATCTGAATCGCTTCCAAATTCAGTGCTGGTTGGTCACCACGTGCAGGGGAGGTTTCCTTGAGAAAGCCGGGGAGGGCGATGCTTCTGGAGCGGCACACCCTTAGCAGAGGACCCCGTGTGGGGGTCCAGCCCGCAGGCAGCTGTGCCACGGTGTCGGGGTGAAAGGGCTCATTCTCTGCCGTGGGTGGAGGCAGGGTCACTGGGCTCTCACACAGTGGGTCAGTGGGCCGGGGTGGAGGTGGCTGGCACACACTCAGACCATGGTCAGGAGCAACCCTGCTCAGAGCTTCCGGCATTCTCTACCGCCCCAGTCAGGCCCAGTTCCAAGGATTGTTCAGCTTCACGTCCTTTATGTACCACACCAAGTCCCTCTGGCCTGGGAAACAGGATCCCTGCCCTGAAATGCTGGGGTCATTTCCTCTTGCTGTTGTAACACAGTGCCACAAACTCAGTGGCCCAGTGGAGGTCGGAAGCCTACAGTGCATTGTCAGGGCTGGTGCCTTCTTAGGCTCGGGCAGACCTGTCTCCTTGCCTTCCCAGCTGCTAGAGGCCACCTGTGTTTCCTGGCTGGAGGCCCCACATCACCCAGACCTCTGCTCCTCCTCTGCCTCTGCCTCTGCTTCCTGTCACTTTTGTGATTACTTCGGATCTACCCGGATCACCCAGGGTAATCTCATCATCTCAAAATCTGCAACTTAATCCCATCTGCAGGCTCTGTTGCCATCTAAGGTAACATTCTGGGGACTAGGATGTGGTATCTTGGAGGGCATTATTAGGCCTACCACAGACGCCCTTCCCAGAGTCCCTCTGCACAGGTCTGATTCCGTTAGGACTGACAGGACTTGAGCACACGGTGCCACTTACGGAATGTTTATTCTTTGCCTGTCATTGTGCTAAACTGTTTGTGCAGTATCTCATTTGATCCTCTCGACGTTTCTATGAGGCGAGTGCTGTTAGCATAACTATAACTGAGGCCTAGTGGGGCTAATAACTTACCCGAAGTCACACAGCTGGGAGTGGAGAGACAGAGTTTGAACTCAATTGTCAGACTTCAAAACCATGCTCTTTTCCACTAAAGGACATGATTACAATGGCCAAATGCCCATTTCACAGGCAAGAAAACTAAGACCTAGAGGCAGAGGATTTGATTATAATTTGACATAAACAGATGCCTTGAGAAATGTATACATATGTCCTTTAAAGGACATTGCTGCCATCGATGAACCAGGCAGTCATGGGTGATCCAGGCCATGAAGATTTTTTTTTAAGTCAGGTGTATTGAAGTTTTACAGTCAGGAAAATTCAGCTATTTGAGGTCTGCAGTTCTATGAAACATATGCAGTCTTATAACCACCACCACGATCAAGAAATAGCTTGTCCCATCCCCGAAATGTTACCTCTGTCTCTGTAATCAGCCCCTACAATCTGGCCTTAGTTTATGTCCCTTTAGTTTTGCCTCTTCCAGAATGTCATAAAGGCAAGCATAGATGGCCTTGCTTTGCTTTCTTTTTTTATTGGGGCATTATTTAGCTACAATAAAATATTTGCATGTGATATTTACATATAATTTACATATAATGTATGCTTTTTGGTATAGCATTCTTTGACACACACAGTCATGCAACCACCGCCATGATCGAGACACAGAACTCTTCTGCCCCTCAAACAATTCCCTCCTGCTGTGCCGCTGTAGTCACCCTTCTCCCATTCCTGGCAATCAGTGATCTATTTCCTGTTCCTATAATTTTGTCTCTTCCAGGATGTTAAATAAATGGAATACTATAGGCCAGGCGCGGTGGCTCATGCCTGTAATCCTGGCACTCTGGGAGGCCTAGGAGGGAGGATTGCTAGAGGTCGGGAGTTCAGGAACAGCCTGAACAAGACTGAGATCCCATCTCTACTAAGAATAGAAAAAAAACTTAACCGGGTAACTACAAGCAGAAACAATTAGCCGGGCATGGTGGTGTCTGCCTGTAGTCCCAGCTACTCGGGAGGCTGAGGCAGGATGATCGCTTGAGTCCAGGAGTTTGAGTTTGCTGTGAGCTAGGCTGATAACATGGCACTCTACTCTAGGCAACAGGGTAAGACTCTGTCTCAAAAATAAATAAATAAATGAATAAATAAATAAATAGAATACTATAGTATGTAACCATTTGAATCTTCTCTTTTATTGCTGGCTAATATATTCCATTGTGTAAATGTACTATAGTTTGTTTCTTCATTCACCAGTTGGAAGTCACTTAGGTTATTTCCCAATGTAGTGATTATGCGTTATCCTTTGTATGTATGGCTGGATTTGCTTTGATAATATTTTGTTGAGGATTTTTGCATCTATATTCATGAAGAATTTTAGACTGTGGTTTTCTTTTTTTTTTTTGGAATATCTTTGTCTGCTTTTAGTATTAGGAAAATGTTGGCCTTATAAAATGATCAAGAAATGTTTCCTCCTCTTCTATTTTCCATTAAGAGTTTGTTTAGTGGATATTATTTCTTCCTTAAATAACTTTTTATTGGCATTCACCACTGAAGCCATAGGAGTCTGGAGTTTCCTTTGTTGGAAGCTTTTCAATTTTGGATTCGATTTGTTTATAGATCTGGGGTTATTGTTTTCATTTGTTTCTTCTTGAGTGAAGCATTGGTAGTTTGTGTCTTCCAAAGAATATACCCATTTCATCTAAGTTATTAAATTTATTATTATGGAGTTGAGACGAAGTCAGTACAGAAATAACCTAACACACAAGTGAATGACTCACCTAAGTAGACCAGAGAAAACATAGAACAGAAATTATGGGTTAGAACATTATCTGAAGTTCATGAAAACCTTTATGCTTTTTAAAAATGAGATGTGTATAATTGTACTTTTAAATAAATAAGATGTAAAGCAAAGGCTTAATATAAAAAAAATTGGAAACCACATAAATGTCAAAGCAAGTAAGTATGGCATATTTACTTGATAGAATATATATTATTTAAACTGTGTAAAATAACATAGCAAACTCTAGAAAGCATAAACATAGCATAAACATAAACATAGCAACATAAACATAAACATAGCATAAATATAAACAGCAAAATCTAGAAAGAAATATACAAAAATATTAATAGAGTTTTTTTTTGAGGTTTTGAGTATATGGAATCCATTTTTTCTTCTTTTCTATGTCCTCCAAATTTGCTATATAATATTTTTAATGGGAAAAAAAAACATTAGGAAAACACCACATTTACTCCCACCTCTAGTGGGACATAAAGTTCCTATCAAACAGGACCTAACACATATGACTCCCTCAAAAAATGTAGTAATGTACCAATACCTGAGTTCGGAAGGCAGTTGCCTCCCTTCTAGAAGGTTGCAGCCTGTCCCGTCTGCACAAGGCCTCACCACGTCTCAGCCTCCAGAGATGCCACCCTGGGTCTCCAGGGCAGGTTCAGCTTCTGCCCTTCAGGACTCCGTCTCACCTCTGGCCACTGACACTGTGCTCTGATGGGCCTTTTCTGGGGCTCCCACCCCTCATTCCCACGGGTGCACCATGGGCACTGTGGCCTCACAGCTTCCTTCATCTTCTGGGAGACAATTCCCCTGAGACCGTGGGCCTCTTCCCTCCCGTGGAAGGCCCTGCAGGGAGAATTTGGTCCCCAGGGAAGGAAGGCTCCAGGAGATCTCACTGTCCTTCTGACCAGTCCTGTCATTTCCAGGACACTGGGCCTCACAGGGACACTGGACAAGATCATTCCAAGCCTACATGGCAACTAGAGCTGGGCCGCTGGTCGGGCCCCTAACTCTGCATCCCTATGGAGGGGAAGGGATGGGGGAGGGGCATGCACCTGATGTCACTGGGGAGGCTCACCTGGATCACTTGGGGCAGGTGGCACCTGCCAGTTTCTCCACAGTGAAATGACTGCTCCCTTTCCGTGTTCAGTTCTTTGGAAGCAAGTATCTGCTTCCTTTTTGGTCTAGAATCCTGTTCATGTGTCCCAGAACCTATTACTATATTATAATTGTTCCTTTTTTTAAAAAAAAAGAGATTCAATGAACTATAATCACTTTAAAATATATTTAACATCAAGCTCTAAAAAGAAATTTGCCTGTCGGACCCGATGATCAGAGATTTACCATAAACATGCTATGCTGCATTCATCAGATTGCAAACTCATCCCAGTTTAGGAACAGGTAGGATGAGAGGGTTTGTGGCACCCAATTAGTGTTGTTTGTCATAAGCCCCACTGATGTCCCCAACCCTGGCTGCATCTGGCCCCCATGACAAATAACATAGGCATTCCCAGGCCCCTTCTCTGGCCTAGACCATGTCCTGGGCTCTGTGGCCTGGACTTTGGAGTTGACCAACTCCAATCCCTTTCTTGTATAAGAGGGGAAGCTGAACACCAGAGAGGGAAAGGGCTTCCCTGAGGTCACACAGCCTGTGAGTGGCAGAATCAGGACTGGAACCCGAGTCTCTCTCTATCCCAGCACTCACAGCAATGCCAGTGATGGTCTGGGATCCTCTTTGTGAAATCCCTGTTCAACCAGGAAGGATTCTCTGCTGTTCTGCATGGCTTTCCCTTCCAGTCCCAGTGTCTGAGCCTTTTGCATGACCAACTGGGGTCTAGCACGGAGGGGCTGGAGGGGAATAACAACATCTTGTCACAGCCCTCAAGGAGCTCCTGGTAGGCAGAGTGACAATCCCATCGAGGGCTTAGTACCGTGTCCAGCACAGAGTGGACGTAAGTGATTACTGGATGAATGGAGTGGTCAAAACAAATCCACCGCCCTGCCACCTGGCTAGTGCCTCTCACTCACCTTGATGACAGCACATTCCAACCCTTGAGAGTGTGGACTCACCAGCTGGGTCCCAGCGTGTAGCACAGAGCCTGGATGGTGAGCACCTAGTAGATATTTGACAGATGAATGAGTGAATGAATGAATGAATGAATGCAACCCCAGGTGGAGAGAGGACCAGGTTGTCACCCACATGCAGCCTGGCCTCTCACCACCCAGACGAAGCTCCCCAAATTTCTCACTGGCTGCCAGGCCATCCCATCAGACTCAGGTTTTCAAATAGAAATGGGAAGTTGAATGTTTGAAGCTAAACAAAGCAGTGGGCTGAGCCAAACTTGCCGCCAGGCAAGCTGCTCTCCGCTGCCACCCCAGAGCCTGCAGCCAGCCTGTCCCGCAGCCAAGGCTCAGCTGCTGAAGCTTGCACCCAGCCGGGGAGTGTGGGCGAGGGCACTGTGGGAGAGGGGCCGCCCGCCGGCCAGCCTCCCACCCTGGAAGGCCAGGGCAGACCACCCTACCCATGGCCAACACGCCCGGACCCCAGGGCAGAGGCGGGCGGAGGTCTCCGCTCTGCAGCAGAAAGAGGAGGAAGAAGGAAGGAGACCCCACACCTCTGAGCGCTCACCGGGAGCCCGGCTCAGTCCTGGGCGCCCGCCCCGTGGCCGTTGTCCTGCTCACAGCTGTCACCAGTTCAGAGGCAGGGTTGTCCCTCCCTTTCACAGACGAGGAAACGTAAGCGTAGAGAGGCTACTGACTTTCCAAGGCCACACATCGGGTCAGTGGCAGAGCTGATTTGAGCTCAGCTCTGTCCGACACCAGAGCCTGAGGTCTGGCCTCAGCTGTGGAAGTTTCTGGTTCCAAACTCTCCGTCTTCCTCACTAAAAGGAGTAGTTTCCTTCTCTTCTTTAGTCTACATAAGATGCCACCAGGATGATTCTCTGGTGTTTCTGTTTGTTTGTTTTGTTTTTAAGGTTAATGTAAGTAATGAGGACGGTGGTTATGGAGCTATCAGCCACTCACCCTCTGGTGCAAATTACTCTAATCCATCTGCTTTCCTTCTGGCCTCCAGCTGAGTCTCCCCTGCTTGGAAGAGGTGGAAATGCTGGTGAGGAAAGAGTGGTGAGCTGGGAGTCAAGGTCGCTTTGGTGAGTCAGTGTATAGATGGGGAAACTGAGGCCAAGAGTGAGAAGGGCAATGCCAGAAGCTGGGTTAGGAAAGCAGGTAGAGTGAGATCTGTGTGCAGGAACAGAAAATGCGATTCCCAACACCACGGTAAGCACATCTCACTGAAGTGCCCTGGTGAAGGTGAAGGCAAAGGTGGTGGGGTGGGGTGTGGTAGGAAAGGTGAAGGAGTTCAGAAGAGAGGATCATTCTGAAAGGACCCACGGGCCACCTGGGATACAATTGACTATTCTAAAAAGAGGGACCCAACACCCTCAAGGTCCCCAGCACCCATGCACTTATCTCAAGACTCTAGTTTAAGCAGACTTGAGCAACCTCATCTTGCAGCAGGTGGCAGCCTAGTGTCTTGCAAAGTCCATATGCTCTATCTAGGTTTCAATGCCTGTTCCACTACTTATTAGGCTTGTGGCCTTCTCTGAGCCTCAGTATCCTCTTCTGTAAAATGGCTGCCTCCTTCTTAGGGAAGACTAGAGTTCGTGACTATAAAGCATGTAGTACACCTAGGACACAGCTGGCCCTCATTAAAGAGGACAGCCTTTTGTCAAGACCGGAAATGGGCTTCTTACTTGGTGCTCACTCTCACTACCTCCCAACTTAAACTTCTTTTTTTTTTTTTTGAGACAGAGTCTCGCTTTGTTGCCCAGGCTAGAGTGAGTGCCGTTGGCGTCAGCCTAGCTCACAGCAACCTCAAACTCCTGGGCTAAAGTGATCCTCCTGTCTCAGCTTCCCAAGTAGCTGGGACTACAGGCATGCGCCACCATGCCCGGCTAATTTTTTCTATATATATTAGTTGGCCAATTAATTTCTTTCTATTTATGGTAGAGATGGGGGGTCTCTCTCTTGCTCAGGCTGGTTTTGAACTCCTGACCTCGAGCAATCCGCCCGCCTCAGCCTCCCAGAGTGCTAGGATTACAGGCGTGAGCCACCACGCCCGGCCCCAACTTAAATTTCTGACTGGTTTGCACAACCCAGAAGAAATTCTTCGAAAGTGGTGCATGGAGGCCTGGGACACGGGAAACCTGGACTCGGTTCCTGCCCCTTCCACAGACATGCTGCGTGATCATGGTCTGGTGCCTGCATCTATCTGGGTTTCAAATGCTTTATTTATTCTTCATCTATCACCTTTGGAGATAGGTACTGTTGATACCCCAATTCACAGATGTGGAAACTGAGGCACAGAGAGGTTAAGTGGAACGCCCAAGGTTACATATCTAGTTAGAGGCAGGGCCAGGATTCAGTGCCAGGTTTGTCTGACTTCGGAGCCTCTGACTTCCGAAGAGTCTCCCTCCTGGAGAACCTCAGCGCGGAAGTGGAGCGGCAGACGGTGGGCACAGTGAGCCTCAGGCAGGGCTGCCAGTCCGTGACGTGACAGATTTGAGAAGGCAGAGGACTGGGAGGGGTTGGGGGGCTCCCTCCCTCACCAGGGTAGTTGCAAGGAGAGGGGCTGGTGAGGACCAGAAGCCAATTGGGACACAAGCAGTGGCACTGATACAGCGGCCAGGGGCAGAGGGCGCCCCTTTGAGAGATTCCGGGTCTCACAGGTACAGAAAGGAGCCCTGGGATGGAGTTAGGGGGGTTCAGTCCCTAGCTCTGCCTGATGGGCACTATGACCTAGGCAGGTTCCTTTCCGTCCCTGAGTCTCAGTGTCCTTGTTTGTAGAGTGAGTGTGGGTCCAGGAACTCTTCCAGGCCACCCCTGCGTCTCCAGCCTCCAAGGGAGGCCCCAGCCCAGAGCAGTGGGGAGAGCAGCGGAGGAGAGGATCGTGGCGAGGCAGGGGTGGCTTCATGGAGTCACACCCTTGGACCCCATGCCGATCAGTCACGAGACCATTGCACAGTGCAGTCCCGTTTCTCCGCCCTGGCTGACTTGCAGGCATTTATCAGGGGAGCCCCACCCGAGGTAAATGGGGAGGCTGGTGGGGCCTGTTTTCAAGCTCTGGGGGATGGTTACTGACTGGGAGTGGAGGAACTTGAGAGACTTGAGCCACTTGCTGGAGCCAACCCCTAGCGCTCCAGAAAAAGATGTTGGAAATGCTCTTGTCTTATCCTCAGTGGCTGTCATTTGCATTCTGTGTCCACTAGAGAGATTGAAAACAGGAAGCCACAGATAATATCTGTAATTGTTTGGCTTGCAAAGGGTGTTTAAAAATTTTTAGTCAATAAATAATTTATTTAGTCATTATATATAATATATAATAAATATAATAAATAATATATTTATTATTAAATAAATAATAAATTTATTAGTCATAAATAAGCACAGGGAGATTTGGAGCAGCAAACTCATACACAGCTATTGGGGTGTAAGTGGGTACAAGCCCTTTGGAAAGCTGGCTGGTGTTTTCTACTAAAAGCTGAACACGTGCATGCCTGGTGACCCAGCAATTCCACTTTATCCCTGTAGGACATTGCCCGGCCCCCGGACACATTTCAGTTTGCAGCCAAAGGTTTGTCTGGCTGCTGTTTGCACATCCTGGTGACAGGCCACAAGTTCTCTCCCAAGGCGGTGCCTTCCGTCACATCCAGGACAGCTTTGCTGGTTGGAAAGTGCTTTCTCAAGCTGACTTGAAATGTAAGAGATCCACAGGCTGTCATAGCTGCATGGGGCCTTAGAGGTTGCCCAGGCCAGCAGCCCTTGGCCATTTTAACCCCAGAGACCCCTGTCATTGCCCATCCTCCCCGGGCCCATTGCTGGGATCTATTTTGTGTGCCTCTCAACTTGCATTTATTCCGTACTCGCCTGAGAGGATGTATCTCCACGTGGCAGCGTCCTCCGGCATGTTTGAACTACTAAGGCCTTTGATTAAGAGTGACTGGTCTGGTCTAGCCCCCTGCTTTGCAGATCAACAGCTGACACCCAGAGCTGAGAAACAGCATGTCTAAGGCCATAGGGTGACAAAGCCCTAACAGACACCAGCTCCCTGGTGGCCATTCACATCCTAATTGATCTCTGGATTGTTCTCGTCCAGCCTGACCTCAGCAGATAGCAAAGAGCAGAGGGGAGAGGGACGCAGGAGGGTTAACTCTGACGGAGAGAAGAAGAGAGACTGGCAGGGAGGCCAGGGCAGTTGGTGTCCCTCAACAGCACCAAGAGAGGGACGCCAAGTCACCGGGCACAGGTGGCAGGTTTGGGGGACAGACCCGGACAGGGCCCGAGTGGGCCTGCAGCTACAGGGCAGAGCCCAGGCCCCCCCCTTAACCCTGCAGACACCGCCTGCAGTGACTGCCCCTCACACACTCTACTCTAGCCACCCTCTTCTGCCCTTCCCCGACACCCCCTCCCTGCCGTGCCCTTCCTACCTCCAGGCTTATGCTCCCACTGGTCCTCAGGCCCATGCTCCCCACTCTGCCACTCAGCTACATCATCAACCAACACCCACAGGGCTTGTTTAATGCTCTGGTCACCTTCTGCAGCTCTCACACTTCTAGTCCTTACAATAGCCCTGCAAGGTGAGTGTTGTTATCCCTAATTTACAGGAACAATCAGGAAAGTTTAGAGTAGGAAATAGAGAACACCTTTGGTCCCAGAGCTGCACGTGCTGGAGGTTTCAGGTTTGCACAGGACTCCATTGTTAAGGGGGGAAAGTACTTTGAACCAAAGCCAAGGTCCTCATGCAGGGGAACAAACTACACTGATTTCCGCCCTGCTCAAGTGAGGCCTAGTAGTGCCAGACCTCGGGTAAGAATCCACCACGCTTTAGCTGTGTGACCTTGACCTTGAGGAAATTATGCAATTTCCCCACCTCCCTTCTCAACTTGGCTCACATCAGAATCATCTGGGGTACTTCAGATTAGACCCATGGCCAGGCCCCAGCCTGATCTGAGACACCAACTCGGGTGGTCTGGAGGCGGGCTGGGGCCTCAGTGTGTTTTATAAGCCCCCAGGTGATTCTAGTGGGCACCAGGGCTGAGCGCTGCACCTGCCTCTCTAAATCGCAGCCTCCTCCTCTAAGATAGACACCACAGTTAGATTACCTATCACGTGGTGTGATCAGGTTTAAATGCAGTAATCCGTGTAAAATGCTCAGTACATTATAAGCCCTCAATGAATAAATATTCATTATTGTTAGACTTCAATCCAGACAGATGGGCCATCTCTCAGTGACGCCTGACATCCCCTCTTAGAATTTTCAGAGAGAATCGGAGGCTTCAGCGGATCACTGGCATGGTGACATTTCAGGCACACCGGAACCACGCACTGCAAACTCCAGGGAGACACATGACAAGGCCTGACCAGAAATCTGCGTCCCTCAGGCTATGGTGGGGATCCTAGTGCCACACTCAAAGCACAGGGCAGGTGCCTGGGTCGATGTCACCTTGGAGAGTGTCTGGCTCCCAGCATGCCTTAAGGTTGTAAGACATTACCTATTTACACATATTCTGCTCTGACAGGCAGACCAGAATTTTGAAATCCTTTTTCAGGTTTCTCACAGATATGGAGAGGAACTTGGGTTGTGAAGAACTCAAGGGCTTCCTGAAGAGGTAGCTTTGAGTACTTGAAAATAATTGCTTTTCCTCTCCTGCTCAGCCATGCTCTGCAGCCAGCGGGAGGAGGGTCCTAGCTGGGGAGAGCTTTGGGACAGGAACCCAAGGTGACACGAGCCCAGGGGCCGTGTCAGGGGACAAGCAGGTGAATCCAGGGTTGGAGGGGATGAAGCCTCTCTGCAAAGTGGAGAATGGGGATAACGATGACAAGAGAATGATTGAGCAGGTTTGCAATGTAGCTTGGTGAGTAGACAGCCCCGTTCAGTACACCAGTTCCTTGGTCCCTGTCATCGGAGATGGGCTTTGGTGGAACGCAATCTGAGACACCAGGCTTGGTCAGCTGGAGGACTGCTCTGCCCCCTCATTGCCCCACCTCTTTAATATCAAATGATCTTTTCTTTCCCTAAATAAACACGTCTATTAAAGGCGGTGATGAGTCCCCAGCAGGCAGTAGTTGCCCCTCCAAGGTGCATATGTGGTGGCTTCAGAACCCAGGGGTCTACTCTGCCCTGCCAGTCTCCTGCCTGACCTGGGGCAGTCCCTGCCCCTCCCTGGGATTCCATTTCCTCTCTAGGACAATCAGAGTAACAATGCTGTTAATTCATATTCTTCGATATTCCATGTGAGCCCCTCTGGCTCAAGTCAGAAGTGACGATGCAGCACTCATTTTCAGTTGAAAAGCCCTAGTGCAGCCATCTGGGTGCTTTAATATGAAATGCTCACCTGCCAGTGGGTAGGCAGCCCATGACTGAGTCCCCAGGTGCCACCTCCACTCTGGCCTCATAGTCCTTGCCCCGGGACACCCCCCCACACACACCTCCCCATAACTCATCATAGCCCAGCAGATGGGGACCCAAGGACCGGACACAGGAGAATTACAGCCAGGCTGCTTGCTCATTAGTCAGGGCTGGATGTTCCGTTATCCAGTGTCTTGAATGTCACACCTGGGCCTGGGGCAGAGCCCCTCCCGAGGCCCCAGCACTGCTCAGCCTGGATGCCGGCTTCTAAAAAGATTGTTTAACTACAACGCCCAGCACCAGGTGAACCACACCTAAGACCACGCCATGTGTGGGTTCTCGCTATGGATCCCAAATCCCTCCCACTGACTCCCTGTGGACCTGCAGAAGTCTTTCCCCCTCTCTGGGCCTCAGTTTCCCTATCTGTGGGAAATGGTGGTGTTGGACCAGAAGCTCCAAGGGCCCCCTTGCCCTCTGATCTGTTCCTGATCAGGGAGGGGCTCCTCCTCCTGGACGACCCACCGAGGCACACCTGTAGTGGGAGCTCTAGAGCCAGATTTGGAGACACTCAGAGCCAGGTCATTCGCCTCCACGAGCTTGCCCAGTGCTCGCAAGGGTGGCATTTGAAGCCAAGTTTTGCAATTCGCACCACTTATGAGTGAATTATTTTCTCTCTTTGAGCATCCGTGCCCTTATCTGTCCACTGAAGCTGATAACTTTGTCCTCACAGCAGAGGTGGAAGGGTCTGTGGCAGAGCCTCCAAGTTGTCCCCCAGTGTCATCTTCCCATGTAGCTACAGAAATGGAAGCCCCATATTTTGACCACTCTAAACAAAGGCTCCGTTTCCCAGCCTTCTTGCAGCCAGTTGTACCATGTGACTAAGTTCTGGCCAATGGGCTGTAAGTGGGAACATTTGGGGCAGCTTTGGGGCACACGTTGCCTTTTTGTCCTCTCCCTCCCTCCCTGCATCCTGCCACCTGGTGGCTGCCATTCTGGATCATTCTGGTAGTTGTGGTAGCTGCCATTCTGGATCATGGGGACAGTGCCCACTGCTAGAGATGGCCAGATGGGGAATTGGGAGGGGGGCCATATTCCTGAACATCATTGAGCACCTCTCAATTGCTTACCTCTGGGGCTTTTAAAGAAACCAACTCCCATCTTATGTAAGCCATTGTTGTTAGGGTCTCTGTTACTCAGAGCCAAACCTAATCTCACTCACTGCCATGGGATCTGATGAAATTAAGTGGTTCTCATCTAACCAAGTCACTCCCGTGTCTTAAGGTCCCTCCGTGCCTCTTCAGGATGACACCCAGACTCCTTAGCAAGGTACTTCAGGCCCTTCATGATCTGCTCTTAGGGCTCCAGCCTCAGCTCTCTCGCTGGCCTCCACACGGCCCGTCATACCCCAGGCCCCAGCCAGAAGGAGCTGCTCACGGCTCCCCAAGCCACAGGGCTCCCTCTCAGAAATGCCATTTCTCCCCTTGATTTGGCTTTTAAGAATCAGCTCAAATGTCACCTCCTCCAGGAAGCCTCCCCTGACTTTCCCGGGCTTCGTTTTGTTGTTTTGTCCCATTTGCTATTTCTCTGCTCTCTTGACACCACTGGGCTTGCTCGCACTGTGTGAGAGAAACATGCCAGTTTGCATGTCTGTATGCCTCCCCTGTCTGTGAGCCGCCTGAGGACCGGGCTGGTGTCTGATTCACAGGAGGCCCTGGCAGTACGGGGCTGTGCTGGGGAAACAGTGAGGGGCTGTGCTGGGGAAACAGTCTCTGAACCAGAGAGAACCGGCTGGAGACAGAGTGGAAGTCACGGCTCCCCTACTCCAGCCACCTAGACCTCAGCCCTGCTGGAGCCAAGAGGCCCTTACGTGCTCCTTGGCGAACGTGCTCCTTGGTGAATCTGCGCCACATGTCGTTGACGGTGGGGCCGCATTTCAGGCTCGCTCAATCAGCAAACGTGTGAAGCCACACCGGGTCCCTGCCAACACTTTGTACTTCAACCCTTGCCCATAATGGCCCGTAAGCAGCCAAAATAACAGGCTGGGAATGTCAATTAACTGGGCTTCACAGATAGCATGCGATTGGGCTCCAAAGCGTGTGGCCCAAGGACTCTGCTACCAATGAACATTATGCAACAGCTTTGCCACAACTTTCTGGGGCCCTGGTCTCCTAGGGGCCCTTTTGTCCATCTCATAGTCCCTTCTTTTTACAGTGGTGACCACTGAGGCCCAGACAGAGGAAAGTGCCCAGGGAAGTTGCCCAGGGTCACACAGAGAGGCTGGAGGAGTCTCTGACACCAAGCCGTGCCCTTTGCACCACCCCACCCGCTCGGTGACTGCTGGTCTAATGACTCACTGTGGATTTAGATAAAGACAGGGACCCACGGGTCATGAAGAGGCAGATCCATTACAGAGCCTCTGAACCAGGAGGACACAGTCTATTGATTTGGTAACATGATATAATTTTTTTTTTACTTTTTATTATGAGCAAGTTTAAATATACACAAAAATAGAGACAGAATAACAACCTCCTTTGTGCCCAGCAGCTGCCAGCTTAAGTAATTATCAACACCTGCTGTTCTTGGTGACATAATTTGGAATCTTATTTCCCCCTAGGAAACTGGAGGAGACGTGTACTACAGCCAGAAAGGTCCTTTCAAATTGCAAACTGGAGCATGTCAACCTCCCCTCCTTCTTCATCGAAATTCTTTAGTCAGATCCTCTGCTCTTGGAATGAAAATGGAACGGAGCCCCCGCCCTAGACCTGCACAGCCTACCTCTGGACTTCTTCTAAGTGAGAGAAAAGTACACTTTCCTCTTGTTTAAGCCACTTTTATTTTGGGTTTTCTCTTATGTCAGCAGTTCTCAAACCTGGCTACACATTGGAATCAATGGGGAGGGGGCTTCAAAACAAAATATCAACAAAAAACCAGCTCGCCCAGTACAACACCCAGGGAGCCCTACTGATCTGGGGTGCTGCTCAGGGACCTGCAATTCTAAAAGCTCTCCAGGTAATGCTAACGCACAGCTATGGTTAAGAACCGCTGTTTAATTATCCATGTCTGAACTATTAAATAAGTCTAGTTGATACACGGTTCAGCTGAAAGGTCATCTTCTTCCAAGAAGTCCAGGGAGGAACTCAGGGCTCCCTCCTCTGCTTCCACAGAGGCGGGTGCTAATCTCTGTTAGAAGGTGCATCGCAGTTTGCTGCATTCGTCGTATTTGGGTCAGTCTCCCTGCTGCCCTCTGAGCTCCTCCAGAGTGCCTGGCACGAAGTCAGAACTATTACCTGGGCCTCCAAAGCCCTCCATGGTCTGGCCCCTACGTCTTGCAGTGCCATTGTCCCCTTGGCTCTTCCTGCTTGTGCCATGCTTGTCTTCTTTGAGTTCCTTAAATGCACCTTGCTCCCTCCTGTTAGGGTGGGAACTCGTAGCTTGGGATGAAAAAGAATTCTCGTCACAAAGATTAGAATCATTTTAAAGAAAGAAAGTTTATTTTACTTTCCAAAGGGAGGGAAGGGCATGGCATGAGAGAAAGAAGAATTGCCCGTCTGGCTGGGAGGATAAGGGGTTTTATGGGGATAAAAAGAAACAACAAACAAATGACTGCTGCCAACCAATAGCAGAAAACAGCTGTGAAGCTGTTTTTCCATTTTTCTTTTCTCTGTGAGGCTGACTTATCAGAGTCCTTGGAACGGTGGTCTGGTGAGGTGGGAGCTGGGGAGAGCTTGCACCCCTGCTGTCTGCTCAGGGCTCTTCAAGGCTGTTAAACACTCAAATAAAACAATTTAAGCCACAGGTGGTTAATCTCAAAGATGAGTTGAATCACATGTGGTTAATCAAATAAGGGGCTATTGTGTGCTATGATCTTTCTCTTCAAAAGGGCAATTATGTGCTGTGAGTTTTCTCCTTTTTCCCCCTTTCTGTTTATTTTTCTCTGTTAGTTTATTAGCAAGACCATCCTTCCACCTCCCAACTCAAGGCCTGTGTACATGCCTGTTCCTTTATCTGAAGCTTAACCTGCCTCCCTGGTTCCGACTGGTCCTTCTGTGCCCATCCTCTAGCCTTGCTACTCAAAGTGTGATGTGGGCACCAGCAGACAAGGCATTGGCATCACTGGGGAACACGTTAGAAATGCAGACTATAAGGCATTTATATTTAGCAACCTTTAATAAGCACTGCAGAATACATAGAATACTATGATGCAAAGTTCCTACTCAAAAATATGGTTGGGGTAGAGATGGGAGCAGGAGAGTCCCATTTTCAAAAGAGGGATGCTGGGCAAACAAAACAAAAGGCATCCACCACAATTATGGTATATCCACACAACAGATTATTGTTGGCCATCTGTCCTGCTCCCTGTAGGTCAGGGACCATAAACTCAAATGGCTACAAGGGCTATACATGAGTGAATCAGAGCATTAGCTTCCTGTTGCTGCTCAAACAAATGATCACAAACTTAGTGGGTTAAAACAACACAAATTTATTACACCACAATCTGGAAGTCAGAAGTTTGAAGTGTGTCTCGTTGGACAAAAATCAAAGTGTCAGCAGAGATTCAGTCCTTCTAGAGACACTAGGGGAGAAGCTGTTCCCTTGCCTTTTCCAGCTGCTTGCATTTTTGGCAGTGGTTGCATCCCTCCAACTTCTGCTTCCATCCCCACGTCTCCTTCTCTGACGTCTGTTTCCCTTTGACAAGGACTCTTGTGATACATTGAGCCTACTCATATAATCCAGAATAATCTCTCCATCTCAAAATGATTAACTGCAAAGTCTCCTTTTGCCATGTAAGGGAATATCTCCACAGGCACCAGGGATTAGGACAGAGGCATCTTTAGGGGCCATTATTCTGCCTACCACAGTGAACCTGGTATGAAGCAATAGGAAGTGGTGAGGCCTATGGCTAACTGGAAGTGAAGGCCATTTCTGCAGAGGGAAGCTGCCACATGCATCTTTAGCTGACTGACTGTTCCTCATGGGTGTGCAGACCTAGTGCAGCTAGGTCTTGCAAATTGTCAAGAAAAATTAGAAATGTAAATTTTTAATGTGAAATAGTATAACTAAACCAAACTGGGTTTGTTTGTCCACACACAGTGGAAAGCCAAACACTGAAGTACCAAGTTTTTGAAGCAAGAAGGGTTTACTGTCAGGTGGCAAAAAAAAAAAAAAAAAAAAGGAGACACAAATCAGACTCAAATCTGTCTCCCTGAGCTGGGGGTTGTGGCAAGCTCTCTGGTCAGAGAGTAACAAGGTGGATCTGACTGGATCCTGCCATGCAGTGTCCACTCCCTAATTCAGTCCCCACTCCTCAGTCCAAGCACTTAGGTTCCATCTATGGATGCACACTTGGTTCATCTGGGCATGCTCAGGTTATATGACCTTCAATCTGGGGGTCCACAGCAAATGAAAAACAACTCACAACTTTGTTGCAAAAAAGTAGAACCAGATTGGTCTGATGTGGTTTAGATAGCTCAATATTTAAGCATTAGAAAGCATAAAAGTGGGGGGAACCCCACAACCTCTGCTGGGGCCACACAGAGCATATGTGTTGGCTTGAGACTAAAGCTGCCAATTTGTGGCCTCTGATCTGGAGCTTCCTCACTGGGACAGTTGAGGTAGGGTTGATTTATTTTGTGCTACTTATCACTGTGCCAGAGGAGAAGTGGCAGACAGGTATGAAGGGCAGGCCCCTCCAGGCCCCAGGGAGAGGTTGGTGTAGCCTCCTACTTACCACCTGCATTCTTGATCTCTACCCAAACCTCTCCCCACCTCCACCTCCTCCCTCCCCCAGGAGGAAGCTGCCAGGGCTCCTGCAGCACTGCCTTCATTACTGCTTAGGTCATTAGCATGTGGCTTTTCTCCTTGACCTTAACTGTCAGGAGGAGAGCCACAACCAGGATAGTGCAGTCATAGCTGGGCCTTCTGCTCTGCTAGGGCAAACTCACAGATGCCATTGCCATGTGCAGACACAGAGGCAGCCTTCTCTTCCTCCTTCCCCCATCCTCCTCCTCCTCCTCCTCTTCCTCCTCCTTCTCTTCCTCTTCATCTCAGCTGGGTCTTTTTTAGTTTCACTGATACTATCAGGACATTTTCAAGAAAACAGATGCCATTCTAGGTGTTTTGAGTAGGAAGATATTTAATACAAGGAATTAAAGACTTATATAAGTGCTGGGAGGCTGGGAAGTCAAGAGCAGGAAGTCATTTTCAAGAAATCTGGAAATGTTGGGATTCAGGAGAAGCTACCAACAATGTTCTCTGCTGCCTGTGGCCTTGAACTGGATGCTTCTCAGGGGTCCTCTCAAAGCTATGGGTAGCAACCCACATCTGCAGATGCCCATGCACCAGCCACATGCTCTGCTTCCATCCCATATTTGTGTGCTTATGCAAGAGTCTGGTTTCTAGTTTGAACTCTGATACTAATCCCCTGTGTGACAAGGGAAAGGGCAAATCCCTTTCCCTTTCTGGGTCTCAGTTTCCTCAACCATAAAAATGAGGTGCAGAGGGAGGGAAGAGGAAGGAAGACAGGTAGGCAGAAGGAGAACTGAGTTTGTGGCAAATCCTCAGGCCCGGTTTTGTTCAACAACATTCAGACTTTGGTCATGTTCACAGTGCAAGCTTCACTTAGAGGTTCACTGAGAAAAACAGAGGAAAAAAACACATATTTTGCTTTGATTTTTAAATGCATCTTATTTTTACATTTCCATCCCCTGCAAGTTCTCAGGTCTTGACCTAGTCCTCCCTCACCAGGTCAAGTGCGGAGAAGGATTATGCTCAGTGCAGAATAAATGCCTAGTACCCCAGTACAGTTCACATGCCTTTTTGTTTGGAATCTGTCTGATCTGTTTATCATTCTCAGAGCAGGGACTTCTTCAGCAACTTTCTAGACATATAAGGCTCTAGAGCCTGAAGGACAGAAATAGCTCTCTTCCCCACCAGCCCAGTGTAAACACATCCCTGATGACATTCCTCGAGGACAATGACCTGACTGTGGCTTGTGTTATCTCACCCTTTCCCCTCCAGTCCACAGTGGCTCTAGGCCCAATGTCCATTATAGAGGCCTGGATCTTTTTCACTAATTTGAAAACTGAATCCAACACATTCCTGAGAAATAGCCTTCTGCAAAAATAATTTGTGCATTTTACCCTCAGCCACTGCACATTCATCCCTCTCTTCAAGCCATAAATGTCAAGCATTGTGGAAGGTTCTCTTTTTAAAAATTTATTGGCTGCTTTTACGAATGCCTTGCAACAGGACCACTTTGATGAGTCCTGGTGCCAGCCACAGTTTAGGAAGTGTCAAGGGTGGGCATGCTGGATGGAATCTAGATACAAAGCATTTGCAGGGGCAGTCACTTTCTGGAAACATCTATGATTAAGTCATGAAATCTCCAAAGACCACTTAGGCCAGCACTTTCCAAATATGGCTGCACACCCGAATCATATGGAGAACCTAAAAAAAAAATTCCTGGGCTCCAACCCACCTAATAATTTAGAGTATCTAAAGGTAAGAGCCAGGAGGCCATAAAAAAAAATTTTTTTTTGAAGCTCCCTATGCAATTCTGATGCACAGTTAAGTTTGGAAGCCACTTGTCTAGTTCAGTTCTTATAAGAACTTGGATTTTGCCAAATGGTTGTCAGTCCCTCCTTGTATTCCTCCAGTGATGAGGGGCTCACTGCCTTTCAAGGCAGCCCCTCCCACCTGTAGCCAGCTCTGCTTTGTCAGGAAGCTCTGCCTCTGCCTTCCTGAAACTTCCCCTCACTGGTCTGGTTCTGCCTTCTAGGAGCCTGTCTGGTTTTGCTCTTCAGAGATTTGGTTTGGAGGACACAACCTTGTCCCTCCAGTTCTAAAGGGTGAACAGCCCCAGTTCCTTCAGCTGCTCCTCACAGGGCACAGCCCCCTACTTTCCCTGTGGGGTTACTTCCTGTCTGCCTGGGCTCTACTTCCTGTTTGCAGCTGGGCTCTCAGAACTGTCAGAGCTCTCCAACGACTCACTGCCTCTATCAACAAGGCCTGTTAATGATTGGCCAATGAATCATTAAGTCAATCAATCCTGGAATGCCAGGCCAGTGCCCAAGGCTTGCTTCAGGGGAGGAAGGAGAGGCCTTGCTAGGGGCTCACACCGTTTCGTTGCTGGGGAAACCAAGGAAAGCCTCAGCATCAAAGTGTCAAGATGCAAATGAAGAGCTAAATTTTGCAGAAGATCTTTGAACATCATAGCCACGATATGGTAGCAAAAGATTCCATAGCGATGTAGCTTAAGGAAAGAACTCTGTGCCTAGGGCCCAGCTAGTTACATGCGAACATTCTACATTGAGAGGCAGGGATTTCCTACAGGGACTGGGTGCTGAAAGAACTGCTGGAAGGAGCAGAGGTAGAAGCAGGCCTTAGCTAGACCAGGACTGACTCCCTGCACAACACGGATGTGGCCTGCCAGCCTCATGACTTACCTGAGGCCACTGCTGACACACCCTTGCAGCCTCCCGTCAAAGAGCAGGAGGCAGAAGGCAGGGAGCGGCTGCGGGCACAGCGGCCAGTGCAGGTCAGGAAGCTGGAGAGACAGATGTGGGCTGCTGCAGAACATCACACATTTCTGCCCTCTCGCTAGTGACACCCTGTCAAGGACAATGTCCTCCCACTCATCCCAACTTCTGCTCTAGCAGGAGCACTGCGAATGGGCAGTTCACCTCCCGAACTCTAACTGGGAAACATAGCTGTTGAGGTGCCCTGCGTGTGGAGTGTCCGTAGTCCGTCTTGGCATCCTCATAGCAACGAGATGGAGACAATTGAATGTTCAACAGTTCACCCCTACAGCGGAATTCTGTGCCACCTTGGAGAGAATGATGTTGTCTATAATTAGTGATAGGAGAAAAGTTCATAATGTAGTCCTAAGGTTTTTTTTTTTTTGAAAAGCAGCAAAATAGAGGTCACTATATGATTTCATTTTTATTACAAGAATTTTCGAAAGATGCAGAGGAAAAAATACCAGCAGGATGAACACTCAACCCTAATCATGGCTACCTTTGGATGAAGGGATTACAGTGATTTTTTCCCTTCTTTCATCCTTTTCTGTGTTTTCTAAGCTTTCTACACTGTGTATATATTCTTATTCTTTGGACAAAGCCTGCCCTTTTGAAAGTGCACAGATATAAAATCTTCTTAAAGGAACTGGGGAAAAGGGTAGTGAAAGTGGAAGACGATCAGAAATTAGTGAGGCGAGGCAGATAAGGGTTTAAGGAGTGTCCTTCAGGGACCTGGACTGAGAAATGCAAAGTGTAGCTTCAGGGAGCCTCGCTGTATGATCTGGGGAAGCTCTGCCCCTCTCTGGTCTCAGTTTCCCCTCCTAAACGAGCGTCGCAGGACCCCAGATCTGAGCAGCGTGGCCGCTGGGCGTGCAGGGCTGCCAGTGACGAGAGACTGCACGCGGAGCGGCGCGGGCGGCCGCGGGGCGGAGGCTGGGGTGGCGGCGCGGGCGGCCGCGGGGCGGAGGCTGGGGTGGCGGCGCGGGCGGCCGCGGGGCGGAGGCTGGGGTGGCGGCGCGGGCGGCCGCGGGGCGGAGGCTGGGGTGGCGGCGCGGGCGGCCGCGGGGCGGAGGCTGGGGTGGCGGCGCGCAGGGTGCTGGGCCGGGAGCACGCCCCGCCGGCCGGCGCCTGGAGGGAGGAGCCTCGGGCTGCGCGGAGGCGGGGCCCGCGGGGAGCCCTGGGTGAGCCGCTGCAGTAGACCTAGGAGAGCCAGAACCTGGACTTGAACTTGAGGCTGAACCCGAGCCGGAGCCAACCCTGCCGCAGGTAACTGACGCCCCCGTCTCCCCCTCGGGCTTCCCCATCTGTGGGCTGGCCTTTCCGCTGGGCTCTGTAGGACTCCCTCCACGCCCCCTTTCCCACCCCGTCCCTGGCTGGCGCTAGATAGCCCGAGGACACACACCCCCTCCCCCGCCGAGCACTGCTGCCCACACTCCAGCCAGGAGGCTGGGACATACGCCCCGCAGAAGGGTGGGACGGATGCTGCCGTCCCTGGTACTAAGGAGGTCTGGGCCTTCCCACAGGGCGCTAATACAGGGTGAACCCTTTAAAAAAAAACGGCCTATATCCGGGAGGAAATGCAAAACTAGGGCTGTGGATGCTGTGTGTCCTCAGTGGGTCCCCAAACCTCTCTGGTGCCCAACCTTCTTCCAGAATGGGGTCATCATCCACCCTGATCACCCAGGGACTACAGGCAGGCTTTGTGAATTTGGGGTCAAAAGATGCCCTGCAAACTGTACAGCGTGGTGTGCCTGTGAGCCGCGGTCTTCCTACCCTCAGACCGCGTAAGGCCCGAGTAGGAACAGCCTTGGTGTGGCGGGAAAACCGCCTCCCCTGCCAGCGAGCTCCTCCAGGTTCCTCCTGGTGGATTGGTGACAGCGCCCTTTCCCCCACCTCCCCTTGGACTCCTCCCACTCAGCCCCTGGCCTGTTGGCAGTGAGGCTGCTTCTGTCCCAGCACATGAGCAAAACGGAACCTGGGGGTACCCCTCAACTTCCCCCCAGAGGGGGCTTTCCTGGTCATCCATGGTTTCTATAGGGCGAGGCCCTTGCTGCAGCCTGGCTGTCCTGAATGAGTTCTTTGTTCCTCTCCCTGCCCAGGGCCTGTTGCTGGGTGAGAGGGGAGTGCAGGGCTGGGGCTGGGGGCAGGTGCGATTCCTTTTGCTGCTTGGTGGGGCAAGGTTCATGTGAGAGAGCAAAGGCTGAGGGGTTCAATCCTGTTTGGAGAACAGCGGCTTCATCTAGGAACTTCACACACTTAATTTTCATTTCATAAATTTTATATGCTGTTTAAATTTTATAGTAGTTGCTGTTTTAACAACTGATATGTTGTTCACATAGCAGTCCCCATAGCATGGGACGCCCCATGGGGCTGGCACTGTTTTCAGAGCCGCAGCATAGGAGCGAACAGCCCTCTCCCCAGCTGCTGCTGCCGCCTGGCTGCTCCTCCGGGCCAGCTGAGGTGGGGCTGGGACCTGTGCTGGGGGCCAGGCTGGGTTGTTTCCTGATGTCCTGGGTGGAGCGTGTCAGACTTTTTATATGCAAGACCCCATTGGACATTACCCCATGGGGCATTTCACATATGGGTGAACGGAGGCACACAGGGGAAGCCCTTCTTGCAGAACAGCTGTAGCTGAGTCCCTTTGACATCTACTCAAGTCTTAGGTCAGTTCTTAAAAGGCCTTGTGGATATGTCTATGTTTTCTCAGTGTATGCTTCAATAACTACCTCTCGGGCAGCTGCTCTGTAGCAGGCATCATTCTAAGCTCAGGGACGTAGATAGCAATGAATGAAACAAACAAACAAAAAATCTCTGCCCTCATGGAGCTTACATTTTATTGGAGGAAGACAGACAATGAACATGTAAGCCTGTAAAGACAGGGTTTAGGATGTGAGACAAGAAACTTCTAGCGGGGTGTGGGGCTAGGGAGTGCTGGGGTGGGAGGAGTTGCAGTTTTATAAAGGGTGGTCAGGGAAGGCCTTGCTGAGGAGGTGGCGTTTGAGCAAAGGCCCCGCAGAGGTGAGGGAGGGAGGTGGAGCATGATGGCGGAATAGGACCAGAGAGTTCTATAGGCCCCTTGCACGCTTACAATCCATGTTTTTAGCGGTAACACTCCTTTATGCTGGAGTCTTGGGACGTCTGAGCTGGTGGGCCTCTGGGCGCCCCTGGCCCCGTCCCTCCTGTTCACGCTGGTTCCTTCTGTGCCTCTCCAGAGAGTCAGCATGCTGCGCTGCCTGGTGCCCCGGCTGCTCTGCCTCCACGGCAGGACCGCCCCGTACTCCTCGGCAGCAGCCCTCCCAAGCCCCATCCCGAACCCGGACATCCGCTACAACCAGCTGTTCATCAACAACGAGTGGCGAGACGCGGTCAGCAAGAAGACCTTCCCGACAGTCAACCCTGCCACGGGGGAGGTCATTGGGCACGTGGCCGAAGGGGACCGGGCTGATGTGGATCTCGCCGTGAAAGCTGCCCGGGAGGCCTTCCGCCTGGGGTCCCCCTGGCGCCGGATGGATGCCTCCGAGCGGGGCCGGCTGTTGAACCGCCTGGCCGACCTGGTGGAGCGGGATCGTGTCTACCTGGCTTCACTGGAGACCTTGGACAATGGGAAGCCTTTCCAAGAGTCTTATGCCTTGGACCTGGATGAGGTCATCAAGGTATACCGGTACTTTGCTGGCTGGGCTGACAAGTGGCACGGCAAGACCATCCCCATGGACGGCGAGCATTTCTGCTTCACCCGGCATGAGCCGGTCGGTGTCTGTGGCCAGATAATCCCCTGGAACTTCCCGCTGGCCATGCAGAGCTGGAAGCTCGCGCCGGCGCTCGCCACAGGCAACACTGTGGTTATGAAGGTGGCGGAGCAGACGCCCCTGTCCGCCCTGCACGTGGCCTCCCTCGTCAAGGAGGCGGGCTTCCCCCCGGGGGTGGTGAACATCATCACGGGCTACGGCCCGACAGCAGGGGCGGCCATCGCCAAGCACATGGATGTGGACAAAGTGGCCTTCACGGGCTCCACCGAGGTGGGACACCTGATCCAGAAGGCCGCTGGCGACTCCAACCTCAAGAGAGTCACCCTGGAGCTGGGCGGCAAGAGCCCCAGCATCGTGCTGGCCGACGCAGACATGGGCCACGCCGTGGAGCAGTGCCACAAAGCCCTCTTCTTCAACATGGGCCAGTGCTGCTGCGCCGGTTCCCGCACCTTCGTGGAAGAGTCCATCTACGATGAGTTTCTCGAGAGGACCGTGGAGAAAGCCAAGCAGAGGAAAGTGGGCAACCCCTTTCGGCTGGACACGCAGCAGGGGCCCCAGGTGGACAAGGAGCAGTTTGAGAAGATCCTGGGCTACATCAAGCTTGGCCAGAAGGAGGGGGCAAAACTTCTCTGTGGCGGGGAGCGTTTTGGGGAGCGCGGTTTCTTCATCAAGCCTACGGTCTTCGGTGGCGTGCAGGATGACATGAGGATCGCCAAAGAGGAGATCTTCGGGCCCGTGCAGCCCCTGTTCAAGTTCAAGAAGATCGAGGAGGTGATTGAGAGGGCCAACAACACCAGGTACGGCTTGGCAGCTGCCGTGTTCACCCGGGACCTGGACAAGGCCATGTACTTCACCCAGGCTCTCCAAGCCGGGACCGTGTGGGTCAACACCTACAACATCGTCACCTGCCACACGCCGTTTGGAGGCTTTAAGGAATCTGGCAATGGGAGGGAGCTGGGGGAGGACGGGCTTAAGGCCTACACGGAGGTGAAGACAGTCACCATCAAGGTTCCTCAGAAGAACTCCTGAGAATGGCCATGGCAGAGGCCCATCCCCAGTCTGGCAGTTCCACAGCCACCTAGACCAGTGGCTGCCAGACCTTTCTTGGCCATGGATCCCCTTTATTTGTTCCAAACCAACTCTTAGTAGGAACCCCAACAAATAAAGCAATTAAATCAGAGCTGTTCTATTTAAAGCAGGCAGAGGGGGGCTGGGCTCAGAGTCCTACCCACCTGCTCCCCAGCCCCAGCCCCCTTGGTGGCCTGTGAGTTGCTTCCATGAAACCTTAGAAGTCTCTGGAAGACAGATGAAAACCCACTGATCTGGACAGTAGTTTTTAGTTCTTCCTGCTGATCCAAGGACTTTCCAATGGGTTGACTTGATGATTTAGTGGATGGACTCAACACAGAGATAGGATTAGAAGGCACTAGGAGTTTTGGACTAGGCGGACACCAAATCTTGGCCCTACTACTCTTCATTGGCTTAACATGAACACCAGGGGTGCCTTTCCTTTTCTAAGTACCAGTTCTGGCTGTTTTTTGTCATAGTCCTTCATTTTACTACTGATTTTCCTTAATATGAGGGAAGGAATAGGCCAAGAATATGTTTACATAATCATAACTTTAAAATAAGCCTAGACACCCCAAGTATTCATCAACTGATAAGTGGATAAACAAAATCTTTCCGTGGAATATTCCTTGGACTATTCAGCCACAAAAGGGAATGAAGTACTGACACAGGCCACAACATAGGGAACCTTGAAAACATTCTAAGGGAAAGAAGCCAGACATACAAGGCTACAAATGGTATGATTCCATTTTTTATGAAATATCCAGACTAGGCAAATCCATAGAGACAAAAAGTAGATTAGTGGTTGCCAGGGGCTGAGAGAGTAACTGCTAATGAGTTTGGGATTTCTTCTTGGGAGGTTTTGAAAATATTCTGGAATTGAACACTGGTGATGGTTGCACAACTTTGTGACTTAAAAGTATGGAATTGTTTAATTATGGTGTGTGCATTAATTTCATTTAAAAATTAAACTCATTTTGTTAGTAAATCCATTTTGTCTCAATATTATCTTGTTGCTGAACATTTTGCAGAGTCTTGGGAATGGAAGGGACCCAGGTAGTACCTAGTCAATCCCCAGCCAGGTGCAAAGTCCCCTCCACAATGTTTCTATTTTTGTTTTCTCTTGGCTGGGTGACAAAGCGCAACTGTAAGACCCACAGAGAAAAACGCTGGTTCCTGTCCAGAGCAAGTCCATCTCATTTCGAGGCTTCCACTCGGTATTGCCTCAACCCCTCAAAACCACACCACCCCTCAAACCAAGCCCAGCATAGGGGCCATCCTGACATGCTGGGATTTCTTGAGTTTCCAAGGGCAGAGTTCTTTATGGCTACTGCTAGTCTTGCTGCTTTCATTCCCCACCTGGTGGGAATAAACGTAACCCAAGCCAGCCAGGCCAGGGTGCAGAAGCAGAATGCTGGGCCTGTCCCTCCTGGGTTTCCATCTTTCCAGACTATATGGCTTATAAGTCCCCATCCTTTTCAGTCTGCCCGTTCTTGTGAGTGCACACGCTGTCATCTCTTTAACATCCTATTGTCTCACCTGGGCATCAAGGTGGTTTTGTTCATTATCTTAACTTGGGTTTGGCTGGAAACTTTCTTGACGGTTTGGGGTCTATTTGGACGCCTCACCTCCCTTTCCTAGGACCTCTTGTCTACGCCATTTGTCTATGGCTGAGGTGATCCCGACTCTTCCCTGAAGTGCACCTTCTTTTCTGTCTCTCTCTGGGAGGCCGTGGGCACCTTTGCCGCGTAGTAGCGCAGGGGAAACGGGAGTGAGTGGGTGGATGGGTGTCTCTAATGACTAACAGGCGACATCACAATACTTTAACACATCCATTCTTTTTTTATTTTCTCTTTTTATTTTATTGTATTTTTTATTTCAGCATATTATGGGGGTACAAATGTTTAGGTTACGTGTGTTGCCTTCCCCCGCCCTTCGCCCCCAGAGTCAGAGCTTCAAGTGTGTCCATCCCCCAGATGGTGCACATTGCACTCATTATATATGTATATACCCGTCCCGTCCTCCCCCTCCCATCTGCATGATGCCCGATAAATGTTATTCCTATATGTGCACTTAGGTGTTGATCAGTGAAACCAATTTGCTGGTGAGTACATGTGGTGCTTGTTTTTCCATTCTTGGGATACTTCATTTAGTAGAATGGGTTCCAGCTCTATCCAGGAAAATAGAAGAGGTGCTATATCACTGTTGTTTCTTATAACTGAATAGTACTCCATGGTATACATACACCACATTGTATTAATCCACTCAACACATCCATTCTTTATGTGATTCTCAATACTTCTTAACCCAAGAAGAACTTCGTAGACGGTGTCTCAGTATGGGGTGGGATTGGGAAAAGACAATCTTCCAGCCCTGAAATTCTGAGACTAAGGCAAATTGTGAATCAGCTCAGCCCTCGCGGCGCCTCCCCACCCATTTTACCACTGCTCGGAACGTAGAGGCTCGAGAGCAGGGAGGTCTAACCGGGCAGCACGATTCAGGCCAGACCCTGCCCGCAAGGCTTACTCGGTGGTGGGTGCTGCAGTTCTGCGGCGCCCATCTGTTCAGAAGATTTTGATCAAGCTCTTAACTCTGTGCACTTAACTCTTAGCACTGTGCCAGGCGCCTTGACATGCCGTTGAAGCCTCACTGCTCTGGGAAGCAGGTGCTGGAGTTTTTCTTTTCTTTTTTTCCAGATGAGGAAGCCGAGAGGTTTTAGTAAGCAGCTCATTTGAAGTGAGTTCCCCATGAGCATGCGCAAGGGCCCACAAATGAGGGTGTACCGAGGGGCACGTCCAAGCCACCCTCGAGCCTGAAGGAGCCACGGCTGTGCCGAACAAGCCCAGCACACCAGCAACTTCAGTGGGTCCGTCAGGCTTGCTGCTCAGTCGCTGGTTCTCCTGATCAGATCTGAGCCCTTTTAGGAACTTTAATTTGGCTTGGTTCCATTCTGGGTGTGAGGCTGGGTTCTGGTGGCAACCTTGGGAATTCATTTATGCAGCTCATTCATTGGTTTAAGAAAGAAAGAAAGAAAAAACAAAGGCCCTTGGCTCTAGGCTGGTTGTGGGGGGAGGAGAATTGAGCAAGACAGTCTCTGCCTGGCAGGAGCTCACAGTTGGGCAGGAGAGACACTTGCAGAGCAGGGTGAGAAGGGCGTGAGAAGTAGCACACAGAGGTCGTGAGAGGGTGAGAGGAGAAAAATCAGGTTTATTAAGCACCCACAATGTGCCGTCTCCCTTAATGCTTCCAACCACCTTCAGGCATTTAGTATTAGCATTCTACACTTGCTATGCATCAAGCCCCAGAGATGTGCAGGTCTTCTGACGTCTGCTGCACACCAAGGCATCCTGGGGCACCAGCTCGGCCCAGGGACAGTTCCAGTGCGAGGGGACACAGGAGCCTCCTGGATGCAACCAGGCCCAGGGACAAGGGAAGGGTGTTCCTGGAGTCTCTGAGAAAGTGTGGAGGAAAGACTGGAGGAAAAGCAAGTTTTCCCATGGGGAGGGGAGAGGCAGGGAGTAAAGGCTGGTGGGGGACAGGCAGGCGCTGGGAAGGGGGCTCCTGGGCCCTGCAGGGCAACTCACTGCAATGAGAGGCCCCTGCAATGAGAGGCCCCTGAGGGTTTGAAGAGGAAAGTGATAGGATCAGATTCAGTTTCTAAAGCTGGAGAACGGATTGAGGGGTAGTGTTGGGAAAATAGGCTAAGAGACGGGAAAGGTTTCTGGGGTTTTGCAGGGCTTTGCCTTGAAGGAATCTGTGGACATGTCGGTTCACAGAATAGAAGCTGCTTCCAACAAGGGAGGCATTGTCGGGGATGTTTGCAAAGCAACCTTTCTTCTTTGCTGCTGACCGTTGCCTTGAGCTTTTTTGCAGAGCAGAAGCTCAGTTTGGGTCCTTGGCGGAGAAGCTGGTTAAAATGCCTGCCCAGCAGATAACGTGCAGCTGGAAGTATCCTAAACTTCAAGGCTATTCCTGCTTCACTCTTGACCATGTCTCTGTATTTAGAGAAGTAGATTAGAGTAGTACACAGCCTCAGTGTTCTCACTTTATACATTTTTATCTTTAACTTGTATGCTCAGCTAGCTCTGTTTCTAACTTAGGGTTTAACACGTTTATCTTAGAAAAATTTTGTAACAGTCTATTCTTATAGACAGAATTGGGTAAGGGTCCCCTGGAAACCTCAGTGAATGAGCTGTACACATAATTCTTTAACCAAGGACAAATGTTTGCTGTATCAATAAATACCGATGGGGGAGTCAGGGGTCCTCCAGCAGGGCAGACCTGGGGTCGGAGCCTCTCAGAACACTACTGCGACGCCCAGAGTGATGCTGGCCTGCACCAGGGTGTGGGGTCGGGGGCAGAGCCTGGAGAGCCAGGAGGTGGCTTTGGTGGGTGGTGATAGACGGGCAGCTTGGAGCAAGAGGAGAGCAAAAGTTTGGGTAACATCGTGCTTCTGGCTGGGGTGACCAAGTGGGTGGTGCCAGCCACTGCAAAAGGGACACTTGCTGGAGGGGTGTGTTTATGGACAAGATACGGAATTTACTTATTCATTCAGCACATTTTACTGAGGGTTGACTATGGGCTAGGGGAACTACTCTAGGGCTGGAGATATAGCAGGGAATGAAAGAAAAATCTTGAACATCCTCTCTGATGGGGGAAGCAGACCGTGAGCAAAATACACATGATACAGCCTGTGGATGGTCAAGGGGATTATGGAGAAAAACACTGCGGCGAAGGGAGCCGGGAGCCTGAGTGGGGCGTGGGGTAGAAGTTCCAATCTTCAATAAGGTGCTCAGAGATGGTCTCAGGGAAGAGATGACCAGGGCCTGAAAGAGACTGGAGCTTGGCTGGGGGCTCCAGGAACACGGGAGGCCAGGTTGCCAGCGAGGGGCAAGCCAGGTGGGAGGTGGAGCAGAGACATAGCAGGTCTGGGTGGGGGCAGATGGCTAGAGCTTGGAGGCCACTGTGTGGGTGGACTGGGGCCTTTGCTCTGACTGATGAAGGAGCCACCAGAAGGTGTTGGGCAGAGTAGGGATATCATCTGACTTTTGCATTTTAAAAGGATCAGTGGGGTTGCTGTGTTAAGAACAGATTGTAGGGAGGGCAAGAACAGCCTGACCTTGAGAATGCCAACATCGAGGGGTGACAGGAGAATGAGAATCCCACAGGGGCAGCTGAAGAGCAAGAGGAAGACCCAGGAGAGGAGACCAGAGCTGAGGAAGGCTGGGCTCTCCAACGGGCAAGAGCCACTCCCAAGAGATTGAGAGCACTGAGGCGTGTTACTGGGCAGCAGCCACAGGGGTCGGTAAAGAAGAAGAGCAGTTTGTGTGGAGCGTTGGGGACAGAAGCCAGACTGGCCTGGGCTGAGAACACCATTCGACCTCCCCAAGCCCCAGTGACCTGTACATTAATCCTGGAGTTAGGAAGACCTTCAAGGGAAAACAAGAAGTCACATTATGAAGCCCTGTGAGAGCCTCTAGGACATCTCACTTAGCCAGAGAAGTGCACAGAGCAGCTTGTCCGAGGCCCCAAGCTCAGTGGTGCCAGAGCCCGGCCTGGAGTGGAGGCCTCGTGGCTCCTGGCCAGGTATGCTTCCCATGTGCATCAGCACAATGTCAGCTGCCGTAACAACCCCCAAAGCTGAGGGTTCAACACAACAACGATTCATTTTTTGCTTCTGGAATCATCTAACAAGGGTGTCTGGTTAATTGGCACTTTTCTTCTGCATGGAGATTCAGGAACACAGCTTCCTTCTATCTTGTGGCTCTACTGTCTACAATGGTTCTCAACCATTTTTATGTTATGTACTCTTTTGAGAAGTTAATAAACTTCTTAGACTTTTTCACCAGAAAAAAATGCACATGGAGTTCCCAGAACCCATGAGCCCATCTACAGAGTGCTGAGGGGTCTATGGAGCAGGGCCTCAGAGCGCCCTGTGTCAGCTGGCAGATGGGGAAGAAAGTGCAGAAGAGGCACAGCTGCTTGTCATAGGCCCTGCACTTCGCATGAACGTGCCACCTCACCTCTACGCGCCATCTCACTGGCAAAACTACCCGACCCGGCCTCGGCGCAGAGGGAGGCTGGAAGGGCAGTGGGAGACAGGGCAGCTCCACACTGTGCGGGGCCTGGGTTTGGGGGCAGCTCGCCCTGCGCTGCCACACACGGCAGCTCCACTGGGGTGTGCTGACGCGGGCGTGCTTCTCACGTGTGTTTAGGGTCCACTCCTCCACGGGCCATCTGCTCCCTCCCAGCCTTGCTCATGTTGTTCTTTCTCCTTCCTTCCTTCGGCTCCAAAGTCAGCCCATCTTCCTGGGGCCTGCCTGAGGCCCACCTCCTCTGGGATGCTTCCTCTGAACTACTGATTTGAGCACTCTCTGGCCCCTTTGAGCTCATCGCAGTTGTCCTTTGTTTAGTCTTGTCCAGTGGCAACTCTTGTCATGGGTTTAATTTGTTTGTCCCACTGTGTCTCTAGACTGTCCTCACATACTCCAAGCATGTCCGATTTCTCTCCCTGTCCCCTGCCACTGGCACGCAGCCCTCAGTGTCCCCTGCAGAACGAACAGTGCATGTCCATTCCCCAAGGGGCCTAAGGGGTCCTCAGAGCAGCAGACCAGGGCAGTGAGGCCGACGTCCCCAGACTGATGCGGAAACCCAGGCTCAGAAAGTCGAGGGAAGTGACCCAGACCCGCAGACTATGGCAGGGCTTGACCTCCGTTCCAGGTCTTCCAACTCCAAAGCTAATGCCCATTCTACCCAAGCGACAACTGCATGCACCTTCGGCAGCCTAGAGAGACAGGGTCATGTCTGGCACTGTGAGCAGCTCTCTGTGCCAGGGCAACAGGCAAGCCCTCAACACCTAGGGACGCCTGGTACACAGTAGGTGCTCTGCAAATGTGCGTGACAGGTGGACTTATGCACGGAGGAAGGAGAGACTGCTGTCGCCCCATTCCCTAGTACTGATAATTTTTACTCTTCCCTCGACAATCAGCCACTCCCTAATATTACAAGGGAGGTTCGGGCACGCGGAAGAGACAGCCATAGTGAAAAGGGACACAGGCAACTCTGCCTCCTGGTGCTAACACTCCCCAGCCCCCGGGTGCGCTGGAGGCTGAACCCTGTAGTGAGCTCACCCTCCAAGAGAGAGAAGTCAGCCCCACCGGGCCGGAGCCCGGGCAGGAATTGGTACCCGATTCTGCCCCGGGTGATGGGCTCCCACATTCTGAATTCATTAACTGCAGACACCAGAGCACTTGGGTTTCCCTGAATTAATTAAAACCTCACAGAACAATCACTCTCTGATTTAATGTTCAAAAGGCCCTGGCAAAGGCTGGGAATGAGGAAATTCATTAGGGGAGACTGCAGCTGCTCGATGTTCTCCGTGTTCACTTCTCCCACATCATCCAGCCCTCGGGGAGCGGGCAGCACAGTGTTTTTAAAGACGTAGGAATTAATTTCACTACAAAGCTTAAAGAAAAAAAAATCCACCTTCACTAAAAACTAGCCTTTTTTTTAAAGGGGGAAAGTGGATACATTTAGGATTGAACACTGGCCTTAGCATTATCGTCCTCAAACCCAACTATGACCCAGACGACAACTGAAGACTGAGATACAGGCTGTCCCCTGCTTACAGCATCAAATTCACCCTCCTCTGATGGCATTTAGGGCTGTGGCCTAAAACTGCCACCTACCTGCTGCCACAGCCCCAAGCAGCAGTCCCTGGCCACTGACCCTGTTCACAGACTACACTGCATTTCTCCACCGACCCTATTTTCATGCTGTTTCCTTAGCCTGGAGCCCCCCATGCCCACCGCAGCCAGCTCAAACACCTCCTCTCCTGAGAAGTCCTTCCTGATTGCGCCCTGCTCTGACCACAAAGCAGACACCTTGCGCTGCCCAGCGGGACGGAAAACCTGTCCCACCCATTTCGCCACCTGAGTCTGGGGGCAGGACCTGGTCCCACACGCCTTCATGTGGCCAAGTGTCCCGTGTGAAGGGTGCTACCTGTCGTGTGTGGGAGACAACACAGTGCAGAACTCGACGAGTGGATTTAATGCTAGGATGCTCGCACGGTAGGACACACACGTTCGGGGCAGTCAGAAGGCTCAGGCTGCCAGGAGCGTAAGATGGTCGGGGCTGGTTGAAAACTGCAGGCACGGTGACCAGGCGGGGCTGTGCCCACAGCCCGGGAGTGAGAGGGAAGGAGGATTTGGACTGAAGTAGCTGCTGAGGGTAAGCAGAAAAAAGGGCTAACGTGCATAAGGGACGGTAAAGAAATACCAGTGGGACTTGGGCCCACCTACAGCAGCATTCCTAGGACAAAGAAACCACAAAGACTATCCTTAAAAACATTTATTGTCAGGGTGCAGAGGTCGTGGCATCAGGACGTCTATGAAAACAGGGTAGAAAGACACAGGCTTTGGGGGGAGGGATGATCATGTCTCCACGTGATGACAGCAGCCACAGCACACGTTCTCTTAGCCACTGAAGAGGTCTTTGGGTACTCACATTTCAAAAGCCATTAGGTTGGAACGATCATGTTAATCCGCCTTTTTGGTTTTGGTAAAAATTCTAGACAGTGTGACATGTATTATTTATTTATGTTTGCATACTAAAGCCAGCCCTATACGCTCTTGCTGCTCAGCACTGCAACCGCCGGAGGTCCGTGCACCCTGCTCTCTGGGTCTAGGCAAATTTGAGGCCATTCAATTGACTCTGCAGAATGTGCTCATTAGCCGACGCGTGATGTTGTTCTACTCCCTTCTCCAGAACCACAGCACCACCATTCCTTCCGACAGTTTCACCAAGGGCCTGACCACATCAGTTCCCAGCCATTCAAATCACAGGGGCATTAACTGCAGACCCTCCAACACAGAAATAAATCACAGTGGGGGAGAAGGGAGTAGGGGCAGGGGGTGCTGATTGGTGAGGGGGGATGAGCAGATCCCCCAGCAGCCCCAACCCCCAACAGAAAAGAGCAGCTTCCAGTTTGATCAAGTTCAATCTCAACTGTTTGGATAGAGCGGCTCTAATGTTTTAAGTTCTGCAAACCACTCACCTAGTTTCATTCCCCTCTTACTCAAATGAGGACACTGAGGCCCAGAAAGTGAAGGGGACTTGCTCAGGGTCACACAGCAAGCCAGAAAGAGACATGCAAATGGACCACTTGTTTCCAGATTCCCAGGCTAGTCTTGTTCTGCCATGACACTATCCCAATATCTTAGGTACAGAATGGCCAGGCTTAAAGGCAGTAAAATCCCATCCTAACAAGGATTCTAAAATGTGATAATGCTCAATGTGAGTGGCATGAGAGTGTGCTTTAGAAGGTGGGATGAACCTTGGTAAAGGTCCCTGAAACCTGTGGGATTGGCAGCATCTTCTTTTACACAGTCCCGGGATTGCCCCGAGAAGTAGCACCATGGAGCAGAAAGGGTGGCAAGGAGGGCCGGGTGCCCCGAGTCCTGGCCCTGCTCAGAGACCTTGGGCAAGTATTATAGCTTTACCATCTAGAGCCTGGTTTCTTCATCTGCAAAAGGGAGAGACACTAACACCTGCCCTGGCCACCCTCCTAGAGTTAGGACCACAGCTGGGAAAGAGCTTCATGAATGTAAAGGATAGTCCATAATAAAGGATCCCAATTTTGGCTTTAAAAAATTGTAATCACCTAGAGATCTATCTTTTTTAGACCAGACAGTACATATTCTTTTTTCACTAAAAAAGACAAAAAGAAAGCCTTATTCCTAGATGAGGCCAAAATGTCTATAAGTGAAATATATTCTACTACACTCCAATTCCACAGCCCAGAGGACACTGGCCCCTTTCTACATTGGTGTCCAAAAGCCAGATCTCCACAGACCCCCTGGTTAGAGAATGTGGGGCTACCAAGTGGACGTTGTGGTCTCCAAACACCCAGCCAGGGGCTCCTGAATCTAGGAGAGTATCTAAGACTAAATCTCTTTAAAATAGGTAAAAGCCAGGAATAGAAGAGCTATAGCCAGCTGTCCACACTCTGGTATGAGCAATGGAATTTGTTTTAGAAGGAATACCATTTCTAAAAAAAATGCTAAGACCACACTTCCTGTGTTCCATAGGGCCATCTTCCTGTAGGATGGCAGGGCCAGAGGGGACACTGGTAACATCCAGTCCAAATGCCACACTTCCAGGTGAAGAGACCAGGGCCCAGAGAGTAGGAGGGACCTGCCCGGGTCACACAGAAAGTTAAGGTCAGGCAGAGGAGAGCCAGGACCCTCCTCCCTCCTTCTACAGCACACGCTAAGTCACAGAGCACCCACTAAGAGGTCACAGACAAATGAGGTAAAGAGTCACAGGTGACACATGCCTTGTTTTGAGCCCTTTAGAATCACAAACACACAACTATGTGATCTCCCTGGGAGGGAGTGATTAAAAAAGGAATTCTCGTGGAGCAATACATTTCAAAAGTATAAAATCCCACGTGCATGTCTGTTTTCCCAAAGTTTTCCTGCTAAAAACTACATCTGCATATGAATCTAGTTTGCATCTAATTTTTAAAATTATACAAAAGGGGTCATCTACAAACACAGTTTTTGCAACTCTTCACAAAGCACAAAGATCCATAACTTGACTTTTCGGTCATCCCGTGATCAATGTTCCTAAGACCCTGGAAAGAAAACGAGGGGAAAGAATTAGAGAAAAGCAGCCTGCTGTGTTACAGTCAGCTGTGTGCTACACGGGAGGCGGGCGAACAGTCCCTCACTTCAAACCTCTTGGCAAGGAATGTGCCAGTGGGGAGTGCAAGGGCCCCGTGGGGAACCAAGAATACATTTAAGACCAATGACTAGACATTTCAGATTCCAGCTTAACAAGAGGAAGAACTTTCCAGCCATTGGAAAATCCAAACATGGTTGTCTATGTGGTGGTAGTGAGCTCTACATCACTGGGGGTATGCAAGCAAGAGCTGGACAATACTATGTGTTATACAGGGAACTCTAGACCTGGGCAGCAGTGATATTCTTAAAAATTCCATGATTCTTCTTGGCTTCCTTTTGTTTTGTTTTTTTCTTTTTTTAGAGACAGAGTTTTGCTCTGTCACCCAGGCTAGAGTATAGTGGCTGGATCATAGCTCACTATAATCTTGAGCTCCTGGCCTCAAGCAATCCTCCCACCTCTGTTCCCAAGTACCTAGGACTACAGGCATGTACCACCACACCTGGATGATGCTTTTATTTTTGTAGAGATGGGAGTCTCACTATGTTGCGCAGGCTGGCCTCAATTCCTGGCCTCAAGCAGTCCCACCTTGGCCTCCCAAAGTACTGGGATTACAGGTGTGAGCCACTGTGCCCCAGCTGTTGGCTTTTCAACATCATCTATAATAGACTATTCACACTCCAGAATCATTTCTGTCATTGTGTGTGTACAAATATTATATATTTTAATCATGAAACATATATCTATATAAACAAAAAAGTAAAGTACCAAGAAGGCAGCTTTAAGACCCAATCTCTTAACTCTTTGCCGACTTCCTACATTTTCATATTTTTCTCCCCATGTCTAGGACCTCTAACGTTACTCACATACACCCATCCTTCAATCCACTGCCACTTCCTCACGATTCTCCTTTGTTTTCCCCAGTCCTGAGAGCTCCTCCTGCCTCACCCCCCTTCCCTGAGCATTGCATTCCTTGTATTCATTATAATAACATTCACGCTTCATTTTTCGGGGCGTGCCTACAGACCTGCTGTGAGGCCTCGCACACAGAAGGCATGCAGTAATAGTGGCTAAAAGAATACTATGATTAAAACTATAGCAAAATCCTTCTGCTTTTAGGAAACTCTATCAGACCTGTTTCTCATTCTTCCTGCTCTATTAAGCACATGTGGGTGGCCTTGGTGACGGTGACTATTCGGGACTGTAGGAGGACCACATGTCCCTGCCCTGCGCCTCTGGTGCCAGGAGCGCACCCCCAACTCCCACCGCACTGGGTGTGGCTGCGGGACCTGCTTTGGCCAATGGACTGCAAGCAGGCGCGACACCCGTCAGGCTTTAGCAGAGGCCTTAAACACGACGGTGTGGGCGGCTTGGCCTCTTACTCGTCCCTTCTGCCACAGAACAGACATGTTCCACGTTGGGACTGCTCCTCCAGCCGGGTGCCAGATGAAAGGACACGTGGGGTGGAGCCATGGCCGAGCCACAGCTGTGTGTGACATGAAACGTGAACAAGAGATAAATGTCTGCAGCTGGGAACCAGCGAGGCTTTGGGGGCGTTGCGCAGCAAAAGCTGGCTAATAAGCTGCTTCGTTTCCCAAGTTCACAGTCCACCTGTAGGCGGGCACAGATGCAACCCCAGCTGTCACCTGTGTGAGTGTGACAAAGAGCCCCTGGCCAGAGGAGACACACAGACCTCTCTGCCCTGCCCTCACCCCGCAGGAGCCGTGCAGCTAAGCAGCACGAGGTCTTGAGGACAGGGAGGCGGCCCGGGGACAGAGAGCTGCAACGGGAGGAAGAGCCCGGGAACACACAAAGCAGGAACGTGTCTCACCCGGATGCCGCCACAATGGCACCGTCTGCTAGCTCTCTCAGTGCGGCCTCTGGGAGGACCCAGAGGAAATATTCCTGCAGCCTCAGAAACAGAAAAACACAGCTGGCCTCTTCAGGTTACGACGCCCACCGTGTTCACAGCTCGGCCTGCGCGCTGGGAGCTCAGAGCGAAACGTGTGCGGGACACGCCAGAGGTTCGACCCGCGCGTCTTAACACGCTCCTACTTCTGCTTGCCCTCTGGTTCCCTCCACCTTTGTGTTTTCCTCCTTTTTAATGACACATCTTATAAGCCACCTCAAATCTCTTGTGCAGTGGGTGAAGGAATACTGAAAACGACTTAGAGCACCTACGCCTCTCCATCACATGCGGTCATCTGGAGCCGGGAAGCGGGGGCTCTTGGGTTTACTCAGCTCGAGAACCATCACCGTGCCGTGGGACCGCGCTTCCCCAACCAGGTTGGCCGCGTGGCACTGGTACACGCCCTCGTCTTCCTTTCTCAGCGGGTTGATCTGGAAACACAACAGGCAAGGGTCTATGGCACAGCGAAATGACCTCCTTATTTAGTTCTGAATGATCAGTCTGAATACTTCTTCCTTTCTGGACTAAGACACACCTTGCCCTATTTCTCTTCTCGCCGTGGCTGCCAAGGAGCCCAAAGCTAAACTTCCTTCTCAGGGACCCTCGAGAAGGGCACTCTCCCTATTGTGGCTCTCATGGCAATAATTCCTCTGCACTGCGGCCTTGTACTGTGAGCTGCCTGTTCCTTTAATTGAAGGTGACAGGTATAGATTATAAGGAAAACACCTCAAAGAAGAACAAAAGTCTACTAACCAAAGAATGACCCACAAAGTGTTCCCTGTCGGGGCAGTCTTTACAAACTACCACCAGAGATAACTGTTTTCCCCTCCCTGTCTTTTCTTGTAAGAAAGTGGGGGATGTGCTTGATTTGACAAAGCCACACCCGATGGCATCCCCAGCCTCTCAGCTGGGGGGAGAAGAGCCACCGCCCTCCCCGGGTGGCATGAGGAAGACACCTCAGCAGGCATCCTGAGGATGCGCAGAACTACCCAGCTCACCCCTCTGTCGCTCTGCCGTGTTATAACTGCCTCTCTCAATTGCATCACCTACGGACGGTGGGGCGGGCCGTGCGCGCCACCTCATTTTGAACTCATGCCAATCATGGGTAAAGGGTGAGCATCGTTACCGTCATTTTACAGGAGTAAGTCATGGACTGTCGGGCCACAGCTAAGTCACAGACTGTTGGGCCACAAGGGCTGTCAGAAGTTACTCAATTCAAAGCCCTCTTTTTATGCTGGTGGAAACTGAGGCTCAGAGAGGTACAGTGACCAGCTCAACATAGACCTATCACCTCATCCCATCACTCTTTCAAACAGGTGGCATCCCCAATCTTGGCCAAAATGCTACGAGTGGCATAAAAAGGACCCTGGACGGGGACTTGAACATGCCATTGTCCCCGTTATCAGCCACGGGATCCTAGGCAGGTGCACTAGTTTCCTACTGCTGCTTTAACAAACTGCCACAAGCTTAGTGGCTGAAAACAAACAGATCTGTCATCCACAGTGCTGGGGGTCAGAAGCCCAGGTGGGTCTCAGCAGGCTAAAATGAAGGTGTGGGCAGGCCTGCACTCTTCCTGCAGGCTCTCGGGGACTTCTGTCGTCTTGCCTTTTCCTGCTTCCAGAGAATGCTGGCACTCCTTGGCCGTGTCCCCTTCCTCCATCTTCAAAGCCAGCAATGGCGGGGCAAGTCCTCCTCACATTGCCTCCCTCTGCCTCTGACTCTCCTGCCTCCTGCGTCCACATTTAAGGACCCACCTTTAAGCTGGGCCACCTGGATGATGCAGGCCAGTCCCTGTACCTTACAGTCAGCTGTTTAGCCACCTTAACCCCCTCCCTGCCATGGCACGTAACCTACCCACAGATTCTGGGGATTAGGATGTGGACATCTCTGGGGGCTGTCACTCCGCCCACTGTGGCAGGTCACTTATGCTCTCAGGAGACATGCAACCTGCCCTGCCTGCCTCCTAGTTACTGAAGGATCCAGTGAGAAATGGATAAGGGCAGCTTTGAAACGTGTCACGTGTTCCAGAAACATAAAGGCGTGGTTTATAGAGGTCCGTCAGTAATATCCAGTAATCCTAAACACTCACCAAAATCCAGGCGGTGGCCTCGTGGTCAGAAGGGCCCCCTCGCACCTGGACAGCCATATTGACACGGTCCCCGGGCAACTCCTCCAGCACCTGGGTGCCCCCAGGGGATTGTGTGACCTATAGAGGGCAGAAAAACCAGGAGAGGTTTAGAAAAAGTATTTCTAGATAAGGACGACAACCTCACAGCCCCCCTCGCCCTCCTCCAGCCACTGACTCAAAGGCCGAAACCCCAGCATCTCTCATTCCTATTCAAACGTCAGTCGCTTTTTAAACCTATTCGTGCGGACAGCACCCCCTGCTGGACAGCGAGATGCTCGCATCACCGCTCTCTCGCGGAAGCAGTTCAGAACTTCGCCCACCACCCATCTCGGGGCTGTCCAGATAAAGGGACGGCAGCTGTGTGACCCTTGCCAGTCTCTCAAAAACTGGGCTTCTGGAAGATTTGGTTTTGGAATAGGACTGGGTGTCTTGCCACCAGCCGGGTCTGTGTAAAACGCAGCTCCTCGGTGAAGAAGGCTCTGTGGTCACTGCCGCGGCTGCAGGCTGGGTAACAACAGAGCTCTGGCGGCCACAGGAGGAAAGGGCGCAGGAAGGACTGCGGTCCCCCCTTTCTAGAGAGAGCTCTGGGGCGAAAGTTTTTAGGCAGAGGAGTGGTACATTAGGCATCTTGTCTTAATCCTCTGGCCCATCTATAAAGACACAAACACAGTCACACTTAAAAGAAAAAGCCTTTACCACCCACATCTGTCCTTCTGTGTCTCCCTGTCTCTCTCCCCCACACGCACAATCTCATGCGAGTCCTCGTGCGGAAGTACCTTCTTCCACGTGATGACTGGCGTGGGCACGGCCCTCACCTCACAGGACAGGCACACCTGTGCCCCGGTGACGTTGTGGACGCTCTGGGGAGGAATGACGACCACAGGAGCTAGGAGGAGACAAACAGACACAGTCTTTGCCCTGCCAGCTTCCAGGCACCCCACCTCTGAAATTCTGCCTGCTGAGAGCCCTCGGGGACGTCCCGACGTCAGGGGCAGGGCAGACGCTCTCCAGACCCTCAGACAGGAATCACGGGAGAGTCCTCCTCAGACCTGAAAGACGCCCTGACACACCGCCTTTGTTTTACCAACAGGAAAACAGAAGTGCAGAGAGGAAAGGTGACTTCCCAAAGTCCCCTGGCGCGTCTATGGCAGAGCCGGGTCTCAGCACACTCCCTCTGGGCGCCTTCCAGGCCCGGCTGCCATCTGCTTTCGGCTCTACTAAAGGACATGGTGGCAGACTCCGAGGGGGCCTGGCACCACGTCACCAACGGCAGAGCCTTCTAACAGATGGGCTTTTCTCCTTCCACGCGGAGGGCGGTGGGAAGGGGGTGGCAGGCAGAGCAGCTGCAGCACCCTGGAGCTGAGCCCCCCCGTGGTGCATTCGAGACGCCCATTTGCATGCTCGGAGCTCCGACCCCCCCAGTGCCTCCCAACCCTACATACCTCCCCACCGGCAAGGGCGAAACTGCAGACCTGGAAATCCAGCAAACAGACTGAAGTTGCCCAGCTGGGACGAATGAAGGAATCAGGCGAATGTGGTTTAGGCTGCCAGACGTCACAGAGAGGAGGGGCAGGGTGTGGCTCTCCGGACAGGACCGGGAGCTAGAAATTCTTAGCTCATACTGCACACTCTGCCTTGCCCTGTGCCCAGCATCTGCTCTGCTGCACTGGGCCATAAGGGTCATGTCTGGCTGGCTCAGCCTTCCAGCCCCATCTAGCAGCCCTCCCCGCCCTGCCTGCCCTCTGCATGCCCCTTCTCTCCCCCGCCCCCACCTCCATAGCTGGACACCTCACCCATCCTGTAGGGCTTGGCAGTAGCACCCTCGCCCAGGACCAGGATCTGCACCTCTCTGACCTGCTGAACCCAGCCTGCCTTGCAGTCCAGCGTTTGGGTCACCTGCACTGGTCGGCAAGCTCGGGCACCCTGGCATCCAGCTCCACAGCACCGTGGGCAGGGTGCAGGGTGGAGGCCTGGCCAGGGGACACTCAGGCTCAGGTCTCCTCCTCTGCTTCCCAGGGCTGTCCAGCTGATCTAACCATGCAGTCAGGGTGGGGGCGATGGCTTAAGCTAACATGATATGCAAGTGAGGGCCAAGAGCAGGTCCCCACCTTCAAACACAAGATTGGATGAAGAAAGAAACATATTGATTTCCAGGCCATCAAACTGCAGGGTCTACGACTCCCAGGGCTTTGCCAGGACTCAAGGACAGCCTTGCTGCTCTCTGCAGGCCCACCCTGAGAGGGACAGGGCCCTTACCCACTTAGCAATACTGTTCCTGCAATAAAACAGGGGAGCAGAAGGGGGAGAAGCAAAGGGGTGAAGGGCGGGTTCCAGCCACACCCACAGGCACAGGAGGGAAGGGTGCAGGAAGGAGACTGATCTGGCCCCTCCAGGCAGACTGGGAAGCAGACTCTGTCCTGCTGGTGCCAAAATGTCTCTGGAAAATTGTCTTAGAGCTACAGAGTCTCAAACTGGAGAGGCCCTCTTTCATCCCAGCTCAAGCTCCTGTGCCTGATGGTCTATGACATACTCATCCAGCCTCCACTTGCACGCCTCCAGCGACTGAGAGCTCACTGCCTCCGGAGCCAGGCTTTTCCATGTCGCAAGGCTCTGCTGGTAAGGAAGCTCGTCCTTGCCCAGAGCTAAACCTTCCCCTCTGTAACTCCTGCCCGCTGATCCCAAGGCTGCCCTCTGGAGCCTCCAGTGAGCTGAATATAGAGACGGCCCTCCCCAGCCCAGGCTGCTCTCTGCTCCCGCTGCCTGATCCACCCGTGCCTTCAGTGTGTCCCTCTACTGGCCTCCAAGGGACCACGCCCGACCCCACGCCTGTGTGTGCCAAAGGCCCCATGCACCAAGGTCCCAGATTTCCCACATTGTCTGACAGCCACAAAGAACCACGACACCCTGCTCTCCAGCAGGAGCCCCATCTGCGATGACAAAGAGGGTCTAATTTATTCACGTCGCCCCGCCAGCCAGCGCCTCCTCCACAGAACAGGCGCTCAAGTGGCTCCCGGTGGTGCGGTTGGAAGCACTCTTCTTCCAAAGCCCGAGACGGATTCCAAAGGGACACTCAATCAACATGTTTTACTTTCGTTCATGTAAAGTCATAAATTTTAAATGCGATTTCATCAGTCCTTTTCAGGCCTAAATGAATAAACCAGTAAATCACAATTCATCTTTCTCTCTCCTCGTGCTTCTCTCTCTCTCTCTCTCTCTCTCTCTCTCTCTCTCTCTCTCTCTCTCTCTCTCTCTCACTACAATTAAGAAAGTCTGTCTTGGAAATACTGTCTTTGCCACTGATTTCCTGGCAGAAAATAGCACTGCTTTTCTATAAGAGCCTCCTGCTTTTAAGGGGACGTCAAAGCACATTACAGTATGTTAAAGGGATATTTAGCATTTTATTTATTTTAAAATTTACCTAAAGCAACATTCATTCTTTCTGGTGTGAAGTTCTAGGTTTTGACAAATGCATACAGTCATGTAACTACCATGATAACCAACATAGAGAACAGCTTGGTCACCTCAAGAAGTTTCCTCATGCTACTCTTGTCCTAATAGTTTTTTTATATTAAAATATATGATTTTAAATTTAAAATATTTCTAGCCACAACAACTCTTTATGATCAATAATCTATTGATAATAATAGTAGTAATGGTAATGCCACGAGCTAACGCAGTGGGTGCTGTTCCTCCTCCAGGTATCACCCCTTTGTCTTCCCAGCAATCTCTCCAGCTGCCAGGTGGGGGCGCTGCCCAGGGCCACCCAGCCTTAAATGGTGGGGTGAGCCTACAGGCCCTGCCACCTGGCCCCCGAACCCAAGCTCTTCTCATCCACTGTGCTAAGACCATCCTGCCTTTTCCCCAGAGGCCCCTTCCACGCACATGACCCCTTTAATCCTCACGCCAGCCCTGTGAGGGGGGTGTTTTCATTGTCCTTTTACAGATGAGGAAACCAAGGCTCAGGGTGAAGTGCCTGGAGGAGGGAGGACTCCAACCCAGGCACCCTGACTCCATTAACTTCCCCACCATTTTTCAGAGTGAAGCATGTGTTATCTACATGGACTCCATTCCAGAATAAGGGATTATGTTCTGTCAGGATCGTGCTGGGGTCCCCAAGCCAACCCCCAGCTTTGGTGACTTGCTAGGAGGACTCACAGGACTCAGCATGTGGTCGTTCTCGGGCTAGGATTTATTACAGCAGAAGGACACAAAGAAAAATCAGCACAGGGAACGGGCAGGGTGGGGAGAGCCAGGCATAAGCTTCCCAGAGCCCGTTCCAGTGGAGTCACACGGGGCGCAGCAACGAACAGTCACAACTGTGTGGAACGCTGCCCACCAGGGACACTCACGAGACACTCGGTGTCCAGGGTTTCTACTGGGGGCTGGTCATGAAGGCACCTCCTGCCTACTGCGTACCAAATCCCAGGCTCCCGGGGGACAGCCGGTGCTCAGCATAAACCCCATCGTCTGTATAGCTCAGGCATGGCGAGCCACTCTTACCAGTTCTGGCAATGGTGGGAACCCTCCAGAAATCCAAAAAGTTGCCAGACACCAGCCAAGGGCCAACCTTGCCAGCAGGCCTTTCTGAGGACACAGTCTTAGGCCTGCTATATAGCTTTTTTCTGCACAACAATGGAACCACCCCAAACACCGTCCCCAGGGAACAGCTCTTATGAAGATACCCCACGACACGGGCAATGTGTCCTTACACTAGCAGGACATTCCGAGTTCCTACTGTCCCTAAGGACTCACTCAAGTGAGGCACTGGAGTGCTCAGTGTCATGACTGCCACATGCAGGAGGGACTGTGGCAGGCTGGGACAGAGCAACCCAGTTTCAAATCTTTCCTTTGCCACCTCCCAGTGCTGTGACTTGGCCTCATTGTCTTCTTCTTTAAAATGGACACAGGAGTCCGTCCTCTCCCCGCGCTCACTCGGGAGCCAGGCACACATGATGCCAGAGCCACCACACTGCTGGAGGAATCTTTGTACCTGTTTTGCACAAGAGTAATGTGGCTTTGGGGACGGGGAACAGCTCCTGGTTCACAGTCTGCAAAAGTGCCACCCTCATCTCTCATCTTGTGAACACCTGGTTCCTTCTGCTCGTGCCAACAATAGCCCCAGAAATGCTGGGACAGCACAGATCCCCTCATCCAAGTCTAACCAGCAGCAACACAGAATAGTCACCCCCGTGTACACGATCACAGGAGGCAGTGCTGTCGCGTGGGCAAAAGCGAACCGGAGGGAGACTCAAATGCCCGGGGGTCCGACCATGGGACTTGCACAAGCTGCTAATCATTTCCTCTTTATCTGCAAATGACCACTGCCCCGTACCCTCGGGGTGAAGGGAGATAATGGATGTGACTGCGTTATTAACTGTGTGGATCTGTACAAATGAAAGGGATCGATATTATTATTATAGTGTGTGGCGATCTTTCCCTCTGCCCCATCAATTACAGCGGCCCTTGATGGCTGGAATGAAAAATCTCCCCACATGCCTCTGAGATTTCTTTAAAGTTGATGGCGCTAGGGAAAGAAAGAATATCAAAAGTCATCCCTCAGGACCCTGTCTGCTTGTATGAGAAAGCCCACAGCCAAAGAGTTTAATAATCGATGTGCTGAGCAGCCCTGATAATTTATGCTAACAGTCACGTTATGAGGTGGAACGAGAAACGGCTTAATCCCACTCCCTGCAGCCTCTGCCTCAGATCCCCTCCCTCCGATGAAAGGCTTTTGAGCACGAGGCCCCCTTCTTTGTCCCTCTCACAAAGTGGCATTCGCTGCCTCTTCTGGTTACCTGGTAACACGCGCCTAGCACACACCGAGGTTTCTAAGCAGAGCTGGAATTTCAACCAAGGTGAATTTTCTAAGATTCAGGATTTCAAGTGCTCATTGAAACTGCTGGGGCTCGATGCCCGGTGGGTACTGGCCCGGGACCCTGCTCCTATCTAATCATCATTCCGAACACGACATCGACGTGCACCCTCCGCCAATGTTAACAAAAAAATTCAGGTGCACGCACTGAACAATCCAGCCTTTTAAGGTAATGACAGCGATAATCATATTGCTGCTGCTAACGCCTTGCACGTGAGAAACTGAACCAGTAACTGAGTACGGGATGAAGCTTCACCCTTTATTCTGGCACCGAGCCTTGCAATGATCTACACCAAACCACTCAGCAGTGTCGTCTACCTTGCCAATCGTCCACACCTGCCAAAGGGCCTCCCACTTCTGTGCCTCAGTGCACGCTGTGCTAGCCCCCTTCTGAGCCTAGAGATTTTCTCCCCATCCTTCGAGATGCTTCCCCTTCTCTGGGGCTATTCCTGTTCCTCTCAGGAGCCAACACCAGTGCTAACTAGATGGATGAGGGAAGCAGGAAGACAGATCCAAACTGAGAAGCCCTCGAGATTCAAGGCCAATGCATGAACAGCACCCTCCTACCCAGGGCGCCAGCAGGCTAGCTACGCGTGTCTCTGATCTGAAAACAGCAGGCTAACCCAGGCTGGAGCCCGATCACAGCTGGGCCTCGCCAGGTGGCTCCAGGGAAGTCCCTTCTTCTTGCCTCAGTTCCCCTTCTATTAAATGGGAGTGAGGCCTCCCCAGGGTAGTTGTAAACATCAAGTAAGAAGACGGGTGCATGAGCGATTTCCGGCAGTAAAGAATTATTCACATGCTGGTCTTCCATACACGGGCTGATCAAAGGACCACTCTCATTGTCAGGCAATTTGGGGCACTGCAGAGCACAGGGGGAAGGGGCAGGATTTAAGCCTGAACACTGCTTCCCCATGGCCCTCAGAGGCACGTGTGACAACACATCCCCACACTGTGAGCAATAAATACTTATTCCATTAAAGTCAAGGTGCTCGGCACTGAAGGAGGCAGGAGGGAGCCGGGAGCCGGGGAGGGTGATTTTATTACCAATACCGAAGCAGAACAGTCCCGCTCTGACTCAGTCTGTTTTCCTTCAACCAGGGTCCCCAGGGGCATTATTAAAAAATGCTCCCGCTGTGTCTTCTGAATAAAAGATGGCTCTAGGGCAGCACAGAATGAGGTGCCGCCTCAGCTAGGAAATGTCCCCTGTCCACACCCTCATGCTTCACCCGGACACAAGGGCAGGGGCCACACAAGCACACCAGGACAGGTCTGCAGTGGGTGACACAGATGCTGGTAGGGAAGGGGGGCTGAACTCCAGGGAGGCCTCACATGTCACTAATGAGATCATGAAAAGCAGCTTCTGATTGCTTCCGTTCGGCCCCGTGAACATCTTTATTCCCCGGGCCTGTGCCTAGGGTGGGCCCCAGAGTGCACAGATCAGAGTGGAGGGGCTGTCACATTTACTTGTCATTTGGTAATTTTCAATGAATTAGGGGTATGGCGTTTCCATCTGCCATCTGGCCTCACTCTGGTAACCATGGCAACCGCCATCTGCCTGACTTAATACTATCAGGTCCTGTCCTGAAAGAGCAATGGACAGGGTGCCGGGACCTGGAAGCTGGTCAGCCTTTAGGGTCATCCTGGACACATGCCCTGCCCTGGCGGGGTCTCAGCCTCCTCCTCTGCCTAACAGCAGATTTGGTCTCAATGTCTTTAAGGCGTCTTTCTCTGAGGAACAGAACACCACTCCAGGGAGGAATTGTCTGAGACTATCCGCACTGTTTAGACTCTGGGGACCTGGTCAGCATTTCTTACGTCTCCTGCATGTGGAGTTAAAGTGTTACCTGTCTGGAGACAAAGAACTGCCTGTGAATTAACTGCTGAGGAAAGCAGATTGTGAGAACGAGTGACAGGAACTAGAAAAAGGAAAAAGACGAGGCTGTTTAAGTGCCAAAGGACAGAAGCAAATTTGCAAAGTGAAAGGGACCTCCACACAGCTCCCCAAGGGCTGACACAGCCAGAGGGGGGAAGCGACTGGGCAAGGGTCGCTCAGGGAGCCAGCAGCAGCATGGAAGGTCCCCCAGCCAGCTCTGCCGTCCACTGGGAGCCCGACTAGGAATAGCCAACGGTGACCTTCCTGTGCTCCTGCAGCTGCTTCAGCTTATCAATGGCAGAACCTTGTTTTCATGTTTCCTGGGACAGGAGGCTTTCTGCCCCACCTCCTGTTATGACCCATTAGGTCTCCTGGACTTGAGTATATCTACCTAGGATACTTGGGAGGAAAATAATATTAGGCACTTCATAAGGTCTGGAAAAGGCCTCACCCCAATCCCGGGCTTCTTTCTTGATGCCGAAGTCATTAGGCCCAGGCCAGAATTCTTCCCCAGGAGCCTGAACCCCAGGCTGCAAGCCATGCTCCTTGGGACTCACTGCCCCATCACCCTAAACTCTCCACTGCCCCCTCCAGGCAGAGTACACAGGGGCAGTTCTCCAAAACCTAACCAGCAGGCCACACGCATGCTCAGGAAGCAGAAAAGCAGGATGCTTCCCTGGATATCCCTATACTAATGTTTCAATTTCTTTTTGTTTGGTTTTTAAAAAGTATATATACAGGGTGGGCAGTTATGGCCCCCAGAGATGGTTTTACTATGATGTTAATGAAAGTTAAGTTTCTAAATTCCTAGCAATTCATAATTTTCTCTTCCTTTATTTAAGACATGGCCCTCCAAATTTCATATGCCTTACACCCACAAAACCTGGGACTGCCTCTGATGGCACTGCACTATAATATTTTCAGATCCTAGGTCTCCAAAGGTCTTACCTGTCCTGGATGAAAGGTCCCTCAGGATCCCCAGGGGGGCCCCACCCCACATCTGAGAACCTTGTGCTCTGGCCTGGTGAGTCCCAGTCTGGAGTTTCTCCTTTGTTGGCATCCTCACCTTCCCTCCGCTCCATTCAAACAACCCACCTGGCTCTGGATATCCAGAAACTCAGACCTAGTAGGACACCCCGGCCCCCATCCCCAACTCCCACCTGCTGGGACAAACATGTCAGGCCTGCAAATAACTGCACCAGCAAGTACTTAAGTACCCAAAAGGGCAGCAGGCTCACCAAATGCCCGACTAGTTTCATGGCTGGTGTCTCCATGGGCTTGGCAGAGAGGGTGCAGGATGTGGATTACTACTCAGTCTCCCTAAGCACCGGGAGAGATGAGAAATACTGGTCCCAAAGGGGAAACTGAGGCCCAGGCATTGCTGTCCACTGCTCCCCGGGGGGGATCCTTCTTCCCACACCCCAGAGAGTTGCGTCTCGTTTTCTCACTGGCCTGAGCCCCCCACGGAGCCGGAACCCAACTCACCGAACTCGCAGGGACCATCGCGCGCCTTGTGCAAGTGGCCGAGGTGCGCGCGGGGCGAGTGCCGAGCGCGCAGGCGCAGCGCGCAGACGCTGGGGTAGGAGCGGCCGTCGGAGCCACAGACGGCGCCGCGCTGCGCGCACACGCAGAGTCCGGTGCCCTCGGGCGCCGCCCCGGCGGCCCGGCTGGCGCACACCAGGCCGGGGCCGCAGCGCGCGCCCGCCCGCCCCCCGCAGCTCGCGCCCTCCGCGCCCAGGCAGCGCGCGCAGCAGCCGCACTCGTCGCGCGCCGAGATCCCGGGCGCCGGGCAGCTGGCTGGCGCGGGGCAGCGCTCCGGACGGCACGGACCGCACTCGGGGCGCCGGCTGCCCGCACCGCGGAGCCCGAGGCCCGGGGCCAGCGGCGGCAGCAGCAGAAGCAGCAGCGGGAAGAGCAGCGGCGAGCGCGGCATGGCCTGCTCCGGGACGGCAGCGGCGCCTCTGCTTCTGCTTCGCGCTCCGCTCCGCGCGCGCGGCGCTGCCACCCCTCCCGCCCCGCGGCCGCTGATTGGCCGGGCCCGCACCGCGGGGCGCCCGCGGACAGCTGCACCGCGCCGGGACCCGCGAGGCTCGGCGGCTCCCGCCCGGCCGGGGCTCCGAGCTGGAGGGACGTCCTGAGACCAGCTCTGGGACATCGCATTGGACTCCTGGGGAAGCCCAGACACAGTCGGGCGGGAACCTGCCCGCGGTCGCTCTGGTAGAGTCAAGACTGGACGTTTAGTCTCCAGATGCAAGACCAGCTCCAAAATCCTCCCGGAAGGATGCGCTATTTTATTTTATTTTGAATTCAGTAGTTTTCAAGGTTTTATTTTAAAAAGGGAGCATATGGTTTAAAAATTATATATTACAAATAGATGTAAGGGTGAAAAGAGGGTTTCCCTTTCACCCTGTATCCCAGTTTCCTAACCCGGCTACCAGAGGCCACTCTTGCCATGCATTGTTTAGTAAAACAGCAATTATAAAACACACAATGATGACATTTGTAAGTGTGAGGATGCGTATTCATGCAAAAATTTAAGATCGTTTGGTAAGGTGAAGGAAACGCTTAAAATGTTAAATGAACAAAGCAAGATTTGAAAACAAAAGAGATATACTCTATGCTACTTTTCAGGGACATGCTTCCTAGTAAGTTCAGACTTTCTAATGTTTCCTAGCTGTCCAAAGAGGTAGTGAACTCCCTGTCACAGGAGTTTAAGGACAAGTCTTGGCAAGAAGCGTGGAGGGAGTCAAAGCCTTAGAGGTTGGGTGGCATGATCGTTAAGTTTCTCAAACTGAGCTGTCATTCCTGACCCTGAGTCCTGGACTGGACAAAACATGGTTGTGATTGGCAAATATACGTACACAGAAATGATTTGCTTGCTTTTTATGCAAACGTGGAGGGAGAGTAACTGAACAATATCATTATCATGAAATTAATTTGTGCTTAACGCTGGTTGGGATACACAGTTGCACTAAGGCGCATTTACATATGATCTACATTCCTATTAAAAGGTAGGGAGATGTAATCCTAGCTCTCTGGGAGGCTGAGGCGGGCGGATCCTTTGAGCTCAGGAGTTCGAAACCAACCTGAGCAAGAGCGAGACCCCATCTCTACTATAAATAGAAAGAAATTAATTGGCCAACTAATATATATAGAAAAAATTAGCCGCGGATGGTGGCACATGCCTGTAGTCCCAGCTACTCGGGAGGCTGAGGCAGAAGGATCGCTTGAGCCCAGGAGTTTGAGGTTGCTGTGAGCCAGGCTGATGCCACGGCACTCACTCTAGCCTGGGCAACAAAGTGAGACTCTGTCTCAAAAAAAAAAAAAAAAAAAAAAAAAGGTAGGGAGAATATTATGTATGCATAAGGGCTCTTTGAGAATTAAAGCAGGAGACTCATTTTCCAACACTGAACCTGTGGCATCAAAGTCTGAATATCTGGGTGGAGAAAACATTGCAAAGCTTTGAAGTTGATCAGTGGTGTCTATTTCCTTTTAAAATTGCCCACAAGCCTGTAGCCCAGCAGATCCTAGTTCTTCTCCCTCTCTCTGGTTCCCAGGTTCCAGTTAACACTGTGGGCCACACCCTCAGGTCCCTATGGGATGGTGGGAAAAGGGGGGACAAATTCTCCCAGCAGGGAAGGGAGTTGAGGCACCTTCATTATCTGGCAGGGGGTGAGCAATCCCATGTAAGTAATCAGGCAGCCAGGACGAGTGTGATTTTCTACGTCTTCAGCACAACCCAAACCCAACACAGGGGCTAGCTAATGCCCCACTCAGAGCAGGTGCGTGTCCACCCGGCAGCTGCTGAAGGAGGAACCATGGAGAAGGAACCCCAGCAGGCTTAGACCTTTGGCTGACCCTGTATTGCATAAGTGCAGGGCAAGACTTGCGGGCCTGGGAGAGAGTGGCTGCTGGGAGGCGGAGAGCTGAGCAGAGATTGGGGGCTCGAACAGCACTGATGAGATGTTGGGGTTCAGGCCCACCCAGAATGGACCGCCCCATCCTCCTGCAGCTCCTTCTCCAAGCTCAGTGACACTGGCATCAGCCAAGCAGCACACCCTGCAGAGGTCTGCGTTTGAGCTCCAAGGGACCCTCCTATATTCTAAATTTTAGTAATTCCAGCCTTTCCCTTTATTCTCCTGCCCCTAATGGTGGTATTTGCTCCTAGCAGTTGTTATCTCCTAGTTACCTAGTTTATAATTCTTTATATTAAATTCCATTTGTCACCTGACTAGACCCTGATATATCAGCTAGTACCAGGAGTGGTCCCAGAAAACAACCCTCAGAGATGGATCATAATCAGAGAACTACAGAGCTTACCTAAAAGTAACATAAATTTTTCATTATAATAATTAATAAGATAAATTATTTATTAAAACAATAAATAAAAATGTATTTCTTGTAGCTGCAGGGTCAATATTTCTGAAAATGATGCATAAAATTTAACTTGTGGGTTGCATGATTATAATGTAAGTTACATTCACAATCTCTTGCTAATCTGTTGTGTGAAAGTCAAGGCATTGCTTAGGAAGGAGTGAGAACGTGAGACTTGGAATGGGAAATCTGGGCAGGCTCAGATGAAGCTGACAGTCTTGAACCTTTGAGTCATTTTGAGCTTCCCTTGCCAGTGGAAGCAGCTTGCCTATCACGTCTGAGAAGATTCACTTTCTTGCTTAGGGTGTCTGTAATGAGGGCACCCAGGGCAGGTGCCTGGCAAAGGACATCTTCTCTCCTCAAGACCTGCCTCTTGTGGCCTGCTAGATTCTCCACCGGCATCAGAGCTCCACACGCTTGACCAGAGTTAAGTGCAAAGTCTGCCCTGGGAAGATACAGCTTCTACACCAAAAGAGTGGCAAGATTTTGCTGCACTACATCATAGAAACGTGGGGAATCTGTGCATGAATGAATCCTAAGGGTTTGGGTCCTAGCAGGATAGAATATAAGTGTGTATTGAGTTAAAGGTATTGATACAGGTGCACTAACCAGAAGTTCTGGATTCAGCGTGTTGGTGCAGGCAACGGAGTGTCTCTATAGTTTACTTAGCTGCTTGAGTGAAACTGGGACCCCAGTGATGAGTACATTTAATGATGTTGAGATGCTAGAATTTCACTGGTGTGTTGTAGAGGAAGGAATAAAAAGGCTTAAGGAGATGTTGGAATAGATTTATTATGGATAACTCACACACCTGCCCGTCTACCCCCCACATTACCCAGTGGGCCCAGAGGACATTTCCTTGGCTGTGACACTGGGAAAATCATCAGTGGTATGATCAGTGGGGGGACCACTGGTATCCTTGAGAACTCTGGCAGCTCTCCTCTGTGGGCCACGTGTGTGGGACGGACTTCCTGATTCCACTGGGGATGACGGTTCCTGGAAGAGCAGCGGCCAGTGGTAGCACCTGGTGGCCAAAGACACAGCAGGGCGCATATGCCGTGATGAGCAGTAGGAGGAAGTGGACGTCACCGTATCTTGACCCATGGGAATCTCTGGCACTGGCTAGTTGTCATAGTGTCCCTAGGAATGAAAGAGATGGGCATCCCACTAAAATAATGTGCTCTATATCCCAGGAAAAACTCCATGTCTTGTGTCCAAAAGCTGATTCAGATCACCACAGTGGAGAGCCAGGCTCTCTTACCCAGTTTTCAGACCTAATCTAGACCTAGAACTTCTTGTTTGAAAAGGAGGTCAGGTCCCCTTAAAGAAGGACTCTGTACAAATGTGTTTGTATGTGTGTATAGAACACAGAGGGACCTCTGACCGTTTACTAGGGTGGACCACTGTAGCCCACAAAGTGGGAGCTTATGGTGGTCAGTTCCCAAGTTCAAATCACAGTGAACCCACCCTGTGGTTACCTCCTGGATTCTGAACAGAATAGATATCCCTACGTTTACAACTAATTGATCACAACCAGTTACAGATTCTTTTTTTCCTTCTCCACTCCCACTGCTTTACTTGACCAGCCTTAAAAAGAAAAATTAAAAAAAAAAAAAGAACAGACACCCAATGTCTATCCCAAGGGCTAGAGTGAGAGGTGGGGCCAAGTAGAAGCCCCTGGAACTTCTTTCCTACCAGGAGAGTAAAACAACTGCTGCCAGTTTCCTCACAAGTAATAGAAAGAAAACCCATCTTGCTGATGGGAGGATTCACTTTCTCCGAAGACAGCACAGCATAGACTCATATGTGGGAAGCATTTGCCACCTTTCAGCATGCCTTTGGCCCTATTCCTTTCAAAATAATAACGTTCTGTTTTGTGCCAGGAGCGTTGATCCCTTCCTGAGCCAGGATCAACATAAAAGTACGTAGTAAGTCCTCACTTAACCTTGCCCACAGGTTTCTGGAAACTTCAACTTTAAGCAAAACCATGTATTAATATAATGAAATCCATTTACTATAGGCTAATTGATAGAAACAAGAGTTAAGTTCTACGGCATATTTCTGGTCACAAAAACATCACCAATCTTCTAAATAAAACCCAAAGCACTGCTAATATTAAACACTGAAATAAATGTGAGATAGAAATGCATCTCTAAGAAAGCGGAATAAAAACAAACGGGATAATTATTTGCCCAATTGTTCAAGTTCAGGGTCGCGGGTGGCTGGCGGCTATCCTGGAAGCTCAGGCCGCCAGGAGGGAGCCGGCCCTGCACAGGACTCCATGCCATTGCAGGGCACGCTCACACCCACACCCACCCACACCCACGCAGCCTGGCCCACTCAGACACACCAGGCCACCTAACGGGCACAGCGTAGGGGTGCGGGAGGAAACCAGCGTACCCGGGAAAACCCATGCAGACGTAGAGCTTGCAAACTCCACACAGGCAGCAGCCCCAGCCAGAATCCACGTTTCTTTCCTCATCAACATTGTAACAAACCAATGTTGAATGAAATGATGGCATTTGAGGACCTGCAGGAGTTGTTTGTTTTCTTATTCTCGAATGTTTTCCCTGTCGGGGAGGGTGTGGTTTTCAGATCTTCTTGCTACATCGCATCCCCAATTTGCAGATGCACTGATGCCTGGACTCACTCGTTCTTCATTCAACAAGCTTTCAGGGGGCCCACCTGCTCTCGCCAGGCCTGAGCTGGGCAGTGGGGTGTAGACGAGCAGGCCACACACTCTGTGCTCAAGAAGGTGGCCTGTGGGGGTGGGGGTGCAGATGGAGAAGCCATTTCCGTGCAGTACTTGTCACTATAGGAAACCGTCGGAGGAAAAGAGAGTGAAGAAAGGCTTTCTGGAAGAGGCATTCCTGGACTGAATCTCCCAGAGCCGGTAGATGTTGGCCTGGAACGCGGGTGGGGAGAGGGAAGCCCCGTGGAGGGAAGAGCCCGTGGGCAGCCATGGGGACCAGAGACAACGACGCAGCGAGCCAGAGCACAGCTGCAGTGCTGTGTGAGACGCGAGGACCAGGAGGCCAGCCAGGCCAGGTCACCAGCCTACCCTGCCATCTGAGGTGCTCGGAAACGGTGCAATCCAGGCGTGGCTACGGCAGTGCAGGCCTGTCCTGTTGTCTGACAGACTGACACATTACAGGTGGAGCAGGACCGGACAGCAGACACCCACCAGGGGTAAGAGGGTAAGCCCTGGAGGTCGTCCTTCCTGGTTCTCCTCTCCCCCTTCCAGCATCTTCTCAGGGCTTTCACCCGGGCTCCAGGTTTGCGCTGGGACCGTCTATGGAAAGTCGCCACCTTGTGGAAAGTTTAGGAATTACAGATCTAGAAATGACAACGTTCCTCACGCATCAGTTCAACACACATTCCCCAATAACTATGACCAAAGCGCTGAGATGAGGAGCTCTCCATTAGGAGGCAAGGACAGAAATGCAAACAGAAGTAGCCAAATGTTCAGAGGTATGGGTCTTCCTGGAGAAATGGGGCTTCAGAGATGACATGCTCATAATGTTGTGAGCTTATCACACTATTGATTCTATAGACATATGGTTTAATTATTAAATTTATAAACAAAAGAACCCATATCTGGAAGACCTAATGCAATTTCTTCATTAAGTAAGATTGATGGCTTTATGGGGCAGGTTTAATAATTAAACCATATGTCTATAGAATCAATAGTGGCTGTCTTGTGATAAGCTCACAACATGCACAATCTTTGTGATACATTGTTTTTCCTTCTGTGATATCGTCCAAGCTCTAAACCCTGCCAAATACTGTAACTCTTCCTAACCTGGGTCTGCTGTAATGAGTCATCTCTTTCCTCAGCCTCCAGGCAGGAGTGAGGGGTCAGATGGGCAAACGCAATGGCCTGGTCAGTTGTAGTGTCTGGCCACTGCCCCCACAACCCTCTTCCTCTCCACCGTGGCTGATCGGATCAGGAGTGTTATGGATTGAATTGTAAACCATGCTCCCTCCTCCCAAATGCGTATGTTGAAGCGGCTAACTCCCAGGACCTTGGAATCTGCCCGCATTTGGAGATAGGACCTTTAAAGAGGCCAGTAAGCTAAAATGAGGCCTTATCCTTAAAACAAAGGACTTGGACCATGTGATGCTTACAGCAGGGTGACCCGAGCTGCTGTAACAGATAAGCACCATACTTCACTGGCTTATTAGAGTAGGACGTTGCTTCTTGCTGATGGACTAGTCTGTGAGGGGACGATTTTCTCTACATGGTGATTCAAGATCCCAGACTCCTTGCATCTTGTGATCCCACTTCCTTTAGAGCCTTAGAGTCCAGCTAGCAGATGGAGAAGGTAGAAAGGACGCACTTGCTCCTTGACCGTCTTGGCCCAGAAGTGACACATATCTCTTCCGCTCACATTCCACCAGTGGGGCCTAGTCTGCATTTGCTCCTGGCTGCCAGGGCAGCTGGGGCATAGAGCCCTGCCTGGGGAGATCCTCCGCAGCAACAGCCTTGCTTTACGGAGGGGGAGCAGGAACCCCTGCAGACAGCTACCAGCTCTGCTCTATGGATGGGGCTCAGCTCTGAAACTGCCATGTCTCCAAGAGAATCTGGGAGCCGGTGGTCCTAGTTTATTGCCTTGAGGCAGAGTCCTGGTTTATTGCCTGTAATAATTTTTACAGCTAGCCAAAGGGGCATGGCTGCTGGGCAAAGCCCCAACAGCTCAGGGGCCAGTGCCCAGAGCAGGGGCTGAGAGGGCCAGGGAGAGCCTGGAGGGAGGAAACAGGAAAGAGGTCCTGCTTTTGCAGCGTGGGAAGGGGAGGAAGAGCAGAACAGTAGCCAGCACTGTTCCGAAAGGAGGAAGAGAGCTGCCCGCCTGCTTTCATTTCTTGGGTAAATATTTGACTGCGTGTTTACCTTTTCTGAGTTTTTGGGTGTTGTGAAGAGGACTGGGCAGAACACCAGTTTATCAGAAGCAATTGTAACCAAGAGCCTGGAGGAGCCCAAAGAAGAATCCAGAGAAGCTTCCTCTGCCATCAAGTCATCCACCGGGGCTGCAGGTTGGTGCTTCTCCACCAAGATGCTTCCCGAAAGCACGAGGTGAGCAGGTCTGAGACAATCCATGCTGGACAGCCGTGTGTTTTGGGGAACTGTCTTTCATGTTGGTGATTAATGGAAACTGGGATAAAGGCATTCGCTAATTTGTAGGCAGGCTGGCTTGGAGGAAAGAACGATAGATAGATTACTAGATAGATTCCTTCTTGTCTTCAGTTCAGAGACACAGAGTGGAGTGGGCAGAGCCCAGATGTGGTGTTAGAGGACCTGGGTTCAAATCCTGACTCTGCAGTTTCTGGGAAACCTTAAAGCCTCAGTTCCCGCATCTATTATTCAGCTATAAATGATCCCTGTCCTTCCTCACCCATGGCTTATAGGATTGGAGATCTGTAAAGTCCTGCCCAGGTAGCAGGAATTAAGAATTCTTACTCTAACTGTTAAATGTTTAAGATCTAAGAACAGAAAATGCTTTCCAAAATATAACAAAAAATAGAACCACCGTCCTGTGGTGTCATAGTGTCTGTTTAGAAAGGACACTGTGCGACAAAAGAGAGAACAGGAGCCATGGAAACCAAGACACATACAGTGAGAGTCGCTTAGAAAAGGGGCTACCTGGAATCCCGCCTGCAGAAGACGGGAGCTGAGGGCTTGCAGGGCAGGGGGACAGAGAGTGGGGGGTCAGCTGGAGGCCGGCAGGGGCAGGCGGGGGCCTGGAACTTGACCTTCTGAGTGAATTGGTCCTTCCCGCACCGCCCCCTGCACCCCCCTGCCAGCTGGCTCCTTGGGCAGGTGAGAAGGGGTGAGGCTGAGAGGCAACAGGGCAGGGGTGTGGTCAGATGTGGGCCTTAGGAAGGTCCCGCTGGTCACAGGGTAGAGGATGGGCTGTGGGTAGGAGCCTGGGCAGGAGGCTCCTGCAGCAGCCAGATGAAGAGGACAGTCACCTGGACGAGGGTGGTGGCTGTGGGGAGATGTGTCTGGCTTTGGCAGGAACTGGGAAGGAAGGCGTGGAGGATGACCCGGGTCCCTGACTCGGACGAATGGGTGGGGGGTGGTGCCACTCCTGAGACGAGGACCCCAGTGGAGAAGCAGGTTGGTGGGCTGTTCATTTGAGACATGTTAGACTGGGGTGCCTGTGGGACATCCAAAAAGAGACAACCAGGAGACAGGCAATTGGCCCTGTGGTCTCATGGGGCAGGGCTGGGCCTGAGCATGTTGTTCAGATGTGTCTGTCAGTGAGGAGTAAGGGTCACTGTGCCCTCTGAGGACCCCAGATGTGAAACCTTTATCAATGTCTTAATGTCATTTTAGTGCCTGAATGTGTTTCCTGTTTAGAAAATAAAGGAAGAGTTCAAATGCCAGCATTGCCACTCACCAGCTAAGGGACTTTTCAACCTGTCTAGACCCTCAGTTTTCTCATCCGTGAAGTGGGAACACTAGTACATGCTGCATAGGTTGGGAAAGGATTAAGTGAGAGAATAACTGTAAGAACCTAGCTCCATGTCCAGCACATGGTAAACATTCAGTAAATAACTATAATCATCGTTATTTTTATTAAGTGAAAAGAAATGAAAATGAATATTGCTTTATTGGACAGTCAAGAATGGTAACGAGTAGCAAAAGTGGCTATTGTCTTCTTAAACAACCAACTGTTTTTCTTTCGTTTTGTTTTGTTTTGTTTTGTTTTGTTGAGACAGAGTCTCACTTTGTCGCCCAGGCTAGAGTGAGTGCCGTGGCGTCAGCCTGGCTCACGGCAACCTCAATCTCCTGGGCTCAAGCAATCCTACTGCCTCAGCCTCCCGAGTAGCTGGGACTACAGGCATGTGCCACCATGCCCGACTAATTTTTTCTATATATATCAGTTGGCCAATTAATTTCTTTCTATTTATAGTAGAGACGGGGTCTCGCTCTTGCTCAGGCTGGTTTTGAACTCCTGACCTCGAGCGATCCGCCCGCCTCGGCCTCCCAAGAGCTAGGATTACAGGCGTGAGCCACCGCGCCCGGCCTGTTTTGTTTTTTTTGAGATAAGTTCTTCCTCTGTTGCTCACCCAGGCTGGAGTGAGTGGGGTGGCACCATCATAGCTCACTGTGACCTTGGACTCCTGGGCTCAAGGGATCCTCCCACCTCAGCCTTTGAAGTAGTTGGGACTACAGGCGCCTGCCACCATGCCTGCCTAATATTTTTATTTCTAATTTTTATAGAGACAGGGTCTCGTTGTGTTGCCCAGGCTGGTCTTGAGAACTCCTGGCCTCAAGTGATCCTCCCACCTTGGCCTCCCAAAGTGCTGGGATTATAGGCATGAACCCCATGCCCAGCTCCAATCGTTTTTCATGGTAGCTCTCTCTGAACTTTCCAGACACACGTGAAAACACCCATGCACATCCCGTGAGGGGGGCACCTGCCGGAGCTGCCCTTCCCCAGCTGTCCAGTAAGCCCGAGTGAATGGAGCAGTCACGGCCAAGGCAAAGAGGACAGGGATGTGGACACACAGAGAAGAGAGAGAGAGGCCCTGGGGGGAAGCGGAATAAAAACAGGGTGTCTGTGTGTGTGCTTCATTGCAGAACTTTCCCCCATTCCCAGAAAGTGGCAGACACAGAGACAAACCCACAGACAGTGAGACACAGACGGGCAGAGAGCCACAGGTGACTTTGGAGGCTGCCAGAGGCAGGCCTACAGGGGAAGAGAAAGACCTGGGAAGGAATTATCAGAAAAGATAGTCAGCAAGCCCATGTGGGTTTATGGTATTCGTGAACTTTCCCTTACTTTATTTCAAACATTTAAATTTTGTGTTTTGGGAATGTACAAACTCACACAAAAGAAGACAGACTAGTACAATGAACACCCACATACCTGTCACCCGGCTACCACAGTTGTCAGCACACGGCCAGGCTTGCTTCACCATCTTCCCTTCCTTCCCTGCTCCTCCCACAGGTAGCCTACCATCTCATCATAGATTTCACTTTTGAAAAGAAGTTCGCTTTGTCCCCACGGATTTCTTAAGCCCTGCACAAGTGACCTGCTGCACAAGGTCACTGTCAAACCTTTACGAGGCCCTGCCACTCTCCTGTCTTCAGTCTGCAAGTGCTCAGACAAGGTTCCTAATCTTTTGGTGTTTCAGTTTTCTCATCTGTGAAATGGGGTGATAATAGTATCCCTCCCATGGGGCTGGTGTGAGGATGAATTAATTAACATGCATCCTTTAAAACATAGCTTGGCACAGAATAGGCCCTCGAGGGACGTTAGGAAACATCAGTGAGCACCTGCTGTTGTCAGAAGTTGGGCCGGGTGCTGGGCACCCAGAGCTGAGTGAGAAGGGTCCCTGCTCTCAAGGAGCTCCCCATTCAGACGGGGACACAGACCAGCGAAAAGACAGGGCCAGACAGTGGACCGGCTGCTGTGACTGTGGACCGTGTCCCAGGCAGGCCATCCTCTTAATCCAGAAGTGACTAAACTGAGACCCATGGGTCCTGTGAGCTCAGCACAGCACTTAGCAGCAGAGCTGGATGGACTCGAAGCAGCTCTTCCTGCTCAGGCCTGTTCATATGAGGGCTTCCAAGGAGGCCGGCAGCTGGGCAGGGCAGCTGGGCCACTCTGGGCCCAGGGGCAGTGCTTTGGGCCACCATTCCTGCAGCACGGGAGCGTGAGACTGGTCACAGGGGCAGGCATGGGCAGCCGCTCTGGCTACTGGTTAACCAGACGAGGGGCTGCAGTCCACTTTGTGATCAGGGGCCGAAGGGCAGGCCCAAGGCCAGGGACACCTCTCTGGCTGAGTGTGACTGTGTTTGGCATTGTGCCAAGCTAGGGGGAAGGAAGACAGAGGTTGCTGCCGCTCAGCCTGGAGAAAGGCTCCCCAAATGCCCAGGGGACAAAGGAGCAGATAGGCCCAAGAAGCGCAACTAGTGAGAGTCCCCTCCCAGCTCTGCAAAAGGAAACACTCCTCTCTTTGGTCAGAGCCATCCAAAAGCAGGGAAGGGACGGTGAAAGAGAAACATTATTCTCTGGGCATGGAGGCCAGACACTCCACCTCTCAGCACCCTGGAAGGGGGGCGTTGGATGCATTTTTAGGATGAGAAGAGTGAAGCCTGGAGAGGGGAAGGATTTGCCCAGGGCTGCCCCACAGCTGGTGTGTGGTGGAGCCGGGCTCGCTCTCAGGCCAGCCTGGTCTGAAGCCCACGCTTGCCCCACTGGCCCCGCTCCCTCAGCAAGATGAGTGTTTCCGCCACTGAAAATGCCCCAGTGGGGCTTCGAGGCTGCCCCATGGGGGTGGGGCAGGGGAGGACACAGAGGCAGATGGGGTGGATTCTAGAGCCTTGAGTCTGTGGTTCCGTGACCAGGAGTGGATGAAGGTGTCTGCATCCTGGGCGGACAGGAGGTGCTGTTCAGCCGTACCCAGGCCAAGCACACATAGCATGGCCTATGTCTTCCTTCCTTCCTTCCTTCCTTCCTTCCTTCCTTCCTTCCTTCCTTCCTTCCTTCCTTCCTTCCTTCCTTCCTTCCTTCCTTCCTTCCTTCCTTCCTTCTTTTCCTCATTCATTCCACAAGCACTGACATGGATTTAGTACGTACCTTGTCTCACGTCCAGAAGCCCAGGGTGGGGATGGGGTGGGGGATGGTTGGAGTTCAAAGTTAAATAAAACATGTTTCTAGCTTTTGAAAAGCCCATGACCTGAAAGTAAGAGATTAGACGTGAAAGGTGCCCTTAGAACATGAAGCATGTGTGATGAGTGCTGGGAGCCCCGCAGGGTAACTCCAAAGGGGCTGGGGCGGGGTGGGGAGCCGGAGTGACTCTGGGTAGGGGAACAGCGAGGAGGCCATATAAGGTCTGAGCTAAACTTTCCAAATGACCTCTCTTGCTGTTTACACACCTGAGCAGGTTATGGTGTTTGCGGTCCTGCGGTGCAAAGTCACGTATTTGCTGACTGTGTCGCCGAGCCAGGGGCCGTCATGGGTGGATGGGGCCTCCAAAAATCATCTGACAATCAAGTTTCTTTGTTTATTTATTTCTTCCAAACAGTTGCAATCCATTAGTGGGTTGTAAAATTAATTTAGTGGTTATAACCAACATTTTACAAGATGGAATGGGACAGAATAGACATTTGAATCAAATTAGGACTATCAAAGGACGTTGAGCATAGTAAGGGTATTATTTTGTGAAATTTATTAAACACACACGTGCACACACACACATCTGAATTGGATCATAGCTGTAATTGTGTGTTATGTGTTGTATGTAACACATACAACTATGACTTGTAGTCAAAAAATTTAAAAACACCGATCTGGTCCAATCTCCTCATTTTAGAGTAGGGAAAAAGCCTCATGCAAGGTGGGGCATAGGGAGAAGAGGGTAGGGTTGGATGCTGGTGTTCTCCTATGTTCTTTCTCTAAACTTGTCTTTCCTCTAAAACATAATGTTCACCTGAGTCCTCCAAACTTGACATCCTCATTACTTTAGGCCACGCCCAGGGCCAGGATCACTTTTGACCAGTGGTGTGCTGGGGAATGTGTAATCACTGGCTCCCTGGAAAAAGTATGCATATGTGTACATAAGTCTATTAGAAATTATATTTATATAACAGATACAGTGCACATAACTTACAGATAATAAAATATACAAGCTCTTTATTGCAAATTCCATATGGCCAGTTAATTCTCACAGAATGCTCTCATTGACTTGTGCTGAACTCATATCTGTAGCCAATCGGTGATTGCAATGGATGAATGAGCATAGCTTTGACATGAATGTGGGTCGACATTTTTATTTACATTAATGAGTAAGATAAATGCGAAACAACAAAGACAAGATGTAAACCAGAACTTCACTCATTCATCAATTGACAGGAATACTTTGCTGAATGAGATAAACATTTCTGAATTCTGGACGAACATCTTCTCAATGATTTTTTGCTATTCACAATGTAATGCCTACAAAGATATGTTGTTAAATCTGCATTATTAACATTTTCTCTGTCACTTTATAGACAGTCTACGAAACAATAAATCGAGCCCTGAATTGTAGTGTTCGCTGATTTCCATGGTGTAAACCATGGATGGTGGCTGATTTTGAGCCACGTGATGTCAGTGAACAGGAGTGGGAGGAGATGCGGGGCAGCACGCGGTAACACAGTATTGCCATTATACAGACACAGCAGCTAATAGACAATAAACTCAAGAGTGCACATAACAGTAAAAGATAGCAACAGAATTAACAAGAGATGAGTTTTAGGTCTTTACTGTCTTTGTTTTTAATATAACTTATTTAATTATATGTTTATACAATTTAATTTTTAACAACGGTAGTGTTTAACAACCGGCTTGAGAAATTCCGTACAGCAGGGCAGTTGGTTCTTCCGAGCTGGCACGTGCCAGCTCAGCAAACCTCCACGTCTACCTCAGACCTCCAAGGACTCTGTGGAGGCCACATGAACGGGGGGGGGGGGGGGGGGGCGGTGCTCATGGGATTCACAAAGCCAGGGAAGAACTAGTGCAGAATCAGACACCCCAATGTATGGGTTGCTGCATTGTGGAAGGCATCACATGAGCACACATACACACACACACACACTGCACACACCTTTTACCCCCTCCCTAACCCTCCTTTGCACTGAGCAGCGGGAACCATTCCTTCTGTGCCCCCGAGGTGCCCACACCTGATCACTGTGCTCGATTAAAAGTCCTGGGCTGCGTGATGTTTCCTGACCTCTGCCCCTCTCTGGGCCTCAGTTCCCTGAGGGAGGTTCCCATGGATTGTCAGAAACATCCCCTGAGCCTCTCAGTGCCAGACACTGGCTGGACTCTAAGGATAAGGGATGAATCAGCCACAGTCTGGGAGGCCAGGGAACTCCAGGAGCACTGAGCAACCATGTGAGCCACTAGCTGGGACTGGGAGGAGAGTGACGTGCAGGGGAGCTTGGCTCACCTTCCCCTGGGTAAATCATCAAACCTCTCCTGGCTTCAGTTCCTCATTTTAAAAAGAGGATAATATAATCTACCTCCTTAGATTCTTGTAAGGGTTAAAGTAGGTAATACAAAATAGCGGAGTGCCTAGGACATAGGGACACACAATAAAGTGACATTGATCAATGAAAGCTACTGTCATGTGTTTCACACTATCTTTGCATCTAGTGTAACTTTTTCCAATTTTAGGGAGCAGCTTTCATAGGGAGAAATCTTTTTCTGTAGATGGATCTTAAGGTGTCTGTTGAGTGTAACGCATTGGCTTTGGTTCTGGATGGATCCAGCAGCATGGTCTCTGCAGTTTCTTCAGCTGTAATCCTCATAGTGATGCCTGCAATTGTGTCTGTGGCCTAGGCTGCAGGATTCTGTGACAGTGATGGTGGCATGGTTTTGCTGGGGAGGAGGGTGCCAGGCTGGTTGTTGGGCTGGGCACAAGCACACTTGGGAGTGATGGCCTGCCTGCTGTGTGGCAGGCTATCTTGGGGGCATGCCTGGGTGTGGCAGGCTGGCTAGCTGCACAGCAGGTTCTCTGGTGGATGGGGCACTGCCACATGAGCTATCAGGTTGGGTATGGGTACATTTAGGTGCAGCAGGCCAGGTGACTGTGCAATGAACTCCAGAGGGGGCAGGGTCACCACTAGACTGGCTGCAGGGCTGGGCACAGGTGTGGCAGGCTGGCTGGCTATATGGTAGTCTCTCCTGGGGGTAGGGCTGCCACCATGCTTTCTATTGAGCTTGGTGCAAGTGTGCAGGGATGCGGGGAGTCTGGCTGGCTGTGCAGTGGTCTCTCTGGGGGAACAGGCCACTGCTGTTAGGGCTGGCACATGTGCCCACAGGTGTGCACAGGTGCAAGGGTACAGTGGGCCCCCAGGATGTGCAGTGGCCTCCTCTCTGTGCAGGTCTGCCTGTTCCACAGAAGATGGGTGCCACGTAGGTTTAGACACTGTGATCCCCACCATTCCACTGGGTCTAGGTTCCAGCGAGCAGGCTTGTGGGGCTGCAGGACCTGTGCAGATATGATGGAATGACAGCAGGGCCCTCATGGATGGAGAGTCAGTGGCTACTGGCTCCCAGGGCAGGAAACACTTGAGCAGTGGGTTTGATTTGAAGATGACACTGAGCAGTATCAGCTTGGGTCATGGGCATGGGGGTACAAAGAGGATTCCTAGTGCGGGGAATGCAGCTGTGCAATCTCCCAGCAATTCTCCAAACTGGATTTGGGCCCTGTGAGGACTGGGGGACTCGCCTGTAGCAAAGACTGCTGGCATCTGTGGTGGCAATGGGGACCAGTGAGGTCTCCAGCTTACCTTCTCCTCATGAGATGTCCCCCCGGCTCCGAGCCAATCCCAGTGGGGAGACAGCGTGGCAGAGGCAGGGCGTGCCATTCCCCTCTCTCCTCCACAGGGAATTTGTCACTCCCCCAGTGTTCTCCAGGGCATGTCCTCAGCCACTCCAGCCAAATGTAGTTGCTTATTCATTGTGTTTGTCCCATTTGAGGAGGGGGCAAGCACCAGGCACCCGTAGTTGGCCATCTTGCTGACCCTCCTAGATTTCATATTCAATTGTGTTTAACTTAGTGAAAGACTTGTAAATTTTACCCTATCACAGAACAAATCTTGCATGTTCCATGCTGTGCTGATTTCATGGATGTTTTTCCTTCAGAATGGTATTTTATTGCTTTGGGACAACATTCAGCTTTTTCTTTGAGTATAAAAGCAACCCATCCATTCATTCCACATGCATTTATGGCCATCCATTTTGTGTTTGTGTCAGACACTATTTTAAGCACTGGGGATAGATTAGCAGCTGTCAAGAAGTATATCTCTGTTGTACCACACTGGGACAATAGAGAAAAAAGTAAAGAAAAACAAAGTAGAATGACCTCTAATCCCACCACCCAGAGATGACCACTTAACAACTCAGGTTCATATTGTTTCATAACCTTTTATTTTCACTTAATGATATATTATAAGCACACTTTCAAGCCATTATCAGTGTTGGGCAGATCCTCTGTGGTGGACAGTGCTGTTTTACTGCTGCCCTGTAGCTGCTCCTGACCCTCCAATAAGTCTGCCCGACCAGCCCAGGACCCACCAGGAAGGAGCATGAGCTTCAGAAACCAAGAAATGGGTCTCAGTGGTCTTCTAATTTGGATCGGCTCCAGCGCACGCTTTATCTGTTCACTACAGTGGGTGCTGGAGTGGGAGATTAGCCCAGGCGGGCCAGACTCCATAGCAATGGACCCTGGTTTAGAGAGCTGCACATAGACACTCCTTGAGCTCACCTGCTGTGAGATGCTTCCAGACTAACCCCAGGATCAGCCTCTGCAAGCAGGAGACATGTCCAGCAGCAAATTTGTCTAGGCAGGGTCACTCATCAAAAATAGTTAAACGAGTCTGTATATACTGACATGAGAAATTTTTGTTATTTATTAAATGAAAACACCTAGTTTGGTCTGATCTCATTTTTTGCTTAAAAACTATATAATTATGGGAGAAGAAAGGACTTTGATTTTACTACCCTATGCACTTGTAAATATTTTGAATGTTTTACAATGAGCATGTATTGCATTTCAAATGTTATATACATATTAGAGGGAGAGCTAGAGAAAAAGAGAGAGAGAGATTTTAGCATTCTAGGACATGTCTTCAGGCACCTCTCTGACTATTTCCTTAGCTTGCTTATTTATTTATTTATTGACAGGGTCTTGCTCTGTTGCCCAGGCTAGAGTGTAGTGGCAGGATCATAGCCTACTGCAGCCTCTAATTCCTTAGCTCAAGAGATCCTCCCGCCTTAACCTCACAAGTAGCCAGGACTACAGGCATGCACCCCCATATTGAGCTAATTTTTCTCATTTTTTGTAGAGATGGGGTCTCATTGTGTTACCCAGGCTGGTTGCAAACTCCTGGCCCCAAGTAATCTCACCTCAGCCTCCCAAAGTGCTCCCAACAGGCATGAGCCACTGCGCCCAGTCAGCTTATATTTTTTAAAAGTACAATTCCTAGAAATGGAATTGCTGCATTTTGAAGACTCTTTGTATATATTGGAAAATTAATCATCAGAGTGGTTATACCAGTAGACACTGTAACCACCAGTAAGTGAATACCAACTTGTCTTAACATTCACTCATGCTGGGTAGTTATTTTTTATAGTTCCCCCCAAACAACATTTCATCTTAATTTCTTCTTTCATTACTAGTTTAATTTTGAGGACTTATTGAATATTTGTCTGTTTTCTTTGTTGGTGTATTACTATTCTTTGGATATTTTTTTCTCAATGGTGTTTCTTTTTTGTTTTTGAGACAGGGTCTCACTCTGTCACCTGGGCTAATTAGCGATGTTGGAAGGCTGATTTCCTGCGAAGTTAATGATGCTTCAGTCTTAGGGCCCCTCACAGGACACTTCCAAGGCTCTGGCAGGGTGGCAAGGACCCTAATGAACCGTTTACATGGTCCTATGTCTCCCATAAAGTGTGAACAAGTAAGCTATTTTTGTAGTTTTACTTATAACGGACACGTAGTTATATAGGCTTTGGGCCCCACAGGACCACAGTCTGCCTCTGGCCGTGCCTGAGGAAATGAGGGAGTCAGTTCCAGTTGGCAAGGATGCTGGGTAGACCATCAAGCTAGAGCAAGAAATAGGGAAGAAGGTTAATCCCCTTAGGGCAGACACCCACAGGTGAGCAGCCCTAGCTCTGAGAAAGCGAAGTTAAAAAAGACCGGTTTGGCCTTACAAGCCAGACTCCTGACCCTGATGTTCAAGGCTAAAGGGTCGATGACTGCAGCACTGATTGTTGACGTGAATGTGATTTTGGCCATTTTTCAGGACCAGGCAGCTAAATGGCAGCTGTGCCAGCTTGGTGGACATGGAGCTCTTCCTCCATTATTCCCTCATCCCGTCAGTAAGTAAGGCAGGGGAGGGGCGAGGAGGGGAGGCAGGGGAGCTAGGCTGCTGCCACACACGGGCTCCCAAAGAGACCTGAGTAGGTCAGGGGAGAGATATCAGCTGAGTGTCCTTCTAAAACCTCTTACATTACGCACCAACAACATTTAAGATGTTCTGAAGCTTTTGATAAGAGCTTTGAGAGGCTTTTAACTCATTAAAAAGAAACGCCAGCTGTGTAGTTGGATGTACAGTTCCAGAGTTCATGGAACTCAAATAGAAGGAAGTGGTCAATTCTGTGGGGTGCTGCAAGGAAAGCAACGTAGATTTGGGCTTGTGGTATCCATGGAATGGAGCCACAAAATGGTCATTCGTGTCCTTGGCCATAGTTGCATTGGTGGGTGATGGGGATAGAAGCAGGGTAGGGGGTTGAGAAGCCCATGAGGGGAGATGGATACAGCAAGTGTAGACAATTCTCAAGAAGTTACTGGTGAGGGGAGGAGAGAGAAAGGGCATCCAGTGTGAGAGAACAGGACTGAATCCACAGGAAAAAAGCACAGAAGGATTTGCAACTTGACAGTTATTCCTGCCTTTTTATAGATGAGGAAACTGGGTTCATGGGAGTTAAGTCTCCCTCCCAGCCAGTGTGTGAGAGAGACTAGATTTGAACCTATGTCCATTCAGGGCAACACAAAGAAAAGCTCAGTATAGAATGTTCTGGTAGCTCAAGGGTCCATGCAGCCAGGCCCCCCGACTCTGGAGTTTGAGGTGTCACAGACATTCTGCATTCTCGGCTCACCCGCACATTCACGTTCAGCGAGGGGCCTGAGGCCACGCTGGGGATGAACCTGCCCACTGACTCCCATCTTCTCTGCTTGCAGCTTGCCATCATTTTGGTCTTGTCCTTCCTCCAAAGACGAGAGCATCGTAGACAGAGGGATGATACCTCTTACCTCCTGGGGAACCACTTTGGAATCATCATGTAAGTTGAGTCAGGGGTCAACCCCACAGCTTGGGGGGCTACCCTGTGGTCGGTGTCAACATCAATGACATAAGGCCAGGTCGCTCCCAGGACCCACCCCCACCCCACCGTGCACAGCCCTGCCCCTCCCCGCCCCAACCCAACCAAAGCTCTCAGAGCTCAGAATTGGCTTCCATGCCACTGCAGCCCTCAGCGCCCAGGGCTGCCCAGACATGCTTCAAACATCTCGAGGAGGCGCAGACCACCATTGCTAAGGCCTTCCCACACTCAGGCCTACGGCTACCTCAGGAGCAGGAGGGAGAGTCCCCTGTGACCGCAGCAAGGCTCCCTGTTGGGATGGTGCCACGAGTCACGCACAGGAGATCCCGCTGGACCAGGGGAGGTTTCAGGGCCTTTCTAGCTCTGCCATTCTGAGTCTCTGCACCCCTTATTACACTTTTCCTTGAGTTCTAATTGTTCACATCTCTGCCTCCTCACCCTCTAATCATCATCATCATCATGCACTTGACATTCATTGCACACTGTGCATGACCCAGACACTGAACTGTCTGCTTTGCCTATGATACTTTGATGCACCCTGTTGCCAGTCCAGCATGGTGGAGGTTTTATCCTTATGCAATGCATAAGACAACTCAGGCTCAGAGAGGGTAAGGGGCCTGCCCAAGGCCACACAGCTAGCAAGTGACAAGAGCTTTAACCCAGATCAGATTGATATTCTCTCTGATCCCCCGAGTATTATAACCTGAGCAGGCTCAAACCGTGTACATGCCAAGGTCTCAGCCTTGGGCTCTGGAAAAGAGAGAGAAAGCCCACAGGTCAGGACCGAGGCAAGGGATGACATGAACTACAGGTGAGAGATTCATTCTGGATCCCACCCACTGGGGCAGTCGGCCCTTCACAAGCTTCCAGGTGTAAGAAGCATTGGTTGAGGCACAGAAAGAGACTGAAGCTGTTGGATAAAGCCTTTCACTTCTGCCCAGGGCATTTGGCAGGCAGGTGCTGGCACAGGACTTTATAAGAAGTAGGAGCCCATAACAATTATGTTCAATCACTTTTAATTAAATTGATGACGGCACAATCAACTTGCTCACTGGCTGCTTTCCCATCCCCTGCTTCCCTGAGTAAGCTTGGCCCACCGTCTTCACTGAGTAGTAACCCTCACACACGCATGGTTCTCTGCAGCTTATAAAGCAGTTTGCTATTTGCTGCCCAAAATGACTCTGTGATGTGAGCAGAGTAGGGGTTTCTATCTCTGTTTTATAGATGGGGAAACTGAGTCTCATATAGCTCCTAAGTGCTATAGGTGGGGTCTTGATTAGAATTCAACTCAATTCAACAAAATGCATGTCCACAAACCTGCACTGAGTGACTACTCCTTCCAAGGTCCTGGCCTAGGTCCCCAGCCCAGAGAGAGGAGTTTAGAGTTTACTAAGCAAGTGGTGACACAAACGAAGGTGTGCTGAGACAGGGACATGCAGTTAGTGCAGAGGGGACACAGATGGGACAGCCTGATTGTGAGTGGGTGATCAAGGAGGCTTCTCAGAACACATGCCCCCTCAGCCGAGCCTTAAAGGGGACGACGCCTGAGCCACATGGGACGCCCTGCCTGGGATGCCTGGCTCTCCTCGCCTTCCTAAGTTTTCATTAAGGCCCAGTTTAAATGGACCTTTTCATTGGAAGAGGCTTTTCTCTTCTCCCAAATGCAATCACTTACCCTGATCTAGACAAAGCTCTCTTGGTTAGAAGAAACAAGATATCCACTCGAGCTTGCTTACATTAAAGGGTAACGGGATTTTTTTTATAAAGTTACAGAGATCTCACAGAAACCAATAAGGCAGGGCCCATTGGAGCTATGTCTCTTGAGATGGGAATGCGTAGAGATTGATTTTTTCTCTTTCCTTCTGCCCTTCTGTGTCACGGGGCCCCCTCAGCTCCATCTGCCATTTTCCTCTCTGCCATCTGAGTTAGGACCTCCGATTCCCTACAGCCTTGGCTTTCCTCTAGCATTGACTCTTATCCCAGCTTGGTGTGACTTTCCAGACCAAGGCTCTAACAGCTATCCGGCTCATGTCCTCAGTGGTCACAAATCCAAGATGTAAGACCAGACAGCTGATTGGCCCATCCAAAGACAGTTGTCACCCAAAGCCCAGCCAACTCTGGCCAGGAAGGCATGATTATGGGTGGCGGGGAGTGGAATTTTACTTCTACCCACTTAGAAGTTTTTGGCTGGGCCTGAGAATTAAATTGACATAAGACAGATCAACAGGAGAAAAGCACTGAAATTTATTTAAAGTTTTATATGACATGAGATCCCTCATAAGGAAATGAAGACCCAAAGGTGCAGTTAGAGGTGGACACATGCACACTGAATTGGACAAAGAGTAGTAAGTTGTGAAAAAGTAACTAAGTTATATGGGGAGACTGGAAGATAAAAGTTATTTAATAAGATCTGTACAGAGTTCTCTCGGCCTTGACTTCCCGTTCGTCATGACAAGAATACTGTTTCCCTTCTGCACAAGGAGGACCTTTTTATTTTTTTTTTACATGGGTGGTTCATCTCCTATTTTTAAGAAATAGCAGGAAGGTCAGAGTGATATTTTTGTACCTGCTAATTTTTAAGTGTCTTTAACTCAAAATAGTCAATATCCGGAGTGGCATATTTTGGAACGGCATGTTACTCACTTCTTCAATCACATGGTACCAGCAGAGCCAATGGCACCGGACCCTCAGCGGGGATGTTGGAAGGAAGAATTCTCAGAGAATGAGGCTGCGTGCAGGGCAGGCCCCCCAGACCTGACTAGGACACACTCCTTGTTTTGGTCTCTTGAGCCATGCTGTCTCTGTTCTAAACGAAGCCTCCCCCACTTTGCTTTATGTCACGGACGCTGGTTCCTCGTGTGTGCGCCCGTTGGGCTCGGAGCTCCTCTGGGCCAGAGTTTTGTCTTGCTCACTTCAGGACCCTGAATCCATGCCGGCCCCAGGCCTGGCACAGAGGCCCCGGGAAATGTCAGCTGCAATGAATAGTTCACCTTCCCATAACCCCTCCTCAGGGCGGGAGTGCCTCTTGGGAGACGACCTGTGGGAATGTCTCAGAGCCACCTCCTGTCCTCACAAGCTGTTTCTGTTGTTCACAGGCCCCTGGACTTCGTGGGCACTTTTAGTAACCGATGGTCCTATGGGATTGCCTTTGGTGCCACAGCCAATAAGGTCATGTTCCTGTTCTCAGAGGGCTACCAGCCCCTGCAGGTCCCGCAGTGGGCCCAAGGTACTAGAGGCTGCCTCATCCTGCTGGGAACTCAGCCGTGGAAATTCTTGCTCTCAGAGACCACATGGCAGGGCTCTCTGGGATTAGGGGACACACTTTGTGAACTGTTGGGTTCTGCCCAGCCTGTTACTTGCCTAAGATCAATGTCTGGCCCACAAAGCCTCAAGGCTTGTTCATGGGGCCTTTCCCTAGTTAGATTCAGAGGTCCTTAGACACAATGTAACAAAGGCTCAGACAGTAGGTTCCTCGTCACCTGCCCCCCAAAAGCTCTCCTGAGCCATAGCCATAGCTGCCCCCTTGATGTCAATGAGCCCTGGGTCTCCTCCTCAAAGAACAATGCTTCCTTCTTTGGCCTTTCATCTGAGGCCTCATCTTTCCCCATGCCTCGTGTTCTACCTGGAGGAGCAGCTCTAATCTCCAGGTTCAATTATCGCTAATACAATGACTCCCACACCTCTCTCTCCAGCCCAGTTTCGGCTCATGGGCTCCAAGTCTATATGATCCAATACCTACCAACATCTCGTTAGTCTCCAGGGAAATACAAATTAAAACCAAAATGACATACAGCTACACATCCCTTAGAAGTATACCATTTGGGAAATTTTGACAAATGTTTACACCCATGAAACTGTGACCACAATCCAGTGATGAACCCCAGAAGTCCTTTCTAATCTCTCCTTTCCTCTCCTCTCTCTTCACACCCTTTTCTCCAGGCAGCCACTGATCTGCTTAGTTTGCATTTTCCAGAATTTTGTATACATGGAATTACCCAGATGTATTCTTTTCCTTTTGGTCTGGATTCTTTCCGTTAGCATATTTTGAGATTCATACACATTTGCATGTATTAACAGTTTATCCTTTTTTATTGCTGAGTAGTATTCCTCTATATAGATATGCCACAGTTCATCCATTCACCTGTTGATGGGCATCTGATTTATTTCCACTTTTGGCTATTGCAAATAAAACTGCTATGACTATTTGTGTACAAGGCTTTATATGTAACCATGCTTCAATTTTTCATAAATGCCTTCGAGTGGAATGGCTGGATCTTATAGATTATATAGTATATCATGCTTTTCAAGAAACTGTCAAACTGTTTTTCAAAGTGATTATATAATTTTAGATTACCACCATCAGTAAGAGAGCTCTGATTTCTCCACATCCTTACTAACACTTGGTATAGCCAGTTTTTTAAAAATTTTGGCATTTTAAGAGGTATATAGAGGTATTCATTTGCATTTTCATAATGACTAATGATGTTGAGCATACTTTCATGTGCTTATTTGCTGTACCTATACCTTCATTTGTGAAGCATCTGTTCAAATCATTTTCCTATTGTTTAAAATAGGGGTTTTTGTTTTCTTCTTATTGAGTTTTGAGAGTTCTTTATATATACTGGGTATAAGCCCATTATCATACACATACATGAATTTCAAATATTTTCTCCCAGTCTGTAGCTTGAATTTTCAGGCTCCTAACAACCTGTTTGAAGAGCTGACATTTTAAATTTTTATGCAACCCAATTTACTCATTTTTTTTCTTTTATAGGTCATACTTATAGTGTCATATAAGAAATCTTTGCCTAAGCTGAAGTCATGTAGAGTTTCTTGTATGTGTTTTCCAGAAGTTTATGTAGCCTTAAGTTTTGCTTTTAGGTCTATATGTTTTGAGTTAATTTATTGCATATAATATGAAGAGTGGATCAAAGTTCTTTTTTGCCTTTGGATAGCCACATGAAGTGTTCCAGTACCAGTTGCTACAAAAGCCTGTCCTTTGCCCAGTGACTTGCCTTTTCACTTTTCTTGAAAATCAATTGGCTACATAGTGGGTCTATTTCTGGACTCTCTATTCTCTTCCATTGATCTCTCTGTCTGTCTTTGCAACAATACCACACTGTCTTGATTATCATAGATTTATAATAACTCTTGAAATCAGGTGGTGTTCATCCTTCCATGGTTATTTTTCAAAGACGTTTTTGCTATTCTAGGTCCTTTGCATTTCCATATGAATTTTAGAATAATTTTGTCAATTTCTACAAACGATTCTGGGATTTTGATTGGGATTACATGGAATTTATAGATCAATTTGGGGAGAATTATTATCTTAAAAATATTGAGTTTTCTGACCTATAAACACAATATATCTCTACATTATTTAGAATTCCTTTAATTATTACTATTTTCTATACAGTATTTTTAAAGGCATATAGTAATAATAGTAATAGTACTATGGTAAGGGGACTCACAGCATCTCTGGCCCTGTCTCCCCAGCCTTCGTGCTTCTGATTGGAGGCATCGAAGTCGGCCTGGCCTACTTCCCCTTCTTTGCCTGCCTCTCATCCGAGTTCCGGCTGGTCGGCTCCATCCTCGGCTTCTGCTACTCTCTGATCTGGTAAGACGGACTCTGCCTGCCCGCCCTCCCCCGACTCCGGCTCCATGGCTGAACTCTGGACAAAGGGACGGGGGAGCTCTGGGAGCTCCCCTTGGAGGACACTCTGCCCAGGACTGAGGCCCAGGGAGGGCAGGGTGACTTGTCCAACGTGCCATCACGGCCCCTCCTTACGACTGCATCTGAGGATTCAGGAGGCCAGGCTGGCATTTTGTCTGCCTTGCACAAGGTGCTGGTGATTAGAATATTCCCAGAAGCCAGGGACTTCTGTAAACTGCTGAGGGAAGGAAGCAGGAGCCCGGTTAGATGCTGCTTCTCAGCACCGTCGTGGCTTCTCTGGTGAGCCTCAGAGAAAGTTCACGAGCCTTAGCTCAGCCTTCAGGGCCTCTCCTTTTCTCTCCGGCCCCCAGCAGTGTCTGGCACACACCTCCATCATAGGAGATTCCTGCCTTCCTTCCTCCATCCACTGATTCATTCAGTACCCACTCTGTTATATCCCCGCTAGGAGCCAGGGAAGGCCCTCTCCGACCATGCCTCCTGGCCTCTTTGTGTGTTCCTATTCCCTGTGCAGACCCCTGCCCCAGGCTAGGGGACGATCCTGTGTGCTCTGCTCCACGGACAGTCGCTCCCACCGGATGGAGAGCAACCTTCACGTTGAGCTCTGTGCTCCACAGCCAGGCACCAGACCTAGCACAGAGCCGGCACCAGGGAACGTTTGTTGCCTGCCTGACCCCAGGGACAGTTCTGTTCTCCAGCCACCGAGGCTCATTCCCTTGCCTCCAGCTCCCTTGCTGGTCTGCTTCCCCCATCCAGCATTTTCCATGGGGCCGCGGTCCCCAGGCCCAACTCATCATGGTGATGGGCAGGGGTCCCACAGGCAACTGACACACCATGGCTACAATTCCAGAGTTTGTAGGTGACTTGCTTTTGAGAAACTGGAATGAGGTATACAGGGTTAGACATGGAGCAACATCGTCTCAACAGTCTTGGACAGGCTTTGGGCCAGGAGAAAGCAGGGTGGGGTGGCAGGAATCGCCCAGCAGCTTGGGCGCCTAGGCTCAGCTGGAATGGGACCAGGAATGGGTGTCAGGGATAGAGCCTGGAGGCCCTGAATTCAGAGCAGGGCTGCCAGACACGGTCATGCAGAGGCAGAAACGGCTGCAGCCTCGGGGTCTCAAGACCTGGATCCTGGTCCTGGCTCTGCCCCCGTGTGTGACTCTGGATAAATCCCTTGCCAACGCTGGGCTTCCATCCCCCACCTGAACGATGAGGGGAGAGAGGAAGCATTCTCTGAGGGCCCTGCTGCGGTGCCCTCATGGATTTTGAGATGGTGTCCACGTGGGGTGTGAGTTTAGTGTGCATGCGCTTCTGCACAAGCAGGGCCTGACTTGGGGGTGGCTGTGTGTGGGGCCTGGGAACCGGCCTCCCGCAGGGCAGGTGAGTCTGGGCTGGTGGGCCCTGGGCTATTTTCACAGGGGATGCTCCTGGGACTGTGCTGAGAGGGACCCCAGGGCCCCAAACCCTGATTCTGTTCCTGCAGGTTTGCTGTCACTGTTCTCCAAGTCTCACAGTGTCCCCACGGGCAGGTAAGTACCCGTGAACCTACGTTTAGGGTATTCCTTCCTTTCTTCCTTCCTTCCTTCCTTCCTTCCTTCCTTCCTTCCTTCCTTCCTTCCTTCCTTCCTTCCTCCCTCCCTTCCTTCCTTCCCTAACCCTAACCTTTCCTTGCTTCCTGTTCCTCTATTTCTCCCTCTTCTCTTTCTTTCTCCCTCTCTACCTACTCCTCTCACCTACTTCTGTCTCTCTCTCATATTTTCCAAAAAGAGCATTTATCTTCCTAATCAGAAAAAAAAAAAACCATGAAAGCTGTTTTTGTAAAATAAAATGGGGCTGCTGAGACTTGAATCCAAGGCTGCTGGGCTCCGAGTCCACTGCTGGTCCTGTGGTGAGGGACTGGGGGCGCTGGGATCGGCCACTGGACAGGCCTTGGCAGGGCAGGCTGGGGCAGAGGGTTCCCTTTGCAGCTCCCCCCCGCATGGAGCCATGGTGGTTTGTTTCTGTTGCAGTTTTTAGGGAGGTACGAGACCGTCATGTTCTACTGGCCCTCACTGCTGTGCCTCGCTTTCCTGCTGGGCCGCTTCCTGCACATGTTTGTCAAGGCTCTGAGGGTGCACCTGGGCTGGGAGCACCAGGCGGTGAGTACTCAGTGTAAGCACTGCGTGGACAGGTTTACTCCTCACAACAGCCACTTACGCAGCTGCTATTACTACTTCTCACACTGTGGTTTGGAAACTTGGTCGCAGAGAGGTGAGCCGAGGTCGCCAGCCCGTCTGCAGCAGAGCCAGAACTGGAACCCAGACAGCTTGGCTGTGGGGCCTCTCTGTCAACCACTGCCAAACACAGCCTCTCTGCCTCTGGCAAATTGCTCCAGCTTTGAGGTCGCCTGGGATCAGGATAGGTCTTTTTCTCTCTCCTACACCCCACCAGAGAGTCAGAACATGTGACATCTGGACTTGATGCCGCTGGGACCCACCTGCCACAGCTTTGGTCTCTGCATCACCTGAGTTTGAAAGAGTTGTGATTAGTTTGTTTTAGTGACTTTGAGTTTTTCTTGTTGTCTTTTCGGAATAAACGTGACGGTCAGGACAGCTAGGTTATGCTATAGTAGCACACAGCCCCCCAAACCTCAGTGGCTTAACACAAGAAGGGTTTGTTTCTCACTATTGTGACATGTGGAGCATGGGAGTGCCCGGGGCCATGTCCTCCTCACTCTGTGACCTGGACCGGCGGAGCAGCCTCCGTTGGGAATGTGAGTGAGTGGCACAGAGCCGGGAAAGACAACATGGTGAAGTATGCACTAGCTTTGAAAGCTCCTGCCAAGATGTCACCTCCATTCAGATTTTATTGGACAAAGCCGTCATTTGGCTACACGCACCTACAAGGAGGTGAGAAGGTACAATCCTATTATGTATCTTGAAGGCAGGGAGCCAGAATGTTTGTAAATAGCTGCAAGGCTCAGAGTCTGGGCACGCTGTGCCACACATCTGCTTAAAAGCAAAAAAAAAAAAAAAAAAAAAAAAAAAAAAAGCCAAGATAACAACACTGAAGTGTTCCAGTGATTACATACAGCTTTAAAACTTTCCAGATTTGGAGATAGAAATTAAGTCTTTCTGTATTTCCTCCAATGACCAGAGCTGGTAAGGTACTTCTTGCGAAATACAAGAGATTATCTAAATAGATACAGTTTTCTTTATGGAGAAAAAAAAGGCCATTTCAGATGCCTTTACTAGAGATGGAAGAAAAAGACATTTTCCTTCCTTATGATGATAACAGCCATTACTTATTGAGTTTTGCACTGGGCGGGCATTGTGCAAGTGCTTGATAAACATTGATCCTCACGATAACCTTCTGGAAGGTGTTATTATTTTCTCCATTTACTTATGAGGAGCCTGAGGGGTAGAGAGGTGACCTGCCTGAGGCACACACATAGTAAGCAGCCAGTCAGGATTCTAACCAGGTCTTTTGGACTCTACCCAACATCCTGGCTATATAAGACAAATAAAATTCACGCATTCAATAATTTGTATGTAGCAAAATAGATGACTATAGAGGAAAGCTCATTGCATGTGGAGAAAACATTTCAAAACATACCAGTAAAGTTTCATTTTTTAAATGCTGAAAAAATAAGAAATGAGCAAAAGAAACTCCTAAAAAGGCTGGGATTCGGGGTGTTTCATTCTTGAAACAATGGCTTGAACTATGATGGGAGATCATCAAATCTGGCGGGGGAAAAAGTTTCACAGAACAGTGGCTGGTACAGGCAATACGCGGAAGAGACAATGCAGGTCAGACTCTGGCATTTCCTGAGAGCAGGTGCTCGGTAAATAGGGAACTGGACCCTGTTCCTTGCGCCGAGAAATGACAGGTGCTGGGAATGGCTAACTCCAGAAGAGCAACGCGTACCCAAATTCCTGCCCTCTGTGGCTGTAGCCCCTCAAAGAGACCAAAACCCTAATGATAATCAGTGAGCCAAAGCCTATGCCTGCCTTCTTTGCCACAGGAAGAAAAGTCGGTTCTGGAAGCTCACCAGGCAGCCCACGTCAAGCGGCTCCTGAGAAGGCCCCGCCCGCGGTAAGCGCCGTTCTGTTCTGCTCATTCACCCGCAGGTTTGCGCCAGCTCCCCTGAGGGCTGACGATGGGGCAGACCTGGGATGTCTGGAGGGGCCCTGCAGTGGTCAGGACCTTTGTTTGCTAAGAACAGAAACCCAGCTCAAACTGGACTAAAGCAAGGAAACGTATGGGCTCACACCACTGAGAAATCTAGAGTAGTCAGTTTCAGGCACGCTGGAGCCAGGGCTTGTGGACGAACTCTGAACCAGGTCTCTATCCCTCAACCTCCCCTCAGCTAGCCTTTACCTGTGTTGTCCTCACAGTTCGGGGAGCTTCCTCCACATGGTGGCACTCAGACTCTCTGGCTTATACCCTCCTGGTTTAAGCTCAGAAGAAAGAGAAAATTTCCTTTCCAGTTACTCAAACAAAAGTCCCGCAGATGCGTTGCAGGGGATCAGATTGGATCACATGCCACCCAGAAACAGTTCCTGTGCCCGGAGCCAGGAAGTGATGTCAGTGTCGCTTACCCTCCAGGACCCAGGGGAAGGAAAGGTAGTTCCCCAAATTAAAACTGAGGCGCTGTCACCCAGGAGGAGGACATAGAAGTTGCCAGGCAAAAGCACCAGATCTCAGAATCATACAAGCCACCTCCACACCTGGATGCGTCCCAGGGAAGAGATGTGTCTTGTCTGAGGTCACACTGTGGCAAAGCTAGTTCTTTAGGTAGAATTAGATTTGGCTTGATAGAGCAGAAGACCCCAAATAATAGTGGCACAAACAAGAGAGAGACTTATTACTTTATCAAAGAACTCTGGAGGTGAGCAGTCCATCCGGGCCCTGCACTGCGCACTGTGGCAGTTCACTGATCACCTGTCCTTCTGCCTCAGCATCTAGAGTGTCCTTTCTATCCATAGTGCTGTCCCATGGTCCCTTGTGGCTGCTGGAGTGCCAGCCTGGACCAGCCACCACGTCCGCATTGCAGACAGAGGCGGGGGAAAAGAAGGCAGGGCCAAGGGGCCCTCCCAGCTGTGTCAGCTCCATCTGGGCAGCCTCCCCGATGAGCCACACCACACTCTGGTCACAGCCCAGTGGCCCGAAGTTAGTCTGGTCACTCTTAGATGCAAGAGAGGTCAGGAACTTTGGCCTTTTAGTTTGCTGAATTACTGCCCTGAATAAAACTGAGTTTCTGTATTTAAGACTACAGGGAAAATGAAACCTGTGGAAACTACGTTACTCTCTCCCTGCACTAAACTCCATGATAAAAAGGAGGAGATTGGGTTATTTTCAGAAGAATTTGTTTATCTGCCACAACCTCTCAATTCTGGGTGTTTATTTGTTCACAGAGAAGGAGAAGCAACTTGGTTCCAAACCAGGGTATACGAGTGGGACCCGTGCTTTCAATTCCCAAGCAGAATGATCGGAACTATCGTGTTGGCCTTCATCTGCCTGTACCTGGTAAGCACATCTGAGAAAATCGTTTTATAATTTGTAAACGGGGTAGGGTGGACGCTAGCGTTATGGAGTCTTTGAGGCACGCAGCATGTTCCTAAAAACCAGGGTCAAAATTGAAACTTGGTAAATCAAATAAGTACAATACTTCAACTCCACCATTTTGATTCCAGAGACTCTTTTACCCTCATGGTGAGTATTATTAACACTAATAAAAATAATCCTCACCAAACAAAACTAATAGCAGTTAAAACTCCACATGGTAAAATTTATCGTTGCCTAAAAACTGATGGAAGAAAAAGATATTTGAAAATATTTCAATATACAGAATTTGACCCAGGAAAGTTGGCTTGGTAGAAATAATGATCCCTAAATAAAACTTACAACAGCAGAACCTGTAGTCAGTTAATTATGCTGTGAACAAAAATCAAATCATTTAAATATAAAATAATTGATCCTGACAAAAATAATTTCAGAGAATTATAAATAAAAGTGGACAAAATAGACTTGGTTTACTGTCCTATATTTTAAAAAGTGGATCAAAAATCTAAGAGTCTTATTTAAGTTTGCTTTCTCAACAAAAAATTTTAAATGTTGACATAATTATGCCTTCAATGTTTCATTTAGCATAGACTCAAAACATTTTGTGCGGTCAAAGTTATCTGAAGTGAAATGGCTGACTCACAATGGAGGAATAAAGATGGCAATGCTAACTTCTCTTCTGCTCGTTTTAAATGTACTAGGACAACCCCTACTTAAGTCACTCCTGTGGTTAAGTTTTTAAGTGAGTGTTTAAGTTGGGTTATGCTGGAGTACCAGATAACCCCCTAAGTTTCAGAGGCTTAACACTGTATTTTTACCACACAACAGTGCTGAGTGGGTGTTCAGCTGGGGAGGCAGCACTGGCCATGTGTTACTCGGGAGGCATGTGACTTCCTGCTCCTGAGGACCCCAGCACCATCTGTATGCAGTCAGCGCACGGGGAAGGGGCAGGGAGAGAGGCTGTGGGAGGGCTCCATGGGCTGGGTGTGGAAGCCTCACAGGGTCCTTCCACTCCTCTTTCCCTGGCAACAACCTGGACCTGTGGTCACACCGAACACAAGGGAGGCTGGGAAATGTAGTCCAGCCTGTGCCCAAAGAAGGGAGAGTGGAGTTGGAAGTGGAACTATTACAGAGTTCTCTATAACAATGAATAACTCACTTGGAGTCATGAAGTCTCTTAAATGTTTGTGGAGTATCCACTCCATGCCAAGCACTTTGTCGAGAGCCGGAAGAGGGCAGAGAGCTGGCGCAGCATAGCCCTGGCCAGGCAGAAGCTCTGTGGTCTAAGGGGAGAAAATAACCTGTGGTGTGAGGTACCTGCCAACCTAAGAGAAAAAAGGGATAAAGTGAATGTGCTCTGGAAATTTAGTGAGTTGTTCTAGATTGAGCAGCTGCCTGCAGATGACAGTGTTTGAGCTCCACTTGCAGAGCTAAACATGATGGGCAGGTGAAGTGAGAGGCAGCAGGAGCTGTGGGAGCAATGGCATTGTGGCGAGGGGAGGACAGGACGGTGGCAAGTACACCAGGTGCACAGGAGAGAGTGCAGGAAGCCGTGCTTCTCCCACTGGGCTCCCCCAGATCAGTGGTGGCAGCAATGGAGATAGGGCTGCAATTGTCCCCAAGGTCGCCCCTCACCCAAAGTTAGTCATTCTTCCACTCTGGTTCCAGGAGTGTTTGAAGAGTTCCTCAAGCCCTTGTGGGGCCCAGCCTTGTCCACTGTAGGGTGAGGAACGGAGTGTGAGGTGGCTTCTGTCTCCCAGGATCTCACAATTGTATTCATGCTAAAATAGCCAGTGTGTGGGGTCATTTCCAGTAAAGTTTTGAATGCCTGAAAGAGACTGACCTCAACACCAAAGAGAGATCCATGTGCCATTCCTATGCTGAGCTGGACACAGGTGAGCCCTTGAAACCTTTGCTCTGTGTCCCTAGTTCATCGTCATTGAATTCTACGTGTTTGTGTTCGTGCGAGACGAGCTGGCGGTGTTTGAAGGCAAGCTGGAGAGCTACGTCGCCTCAGTGAACCAGACGGGGAACCTGACCCCAGTCATCCTGCAGGTGAAAGAGCTGATCACTGTCACCAAAGGTAACCCTACCTACCTGCTCTGTTCCTGACACCTGTGTGGGAAACTGGGTGCAGGGCTTGCATAATGATCAAATCAGGGTGATTAGCAAATGCATCACCTCAAACGTTTATCATTTCTTTGTGGTGAGAACAATCAAAATACTCTCTTCTGGCCAATGCAGTGGCTCACACCTGTAATCCCAGCACTTTGAGAGGCTGAGGCAGAAGGATCGCTTGAGGCCAGGAATTCCTGAGACCACCCTGAGCAACATAGTGAGACTCCATCTCTACAAAAAAATAATCAAACTAGCTGGGTGTAGTGGGGCACACCTGTAGTCCCCGTTACTCAGGAGGCTGAAGCAGGAGGATTGCTTGAGCCCAGGAGTTTGAGGTTGCAGTGAGCTATGATGAGACCACTGTACTCCAGCCTGGGTGACAGAGTGAAACCTTGTCTCAAAAAACAAAATAATCTTCTTTTCTAGCTATTTTGAAATATATATATGTTGTTGTTAACTATAGTCACCCTACTGTGCAATGAACACTAGATATTGAGTATTTTTAATCATAAAGAGATGGATTTTTATCAAATGCTTTTTTTGTACCTATGGAAAATCAACTTCTATGGAAGCTTTTAAACCAACAAATCAACAAATAATCTTCCTTCTTTGCTCCTACATCCTCTCTCACAAACATACAGAATCTTTCTAAAAGCAAATTAGATTCTCAATATCAAAAACTTGTGGAAAGGTGGATGAGTGAATAGCCAAGACATCAGGATTCCAGCTGTCTTTGTACCTGGTTGAGGTGCAACCAATACCGCCCCAAGTGGCAGTTAGAGGTAAAATACAAATGATGTTTTCAGTGGGCAGAGGCTATGCATGATGTGCATACTTCACATTTTCTCTTCCCTTCATTCACTATACAGTGAAAATATTAGCACCAAAGAGAGGATTATGCAGAAAATAAGTTATATCAAGGGCTTGTGTGAATAAAATGAAACAAAAATGAGCAGAAGTTTACTTACCCAAGAAACGTGGTAAAGGAATTATAATAGATTTTTGCCTAGACCTTTCTGATACGGGATTCTGCATTTCGAGAATTCTGTCTCATGTTTATTTTTCAACGTCCCTCATATCACTTTTTGTGTTTCAGGAGTCTGGGTGGTGACTATTTTGCCTGCCTCCCTCACGTGCGTGAGCTACCTATTCCACATTTTGGCCTGTTACAGGTAAGAACCCTCTGGGAGTCATTTGCGTGTCTTTCATCAGGAGTATGTATGACACGCTTTCCTCAGCGTTCCTGAGCCGCGGCTGCAGCGCCCAGTGTGGGCCCAGGAAGTGAATATAATATCCAGGGATAAGCACATCTTTTGGTAGAAAGGGGGAAAGGAAAGAAAGCTATTGATTTGAACTTCTGCAATGGGTTAACGTTATGCTTAGAATCTTCATTTGGATTTTACCACAACCCTGAGGGATAAGTACTTTCATCTCCGTTTTTACAGCTGGGAAAGCTGAGACTCAATAATATTAAATAACTGGCCTGAGCAATAACCCAATGATCAAGTCTTTCTGACCCCAGAGACCTTGTTATTTCTTCCACACTCAGGCACCTCTATTGGATGGCAGGTCTGCTCTGCTCTCCAGGGCTAATCACGCTGGGCTCCTAGCAGGCAAACCTGGTGCATCAAAGGGACCAGGAGCATCAGTCTCAAGGACAGCAGTGCAGGAAGCAGGGATGGCCTTAAATATGTAGTGAGCATTCGCATGCAGACATCAGTTGCATGTTAAGTATCCACTGCTCCCTCTCTTTCTCTCTTCTTCACTCTCTTTCTCCAACACACACACACACACACACACACACACACAAACACAAATACACACACACAGAGGAACCCCAGGACTAATTTGCAGCTCTCTGGAGCATCCTGCTTTTACAGCCTCCCCATCTGCCTGACCAAAGGGTGGTGGGTCTCTTGCAGATGGCACCCACTGCACCTGCCCTGGCATGAAGGGCCCAGCTCTCTACCAACCCTGTCTCACTCCCTCTTTGCGCTTTCTTCTCCCTGGACCCTGTGGTGGTCTGTACATGGCTACTTCCCCTGCCCTGCCTCATGTGGGCACATGTCTGTGCCTTTCATCGAGTCTGCATGTGGCTGGGAAATACTCACGGAGACATTTGAGCCCAACCAGGGACAACCACAGCACAGAGGGGGCTGCCTGGACGTGGGGCAGCTGAGGGCACTGCAGGAGAAGGCACCTGAGGAGAGGAGGCCTGGCTCCTGGCCAGGCTGCCCTGCTCCCACCTGTCACCCTGGAGTGGTGATCCCTGCCCTGCTGCCTTATCGGGACAGTGGGGCAGAGGAAACTGTGGAAGAGAAAGCCTGTTACGAACCGCAGAGCACTGGCACTGTGCCAACATGTCAGTTTCTCTTAGCAGTATTCCAACCTATATATAGGCACGTGTAAGAAAATACTACAAAGAATATTTAGTGTAAGGTAAGTCTTCCTCCCGCTTGGATCCCTCATTTTTTGCCCTACACTAACCACTGTTAGTGGGTTTCTGTGGATCCATCCAGAAATTTTCTATGCACAATGCAAACAAATATGTGTGCACTGTGTGTGTGTGTTGTGTTGTGTATATTGATGGAACCACACTCAACTCCAAGGCTGCCAAACAAAAACATAATGAAAGTCATATATGCAATTTTGAAACTTCTAGTAGCCTTTTTGAAAGATTAAAGAGGCAGGTTATATTAATCGTAATAATATATTTTATTTAACCCACTATACCTCACATATTATTATTTCAACATGTAATAGATATAAAAATCATTAATATTTGCATTCTTTATTTCATCCTAAGTCTTTCTAATTTAGTAGTTGTGAAAAGTACAAAACGGCCTGAAAACATTCCAGAGATAGAATGTTAAGTAGAGCCAGCAGGACTCGAATGTGAATTGGACTGAGAACACAGCGCCGTCAAACTCACCTTTATGTGCAGGGCCAAGGCCCGGCTAGGACATTGGAACAGGAAGCGGTGACTGGCTGAGGAGTGGGATTGGGAGGCGTTATTGCCCCTCTCTGATTTCCCTTTCTGTTGTTATAAGGTTAGGCTATCAACAAAATGAGTTTTCTGTTTTCAGTTGGTTGTAAATCTTCTTACATGTCATAAGTAATACATACTCATCATAGAAAAAATAAGAAAATATAGAAAGCAGAATAAAGGAAATAAAGGCCACACATAATGGCATCTATCAAATTCAGTCACCATCATGACTTGGTAAAATATATTATTTTTACAAAATATGACAAACTTTAAGGGTTTGAAGGCAACTCCGAAGTAGCCCGGGAGCTGCAGCCCACACCGGGGAGGCCGGGTCACCGCCCTCAGCACCCAGGCCTTTCTGTGGTATCTACCGAGCTCTGGCTATGCGCGCAGCCGGCGTTATGAACACTGCTTAAGTCCCCCTTCTCCTCCAGAAAGCACATCAAGAAGCTGTGGGCAGGAGATAAGCACTTTCTCCCTTTGAAGTTCCGGAATCCCGCCTCGCCGGAGAGCGTGGTGAGTCCCCACAAGCCTCTCTCTGCTGAGACTCCACCACGTGCACAACCTGCCCTGCGGCACCAGGCACAGGGCCCGCCCTGGGGGAGGAAGGGCCCCTCACTGGGCGTCCAGCGTCCTCAAGTCTAGTCCTGCTCTGCTGCTGGGTGGCTGGGAACACATCACTGCCCTTACTGGGCCCTCGGTCTCCTCATCAGTAAATGAGGACGATCTCAACGCCAGCCTCACTGGGTCGCTGGGTGCCCCCCAGGTGAGACACGGATGCTGGGCACACGTGGCAGAGGTAATGAAGGCTTCCGGGACTGCTTTTTCCTTTTAAATCGCAGGTGGCCATTGCAAGGTACTCTGGCTGGCAAATAGCCTACATTCTGTGGGGTAAGTGCTGTCACGTGACCCATTCAATTCAGCAGCTGTTCCGGGGTCACCTGCAGAGTCCTGGCTGTGGGTGGGGAGTAGAGAGGAGCATGGGAAGCAGCCCTGGCTTCTGCCCTCGAGAGCCCTTCAGGATGGAGGGAGAAACAAACCCTCTCTAGGTCACCCTCACCACCTGTCCTGAACCCACGGGGCGTACATGCTAAGGGCGATGGTGACCCAGAGGAGAAAGTGACTGTCCACACCCAGGGCAGGGCTCAAATGTGTTCTCGGGGAGCTGACATTTGAACTGCACCTGACAGGGTGAGTAGGGGGTAAGTGGGAAGGAAGGGGAGGCCATGCCAGGCAGAAGGAACAGCGTAGGCAAGCATGCCAGGGCCTCTGGCGGGAGGACGGTAGAGGGTGGAATGCAGAGAGGGGCCTAGGGGTGACCACTGGCTCCCTCGGCCCCCAGGCTACCTCATCATCCACGTGGTGCAGAGCTTGTGTGGCATGGCGATCATGTACGGTCTGGTGCTGCCCGTCATCCACAACCAGGCCCTAGAGATGCTCCAAGGGCTGGGCATTGGGATGTAAGTGCTGGGTGGGCGTCCTGTCACTCCACTTCTGGGCGCTGGGGTGCTCTTCCAGCTGCTCCCTGGGCCCATGATCTTAGCTCTGACCCAGGGCTGGGCCATCATAGCAACTTGCAGGGATGGGAACCTTACAGTTTACAAAAAGCTGCCTTTCCCTCTTCACAACTGTGTATGTGTGGAATATACCTATGTCCATTTTCCAGCTGGGAAGACTGAGGTTTAGGGAGGTAAAGAGGCAAGACAGTATGATGGAAGGAGGCAGGGAACCCTGGCTAAGCTTTTGAATCTGCTATGTGGCTTGGGATAAGTTATCTCCCTTCTCTGGGCCTCTGTTTATACATCTGGAAGACAAAGTGAATGCTATTAATGGTATTATTCAGCATTTACTATGTGTCTTTTCTCATAACAGCCTATGAAGGTTGGTACTTGTGTTGCCCTCCCTTTTGCAAGCCAGGAAACAGAGGCACAGAGACACTAAGAGTTTTGTCCAAGGAGTGGGATGATGCAGGATTTGGAGCTAGACAAACTGAAACCAAAGCCTCCTTTTAACCACTACCCCACTCGGCCACTCAGAGGGGGTCAACACAGCATGTGGCACTCTCTGGGGACCTGCCTGCCTTGAGCTCCTTGGTCCCATACTTGCCTAGAGCCACCCGTGATTCTGGGGTACAGCCAGTCCTTCCCACTCTCTCGTGGCCTTCTCAGGCACTCCTGAAAAACCCATTCCTTTCTTTGCTTCTCGACCTGTTAAGCCACTTGCCCAGCTGCCGCCCCTGGTGAAAGCCAACAGCAGTGAAATCCTGAGTAATAGGCTGGGATCTGGAGCCAGAAGACCTGTGCCTGTGGCCTTGGGAAAGTCACCTCCCCTTTGTGAGCCTCAGTTTCCTACCTGCACAGTGGGTTTGGGGATGCTTTGTACAACAGGAGCTCATGCTGCTATTGTTCTGCGGAGTGGTCAGCGTCTCTCTCCTCTCTCTCGCCGGGCATCAGAGAAGGGCCTGGAAGAGTGTGGAGAGGCCACCTCAGGACAGCCCCACCCTGTGTTTCAGCCTCACCATATCCATTGTCGTGGGTCTCATGGTCCTGCAGGTGAGGATCGCTGCCGGCTTCTTTCTGCAGCCCAAGCTAAGCGCGGCTGACAAGCAGAAGCCCCTGGCTCTCAACAACAGGTGAGGGTGAAGCCAGTGGATTGTATGGCTTTGGCTTTGGCCTTGGAAGTCTCCCGGCCCTTCCCCTTCCCATTGGCGGGTTCCTGGGCAGGCTCTACACTCCCTGAGAGGGTATGGTGTGGGGAGCCAGGGGTGGGATCTGGAGCCAGACTGCCTGGGCCAGGTCCTGGCTCCACCCGTTGAGCTATGTGACCTTGTGGGATCTTCCTAAATACCTATAAACCTCAGTTTCCCCCTTTACGATGAATTGTGCATACCTCAAAGAGGTGTTGTAAGGGTGACACGTGTTAAGAAATTGAACTTAGAACAACAGTGCTTGGCACATGATAATCCTTTCTAATTCATTCTTTCAATGCCATCCACTCATTGAGGGAACAACGGGGCACTGAGAGTAAAGAGATAATCCGGACACGACCTACCCGGGACATGCTCAGTCCACTGGAACGGATAGAAACATAGACGGAAGAGGACTCTGGAGGGTGCAAGAGGGTTGCCAGAGAAACCTGAACAATGGGGGTAGAGAGGTGGGGTGGCAGAGAGAGGTGGTGGTTAATTCCATGCGGATGGGATGCTCGAGCTGAGGTCAGGAGGGTGGCAGGATTTCTGCCTGTAGGAAGGAGGAGAGGGCATGGCCAGCAGCCAGCACAGCAAGGACAAAGGCAGGAAGGCACAAAAGGGCAGAATGAGTCAGGAAAAAAGTGAGACTCTCAAATGGCTGCCACGCAGCAGCCTTTGACAGTGAGGGGCACAGGGAGGACAGGGAGGGGACACAAAGTGACAAGACCAGAAAGCCCTCTCTCAGAGGGGCCCTGAAACTTGGGATGCAAAGTCTGGGCTTTGTCCCAGAGGCCACAGGAAACCACATGATCAGGTGGTCCCTTGGGAAGTTTCCTCTGGAAGACGTTGGAACAGCTTCGGCTGCAGGCAGGTCCTTGTTGCAACAGACAGCGGGGAAGCCCGCCCTCTGCTATAGCCTCTGAACCAACTGTAGCCCCGTGAGATTTCTTATCCTACAGGAAGTCTCAAACCCCACGCATCACAGGAAACAGTTACAGTCCCCGCGAACCCTGATCCTGCACTGTGCTCAGCCCCTCCACACGGGGCCTGAGCCGGACCTCACGCTAGTGCTGTGACTGGGAGCAGTCGGCCACGCCTCCCCCCACCGTTAGGGCATGTGGTGGCAAAGCTATGCACTGGAAGTTGTAGCATTTGACCCTGGGTCTGGGGCACTCCAGAGCCCACCTGCCCAGCCTCCTCGCCCTACTGAACGGGGCTGCCTCTGCTGGCTTCTGTCTGCAGGAAAGCGTTCCACAACTTCAACTACTTCCTGTTCTTCTACAACGTGCTGCTGGGCCTGGGCGCCTGCCTCTCCAGGCTGTTCATCAGCTGCGTCCTGGGCACGTGGCTCATCGCCCGCATCGACAGGACCATCATGCAGAGTGGCTACGAGGGGGCAGACATGGGTGAGCAGCCAGCCCCCACCAGGCCACATCCTCTGGGGTGGGCTGGTCTTGCACCCTTGCGGCAGCTGCCCGGCCTGGAGCTCACACCCTTCCCTCAAGCTCAGAGCTTATCTTCCAATGGAGGCTGCTCAGAAGGGAGTTCAAAGCTAATAAATTCCTGCCCATTTGGCAGACCTTCCAGGAGGGGCAGTCAGAGCTAGTAGAAGTCTATCTAAACAATTAGATTAACTTACGAGTGTACCGGTCTGAAAATCTTGAGAACGAATACATCTCAGAATTATTGGCATTGTTAGTTGGAAACTTAATTAAGAAAATGTTCTGTTTAGTTGAAATACTCCAAAATCAAAGCCATTTCTGAGGAAGTGAAAGTAGTTTTCTTTTTATTTCTAGCTCATGATCATTCGTGCACTCATCCATTCGATAAATGTACCGATGCCTCCTCAGTGTTAGCTGTGGCCACTCCTAGCTCCTTTGAGCTTTGAGTGCCCTGTAACATGGACAGATTAGAATACGATCCCTAAGAATCTTTCCAGATCCTTAGACCTCATTTTCTAGATGCCCAGCAAGGACCACTGGGAGCAAACTGGCTCTGCAGTTACAAAAGGTACAAACCGGGCCGTGCTAGGGAGCGCTGCCCGGCCTGACCTGCCTCTGGGTTCCAGGGTTCAGCGCGTGGGTCGGCATGCTCTATGTGGACCATTATCACACCAACCCTGTGCTCGTCAGCTTTTGCCACATCCTGATCGCAGACCACAGGGAGCGGAAGCTGCAGCAGGCCATCAAATACTGCTACATAGATCAGTCAGCAGGTAAAGCCTCCTATTGGAACCTCCGCTGGGTTCAGACGGCATGAAATAAACAAACACCTTTGGGCTCCCTGGGCTCCCTGAGCTGCCCCAGGTTCCACCTTCCTCTTTCCCTTCAACCAAGGAGTTCAGGAGGCTAAGTTCCTAGTCAGTCTGGCTATGGGACCCACTCGGGCCTGTGGCTTTGTCCTGCTACCTGGTCTCCTCCCTGGCCTGGAAATGAACTTTAACTCTGCTAATGGAGTCCTCTGTTTCCCATTTGTTTGAGACTCCAACTCATATCCCAGGCTGTGTGCCAGATGCCCTGGGCTGCTTTGATTATTCTGTCCTGCCACAAGCTCTCTGAGCTCTCCTGCCTCTTCAGGGTGCAGACTGTGTTCATTGCTGTTCCCAACACCGCAGATACCCAGGTCTAAGGGAAGACTCACATTCCTCCAACCTCCCCCACGTTCCCAGGGGTCTGGCACCTTCTGCAACACCTGGCTCATTCCAGGCAGCTCCTCCAAAAGCCTTTGAGGCAAGCTGCCCCCTTCCCCCACACCCCTCCAGTCTGTCTTCTCTGATTCTCTCCTAGGTCCACGCGTCTCAGCTAGGTCTAGGACGAGGTGGCTCCTGCTGCAGACCCTGGTCAACAACCCCAGACTTGTCATGCTCAGAAAACCGAAATCAGGGCACAGCTCCCGAGAGTTTACCCAGATTCTACTGACGTGCTCGGACTGCTGACACTGGTCCCCAACATCTGGTCCAAGACCAGGCTAAGACATCTGCACCCCAGAGAGGACTCAGTCTAACAAGCAGCTGTCCCCTGCAATGAGATGTGATGGTGCTGGCACTGTCCCCGCAGATGGCAAACAGCATTGTGCACTCATGGGATGGCCACCTGGGCTGAGGGATGAAGTCTCAGGATTATTTCATCCCCTTGGCAAAACAGATCAAACACTAAAGAAATGTCTATTGAACAAACTTTGCCCATTGATGACTTCCACTATCCATGGTGGGTAGGCAGCCTTGGGGGTCACTTGTTAAGAAGCACTTAGTTTATGTACAAGGCAGAACTTTGGGTCACTGAGGAAGGTGGTAAAATGTCTGCATCAGAAGAGTCTAACCATCTGGAACAGAGTGTGGCCTTCATTCCAACAGGCTCCTCGTTGCTTTCTTCTTTCCTGGCTTTATGGTGGGGAAGAGGAGGAACTCCATGATCCCAGCGCCCAGGCTGGTAGGACAAGCAGGCACATGCTGAGCTCTCTCCCAGGCCACTGCGATGAGGAATGGACAGAGCTGACCTGGCCCTTGGTCACAAAGGAGATGCACGGATGCTCTCTCACGAGGGTTGGGTCACTAGGAAAGCCACTTGTCTTAGGACGCAGACAGGGTAGGCAGCCATTCCAGGTGGGGAACAAGAGCAAAGTTGTGCGAGTGTGCGAGCCCTAAGCGTGTTTGAGGAGGGAGGCATGTGCATGTCCAGGACGCTGGGGAGGTCCAAATGCCAGGGTGGGATGCCTGGATATTTGTCCTTGTGCAGAGCCCCGTGCTGACCCAAATTCTTCATGCTGAAGCATAGGACCTGGCCCAGGAGCTGTACAAAATCTGTCTACTCAAAGTTCCTGATGGAGCCCGGGCAAGTATTGTGAGGACCCCACCAACAGGGCAGAAGGGAATCTCCAGCCACCTCATGAGTACCACAGCAATTGTGATTCAGTTGTTAATTGAACACGTAATATAAACCCAGTCCTATTGCTAGCACTATTGCAAACTTTGTTTGCAAAGTTGTCTCTTTTAGCCTAATATCCACAACTGAGCTTTACCATCTGCTTTTAGAAACTGGGAAAACTAGGACAGAGTGTTGGGGTCCCCACACCACCACCTTGCAGCTGTGTGACATTGGCCAAATTACTTTGCCTTCGTTCACTTTCCTTATCTATGGAAAGAGGGTAACCCCCCTAAGACCATTGTTTTGAGAAAAAAAATTAGTTACATATGAACATCTTAAGCTAGTGTCTGACATATCCTAAACTTTTAATAAATGTCAGTTACTGTTATTTGTCATATAACTCTTTGTGAATGATCTGATTAATATCTGCTCACTCCCTCAATAAGATATCAGCTCCATGAAGAAAGAGGCCTTCTCAAGCTTTGCTCACCGTCACCAAGCATACACCTGTAACAGAACAGAATGTTGGAATGAATCAAAGAATGAGGCAAGGAAGAATACATCTTTTGACAATGAATTCACTTACCAAAATCAGTCATCATGGTTTGAATGAATAGTGGGTGAATACCCATGGAAAGCCCGTATTGAAATGGAGAGGCTGATATAAACAACTCTCTGTGATGCAACCCACCACATGTAACAAGGGCCTGCACAAAGTTCTATGGGAACTTGGAAAAGGAAACTACTAATTTTGCCTTTGTAAAGTTAATGAACGCTTCTCATAAGAAGCAGCATGTGAGCTGGAATCTGCAGATGTAACATGAGGCATTTCTCACATGTGTTGGGGGAAAGGCAAGGCATGCCAGCTCTGAAGTTCTGGGTTCCGGGAGTTTGGAGATCATGCTAGATGGAGACACTCAACATGAAGAAACCTTATTTCAGAGCCACTAGGCCTCATTTCCAGGGAGCCAGAGGAGGTAGACATAGACTATATTAAGAGAAACATAATATTTTAAAGAACCTACTGACAATCTTAGGTAGTAGAGCTCTAGGATTACCTGTTATACTGCATTTCACTCGCATGCCACCCTCATTCAGGCTCAGACAAGACAGTAAATATGTCTGAAGACATGGAACTCTCCCTTATCCTCTGGATTCTACCTGCCTCCTTTGGTGTAAGCCAGTCTCTGCCTCTTTGTGGTCCTCAGTTTCCCAACTATACAATAAGGGATTGGATGTGGTCCTGCATGAGCATGTGCTAAGCAAGGACATGGTGTCAGGCTCCATCAACACTGGATGGGTGTCTACTACGGGTTGGGCTTGGGCACACACAGGTGCACAGGCCTCCTGACAGGGTCAGTGGGGGTAGACATGGAGCATAGGGCAGCCAGGTCTTGGGTCAAAAGTCAGGCGTGTACAAGGGAGCAGGAGTGGGCCGAGGACAGTGGGTGCATGTGGGACCCGTCTCACCATGTGGACTCATACATGCACAGTGCACCAAAGGCTCTGCTCTTGAGGTTGGCCCCATGCGGTCCCTGCCAATCAGCCTCTGCTTGTTCTTGGTGCCCCATGTCCTCTGGAGCCCCATGCCTCCCCACCCCCGTGCATTCAGGCCATGGGGCACTGGACGTGAAGGGCCTAGAGAGGAGGGGCCGCTTGTCTGTTTCTCCACAGCTTTAGGGTGTGTTGTCAAACTTTTGAATTCAACAATTTTGTCCTATTATGACTGAGCCTGAGCATGTTTTCATGCATTTAAAGTTATCGCTATTTCTTTTTCTGTGAACTGAAGGTTAATGTCTTTTGCCAATTTTTCTACTTTGTGGCTATTTTTCTTATCAATTTCTAGGAGATTGTTTTATATTGGGGATGTGAGCTTGGTGATATGAGTTGCAAATATTTATTCCCAGTTTATCATTTTTTCTTTTTATCTGATGGCGTTTTGGTTTGGTTTGTTTTTTCTGGGTTTTGTGTGTGTGTGTGTGTGTGTGTGTGTGTGTGTGTGTGTGTTTTGTTTTTTGCAATGTATTACTAAGATGCTGCTTCTCCTCAAATTGGTCAACAAATTCATACCATCACTATAAAGTATGTTATCAGTTATCTTGTGGAAACTGGCCAATTTTCAAATTGACATAAAAATACAAAGAGCAAAGATAAGTCAAGATAATCTTGAAGAAGAACAAAGTTGGAGGACTCACACTACCAGACATTAAGACAGCTTAAAGCTGTAGTAATCAAGGCTGTGTGCACCACTAGCACAAGGACAGGCACTAGGAGAATAGTGGGTCCAACACAGACCCACACATTCAGATATTTTGTATATGACAAAAGAGGCCCAGCAGAGCAGTGAGGAGAAGATAGTCTTCTCTATAAATAGCTCGGGTCAACTGGTTCTCCACATGAGAAGGAAGTGAATCTTGACTCTTACTTCACACTATAAAAAAATATATAAATCTAAATGTGAAAGTTTACAACAATATTTATAGTAAATAACATCAGAGAATAGTTCCTTACCTTAGGCAGGCAAAGATTTCTTAGGTAAAACACAAAGTATACTACTCATAATGACAAAAATTGATAAATTGGGTCTTATTAAAATCAATAACTTCACATCAAAAGGCACTTTTACTAGAGTAAAAAGGCAAGAACAGAATAGGAATAAATATTTGCCAGCTATTTATGTGGAAAACCTGATATTTAGGATATGTAACTAACTCCCATAAATTAACAAGAAAAAAGACAATTCTACCAGAAACACTGGACAAACTATTTGCCTGGAAATTTCACAGAAAGATAGCCATGTGGCCAGCAAGTATATGCAGAGGTACTCGACGCTTTTACTAGTCAGGAAAATGCACATTAAAACCACAATGTGATACTAACAGGTAAAGGCTAAAATAAAAACCAGAGACCATAGCACACGTTGGTGAGGATGTAGAGCAACTGGAATTCTCATGCCCTGCTGTGTGTGTAAACTGATACAACCACTTTCAAAAACGGACTACCTCTTAAAGATGGATGTGTACAGACTCTATGGCCCAACAATCCCACTCTCAAGTATAAACCCAATAGAAATGCCTACATATGTTCAAAACACAAAAGAATGGTCAGAACAGCATTATGGTAGTCTCCAAATTGAAAAAATCCAAATGTGCATCAATAATAGAAAGCATAAATAAAATGGTTTTTTTTTAAAAAAAAATAATAATGGGATACTGTACAAAAATAAACTATACCCACATTCAAAAATATGGATGAAACTTACAAATATAATGAAATAAGCCCAACATAAAAGAGTCCATTCTGTATGATTCTATTTAGATAAAATTCTTAAAGAAACAAAACTAATTCAGATGTTATAATATTTATTCTTCTTGGAGAAGAGAATATTCTTTCAGAACATTTGATGTACCGCTCTGGATGCTCCTGCCAGCCCTGAGGTATTCCCTTGCACAGAGAAGAAACTGGCATTGGAGGAAGCAGTTGACTCTAAGAGTTTCACACTCCACGTGGGGTGCTCCCATTGCTAAGGGCAAGTCCCCTTCCCAGGGAAGGCAGGCGTGGGCGGGGCGAGCGCGGCCCCGCCCCTTCGCGTTGCCTTGGAGACCGTGCGAGTCCTGCTGCAGTTGGGACTGCACCGGTGCTGGCTGACTTGCGAGGTGCTTTCTGCATGAGGCCAGGACGGGGTGCAGCGGCGCCCTGCAAACCGCTGGGCTAAGGGGGACATCCAGGGGCTGCCAAGGCTGCTTGGGGGCCCGTGAGGGGACAGAAGGAGCGTGGCCAGAATCAGGCTACTCCCTCCGGCCCATTCACCGTCCCTGCGTCCCCTGGAGGGTGGGGGTGGGGTCCTGGACCCGAGTTCAGGTGGGTTCCAATCCCAGCCGGCACCTTCGGCGCCTTGACGCTTCCCAGAAGACCTTGGCAGAGCGAAGCACAAACGATAAGCCTGTGTTATTCGCGCCCCCAAAGCCCCTCTTGGATTTGCTCCCGCCACAGCGGGGAGAGCCGGGCTCCCCCGCGAGTTTGGGGCTCCGCCGAGGTTAGTTCCATCGTTGTTCCGCGCTCCCTGCCTTCTGCGTTTGTTTAAAATTAAAGCCCTCAGCCTGCGTGGGGGCCGCCCCCACCCTCACCCTCCCCCCCCTCACCCTCCCCCCCCCCGCCCCCAGCGGAGGGTCCTGGCTCGGGGTCCTGCCTGGGTCGGTGGGGCCGCCTCCGGGCCGAGTGTTGCCCGCCGGCACCTGAGCTGGGGGCGGGCGTCGGTTTCCCAGCCCGTGGGCTTGGCTTGAGCCCCGGGTCGCAAGGGGGCCGAACCGCAGACGCGTTTCCCGGGCGACGGCTTCCCCGCAGGGGCATCCAGCCGGCAGCCAGGATGTCGTCGGTGGGGAAGGTGACCCGCGTTCAGAATGGCAAAGTCTACCAGCAGATCTTCGAGGCTGAGGTAGGGCCCGCCGTCTGTCCCCTTTTCTCCGTGCCCGCTTCTCTCTGCTCTTCCCCCCGAGCCCCTGTTCCTCCTCCCCGCAACGCTCCCCCGCAAACTTCCCTCCCTCCAAGGGCTTCCCGGCCCGGGAATCTAACGAAACATGGACTCTGAAGTGACTTTGATCTTAAAAATAATTCTTATTGGTTCTTAAAATGTAGGAATACAAAATGAGAATGTCTATTCTTGAAAATCAGAAAACTTAAATGAAAAGTTTAAATTTAAATTACTCAGATATAGCCTGGATGAACCACCGAGCACCCTGTGTCTTTTTCCCATGCATAAAAGCGTTTCTAATTTTTCTGTTTAAAAAATTGTTTCCATTCTGTATTAATGTTCTGAAACCTCCTTTTTCTCCTTGAACAGTGTCTCACAGACCCTATCCCATGCCGTGGGCATCCATATACTTTACGCCTGCTTGTTGATCCGTGACTCCCATAACTGCATTAAAGTAAAACCCTCTTTACTTTAATCGTTGAAATTGCTTTGTCCTCTCTAAAGCACTGTACAGACAAAATGAGATCTTAAACACTGAGAGCAGGACCCTTCCTTTGAAGTTCTGTGTTGTTTATTTATAAGAGATTTTCATTCCTAATTTGAGCCCTAAATAATGCCCTCTGTAGAACCTTTGGAAGTTATAAAAGTATAAAAAACCCAAGGAAACAATTAAATTACTCACATAGTTCTGCTTCCTCTAAGCAACAGGCCATTCTTAATGCTTGACACACTTACTCCAGGTCATTTTTCTATACATTTTACATTTTGAGATCATACTGTATAATTTTGGCTATAATTTTTAGTTTATGTTTTAAATTGATACATTTAACTATATATCATCTCATAAGCATTTCTTCATGTCATAAAAAATTTACTTCTTTGTAAGTGTGATCTCTGGTCATCTTTAGACAATGTTAGTATATATCTAACATTCCATCTAAGGGACATACCATGTCGACTCGAACAATCCCCTCCTATTGGACCATTCCTTTTCTCCAAATATTTTTGATTATAAAAAAGGCTGCAGCTGCAGCTGCCCGGCTAGCTCAGTCGGTAGAGCTCAGTCGGTAGAGCATGAGACTCTTAAAAAAGGCTGAAGCTGGGTGCAATGGCACATGCCTGTGGTCCCAGCTACTCAGGAGACTGAGATGGGAGGATTCTTTGAGCTCAGGAGTTTGAGACCAGCCAGGGCCATAGAGCAAGACCCCATCTCAAATAAATAAATAAATAAATAAATAAATAAATAAATAAATAAATAAATAAGCATAAAAATATAATTTTTGAAAGGCTGATGTGCAACTTGGTCTTCATTTAAATTTCTCAAAAAATGTCTCCCTTGAAGGGGCTAAATGACTTGGAGGAGGAGACCCCTCCTGCAGGGGATGTGCCCAGGGTTGAAGGCCTCCCCATAAAGTGCCTTATTAGTGGCAGGTTCCTAGGTGTCTTTCTAAGGCAGGCACAAGAGCCTTAGGGTACTGGGGACCCAGCAGCTCTGACTGCCTCCTCTTTTGTGATCTTCCCTGGGTTCAGGTGCAGCTGATCCACTCCCTGGCCATCAGCAGGAAGCAGGCTGCAGAGCAATATGTGCCCCTAAAGAGTAGCAGCACACCCATGATGAAGAAGATGGAGATTCCTGAAGGGAAGATTATGTCTGCTCGGCAGCAGAAGTGGGCGCACAGCCTCCCCAACGACTGGGTCACAGAAAACCCTGTTCTCTACAGGTAGGTCCTGCTGTCCAGCCCCCATCCTCACACACTGGGGGTGCTTTAGAGTCTTCAAAAACTCAAAAAGACCTTCCACAGGATGAGCACCAGGTAGGAATGAAATCTCCCCTAAAACAAGGAGGTAATAGCACTTGCTTTGCAGGATGTTTTGCTTCTCTCTCTCTCCCACTCCCTCCTCTGATAATTACTGCTGTGTGCTTAGGGCCAGGCGCTGGCTGTGCGGATCCCACCCTCATGGACCTTGAGGCTTCACATGGAAATGAACAAACATGCCCCCCACTCCAGTGGTGGGAAGGCTCTGACTCAGAGGACAGGGGCTATGGGACAGGAGTCAGGAAAGCCCTGAGGAGGGGCCTCAGTTGGGACCAGAGGGGAAGGGAGGGGAAGGATGGGGGCAGGGCTCTGGGAAGGTCAATCTTGGTCCATTCCTGGAGGCTGAAGGTGAGTGGGCCTGGAGAGAGAGCAAGAGGTAGGGCTGGGAGAGGCCTTGCAGGCCACAGTCAGTGTTTTGGACTCTACTGCTGTGAGCAACTGATTTGCATTTTTGAGGTCCCTCCGGTAGCTCTGTGCTGAATGTGGGAGACTGCAAGAAGAGTCATAGAGGCCAAGGAGGAAGTCATTGCAGCTGTCCTGGCAACCTGGGTGGTAGCTGCAAGAGGGAAAGTAGGGGTGGACTTCAGGTGTCTTCTGCAGCCAGAACCCACAGGACCCAGTGATGGATTGGAGGGGAGGAGAGGGCTCCCCAGGGCCCTAGGTCTCCAGCCAGAGTTCTGGGTGGACAGTAGGGGTATCATTCTCTGAGATAGGAGTAGGCAGGGTGGGACAGGGAGATCAGGATTTCCTTGTGAACTTCCAAGTTCAGAAGTTAAACTTGAGATTCCTAAGTATGCCATTTCAGTCTGCTGAGCTCAGACCCTCAACTAGGGAAAAAAAGGAAAGAAAAGGATATTCCTCTCAGGATTCTTGGGAACATAAAGCAGGAATTGGGCTTCCCCTGGGCTCTTCAAACTCTGCACAAGCCATAAACCTCTTGCCTGGCCTGGAACTCTGGGACGGGAGGTCAGGCCTCCTCTACCTGCCTTTGCTGTCCCTTTTATCCTTTTTGGGTCAGGGACCAGACCCAGTGTTGGGTACAGGTTTCTGTCCTGACCTGACCTTTGGATTTTCCCAGGGAAACCACCCCAGAGGCTTCCAACCCTCAGTACCCTTAACTACCTATAGATGGGCAAGTCCACTGGCCCACCCAAGGCCAGACTCTCCAACCCATGTCCCCCTGCCTGAGGCCCCAGGTAGGGACCCAGAGGCACAGGAAGCTGGGGCCTGTCCAAGTTCTAGCCGACCTCCCAGGAGGGCAGTATGGCAGCCTGCTGTGACTTCATTTCCCTCAAGATCCCAAGCCCAATCTCAGCTGACCTGTTCTCATCCAGGCCTGGGGTCTCCCAACATCTCCCTTTGCCTCCTGAGGGTCCCTTCTTCCCCAGGGTTCAGCCTGGGACCACTCAACATTCCAATATCTAGATACAGCATGGGTCAAAAGCTGTTGGCACCAGTGGAGTGTTGGTATTTTGCTGTGCTGGCCTCCTGGGACAGACAGACAATCCCAGCTCTGTCCTGGATGCAGAACCAGAGCACAGCTCCTTGTGGCAGGAACAGAGATGTGTATGTAACCTGCCAGGTTCTGCCATCCTCAAATGACTGGGGTCACTAACTCTGTATCCAGAATCCCTCTTGGGTTAGTTGTCCCCTGGCCCTGACAAGTGTTTCACTTCCTCCCTCCCTCTTTGCCCATAGACTTGCTGCCTTCACTCTCTCCCCAGCCAGCCCAGCCCTGATGGTTGGGCTGTCGGCTCACCTTCCACAGTCCCCATCCTTCTTCCCACCCAGCAGAACTTCCACCTGGCTTCCTGAATCTTCCATGAGCCAGGGCAGCTGGGCAAACTCACCCAGCCCATGGGGGAGGGATACACCCAGGTGCAGCAGCCCCAGCTTACCTGGACCCTCTGGGCAGCCTGGAGACTCTCAGCAGTTGCCCTGACCTGGCTCCCACCCCCAGCTCCTCTTCTCACTGCAGCCCCCTCCCAGTGCAGCCCCTCTTCCCACTGCAGCCCCCTCCCTGTTTACCGCAGGCAGGACCTCCCTGCTCTCCTGGCTGCCCCGGGCACCTCCCAGGGCTGTGGAACAGCCAGGTGCACCCTTGGCTTCCTGGTGTTGTCCCCTCCAGCTTCCGTTCCCTCCGCAGGGAGCCCTTCCTCAAATGTCCATTCCGCTGTCCCTCCCCTACCTCTGGCTGGGTGATCTGTCAACCCTACTCCCAGGGTGAGCTCCTTCGTCAGGAATCCCTGGCCCCTGGGCTTCCCCACACAGCACAGCCCCTGGGGTTCCTGTTCCTCTTTCTCTGCTCCCCTTTGTGGGCCGGTGCTCTCAGGTCTTCCCTGGCCACTGGAGCCAGCTCCCTCTAGATGCTCTGAGGGGCTGGCAGAGGCCAGGTGGGGCCCAACTGATGAGTGGCAGGGCCAGGGTGCCCAGTCTCCCTTAGGCCTCAGAGCTAGGGTTTAGGTGCTTGAAATTGAGCCAGCCAAGGCCGGTCCTCCTGTGTGCTCATGTACCCAGGGCAAGGCCCCTGGGTGAGTGGTGACCAGCCCAGGTCAGGGGGTAGATGACCACTAGTGAAAACAAAGCTCCCAAGTCCCCAGGGCAAGCAGCCAAGAAGCCAGAGCTGATAGCAGTTCTCATCGTCTTGTGGGTTCCTATGGGCTGCCTTGGTCCAGGGGCATTTAGAATGACAAGGCCCAAAAGACCACCTCTAGAAGGATGGCCAGGGCCCATCAGCTGCAGCCCAGCCCTGAGGTCCCCCTCCCTGCTAGATCTGCAGAGAGGACTAAATGAGAAGTTAGCTGGACACGAGGGCCCAAGGAGTTTTTATTCCAAAGCTAATGTCACGGCCACACACCTCGCCTCCTCCCCCACCCCGGCCACCCTGCTGAGATAGTTTGTCCTGGGATCCCAGCTCTGTCCTCCCTCACCTGAATCCCATGGGCCTTGGTGTCATGAAGTTATTCTTGGAGTCTCAGCTCTCTTAATACAGTGGCTCCTCTGAGCCCCTGCTCCTTCCTTCCTGGAAAATGGGGTTACCCAGCTGCCTCACAGGCTGGGCTGCTGAAGGAGCAAATGAGCTTGTGAGGTGGAGCACAGCACGGCCTGGCTCTCGGGCTGCTCCTGCCCTTCCGATGTGTTTCCCGGGTGGACCACGGCTCCTGAGCCGAAGCAGACTCCCTGAGGGTGGAGACCCAGTGACTTCTTGTCTAGGGACCTGCAGCATCTGCTGGCAGGAGACACACAGGCAGCATTTGCTGGGAGCCTGGGCACTGTTTCGGGCTCTCTGGAATTGGGGCCGGGCAGCCCCTCTGGACACTCCCCCATGTGCCAGAGCTGCCCTGGGTGGTGTCATGGGGGGGGGCGCAGCTTTATTCTCCTCTGCTTGTGCCTCAGGGAAAGGGAAATAGCCCACAGGGAGAAAGTCCAGGAGAGCGAGAGCGCCGCGGCAGCCCGGGAAGTGCGTGGGCTCATGGACACTGTGGGTGAGCCTCCTCCAGCCTCAGCAGCCTGCCCAGGGCCAGAGAGAGCCCGGGGAGGGGGTGTGTGTCTCCTGGCAGCTCCTCTGAGGAAGCCCCTGAAGCCCCCACTGCGTTCCTCTGCCTGGCCTAGGAACCTAGACGGCGTTCTCCCCTGGGCCGTCTCCCCTGTGCGGGGCTGCCTGCGCAGTGGGCGTTTGCTGATGACAAACAGTTGGCTAAAGGACCTGGCCTGCCTCCCTGCAGTTTCGCAGTAGTCTCTCTCCGTCCACATTTCCTGCCTCTACCCTGCACTGTCCTAGTCTGACTTTATCCCAATACGGAGGTCCCTTTTCTTGACGATAAAAAAGTGATACATGCTCACAAACAACAACAAAGGAAGGAGATAAGGAGAAAGTAAACCCCCCTCCACAATGCCTCCCCTGCTTGCCCCGTCACGCACGTGGTGTCCAGCCTCCCACCCGGGGAGAGGGGACAGCCACCTGGGAAGAGGGGACGGCAGAGCACGGGGTGAGCACAGGCCCTGGGGCAGGTAGCCTGCTCACACACTGGCCGGCTGTTCTTTAACCCCGTGCCTGAGTCTCCCCACTTGTAAAATGAGGCCAGGAATAGAACCTGCCTCTCGGCCTCATCATGAGGAGTGACTGAGTTAGAACAGTACCTGCTACATGGAAGGTGCTACATAAATGTGTTGGCAATTATTATTTGCATATGGATTTGCTTCTACAAAACGTTTTTTGAAAACATAAATTACATACACACGTAACTGCATATCTGAGGCCTCGTTCCCTACAGCACGCATGGACCACCTTCATCTTTTCTCTTTTTCCTGAAGCCCCTGCCACGCTGGCCTGGCTTTGGGGTCCACCTTCTGAACCCCAGCCCTGGTGTGCAGGTGCTCTCTGCCAGCGCAGCCTTGTCCTGAGAGCTCTCCCCTCTCCTGGGGGCTCTAAGGGTGCCCCATCACCTCTGCTGTTGCTCCGCAGTTCCCGAGAGCATACACACTGTCACCCTTTGCGGGCGAGAAGAGCACAAAAGGAAGAGCTACGAACGCGCCCTGGCGAGCTTTCAGGAGGAGATTGCTCAGATCGGGATGGTGAGGTTCCTCCCTCTCCCTCCTGCTCCCTTCTTGGCGCATTGTGAAGGCAAAGGCAGGTTTGTCACGGCAGCCAGCCTCCTTCCCTCCCTCCGTCTCAGCTAGGAGGTCCGCAGTGGCTTACTGAGACGTAGACACAGATGGAACTATAGCCATGTCTGAGTGGCTCTCTGTGAGTGCTTGCTGTGAGTGTAGCTCCCTGTCACTCTTGCAGACGCCCTCTAAATCACATGCTGTGGTTGCCCAGCTTGCAGTGAAGCTCAGGGAGACCCCTGACCGGGCACATCGGAGGCCAGGCTGGAACTGCCCCACAAGTCTGACGCCAAAGCCCAGCCTTTGACCTCCCTGCCCAGTCCTGCTGGTGGGGGCCCAACGGTGTGCCCCAGTGACAGCTCAGGGCTGCCAGGCCCTTATGCACTTCCCCCCACCCAGCTCTCATTCCTCCCCCGAGACCTCATCTCTAGACATGCTGGTGCCTGGAATGTTCCCAAAATGAGACCAGCCTTTGCCCTTCCAGATTGCTCTGAGCTCCAAATTTCCATTCACCATCCTTCTCTCCAAGTCTTCTTTGACTTGTGTTGCCCCACCCTGGATTCCTGGCACTGTCTCTCTACCCAAAGGACCAAGCCACGTTCCTCAGTCCGTCCCACCTAGACACCAGCTCTACGTTCACCCGCAAGCTCTGTGGCCTTGGTCAAGCAAGCTACCTGAGCCTCGGTTTCCTCATCTGCAGTAAACTTGGCATTCTCTCATTTGGGCACCTCTTTAATTAGTATTTGTTGAGTGCCAGCCCTAGGCTAGGCCTGATACCAGAACCTATGTCACAGGCTGTGCTGAGAATCAAGAGAGTTGACAGGGAGGGCTCAGCGCAGGGCAGGGTGCTGGGCGTGTGGCGTGGCTGCCATTGTCCTCTGGTTGCGGGTTAGTTAGTGGACCGTAACTCCTCAGGCCTAGTAATGATCGTTTTTGAGATTGGACCATGCCTGGTACTTCCCCTGGTACTTACAGGGAGGGCTCCCTCCTTCCCAGGGTCTGATGCCATGGCTGTCACCCTTCCGGCCTGTTGCAGGAAATGGAACCTCACCTCTTGGAGACAGGGAGACTTTTTTTGAAAAAACTGTCTGAATTTAATGAAGAAGTTGACAGGCTCTTCAGGAAGGTGGAAAACGACATCAACCTAGAGCACTACACCATGCAGGTAGGGGGCCCTTGGTGGCTGGGCCTGCCCTCCCCCCAGCTCTGCTCCTTCCCTCCCTCCCCCTGGCTCCCAGTCTGCCCCAAACTTCTCTGCATAGGCCCTGTCGGAGCTGTGGGATAAGGTGGCCAGGGTGTTCCAGCTTCAGAAACAGAAGATCAAGGAGCTGGACGAGGCATTGCACTCCCTGGAGTTCTCCCGCTCCGACAAAGTGAGCTCCTCGGTGCTTTTTGCTTGCAGGGTTTCCTGGGCATCCTCTGTTTCCTTTTAGTTCTTCAGGAAATGAGCGGCTAACTGTGGCACTTTGCCATTTCCAGCTAAAAAGTGTGCTGCAGAAGTATGTGAAAGTCATAGGGAAGACTTCCTACCTCATGCAGCCGGATGTGTACAGGCTGATTGATAAAGAAGCCATGGTGAGTGGTTTCCCGGTGGGGGATCAGCGCATGGAAGAAGGAGCAGGGCCCCGGGGTGCCCTAGCCTGGTGTCTCAGGAACCGCGGGTGTCTCATCCACAACATTTCCGAGTACTCAGGGGGTCTCGTAGGTCGAGAATCTGAGTCTTTGCTATTGGAAGCATTTTCCGTAGAAATCTCTCTCAAGTGCGTGCCATGTTTCCCTGCGGTCTCAAACCAGGCACGCCCCCCACAGTGCCAACATTCGGAGCACTGCAGCACCGACGCTTTTACTGTGCCTCAGGTACTACGTGCGATGCAATAGGTGTGGCACTGTGGAGTCATCATCTTGGGGTCTTCACGGTCTCAGGACAGCTTCCACCCTCACGAGTACCTGCTCTGCCTGCTCTGTCCAGTTTTCCTAGTTGTCCTTGTCTCTCTTCCTACTGGTGGTCAGTGCCTGTTGCTGAGCCACGCCTGTGCCTTGGCTGTGTCCCCACTGCTTCCCCCCATCTACACCCCCACCCTTCCCCAGCTGTTTTCCTTGGGGTGGGAAATACGAAGTTCAAAGTTGCCCGTGGTGTCTCCAAAGTCAGAGTAAAGCCTGACCCCTCCACTGTGAGAAAGGATTCTGCTTTTGCCCGCTCAGAGGTGCATTTTGCTTTTGTGGGTGTCCTGGCACTGTGCAGAGAGCTGAGCTTGTCAGATAACAGGCCTGCCGACAGCACGGCAGGCTGAAAAGAGCACACTGTTCAGAATCACAGATGGGTCCAGCCCAGGTCTCTGCTGTGTGTCCTGACAAAGCACGGACAGGGAGGGAGCACAGACCTTCTCCCCTGCCCAGATGCGGAAGCTCCTGAAATGACTCTGCCCCGGCACTGGGAGCTCCTTGGGCCACGAAATGAGGACGATACAGGTGCTCCTTGACTTACAATGGGGCCACTTCCCAAGAAATCTGTCAAAAGTCCAAACTATCATAAAGAAAAAGTGGATTTAATACCTCTATAAGCCCATCATAAAGTCGAAAAATCCTAAGTGGAACCATCATCAATTGAGGACTGCCTGGGATGCCAACCCGCCCGGACTTGCTGGGAGGATAATAAGAGGGCCCAGCTCCCTTTGCCATCAGGGATAGCACCTAAACCACACACGTCTCATCCGTAAGGAGAGCCAGGGTTTCAGTGTCCTGGGAACGTTTCAGTGTCTCACTCCCCTGTGCTGCTTTTCCTCAGTGTAACGGCTAGCATCTGCTACTTGCTCTATGTGCATGTATCTCATTTAATTTCACAAAATCCTTGTGTTGTGTGTAAATGGCATTATCCTCATGTTATGGCTGCAGGTCTGGAGGTAGAGGGAATACTTCCCAATGAGCCCAGCCAGGAAGTACAGCTGCACGAAAGCCCAGGTCCACTGAAAAGCATTACTGCAGTTTCTACCCACTGACCTTGGCAGGGTTCTCACTCCGCCCAGGGCACTGCCGCCTCCCTAGGGGGCTTTGGGAACTGTGTGGCGGCACATGGAGAAATTTCTATGCCTGGGAGAATGGGGGAAGCTACTGTCATCTAAGGGTCGTCGGGATGCTAAAGTGCAGAACAGAGCCCCACAGTGAAGGATTGTCTCCACTCCCATGCCATGGGTGCCCAGGCGAGAACCCCTAGGAGGACAGCTGAAGGATGCACCTGCTCTGGCCTCATTTGGTCACTGGGTCCTGGTTGTTTTAACAGCCATATATGGCTGGTCCCTGATGGCATGAGCACTCTGCTTTTGGAACAAATCTGTAAAAAAGAGGAAACACTTAGAGCCCACTGAGTGCTTAACTCCTTTCTCCTTCTGTAAGAAAGCATCCCCTGGAGCCCTGGAGCTGGGCTGAAGCTCATTCGGTCAGGGCCACAGTTAAGCCTTCAGGGAGGACCCTTGTCACTGCCCATGGCTGCTCAGCGCAGGCAACTTCCTCAAGTGCCCACTGACCCCTCAGTCCTCCTCGGACGCTGCCACCACCACCAGACCCTCAGCCTGCACCTCCACTGCCCCCTCCCGCCTCCCACCGCCCCTCTCTAACTGAGGTTTGCTTTGACCCGCAAGCCCCTGCCCTGCCTACAGCCCTGCCTGCTGTGACCACAGGTCATAAACCATGCCCTGCTGGGCAACCGGAGGGCCCTGGCCCAGCTGTTCGTCAACCTGATGGAGGCCACCCTGCGGGAGGAGCTGGACAGCCACCACCACTGGCAGGGCCTGGTGGACTCCTGGAAGATTCTCAAGAAGGAGGCCATGCTGGAGAGTTTCAGGTCTGCGGCTGCCCACATTGCCCAGCTCTTCCTCTGGCCCACTGGGTACCCAAAAGGGCTACAGGGGGCCATCTCTCTCCCTCGAGATATTTTGGTGTATTTTTCCCCTGGGCTCTTTCAGACTGATGAAGTATATGCAGTTGTATGTCTTAGTTTCTTCATGAACCTTATTTCGCAACTGTCTCTGAGCTCAGTGCAAATGGTTAGAACACATTTTGTCTGATTATGTGCATAATTTGCATGCTGTATTATTACTCATAGTCCCGTGGATACTGGGCCCGGGAGAACAGACGTCGCAGGCATACACTTCCCACCCTTCGGGAGCTCGTTTCCCCCCCGGGGCGGGAAGGCGAGGAGAGGACCCAGCTCCATGCTTCCTCCACCAAGTGGCACTTTTGCTGGGGATGAAGGAAAAGTGCACCGAGGCCTGGCTCCCCCTTGCCCTTCTCTGTGACCTCAGTCAAGCCCTTGAACATTCAGAACCTGTCTCTTCCTATGCAAATCCGACTCCCTAATGGACCTGTGTGTGACAAGGTCTCAGTGATCCAACGAGATACTGTAGTGAAAGTGCCTGTCTGGGCCTGGGCCTGGGAAGTCATTATGTCGAATAATGCCCATGGGGATGGCAATAGCTGACATTTCCTGGGCATTTCTCATGAGCCAGGCACGGTGCTAAGGGCTTTGCTCACATCATCTTACTGAGTCCTAACAAGTACCAGGTGAGGAAGGCACCATCATTAGCTCCATTTTATAGAAGAGGAAACTGAGGCTCAGACTGGGGGAGGGACTTGCAGGCAGGTGACAATCAGGACCCCCAGCAGATCTGAGCCTGCTGGTCCCATGCTGTTAGTGCCAGAGCTTCCCTGGCGGCACCTCCGTTCTTCCCTCCTGGCCTCTCTCCCCTCCTTTTTTCGGGGTCCTGGAGGCAGAAGTTGGGGAGGAAGGGGCCAGAGGTGGTGTAGGGAAGGGGTGCTGGGGGTCTGAATGTTCTCACCCTGGGCCTCTGCCCCTCTCTCACTCTGCCCTGCCCGTCCTCTCCTCTCTATGGTGCCAATGTGTCTGGCTGCCCAGTGAGTTCATGGCCAATGAGCATATCCGGGCTCCTCCAGCTGTGAAGAAGGAACTGGAGGTCATGCTGAAGACCCAGAACACCCTGCAGAAGAAGCGGGTGGAGCATCTCTGCACCATCTGGTATGGGCAGGAGGGGTCCAGTGGCGGGGCAGGTGTGGCTCTCAGCCCTTGCCCTGAGGCATCCTCCAAACCAGGCCATCTCCCCGCCCTCTGGTCCTGCACTGGCTACCTGGACTCGCATTCTGGGGCATTCCAGCCCCAATGGCAAGAAAGAACAGGACCTATTTGCTGCAGAAAGAAGTTTAGTGTGACTGTGCCAATGTCACACTAAACTTGAAGGAAGCAATGGACGGGGGAGGGGGGAGGATGAGGTGGGGGCCAGAGCACACAGGGCCAGGTGGAGGGGTTTGGACCTTTTGTCTGAGGGCAGTGGAGAGCAGAGTGGCTCCATGAGCTTTGCAGTTGGGAAGCCTGGGTCATAGGGGTCTGATGCCTGAGGCTTGGGGTTTCTGGAGGAAGGCCCTGGAGCTGCGGGTTGGGAAGGGATGTGGGACTCCCCATGCTGCCCTGTGAGGCGGTTCCCTGGGACAGCTCCTCACTGCCCTGCAGGTCAGGGAAGAATAGGGTTAGGGTTAGGGTTAGCCTACACAGTGGGCTTTCAGGGCACTATCAAGTTTTGCTGACACAGACCAACCATGACCCGGCCTTTCCTGCTGAGGTCCGCCTGAATTGTGACTAAGGCTGCGCACCTTTGCCTTCAGGCCTGTGTGCTCGAGCTTGTGTTCACGGTCCATGCTTCTGGCATTAGAATCGTGTCCTGACTTCACCTGTCTACATTCTCCCACTGTGAAGGGGCTGCCTGGTCCTGCCAACACCTACCCTGCCAATACCCACTCTTCCTGTGATTTGCACATTTGACTTCAAACAGCCCACCCAGCGCCACCTGCAGACACCTGCTGCCAGAACCATCTATGGACGAATTTCTCTCCATGCATCTGGCCCTGTCCCTCCCCTCTATTCAGACAGGGAGCCAGGCAGCCCACATTTGCAGCCCGTGGGAGGGATGTGGCAGGGCAGAGGAGAAGGCAGCCTAGAAATCTTTCTGGTTTTTGTTTTCAAAAGCCTAATTTCCTAGGCGAGCCTAGTGCATTGCCGAGGAGAAGGCATTTGTGGGAGAGGGCTGAGAGCCCCGGGACCAGGCGTCTCCCCACGCCAATAGAAAGGGGCTGGTGGTAAGTGGGAACAGAACAGAACTGACAGGTGCCTGGCAGTGGCAGCCTGGATTCTGCTTCCTGGTGGCACCGTGGGAGGAGCTGCAAGACCCAGGGCCCTGGAGGGAAATGCTGCCTGGGCATGAAGACCTGGGCCGAGAGCAGCCGCCTTGAGATTCCTGCATCCAACTGTCTAGAGGCAACTGGAGCCCAGTGTGGACCGTTGCTGAGGACCAGATGCCCCAACACCAGCCCTGGGATTGCATGACATTCTAGAACTTTGTCTCAAGGGATGAGACCCTGAGAAAGACCGAGTTTTGCTCAGCTTAAAGAACAGGGGCTCAGAGTCAGAAACGAGTTAAATTATGGAAAACGACACAAGCGCTTTCCCTTGCCCTTATACACCTGGATCACAATGGGGCAGGAGGTGCATGCCTGAGGGAGGCCCGCTGGCTCAGCCATGAGGGATCCTAATAGTCATTTATACCCTAGGAGAACTAAGGCTCTGGGTGGAGGACGTGAGAAGACCCTGTGTACCGGGGCTGCCGGGTGTAGGAGAACAGGAGGCGCATCTCTCAGCACACAGTATCTCCACTCTGTAGTACCACGCAGGCTCCGTCCCAGGCACATGCACTGCCTAGGCAGTGGGCTTCCAGGTCTAGAGCATTCAGTGGGCACCCTGTCGAATAGCTTTATTAGAGCATCTGAGTGGGATGGACCCACATCTGAGGGGAGCGCCCACGCCGCTAACAGGTGCCCTGTCTGATGGCAGTAGCCTCCAGCGTCAGACCCCTCTGACCCAGGCTTCCCAGCTTCGAAGCTCATGGAGCCACTCTGCTCCCCACCGCCCTCAGGAAAAGGTCCAAGCCCCTCCACCTGGCCCTGTGTGCTCTGGCCCCCACCTCATCCTCCCCCCTCCCCCCTGTCCATTGCTTCCTTCAAGTTTAGTGTGACATTGGCACAGTCACACTAAACTTCTTTCTGCAGCAAATAGGTCCTGCTCTTTCTTGACACTGGGGCTGGAATCCTCCAGAATGTAAGATGTGCTCACTTAGCCTCCAGGAGGCCAACCAGTACTCTCACACATGGTGGGTGGGAGAAGAGGTCCCCGCAGCAAGAGGGGGCAAGGCCACACTCGGCCCTTCCCAAGCCTGAGGGTGTTGAATTTGCTAATGTCCCATTAGCCAGAACCAACCCCCATGGCTGTGCCCAGACTCCAGGGGTGGAGAAAAAGACCCGCCTCCCAGTGGGAGGAGCTAACACAACTGACCACTTTTCAATCTGCCACACTGTTTTTAATGACTTCAGAAGAGGATTCACTCTAAGTTATTAAGATGGCTTCCTATTGTTGGGTATGAAGGTTTTTCGTCATCATTGTGTGTGTTTATAAACAGTGCTGTTAGGTGACCATCTTAATGGATACACTTTGTATGCATTTTATAGTGTGCTCTCAGAGTAGGTTCTTAAAGCTAGGCTTCCTAGGTGAAGCACATGGTCTTGCAGTGAGGGACATGGGTTTGACACCCAGCTCTGCCCCAGCCTGGCTGTGTGACCTTGGGGAAGTCAGGGCCTCTTACGGCCTCAATGTTCTCCTCCTTGAAACAGAGATGTCAAGTGATGTGAACAGTGTATTTCTTCCCACTGGGAAAGGTGACGGTTTTTTTCTGCATAACAAACTCATTAATATTAAAAGACCTTTTTGAGAGGTGTGTTTTTGGCAGCAGGAGATCCCCAGGAGGTCCCCCTGTTTCTTCAGTATTTAAGTGAATGCTTTTCTGGAGCTATATATATTCCTTGAAGATGCTGTCCACTTTGGTAAGTGTTTTGTTCGTGTGTGGCTTACTGGTCATGTCTTCCTTCCCCAGCGACCTGCTGCCCCCCAATTACAGCAAGACTCGGCTGAATAAGTGGTATCTTTCTCTCAAGGCCCTGAACAAGCAGCTTGGTGAGTGGTGTTTGGGGAACCCCACTTGGGTCTCCCCAGAACTCTGTTGAAGTAGTGGCTTTGTCGTGGCTCAGCCAGGCAGTCAGTCACCTGTCTGTAAGGAAGTGGGCGGGAGCTCCATCCTGGGGAGAGGAGAGGGGGTGTGGGCGGAAGACTGAGCTCTGAGGGCTCATAAGCCCCCTCCTCAATTCCCAGCCTCCCCCCTCCGCAGTTCACTATACAGCCTGCAGCCAGGTCAGCCACATACTCTGACCCCTGACCCTTGCCCCCTGACTAAGCATGGAGACAGAGATGGCTCCAGTGACCACCTCTGAGGATGGCTCAGAGCCCATGTCCTGAGAGAATGAGGTGAAGCGCATGGTCTTGCAGTGAGGGACATGGGTTTGACACCCAGCTCTGCTCCAGCCTGGCTGTGTGACCTTGGGGAAGTCAGGGCCTCTTACAGCCTCAGCGTTTTCCTCCACGAAACAGAGATGTCAAGAGGAGTGACAACGGTCCCCACGTAGGGCTGGTTTCCAGCGGTAGTTCCATGCCTGGCTTACACAGGGAGTGCCCGGTCGCTCCCATGGTAACATGTAAAAATGCTCTATGACAAAGGTCCTCAGACTGCAGCCCGTGAACTGGCTGTCTGCTTTGTAAATAAGTTTGATTGGAACACAGTCACCTGTTTGTTTACATATAGTCTCTGATTGCTTTTGCTTTAAATGGCAGAAGTGAATGCAGACAGTACTTGGCTTGCGATTTTTCAACTTTACAATGGTGGGAAAGTGATACTCATGCAGTAGAAACTGCACTTCCAATTTTGCATTTAGATTTTTCCTGGGCTAGAAATGTGTGGTACGATACTCTCTGCCAATGCAGGGCAGTGTCAGCCGCCACAGCTCCCGGTCAGCCCCGCCATCACACAGCTGAACAACCAATACTCCGCAAGCACTGTGTTGCCGGGTGAGTCCCCGCCAGTAGGCTGGTGTGAGTGTTCTCGGCACGTGGAAGGTCGGCTAGGCTAGGCTGCCATGTTTGGTAGGTTAGGTGTATTAAATGCTTTTTTGACTTACGATATTTTCAACTTATGATGAATTTATCATGATGTAGCCCCTTTGTAAGTCGAGCAGCATCTGCAGTTACAACAGAGACTGTATGGCCCTAAAGCTAAAACTATTAATATTTATTCTCTGGTCCCTCATAGAAAAAGCTTACCAAGCCTTGCTCTAGAAGACATATAACAATTTTTCATCTCCTTCGAGGCTCACAGCAACCTAGTGAGATCAGTAGTATTATTGTCCTCTTGTAATAGAGGACTCAGAAGCACAGAGAGATGAAGTATCCTGCCCAAGGTCACACAGCCAAGGAAGTGTCACAGCTGGACTTGTCCTGGGTACTTTGGTTAGTAGCACCTGCCATTCCTCCTAGGGCTCTCCAGGGTGTTTCTGAACAAGTCCCAAGACACTAAATGATAGCTGCCATTCCTTTAGTGCCTCCAGGGGACAGACAGGCTTGTGCTGGGCCCTGGCAACTAGCAGGTGGCTCTGCCCTGGGACACTTCCAGTCCAGAGCAGAAGCCAGACAAAGCGGGACATTACAGCACAGAGTAGACAGGTCGCTAGCTACGTGAGCCCGTCGTCAGACACAACCGGTTAGGGGTCATGGAAGACCTTGCCAAGTAAGCAATAATCCAGTTGAGATCTGCAAGGCAAGTGAGAGTTGGCCAGGCCAAGAGGGAGAAGCACTGCTAGCAGGATACAGCAGGTGGGGTGGCCCAGAAACAGGACCAGGGCCTTCAGGAAAGGAGAAGGTGGCAGGAGAGGCTGGAAGATGCAAAGGGGCCAGGCTCTGCTGGCCACGTGGGCTGTGTGGGGAGTCCGGGTATTATCCCGAGACAGTAGGAACCCCGGAGAAGATTCTGAGCTGGGGTGATGAGGTCAGATGGGGCGTATGGCTCAGACATGAAGGAGTGGAAGCAGGAGACCTGAGAAAGCCCATCACAGTGACCTCCCAGAAAGGTGGGGATGCCCTGGCCCAGGAATTGGCCCTGGAGACTGGAAAAAGCAGCTTCAGAGCTTGTCCTCGTCAGTTCCAGTGCAAATCAGCCCTCCCTGCTGTCCTGAGTCTGCGCCCAGCTCTCATCTACCCTGCCCTTCCCGCCAGTCCTTGTCAAAGAACCACCACAAAATGTCTTGGTGGTCCTTCAGTTTCTGGAAACTTCCAGGAGCACCAAACTGGAGTTGTTTCTCTTAGATGCTGAGTTTCACTGAGTTTTTATAAGCTGGGAAACCACAGGGAGAAGAAGCAGAGAGATAAATAGATAAGTAAGCTCTGGGCATTCTGCGACAGCGTCTTCGGGAGTTACCGCAGACAGGATCTGCAAGCGCCCATTAGTGTGCAACCTCGTGCATGGTGTGCACCTTGGTGTAGCTTCCCAAAGGGAATCTCACCAGTCCTGAAACTGAAGCAAGAATCAGGGTCAGGAAATTTGTGCTTCTCCTTTGAGGTCCTTATCTTGGGGTGTCAGGAAATTCATAAGGAGAGATCGGAATCAGGACCGCCTGATCTTCACCTAGATCAACCTGGCCGTGGGGGCACTTTGCTGGGGAGTAGCTGTTTTCCTTTGCAAAGAGGACACTCCGCTTTCTAAGTCCCCTCCTCCTTCTGCAAGAGCGGCTGACATGTTCTGTTTTCTGCCCACGCAGACACCTACCACATGGACTGCCTGGTGCGCATCCGCTTCCACTATGAGAACACCTGGCAGGAGTGCCTGGACCGCATGCAGGACTGCAAGGTGGGTGCCCCTGCGGGCCTGAGCAGAGGAACGCAGGGGCGGGGCCTGCTGTGCCCTCCTACTGCCCTGCTGCCCTGCTGCCCTGCCCGGAGCCCTGTCACCCCAACCACCACCAGCCTGGATCAGGCTTTCCTTCCTTCCTCGCTGCCCCAGGTGCTCGCTGGCCTCTGAGCATCTGCAGCTGTTCCTTCTGCCCAGACGCCCTCCCCAGCTGCCCTCCCCAGTTGCCCCTGCCATTTCAGGTTTCAGCCCACGTCACCTCCTCTAGGGAGCACATGAGATGAGGTGTGCGCTCTCAGATCACCTCAGACTTCACCTGTGACTCTGCGTCCCGCACAGCCCTGCGCACTGTTTATACAAGGGGATCACACCTGGGGTATGGCCACGCCCCTCTCAGATGGGACCGCCGTGCGGCTGCTTCTCTCTCCACCCTGCCTCCCCCGACAGGGCCAGACAGGGAGCTCACTCCCACACCTCTTCACAACAGGGACTTTTTCTGAAGTAGAGGCAATATTTTGTCAGAATGTCCCCTTCCTGCCTCCTTGGTAAGACAGTGTCAGTTAAAAAATATCCTGAAAGTCGAATTGTTTTGAAGGGTGCTGAGCTGTGAGGGCCTCGCCTGCTGCCCCCAGGGAGCTCCCGCATCTCTGGCCAGCCCCTCCAGACCTGGGGGAGCAGAATTCGGGGAGCTGAGGTCTGGCTTGAGCAACGCCGGCCCCCCAGCATGCGGTTTGTGCCTGTGGGGTGCGCAGCCCTAAGCCAGGCTACACTTTGTCCCCACTGTCCTCCCCCGCCCCAGAATCAGCTGCTGGACTGGAAGGCCTTCACCGAGACAGAGGCAGAGACCCTGGTGAACCAGTCCTTATTCCAGATGGTGGGAGAGATCCAGGTCAAGGTGGAGGAGGACCTGGAGCTCTTGGACGTGCGTGGTGGGGACCCTGGCAGCTGGGCAGGCAGGGCTGGAGGGGGATGCCTGGGCTGCCGAGCCACAAGGAGATCGGAGTCTGGGGGCTGCCCACTTTTGTGTCCCTAGTGTGTCCACTTGCCCTCACCCTCACCAGCCCTTCCCAGAGCAGTGCCCCCTGCGCTGGCCACTGCAGGCTCATCCCCTGCCCGGTCCCAGCTGACGGGACGTGGCGCTCTGCAGAACTCCACAGAAGCCCTTGCTGATGCCGGGCGCTCAAGGGCTGTGGGCACAATCAGCTACTGGCCCAAGACATTTATTGCCTTGAGCAGGGTTGGCACGTGTTTCTATGAAGGGCCTATTTCTGTGATGATGACTATTTTAGGCTCTGTGGAACATCAAGTCTCTGTTACAACTTGTCGTCTCTGCCAGTATGGCACAAAAGCAGCCCTAGGCAATGCAGAAATGAATGATGTAGTTATGTCCAGATAACTTTATTGATGGACTCTGAAATTTGAATTTCATATAATTTTCATCTCATTCAATATCTTCTTTTGACTTTTTCTCAACCATTTAAAACTGGAATATCTGTGCTTAGCTCACAGGGCCAAACAAAAGCAGGCAGAGGCCAAATTTAGCCTGCAGGCCACAATTTGCCATCCCCTGCCCCAGATGAGGGCATAAGACATGTATATTTTTTTAAAAGATGGTGTGCGTGAGTACTTAGCAGCAAGTGAGGTGTTGGGCCCAGATGCTTGAGTCGGGGAGCTGCAGGGAAGGTGGGACGGCCCAGGCCAGTATCAGTGTGGCGCCACCTCAGCACCCAGGCTGGCTTCCAGAGGTGGGCATTCTTTCTTCTAGGCCCACACTCCACCTTCTCCCTGCCAGTGGCTTTTGGGGGGGGCATCGGACAGGGCTGGAGGTGAGACTTTAGGCTCAGCCAGACCAAGGGCATGGCCTTGGGAAGACCAGAGATACCACCCCAGGGAGGGACAGCCAGGAGGCCAGGTGTGGCCCAGAAGTTGACCTTGAGGGAGGGTGCCCGGGCAGTGACAGCAGTGCCGTTCAGTCATTGGAGATGTGTGGGGCCCCATGGGTGGGCCCTCAAGGGTCCTTCTCTGGGTTCTGCTGCTGCAGAAATCCTTCGAGGCCCTGGCTAAGCAGATGGAGTGGCAAAGCTCCAACCTCTTCAGCTACTTCCAGAAGGCAGTGCAGCTGTGGGAGGTGCACCAGGGCAAGCTGTCGGTGCAGGAGCTGGAGCTGGAGAAGAGGATGGAGGAGGACCAGGAGAAGCACAGCCTGGAGAACCAGGTGCGGCTGGATCCGAGATCCCAGTGTAAAACCTGAAGCTATGAAACTTGTACAGATGGGGAAACTGAGGCTCACCTTGGTCATGGACCAGATCAGAGTAGCAGAAATCTCCTTGAGCCAGGTGCCAGCTGTGGGATGGGTCCCTGGACTCACACATGTCTGTAAGAGAGTACATGAGGGAGAGAAGGACAGACAGACGGCTAAAATAAGGAGATGATCAAAGTATGATATCATGAATCACACAGTTTATTGCCATACAAAGAGAATTTTTTCCTAGGTTCACAGTGTTTAAAGAGAGGGAGAATAACATGAACACATATCACAGGGATACATTCACAGGGGGCAAAGTACATTAACCATGCGGTGAGTGAGTTCCAAGATTACTAAAGTCTATTGTGCAGTCAGGATGGAAGCAGGCCTCATGGGAAGTGCAGTCTAATTACAGCTGGAGGTGTACCTGCCTGTGAGTGGTTTCTCAGATGGAGCTGGTTTGAAAGCCAACACAGCGGAGATCTGTGATGACACTACATCCCCGGAAGCCAGGGGTGGTGCCGGGGCTGGCGGGGAGCCCTTATAGCCCAAGGCCTGTCAGGAGGGCGAGCTCTCTCTCATTCAGAGAAGCTGCTGATAGAGTGAAAACTGCCATGGCCTAAGCTCTCCAAGGGTCTGTCAAACTCTGGAGTCCATGTGTACTTTGAAGTCCAGTAGCTGAGGTCAGTAATTCACGAATGGGGTGTGATAATACGTCACATTCTCGAAGGGCAGGAGGAACCTGCTCCAGGTTGTTATTACAGCAAAATACATGTCATTCACTTAGCAAACCATGTAAGTGTCTGGAATCGTTACAAAGCTCCGTAACCGGGGAATTGAGTGTCTGTGTCTGGCAGTCACCCTGCCCCGGGAGACCCACTGTCCCTACCTGGCCTGCCCTCACACAGTCTGGGGCTGAGGGGCATCAACTCAGAGTCTGACTCTGAGCATTACAGGTGAGAGGAGAGTGAGGAGCAGGTGCTATGGAAGGTATGGTGCCCGTCTGATCCGGGTGGTGGTTGTGAAGACATGTCCCCAAGACGTCCCATCTGATCTGGGTCCTAGGGTGTACAATGGGCAGGGAAGAACATCCTAGACACAGAGAAGAGTCCAGAGAGAGCAAGAGCAATGGAGATTTGGTGCCCCACTTGTAGAAAGGGCATCCCAGGCCTGCCCAGGTGCCCGGGCCCCAGTGCCAGTGGCAGGTCCCTGGAGGCCACTCACTCTGCGAGCTCTGGGGCTCACGTCTGCTTCTTCTTGTTTTGGGGGTGGCTGCTAGGTTCTGGAGAGCCACTTTGATGAGCTCTTGGACCAACTGAGGCAGCAGAGCCACAAAGAAACACTGGCAGTTCACCTGGAAAAGGCTAAAGATTTTCTGAAGAACATGAAATCCAGGTAAGTGACCAAACTCCAGAAGGCAGTAGGCGGTGACCGAGAATTCATCTTCAGGGTCACAGGCAGCCTGTGTAGAAGCCCAGGGGTCTACCCAGCGAGCTGAAGATGGAAAGTTGTGCCTCTAACTTTGCAGAACGTTGTGGTTCTCTGCAGCTCTGCTCTCAGGCAACAAAGAAGCTCCTGGGAGAATTATGAAAAGTCTATGGAGGGAGGTTTCGAGGCGATGTATTAATAGTTCAAGGGTCAAGAACATGGGGCCTCTTTTTAAAACTTTAAACTTGTATGCTCTTTGTTAAAGGAAAAAAAAGTCAACCACTGCAAACATACAGAGATTTCCTCTCATTCCTCCCCAATGATTCCTTTTTATGGACATATATATGAATACATACATATATAATGGTTTTAAAATAAAGATTGGCTTATACTATGCAAATTGTTCTGTAACTGCAGATATATTTCAATTTTTAAGTGACAATGTAGCATTCATTACTATAGATACTTCATAATGATTTAATGATCCCTCAATTGGTCAGCTATTTTCGATTGGCTCCGATTCTCAATATCACAAATGTGAACTTTCTTGTGCCTTTGTTCGCTAATTCTATAAGGACCATCTACAGAAAGAGAATTGCATTACCAGTTGATTGTAATACTTAGATTCAGAAATATAACTCCGGGCAAGCTTTGGTCTCCTAATCTGGGGAACAGATGAAAGCCCAGGCCTTGGAGTGTTTGAAGGTTTGACGGAATAACGTAGGCACTGTAAGTTTGAGGACAGAGTTAGGACAGTGGACAAGAAAAGGGAGCTCACATTACAACACACAGAAAACTCTCATGTGTGTTTTCCAAATTTTCTGCAAAAAGCACGAATGCTTTGTATGATCAGAAAAATAGCCAAAGGACTGTTACTGTAAAAGGAACCCCCATGTGGCAGCTCTATGCAGAGCTAAGTGCCAGATTTAAGCCACCTCCTTGGAGACAGGGGCATAGCTCCTGGCGGGGGTCTCCCTCATTCAGTGGAGCCCCATTGAGATGGTGGTCTCCTTTACCTGCCTTCCAGGTATAAGTATTTTCATCTCTTCCTGACAAAGGAAGTGATGGAGTACCCAACGATCATACTGAATGAACTCAACTCCTACAGCTTCGCCCTCAGCCAGCACTTCTTCGTGCGTGAAATCTTTGAACAGGTACAGAGAGGGATGCGGTACACCCAGCCACTCATGAGTACACAAAGGGGGAAGCTGACTTCTTGTGCTGACCTGCTTAGACTTTGAATGCCATCCCTAACTCTGTAGAGTTGAAATCGATGTCAGGACATCAAGGAGAAAGAAGCTGAAAGTGTCTCTAAAGAGACCATCTCTATCTCAGTTTAAAAAAGGGTGAAGGTTCAGAATTCAGGGCTCAGGGCTGCATGGATGCATAATGAAAAGGCTGATTTATATGACACTGGGAGTTGCATTCATCTTACCCACCACCGCCATAGGATTCTCCTAATATACAACCCTGACCCACCTACTCTCCTGCTCAAAAGTCCCTCACCAAATCCAACTCACAGTTGCATGACCACAGAGGCCTCACACTCTCTGCTTCCCACATTGACTCTCCCTGGTCCAGCAAATTCACCCCTGTTCCTGCATATGCCCCCTGCCTGCCACCCTTCCTCATCCTGCTGCCTCTGCTGGGACCCCTCTGTCTCCACGGGTCCCAAACCCATCCATCCTTCTGGTCCACTACCAGGGCAGGACCCAGCCCACTCAGCCTGATCCCTCAGTTCACCTTCCCTACCCCCTACCACCTCTCTGGTCTCTAAGCATTTTTTCTTTTTAACTTAGTGTTGTCAAATACAGGAGTTCAGAGCACCCAGTTAGATGTGTTTCCTGAAGGGCAAATATGACTTATTAATTTTTATTCAACTTTTATTGCCCTTAGCACAGGGTCTTGCATGTAAGGCAGACACAATAAATGCATCTGGGTAAATGGGTGAATACCTGGAATGTCCTGGTTTGCATCCGCCAGAGTTTGGCTCTTTTCCCACTCACCCAGCCAGAGTCCTGATATGGGATACCCGGCTCCTTCCCAGAGAATCTCTGCTCTCAGCAGGGATTCCTGCACACATTGCAAATAAATGCTGCCTTTAACACCTGGGTTGAGGTGGAAGCTCATGCTGTTGAAGGATGATCTCATTGTCTACCCTTTGAGATCACTCTGGTCACCTGGGTTAAAGGGGTGGGCACTGTTACAATCTCACCAAGCCCCATAGGGTTTTAAAGACTTGCCAAGATCACTCAGCTTGTAAGCAGCAGGGATTCAAATCCAGACCTGCAAACTCCACAGCCCACACTGTTACCCATAACACAATATATCTATAACTTCACCCAGAGCCTGTGAAATAGAGAATTTGCAGAGTTAACAAGGGGGCTCCCAGGATCACGTAAGTCATGCTCTTTCTGTCTGTTCCCATCTAGCACGACATGCAGCAGATTCCCACCCTTTGTTTGCATCCATATATATATATATATATATATATATATATATATATAAATTTTTGGAGTCCTTTGCTCCAGATCACTACCAAAAATATGTCAGAATGAGCTTTTATTCCATTACTTCCCATGTGTGCTGTAAGGGTTTGCTAGCCATCTTGGAATTAAGGAAAACTGGTTTCCTGGACTGGGAACACCCAGATAACTACAATGAACTGAGTTGGCCAAGGCTTGCATCAGATACTGAAGGGGAAGGGTGGGTTCTTTTACTGAAAAGAAAAGAGATGTCCTTTGAAGTGGCCCTCTGTAGAAAGGCAGTGCTGGTCCTTCAATCAGTTGTGGTTTTTCCTTGTAGAACTTGGCTGGAGAAGTCATTTTCAAGTTCAGGCAACCAGGTAACACTTTTATAATTCACATTTGATTCTTCCTGACTTCAATCTTGTGTATTTGTGGGTTGGGGATGCCCAGTCTAGACAACGTTGGTAAATCGTCTCTCCCTGTGCTTTGGTGTTGGGCCATCAACAGAAGCACATGAAAAGCCCTTCCAGAAGAAAGTTAGAAGACTGAAGAAAGAGCTAGGGGATAAAGTGGAAATAAGCCAAAGTGAGGAAAGCATAAGTGCAGGGACAAGTTCTACCAGCTCAGCAGAAGAGATGAAAGAAGAAAAGTATCAAGAAACAGAGTCCTTCATAACTGAAGAGGTCCTGAGCCAGCAGGAAAAGTCTGCACTGAGCGAAGAGATGGATGAGTCCAAAGAGGGCTCTAGTCAAGAACTGGAAGAAATGCAGGTCAAAAGAGAGAGCTCCTTGAACCAGGAAAATGTGATGGTTCCAGAAGAAAGGAAGAAGGAGGAGAAAGAGGAGGAGGATAAGGAGGAAGAGGGGAAGGAGGAAGAGGAGAAGGAGAAGGAGGAAGAGGTGAAGGTGGAAAAGGAGAAGGAGGAAGAGGTGAAGGTGGAAAAGGAGGAGGAAGAGGTGAAGGTGGAAAAGGAGAAGGAGGAAGAGGAGAGGGAGGAAGAGGAGAGGGGAGAAGATGAAAAAGAGGAGGAGGAGAAGGAGGAGGAAGAAGAGGAGGAGGCAAGGGAAGAGCAAGAGAATTTCTCAGTGAGTGAGGTAGGCCAGCAACTGATTCATTTGTGGGTATGGGGAAAGTTTACTCTGTTCATTCTGTGTGTATCCCTAGTATAGCTGCGGTCCCCCGATGGACCAGTCTACATAGAGATACATATAAAGAATTACAAAAGTATTCACACTTACATGCTTTTTTATTTTTGTGAACAGGGATCCAATTCTTTGTTCACAGCAGTGTTTTTATTTATTTATTTATTTTTGAGGCAGGGTCTTGCTCTGTTGCCCAGGCTAAAGTTCAATGGCATCATCATGGTCATCATAGCTCGCTGCAGCCTCAAACTCCTGGGCTCAGGCCTTGGCCTCCCAAAGTGCTAAGATTTCAGACAGCAATGTCTTTTAAAATCCACCTTCCTCTCCTCATGTTCTTGCAGCCTACTCTGGTGTCATCCCTCAACTATATGGCTTTCCTCATCTCTCCATTGTTCTCTTCTCTTCTCTTCTCTTCTCTTCTCTTCTCTTCTCTTCTCTTCTCTTCTCTTCTCTTCTCTTCTCTTCTCTTCTCTTCTCTTCTCTCCTCTCCTCTCCTCTCCTCTCCTCTCCTCTCCTCTCCTCTCTCCTCTCCTCTCCTCTCCTCTCCTCTCCTCTCCTCTCCTCTCCTCTTCTCTTCTCTCTCTCTCTCTCTCTTCATTGAATGGACCAACTTAGCTTCTCCTGCTTCATGCTGGCCTATTCATTCCTTCTCTCTTCTTAGTTTCAAAAGATCCACATCCAAGCTGGCAGACAGAGATCTCCTTTGAGTGTAGGAAAGTGACTGTCTTATTAATCTTGTCCTCAAAACACATTCAAATTTACAGAATAATAAGTTGAATTCTATAATTACCGAATTAGAAAAGACTCATTTCCTGTATTGCTTTGGAAAAATTGATAAATGAGCCTTCTTTTTAAGCAGGAATACCAAACTCAATTGCCCACCGGTATACAATAGAAAAGAGGGCTGGAGACTGAGTGTAAAATAATGACAAGTGATGAAGACTGTGTAGTCATTACTCAGCCCCAGCCAAAGATGCCATGTGAGAATGCAGGCTCACAATCATCATATTTTCTGATGTTTTAAGAGAAATCAGAAACTCAGATTTTTATATAGAACATCCTAATTTTAAAAGCACCATGGGGGCAAATAATTGATAGGTAAAATTTGGCCCATAGGTTTATAACCTCTGTTACTAAGGAACATGTGGTTGACACCCCGAAGTCCATTTGATGATGTCAAGTCTAAAGTCTTGTTATCTGCTTAGGGTGAATACTATGAAGAGGACCTGGAGGAGATGTACTATGAGTGCATGGAGTCCTTCAAAACCTCCAGTGGAAACACTTACTTTGTCTTCCTGCCCCTGGAAGAAGAAGAGCATTTCAGGAAGCCCCGTTCCTGCTTCTCAGCCACGCTCCTCAACAACACTTCCAGTACCAAGTACATAGAACAAGTGATCATCCCAACCAAACTAATTTTAGAAATTAAGAAACAGTGAGTAGAAAACTATTTTATTCTCATTCTCTCACTCTGGGTTTTATGAACAAGGTGAAATATTGTAACAAAAGATAAGACTGGTGTCAACTGGAAAAAGGAGACATATAGGTAACTGAGGGAGGGTAGGTATGAGAAATGTGATAGAAAATAGCAAATGTCCAGGAATTATTTGCAGTCACACATATCTTCTGTGAGAGCGACCGGCCATGCCCCTTCCGGGATGCTCTGCTGGTGTGGGCCTCATTCATAAGTGACATTGCTTTCCCTGCCAGATGCTTCTGGGTTTCTAGATGCTTCTGGCACATCTGTAATCTTAAGGTTTCTTTTTTTTTTTAATTCTATAGATATAGACTATGGGTATGAATATATCATGTATGATATGTTACACTAATTATGTGACACATTCATTGCAGAAAACAGAAAAAGAGCACTGAAAAATAGAGAAATGACCCATAATCCTACCACTGAGAACTTACCTCCCCTAACTCCCAAGTTTCTGGGCCTTTGTGTTAGAGTTTGGACTAAACATGAAAATTTGCATTTGGCTTTTAAATGGCATTCCCATTGCTCTCCTGCCTCTACAGTGTCATGAGTAGGACTAATTAGCTTGAGATAATCACCTGGCTAGTCCACTTCCCATATTCACACATGGGCAGGAGGCCAAAGACAGGAGGTGGAAGGAGTACAGTCAGGCCTCTGAGTTCCTTCTCCTGCACCTCAGCGTCACTTCACCCACGAAATGTCTCTTGACTCAAACGTCATCCTTCTTGCTCATTTGTCCTCTCCATAGCCCACAGGACAAAGATCAACAAGGACTACCACAAGAGCTGTTGTTCACTGAGAGTATTTAATCCCTTCAATAACTGCGAGAGAGGTATCATAATTAACTTCATTTTATAGATGAGGAAACTGAAGCTCAGAGAGTTAGTTCTTGGGCCAAGATCTCCAAGACAGGAAGCAGTTAGATCCCAGATATGTGAATGTAGACCCTGTAATTCCAGAATCTTGCACCAACCACCATGCCTTGTTGTCTAGCCTTGTGACTAACCAGAAGAAAAATTCTGTCCAACCGATTGGATTTGTATATTGGAGAATAACAAACATTCATAAAAGCATGAGAATATCAATAAATTACCCATTTATTCTATTTATTCTATTTCCCACAAGAAATAGAACCATTACCAACCCCCCAGGAACCCACATCATGTACCCATCCCAAGTCACCACCCTCTCTTCCCCAAGGATAACAAATACAACTTCTAAGTTCATTTTACTTATTTTTGGACTTTATTTAAATGAAATCATACAGAACTCACTCTTTCATTATATTTGTAAGACATATATATTCTTGAATGTAACTAGGGTTTACTTTTTATTTCTGTATGGTATCCCATTATAAAAATATAATCCATTTTATTTATCCATTCTACTGTTGCATGTTTGGGTCTCTTCCAATTTGGGGATATGACAGTAATGCTGCTCTAAACATTCTTACACAAGTCTTCTGGTGAAAATATGTGTACATTTATGTTACATATATAACTAAGCATGGAACTGTTGAATCACAGAGTATGCCCATGTCCATCTTTAGGAGATACAGCCAAAAGATACTACCAAAGAGTTTCCAAAAGTAGTTTTAACAGTTTTACAGCTTACAACAGTGTAGGAGTGGAGTGTTCCAGTTTCTCCACAATCTCAACAACAGTTGGTATTGTCAGTGGTTTTTATTTTAGCCATTCTAGTGTAATTCTAGTGGTCCATCATTGTGTTTTTAATTTACATTTGCCCTGATGAGTAATGACGTAGTATACCTTTTCAAATACTTGTTAGCCATTTGCTTATCTTTTTGTGAAATGCCTCATGAAATCTTTTGCCTATTTGTTTCTGGTGGATTGTCTTTCTACATATTAATTTATCGGGGTTGGTTACATATCCCATATGAGGTTGTAGCACATAAATATGGCAAATGTTCATCTCTCTGTGCTTGCTGATTATACTCTCTTTAAAAGTATCTTTTGATGAATGGAAGTTCTTGTTTTTAATGAGATCTAATTTGTCATTTTTTTTCATTAGAGTTAGTTTACTCTGTGTATTAAGAAATTTTTCCCTGCTCCAAGGTCATGAAAATAGTCTCCAGTGTTATGTATTAGAAATATTCTTTTTAAAAACTTCCATATTAACTTCTAAATGGTACCTGGAATTGATTTTTGTTTGTGGTGTGAATAAGAGTCAAGATTCCTTTCTTTCCCCCATGGAGAACCAGTTGACCCCTGGCCATTTACTGAGAGACTCTCCCCTGCCTCACTGCTCTGCCACACTCCTTTTCCACTCCTGTGTGTGTCTCTCCTTGCACAACCACCTCACACTGCTTGGTTACTACAGCTTTATACCAAGTCTCAATACTGGGTAGTGTAACTCCTTCAACTTTGGTCTTCTCCAAGACTGTCTTCGCTATTCTCAGTCCTTTGTATTTCCACATACATTTTGGAATCAGCTCATCAGTTTCCATAAGAAGACATGTGTTGAGATTTTTTTTTTCTTGTTATTGCATTGAATCTATAGATTCATTCTGGAAGAACTGATGTCTTAACAATACACGGCCAAAAAAGCACCATAAACTTTAAAAAGGAAGAAATGATAAACTGGGAATACATTTTTGCAACTTAAATCAAAGACAATGAACCTCATGTCCCCAATATATTAAGAGCTCCTAGGAATTTATGTTTTTTTTTTTTAAAAAGCAGCTATACACAATAGAGAAATGGAGAAAAGACATTAATGGACAGTACACAGAAAAAGAAATTAAATAGTCTTAAACACACGAATATATGCTCTATCTCAAGTCATATGACAAAATTGTTACATTCAAAAGTTTGAAAATACACTCTGAGGCTGTGGAGACACAGTAACTATTATTTGTTGCTGATGGGAATGTAAGCTACCTTCCAGTGGAAACAGTATGGCCATATCTGCCAAAACCACAAATGTATTTTTTAACCTTTGATTCAGCAATTCCGGTTCAGAGGCATTTATCTAGTAAAAACATCTCTATGCTTGACATATGGACAGGGTTATTCACTGCAGCCTTCTTTGTAAGAGTGAAAAGTTGGAAACCACCCAGTGTCCTTCAGCAGAGGCAGGGTTAAGTGAATAATGGTTCATCCACACAATGAAATAAAATGTAGTTGGGAAATAAAATGGGGGAAAAGGAGTGAAAGGGTCTCGATGTGGAGAGACTTCTCATGGGACATGACTGCTGGCATGACCATGGCTGGCCTCTCCCTTAGACTTCGAGCTGGCTTCTTTGAACACCTGGAGAAGTGGTTTGACCAGTGTGCCCTCAATGCCCGGGTCATCGTGGCCACCAAGATTGATGAGCTGGATTCAGAACTGGACCTGCGTCTGCACCTGCACCAGCCAAGAGCCCAGAACATTGAAAAGGACATTCACAACGTCAGGGCAGGTACAGACCCTGTCTGGGAAGGTCTGCCTGGCCCCCAACCCCTTCCCTCAGTGTCTGCTCCACTGTAGCTCTGCATTCACCCTTGCTTTGCACCATGCAACATGTAGCATGTCCTCATCACACCGCGGAAGATGTACATGATAGCTCACACCTCCCAGGCTTGCAGAGAAAGGTGGTTCTCTGAATCCCCATCCCATTTCAGATTTGTTTTTCTTTTTTGTTTTTTAAAAGAGGGTGTTAGATTTGAGGAGATAGAAATGAGGAGTATTGTCCTGTTTCAGGTCTTGGATCCCAGATCTGCTCACATACCTATCAGATACACACCTGCAAGGTGGATGCTCTAGAGGCAAGCCCGTAGCTCAGGGATCAGAGCACTCAGGCTCAGCTTCTCTGGCTGTGTGACTCTGGGCAGGTTATCTGACCTCTCTGACCATCCCCCTCACCTGCAGGAGGGTGTATGGGTGAAAGATATGGCAGGTAGTAATGAACACTCCTGAAATGGCATGACCACCTGGCACAAGATACAGCCTCCCAAAGTAGTAGCCATTATTTCTGCCTAATCACTTACACTTAAAAAGACAAGCATTTCCCTCTTAGGTGGTGGGACTGATTAATGGGCGGGGGACACATTGTAGTAGGATTCTTCAATGACCCCTGTCGAGTTTCCACTCAAATCACACGCCAAGCTCTATCATAGCCCTTTAGAGCTAGCAGAGCACCCCTTCAGGATCCCGAGCAAACTCCTGTTGCCTGGAGCAGGGAGAATTGTGCAGGCAGATAACTGGCCTTGAATCCCATTGTTTGCTGCCCCAGCAACTTGCCTCACATTTGGAACCTCACTGTAATCATCTGGAAAATGTGTGCACTAAATGCACCATGAGGAATAGAAAAGGTTATACATGCATCCTTCCCCGGCTCCCTGGCCCAGCATTCAGTGTGGTAACTGAGGCCAGAGAAATGATCTCGTGTCACTCCATTCATTTTTGGTAGAGCTGGGACCACAGTACTCCCACCACTCATACAATAGTGGGGTCAGACAGACAGACATGGCAGCTCTCTGCTTGCACTAAAGGCTTGTGATGGGCTCTGGAAGCCCAATCCTTGTTCTTCCTACTCCATCTTGGAAGCCAGTTGGAATTCAGGCTCACTAGAGAGGATTATCCACTGATATAAAGGGGCAAACCCAGACTGCTTGGCTTCGTGCTTGTTCTTGTTCCCCCCAGACCCTCTCACCCAGATCTCAACTCTCCTCAGCGCCCCTGCCCATCCCACCTGCTGCTGGGCTGCCCCTGGGACTCTCCACCTCGCTGGCTTTGTCCCCTCTGCCTCAGGCAGGGTGTCTCTGGCAGTGGGGAGAGCACCCGGCTCAGTCTGGCCTCCCTGAGGTCAGAGCCCACTCCCAGCCCAAGCCCTGGAGAGGGCAGCAGGGGCAGGACAAGGGACCTTCTCCCCAACTGTCCCTGCTCTGCAGCTGGCCCGGGAGGGCCTGTGGGCCGGCTTTGTTCCAGGAAAGGGATGTGCTGAGGTGAACGAGGTCCCAGAGCTCCTTGTCCTTTTGCAGCTGAGCTCCTGCTTCACCAAGAGCGGTTGGACAGCCACTGTGCAGGCGTGGTTGAGATGCTGAAGAAGAAGAGGCTGATGTTCTGCCAGTTCCACGAAGAGCAAAACGCGAGGAGCAAAACCTTCCGCCGCAAGATTCACGACATGGAGCACATGTTCTTGAACGCCACCAAGAGCCAAAAGTAAGGGACCCTGGGAGTCTCATCCCATCCCCGTGACTCTAGATCGACAGCCAGGCTGCTGCTTCACAGGAGCCGTCCCTCCCTGTCCCAGAAGGAGCAGAAAGCACTCAGCAGCCCTCTTTTGAGTTACCCTCTTCAGGAGAGTCAGAGACAAACTCCATGAAACATGGGGTGAGAGCGGGGAGTGAGCAGCGAGGAGAGCAAAGGGAGGTGCACATAGTCAGCACCCAAGGGTGCCAGCCGCGTGCCATGAATATCAGTGGTGGGAAAGACCACTTCCCCAAAGGGAAATCTGGAATGGCTTCCTGCAGGAAGTGGCCTCTTGGCCTGGCATGGAGGAATATGGGAGGGGGCTGAGTTCCCTAATTGGGGAAGGGGCTCAGGGCAGAGCAGGAGCTCCAGGGAGGCCATGCAGGGATATGAGATGGAGGCCTCAGGCAGCCGCAGGGAGGAGGCTGGCAGGTGTCTGCACAGCCGTCAGGTGCACGGGAGGCAGCTGGTGGGGAGGACTTGGCTGTAAAGAGGAAGCTTGCTGGGCACTCTCGGGACAGTACCAGGTGCAGAAGTCACATTGCTGGGATCAGACACAGCCTTCTGGAAGGAGGATGAAGATCCTGTAAGGCCTGGGATTCTTTTACCAATTTGGTGACAGGGGCCAGAGAGAAGAAAGGGATGCCCTCTGACCAGCACACCCGAGTGGCACACTATGTACTGCACATCCTGGAACTTTGAACTTCCCTATACTGCCCCCTTTGCTACCCAAGAAGCTGGGCAGTGGTTCTGGTGGCCCCACAGCTGGGCATGGCTTGTGGAGCTCAAATAGCCTCTCAGAATGTCATCCTGGGCCCAGGTCACCATTCACCCTCTCAACCCCCCCAAACTAGTCACTCATCAGTGTTCTGCTCCTTCTGTGCCCGCAGGCTGGTCACCATCACCACTGGTCCTCTCATGTCCCCAGGCTCATCACAATCACCACCTGCTCTTCTCATATTCTCCGGGCTGGTCACTGTCACCACCTGCCCTCTCATGTCCTCAGTCTGGTCACCATCACCACCTGCCCCCCCTTTGGCCCCTAGGTGGTCCCCCATCACTGTCCTGTCCCTCCTCTGTCTCCCATAGGCTGGTTGCTCTCAGCAGCACACTGCAGCGGGAGCTGCTCAGCTATGTCGATGTCACGCAGGTGTCCCTGCGCAGCTTCCGCCAGTACCTGGAGGAGACTCTGGGCAAACTCCGCCTCACAAACATCGAGTTCGTCAAGCACTGCAGGTGCGGGCCTCTTTAGGCCATCTGGTTTCTTTATTGGGAGGTGATCTTGTTTCCCTCTTGATTTTTTACTTTGATAAAATATACATAACATAAAATTTACCATTTTAACCAGTTTTAGGTGTCCAGTTCAGTGGCATTAAGTACATTCTCATTATTGTGCTACCATCACCACTCTCAGTCTGCCGAAGCTTCTCATCTTCACAGCTAAAACTCTGTACCATCTAACACTAGTCCCCACTGCTCCTCCCCCAGTCCCTGGCAACCACCTTTCTATTTTCCGTCTCTGTGAGCTTGACTACTCTAGGGACCTTGTATACTTGGAATCATATATTTGTCCTTTTTGTGTCTGGTTCATTTCATTTAGCATAATGTCTTCAAGGCTCACCATGTTGTATCATGTGTCCGAAAATCATTCTTTTTTAAGGCTGAGTAGTATGCCACAGTATGTATATATCACATTTTGTTTATCTGTTCATCTCTTGATGGACATTTGAGTTGTTTCCACCTTTTGGCTATTGTTAATAACAGTGCTAGGAACAAATGCCTATTTGAGGCCCTGATTTCAATTCTTTTGGGTATATTCCCGGATGGAATTGCTAGATTATACAGCAATTCTATGATTTGGGAGGAATCATCATACTGTTTCCATAGCAGCTGCATCATTTTACATTCTCATCAGCGATGCACAAGGGTTCCAATTTCTCTCTGTCCTTACCAAAACATGTTAATTTCATGATTTCTTTAATAACAGCTGTCTAAATGGGTCTGAGGTGGTATCACATTGTGGTTTTGGTTTGCATTTCCGTGATTAACGGTGTTGAGCATCTTTCTATGTGCTCATTGGCCATCCTTTCCCCTTATTTATCCCCCTGAGATTTTAACTCAATCCTAAATGAAAAGAATCCTGGATTTAGTCTTTGACATTTGTGAAAGGATATGTTTATTTTTTTAAAACTTATGTTATTTTAAAAATCACAGATCTTTTACTCATTATAACAATCAAATACAGATGTATATAACGTGAAAAATGGAAGCCCTCAAAAATATATATTTTATGTGTCTGTACTTAGGCATACACAAGCAAAAATTGTTATTTAGCAGTTTTTTAGAAAAATAGAATCCTAGTATGCATACTGACCTACAGTCCCCCACCCCACTACCATTAAATCATGGTGGAATAGAGGCTAAAGGAACTATCTTTCCACTCCCTAAAATTTCAGTAATTTGAGTCTATAAGAGTCAGATTAACAGGAGAATAGGCACACAAATTTACTAACTTGCAAGTGCACGGGAGTCACACAAAGTATGAAATTCAGAGAAGGGCCAGATGGTTGAAGCTTAAATATCATCTTCATAGCGGGAATGGGAGGGGGATGTAGGCAATTTTAGAGGAAGAGTAAGTGACTTTTAGGGGAGATGAATAGGCCCAAGAATAGACAATAGCCTGAGACAAAGTCTGTCTGGGTGGTGTCAACTCTAGTCTTCCTCCCTGCAATGTGCCTCAGTTTCCCCTGGTTGGGGAAGGCATTCGCAACAACTGAATATCTTCTGGAGGACCCAGCCTTTAGGTAAAAAGGGGAGCTTCAGAGAAAACTATTCCCTGGATTTGCTGCTCCCAGGTGCTCTCAGTTTGAAGTCCAAAGTGGCACCCTTTTTGGGTTTTGGGGTATCATTTTCTGAACCCCAACAGTGGGCACCTTCCAGGTTGCTATCTGCAAGGCTTGCATTTGTTTTAAATATTATTGAGATTTTTCTGATTATAAAAATAGTATTTTTTAAAGAAAATTTGGAAGGTGGTGAAAGCTAGCACTATAATCTGACGTATGTATCTCTACCTGCTTATCTCTGTATCACTCTGTGTATTTTAGCTTCATTGCGGCTAATTTCTTCATATTGTCCTTCCTCATCATTGATTTACTCTGTAACCATGTTGAATCTCCTGGTAAACGTATTCATTGAGTTTTTAATTGTACTTATTATAGTTTCCATTTGTAGTTATATTTAATTCTTTGTCAAAATTGCCTGCTCATATCTTCAAGTTTGTCTTTTATTTCTTGAAGCATCTTAAACCTAGTTATTTTCTGATCTAAGTCTGATGATTCTAACATCTGAGGTCTCTATGGAGGATCTGTTCCTGTTCTCTTTTGTTTTCGAGGCCTGGACTGACACTGGGTTCCTTCAGAGAAAATCTTCGTGTGTTTCTGCTGAGGGGCACTACCTACCCAGGACCAATTGGAATTCTCTGCTTGGGTTTTCTTTTATTACTCCAGAGAGTAAGAATTTAGTTTGTAAATGTGTATGCAGTCCGGTTTGTGCTATGGATCTCAGGGGAGAGATATCTATCCCTCCTCCCTGTCCTTGGATGTAGACAGGCCAGAGTCCCGGTGTATGGCGGGGCTCATCCTCCCTCAATCTCATACTGCTAAGTGTTGTCCTCTGGGTCCTGCTAGAGGCTGTCGCCTCACCTGTGCAGTCACCAAGGCTAAAACAGTCTCCAGGGAAAAGCCAGCTTTGGCACCCACCCCCATTCCAAGGAACCTTCTAGTCTCACTTCATCTGGAATTCTTGCCTTTATGCAGCTCCAGGAAAACTGTCTTCATTTTGAATTTTATCCGGCGTTCTATTTGTTTCCGTTGTCAGGGTGGCCAGTCTGACAAACTGATACAAATGGAAATTTTGCACCATTTATAGATCCCTGCTCCTCCACCTGAGCTACCAGCATTCATTTCCTATCGTCTTTTGCTTTCAATCTGAGGCCTAGATTAAAAGTGTGTTAAGGCCGGGCGCTGTGGCTCACGCCTGTAATCCTAGCTCTTGGGAGGCCGAGGCGGGCGGATTGCTCAAGGTCAGGAGTTCAAAACCAGCCTGAGCAAGAGCGAGACCCCGTCTCTACTATAAATAGAAAGAAATTAATTGGCCAACTGATATATATATAAAAAATTAGCCGGGCATGGTGGCGCATGCCTGTAGTCCCAGCTACCCGGGAGGCTGAGGCAGAAGGATCACTCGAGCCCAGGAGTTTGAGGTTGCTGTGAGCTAGGCTGACGCCACGGCACTCACTCTAGCCCGGGCAACAAAGTGAGACTCTGTCTCAAAAAAAAAAAAAAAAAAAAAAAAAAAAAAAGTGTGTTAAGCACAATATGTGGGATAGGTGGGACCTTTCAGTTCTGATGGGTGGATTTTACTTCGCTTCAATTATTTTCAGATTGTTTTCCGACGGAGGCAACTTTTCTCTTGAAGAAATCAGCTCACTGTGTCATCGGCTGGAGAAGGAAGCTTCTCGGATAGAGTTTGTTGAAAGCTTAATCATGCTCTATATGGAGAAGATGGAGACCGAATACCTGGACCAGGTGGGGGACCCCAGCCCTGCTCTCCGGCCAGGCCCCGGGACCAGCGGTTACAGAGTGTCGCCCTGTTCAGCTCCCCGTGGAGGGAGGGCCAAGTCCCCCCACCCCGCCACCAATCTCTAATTGGGCCTGTCCCTCCTCTTCCAAAGTCCAAGAGTTCCAGTTTAAGCCCACCCCATTTACCTTTCCGTACAGGCCAATGAAGTCATCAGCAAGTTTGAAAGTAAATTCCATCACCTGTCCGTGGACCTTATTTTCATAGAGAAAATCCAGCGGTCACTGACAAATCTACAAGTGAACATCAAGTGCCAGGTAGGACGGATGCATTCTTCATCGAGGGATATTTGTCACACACAGCTGTACAGCAGGCACTGTCCTGCGTGCTGGGACGCCAGTGCAGTCTCTGTCTATGGGACTTGCTCTCTGGCCAGAAAGACAGAAATTAAAAATTTTTTTTTTTTATAAGAAATCTTAATAGCCACTAATATCCACAAGTTGTCATGCACCATGCACTGTGCTAATACAACTTATTTGTATTAGCTGTGTCAGTCCCCGTAAGAACTGTATGAGGCAAATACTGTTTATATCCCCATTTTAGAGATAAAGAAACTGAGGTAGAGAGTAACTCAGTGACTTAGGTAGGAACACAAAGCTCTTTTTTTTCTTTTTTAAAATTTTGTTTTTTTAATTGACAATAATTATATTATTTATGGGATACAATGTGGTGTCTTGGTACATCTATACATTGTGGAATGAGCAAATCAGGCTAATTAACATACCCTTTACCTCAAATATGTGTCATTTCTTTGTGGTGAGAACATTTAAAATCCTCTCTCTCGGCTATTTTGAAATATATAATGCATTATTACTAACTATAGTTATCGTGCTATGACTTTTTCCTCCTAACTGAAACTTTGTTCCCTTTGAACAATGTCCCCCAATTCCCCATCCAAACCTCCTCCCCACTGCCTGCTTCTGATAACCACCATTTATTCTCTACTTCTATATTTTTTAATTCTTAATTTTTTTTCAAAGTACACACATTTTGGTTACATAATTTGCTTTGGTATGGTTTTAAGTCAAAGTTATAAGTGTGCTCTTCACACAGTTAGTGTGCATTGTACCCGTTAGGTGTGAATTCACCCATGGTTTTCTCCCCCCTCCCACCTGCTTGATCTCCCTTGAGCGTGACTTCCATAGGTGTTGATCGATTAGGTCCAATTTAGCATTGAGTACATGTGGCATTTGTTTTCCCATTCTTGCCATACTTTGCTAAGAAGAATGGTCTCCAGCTCCATCCAGATTGTTACAAAAGATACTAGATCACTATTTTTTTTAGGAACACAAAGCTCTCAAAGGCTAGAGGCAAAATGTGAACCCACGTCTGATTGGCACTGCAGATGACGGCCTTAACCATGACCAGGCCAGCGGTGTGACGAGAGGGGAAAGTGCCGTGTGGGGCATGAAGAAGCAGAGAGGGAGGATTTGACCTGGGCTGGGAAGCCGAGGCTTCCTGAGGCTTGAGGGAGAAGGAGACGCCTGCCCAGCAGGAGAGGGGGCAGCACAGTGTCCCCAGAGATGGCAGAAAACATCCTGGGAAGAGTGGGAGGAACAGGGGAATGGGAGTGGGGAGTTCTGAGGCTGGAGAGGCACCCACAGGGGCCCCGTGCTCAGGGCTACATTTGAGGGGCCCTGGCTGCTGGCTGCAGAGAAGCTGGAAGTGAGTGGAAGTGAGTAGGAGTGAGAAAGGGGTGCAAGGTGAAGGTGGAGGGCATAGTGGCCTGGACAGTGTGTCAGCAGGGACACCTTCTGATCCCAGAGTTGAGTGGTGGAGGGTGGGCAGGGCTCGGCGTGCCCTGCAAGTGAAGGGTCTGGATTATCTACATAGGTCAGTGCACCATTCAGGGAACGGTGTTTGAGGACCCACTGGGGCTAGGACAAGCTGAGCCGAGGAGGACAGACCTGTCTTCTGGGAGTGGCAAATGCATTCCAATAAAAGAAGGGTTTGCTGGGGTCTCAGGCTCTGAGGTCCCAGCCTCCTGCCCCTGTAGCCCCAGGAAGAGCTTACTTCACTCATCTGTGAAAGGGGAATCGTAAAAGCAACTCATAAGATCATGGCACCGATGAATGAGCTAACATGTGCTCAGCTTTTGACCCAGCCCCTGGTGCGTAGTGAACCCTCAGTAGACACAGGCTCTGATGGAGGCCCCACAAGAGCCTCTCAGGGCATCCAGCCATTCCAGATGGGGGGCAGGGCACCTTCTGGGAGCAGAGCCCAGGGTTCCAGGGCATGTCACCCTGCCCAGGGCATGTCACCGTGCTCAGGGAAGCTTCTGTGAGCAGAGCCCAGGCTTCTAGGGCATGTCCCCCTACCCTTGGTTAAGGAGCTCCACCTCCTTCTCCTGAGCTGATATTTGGGGACCATTCATGTGTACAGGCGTTGCATTTTTTTTTTTTTTTGAGACAGAGTCTCACTCTATTGCCTGGGCCAGAGTGCCATGGCATCAGTCTAGCTCACAGCAACCTCAAATTCCTGGGCTCAAGCAATCCTTCCGCCTCAACCTCCTGAGTAGCTGGGACTATAGGCATGTGCCACCATGCCCGGCTAATTTTTTCTATATATTTTTAGTTGGTCAGTTGATTTCTTTCTATTTTTAGTAGAGATGGGGTCTCAATCTTGCTCAGGCTGATTTCGAACTCCTGACCTTGAGTGATCCTCCCACCTCGGCCTCCCAGAGTGCTAGGATTTCAGGCGTGAGCCACCACGCCCAGCCTGCATTTTAAAATATATGACACCTTTGATTAGCAAAAGGCGTTTCCATCATGGACAATATTGAAAACATAGAACAAACACAAAAAGTAAAAAATAATCCATGATTCTACTACATAGTCATAACCCCTGCTTAATATTTTGATTTATCTTTAAGCTTTTTTCTATACATGAAAAGATAGGGATATACCAAAATTGGCCTCTTGCTACTTATACAATTTTATAAGCTGTATAATCTTTAAAGATTCTTCAAAAACACTGTTTTGATCCCTCTCGTGGATGTGTTGCAGTTTTTACTTAAGCATTCCTTTCTGGAGGAATATTTGGTGGATTTCACTTCCTTCTTATGGCACCTGCTTAGGACACTCTGACTGCGTCCACAGGGTGTATCCTGAGAGCTAGAAACCTGGACCAGAGCTTGAAGCTTCTAAGGCTCTTCAAGGTCTCTAGGTGGATTTTACAGATTTGGCCCTGCGCCGTTTAGAGCAGGAGCCTGTCCCTCTCCCAACTCCCTCATCACACTCTGGGGTGCCAGTTGATGGTAAAGAAAGATGGTAAAGATACCATCTTTAGATGGTATCTATTTGATAGGAAAACATATCTTTTAAATTTATATTGATCTAGTTTCTTATAAAACTGCACTTCTTTCCTGGTTTTATTTTTTTCAGTGTTTAATCAATCTCTCAGATAATATGCTTTGCTGAACATTCTCCTGATCACAATATGTATTCTAAAAACAAAATCTCGGGACCTCTGGTTTTCTAGGTGGCAAAATCCAATTTGCAAGCAGATCAGTTAAATTCTTTCCTGGAACAGCTTCAGTGCAAGATAGACACTTGTCGAGACACAAAGTGTGATAAAACAGTAAGTGCTCGGTAGATTCTGCCTGCGGACGATAAAGACGTGTCATGCTAGAATCGTGGTCCTGAAACAAACTTGCCTGTGTGCACGGGGTCTCTGCAGCACCAGGGCTGTCCCAGAGCCTTGCTACTTAGCCCCTGTGTCACTCGAAGGAATGAAGGAAGGAAGAGAAGAGGAGCCAGTCACCATCCCCCACCCCGCCGCCTCCAGGCAGGCATGTGCAGTCCAGGGATGGGGGCCGGAGTCTGGCTTCCTCTGACCTCACTGCTCCCAGGATGTCACCAGGCGTCCCTTGCTGTAATGGGAGCTCAGCCTGGTGCACGACAGAAGCAGAGCTCTGCCCTCTCAACACCTGCTTTTGTTTGACTTTTCACTTGTGTCTTTTGATCATAGCACAAAAACGGATTTTTTTTATGTCTAAACCATAAAAAGTCAGAATTGGAGCAGAGCTCGGGAGCTGCATGGTTCCAAGTGCCTGCCAGGCCCCAGTCAGCAGAGCAGGTCTCTGGCTGTCTTTGTGCTTGTTTATCTACCACCAGTGCCCATCTCTGTGCCTTGTTCCACATGTGCCCAGGCCACCCCGAGAACCCCTTTCCTTAACAGCTTGGCCAGATGCTCCCAGAACCAGACGCCCCAGCCTGAGGGTTCTGGGGTGGGAAGCCTCCTCCTCACCATCCTCTGTGCTTTCTCTTCCATTTCAGGGACACTGAGTTGTGGTTCTATTGCTAGCACTAAGAGGACATTTATTTTTCTTTCTTTATTGCTTTTTCTTTCATGGCATTGCATGATTCTTAAGAAAAGTTCAACATGCGCAAAGCATCGAGTGCAGAATAAATGTCCCTCACACTATTCTCATTTTGGACTCCAAACCCTGATAGGTACATCCATGCACGTGTTTCTGTACACCCACCGAGGTTACTTGCACTACAGTGCAGACGTGCAGAGGAAGGGTGGTTCCTATATTCTGCCGGTGACTTAGCTGGTCTTGCTTCTGAGCCCACCCACCAGGGAGCAGGGGAAAAATGAGGTTAGTCCGCTGCGACCCTTCACCAGGCCCTTTAGGGCAGGCTCTGCCTCTTCCAAGCAGAAACGTGTAGTCTTTCACATTTCCTGGCTTCCCTCCTGCTCTGTCCTCTCCCGTCCGGGTGTTGAGCAGGTGCCAGGGGCTTGAGCAGCCTCCGGGCCAGGTGAGGAACACGTGAGCATGGTTGTGCAGGCGTTTCTGCATTGATGGAGGAGGCTGGTTTGACAGTCTGCAAGTCGTACCAGTGCCTCGAGTATGGGTGAGGGAGAAGATCCTCACGTTGCATCCCTGCACACCTGTGGGGTGCTGCTCCAAAGGGGGGTGCATGTTAGACATTGCCATGGAGATGGCCAGATTGCCCTCCTACACACTCCGACACACCCTCACCACCTGGACCAAATATTCCTTCTAAACACAGAATGTTAGAGCCAGGAGAAAGCCTGGGGAATATTCTGTGTCTCAGTGAAGTGCGTGCTGGCTCAGTGCAGCCACCCAGGGGAGCCAGCCCAGCGTCGCCACTCCCCTGGGCGCTCCCTGCTAGGGAGGGGCCGCCTTTGAGCCAGGAGGCATCCTCTCCAGACCAGCGCCCGTTCCTGCAGTGCCCGTGCAACCCACCTGCTCTCCTGCAGGCTGCTTCCTAAGTCTGCCTTCCTCTGCGTCCTCACTAGGGAGTGACCACAGAAGACCTCATGGGCTTTATCCGAACTTGGAAAGAAAGACTGAGCCAGAGGATCCATTACCTCAACTGCAGCCTGGACACGGTATCTGTGACGAAGGTGGTCTTTACGGTAAGGAGTGGGCGGGGCTGCAGGGAAGCGAGCTGAGCTATTGCCTGGGCACCCTAGAGATCAGCAGGGCTCTGCTGGACACCAGGCCCATGGAGATGCCATGGACAGATACAAGCAGAGTCAGATCTGGATTCTAACCCCCAGTGGGCCACTTCCCTGGCACCACCATCAGCACCCTCGACTCACCCCGTCCTCTGGCTCTCGGGCCAGCCCCACCTCTCAGCTCCTTCCTACCCACCTGCACCCAGGCTTCTCCCTGTGCCCCCCACCATCTTGTCCAGACCCGCTGCCTCCCACCCACCTGGCCACCCATATCTTTGTGCATCCCCCGTGGTCCGTTCCCTGAGCTGCAGCCAGACCAAACATCGGAGGTCTGTCCATGTCACCTCCCTGCCCTCAGGTAAAGTCCCAACCCTTTAACTGGATACGCACAGCAGCCTTGGTGGCCTGTCCCACATGCCTTTTCACCCCTCTCACCCTGTCAAAGGCGTCACTTCCCCTAAGCCGTCTCCCACCCCTGGTCGGGGTTGGGGTCTCCTGGCCCACGCAGCACCACCCACTTCCCCACAAGCACACAGACCACACAGTGTGGCCCCCATTTGAGGGGCTGTCTGCCCCAGACGCGGACCTGACAGGGCAGCACCTGCGTTACCCGCACCCCTGCCCCCTCCTCACCCCGGGCTTCAGCCATAGAGTGCTCAGCCCACTTTCAGGGCCAGAGAGCTGACGGCTGCACAAACGCAGCACACCAGGCCCTGCTCGCACCGTCAAGCCGTGACCAGCCTCCTCCCTCCTCCTGCAAGGAAGCCCTTCCCACCACACAGCCGGCGCTAGGCCACCATCCCCTCCATCAGTGCAGCCCCCGGCAGGGTGGAGGCTCCATGGGTCCGTCCTCGGCCCTTCCCTCAAGAGGCTGACAGGCCACTGCTGAGATGAGACTCAGAATGACATAGGGACAGCCTGACTAAGCTCCTACAGTGGCCACAGGTTCCACCCTTTCTCTAAGGTCCTGCTCGCCGGGAGCTGGCCACTTGCTCAGCCTGGCACTCACTCATTCCCTCGTCCATCTGGCCAGAAACGCTGCCTGGGCACATCTGTAGGTCTCACTTCAATCTCACAGAAGATGCTGGAACTTTGCTTTCATAGTACTGGTCCAAATTTTGATCAAGCATTTATTGGCATAAGTGCAAGGTAAACATCATCTCTTCTGATGACACTACAAGCTCCGTTGAGGGCAAGGATCACAGGTGACCTCTTGGTCCATGTCCCCAGAACACAGACAGAGACCAGTGCAGAGCAGGTACTCGGGAAACAGTTTAAAGGCATGGATGAACAGACAAATGCAACCCTCTAAGGGAGACAGGACCCCCACCACTTTAAAAAGAGAAGAAAGAGGCTAGAGGAGGTTGGCCAGCTTGCCACCGGCCACACCACTTGGATGAGGAGGTGCTGGAGTGTGAACCCAGCTTGCCGCCTCCCACACCTGGGCTGGGCTCCACACACTCGGCCCTTCTCTCTGGCTGGCAGGACACCATCTTGACTGACCTGGAGGAGGACAGTGAAATTGTGGTATCTTTAGAAGTCCTCGAAGACGAGCCCAAGGAGGAACCGGTCAACCCTGAGTCATTTGCCCTGCCGAGCCGCATGGGGAAGCCCATGATTGAAGACCCAGCTGTGGAGGTGGTCAAAAAGATCCTGCAGTGAGTGTCCCCGGGGTGCACACTGGGGCCCTGCCACCATGGCCCATGGCCGTGAACCTTCAGGGACTGGCTTGGGGGCCCCACACACTGGGGTCCCCCTGTACCCTTGAGCAAGGGGCTTCCCACTCAGAACCTCAGTTCCTGAAATGGGGCCCATGATAGGACTCCCGGGGACCACCTGGGATGCTGCCCCTAGCCTGTCCTGAGCTGTCCTCATGGTCACTGTGGAAAAGCTCACATCCTTTCCTTTGGTTTTGTACTTTCCAGCTTAAAATGGCCAGACCAGAGTGACAAAGATCGGTTCCAGACAGGTAGAGGCACCAAGGCCTGTGGTCTGGGGGCAGCAATTGGGAAGCTGGTGGTGCTGAGTGGCCCGTCCTCAACTCCCATCCTCACTCTCATCCTGGCTTTTGTCACCCAAAGGCCTGAAGCGTCGGTACCGGCCAGAAAGCATTATGAAGAAGGCCACGCCCATTGCCAGCACCACTTCTGCAGGGAGGTAGGGCAGGGGCTGCCCAGGACCCCTTCCCAACTTCAGCCCCTCCCCCCAAAGGCAGGGGACAACCTGTTGCTTTCCCAGCTGCTGTCTCAGAATGGTCCAGCTCTGATGCCGGCTTTCGTCGGGTTTGAGCTCATCCTGCAGAGGGACATGGCTCACATCGGCCTCTGGCCTCAAGAGAGTGTCTGGGAGTTTGGTCCCAGTTTGGTGTCTCTCAACCCTGCTCCCTCCCACACTCGTGGTCATGGTTAGAAAGAGGGACAGGTGGAGCCATGGAGCAGATGGCTTTCCTGGGGTGACGTCATGGAGCCACAGGAGCCTCGGGCTTTGGTGCTCTGCCCACTAAGCCCCATCAGGGTGGTCAGTCTGTCGGAAGAAGCAAAGGCAGCTGAGTGAGAGGGACAAAGGCTATAGCAAGGAGCCGGCCACCATCAAGGGCTCTCAGCAGAGCCTCCAGGGTGGGCAGAGGACGGGGAAGCCGCTGTGCCTGGTGGGAGCTGTCGGCCTGGGGAGCTGGAGGCTGCAGGGCATCCCCCCCGCAGTGGGCTACAGGGGCATATTTGACTCGGGTTGGTCCCAAGTTGGAAATGAGTACAAAACTTAGGGAAGTTGTTGTTTATTAATCAAGTTCTGGGGCCTATTGTTACAGGAGATACTGTTTAGCTTCCTGGATGGTCACTGGAGCTAGCACTCTGGCTCCCTGTGGTTCCGACTTCTGGCAGGCCGGCTGCCTGGGCCGCTTGCCCTGGATAAGGGGTTGGTCTCCTGCACGGGTTGCTGCAGGCCGTGGGCCAGAGCTCTGTTTTGCACATAGGATCCAGCCACCAGCCGTGTCTGTGCTCAGTCTCTAAGAGGTTACAACATGAAGTACATGTCACTAGAGTTGCCAGATAAAAGACAGGGTGCCAGAGAGGGTGCCCAGCTAAATTGGACAACAGTTAATTTGTTAGTATAAGTATGTCCCCAATATAGCATGGGACATACTTATACTAAAAATTACTCTTTGCTTATATGAAATTCAAGTTTAAATGGGTGGACTGTATTGTCTATTCGATATATCTGGCAACGCTCCCTGTGACTCTTTGGGTCTTTTTCTTTGGGTCCTCACCCCAGGGAAGCAAGGATGCAAATCGCTGGGCCTGAGCACTTCTGCCCCTTGCTTTCTGTCAGCAGCCGTGGTTGGGTTTTGGTGGCAAAGGTTTCAGCCCAGGGTAAGGTTGTCTTCACAGCCGTTGAGGAGTAGGAAGTCATCATGAAGAGCTCGGACCCAGAAATGGGAGTCAGGCTGCCCACGGGCGGGCCCAGCGCCTCCAGCCGCCTGGGCAGGGCTTCCGTCGGTTCAGACCTGCCATCATCTGTCCCCAGCCTCCGGAGCAGTGAGCCACCTTTGTCCCACAGCTTCACAAGGCATATCAAGCTCAGTAGAATGGACAGAAAGTACCAGGTGCTTGGGGAAAAGCCGCCGCCTCCTGCCCAGTAAGTGACAAGGTCTTTTCCTATAACTGCAGTTACCCTGTGTTTGCAGCAGGGGACGGCCAAATCTGACTCAGCTGAGGGGAAACACAGAAACACAGAAAGACAAGAAAGGGGATGGGGAGGCCCGAGGTCATTTTGTCTCAGCCCATTTCACCTACATTTGCTGAGAGTCTCTTTCACCAAAACTGTACATTTTCCAAGCTAAGCATTTTGCGGTGGCAGGGCAGCAGACCCTTTGAGGTTTTGGGTTTTTGGTAATTTTTTCCAATGCCCTCCCCCTGCAATTTCTCTTTTCCTTTATTGTCATTTCTTTGTTTAAAACTAGAGCTGGTCCACTTAGTATGGCTTCCTTTCAAACGAACAAGCAAAATCTCAAGTTCAGAAAAGGGAAAAGCCCTTGGAGAAAGTCAAGCTCCGCCAAGGAGCCCCCGCTCCCCAAGTCAGGAGCTCCCATACAGCGCCCCTCTCAGCAGCCCTTTCACCTGGGGGCGTCTCATCTCTGGGGATTGGGAACCATGCAGAGAGGGGTGGCCGTTACTTTAGAGAGCCCAGACGTCACCCGCAAGCCGGTGGCTAGACATTCCCTTTCCCGCACACCAAGACATTCCTGCACCATTGACACCTCGACTCCTGTTTTTTATAGTTCGATGCAGGAAGGTGTTCGGTCCTACCCAAAGTCCTGTTCATTTGATTATTATTTATATGTAATCATTCTTTCTTCTTTCAACCAATCCTGAGGCACTGGCAGGCGTAGTCACTGCCCTGGGGTGAGGGATTTCCTGGTGAACAAGAACAGACACACACAGTCCTGTGCTAATAGATAGAGTCGGCCACATAAAGATCTTAACGAGTTTATTTGAGCAGACAGTAATTCATGAATCAGGCAGTGCCAGACCCCAAGCAGGTCAGGGCTCCACCGAGGGGTAGACGGGAAAACGCTCATTAGTTGTTTACAGAAGCAAGACAAAGAAAATATCTGCTTAGTTAAGTGGAAAGTCCCTCGCTGGCCATTCCTCACTGGTTAAACTTGGGTTTCATTTGCCTAGACTGTAGCCATTCACTCTGAGCTGGGTTTGGCTTTGCACATGTAGAAACCCCAGGGAGTGGAGCCGTTTCAGCCCAATAGGCTCCCATTCAATATTTTAAACACCTACTGGACTTCACAGTCTGCTGGGAGAGAGGGAGGTTAAAACCAGCCAGGCACACGGATCAATCCCGAATCCTGATTAGAGCGCTGTGGGGCTGAGGGCAGCCCCGACAGCATCAGAACCAGGAAGTAAGAAATTGGTGCTGAGCCAAGATCTGAGGGAGAGCAGGAGCAAACACAACCAAGAAGAAAGTTAGCAGCTTTTATGGAGAGGAATCAGGGTGTGCAAAGGTCCTGGGGTAGTGATTACAGGAGTAACAGGCCGAAACAGAGCACTCGGAAAGTGTTGTTCATTTGGTTTTATTCACGCTGGGACATGTAGACAAGGACCCTCAGGGATCTATCTGCCTGGTGTGTGTTACAGGGATTTTAAAGGGACCATCATGCTCCTCCTCTGGGAGAGCAACGAGCACCTGCTGTCGGTTGCGGAGGTGAGGACCTCTGTCCACGGGCCCAGCTGCCTCTGCCCTCGGCAGCCTGCTGGCCACGGCCACGAGGGGGAAATAAGGAAGAGAGGACTCCACCCCAATGACCTCGGCTCCCCAACTTCTGTCTTCTCCTGTGGTGTTTTCTTCTCCTAGAGACTACACCTCGTTCGTTCAGCATTCATTCATTATTTGTGTAATCGGTCACCGAGCATTTCTTGAATGCTGGCTACATGTCAGGAAGTGGGTCTCCCAAGAGCAACAAGCCCAGCCTGTCCCTGAGTTGCCCAGAGCCCAGCCAGAGGCCAACAGACGTGGTGGGGCACAGGGAGAGGGGTGGGGCTGTGGGAGGGGGCACCTGGGGGGCCTCCCAGAGTCACTGCCCAGCGCCCTATCCCTGCACACCCTGCACAGTGGTGCTGGAGTGGCCTCCTGTCCACTTTCCACGGGGATGCCTGCCTCCAGGGCAAGGTCTCTGGCTCGTCCACCTCTGTGGCCGATGGCCCATACCCAGCTTGGTGCTTCCAGGCACATTCCCAGCCTGGTCACTGATTCGAGAGTCCATGGATTTGAGTCTTAAAGGATATATAGGATTTTGCCATTCACTCACTTGAGAAATAACGAGGGCTGGCCATGGCATATGGAGGGAGGTGACAAGGGCATCCGGGGAGGTGACAAGGGTAGCCAGGGAGGAAGAGCATCCACAGCATAGGGCATGGTATACACAAAGGCTAGGAGGGGTGGACCGGTGGGTCCCAGGGGCTAGGGCCACAGTCCCACAGCAGGTCCTTGCCCACACACAGTCAACCCTCTCTGGCAGGAGTTTTACCGCAAAGAGAGGCAGCGCCCAATAACCAGGCCTGACTGCATGTATGAAACCTTCGACCAGTGTGCCGACAACATCTGCAAGAAGATCCTGGAGTACCAGAGCCAGACGGAGGAGTACCACAACTCCTGCCTTGTGGGTGTGTGTGGGAAGCCGGCGGCAGGGGTGGTGAGTTGGGTGGTGGAGCTTGGCCTGGGCCTTGTGGCCTGGATCCTACCCTCCCGATTTGGAAGTCACTGGGGAGACAGAGGAGCCTCCCTGTGAAAAGCTGACCTCTTCAATTAGGTAAAAACAATGATCAGATTTAACTGGGTAAAAAAAACAATGCAAGAAAATTCACATTTCTTGAGAAATATAGTGATTTATACCTCAAAAAATATTTTGTTCCTTCTACAGATGATTTTTACAGCTTTATTGAGATATTTGCATGCCACACAATTTACCCATGTAGTGTACAATTCATTGGCTCTTGGTTTATTTGGAGTTGTGCAATCACCACCACCATCAGTTTTAGCAACCTTACCCTCCCATCCTCTCCCTAGCCCTAAGCAACCACTAATCCGCATTCTGCCTCTATAGACTGCCTATTCTGTTCTTTCATGTGAATGGAATCGTATAGTATGTGCTCTTTTTTTGTGACTGGTTCCTTTCATTTTGTGTAATGTTCTTAAGATTTATGCAAAAATATTATTATGCAGGCATAAACCTTATTTCTTTTTATCACTGAATAATATTCCATTGTATGGATCTACCACATTTTGCTGTGGTGTGCTGTGTTGTTTCAGAGGCTGCCTGGGGAGAAGTAGGAGAGATCAGGGGATAGTGTTACAGCCAACCAGGTTCATTGCCTGCTGCACAAGAGGAAGCCAATACACTGAGACAGCAAGTGTTACAACAGAGAAAGGGTTTAATATTGCAGGCACCTGCGAGGATATGGGAGGATGTTCTCAAAGCCATCTCTCCAAGAAAGGGTTTTTAAAGACATTTGGTGTGCAAAGGGCGAGGTAATTGGGTCTGCTGATCTGCTGGGTTCAGAGTAGAACCACAGGGGTGAAGAAATTGTCTTCTTGTGCTGAGTCAGTTCTTGGATGGGGGTCACAAGTCCAGTTGGATCAGTTCCTTGGTATGGGCCACTGGTCTAGGTGGGGCAGCCAGTCTACTGGAATGCAGAGCCTGGAAGATATCTCAAAAACTAGTCCTAGGTTTCACAAGAATGGTGGTATCTTTGGCATAATGAAGAAAGCTAAGAATCTTTGTGACCATCGGCTATGTGGCTCCTGAGTAGCAATTACAGGAAAGCAAGCTAGGAGACAATGGCTGGTTATATATATTTTTACCTGTGCCTACACCTTTGCAGAGTTCAGAACCCCACCACAGTTCCCTCCTTGTGGCCCTTCATTAATTTTATAAGGGGTGGTTCCAACAGCACACCTGGGACCAGGAGCCAACGCTGCCATCTCCCAGCTGTATGACTTTGGCCACATGATCTCACCTCCTTAGCCTCAGTTTCCTTGTCTTTATACTGGACATAATAACACCCACAATGGAAGCTTTTATGAGGAGTAAGTCCCTTGTACAGACTTGGCATGTACAGGGAATAGTCAATGGTAGCTCACATTGCTGTGGTTGTTGAATGACTAGAATTGAAACTACAGACAATGTTATGTTTCTCTAGCTCAGAACTTCCTCAAGTGAGCTCTGTGGGAATCCCATCCTATGTGATCATTCCCCAAAGGTTCCGTGGTCAAATGGATTTGGAAATTGCTGTAGATTGTGTCCCTCTGGTTGATTCGCAATTCACATTAAGACAGACTTCTAGTTCCAGCAGTTTGGCAGGCCAGTATCCTGACCAACTCTCCCACTGAAGACATGTAATATGATGGAGATAATATTTTTGTGATAAAATCTTTTAAATGCATTGATGAGTTATCTATAAAGTAAGAAACACACAAAAGCCACAAAAATAAATGAAAATAGAAACTCTGAGTGATAACTTGGGTTTGAGGAGTAACTCTGGTTATTGCCCTAGGGTGATTAGCTGACTTCTAGGTGAACTTGAGTCTCCATTTTCATGGCCGTCCGGGCATTGGGAACAGGCAACAAATCTACTGACCCCCCAAGGTGGGAAGTCTAAAAGGAGACATGCCACCTAAAGTTGGAATTCTACAGGCCTCCATCTGCAAAGTAAAGTGAATGAGACATAACCAAGCTCCTCTCTCTCTCTCCCTCTAGCAACTAGAAGGAAACTGTCTTATCAAAAACCTTGGTACTGAGTGAAGGAAAAAAGAAAAAGAAAAAACTCCAATGAGAATCCAGAACTATAAGTCAGCCCTTATGTGGTTTCTTTTCTTTTATTTTTTTCTATATTTTTATTTGCTACCTTATATGGTTTCTAAACCTGAATTCACAGGTTATCTAAATATGAATTCAATTTTGTTTTTATGGAGCATCCAAGGACCTCAATCTGATACCTTAGTTTAAAATGATCTTGTTTTAGTGGTGTCCAGAAGCTTGCTTATTGGAGACACTAAAAATCATTTCTAGAAAAACCCACCTTCAACTCAGGCCTCAAGGGATTCCCACAGATAAAATGCCCAGAATAAGAGCTCACAGTAATAAACAAACAATAACAACAATAAAGCTCCCACAATCACAAGGAAACAAAACACCTTGAGCAAGGTGCAACAGAATGAGACCAGGGAAGACTTCAGATATTAAAAGTATCAGATGCAGAATATAAAATAATACACTTATTGTTAAATAAAAGATGGAATTTGAAACATGAGTAGGGAGCAAGAGACTCTTAAAATGACCAAGTAGATGTGAAAGAGAATAAAATAGAACTTCTACAAAAGAAAAATTAAGAGTTGAAATTTTACAACTGTGAATGACTTTACTACCAGGTGATACACAGCTGAAAGTGGAATTGTTGGATTGGAAGGCATATCCAAAGAAAATATCCAAAATATAACACAGAAAGGCAAAGAGATGAAAATATGGGAGAGAGGTGAAGAGATGTGAATGAAAGAGTGTCTAACATATGGCTATTTGAAGGTACAAAGCCAGAGGGAGGAGACTAGAGTCAAGGCAGTAGTTGAAGAGATAATGGATGAGAACTTTCCAGAAATGCTGAAAGACTCAATGCATTTTAAATGAGCTGAACGTCTGCAGAATATAGAGGAGAAGCCCTTTTAACTTGTGTAAGCCAGTATTTCCTATACTGGTTTGACCATGGGCCCCCTTTTGATGGAATAGCTATTACCACATTGGAGACCAAGGTTTTCTCTTTGGGAAACTGCTTTGGATTTTTGTTGGTGAGATGGTGAGATCACCTCAGCAACTTGATTCTAACCTGTTCTCTCCCTTGGCTAATGTTCTCAATTCCTGCAGAATTACGGGCCCAGATGAGGAAATTTGAGGAGATGCTGCCCAAAGTGTGTTGGCTGGTGATGGAGAATTTCAAGGAGCACCACTGGAAAAGATTTTCCACCTCTATGAAAGAGAACCGAGGAAAGTTTGAGGAACAGCAGAAGAAGCTGGAGAGAAGAAAGGTGAGGGGATCCTAGCCCTTCCACTACAGGACCAGGGGTCCTGGGAGTTCAGAAATGGAGGAAGGTCGTGGGCAGAGCCAAGTCCAAGGGGAGGCGATAAGCCAGGCTTGGGATTATCAGATGGGGCTGAAGGCCAGGAGGCATTGGGAAATAAGGACTAAGCCAATAACTCCTTCACGGAAAGCACTCAGTGAACTCCTTGTTGGAGTTATAGGGTGGTCTGCTGGGTTCAGTGGGGATGTAGTCACTGAGATTGTCCACACTGGTCCTTGGAGCCATGGACAGGGATGCTGCTGATTTCACTGGACTAAAGCCCCATTGTGCTGGGCAGATGCTCAGCCTGCCCTCTCTGAGCCCTCTGAGTCAGCTCCAGCCACTCCCCTGGCTAGCCCTCTCTGCCACTCCTCTGCCCACCATGGCCATCCACACATCCAGGTCAGAGGACACCTAAGTCTGGCCATGGTCATAATTGACAAAGGACATAGGCCAATGATTTTTTTGGTGCCGACCTCAAGACTAGGTTGAAAACTGCTGAATCTTGATTATTTGATTGAAGGATAAAAATGCTCAGAAGCTCCATCCTAGTCTTGGACACCCCACACATTTTCAAGAAATGGAATCTCTACATTTAGCAGAAGAGAAAAGACAGGAAGAGCTGGACAATGCTATTAGGAAACACAAGGAGAAGCTGGAGGTCAGTGGTGCCATTGAGTCCCCGGCCTGGTGCCCTCCAGAAAGACGGCCCTGGTGGACATCCACTGACAGCACTGTGTGTGGCCTTTGGTTGGCACCTTGGCCAAAGTAGAAATGAAAGTGGGTGGGTTCTGTAGGTGAAAATGATCATTGTTGGATGTTCTAAGTTGTATCCTCTTTGATTTCTAAATTATTTCACCAAATTATTAATGATGACTTTTTTTCCATGATCCACATTTAGTTGTATTTCCTCTGCTGTGAGTTGTTTGTGTCCCTTGGCCATTTCTGAATCATTTCTTATCTTCAAGCCAATCGCCTCTTGGGAGAGGCCTCCTGGCTGAGAACCAGATGCCCGGTAGCTCGGTCACAAATGACACACGGCTTTGGTCTGGTCTCACCAGCCGGCTCCCCACATCCTCCCTGCCAAGTCCACCCAGTACCGCCTCCCTCCGGCCTTGAGGGGGAGTTCCTCTCCCTGCAGGACTGTGCTCACCATGTTCCTTCCAGGAATTAACCTGGAAGAACGGCCGGAGTTTCATAGCCAGCTTGGCCTCCTTCACCGAGAAGTTCCTGATGCAGTTGGATGAAGTGGTCACCATCGACGACGTCCAGGTTGCAAGTAAGCGGCACCACCAGCCTTGTGCTCTGGCCCTGGGGGCTTGATGAGGGGTAGGTTGGGCGGGGAGGGCTCTGCTTTCCTCAACTCTACCGGAGTGAAAACAGGTTCTCTACTGAGGGGACTCATGAATTTGTATTTGCTTGTTTTTGTTAAAAATAATTTTTTGATTGAAAAAGGCAAATGCTGGATGGGTCAAAGATTATATGAAGATGAAACCCTAAAAGTAAATATTTTCAAGCTTTTGGTGTTAGGGACACTTCTTCTAAATATGATATGAGAGCCAGGAGCCATAAAGGAAATGGCTGACGCTTCTGTATAGCCAAAACAAAAACAGAAAATTGTCACGAGATAGAAAGAAAAACCACAAACTGGAAAAGTATTCTTCACAACCTATAGGTCAGAGAAAGAATGAATATCCCTGTGGACAAAAAAAAACCTCTCAGTGGTCGAATTTTTAAAGAGACGGAAGACACAACACACTTCAGAAGAGAAGCAATGAATATGGCCAGTGACTGTAAAAGATGCTTGACTTCATTGATGATGAAAAACACAAATGTAAACATTATTCAGATGCAATTTTTCACCAGTAGCCTGGCAAAGTTTTTAAGTTTGGTGACAACAACCCTGATGAGAATGTCAGGAAACAGAGACACCACAGGGACCCTTGGTGGGAGTATACATGGATACTCTCTCTTGGAGAACCATTTGTCAGTCCTGTCAACATTCTGGATATGTATACCTTTGATCTATTTAGTAGCATTATAATTCTAGGAATTTATCTAGCAGAAAAATACTTGGACACTTTTTCAAAGATATACATTCAGGCTGGGTGTAGTGGCTCACGCCTGTAATTCTAGCACTTTGAAAGGCCAAGGCAGGGAGGATTGCTTGAGGATAGGAGTTCCAGACTAGCCAGAGCAAGAATGAGACCCCGTCTCTACTAAAAATAGAAAAATTAGCTGGGCATGGTGGTGAGTGCCTATAGTTCTAGCTACTTGGGAGGCTGAGACGGGAGGATTGCTTGAGCCCAGTTTGAAGTTACAGGGGGCTATGATGACACCACTGGGGCTATGATGGCACCTGGGGCATTCTAGCCCCATGCAGCAGAGTGAGACCGTGTCTCAAAAAAATAATAAATAAAAATGAAAAAAGATAAATGTTCAATAATATTCATCACAGTGCTGTTTGAAATGGCAAAGAATTAGGAACAGCACTACTATCGCTATACAGGGGTTGAGATACATGAATGACAGTGCAGATCTGTCACAGAGGGGGTGGCAGGTCTGCAGGTGTGACATGGAAAGACATGAAGGAGGACCGTTATGTGACAAAAACAAATTGACAAACAGGACATATCTATGATCTCATGTTTAAAAAAACACATATGTGTTATCAATATCATACTCACATATGTTTAAATGAATCTGTGAGAGACAGTCAGAGACAGACAGAGAATGAGAGACAGAGCCTGAGAGGTAAGTACCAAACTGCTAGTGATCACCTCCGCCAGGTGGCACTGTGAGAGATCTCTAAAATCTTTTTTTCCACCATAAGGTGATGTCTACATTTTTAAAAATGTGCTTATTACTTTTATAACTATAAGAAGATTAAAATCATACATTAAATGTTATCCATTTATCACTAAAGTAATGAAAATACATTATTTTTATTCTTAAAGATTTTTATTGTTCACTGTAGTAAAAAAAAGGAATTCGATATGAACCAAGAAGCAAGTGAAGAACACGCTCCTTCCGTGCATAAATCACGCCCTTTGCACCTGCTGTTCTTAGTTCCACTCGTTTTCATTTGGGCACAGGCCTTCACGTGTGTCGAGGCAGGTGGGGAGGATTTTAGGGCCCGTGCACTTTTTTGACCTGATTTCCCTGCAGGTGGACCTTGCCCAGCCAGTCAACACTCCTCTTGAGCATTAGCAGCTCGTGCACACCGTGATTGACTAAGCATCACAATTTGCTGATTAGCCCCCTGCGATTGAACAGTGGGCCATTTCCCATTTCCACTCCTGTAATTGTGCTGAAGAACATCTCTGCATCCATACATCTCTATTGTGGGGTGACAGACTCCTAGAGGCGCAGTTTCTGGGTCAAAACGTACACACATTGTTGAGATGCTGGCCACTTTCCAATTTGGGGGTCTCTGTCAAGGGTGAGCCTCATTTGGGAAAGCAGGCCCTGCAGGGACACTGGAGTTGAGACCCCGGCGAGAACTGGCAGATGGGCTGTGACTGGAGCACTGTGCAGGGAGCACCAGGCTGGGAAGACCCTGCACCAGGCTTTCAGAGGCTCGTGAGCCAAGGCACCTGGCCCACAGTTCACAGGCTCTCATTCCCACAAGCTCAGGAATTTGGAGCTGGGAATAGCACCCAAACCACTCCTCAGATTCCCTAAGCAAAGACCCCCCGCCCCTGCCACCTAACCCTGCTGCATAGCTGGCACATTCAGCTTCTCTGTGGAGGGGGCTCTGCCGGCCACTGGAGCCCTCATATCTCTAAATGGAACATGACAAGGGAAGTCCCAGGATCTTAGGCTGTCGGTGAAGCCGCAGTCAGTAACCCGTCTCTTGCCTGCCAGGGATGGAGCCCTCCAAGCAGAAAATGTCACTCCTCATACGGAGGAAGCTCTCTGGGGTGTCCCTGGAGGAAGAGAGTGAGAAGCCCCTGATTGAACGTGGGAGCAGGTGAGAGCCAAGAGCCCTCGGGCTGCCATGAGTGGCTGTATTGGGGGGGGGGCAGGGCAGTGTAATGCTTAGGGGCTCGGGCTCTGAAGTCAGGCAGACCCGGTAACCTAGGAGAGGCATTGTGTTCTGGGCCTCAGTTCCTCATCTGTGCAATGGGCATGCATGGCAGTCTACATGATGTTATAGAGGGAAAGTTAAATGAGGTGGTACATGGAGTGCCCCGGGCATATACCAAGAGCTCAACAGCTATTAGTTCACATGATAAGGACCCACCAAAGGGGCCCACAGTGAAAGGGAGGCCTGTCTCAGTGGGAGACACATTCTTGGGTCACTGCTGGCACTGTGACCCACTCCAGCTATCTGTTAGATAGGAAGAGTGTTGTCAAAGTGCCTGTCTCCTGTACCCCGAGAATGTGACTGCAAGAAGCAGCTGAGCAGTGATTTGTGCAGCTATGTTCTCAGAAGTGGTCTTTACAGGTAATAGGAAAATGGGCCAGGAATGGCGGCTACCACCTGGCTGGCAGGTTTCTGAGGAAATTGAAGCCCAGGAAAATGGAAACCACTTGAGGGCTGGCACCCCCCTTCCCCACACAGAACCCAAAATTACCTGCACACACACAGTGACTAAAGTGGTATGGAAATACAAAACAGAACTTTAAACAGTGTAGCATTAATACTCAGTAGGGTTTTTCCTTTTCATGAAGGTGTTTAAAGCCAGGGGCCATTGGGCCCATAGCCCGCCCCAACCAAAAAAAAAAATAATAATAAGTTTAAAACTATGAACCATGATAACTGTTTTAAAGAAATGCTCAGCTGTTCCAACAGGGGTGGTAGGTGAACTGTGAATGCTGGAGACAAACCCATGGGACGTCCACATACATGTTTGTCTGTAGGAAGTGGCCAGGAATCAAACCCACCGAACTCACGATTCAAACCAAGATTCTTCTCCGGAAAACAGCATCGATCTTCACCATCAAAACAACCCTGGGCCACCTGGCGGCCGTGGAAGCCCGAGACGCTGTGTACCTGGTGAGACGGGGAGGGGTGGGCACGTCCCAGGGAGCTGCCTCGGGAAGGGGGAGCTTCTCATCGCCGCGCACCCTGACATTTGGCCCACACGGCAGACATCATGTCAGTGCACCCCAGAGTGGCAGGTCTCAACTCCCAGGACATAAGGATGTGCTGTGGGTCATGGCCATCCACTGCTGGCATGGGTCTGAGGTGTGATCCGGTGCCGGGGAGCCCAGCCCAGGGTTGTCCCACCCGACAGGGGTGGAGAAAGGGAACATTGTCGACAGGCACAGAAGCGATGGTGCCAAGGGTTCCCCATGGGGAACACAGTAGCAGGAGCAGGGACACACAGTTCCTGAGTACTTGCTGGTAGCTTCTGCTCTTGACATGAGGCATCAAGCTGAGCCCTAACACCACCACAAGGGGTAGAATCATTGTCCCCATTTCACTGATGAGGTCACTGAGGCCCCCCCTTATGCCACGACAGGGTGGGAGAGCCAGGATTTGATCCTAGTGCTGTTAGAGCCCCGTGCAGCTGGCCTTATGAGGAGGCTGCACCCAAAGGCCACCCAGGGGACCTCTCAGCTCTGACAATCCATGGATCTTTGGTCCTGGTGCCCAGAGAGGAACCTTGTCCTTCCCAGAGGTCAGCTGGCCCCACTATTAGGGGAAGCCAAACTGACCAGGGCTGGCCCTTGTCCAGCTGCCCCTCCAAGCCCCAGGCAGAGGGAGCAGCTCTGCCCGCTGAGTGCAGTGAGGGCGAGAGGCCTGGAGGGCTCTGCCTGTCAAAAAACCGGGACCCTTGCTCCCCAGGCGGGCTGCAGTGCAGGACAGAGATTAGAAAAGGTGCAGAGTCCAGAGTCAGATAGACACAGTTCCTAGTCCCTGTTGAGCCTTTTTCTAGCTGGCTGACCTCAGACAGGGCTCTGAGCCTCAGCTTCCCCAATTGTAAAATGAGCTGTGGGGAAAATCACATGAGAAATGCCTTGTACAACTCTTGCCAGTGCCTGGAATGGGTTAAAAGCCACCTGTCAGCAGGCTCCAGCGTTCCTCTAGGGCAGAGAGTCCAGAAGTCCCTCCTCATGTGGCCCATCCTGGTACCTTCCTCCTTGCCTGCCAGAAATACTTAGCATCATATGAGGAGGAGCTGAAGAGGATCCAGGATGACAACGCGCTTCAGGAGAAGGAAGCGCAGCGCTGGAAGGACAGCTGGAAGCAGTCCCTGAACACCATCCAGGGCCTCTACTTGTGACGCCCTCCACCCCACCCTGAATAAATGCCTGTTTCATGTAGACGCCTCCTCTATCTGTCTAGCTACGCGCCATCCATCCCTCTCTTCCTCCCTCCTTCCATCTGTGCCAAGCACCATAGCTTCATCGGTGGCCAGGACACGGCATGGCCACTGCCCACGTGGGGCTCACTTGCAATGGGGACGACACAGGTGGGGAGGGGGATCCCTGTGCTTAGCAGGGATGGTGAGTACCAGGAATCAGTTACTTAAAACAGACACCAGAACTTCAAAGGAAATAAGTTCCAAACGGCATGCTTAGCACTTTATCTTGGAAAATGAAATAATTAATAGTTATGGGACATGGATGGAACTGGAGAGCATTACGTTAAGTGCAATAAGCCAAGCACAGAAAGACAAAGCTCACACATTCTCACTCATATGTGGGAGCTAAATATAAAAACGACTGATCCCATGGAAACAGGGAGTAGTAGAATGATGGTTACCAGAGGCTGGGAAGGGTAGCAGGGAGCGGGGGATAAAGTGGGATGGTTAATTGGCGCAAAAATATAGTTGGATAGAATGAACAATATTTGATAGCACAACAAAGTGACTACAATCAACAGTAAGTTAGGGTATGGTTTAAAATAACTAAAAGAGTAAAATTGGAATGTTCCTAACACAAAGAAATATTAAATGCCTGAGGTGATGGATATTCCAATTACCCTGATTTGATTAGTGTATATCGTATGCCTGTATCAAAACTCACATGTTCCATTATAAAGATACACAACTATTATGTACCCATAATCATTAAATTTTTTTTAATTTTAAAAAAATCAATTAACTTAAAAAAGTTATGGGAAAATTATATTTTATGTGTAACAAATGTGGGTTATACTTGCAACTATGCACTGATTCCTAGACCCAACAAATAATTAATCCAATGTTGATTAATATTTGCAACACAATTGTCTGACCAAATCATAGCTTTTTGGTAAAAATCTCCCAGGTCCCCTTAATTTTCCTAAGGGGCTCTCTAATCCTGTGATGCTCAGATTATTTTCTTGGAGACATCCATTGTCTTTCTTGCTGATTTCCTCTCCCTCAGTGGCTACGTGGCCTGATCACACGAGTCTCACCTGTCAGCAGCGCTGTGTGTCGCGTGGACAAGCTGGTCCTGCTCCTGCCTTGGCTCCGTGACTCCCGCTGGGCTTGTGTCTTTTCTGCATCAGTTGTATTTGCACATGCTTTATATCTCTAATGACGTCATGAGGTACCCCCCCATTCTATAGGGAGAAAAGTCAAGTCCAGAAAGTTGAGGTGACCTGTTCAAACTCAGCCAAGTCTGGGGTTTCCTGAAAGCGTGCAGGGACTCAGAGGCCAGTCGTTTGTTTTGGACACGATCCTGAGAAGCAGGAGCGAGGACGTGGGGAGAGAAGCCTGGGAGGAGAGAAACCCTGAAGGGGCCTTGAGCTGTGGCCGCCACCATGGGCTCAGCGTCCTGAAAGTGGTGTCCCTCCTGGCCTGGCTCTATCCATGCTGGCGGTGGTGGCCCCGGCATTAACCCTGCTGCGCTGCTGATCTGTGCCAGCAGGATAGGAGCCTCCTGGGGAGCCAGAAGAGCCCTCATGCAGAGAGAGGTTCAGGGGACACTGCTGGCCTGCTGGGGACCAGCCCCCCAGCTGTAGGTGAACTCAGGGGGGCCAAGGTGACAAAGTGCAGCATTGGCCACATCATCACCCCAGGTTTCCCAAATCCAAGGCCAGGAGCCCTTGCTCCACTCCTCCAGGACACCTTCTTCCTCAGAGCAGCAAGCCACACGAGCGTAGCCCCTTCCAGCTGGCAGCAGGTTCCGCACGCAAGCCTTCTAACCGGCCCCGCCGGGAAACGGGCGGCAGGCCCCGTGCAGCCCCTACCTTGTAAATCAGGAAACTGAAGCTCTGAGAAATAAAGATATCTCCAGACTCACACAGCCAGAGCGTGACACAGTCATGGTTCTAGCCCAGCTGGGCCTGTCCCCCAAGTGCATCTGCCCCCTCAAAGCAATGTGGAGGGAATGTATCTGGGTGCTTTGTAAGTGGGGGGCATCCGGTCCTCATTCCAGCTCCCCCCAGAAGGGTGATGTTATCTATGGGCGCCACGAAAAAAATCTAAGAATCTTTATGACCATCAGCTGTGTGAGTCCTGAGGCGTAAGCAAGTACAGGAAAGCAAGCCAGGGGACGATGGCTGGTCATACACACATTCTTAACTGTGCCTACACCTTTGCAGAGTAGAGGCCCCTACCACAGTTCCCATCTAGGGCCTTTTATTAATTTTATACATTATGGTTTCACTGCTGCCTCATTCCAGTGCCTCTCTAGGCCTGATAATTTAAAGGGGGCGGCATTCTTCCGATAAAGTTTCTTATTCTCAGCAGAAAGGGCATGGAAGCTTCGTGCCCCTTCTCCCATGCCTTCCATCTGGCTGTTCATTTATATCTTTTATTAACAAACTCGTAAATGTAAGTAAAGTGCTTCCCTGAGTTCTATGATCTGCTCTAGCGAATTAATATAACCCAAGAAGCATGTGAGATTTACTGATTTACAGCCAGTTGGTCAGAAGTAGAGGGGACAACCTACTACTTGCAACTGGATCTGCAGTGGGGGGCAGCCTACATGGGCTGTGCCCTCAACCTGTGGGCTCTAACTCTCATCTCCAAGTAGATAGTGTTGAAATGGGATTGAATTCGAGGACACCTCATGTCTGCTGCAAAATCGGTTGGTGTGTAGGGAAACAACCCCCACACACTGGCGTCAGAAGTGTCGTGCTGAGTGGTGTGTGAGGAGAGGGAAAGACACTTCCCCTGAACCTTACACATTTGGATGCCTTTCATCTTATTCTCTTGCCTGATTGACCCAGTGAAACCTTCAGTATGATGTTGAATGACAATGGCAAGTCCTTGTCTTAGTCCTGATCATAGAGGGAAAGCATCTGGTCTTTCAACATTCAGTGTGATGGTAGCTGTGGATTTTGCTAAACGTTCTTTATTATGTTAAAGAAGTTCTCTTCTATGTTTATTTTGTTGAGTTTTTATCATGAAAGGGTGTTGGATTTTGCCAAATGCTTTTTCTGCATCAGTTGAGATGATAACATGGTTTTTGTTCTTAATCTTATTGATATGGTGTATTGCATTAACTGTTTTTGTCCAAAGTTACCAATAAGTCATGAGTAGAACAAGCTTGGGATCCACAGGCTCCTGAGAAACTGGGCTAAGTCTTCAGGTTCATGCTCTTGAACCTGTCTCCTGTCACTGCCCACCCCAAGGTGCCAAGGCCCTGTAGGGTCAAGGTAAATGCCTGGGTCTGAATAGAGCTGTACAGAGACCCCCTCTTGGCACCCCAGGGAATGCCGTCTCTTGCACCAGAGAAGCTTCTTCCCTAAGGAAGGAAAGGGAGGCCCCGGCACTAGGTTAGAAGGCCTTCCTCTAGTCTTCAGACCACCTCCACCAAGGGCTCTATAGCCAGGGAAGCTCTGCAAAACACACTAGAAAATCACTCATCATACCAAATATCAGGAAGATCTCAACTTCAATGAGAATAGACAATATGTGTGAATACCAGGATGGTAGATATTGGAATTATTTGGCAGGGATTTTGAAGCAGCCATAGCAAAATTTCTTTAATAAGTAATTACAAACACACTTGAAACAAATGAAAAACTAGAAAAATAAAAAATAGAAGCTATAAAGAAATCAAAATAGAAGTTTTAATTGAAAAATACAATAACAACAACAGAAAAAAAAAACTCAATGGATGGGCTCAACAGATTTAAGAATAAAGAAGAAAGAATCAGAGACAGAACAATGGAAATTAACCAATCTGAAGAACAAAGATGGCTGGGAGGGGTAAGCACTCAGGGTGAGCTTGGGGCAGTGTCTGCCACCCTGATTGGAAGCATGTTGGTGTTTTGGCTGGTAAAGCTGTGCCCTTGCATGCCCAAGGATCATGAGTCTTGGTGGCATTCCCCAGTTCCCCCTATTCTCCCACCCCTGTATTTCTCATCATTCAACTTTCCTCATTGAAAGATTCACACCCCTCATGACATAACCACAGCACAAGACTGTGAACAAAGAACATGGCCGTCCAGGGAGCTACAAGCTCTGAAGGCCCACACCCAGCTTGCCCTTAGCACAGTCAGTAACAAAACACCTGAGTGTGTAAACAGGTGATCCCCGAGACCATGGACCTCAGGAACATAGGGCCCCAGACTTCACCTTGGCCAGCAAGGGAGGGTGTGAGAGTCTGTTGCTGGCAAGGAATAAGTATCCTTATCCTGGAAAACTGGAGCTCACCTGTGGCTCCTCAGGCCCCAGCCCAGAGGAGGAGTGGCCAGGATAGAGCTGACAGGCTGGGGCCTTCTAAGGAGTTTTTGCCTTGAAAATAATTATACAAGCAATTGCAGAGATACTGGAAATCCTAGATCATAGGTAGCAGTAATGTGTTTACAGAATGAGGCCCAGCTGTAGCCTTAACAGCTGCATTGCAAATCTTTTCCCACGGTCAGAAACCAGCAGGAAAAGGAATGCTGAGGTCAAGGATCCCAGGAGGACTCAACTCTAAGTAAAGGGTTGCTCACAGGGTCCCCAAGGTGGACTGAGGAAGCAATGTCTAGCCGTCCCTGACTCCATTTGTACCTCTCTAATGGAATTTCAGAGTTTGAAAAAGAAAACTACAAGTCCCTAATAGTTCATCAAAAGGAAACTCAGAAAGCTAAGTCAAAGCAGAACATGTTTCTTTTTCTCCAAAACTATAGAAAGGCAGCCGCTTGTCTTGGGTCAGGATTGGTTCCTGAATGTGTTATTTAAAGACACCCAAATTCCCGAGGCTGCCGCTATGCCCTGTGAGAGCACCTTCAACCTCTAAACCCTGGGAGTTCTGAGGGGCTGTTTCTGCTGCCTCCCCAGGTTAACACTGAAATGAACATGGGCCCTGTGAAAGTGGACTTGGGTGTCTTCTTCACCAGCAGGATGGTGCCTGCCCTTCCCGCATCTACCTTTCCCCATCTGCCTGATACACCGACACCCCTGTGAGATGCCTTATTTCAAGGAGGAATGTGAGGATACTGGGGGGCCCTGTGGTGGCTGCGGGGTTGTGATAGGAGCAGTCTGGATCTTTGCTCTTGAGAGGCCCCCTTCCTCGCCTCTAATCCCAACCAGTCCCCAACTTGTTCTTAGTTGGCTTCAGATAGCACCCCTCCAGGAAGTTGTCCCTGATTGCAGCGCAGACCCCAGCCCGCGGTGGGGTGGGTCTTCCTTTGCTCTGTGTATCAAGCCCCCCCCCCCCCCACCAAGTAAGTCTAAATAGCAGGGGATGAGCCTGGGAGTGTCCCGCAGGTCCCTGACTTCCACACCCCACCCCACCCCTAGCAGGGAATTCCACAGCTGCTGACCTGCTGCCTTCCTGGAAGTTGATCCGAGTCTCCCGGGAGGCAGATAGCAAAGCCCATCCGAAGGGCCAGGGCCGCGACCACCTCCCCACCCCGCGCCTCTCGTGTTGCACTACCCCCAGGAGCCACCAGGGGGCAGAGCGCACCGCCAAAACAGGACTTGGCCCCGGGTCTGGCTCGGGGCTCCCGGGGAGGGGTCATGGGAGCGGAGACTCAGGGACCTTCTAGCTCAGCCCTCTCTCGTGACCGACAGGGAAACTGAGGCCTCAGGCTGGAAGGGCCTGTTCGCCTACTCGCGTCCTCCCTGGCTCGGCGCGGCGGATTTCACGCTCCTCGCACCTTGGACAGCGCCCGATGGAGCGGCGGAGTCCCGCGGCGCCCGCACCCGCCCGGCTCGGCCGCCCCGCCGGCCCGGGGGCAGGGACTGCGCCCTGCGCAGAGCCTCCGCTCCCTCGCCAGGGGCGTGGGCACGACGCCCCTCACGGGCGGCCGGGAGCGCTCATGAGAGCAGGTTTGCCAGGGGCGAGAGCTTGGGGCGCAGTAGGGCTCCCTCCTCCCAAGCTCAGCATCCCGGTCCGCCCTGTCCCCCCCCCCCCCCCCCCCCCGGGCTCACTGACGTCCGCGTAATCCTTCCCCGCGGTGTCCAGCAGCAGGGCAGTGAGGGACGAGCCAAGGAAGGGGCCGCGCCCCGTGCCAATGGGCGGGGTGCTGATGGGCACCTGCTCTCAGTGCCCGACCCAAAGCCCTCTCCCCACACTGTCCACACGGGTCTCTGGCATTGGCACCGGCAGAGACTCCTGGCTGCTTCCCCCAAATCCCCTCTCCCCTTCTCTCCGCGTAGAACAGACTCACTGGTCGCTCTCCAGCCGGCTTTGGCAATCACAAAGGCTGGGAAGTGCAGGCCTGTCTCTCCCCAAAGCCAGCCCGAGCCCAGCTCTTCCAAGCCCTTGCTCTGGTCACTTCCAGTGGAGGCATTTCAGGCGCTGTGGCTCCAGGAGGGAAGGGCTGGAGGAGAAAGGCCCCTCTTCTCTAGATTTGGAGGCCTGGCCCTGTCCCCTGACTCCCTGGAGTCCCCCTCCCACCCCAGCCCTTGCACCTTCCATTCCTGCTGCTGCCTCTGGGGTCCCTGGGGGGTCCGGCCTCAGGGTGGCCACCCTGGAGATTCCCAACAGCCAGGGTCAGGGCCAAGGCCAGTGAAGACATCCTCCCCTCTACCCTTTATCCTCCCAGCCCCCCAAGCTTGGACCCTGGAACCTGGTCCTGGTTGGCTGGTCCCAACACTACTACCACCTCCAGGGTGCTGGATTTAGATTCAGTCCCTTGGACTTGGAGCCTGGCCTCCCTGAGCCTGTGTCCTCCTCTGGGAAGTGTGGCAGGAACTCCACCTACCTCACCTGAGGACTCCGTGTCCTACTGCTCTCATCACTATTCCCCCACCCCCAGGGTAGACCTGGGCACAAAGCCCCCACATTCCCTTCCTTTCTTTGACCACATCACACCCTATGAGGCCTACACCATGGGGTCATAATCCCTCGATTTCTAAGATGAGAAAACAGAGACCAAAGAGGGACAGTGGCTTGCCAGGGGTGCACAACAGAAACGGCTGTCCCCTCCCAGCCAAAGGCCTTGTCCCAGTTGCCTCTACCATGCACACCGCACCCTCGCTGAGCAGGGTCCTGCCCTCTGGGCTCTCAGTGTGTGTCCAGGCCCCCGGCCAGGCCCTGCCATGCTGGGAGAGCACAGGGTGTCCCAGGAGGTGGTTGAGTGGCCCCTGCCTGCCCTGGCGCCACAGAAGCCTCTGCCCACAGGCTGGGCTGATGCAGGCCAAAGACTCCACTACCAGGAATCCCTCTGGACTTCCCCCTGCACAGCACTTTCTTCCTCTGCTCAGGAAGGGGACTCCCAAGGTGCCATCTCTGACTGACCACCCAGGGGCTGCCCAGGGCCATGGTGGGGACACTTTGCTTCTTCTTTTATGTGTAGTGTGTGAGGTCCACTCAGGAAGCAGCCACCAGGAATCCCTCCGTTCCCATGTACTTCTCAGAAGCCATCTGGGGCACATGTTATTTCGAACTGGGCACCAGGGCCAGAATCTATGGCTGTAATTGATTAGCACTGCCTGCTACAGGGGTTAAGTGGGTCCTTGCAGAGTGCACACATACCTGTCCCCAGTCTAGCCATTTGGACCCAAGGCTGGGCAGCCCCTTTGGCCCCTGGTCCCTGGGATTCCCTGCAGGGCTCATCTCTGGTGCACGTGGGGTGCTCCCTTCCCCTGGGGGTGCAGTCCAGACAGACAAGCAGTAGGAGTCTGGTTCCTGAGGACAGGCTAGGCTGATTTCCAGAAGGAAGGAGCCCTCCAACCCCCTACTCCATCCACCCAGCAGGAAGAACCAGCAAGGACCAGAGACCTGCTAACTCTGCCGCCACATCAACCCCTCCTGGCTCAGCACAGCTGTCATCACTACAGCATCTAATGTACTGTGGACAAACCTGCTTACAATGTGTAGTGTGCCTGCGGCCCCCCAGCTAGAATTGGGGCAATTCCCAGCGAGTGTTTTCTCCTGTGGCCATTTAATATTGTTCACGGCCTAGAAAAGTGCCTTCACACAGTAGGTGCTTAATATATATTTGTTGAACGAATGAACCCCAACCAGTACCTTTCCAGATATTGGAGTTGGTGTGGGGCCCCTCTACCAGCTCCTAGGGATCCCTGCCCCAGATATACCAAGGACAAGGACCAGCTACATGGAATCTCAAATGCTCTTCACAAGTGGGAAAACAGGTTCACTTTCCACATGCTTCTCCAAACACAGAAAGGGCACATGCCAGTGAGGGGTTAGGCAGAGAGCTACTTCACATTTAAAAAAGAAAGATAGTCATAGCACAATGGCAGCCCTTTCCACAGAGCCAGGTACCAGGTCAGCACCCGCCATGGCTTGTCCCATTTAGTCCCTACAGTAACCATTTGAGATTCGTCCTCTTATCCGCCTGTTTTTCACAGTTGCAAACTGAGGCTCAGAGAGGTAAGTGACATTCTCAAGATACATAGCTAGTTGGTGGCAGAGTCCCCACTGTGCTGTGGAAGGGATGAGCTCTCACCTCTTGAGCATCCAGTCCAGGAACTGCTGGGCAGTGGCAAAGACGCAACAGGTACACGGGAAGGTGGGGATGTAGGAGATGTTTCTACCCTGTGAGGCAGGTACCAGGGACACCACCAGGTAATCCTGAGTGCTCACCTGGAGGGTCCACATCATGCAGATCTCACCCAGGTTCAGGGTTGAGTTATTTTCATAGTGGGTGGCACAAGGAGGGACACAGAAAAGTCAGAGTTAGTACCATGAGCCACTAGAAGGAATTGGGTCTGAAGCTGAAACCAAGAAGTCCCAAATCCCACATCAAGATAGGGCTAGGACCTAAAAGGACAATTTGAGGGAAGGCAGATGGCAGGCATGATTAAACATGTAGTACCTTCAAGGCATTTTTTATTGATAAATAATAATTGTACATATTTATGGGCATTTTGTTACCTAAGGGACAATAGCAAGTCCCTATTAAAAGCCTGTGTGAAGAACGTTATTCCAGCGGGGCACATTGGCTCAAACCTGTAGTCCCACCTACTTGGGAGGCTGAGGCAGGAGGGGCCTTAAGCCCAGGAGTTGGAGGCTACAGTGAGCTATGATCTGTCATTGCACTCCAGCCTGGGTGACAGAGCCAGACCTCATCTCTTAAAAAAAAAAAATTATTCCAATGAGTCCTCAAAAAATATCTCCTTTGTAGATGTGATAAAACAGGTTTAGGCATGTCAAATGACTGCTTCAAGGTTACATAGGTCAGAAGTAAGAATCAACCAAAGCTGGGGCTACATCACCTGCCCTGTAAGCTACCTGAGGCTTGGTCTGCTCCTGACAAGGGGGATAAGGATCTGGGCGGACCTCATTCTCCTCAGCCCCTCAGCCCCACCAAGTTGGGTAGACCCATTGCTATGGTTATAATAGGGCAGATCCATTGCTGTGGTTTTAATGTCAGTCTTCTTCGAAACTCATGCTGAAATTGAATTGCCATTGGGACAGTATTGCGAGGTAGGATCTTTGAGAGGTGTTTAGGCTGTGAGGGTTCTGCCATCATGAATGGATTGATGCCATTATCACAGGAATGGTTTCCCCCTCCTGCACTCTCTGGCCCTCGGTCTGCCCTTCTACCATGTGATGCCTTCTGCCATGTTGTGAGGCAGCAAGAAGGCCCTCGCCAGATGCCAGCACTTGACCTTGGACTTCCCAGATCCAGAACTGTGAGAAATAAATTTACATTCCTTGTGAATTACCCAGTCTGTGGTATTCTGTTGTAGCAGCACAAAATGGGATACAACACCCACTCTAGGAGAATTCTTTCAACTTCAACGCAAGGCACTTCATTTTCTTTAACAATAAAAGCAGTTTTGAGACCTGGGCTACTAGGACCCCAGATCTGGCAAAGGGTTAAATGCCTGGACATTCCAGGGTGGGAGAAAGATTCTTAACAGGAAAAAGGATCTGAGCAGACCACTCAGGTCAGAGAAAATCCAAATGGCTGATAAACAATTGACAGGTGAATTCAACTTATCAGCGGGGAATTAAACCGTAAAAGAATCATACAATGGCATTTGCCACCCTGACATCAGATTGGCAAAAATTTAAAAGAATGATATCACCCGGTGCCAGGCCAAATGCAGGAAAGCAGCTACCATCAGAGACTGCTGGCAGCAAAATAACTGCTACAGCCTTTTTGGAAAGTAATCTGGCTGAAGATACTAAGATTTTGCATATGCCTATCATTCCACCAAGCAATCCCATAATATCTGCAGTCTATCTTCTGTAGGAGATAAGTATATGGCATGGGCTGAATTGTGTCTCTCAAAATTCATATGTCAAAGTCCTAACCTTCCAGTACTTCAGAATGTGACTATGTTTGGAGATACTGTCTTCAAGGAAGTCACTGATGTTAAGTGCATTCACTGTGGGCCCCTAATCCAATATGACTGGTGTCTTCATAGGAAGAGGAGATTAAGGCACAGAGCAGCACAGAGTTTAGACCATGTGAACACAGAGATAGAAGGTGGCCATTGACAAGCCATGGAGAGAGGCTTAGAAAAAACCATCCAAGCCCACATCTTGATCTCAGAATTCTGGTCTCCAGAATTATGAGAAAACCATTTCTGTTGTTTAAGCCATCCAATCTAGGGTACTGTTATGGCAGCCCTAGCAAACTAATACCATCTAATAGAACACACATAAGGTGTTCCCTGCAGCTCAGCTTAAATGGCAACAGAATTAAATCACAGCAAGGTCCACCAGCATTGAAAGGCTGAGTCACTGTGGCCAAACCCTTCCGTATGGAACACCATGAAGACAAGTGAGGCCAAGGCTCTGGACCTGGTGGGCTAAGATGATGTGTTCTATGACATAACAATTTGCAGAGAAAAGCAGAGAACAGTTTAACCCCACCCGCTCCTTTTTGTGTGTAAACCACCCTATTAAGCCTGATTATTTCTACAGCTTGGAGAAGGTCTGGGAGTACAGTGGAACTGATTCTTGTATGGGATAGTTGGAGCAAGAGGTTAAAAAACTATTAACACTCATGACCTAATACAAAGTAAAAACAATGTAAAAATCTTTGTTCTTCCTATAAGTATGTGAACAGTGTCTTTGCACCTCACCAAGTTGTAGGTGCGGGAGGAGTGGGAGCCTAGATTCCTGGGGTGAGGGGGGTGGAAAGCCTGGGAGTCCTCATACATGAAGCCAGGCTCTGGGCTCACCCTGGTCCTGGCAGTGGAGAATCCTCATGCCTGCTCTCAGCCCAGACCAGTGCTGGCTGCTGGTGGTGGTGTGGTGTCCCTGCCCCTTGCCAGGAAGATGGAGTAGTTGTACCCATCGACCAGCTCCTTGCTGATCTCCCACCCAGAGCTCTGCAAAGACAGTGCCCAGCAGCTGGATCATGAGGCATCAGTGCCCTCCCTGGCTGTCACCACAGAGGGACACTCCTATTAGGAATTCTGTTCCTAGATGAAGCACAGATGGGCATCTGCTTAGACCTCCAGCCAGGGAGGAAATGAGTTGAAGTCTCCAGGGCTCAGGATTAACATCTGGGGAGATGTGCTTGACCCCATTCACTTCCATCCCACCAGCTATGGCGTGGGGTTTGACCATGGCAGGCCCGCTAGGCTTCCAACACCTGACGACCTGCTCCTGCCCAGAAAGGGCCCAACACCTCATCCCCTGCCTTCCCCTGCACGCCCCCTCCACATGCATGGTGAGGGAGAGGGATGTGAAGGCGTGTGGGGCTCCCCAGGTGGGATCACAGTTGTGGCCTGGCCTGGATGGGCCTACCCTGGCCTGCCCTGTGTTACCTTTGGGTATCTCCTGCCAAAAGGCCAGAGGCATCATGCATGAGGACTGAACCAACATCTGCAGTGATGGAAAAGGATCTCACTCTGACTTTCCTGGGGCCCAAGACTCGGAAAGTCGGCATACAGCAGGAGAACATCTTGCTCTCCTGAGTGTCTCTGGCCAAGTGAGCTGGACACGGGGCTGTGTCTAGAATGTGGGTGCTGGTCACCAGAGTTCTAAGTTCTGCTGGGGTCTATTATCAAGGCAGTGAGGTCACTTCTTCAAGGTACCTGGGCCCCTTCCTTCAATAAGACCTACCCAAAAGCTCTGTTGACTGCCTCCGCTCCTCTGCCATGTCATTAGCTCATGACAAATAGTATGTTACTCCTTTGCCATGTATCATTTCATTATATAGTTATGACAATATTCAATAGATAGTTTTAAAAGTGTAGAACTTAATTTCTGAGTATGGCTTCAATTATAAACTATCACTGCAGAGGGAGAATTCTTTCTTCATTACTGATAAAATATTTCATCATCAGCAAAAAGGCAGTTGCTGAGAGACTGTTGTATTTTGACATTAGGACAGACCAAACCAGTGACAACCAGACACACTTATCACCATATTAAAATTTATTTTTTTTTAATTTTTAATTTTTTTAAATTTCAGAATATTATGGGGGTACAAATGTTTAGGTTACATGTGTTACCTTACCCCCTGCCCCGCCCCCGTCACAGCTTCAAGCGTTTCCATCCCCCAGATGGTGCACATCGCACTCATTATGTATGTATATACCCATTCCCTCCTTCCCCCTCCCACCTGCCCGACACCCAATAAATGTTATTCCTGTATGTCCACTTAGGTGTTGATCAGTGAAACCAATTTGCTGGTGAGTACATGTGGTGCTTATTAAAATTTAAGTGCTATGACTTTAGGTAAATATTTAGAGCTTTGCCATCATAAACATAAAAGCAAATTCTAGCACTGAATTAGCATGTCAAAACTTTGTTATGAAGTAGTCATCAAGAAAATGCAAAATGTGGTTATATTTATTTAGATAATCATCTAAATGCAAATGTAAATATTTTACATTCTTGTTTAGAACTCTTGGACTCCTAAAAATAAGTCCAAGGATACCAGTTCACCCAACGCTAGCCTGACCTCTATATAGTCAGGACCACAGTCCTAAACAGGCTGCTAGTGATGTTGTGAACATTGCACACAAATGATAACATCAGCTTTCTAGCAATAAGACTTATGCAGTATTACAAAGCCCTTTTTCACAGTCTTGGAGTTTCACATGAAGACCACTTGGCCTTCTCAGGCACATTACTGGGTCAGGATTGAGAAAGGACGACTAGGAATAACCCAGAGCCATGCTTTCCTCAACTTAACCCAGAGGAAAGATCTCGACCACACAGCTACTACCAGTCCTGCTATTTAGAACATCAGCCATTGCCTGACTGAATCACATGTACCTTCCAACGAGTCCTGTTTATTTGCAAGGAAATGACCTGTTTATTTGCAAGGAAATTTTTGTTCTGGGTACCACTTTCAAGAAAAATTCTGATTAATTAAAGCTTGCTTAGGGTAGGAAGTGTGACAGCCAAAAGAAGATATTGGGAAGTCTGGGCCAGCATTCTCTAAATATCAAGCAAGCCTTCCTCCAGAAAGACTCCACTCCTCTGCTGAGGGGCAGAACTATGGCCCCGGGGTAGACATCTGACAGAGGAAGCTTTTGGATCGAAATGGCTTTGACATTCAGAGCTGCCTTCCCAATGAGCACAGGGCTCACATGCAAGGGGAGGGTCCCCACTGACACAGAGGTGGTCCAAGAATAGGATCCATGTATTGGAAATAGCTCAGAAAAGCTCGCTGCCTGGTTTTTGGCCTGCTGATGCCCAGAGGCATCTGAAGAAGTATCAGGTCATACTCCTGCTCCAGCCGGTTCTCCACCTTACCACCCAGAACCTACTAGGCTTGGAGGTGAAAGAGTACCCGCCCAACTTCCTCAGGAAGGAAAGGGTACAGAGAAAAAAACAGGAAGAAATGATTGGAAACTTTTGGAGATCTAGCTGAACAAAGAGAAATGATTTCTATGGATAAAGAGTGACAAACTACAGATCAAGGCTCATTCTGAACAATTGTCAGTTGTTATGGACTGAATTTTTGTGCCCCCCTGTATTCATACGTTGAGATCCGAACTCCCAATGTGATGGTATTGGGGGTGGGGCCTTTAGGAGGTGATTTAGGTCATGAGGGTGGAGCCCTCATGAATGGGATTAGTGGCCTTATAAAAGAGACTTCAGAGAGCTCTCTAGTGCTCTTTCCGCTATGTGAGGATGCGAGAAATCCATGTGAGGGCACAGCAAAAAGTCAGCAGTCTGCAGCTCAGAAGAGGGGCCCCGCCAGAACTCGACCATGTTGGCAACCATACCCTTGGACTTTCAGCCTCCAGAACTGTGAGAAATAAATTTTTGTTGTTTATAAGCCAGCTAGTCTACGGCTTTGTTACAGCAGCTCAAACTGACTAAACTGACTAAAACATCAGTCCATAATTGGTACCCAAATTTGGTACAAGCTATTTGCTAACCTATATTATAGGTATATTGCTCTCCACAGAGGTCTTGATAGTAGATAAAAATTTTACTCTGTCCTTATGCATTTTAGACATTTTCCTTTGTTTGCTTCTTAAGTCTTTTATTTCATTCATCAAGTATACACAGAGGAAGCATGGCACAGTACAAAGTGGGTAGACCTAAGCCCTTCACTCATCTATTCATTCATTGAATAAATATTTATTGCAAGTTTGTATGTGCCAGGCACTGAACCATTACAGTCATCATGATTAGGGAGAAATATATAAGACAATATACTGTGTGTGTATATGTGTGTGGATATATAAAACTTTGTAAATAGGGCTCCCATAATTATAATGATATTTACAAATCAGTTTATAGTTCAACCTTCAAACACATTTTCAGGAACATGTACTATGCAAAGGGAGGGAAATCCCACCTTAGTGCTGACATACTGCATCATCTCAGATTAAGAACCTCTTCCTTGAGGAAATCTCCATTGTCTCACTCTTAGGAAGTTGCTGCTGAGAGCAAGGACTCCAGTTTTAAATGACAAAGACTAAGTGTGAGGGGATAAGGGAGAACTAGGAGGAATAGGAAAAGACTATCTCTTATACTATGGTGGGAGAGATATAATTTTGGGCAAAGTGAACTTTAGGAAGAACCACTACAAAGAATGATTTAAACTTCCTCAACCAATGTGAGTACTAGGGCAAGTAAGGTAATTTTGTAGCAGGGTGATGTAGAATTCTAATGAAGATAAATTCGGGTATCCCCATGTCTATAACAAGAATGTCCTGCTCAGCTTCTCTCTGGATGGAGTTGGCTGTTGGGGGATTTCTAGCAGCGATAGTCAACCCTTTTTGACTCAGCACCCCCCTTTTATGACAAATATTTTGTAATCTTCTCATTTTCCCTCCTGAAATGAAATTCACAGATAAAATAACCTGGAAAACTCACTGTATCATAAAACTGTGGAAAAAAATTATTTGTGTTTACATACAAAGCAGAGCTTCATCATCTACAGAGTGACTGGCAAGACACTCACATGTTGGTTGGGACAAGGGAAACTTCTCTGATGTGGGGGGAGCACAGCAAGCATCCAGGCTTCTTATACTCCCCAATTTGGCCCACTAAATCCCAGGAGGTGCACCCAATCTTTGTGACAACCAAAAATAACCTTGAGAAAGTCCAAAGAGCCCCTGAGGTGAGGAGGGGGAATATTGCTGCCCTGAATAACCACTGATGAATAGGAATTGACCACACAGCCCCAAGAAAAGGCTCTTTTGCTCCTTTTGGGTTTAACTTTGCCACCCGAGGGAATCTGAGGCTAGAACCTGAGCCAAAGAGTTCAGTGTAATCTCCTAATTTAACAAAAGGTCAAGCCCTAAATGATCTATCCAATTTCAAACAACTAAGGGGTAATGATCCTCCCTGTATAGTTCCCTTCGAAGCAGAGCCCACACTCCTTGAATACTGTCTGTTTCTTTGATGTCAGAGCCAACTAGCCTGTACTAAGTACCTCCTCTGCATCCATGTGGTTTCTTCTCATTGCCTCCTACTTCCTCATCCCTAGCAGCTACTGCTGTGTAATCTTTGTTCCAGCTGGTTTATTGACTATTACAGGATCAGTAATATTGTGTTGATTGCCTTGCTTAAAGTATTAGTTACCCCGCCTCCGTGCCCCACCCCACAGCTGGGCCCCTAAGCCAGCCCACAGTTCTTAGCAATATCCACATCCTTGGAATCATACTTATTTGGGGGCCCTGCCTAAGGCTGAGCTGTGTGAAGGACCCACAACTCACAAGGGGGCAAAGGTGACCTTTTAGATAGCCAAAACCCCCCCTTGTTGGTTCTGTGACCTTTCTCTATACAATATCCCTTTAAGCTTTCATTATCCCCTGTTTTCCAGTGTTCTGTGGCTGTGTAGCCTGTAAAGCTCTAGTGATCAGTCCCTTCTGGGGATTAGCCCCTTTCAGCTGACTCACCTTGGCGGCCTTTGTGGGCAGATTAGGGGCTCTTGCTTGATCAGCACAACCTTAGCTTTGCCAGGGCCTGGATTTTAGCAGGGCTCTGGCAAGCTCTCCCTTTTGTTTTTTGTTTTGTTTCGTCCTTTTTCCTTACTCAGTTAAAACAAACGCAGTTGTCTAGAAATTTCTCTGCCTTTGTTCATGAGGCAATAACTAATAGGAGAGGCAGTGATTATGATGTTAATGACTAACCCAAAGTAGATCTGTCCAAAGACTCCTTTTGTCATCGATCTATTTTTCCTGGCCTTATGTAAGCAAAAAGTACCCATGTGGCTGGGCTTTATTCCTATACATAACTTTGAATATGGTGTTTAGTTTCAAAAAGGAGTATTGCTAAAAGTATTTGCAGTTAAATAACTCAGAAAATAAAGATGAATAAAATGTAAAATTTTTTCAAGTTGTTCCCAAGGGAGATGAGACACAGAATCACTTACGTTCTCCTCTACTATCAACATGTTTGAGGAACAAAGTGCTCTAGAAGCTCAGCTAAAGGAACAATCATTTTCAGGTGGGGCTTCAAAGAAGACTTCTTGAGAACTGCTCCAGATACTGAATAATGCCATAACCAAGTCCCTGTTGTTCATTTGATGGTACCTAAAGTGATAGAAATGAGTTTTGGTTTTCTTTTTGGAGACAGTATGGAGAATAAACAGATGAATTCAGATGGGAAATGAAATGAGAGCAGCTAGAGTTCTATCAAATTGCCACTCCTAAATTTTGGAAAAGACATCTGCAAAGTTGCCTGTGGTGGCTGTAAAGCCCAAGAGGCTCTGAGAGGGAAGAGGAGGAGTGTGTCTTTCTTGGGCTGTCTTGCAAAGACCAAAAAAAATCTATCAGGTAAACAAACAAACAAACATATGAGCTACCGATATGTTCCTGGGACATGGCTGCTGTCCCACCCTCTTTCTAAATGGTGCTTGCTGACTGGGAGAAGGAAGAGAGGGAGGACAGAGATTCAACTCAACCATTGCTCCTGTCTGCCTTGTACAGGTACTTTGGTATTTGCATACAATGTGCTCCTTCCAAATGAACAGGCTCCCCAGGTATGGGCAAAAATGTATGAAGGACTTTAGATGGAGGTTTCACATTCAATATGGATAAGAGACTTAAATGTAAGGCATAACAATATAAATGCAAACCATAAAAATTCTAGAAGAAAATGTAGGAAAAACTCTTCTAGATATTGACCTAAGCAAAAAATTTGCAACTAAGACCCCAAAGGCAAATATAGCAACAACAAAAATAAATAAATAGGACTTGATTGAATTAAAAAGCTTCTGCGCAGCAAAGAATATAATCAATTGAGTATATAGAAAACTTATAGAATGGGAGAAAATATTTGTAAACTATGTATCTGATGAAGGGTTAATATCCAGAATCCACAAAGAACTCAAACAAATCAGCAAGATAAAAACAAACAACTCCATTAAAAAGTGGGCAAACGACATGAACAGAAGTTTTTCAAAAACAGATAGACAAATGGCTAACAAACATATGAAGAAATGCTCCACATCACTAATCATCAGGGAAATGCAAATTAAAACCACAATAAGATATCACCTTATTCCTGTCAGAATGGCCCTTATTAAAAAGTCAAAAAACAATAGATGCTGGTGTAGATGCAGAGAGAAAGAAACACTTATACACTGTTGGTGGGACTGAAAATTAGTACAACCTCTATGAAAAATAGTATGGAGATTCTTCAAAGAAATAAACGTAGACTTACTATTAGACCCAACAATCCCGCTACTGGGTATATACCCAAAGGAAAAGAAGCCATTTTATCAAAAAGACACCTGCATTTAAATGTTTATCGCAGCACAATTCACAATTGCAAAGATGTGGAATCAACCTAAGTGCCTATCAATTCATGAATGGATTTTGAAAGTGTGGTGTGTAAATATATATATGTATACCGTGGAGTACTACTCATCCATAAAAAAGGAATGAAATAATGTCTTTTACAGCAACTTGGATGGACTGGAAACCATTATCCTAAGTGAAGTATCTCAGGAATGGAAAAACAAACACTCTCTAATAATTGGGAGCTAATCGATGGGCACACACAGGCACAAGGAGATGTAAAGGTCATTGGAAGTCAAGAAGGGGGAGGAGAAAGGAAGGGAGGGGTAAAAACCTACCTATTGGATACAATGAACATTAATTCAGGTAATGGGCACACTAAAAGTTCCAACTTAAGCATTATAAAAGGTATCCATGTACAAAAACATTTGTATCCCCTTAATATGTTGAAATTTTAAAAAGGCTACATACTGTATAATTCAACTTATATGACATTCTAGAAAAGGCAAAGCTATGGTGACAGAAATCAGATCAGTAGCTGTCAGGGGCTAGAGGTGAGAGAGGGAAATCACTGCAAAGGGGAACAGGAGAACTTTTGGAATGATGAACTAGTTATACTAATCAAGATATAGCTTGATTATGGTGGTGGAAACATGATTAAAGACATTTGTCAAAACTTATCAAACTATACAATTAAAATATTTATCATATGTAAACTATTAACACTCATCAGTAAAGCTGGATTTTAAAGAGAACCAGCTACAGAGCATCATTTTTCCTTATACTAACATATAGGATAGTCCAAACATGGAACACCTTTGCAAGCATAAAGGACCTCAGACTTGGGGTTAACTCACATCATTTTATGATTTTTTTTTTTTTACATATTAGACTCTGAAGGGTTTTTTTCCTCAAGTTTCCTACTCTCATTGGCACTCTTTCAATTGGTAGGTACATTTTACATCTTTCTCACTTTTAATGTGGAACCACAGGATGTTATGAGCACTGCAGAATCCAAACTAGGAGGGCTGTCTTTTAAATCTGTCTTAGTCCATTCCTGCTGCTATAACAAAATATCTTAGACTGAGTAATTTGTAAATAATATAAATATGTATTTCTTACTGTTCTGGAGCCTGGGAAGTCCAAGATCAAGATGCTTAGCAGATTCTGTATCTGGTGAGGGCTTGCTCTCTGCTTCAAAGATGGCACCTTCTTGCTGTATCCTCACAAGGCAGAAGGGGTGAAAACTCCCTCAAGGCTCTAAGGGCACTAATTTCATTCAAGAGGGTGCAGCCATCATGACCTAAATCGCCTTCTAAAGGCCCCACCTTCAATACCACAACAGGGATTAGATTTCAACATGAATTTTGAAGGGACACAAACATTCAGACCATAGCAAGGTCTATTAAATCCACTGCAATGTTTGGAGTAGACCGGACAGGAGAAAAAGGAAAAAGAGACTTGAAATAGACTGAAATAGAGTAGAGAGGGGATGCAAAGAAATTCTAGAAAGAAACATTTAGGCAGACATAGTCAGGGACCAGATGTGGAACATGAAAGAGAACAGTGTTCATACAAGACCCCTGTTCAAAAACCTTGAACAGTTTCCCATTGCCTTTGGGGAAAAGCCCAAACTCCTGAGAATGGGATATCAAGTTTTCAAGGTCTACTTCCAATCTATCTTTTCATTGCTTACTGCATCTTTTCACTGAGTCAAAAGCTCCATAAGCACAGGATTATCTGTAAGTCACAAAAGTCTGTTATGTAACAGCAGGTGTTCGATGCATTTTTGGTGATTGTCCATTCACCTATTGATGGATACTGCTATGAACAATCTTATACAGGTCTTTGGGTGGACATATGCTTTCATTTCTCTTGGGTAAATACCTGGGAGTAGAATTGCTGTGTTATGTGGTAAGCTTGGTAAATCCATAAAACTCCACTCAGCAATAAAAAGACACGGACTACCAGCATACGTAACAACATGGATGAACACAATTTTGCTGAGTGAAGGAAGCCAGACTCCCCCAAAGACAGTACATACTGTATGATTCCATACATAAATTTTTTTATATAAAGCTCTAAAACAAACTAATCTATAGTAACAGAAAGCAGAAGAGTGGTTGAGGGAGCAAGGGACACAAGAAAACTTTTAAGGGTGATGGGCATTCATTATTTTGACTGCAGTGATGGTTTCACAGATGGATATATATCAAAACGTATCAAATTGTACATTTTAAACATGCGCAGTTTATTGTATGTTAATTATACTTCAATAAAGCTGTAAATAAAAATACGAAGAGCAGGTTCTCAGTAAATGCATACAGAATGAAGCAGATAAGTGTTCAAGGAATGCAAGGCAGTGTTCAATAAATGTCGGTGGAATTAAAGCGCAGATGAAAGAGGTGAATAAATATTAGGTGTTCAATAAATTTAGAGTGAATAAATTTGACAAATATTTAACGAATGTGCCAGGCACTATCCTAGGCTCTGGGAACAGATGAGGGAACCAAACGAAAATCGCCGCGCTCTAGTTCTAGGCGGACAGCAGACAATGAAAACATAAGTAAAACACATCTAGTGTGGTAGACAGGTGCTAAGGAGAAACGACAAGGCTGAGAGGGGGATAGGGAATGTCAGGAAAGGGTGCTCACATTTTAGAGAGCGTGGCCACCCTCCTTCAAAGGGTGCCGCTTGAGAAAAGTCCTGAAAGATAATGAGCTGACAAGGCGGTTGCCTAGGTGAATAAAAAATAACTGCTCCAATGTTAAAAGAAAAGAATGCAAGAGTTGAAAGAACTGTCTGGAAGGAAAGTGAACCCGATGGCAGGAGAGTGAAGGGCCGGGGCGGAGCCGGCCACGCCCCTTGCCGGCCCGCGAGTACCTGCGTCGCTCACCAGGAGGCGCTCCTGCGCCCGCCCGCAGTCGCCTTCCGCCTCCCGCCCGTGCGTGGGCACGCGCAGAAACCGCTAGGAAGTTAGGCGGCGTCGGTTTCCCTTCCCACGCGCGGACGCCGGCGTGGGCCGACGCGGCCGGGGCTCCCGCGCATGCGCAGAGCCAAGGCCGGGCTGCCCTCAGGGCGGGGCGGGGCGAAACGGGGCGGGACCGAGCAGGGCGGGGCGGGAGCTTGAGGTGATTCCCGAGCCGCGGGGGCGGCTCCGGCCGTGCGGGGAAACCGAAAGTGGGCGGCGGCCGCGCCTGAGCCCTGGTGGACACTGCGGCGGCAGCTGGGCCCAGCACCGCGGGACTGGCCGTGGGCCCCCGGAACGAGGTGAGCGCAGGTCCTGTGGGCTCCAGGCGCGACAGGTGCCGGGCGTCGTCGGACGCGGTTTCGGGCGGGCGAGGCGCACCTGGGTCACCCGCGGGACAGCGGCCCGGCGGGGCTCTCACGGGCTCCCGGCCCCTTCTCTGCAGCCGCAGGGGATGCCCGGGGCGGACGCCTGGAAACCCGGCTGGGCGCCGGGGAGTTGGAGTTCCAGAGCGTTGTGTTTTAAATCTTGGATGGGACCCCTCCCCCGGCCGCTGCGGCCGGGCCGGGCGCTCCCCCGGGAGTCGGGCGGACCCTCCTGCCGCCTGGGAAGTCGGTGCAGCGGGGGAAATGCAGCAGTGCGGGCGTGGACGGGCCGGGAGATGCGGACCAGGAAGTGGCTCCCGGCCCGGACCAACGGGCCGCGCCGCCGCCCCCTGGCAAGGGCTGTCTGATCTGACTGTTTGAACCCATGTATTTCACGCCGTGAACTTGGAGTTCCTTAAAGGCGCGGACTTCTCTCTTAGGTCTCTGTACCCTGGAGACGAAGTCCGTGCAGGCCGCTCAAGTAATGCAGGACACACATATCTGTTCCTTTCAAACCAGGAGCACCTGGTGGGTACAAAGCATCAAGCTGGGAGGGAAACAGGGATCCGTGCATAAGTTGTCGCTCAGCTGTCAGCAGCATCCCTCAACAGGGTCAGGGTCTCAGCTTCAACTTGCTGGGAAGGAGCTTGGAATCAGCATATCTTTGCTGTTCCCATCCACTTGAGAGCTATATTTCCATTAATAGCCAAGGGTACCATTCCCAAATAATTTTAAAGAGCAAGGAAGGGAAATAACTACATTAGAACAAGTCCTAGCCCAAGAAGAGTCTGATAATTGCCAAACAAAACCAAACCTAAAAACCACTGATCTAATTCATTAATTATCCTCCCCACAATCCCCACCCCCTAAGCATGCAGGTGGAAAAATTGCAGAAAAATGTTTCTGGCTAAAGATATGGGACAACTTAGTGGCAGAAGTGAAATTTAGACCCAAATTTCTATCTCTTCCAGGCCTGCCTTGATATGTATGTATGTGTTGTACACTTCAAGTAGCGTGGGCTTTGCAGACCTGGATTGAAATCTGGGCCTCAGTTCCCTAATTGTGTGATCTTGAACAAATTACATACTTTCTCTGTGCTTGGTTTTGTAGGTATAAAACAAATATTTAACTTACTCTGAAAGGCTTTTTCAAGATAACAGCTGTTAATCCTTTGGCTCAAAGTAATAGTTAGTGTTAACACTCTTCCTTCCACCAAACTGCCCATGTTTTATGTTATTGGATTTCAGGTTTTTTGAGGGCAGGGACACAAAGTTCTTTAAGTTTTTTATGTAATGTAAATTGACACACAGTGAAGATTTTTGCAGTTTTGCTCAACTGACGTTCACTGAGCATCAGTAACATGCAAAGCATTGTGCTGGGTGTAGGGAATTGTACCTGCGGCCAGCTGGATTAGAACCCACATCTCCTGTGCCCCCAGTCCAGGGCCCTTTGGTGGCGCACAGCCTTCCTCTTTGCTGGGTAAACACAGTGAGACTGTGAGGCAGCAGTCGACAGTGCCTTCGGATTTCAGTCCCTGCAGATTGGAAATGAAATGCAATCCTTGCTAATGCCCTTTTAACTGTACTAGTTGAACATGGCTGAATGAACTATTGTATTTTATGTCAAGAGATTTAAACTCCTCGAAGGACCTCTCTTTCAAGTTATCTGTGCAATATAATCTAGGTTGGATACTCAATATGAATCTAAAGAAAAAAATACTTTATAATTCAACTGTAAGTGCCTACTTTGGGTTTGTCAAGTGCTAGTTTCAAAGACTAAGATTTGATATAGACTGCTTTGTATCCGGACACTGTCATAAGATGGAAGTTCCTTGGTGCTTGGAGTGAAATTTAATTTCATATTTATGTGAATTGGTTTTTCTTTCTTTGTGCCAAACCTACTTTCTCCTCTCTCCATTCCCACTTCTGTACTTTTGAAAGCTTCATTCTTTTCATTGTTTCCCCATGGGCCACATAGTTCTAAAATGTTGGCTTTCAAACAAACTAGAAGTAATTATGCAGTTTTTAGTTGAAGACATGTATGTATGCCAATCAGAACTTATGATCAGCACAAGATACCCAGTGGACTTCAAAGTAAACTTGATGTGTTAGCCTGTGCAGCTTTGTTATGAATAAGCAAACCCATGGTTTTCATTAGATCGTTGGACTCCATTTCAGCCTTGAAGGAATCCAAAGAAGATTGAGAATCATGGTTCTTGCATACCTTCCTTTTGTGTGTAAAAAGAGCCCTTAGGTGACTTGCTCCAAGGGTCACAGGTAATTAGTAGCAGCAGTAGGATTAAGACCCTCCTGACTAAGCCACTTTATCATCTCAGAGGTTTTCTCTAGTGTGTAGATTTATGGAAATCCTTCACTTATATACATTCATGGTATGCAGTTAAAAGTGCATGAATAATTTGGAACTTGAAATCACAAAAATAATGAAGAAAACTGCTGCCTAAAAAGCAAACCCAAAGGAAGTGTGCCACCACCTGAGGGGGTCTTTCTTTTAAAAACCAGTTAGTGGAGTAATTGAGATGGTAACAAGTAGACTATAATTGGAAAGAAAAGATAGAATATTAAGCTGTTGCAAGATGAGAAATCATTTATTGGGTAAAGATCTTAGACAAGAACCTTCCCTCTCTGAGGCTCAGTTTATTGATTTGTATGATGAGGGATTCGGGTTAGCCTAGATGATGTCTAAAACATTTCAGCACAGATATTCTGGAACTTTAAGGTCCTAGCTTGTTGCTAAAATAGTGTCTTCAAAGAGAAGGCAGCCAGTTACCATAAGTATATGTCCTAAGGAGATATCCAAATACTTGAAAATTGAGCACCTGACTAAAGAAGGTAAGAGAGATTACTTGATGTTTTAAGTTTCCCTAACAATTATTATGATTTCTTTTGGGATTTAGTGTCACTCAACAACTCCAATTCATGACATGAAAAATGTATTGGGAAGCCAAATAGTGCAGTTGGAAAATAGTGCTAAGAAAAGAGAAACCTAGAGAAGGCAAAGGAGAAGGTGAGAGTCAGACTAGCTCAGCTAAAGGCCTTGGGCACCAGTGGCTAGAGGAAGCAGATAACATGCAAATAACTGAGCCAGGGAGGATCATCAGTGGTAGAAGGCATTTATCTAGGATACACCAAAACTGGGTTCTTCAGAATAAGACTTTCTTGGGCCATTTTCAGGTGTATTAAAGACAAAAGCTGTGAATTTACAAAATACAGTTCTGAAATGTAGTGAGAATTATTTTAGGTCATTTAAATTATTTAAATCTTATTTCCCTGAAGGTTGTCATTAGTTTCCCCTACTCCCCTCTCCACTTCTTATACATTATTAGCATGTTGAGTACTCACAATGAACTAGGTATAAACAAAGAAAAAAGAGAAAGAATGAAATCATAAAAGAAGATGGCAATTGCCATCATTGAATTTTCGCAAGAGTTGGCAGTTCTTTTGGATTTGAGTGCCACACCCTTAAATGAGAATGTGATAGATTCCTGTTTCAAGCCACTTTAAAGGCTAGTCACTAACCATGCCCCAAGATTGCTGTCAGTGTTCCCTGAGTCAAAATTTACTTTCAGATTTTAGGAGCAGCCATCTGTAAAGAAGTCCTAGTTTGGAAGCTGGAAGACTGGGGTTCTTGTGGTTCTGGCCATAAAAATATGTGAGTGCTGGAACAATTTCTGTGAACCTCAGTTCCCTCATTTTAAGCTAGAGAGTTTGGAGGAGATGGTGTTAGGGCACCTGCTAACAGTCCATGCTTCTCCCAGCTCCCCATTCAGAGATTGGGCCCACCATCCTATGCTACTTTCCTAACCAGGCAGAGTCCAAGGACGTTGTGGGATTGTGATCTAGCAGGGAATCTTTGCTCCAAGACCCTTTGCCAAAGCAGTGTGAGACTTTTTGCCTACTAGTTGGGTGAGAAATCTTAGAAGAGATACATTGGTGTGCTTACCAAGCTTGCCAGTTCATAAGTGTGTTAATGCAGCAAATAAGGAAATCTGGGGAGATTCTGATATTTCAAATTTAATGCTGTACTCAAAATGTTTCCAATATACCAATGCTCATATTGCTGCACTCTTAGGTATTGACTGCATATATTCACAGATCATTTTTTCATTTATGCCATGCTTCTAGAAAACTCTTTGTATTGAGTAACTGCTGAATGATAAGTACTATGCTGAGCACATATAACTTTACTTATGACACTTTTATTCAGAAAGAGAGGCTAGGAAAAGAGGAGGAAAAAGAGTGAGAGGAAGGAAGTGAAGTTCAAGTATAATCGGTCATCGCCAGTTTCTTTCTGCTTGATTGAGGTCTTTGCCAGCTGACCTTGGTCAGTTTTTGAAATCAGAAGTGCTATGATTTAATGTTAATAATCCCCCACACCCACTTCCTTTTTACTCTGATACTTGGGATTCTTACTCAGCTCAACCAGCCCCTCCATATTGGCTAGGGAAGAAGCCCTTAGGAATTTTAGCCTTAGAATTTGCAGTCTAAAACAGAGATGTCCAACTTCATTTCTCCCAACCTCACCTAATTTATGGTCACCAGAGCTTGTAGGACATTCTCAGGTTTATAAAATAAAAATAATTTGAATTCTCTGAAACTGAAAATTATCACAACACTTTTAGAGAATAGAAAGGGAGAGAGTTGAAAGATCAAAATGGCAACCTAAACATTTGTACCCTCATAATATGCTGAAATAAAAACCAAATAAAAAATTGGGGGAGCCACTGTAGAGAAACTTCCAAACTTGATTTTTTGGTAGGGTGAATGCCCAAAAGTTTGCCTTTGGGACACTAGTTGAAGTTCTCATGATAAATTTCCTTTTGTGCTTCTAGTGGCTGATGTCCAAGATATTAAACTTGATTTTTATACTTAGAGGAAAGCGTTCTTATATACCTTGAGAGTATAATTGCCATCTTCGGAAAATCTCAAAAAAAGCCATGATGACCAATAATTTAATAAACTCAGAGAATTTTAGAGCAGTATAGATTAGAAAATAATAATGATTTCTTTTAAGCTTTAACTTTCTTTTTATTCAGTGCCTGAAGTGATGATAATGCAGGAATTGCAACCCAGACTGGAAGAGATTGACAAGCATGAGAACCAGACATGCATCTGAGTACAATCATATTTACCTTTCTGGGGTTTACTGCATTTTACTGCTTCTCACCAGCTTTGAGATCCTCAGTTTTACAGTTCAAGGACTGTCCTTCCCTCCAGAAAGTTGTTTGCAAATAGAGAGTTATGGTATTCCATGAAAGATGGCATATGTTAGAAAAAGGAGGGGGAGACTAACTTAATTTATAGATTGCAGCCTTGTGGTCAGGCATTGCTTCCCTATCTTCTCAAGTATGAGGTCCTTTTTGTAGCTTTGTAAAAAAAATATTGTGAAACCTCTACTACTAGTACACTAGTAGTTGTACTTCTAGTATCCATTGGTTGATTAAATATGTAACTACCAAAAGCTGTGGTATACACTATTAGTTGTACTTCTAGTATTTATTGGTTGATTAAATATGTAACTACTAAAAGCTATTATGAATTTAGTATCAGTTTGTGTTCGTGAATATCAACAGTATCTGCACACTGTTTAAAAATAAGAACATATACATGTGTGAGACCTTTACCAGTATTCAGGTGCTTACTGCTGTCAGGATGTGTGGACTCCTTGCATTAATGGCGTCGTTCTGACCAGGGGACAGTCATTGACAACACTGGCTTAGAGTGGAAAGACTGAGAAATGATCTACCTGGTCGTTTGCGACCACTGTTTGGTGACGTGATTGACCATCTCATTCAGTGTATAACAATCACTAAAATTTGCAAATAATTTTTTAATAACTTAAATTGGATTCAAGGTTATTCCTTTAATAGCTCACATACATTATGCTATATTTTAGTGAATAGGAGAGAAACGGAGTGGCATTAGATAGATGGTTTCTCGTTCATTTAACAGATATTCTTGAGCTCTTGTGGGTTAGGCACTAGGACTCCAGCAGTGAACAAACAAGACATAAATGCCTGCTTTTATAGAGGTTACATTCAAGTCAAGGAGACAGACAGAAAATAAAGAGGCATATTAGATAGTGATAAGTGCTAGGGAGAAAAGGCAGGAAAGTGGTATAGACTGGGCAGCTGGCATAGTAGTTATGATTTTGAGTAGGGTGCCCAGGGAAGGCTTTACTGTGTCCGTGACAATTAAGTACTACAGCAGAAGAAGGTGTGGCTGTGAGCCATGTGGCCCCTGGAGCAAGGCCTTCCCACACCGAGGGAATGGCAAGTGCAGAGCCCTGAGGTGAGGCCTTCCAGGCTTTGTCCAAGGAAAAGCAAGGAGGATGGGTATGGGTAGGGGGTGGGTGAAGCAGAGTGTGTGAGGGGAAGGGAAGAGAGATTGGAGGTCACAGAAGTGGCATATCTCCTTTTGGCCACTATAAAGACTTTGGCTTTTTGTCCAAGTGAGACAGGCCTGCAGGGGTGGGGAACCTGTGGCCTTCTGATTTCAAGATTGTTCTTTTTTAAGCACCAGAATAGGCAAGAAAAGCTATATCTTTTTCTTCTGCACCCCTTTTAATAAAAGGATTTGTCCTGTAAAATTTGGATTCAGTCAAAAGGCCACACTTAAGGACCTAGAGGGCTACATGTGGCCTTAAGGCTGCAGATTCCCCACTCCAAGGGTTTTGAGCAGAGGAGTGACGTAATAGGATTTATATTAATAATATGAGAGGATTACTCTTTTGTATGGAGAATAGATTCTAGGAGGTGAAGTGGAAGCAGAGAGACCAGCTGAGAGCCAGTTGCCCTGAACCAGGCAAGAGATGTTGCTGGCACAGACTAAGGTGATTGCCATGGAGGTGGTAAGGGATGAGGGAATTGTAGATGTCAGCCTGTCCATCTTCATGTCTCACCTTGGGGGAGGGGGATGACTTCCTTCATCTTAGAGGTAAAGAGACTGGGGCCCAGGAGAAGGGACTTATCCCAGAAAAACGGTTGTGCAGTGTATTAAACTTTGGGAACACAAGTAAGAGGAGGCACAGGCACCACCTTCTGCAAGTCCCTGTCTCTCCCACCCAAAATCAAATCAAAATACATCAACTACTAGTTGTTAGCAACTTTACTATTGAAAGAAATATTAAAATAAGGATTTTTAACTGTGATAATATGTACATTAAAAAGAGGGTGAGATTAGGAGGTATATGTGTGGCATGAGCTTTTTTCTCAGGTCAAGTTGGGAAATCTAACTTAGAAAAAACAGTGTAACAATGTCCAGAAACAAAATAGGTAAACGTGAGGTTAGAAAGGGTGGGGAAAGTTAAAATAAGGACCAGCACTTCTGTGCCACAGGGATTAGCACTGTTACTTAATTTTATTATTAGTATCTCCCCGTAAATATATACTTTGTATCTACATGAAACATATCTGAGAGTCTTGGGGCAAAAGGATAGAACAATTAGGATAGGGGCCATATGGCATCTGCTATATCTTGGCAGAGTCTGTGGCCTGAAAGAAGACACATTGAAAGAGGGTGGGATTAGAGAAGCAAGCATTAGCCAAAGCTTTCCAGCTCTCACTATGCTCTGTGGCCATTAGACAGGCTGGGGACAGAGGAGGGGAGGGCAGCGGCCCTCCCCGCACATCCCTCCCTAAAAATTGTTAGGTGCCCTCTTTGGGAGATCCCAGCTGGCAGCAGTTTCAGAGTAGAAATAAGGAAGATAGAAGGGGACATTTCAGGGACAGTGGTCTAAAATTGTTCTTCTGACAGTGGAAGGATAGAAGGCTTTCATATAGGGTGGCCTGTAGAACAAGCTTCTGATTCTCCTCGAAGATGGGGCTAGACCTTTCAAACCAGCATCATACTGGAGTTCTGTTATGGTTTAGTAATAGGATTAATCATTAAAATTCATTTATCAGAGATTTCCCCCTGTAAATTCATGATTGTTGTGCACTCAAAAGGTAGCTAAGGAAAAGTAGTCCTCCATGGGGAGGTTTCAGTGGAGCAGATCTCTTTCCAAAAAGAAGGGGAGGAGGAGGCCATAGGAACTCTCTTCTCAAGTTGAAGGGTGAGACCTTTTTACTAACACTGGCAGGGAAATACAGACTGCTCTGGCCTGGGAGGAGTCAGATATACTGAACAGTCTAATTTGATTCAGTTATACTGCTCACACCCAAATGGATATATTCCTTGCATGTGTACTGAGTACCCGACGTTATATCAATACATAATGTGTACATAATTAGTAGTCAAGGCTCGCTTAGATATACAGGTATACAAAGGTGCAAAGCCCAGTTTTACTCTAAAGAGTTCTAGATGAACTGATGGGAAGGATTGGGTTTCTAATGGAAGGACAGAGTACATAGATGGGGAAGGTGGAAGTCAAAGATGGAAAGTTGGGGAGGCGAAGCCCTGAGGAGTGAGCAAGTGATCCTTTAGTTTGTCCTCTTGCATATTAAACTAGGCCAGCCTCCACTGTGGTTTTTACTATATGCGGAAATAACTGTGTAGTAAAAGTTCAGTGACCTTTGACTGTTAACCATTGTAAATCAAAATATATCTCTTGTCATTAGGAGTTTATAATTCAAGGGCCAAAATTCATATTTCATTGTTAACATCTGGCAATCAGGAATGGTCCCAAAGCTGTCCTCCCTTTCCTGCTCACTGGCAAGCTCAGAGTGTGAACTTCAGGAGCAGTGGAGGTGCTCACACTCTGTAGCTGTCCTTTGTCCTCTCTGCCATGAATTTCTAGTTAGTTTTAGAGTGCCTGTCTCCAGCTGCCCCATTGACCTGGAACCCACACCATCCCTCTGACTAGGTCATGTCTACTGTGGATTTCCCACCACTGTTTTTTTCTCTTGACTCTACTTGCTGACTTTCTTATTGTCTTGTCTCCTGTTAATTTTTCAGGGTTTGGTGGGTTTTTTTCCCCAGCACTGTTAGGCAGGATGATATAAAGGAAGTAATTGTGGCCTTTGGCATCAAATAGCCAAGGACTAAAATCCTGACTGCCCTGTATCCTGTAATATTTTAGTTATTTAACTTCTCTGAACCTTGGTTTTCACATCTATAGAATGAGAATAATACTTTTCTCCAAGAATTATTATGGATATTGAATTTTTAGAAAATCCGCTTCTTAGAATTTATATAAGAGAAATAAAAACATATGTCCACCCAAAAACTTGTACATCAGTGTTCAAGGCAACTTTATAATACCCCCAAATTGGAAACAACACAAATGTCTATCAACATTTGAATGGATAAATTGTAGTATATCCATACAGTGGAATACTGCTCATCAATAAAAAGGAATGAACTGCTATCAAATACAGTAACATAAATGAAACTCAAAAACACTAGGCAAAATCCATCTCTAGTGACAGATAGTGTATTGGTGGTTGCTAGGAGCCAGGGAAATGTGTATATGAGCCAGGGAGGGTTGATTGCAAAGGGGCACAGCTTGAAGGAACTTTTTTCCCAGGTTTTTTGAGATATTCTTTATATGTAGTAAAACTGTTTTTGGTTTATAGTTCTATGAATTTTGACATACTTAGTTGTGTAAATATTACTATAATCAAGATACAGCATATTTCCGTTAACCCCCAAAAGTTGCCTTGTTCCCTCTTTATAGTCAATCCTTTCCTGATACCCCCAGCCCTTGGCAACCACTGGTCTAATTTCTTTGCCTATAGTTTTGCATTTTGTAGAATGCTCACATAAATGGAATGGTATATTAATAGTAAGTATGTAGCCTTTTGTGTCTGGCTTCTTCACTTGGTGTGATCCATTTGGTTTTATGTATAAATAATTATTTTCTGTTGCTGAATATGGTATTCCAGTGTATGGCTATACCAGATTTGTTTATCCATTAACCTTTTTATAGACATTTGGATTATTTCCAGTTTGGGGGCAATTATAAATAAAGCTCTTATATACATTCATGTACAGGTATGTGTGGATATATGTCTTCATTCCTCTAGGGCAATTACCTAGGAGTGGGATCGTTGGATTGTATGATAAGTGTATGCTTTACTTCATAAGAAACTGCCAAATTATTTTTCAAAGTACGGTTTTGCATGCCCACTAGCAATGTTTGAGAGTTCCAGATGCTTTGCATTTTCAACAGCACTTCATATTATCAGTTTTTTTTTTAAATTAGGCTATTTTAATACATATATAGTGATACTTTCATTGTGTATTTAATTTATATTTCACTAATGACTAATGCTGTTGAGCATCTTTTCATGTGTTTTTTTGCCATCTGCATCTCTAATGAAGTATGTTTTCACATCTTCTGCACATTTTAAACTGATTTCTTTGTAATTATTGAGTTCTGAGTATTGTTTGTATGATGGCTACCAACCCTTTACCAGATGTGTCATGAAAATATTTGCTCACAATTTGTGGCTTGTCTTTTCATTTTTTTTAAACAGCCTTGGGAAGAGCAGAAATTTTAATGAGATCAGAGCAGAAATTTTAATTTTATGAGATCCAGTTTGTCAATTTTTCCTTCTATGGTTTGAAAAAGTATTTTCCTAACCCTAATCCATGATCACAAAGATTTACTCATTTTTTTTTAGAAGTTTTACAGTATTAGCCTTTTCATTTAGTATCTAAATGATCTATTTTGAGTTAATTTTTATATATGGTATTAAGTTAATTTTTTGCATATGTATGATCACATGTACCAGCATTATTTGTTGAACTTTCTTCATTGAATTTCCTTAGCATTTTTGTTGAAAATGAGTTTACCATATATGTATGGGTCTGTTTCTGGATTATGTATTTTTTTCCATTGGTTTATGTGACTGTCCTTTTAATAATGTCGCACTATTTTGATGAATATAGTTTTATTATAAGCCTTGAAATATAGCCTTATTGCGCTGGCTAGGACCTCCAGTGTGAAAATGAATAAGACTGTTGAGCATGGGCTTTCTTTTCCCGTTCCTATCTTACGGAGAAAGCATTTACTCTTTCAGTGTTACCTATGATGTTAGCTGTGGGGTTTTCACAGATGATCATTATCAGGTTAAGGATGTTCCCTTTCATTCTTATCTTCTGAGAGTTTTTATCATAAATGGATTTTGAATTTTGTCAACTGTCTTTTTTTCACGTACTGATGGGATCATATGGTTTAATCTTCTTTAGTGTGTTGATATTGTAAATTAGATTGATTAACTTACCAGTGTTGAGCCATTCTTTCATTTCTGAAATAAACTTTAACTGATCATGATATGTTATCCTTTTTACTTATTGTTGCTAATGTTTTATAAGGAATTTTTACACTTATATTCATGAGAGATATTGGTCTGTATTTTTCTTGTAGCATTTTTGTCTGGCTTTGATATCAGTAAAATGCTGGCCTCATAAAATGAGTTCAGAAATGTTCCCTTCTATTTTCTGGAAGAGTTTGTGTAAGAGTGGTATTAATTCTTCCATAAATATTTGGTAAAATTTGCTAATAAAGTGTGAGCTAATAAAATGAGCTAATAAAGTGTGAGCTAATAAAATGTGAGCTTTGAACTTTTGTTGTGTCAAGGTTTATAACTAACTATAAATTCAGTTTCTCAATGAGATATTGGGATATTCAGGTTATTAATTTCTTCTTGGGTGAGCCTGGAAATTTGTGTCTTTCGGTGAATTTATATACTTCATCTAAATTATTAAATTAATTAGCATAACTTGTTTATAATATCCTCTTTTTAATGCCTATAGGATCTGTATTGATGCCCCATCTTTTAGTCTCATTATAGTAATTTGTGCTTTCTCTCTTTTTTATTCCTCTTCCTGGAAGTTTATCAATTTTATTGATGTTTTGAAAGAACTGGTTTTGATTTCATGATTTTTTTCTCTGCTGTTTTGAAATTTCATTATTGATTTAATTCATCATTTTGGTATTGGTTTCTATTCTCATCTTTATTTCCTTCTATCTCCTTGCTTTTGATATAATTTGCTCTCTTTTTTTCTCAAGATAGGAGATTAGATCATTTATTTGGCACCTTCTTTTCTAGCATAAACTTACAGTGCTATAAATTTCCCTTTAAATAATGCTTTGCCTGTATCCAGCAAATTTCAATAGATTGTGTCTTTATTTAAAAATATATTTTCTCATTTTGGGAGGGGGGAGCCTTCTTCTTCAACCCTTGGGTTTTTTTTAGAAGTATGTTGTTAAACTTGCAAATACATTGGGATTGTCCATACATCTTTCTGTTACTGATGCCTAATTTAATTTTGTTCTGGTTACAGAATACTCTTTGTATAATGTCAGTTATTTTTAATTGGTTGAATATTATTTTAAGTCCCAGAATATATTTTATTTTGGTGAATGTTTCATGTGCTCTTAAAAAGAGTATATATTTTGCTGTTGTTGGAGTGTTCTGTCCTATCAATATCAATTCAGTTAGTTTGGTTGATAGTGTTGTATAGCTCTTGTATATTCTTACTGATTTTTTGCCTACTTGTTCTATCAATTACTAAGAAAGGAGTTTTGATGTGTTCAGCCATAATTGTGAATCTATTCTTTTAGCTATCAGATTTGTGTTCTTTGAAGCTCTGGTATTTAGTGCAGCCACACATAGGATTGTTATGTCTTCCTGATGAATTAATTCCTTAATTATTATGTAACGTCCCTCCTTTTCCCTGGTAATATGCCTTGTTGTGATATTAATGTAGTCATAGTATTTGCATGGCATATATTTTTCTACCTTTTTACTTTAACCTATATATTTTATTTATTTGTCTGTTTATTTTTGAAACAAGGTCTTGCCCTGTCACCTAGGCTAGAGTGCAGTGGTGTCATCATAGCTCACTACAACCTCAAACTCCTGGGCTCAGGGAATTCTACTGCCTCAGCCTCCCAGGTAGCTGGGACTATGGGTGCATGCCACCACACCTGGCTAATTTTTCTATTTTTTGTAGAGACAGGGTCTTGCTCTTGCTGAGCCTGGTCAACTTTTAACCCATATATTTGTATCTAAAATGGATTTCTTATAGGTAGTACATAGGTACATCTTGCTTTTATATCCACCCTGTCAATCTCTGTCTTTTTATTGGGATATTTCAATTATTTACATTTAATGTAATTTAATGTAACCACACTCTAGTATGGTTGGCTTACCATCTTGCTAGATGTTTTCTATTTTTCCCGTTTGTTGTTTGTTATTATTGTTTTCACTTTTTCCTGTCTAATTTTTTTACTTCTGTCTGCTTTTTGAGTGTTGTTTTACTCCATTTTATCTTTACTTCTGGCTTATTAGTTTTACAAACATTTTGGTTTTTGCTATAGGTTTTAAAATATACATCTTTATCATAGTCTACCTTAAAATAATATTATACTACTTCACGTATAGTGTAAGAACCTTCCAACTGCATATTCCAGTTCCTCTTTTCTCATTCTTTGTGCTGTTGTTGTACATTTTACTTTTACATATATTATGTACTCCATATGAGGGAATTTTTGGGGGTGTTAGAAATGTCTATATCCTGATTGTGGTGATAGTTATATGGGTGTATATATTTTTCAAAATTCAAGAAACACTGTGCATAAAATGAGTTAATTTTGTTACCTAAATGAAGATTTTAATATGTAGTCATGTGCCATATAATGTTTCAGTCAATAATGAACCACATATATAATGATGATCCCATAAGATTATAATAATATATTTTTCTATGCTTTCTTTTCTATGTTTAGCTATGTTTAGATTCACCAGTACTTACCATTGTGTTACAGTTGCCTACAGTATTCAGTAGAGTAACAGTAACATGCTGAACAGGATTGTTGCCTAGGAGCAATAGACGGTACCATATAGCTTAGGTGTGTAGTAGGCTCTACCATCTAGGTTTTTGTAAATCTGCTCCCTGATGTTCATATGACTAAATTGCCTTATAAAATGTTTCTCAGAATATATCCCCATCATTAAGTGATACATGACTATATATAAATATGTATCTATTATATATAACATATAGTGTAAGTATAATATACATATTTGTATATCTATCATCTGTACAAAGAGTAAGAACATAGACCTAGTATAGGTCTTTTATAGACTACAGTATTAATTAAATGTTGTTGGTCCTAGTGGTGATAATTTAAAAAGAGTTAATGTTTAGTAGTGGAAAGTACATAATGAATACAGTCATGTGCCACTTAAGGTCTGGGATACATTCTGAGAAATGTGTCATTAGGCGATTTTGTCATGCAAACATCATAGAGTGTACTTACACAAACCAGGATGGTATTGCCTACTACACACCTAGTGTACATTGTACAGCCTGGTGCGTCTAGACTACAAACCTGTACAGCATGTTGCTATACTGAATACTGTAAGCAATTATACTTTCTAACTTTTTTTGTTAAAAACTGAGACAGAAACGCACACATTAGCTGAGGCCTACGTAGGGTCAGGATCATCAGGACATCACTGCGCTATAGGAATTTTCCAGCTCCCTTATAATCTTCTGGGACCTCTGTCGTATATTCAGTCTTGTAATTAACCAAAACATTGTTATGTGGCACCTTACTGTACTTAGATTTTCATTTACTGTTTAAACCTTGCTGTTGTTTAAGTACCATATTTATAATTAAGAGCACCCACAAGTGAGCTGATATTTTGTTTCCTTTTTAAAATGGACAGGTGAGGAAATCAGTGGAATTGTATGCTGTTCTTCCTCTCTGTTTTCTAAGCTAGAGAAAGAAAAAGGCTGTTTGTCTAGAATTCTCTGCTGTCCAATGTAGTAGCAAGTGGCTACATTTAATTGAAATTAAAATTTTAGTTTCTCAGTCATCCTGGCCATGAAGTGCTCAAAACCACATGTGAACAGTGCAAATATAAAACATTTCCATCATCACAGAAAGTTCTATTGGATAGCAATGTAGAGGGAAAATTAACACATTGTCCATGGCGTGCCTTCCTCTTTCCTTTAATAAAAGGGTAAGCCAGGCTGCTTGAATGATATTCTCTGAATGTATCTTCATTCTGTTTTTTTCTCTGTAAAACTACAACTAGATGTAATTATTAGTCCAAAAAATATATATGAGTGATTAATCTTGAAAAATGTGTGTTACTAACCTATGAAAATCCTTAGCCAAGGTCCCCACTGATTTCCTAGGTACCCAAATTCACTTTTCATTTCTTCTCTCAACCCATCTGCTGCATACAACACTATTGAATACCCATTCTTCTTGATTCTTTCCCTTTGTTTATATCTGTGACCCCCAATCTCCTGGGCTATGGTAACCTGTTAGGAACTGGGTAGCACAGCAAGAGGTGAGCAAGCAAAACTTCGTCTGTATTTACAGCCGCTCCCCATTGCTGGCATCACCACATAAGCTCTGCCTTCTGTCAGATCAGCGGCAGCATTAGATTCTCGTAGGACAGCAAACCCTACTGTAAAGTGCACATGCGAAGGATCTAGGTTGCTCGCTCCTTATGAGATCTAATGCCTGATGATCTGAGGTGAAGCTGAGATGGTGACGCTAGTGCTGGGGAGCAGTTGCAGATCCAGATGATCATTAGCAGAGAGGTTTGACTGCACAATCAGTGTAATGCGCTTGAATCATCTCTAAACCATGGAAAAACTGTCTTTCATGAAACTGGTCCCTGGTGCCAAAAAGGTTGGGGACTGCTGGTTTTGTATGCCACTTTTACTTCCATCTCTCTGGTCCCCTTTTTTCAGCCTTTTATAGGCTATTCTTAAATGACAGCATTCCACAGAGGTTCATCCTTAGCCTTATTTTTGACTCCCTGTACATCAAATACCACATATATGCTAAAGACCACCAAATCTATAACCAGCTTAGACCTCTAATCTAATTTCCTAGTGAATATATCTATGTGGCTGTTCTACAAGCATCCCAACTTCTACATGTCCACAATGAATCTGCTGTCTTCCTCTCTTACAAACCTGTCTCTGCCCCATCTCAGTGTGGGTCATTACTATCCACCATGCTTCTAAGCTAGAAACGTGGGAGTCTTCCTCATCTGCCAAACCAGTTAACCAGTACCTATAGATTCTTCTTCTAATTACCTCTTAAATTGATTTTTTGTTTATTCCTAAGGCCCTGTTTTCAGGTCCTCCACATTTCCCAATATTCTTACAACATGTTACTCCTTTTCCTTCCAATTTATCTTCCCCACTGCTGAATAGTGATCTTTCTAAAATACCGAGCTGGTCATTTTGTTCTGTAAAAAATCGCCCTAAGGCCTCACATTATTTTTGGCAGAAATGTGTACATATTAGCATAATATAGTAGTCTCACGGTCTATCCCTACCACCTCTCCTAGTCCCTTTCTCAGCCCTCAGCTTAGAATCTTTGTTTAATCATGTTCAGCCACCTAAGTGCCTGGAATCCTTGGAACATACCATGTACTTCTCTCTCACCTCTGTGACCTTGCACATCCTATTCCCTTCCTTGGGCCCATACCTCTCCCCAGCCCTTCAGCCCACCCTTTTCCTCCTCACCTGGTTGATTCCATCTTGCCCTTCAGGACTCCATGTTTCCCCTTATCTGGGAAACATTCCCTTGATCTCTTCCCTCCCTGGGCTAGTCTTTATGCCTTTCTGATTTTCTACTGCTTTCTCATAATAGTCTATGCTTTTCTTTACTATGGCAGTTATTTCCCTGTATTGTAATTGCACAGAAAGTTTTCACTAATAATTTATGAAATAGTCTAACAAGTCTGAGCTCTAAAAATCTATTTGAATTCACAGACTAATGAGCCATATTATAGTAACCTTCTACTGTGTTCTTATAGGGAAAGATGCTGGAAGCAGATCTGGTTTCAAAGATGCTACGAGCTGTTCTGCAGTCTCATAAGAATGGAATAGCATTACCCCGGCTCCAAGGAGAGTACAGATCCTTGACTGGAGACTGGATCCCCTTCAAACAGCTAGGTTACCCTACACTAGAAGCCTATCTGAGAAGTGTGCCAGCAGTTGTCAGGATAGAGACTAGTAGATCTGGAGAGGTAAGAAGGTAATTTTGCATGTCAGAAGAATCAAACCAATTCATAATTGCCTATCTGGCATTTCTAATTTCATGCCCGTGATGGAAGTCAAAGTGAAAAGTACTAGCAAGGTGGTTTGAGTTTGATAGTGATAGAGAGAATAGCATCCAACGCACAGACTAGATTCAGATTATTTTCATTGTAAAAATAAGATTTTAACCACACTAAGTAAAAAAATTTAAAGTTTACCCAGTTTCAACATCTAAACAAAATCACTGTACCGAAGGCCTTAATTGCCTAAACACCATACCTGCTCATTACAAACCTGCTACACTGCTTTTGCCAAAGTCACTAGTGACCTCTCGATCATCAAATCTAATAGGTGGTATTAAATTCTCACCATTTGACTGCATGAATGTCAATTCCTGCCACCTGGATTTAGCTCAATTCCTAGTTGATCATTCATCATTTCTGATTAGTCTAGGTGCATCCTTGCAGTTCTCTCTTCTCTTCTGTCCCTTCCTTCTCCTTTATTACCAACATGATCATATTATTCTACCATTTTAAATTCTTCAGCTTCTCTAGAAGAAAATAGTTTATAGATGGTATGGGCCATTTGGTGATAGCAGGAAGATATATTGCACTTTCACTGTGACCCAGCAGCTTCACTTCTTGGTACCTTCCCATGATATAGTGTGACATATGTGGACAGACCACCACCCCAACAGCAGATGAAACCCCCCCACACACACTGTCATTTCCTTGGTAGGAATACATAATTCCTTGGCTACATACATAAATACATAGAACAAGTCTGGTGTGTGTTTCACCAAAACTTGTCTTAATGGGTCCTCTGTTAAAGGGTGGGGGTGAGGAAGCAGTGAGTAGAGGAGGAAAAGGGAGCCAGGATTGGGAGAGAAGTCCAAGGGGAAGTTTGCCTTATCTGTAATAATTTTTTTTTTTTTTTTTTTTGAGACAGAGTCTCGCTTTGTTGTCCAGGCTAGAGTGAGTGCCATGGCGTCAGCCTAGCTCACAGCAACCTCAAACTCCTGGGCTCGAGTGATCCTTCTGCCTCAGCCTCCCAAGTAGCTGGGACTACAGGCATGTGCCACCATGCCCGGCTAATTTTATATATATATATCAGTTGGCCAATTAATTTCTTTCTATTTATAGTAGAGACGGGGTCTCGCTCTTGCTCAGGCTGGTTTTGAACTCCTGACCTTGAGCAATCCGCCCGCCTCGGCCTCCCAAGAGCTAGGATTACAGGCGTGAGCCACAGCGCCCGGCCTTGTAATAATTTTTTATAAGAGGATAGAAATTAATTATTATGTTAGTAATAAAACGTGCTTTGGCGTCCTTGATCCTCCCAGACAGATTTAAGCCCTCCTTTCTGTCTACATGCTCCTTGTAACACATCTATTATAACTCTTGACACTATGTTTTCTATTTAGTTTGTTTGCCTTTCTTTTTCCTTCATAAGTTTCTCAAGGATGAGAGACTGTTGTTTTCTACCCCTAATAGTTGGCACTTAATAAATCTGTGTTGATTGCTGAATGATCAAATATCTCAATGAATTAGTAAATTAACAGTGCTTCATATAGTTACTATATTATAATTTACTTAACTCTTTTTTCCCTTATTTTGGACATTTTAAATGTTTTCAGATTTTGATTATTAAAATATCTCACATTGCACATATTGGGGTAGGTAAGTTTTTTGTTTTTGAATTATATTCTTGTGATATATATTCTCAAGAACAGAAATACTTAGCTAAAGAGTAGGAACATATTTTGGCTTGTGATATAAAGCCTCCTTGTTTTTTTCTTCTTGATTGCAGTTTACAGTCAAAGACTTGAAAACTTGACAGGTCTGTAGAGATCATCTAGTCCCAATAGTCTCTATATTTCAGATGTTTTTTCTAATATCCTATATATCATATCAGTTTTTTAAAAAATATAAAAAACTGAGCTGCTATATTTTAAACAGAGGTGGAAGGTTCAGAGACTCTGCTCACACTGCCTTGCTCTCATACCCCTGCAGTGACAGCCCCTGAGGCCCCTCCATGGAACTCTACGGCTCCAGTTAATATAGTTTGAAAACACTGGGTCTAAACCCACCCCTGCTTTACAGCTGAAAATACTGAGATTTTCCCAGAGTCACCCAGACAATCCATTGCAGAGGCAGGATTAAGATTTAGTGGTCTTGGAGAAATAATACAACATAGTATTTATGAGTGCATACTTTGGACTCAAAGATATACTTTGGACTCAGAGCCTCACTGTGTGACGTGGAATGTTGCTTAACTTTCCTGAGCCACTGTCTTCCCATGTGTAAAGTGGGGATAAAATATATTTCACAGATTATATGTGATAATACAAGCAGATCACAGATTTCTTTTGGTTCATTGGTTAATCCCGTAGTACCTTGTACATTGTAAATGCCTTATAAATACCTGTTTAAGGAATAAATGAAATTTTCAATTTGGGGAAAGACTATTCAGTGTACTAGACTATGCTTGATTCCTCTTGTAGAAAGTATAATTTTGTTTTTAAGGGAGAGTAACATGAATATTTGCATACAGCTTGATTTTGGCTGCATAGGCTCACTAAGATCCACTTTTAATAATTGGCCTCTGGGCAATATGGAATCTGAGAAATGTTTGCCCTCCCACCCTGCCTCTCATGAATAGATTACCTGCTATGCCATGGCCTGCACAGAAACTGCAAGAATTGCTCAGCTTGTGGCTCGTCAGAGGAGTTCTAAAAGGAAAACTGGACGGCAAGTTAATTGTCAGATGAGAGTGAAGAAAACCATGCCATTTTTTCTAGAAGGTAGGAGCTTTTCATGTGCTAAAATTTTAAATCTTGTGTATGAATACACTGTCATAAAAAATACGGGAATATTGCTTGTATTTATGATAAATACCTATACCTGTTAACATTCATATGTCAGGGGAAAAATCATGGAGCTGGCATTTGCATTTGAAATTATTAAGTGAGCATGACTTACAATTATAAAAATAACTCAGAGCAGATTTTAATTAAGCCTGTTATGGCAGTGGGTGGTTTTATTCTTTTGGATTATTTGAAGGAATGCCTTGTCCAGAATGTTGGATGAGCCAAGAACATATGATTTAATGTCCTATATAGCAAATCATGTATTTTGGTATAAATATCTCTATTTTCAGAAAAACATGAATTATATAGTACACAAAAGTTTTATAGACAATTCAGCCTGTGTTTACTGAACACTTATCTTAAGGTGCTTATAGTCAGTTCTAAAACTAAATTCTTGTGAAATAGTTCAGTGATAATACAAAACAGTAGATGACTAAATGCCACAATGAGCATTTTAGACAAGGGAGAGATCATTATGGATAAAAATGGCAATGGAGGACTTCATGGCAAAGGGGAGACTTGAGCCCAGATCTCAAATGATGAGTAGAATTTGGATTGATGGATAAGAGATGCGAGGATTGAGATACGGCTGAGCATGCTGCGTTTGTAAGAACATGATGTGGCTGCCACTGAAGTGTCTGTCAGTGAGTAGGAGGGTTACTGGCTAGTCTGGTGGATGAAGAACCTCATCTCCTAAATACTCATCAATCTATTCTTCCTTTACATCACCAACCCCAGAATGGCTACCTCCTTGTGTTCTTACAGACTGTTCTAAGAATAGACATCCGTGGAAAACATATAGTTGGGGATTGGGGAGCAGTGACATAATACAACTAGGGTTTGAGGAAGCTAATTGATTCCATTATGTATGCCTAACTTCATAGGAAAACCAAAAGCAACCCTCAGACAACCAGGATTTGCTTCAGATTTTTCAATCAGCAAAAAACCTAATCAAACGCTATTAAGAGACAAAGGAAACTCTCTTGGAGTTCAGTCTGATGCTGAAATGCCACCTTATACATTACATACAACTCTTGGAAATGAAGTATTCAAAGACATTCCAGTGCAGAGGCATGTGACCATGTCCACCAACAACAGGTATTTGGGTTTTGTCTGATCAAAAAGAGAAGTTTGGTGAACCTAGAATAATAAATATTAAAATGTATGTGAAGGTTTAGAAATACTTTTTATGCAATCTAACATAAGTTCACATGTAATAGAGAAATGCATCATGACTAGTAAGTCTGCTTTCCCTGGCTGCCTGAACATCATTCTCTAAATATATCTCCATTCTGTATTTTTTCTGCGTTGTTGGTAGTCTCTCCTTGTAAAACCATTTTAAAGGCTCTCATAAGTTATTCTAAGATGGTATTTCAGTATTACTTACAACTTTTTCAGAAAACTTTCTTATAATTAATTTTATAAAATCTGATCAAGTTACACACTCCACTGTGCTCCAGTAAGCACGTCGATAATTGCACAGTAGCATCAGACACTCATGAATCAGAATATTGGACTAGCAGTAATAAGACAACCTAAAAGTCTTAGTTTGGGTGCTGCCATTCACTAGCCAGACAAAATTATTGCATCTTTTAAGTCTGTAGTTTTCCCATTTGTCCAGTGAAAATGCTAAACTTGATCATCTCAAGTTCCTTTCTGGTTCTAAATTTTATGGTTTTATAAGATAGTTCAGAGGTCAGCAAGCTACAATCCATGGGCCAAATAAGACCCACTGCCTTTTTTTGTAATTAAGTTTTATTGGAACATGGCCATATGGTTTTGCTTGTATATTTCCTGTGGCTGCTTTTGGACAATAGTGGCAGAGATGAGTAGTTATACAGAGACTGCATGGCCTGCAAAGCCTAAAAATGTGCTATTGGACCCTTTACAGAAAAAAATTTGCTGACCCTTGATGTAGATGCCTCAGTATCACACTCTTCCATCTGATTTGTGTTTTTTCAAAGCAAATTTTGTTGTATCATATACCTTTAAATCAGTATTCAAAAAATTCTGTTTTGTGTTAAAGATAAGTTTTCTCCAGGAACTTTTCCCTAGATATTAGATATTTAGGAAGAATTAATTTTTTTAAAAGTTAGGAAGAAAATGAACTATTATTTTTTTATATATATTTTGGTATTTTTATAAAGTAATTCTAAAGTATTTTGTAATGATTTGCAATTAATGTTATTTATGGTTAGTTACTATAATTTTGATAAGGTCTATAAAATACAGAGTTAAAAGTTGGATATTGACCCAAAGCACTAGTTGGGTACAGTACATGACTGAGATACCATAATCTCCTCTGGTTGTGTACCTACATTTAAGAACCCATTTTTAATTGAGTCTATAAAATGACAGCAAAACCAGGCATCCTGGATAGTGGGCCCATGGGAGTAATCTCTACTGATTGGTCTGGTGTCTCCTATCCCTCACCTAGTGGCATAGGATAGCCTAGATAAATACTTCCTGTCACTGCAGACAGCACCAGCAGGGATTGGGTGAGGGCCCTGCTAACATCAAGCAGCCCTAAGAGTGGGCCCAAGTTAAGTAGCACTCTCTGACCTGCATCTTAGCGTTCTCCCGCCCCTCACCTTGCAGTACCAGGCTTGAGGAAATGTATTCCTCCCTGTGGAAGCACCAGAAGAGATCAAGTGGTAGCCCCACCAGCAACAGGTGAATATAACAGACCCAGACAGCACCTTTAAGGGCTCTGAAAACTAACTTGTGTTTGGAGTCACAGCCCACTAAAGTAGACCAGGACCTACTGCTAAACCTAAACTGCCTAATGAAATAGGAAATTTAAAGAGGATCCTAACATAGGGTCATAATGTTTAGAATACAAGAAAAAACCTCTCATCATACCAAGAATGATGAAAATGACAACTTGAATGAGAAAAGACAGCAGACACCAACACCAGGATGAATCAGATGTTGGAATTATCTGACAAAGATTTTAAAGCAGCTGTCATAAAAATGCTTCAATAAGCAATTATAAATACTTTTGAAACAAATGAAAAAACAGAAAATTTACCAAAGAAATAGAACATACAGAAAAGAATCAAATGGAAACTGTTGTACTAGAAACTACAACAACCAAAATTTTAAAAATGCACTGGATGAACTCAATGGTGGAATTATTATAACAGAGGAAAGAGTCAGCACTTGAAGATAGAGCAATAGAAATTACCCAATTTGAACAACAGATTAAGTAGATGTCAAAACAAACAAACAAAACAAAACAAAGAAAACCTAGCAGAGCCTGAAGGATCTGTAGAGAAATAAGAAAAGGTCTAAAATTTGTATTATCAGAAGCTCAGAAGGAGAGGAGAAAGAGTGGAAGTGGGGCTAGAAGAGTATTTAAAGGCTTGATGGTTGAAAACTTCTCAAATCTATCAAAGGACATAAACCTACAGATTCAGAAAGATAATCAAACACCAAATAGGATGAACCAAAAGAAACCTATGCCAAGATACCTCATAATTAAACTTCTGAAAACTAAAGACGAAGAAAAAAAATATCAGAAACAGCCAGAGAAAAATGACGTGTCACATATGGGATAACACCAGTCTTGACAGCAGATTTCTCATCTGCAACCATGAAGGAACCATGGTAACATTTTTCTAGTGTTAAAAAAAAAGCCCTGTCAACTACAAATTCTATATCCAGCAGCAATATTCTTCAGGAATGATAGGGAAATAAAGACATTCTTAGATGGAAGCAAAACTATTAATAAGAGACTTTGTCACTAGCAGATCTCTTAAAGAGTGGTTAAAGGAAATTCTTGCAATGGAAAAGAAATAACAACATGACTTGGAACTTCAGAAAGAAAAGAACAGAATGGGTAAAAACAGGTGTGCATATAATAGATCATCCTTCTCATGAGTTTCTTAAATCATATTTGCTTGAAGAAAAAACAAAAACCCCATCATCTCATGATGTTTAACATATATAGAGGAAGAACTTAAAACAATTTATAAAGTAGGGAGGGCAAAGGGACCTAAATGGAAGTAAAGTTTCTACACTTCACCTGATGCAGTAAAACACTGATACTGATAGAATGTGGTATATGTTATATATGTATATGTAATAGCCAGAGCAAGAAGACTGTAAGAAGACTGCACAAAGTGATTACCAAAAAACACTAAATAAATCAGAATAGAATTCTCAAAAATGTTTAAGCCATAAGAATACAAGCGAAGAAAAACAGAGGAATGAAAAACAGAGGAAACAAAAAGAAAACAAATGATAAAATGGCAGACTTAAGCCCTGATATCACTTTTACTTTAAATGTAAAAAACACATGAAAAGATGTTTAATACCATTAGCCATTAGGGAAATGCAAATTAAAACTACAGTGAAATATCATTGTAACGTACCTGTAAGAATGACTAAAATAAAAAATAGTGATAATGTCAAATGGTAGCAAGGATGCAAGGAAACTGGGTCACTCATACATTGCTGTTGGGAATGTAAATTGGTACAGCCATGGTTGAAAAGTGTTTAGAAGTCTATTTTAAAAAGCTAAGCAAAGAATTAATATTGTTCAATGTCCATATTACCCAAAGCAATCTATAGATTCAATGCAATCCCTATCAAAATTCCAATGACATTTTTCACAGAAATAGAACAAATCCTAAAATTTATATGGACCCACAAAAGACCCTGAATAGCCAAAGCTATCCTGAGCAAAAAAGAACCAAGCCAGAGGCATCACACTACTTGATTTCAAAATCTTCTACAAAGTTATAGTGATCAAAGCAGCATGTTACTTGCATAAAAACAGATACATAGACCATTGGAGCAAAAACAGAGCCCAGATATAAATCCACAAATTTACAGTCTATTGATTTTTGACAAGTCTATTGATTTTGGCATCTAAATCTTGTATATTTACTGTTATAAAATTTGTTGGACCTCTGTCATCTTACTTTATGATGTTTGTTTTTCATGCATCCTTACAGTTACCTTTGAAGAGCTTTCATTTGCTATATGGACTTTTTTCTTTTCTCTCCAGTGGACGTATCAATGCTTGAATCATAACAGTCCTTTCCATAATATCTCTGTACCCTTACTCTTTACTCATATCCCTCTGCCTTCTATTAGATCCCTGGATGCTAACTCAAAGCAGGGAAACGTTCCAATTTACATTTTTAGGGCTGGTGCAGGGGGAAGGAGTGCTAGTCTCCCACCAGTTCTGCTAAAATAGGAGTTAGATATGTTTTGGCATCTTCTGCTATTACTTAGATACATTAATACACAAATATGATACTCTTATAATTGCATATAGTAAATAAGCTTTTATTGGTAGTGTAGAATCTAATAATTTCTTTTAGAATGAAAATATTATAAGGAAATGTGCTTCATTTCAAATAGTTGATCTAATTTTTAGAGTATTCCATACTATTCAAAAACAGGCAGATATGTATGCTGTGTCACTTTCACCCACTATGGTCTCATACTCACTGCTGGGACAAGTTATAGTCATTAATTCATTCAATCATAATTTATTCAGTCATTCTTAACAACATTCACTCTCCTTTGTAGGTACCAAGCACTGCCCTAGGCACTGGGAACACATAATTAAGGCACTTAGAGTCTAGTGAGGGAAGTAGACATGAACATAAATGATGTATGTGTGGTTTATTTCTTTGTCCTCATATTTGAAAAACTCTTACATAAATCCAATATAATTCATATAAAAATTATTTTGGTGAGGGTATGAGGTAGAGATCTATTTTTCTTCTTTTTCAAATAGTTATTTGAGCAGTCCCTCCCCTGTCTGTTTTGAAATACCACTTATTATGTGCTAAGATAAATTGAATGTTTGTAAGCTGTCTACTGTTTTACTTATCTGTCCAATGATTTTAAATATTGTAACTTTATAAAAGCATTTCAACATTTGGTGATGCAAGTCCTTCATTTCTTAGTTATATACGAAAATATTCTTTATTTTCAATGGTTTATTTTTTGTGTGGTTTTCTTTATTTTGCTAATCCCTTAAGCATAATTAATTGAAATTCTGACTTCTAAGTTCTGCAAGAAGCTTTAAAAGACCTAGTTTTAAATTTAGCTTTTAACATACTTTTCTCTGAGTGAATATGGAACATGAAAGATAATGCCAGGTTTTATTTTAATTTTTTTCTGAATTTGAAATATTTTAGTTAGTTTTGTTTTGTTATTCATTCCCACAGAGACTTTAAATGAAAAGTGTTTAAAACTTTGTGTAGACTTTGCTATTTGAATTTATTTTACTTTTTTTTTATACCTTAGGTTTAGCCCAAAGGCATCCCTTCCACCACCTTTTCCGATGCATCTCTCAAGAACCTGTACTAAGGAACTGAGTGGTATGTTTCTTTAACATTATCTTCATGGTACAGATTGGCTTCTGGAGCCTCAGGTCCCCAAGAGAAATATCTGGTGGTGGCTTTTGGCATTTGCTCTTACCTTCTCCTACTTGGAATGTATCTCTCCTTTCTTTCTTAATTTCTTTAAATCATGAATGAAAGTGGTCTTAAAAAAAAATACCTCCAAGGATAACATTATTATTCTGGCTTGAGGCCTTTCTCACCCCAGACCTACTCTGTTTCACCTCCACTGTGACCTACAGAGATACTAAAGACCTACTCAGTTAAAAATACCTACTCTGTTTCACCTCCACTGTGACCTGCAGAGATACTTGTGTCCCTTCTTTCCCTCTCACTCCTTAGGGTATAAGCCACTGAGACTTTGGAGGCTGAGTCCTCACTTGAAGGAAACCCCCCCTGCTCTAGATTTAAAGTACACAAATGTGGTACTTAAACTTATAAAAGAGTTTTAGATACTCCCCCACTTGAAAGCTGGCACTCTAAACTGTATGCAGTGACCATTAAGCAACTAAATATGAATGCAAATAATTCTTCAGGTTATAAAATCCAAAATGATGGTTAAGAAAACAATAGGAGACATAATAAAGTTAAAGAATATGTAAGTTAGAAATGTACCCATTCCCTTGTCTATCACCATACCACCCTGAATGTGCCTGATCTCATCTGATCTTGGAAGCTAAGCAGGGTCGGGCCTGGTTAGTACTTGGATGGGAAAAATGTACCTATTCCCTATCTTGTCTTCAACCAATGTGTACATCTCCTGATCATAGAGAACACCCAGAGGGACATAGTGTTTTCAAATCAGTGCTTACAGTGTGTGAAATGTAAATGTAATTTTACATGATTTGTTGCTTTGCATGATTCTGTTACTAAGTTGAAATTCTTTTTTTCATAGGAACACATTTCCAGTAGTTCTTATGGAAATTAATTGAATAATATGATTTTTGTAAGAATTATTTTTACATATGCATTTTCTGAAACATGACTATTCAGTAAAGTTGGATATCCCTTTACAGGCTTAAATTAGTATAAGCTTTTTCTGCAGAAACAAGAGGACTTGTTTCAGGAGGATGGCAGTTCACCTGGTAGAGCTGATATGCACATGTATATACACAGCCTTTTCTACATGCTGGCAGCCTAGATTACTTCCTTAATTTGTTTAACGAAACATACAGAAGCTTTGACTCCAGTGGCCCCACAGAGCAGGTGCATTTGCAGACTCAACTGCTGACACTCTCTCATTAAGGGAGGGCCTGGCCAGTTATGAGAAACTCGTCTTTTCCTTTTCCCCAGCCCTCTTATATCATTATTTGGGAAGAACTTAAATAAAGTAGCTTAATAGGAAATATATATGGACATTCTAGACCCTTCTGTTCTCTGTGCCAATCTAACGCTCGGCAAGGCCAGATCTTCTTGCCCCCTGGTGGGAAGAGCAGTCAGCGTCTGTGCATTGTCAAGGGAGAGCTCACCCTTTGGCTAACTGTGTCCTCAGAGGCCAATATTTCCAAGCCAGACTATGTGTCTTTACTAACAAATGGAAAGTAAAATAAAATTTACTGAATCCCGGCAAAGATACTATCTGATTAAAACATGAATATATTTTGCTTGTAGATGGTAATTTTTAATGTAATCTGTATCTCAGTGAAATTTCATAGAGATTTGGATTGAATTAAAATACCAGAACTGTCAGCTATAGTGATCACTCAAATTTCTTTATTGTCTTTGGATGTTCATTCAGGGATTCTAAGTTTTAAGTAAGAAATAAATATAAGCGAGTTAGTCAAAACTTTATAAATATGTACTTGTAAAAGATAAATGATTAATATTTGGGAAATAAAAAGAAATCATTAAAGATTATCTGTGGGTTCCAAACTTTTTATTTATGTTTATAAACTGAGGCTAGTATGATTATTATAGGTAGATCAATTTTTGAACTTCTATATATTGCTAAATTATTTGTTTTCATTGATAAAGGTGAAAAATGATTATAATCTTCAAACCTGTACAATTTTTTATGTTCTTCAATCTTACTATTAAGGCAGTATTCTTATGCTTTGTGGAATATAGCTTTAAATTCAACGTTGCATGTATACCAGTGTTGTCTAAAATTTAATCTTCCTTAGTTACAGGTAGAAAATTGTTGTTTCAATAAGAAATTTAATTACTCTTTACTTAGCAGAATCATCCTGATCTTTAAAGCATCATGCAAAATAAAGGGGCAAGTTTCCCTCTGTGGGTGCCTCTTGACCCAGCTGGTTATTTCAGGGTTAAAATTTAGAATAAGGTTGTCATGGTGCTGCTTTGCCTAATCCTGCGCCCTTCTAAGTCCCTTGGCCAGCACATGCCCACAGCAGAGCAAAGTCTGAAGACACAGATACTAGGTAATGAGGATAATCTAAACTGTTAAGCATTTTGGTAATTCTATCATTTTTTTAATTTAAAGATAATTTAAATCAGACTGTTGAAAAACCAAATGTCACGCCTCCTGCCTCTTACACTTATAAAATGGATGAGGTTCAAAACCGAATAAAGGAAATACTAAACAAGCATAACAATGGCATTTGGATATCTAAGCTTCCACATTTTTACAAAGAGTTATATAAAGAAGACCTTAATCAAGGAATTTTACAACAGTTTGAAAACTGGCCTCATGTTTGCACGGTACGTTTTTCTTTATTCCTCCCTTCTGATGCCTCCTCCCTGCCCAACTTTCAGATATTGAGTTATTAGTCATATTACCTTTTATCCAGAGGGCACAAGGCAGTTTACATATGTTGCCTCATCAATCTTTATCTCTAAGATTAACATATGTCAGTTCTTATTTATAGAAGTGTATCAAGGTTGAGAGCTCTGGATTTTGTAATTGCTATTTTTATATCCTTTATTTTAAATTATTCTAAAAATGCACTGACTATGACATAATATACGATTTTGTATTGATTTAACTGTTGCCAATAAACACTGATAGCTTTGCCATTTTAATGACTTGAACTTACTAGTAATAATTTTTTATTAGCCTCAAATTTTATATGCTTATTCTTGTTTTTAAAGGCTTTCAGATGAACAAATGTTAGTTATTTTGGCTATTTATAGAGTACCTTATTTTTATTTTGAAATTAATATAGTGTTCATGTTTAAAATTTTTACAAACTGTCTTTGGAGAGAAAATTGACAATTAAAAAATATTGAAAAATATTTATCAATTTCCATTCTTGTTCCTACTTGGGAGTCTATGGTTATAATAAGATAATGGATCAGCATAGTTTATTAAAAATCTTAGTTCAGCCACAGTTAGAGACAACTGGATTCTTAAAGTAACTAATCTTTGGATGTTTATTACTGCTTTTATTTACATAAAATATATTTAAAATGTAACTGTTTTCAAGGGTAACATTAACAGCTACTTGGTACTTCTAAACTTGTAGAATTAAATATGCATGAGGATTGTGTGTGCTTTGATAGAGGGCTTTTATTTCTTTAATATGTATTTTGGCTCCCAAGTCTGCAAAGAGCAAAGTGTAGGGCACTCCCTATTTATAAGCATCTGGCCTAAAGGAAGCATGTAGGCTGGGTGCAGTGGTGCACGCCTGTAATTCTCTGGGAGGCCAAGGCAGGAGGATCACTTGAGCTCAGAAGTTCAAGACCAGCCTGAGCAAGAGTGAAACCTTGTCTCTACTAAACACAGAAAAATTAGCCAGGCACAGTGGCATGCGCCTGTAGTCCCAGCTACTCCGGAGACTGAGGCAGGAGGATCGCTTGAGCCCAGGAGTTTGAGGTTGCAGTGAGCTATGGTGATGCCACTCCACTCCAGCTGCAGTGACAGAGTGAGGCTCTGTCTCAAAAAAAAAAAAAAAGGAAAGAAAGAAAGAAAGCATGTATTGTATGACTGCTTTCTCCTCCAGGCCACTGTCACCCACTCGAGTCCCATTCTCTTTGTAACTACTTGTGCCAGTTGCTGCCTGAGATGCGAGGAGCATAGACGATTAAGGCACTTAGAGTGTAGTGAGGGAAACAAACATGAAAAGATAATTAGGACAATGTGACAAATGTTAGAATATACAGTGTAACGTGGGAAAACAATGAGAAATGTCAGGCTCTGGAAATATGGCTGTTTCCTTGCTTAAAAACTCATAAGAATGTTACCTCTGATTTATGTGGAATGTAGAGTTTGTTCTTATAATGGAATTTTCCAAGGTTGCTTTTCAATTCATTCCATATTTACTCCATTCTGGGAAGAATTTTCTCACTGGATTCAATCAGTTTAGCGACATTCATTTACCTCCTCAGACTTTCCCATTCTTGAGGGGACCTTTGAGGAAGTTTTGCCAGGCTGCTTGATTTGAAGTTCAGTGCTCATAGCCCCTTCTTAGAATGCATATGGTTCCTTCGTTTTTTAAATCCATAGATATTCATGAGCTTTATAGAAAGTTTTCAATGAAAAGATACATTTATTGCCAAGATAACATATATAACTCCTTCCTAAGTTTTGATAAGTCTTCTCTAGAGTAAAAATTTTAAAAAATAAACTTCACAGGTTCTTCTTAATGTATTGTTTCTGGTTGTTTTATACTCCATGAGAATTACTAGTATTTGTGTGACTTAATTATGGCTTTTGGGGGAAATTTTTATCCTTGCTACTCTGCATGCCTCCAAAGTTCCAGATTTTTCTTGCTACGGTTGTAGGTAAGAGAGTGTATTCTCTTTGATGTTAAAACTTTACCCAAAATGAATGGTTTCCTACTACATTTCAGGTGCTAAAACAACTGACTTTGTTTTTAGTTGCTTTTTTCAGTACTTGAATTCACTTCTGTTTTATGATTGCTTTCTGTCCAAGCAGTGAATGTGGGAAGCAAAATTACAAAATACTTTTCCTGTCTGTATGTTGTGTGCAGGACTGTTCAGATGTAGTCACTACCAATTGTTAGGTGATGATAATTTGCTTAATGAAGCATAGTGACGAGGGTGCCCCAAACCACCAGTCATACTGATGTCTATTGATAGTTTTCAAAACTGTTTTTTTTTAAACTCCTGAACATTTTTTAGTAGTCTGCTGTTAAACAGTCTTAAAAAGTTATACCATTGTTATTTTTAAACACCTCAGATATACCATGGTTATTTTCCCTTTCTTCTTCTTGTTTTCACCTTGCTGAAAAGCAGAAACACTGATAATATGCCACTAGGGTGGATATTACCATAAGCAAGATCAGACAGTCTCAAGGCAGTGCAGAAAATTTAGGACAAGAAAGAACTTGGTAATGGGTATTTCTCTATATGGCTTGTCATGTAACTGAAGATGAAACCCAGGTGTGGTGTATTTCTTTCTTTTTTTTTTTTTTTAAAAAAGTGTTTTCTCCTCCAATCACATAAACTATTCTATAAAAAAGGCTAAAAAAGTGATAAAAGAAGCGAAAATCACCTGTAATCCTGCCACCCAGAGATAACCACTTGGGGGGATTTCTATTTGAACATCAGAATGGGCAGTGTCAGCATCAGTGACAGAATAGCTTTGAAATTTTGCCTTTGTGGAGGTTCTAATCAGGTATGTGTTATAAGCCACTTCACAAGGATGTTGGAAGACATTTTGATGCAGACAGAAGCATGTTTTGAATCCATTCTTAACCTTTTGGATCCCTTGGACAGCAAAATGTATACTGAGAGTTTTCAAAGCTAACAAGAATAAAGAGTTATTAAGAGTGTTGAATCAGTTCCATGGTGTTCCTAGGCAACTTGTGAGGTAAGTAGAAATGGTGCAGAAGCTGTCTTGGAAAGGCAAGGATCCCAAGACAGTAAGCCTACAGACCAAGGATACTGGAATCCAGGAGTTCCCACTGGGGCCCATGAGGGTGGCTACACCTCGTGGCTGTTCTAGAGCTATGGTCTTATTAATAATGCTCTTCTTAACTGTTGTATTTCACTAGGATTTATAAAGTGTGTCTATGTGACAGCTGCTGACCTGGTGCTAGGGATGAAACAGTAAACAAGATATAGTATTTACCCTTACGGAACTTTCTGTCCAGCAGGGAAAATAAGCACTGAGCAAATAATGATAAGCCCGTGATTACTGTGAAGGAGAAGTGCAGAGTGCTGGGGGAATGTGTCAACAAGAGGACTTTTAGTCTGATGAGTCAAGAAAACCTTCCAGGGGAGGTGGTTGTTAAGCCCAAGCCTGACAGAAGAGTTGATATAAGTTAGGCCAAGACGGGGAAGAAAAGCACCTCAGACAAAAGAAACTGCTTGTTCCAAAGCCTGGAGATGGGAAAACATAGCATTTTCAGGAAAGAGATATTCAGTAAGAAGAAAATGGCTTGGGCGAGGTGGTGGCTCCTACCTATAATCCCAACACTTTGAGAGGCTGAGGCAGGAGAGGATCATTGAGCCCAAGAGTTTGAGATTACAGTGAGCTATAATGATGCCACTGCACTCCAGCCTGGGCAACACAGGGAGACCCTGTCTCAAAAAAAAAAAAAAAAAAAAAAGTGGCTCATAAAGAAGCTCAAGAGGCAAGCAGAGGCCAAGTCGCTTCACTCAAGAGTCATCATTCAATGGAAACACTGCAGGTCCCTGCCCTGAGGTCACCTAGGATCCATGGCCTCTGGCTGACTGATTTCTAGTAAAATTCCAAATCGTGTACCAATGACTGTTGAGCACCAAACATTTAATCAAAGTTCTCTACTCTCTGAAACATGGGTGAAGAGAAAGACCTCTCCATACCTACATTAGTCAGAATATCTGTCTGCAGTGTTTTGCCGGAAGCTATTAGAGAGCTGAGGAGCTCGTATGTGAGCCAGTTTGTGAGATGCACTCAGCTGAGGAGAATTTCTGCCAATAGCCCCAAAACTACTAGGAGGCAACTGGGAGACAGCCAGGGAAACATTCTAAATTGGGCTGGAGGCATACCAGGCCTTAATTAGAGAGCATAACATTTTGTGAATAACAGCATAAAATTAGAGAATATAAAATGTTGAAAATGAGGAAAAAGTGCCCAGTGACACTAATTATTCATAGCTTCTATAATCAGAGGTGTTTCACTATTAATTGCTATTTTTTTTTTTTTTTTTTTTTTTTTTTTGAGACAGAGTCTCACTTTGTTGTCCAGGCTAGAGTGAGTGCCGTGGCATCAGCCTAGCTCACAGCAACCTCAAACTCCTGGGCTCAAGCGATCCTCCTGCCTCAGCCTCCCGAGTAGCTGGGACTACAGGCATGCGCCACCATGCCCGGCTAATTTTTTTTATATATATATCAGTTGGCCAATTAATTTCTTTCTATTTATAGTAGAGACGGGGTCTCGCTCTTGCTCAGGCTGGTTTTGAACTCCTGACCTTGAGCAATCCGCCCGCCTCGGCCTCCCAAGAGCTAGGATTACCCGGCCTTAATTGCTATTTTTATTATGTCATTTTACTATCCATTGGAAATCACTGAGCTTTAAGTTGTTTAATATGCTAATACCTCAGACTCTTAAAAATTCTTAAAATTCTGAATTGCATCAATACAGTAATTTCTGTAATACCAAAGGGGGCAACAGTAGTTCTATCACTTACATAGAGATGTGTTTTTATATTTTGGGATGTTCAGGAATCTGACTTAACTTTAATTATGGCAGTTAATTATATAACATAATAAAGCATCTTTCAGCCATTCAAAATGAATTGCCTTTTTAAAAAGTCTGGATATTTTTGGGTTAAAAGCAAACAACTGGGACTTCTAAGGAAGTGGAACATAAATCAAACAGCAGTTACTGTCCTCAAACTTAATGGTGTGAATACACTCTACATAGCAATGCCTGCAGAAACCACAATGAAAGGTAAACTGATGACTTGGAATTATAGCCATAATATTTTAAAAATAAAATCTAACTTCTTTTCCAATTTTTCACCAGTAAAAAAAAAGTCATGAATACATTTTTGGAACAATTTTTAACTGTAATTTCAGTGAACGTCTGAGTAGAAGAAAGAGAAGATAGTACTGTTGCAAAATCAGAATAGAGAGATTAAGGGAAAATGTGATGTCACAATTTTGGAACTTGAAACAGAAACAACCCATAAGGCCCTGTAGTACCCTACAAAGAGTTTGGGCTTTGAGGTAGACTTTTGCTTTGTCATTTCTTAGCTCTATACCTTTCATCATCCTCTCAGAGCCTCAGTCTGCTCTAAAATGAGAGACTAATTCTACCCATGTCATAGGGCGGTTGTGAGAATTAAATGAGATAAAATATATAAAGCAGCTGCTGGTCCAGTATCAGAAGCATAGCAGGTGTTTAGTAAAAGGCAGCTGTTATTTTCTGAGGGGCAGCCCAGCTTAAAGGAGGCCAAAACCCAATGCTGAACCAGGGGCATGCCCAGCAAGCTTTGCAAAGGAACTTAGCGAAAACAGAAAAAACTGAAGAGGGAAGAACAAAAGTTTTAAATTGGGAAGAAATAAGGAGCAGTGAATGAAATAAATTCAAAGGAACTGAAACTCCAAACTAAGGTGAGTTTCTGCCATGGTAGAGGAAGGGATTCCTCCCTCCCCGCCCTCCCTCCCCCCCATCCCCATCCTCATCTCTGCAAAGGCAATGAGAGCAAGAAAAGTCTCAAATACCACAGCTGCCAGCTGAGATCATACTAGAAAGTCTGCACATGTACAACCAGGAGAAGACTCCATTGTCTTCCTGAAGGAATGTGAGCAAGGAGTCTAACCTTGAGCCATGCTAATGGAAAATGACTTGAAGTTTATCCTAAAATAAATGGTTGCAGTGTATGTCTAAGATAGCATCAATGAAGTCTTTCCTAGATAAAGGGATGGGAGTGAGAACATTGCCCCGAAGTATATAGAGTGTATCAGACAACTCATCTAAAATAGTGGAGAGTTTCTCTGGGTAGATGGTTTGTGAACAGGTAGGGATTACCCTCTGCAAGGATCTTTTTATTTTTACCTTTGATTACATCTCTATGGAATGTACCACAAACCCTTGTACTTTCTTAAACAGAATTGACTGAGAAGTTGTAACCGTGTCTGAGTATCTTGGACTTATCATCACTAGCATCAGTAAACTGCTGCAGAGATGGTTGTGGATGTGAGATAGGACATCGAGTTAGATGGGTTTAGCTTTAGCTCATCTTAGTGTATTTTCCTGCATATCATATTTACCCCACTTGCTGCCCTTACATGCTCCAGATCTATATTGATCCATTTGTCTTTATTGTGACTCATTGATACCACTGGGGACCATTTTCTTAGTTGTCTAACTTTTCCAGCACTTCTCAGCTTTAGCATAAAAAGGCTACTTCTTTAGGAGATCAGCAACCAGTCAATCTTTCTGTGAACTGAGTAATCATAGGGTGCAACCTTCTGGCTAGTAACTCTTGGATGTTTTCATTGTTGCTAGGTACCCAGGGGTCTTTTATTCACTGAAGTCAAATTCCTAAATTGGTTTTGTTTTTTTGTTGTTGTTGTTTGTTTTATTGTGGTTTTTAATTGTTTTTGGTTTAAGTTTATAACCATTGCTAATGCTTGGAGGGCTAGAAAGCAGGTCTCCAGGTAAATGTGATTTTACTGTACTGTCTCAGGTTTGTATTGGATGGTGACCATATAAAATGAAATTTAGAGTTAATTTAATGCTTCAACACAACCCACTACTCCATGGAAACAAAACTGTGTCCATACAAATGCTTTGGAAATCTCCTTGATTTAATTGGATGATACTAATTCTGTTATAGAATCCCAAAGAAAATTCTAATTCCATAAGAGATAGTAAGCTTACCCCAGAGGCCAAGTGCTGCAGAATTAGCTGGTGAGCCCTCATAGACTCAAAGGCATTTGGCTTTAAAAACTTGAAGTTTACAGCACAGGTAAAACTAGAAAGGAAGAAGTAAAGACTTCATAGCATTGAGGAGACAAAAGTTAGGATGAAGACTTTTATTTGTGTGAACAAACAGGCTCCTGAAGAAATTGATGTAAGTCCTTGGGCCTCACATTTGCCAAACTAATATGTCTCCTCCAAACTTAGAGAAACCCAAAGGGTGTGAGAGAATTATCTCATTCAAGTTGTGATTCCAAGTGAGGCAGAAATCAAGCTGAATATAATGAATCTATGGGTAGAAAGTTTAAGCCATATTAGATACAGAATCTTCTGATGATCAAGGTGGCTTGACTCCAGGATGTAGGGAGCTGCTCTTTTATGTTACCTATCTCTCCTGTTGAGAGGTGCGGTGGGCATCCATGCAGAGTGTGTGGAGTTATAATCCTTCCAGTTCCCCATGAGTGGACTGGTGGTTTTTTTTGGTAGACATCCAAAGCCATAGGAAAAATGTAGAGCCACAAAACAAAACATCCAGACAAGGGCAGGATTATGATCCTGAGTCTCCTCCTACAGTAGAGGAGGCCTTTGATCCCCTCCTCAGGTATGTATCTGAACCAGGTAGACTAAAAGAACTAGAAACTGTAAAAAGCCCCCTTCTCAGAAGTCCCCTGAAATGGTTAATAGCTGCTTGTCACACTAAGGAAATAATAAAAGCCATGTTTCAAGTAGATGTTGATTTACCTTGGTCATTTGTGAAGACAGGAAGATAGCTGTTCTATCTTGGGGATGAGGCAGGAGATGAACATGGAAGTCTTATCAGATGCACAGAGCACAGTGAAGAATTGCCACCACACTGTAACTCACATCATAGCAATTCCTTATCTTTAGGGGAGATTCTTGTCGGCACGGGGTAGTTATGGTAGTAGATCTCTTTCTTAAGCCCTTTTGCCAGAAAATTTAAGAGAGACGGCATGCTTTGTGGAGGACAGATGGTGATCACAGCAGAATGCCCAGGAAAAGCAAGTTTCCACTCGTATGAAAACTTTAAAAAGTTTAAGCAGGAAAAAAAAATGACATTTGTTTTAAATTATATTTTTAACTTTAAAAATAATATGAATTTCATGAATTTTTCCCTTTGAATTGAGAAACCCTTCAGCCATTCTCCAAAGATTGGTTAATGAAGTATGTGGACCAGGATATTTTCCATATCACTAAATTTAGCCAGGAAGATTTGCCTAAAGTGTTGGAGGATATCTGAATCAATTCCAGTTGCCTCAGGTTCAGTTCCTAAAGTCAGGCCTATCTTTAATCTTAGTAAATGCTCTTTTGAATTTAAAGAGGCCAAATCACTGGAGAACAAAATGGAATTTAGGCACATAACCAACACTTTCCAGATAAAGAAGAAGCCTTTAGGCAGGGTGTGGTGACTCACACCCATAATCCTAGCACTCTGGGAGGCCCAGGCAGGCGGATAGCTCAATTTCAGGAGTTCAAAACCAGCCTGCGCAAGAGCGAGACCCCATCTCTACTAAAAATAGAAAGAAATTAATTGGCCAAATAAAAATATATAGAAAAGATTAGCTGGGCATGGTGATGCATGCCTGTAGTCCTAGCTACTCGGGAGGCTGAGGCAGGAGGATTGCTTGAGCCCAGGAGTTCGAGGTTGCTGTGAGGTAGGCTGACGCCACAGCACTCTAGTCTGAGCAACAGACAGAATAAGACTGTGACTCAAGAAAAAAAAAGAAAAGAAAAAGAAGCCTTTAAAGATTGGAGAGTGCCCATAATGCAAGGAACTAGTCATGTGGTTAAACAATAAAATAAAACTGCTGAGAGAAGAAATCTATTTTCTAGTTTAGATGGTTATTTGGCTATTGTTTGGACTTTGGATAAATTCAGGCTTATTGGTTAAAAATTTATTTTATGGGCCAACTGGCAAAGTTTGAATTAAGTGCTGCAGGCCCAGCTCTGGAAGCTTAGTACGTCAGATCTTTAAGCATTATTCTGGAATAAAGGCCAGTGAAAATAGGAGTTCTATTCTTCCTCTGGACCAACTCACACTAAATGAACATAATGTTCATCACTTCTGTCGAGACAGTAATTCCTATTTGGAAGAACTCATTGTACTGGTCATGTTCAGAGGTTTGATAAAATTAAGTGCATTGTTAAGTAGTTGGTCCTGGTCACATCTAAGGCACGGATGGAAATGGCAGCATTGGGACTGGAAGGAGGAGAGACTGAATAAACATTGAAGTATCCCATATCCTCAGTTCACACATTGGAAAGAAAAGGATTATAAAGCTGAAGAACCCTTCTTACCCTCTTTTGAGCTAGAAGAAGCCATGTGGACTGTGGGGGGATGGGGTTTATGAAAGTTATTTTAGGTAAATAAGAAGGGCTATTGTCCACTGAAATTTGCCTCTGCATCCACTTCAGATAAGGTGTTGAGAGGAGGTTAGTAAGTGAAAATTGAAGGAGAGTTTTAAGGTGGACCCTGCAGGTTTGGGATATGGAGAACTGCCACATCTAAATCTAAAATTACATTCATGTACCGAATAATGACATCTCAGTCAACAATGGACTGCACGTACTATGGTGGTCCCGTAAGATTATAATGGAGTAGGTTATACTATATATGTTTGTGTAGGTACACTCTATGTTGTTTGCACAGTGATGAAATCACCTGATGATGCATGATGTGTTTCTCAGACTGTATCCCCATCATTAAGCGATGCCTGACTCTACATTAATTGGGATTCTATATGACAAGTGAATCACTCACATAGAATTCTGTTTTTTTTTTCCATTTGCTCCAAAAGTGTGTTTTTCAAACTTTCTCTGGATACCCAATCTGTGTTCTTATATCTTATTGTCTTGAAGCACATTCAAGATTGACATTTTAAGATTCCAAACATGGGTCCCTAGAGAAGTAGACTAACCATCAAAAGAAGATGAGGAGTGCTCCAAATATTTGTGTTGCTGTGCCTTAAAATTAGGGACATAACTTGTAACAATCATAGAAGGTGTCATCCAGAGTGTCTCAGGGTACTGCTGGCAGGAGCCCACCATTGGTGTCAGAGATCACTGCATCTGTGAAGCAAATGCTAATCTCCTCTACTTTGAGTGGTGCTTTAGGCATGGAACTTTTCTTCAGTCCTCAAAACTTAAGTACATGTTGGCAGAAGAATGAAGAGAAAAACCTAATGTTTTGTACTTATATTGATATCGTTCATTTCTTGTGTATCATCCGGAATATGTAGTTAGACCAAAAAGAATCTATTTTAATACCTAGTTGACTGTGTCTTTTGACTAATTAAAGCTCTTCTCTGGTGACAAAACAACACCTTCTTTCTTTGTACATACATATTTGTTCTCTCTTCCATTGTATGGAGAGTGAAGTAAATGAAGTCAGTGTTCTTTACTAATAAGCCACCCACCCAGCATACTTTATTATTCTGTTCTTCTGGGTGGGAGGCTTCCTGTAAGCTTGTATGATTATACTAGTACAGTGGTTCCCAACCTTTTTGGTGCCAGGGACAGGTTTTCATGAAAGACAATTTTCCCACAGATCCAGGGGTGGGTAGGGGTGGGGATTTGGAGCTCAGGTGGTGATGTGTGGCCCGTTTCCTAACAGGCCACCTACCGGTACTGGGCTATGACCCAGGGGTTGGGGACCGCAGCCTTTGTGGATCTTCCTAAGGACTTAAATTGTAGCTAAGGAGTAGCTGAATGGGAGCTGATGAAATAGGAATATTTTAGAAGGCAGGAAATATTAACTGCAGTCTAGTATAGGGTTTGAGAAACTGCTTTTGTAAAGGGTCAAATAATAAATGTTTTAGAGCTGTCTGACTATCACACACAGTCTATCACAATTACTCAATTCTGCCACTATAGTGCAGAAGTAGCCAGCCATACATAATACATAAACAAATGAGCATGACTATGTTCCAATAAAACTTTATGTACACTGAATTTCATTTAGTTTTCACAAGTCATGAAATAATTCAATATTTTAGCCATTTGAAAATACACGAATCATTCTTAGCTCGTGGGCCATGAGTTGTACTGGGTTGTGGGATGTAGTTTGCTGACCCCTGGTCTAGTAGTAATAAGGCTTAGAACTTGGAAAAAATGGTGCTGTATATGTTTCTTTTCTCTTTCTTCTCTTATATAAAAAGATGCCATCAAGCCATGCCACTCAGGAACAGTATGCAAACAAAGTTAGAGAAGGGATGCACACAAATGCCTGGTATTTTTAACACTGTTCATTGGAGTGACAACACTTTAAGCTAACTTTCTGTAGTCATTGTTTTAAAACTGTACTTTACCTCTCCAACATCTTTCTCTAAATATTGGAAAGCTGAGGGTTTTCTCAGGATATTGCAGGAAGAAGAGAGATGGCACTCCTATTTTGTCTAAGTATTTCCTGGTTTTCTCCCCTGGTTTATTCCTTACAGTTCTGATACCTTTTCATAACCTATTTTCACCTTGTATTCAGTGAATTTTGTAAGCTGTTGCTTTGGATTTGGCAGAGAAAACTAAATGAGAAGCACACTTGACAGAAAAGAGCACTCATGATTTCCTAGGGCAGCTGGAGTCTAGATGCCACACAAGTGAAATTAATATTATTTTATTTTCCTGTTTATTTCTGAAATGTGGCTCATGTTATTTGCAGGTGAAGGCAGTGCATTAAAGTCTTAGTTATTAAGAAGAGTAAATTGTACACTTGTGTTTCCTTGATTAATTTGAAAACAGTGTTACTCTCAAATTAAAAATGCATCAATGTGTTTTCAGGTTGTTGATAGCCACTGAAATATCTGTTATTTGCTTTATTTAAATATTTCAGGTGGAAAGGCCTGGCAGTGGTGGCCAAGATTTACTTCTTTATCCAGCTAAGAGAAAGCAGCTTATGAGAAGTGAACTGGACACTGAAAAAGGACCTCCATCCCCACTACCTGCTCTCAAGCAAACATCACCATCAAAAGGGTGTTCAACAGTTATGCCAGGAGACTTTAAAGAGAAAGTGGCGGAGCTGCTGGTGAAATACTCAAGTGGCCTTTGGGCCAGTGCACTCCCCAAAGCATTTGAGGACATGTACAAAGTGAAAATCCCCGAGGATGCCTTAAAAAATCTTGCCTCGCTTTCTGATGTGTGCACCATAGACTACATTTCTGGAAATCCCCAGAAGGCCATTCTTTATGCTAAACTGCCATTGCCCACTGACAAAGTCCTAAAGAGTGAAGGGCAGGCACATGGCGATGGTGATATCAAGGCTATGATTGAACAAGAATATTTGCAGTTAGAAGAAAACATGGCTGAAAACGCCGATACCTTTATGGAGGACATAACAGTTCCTCCTTTGATCATTCCGACCGAAGCATCCCCGTCTGTGTTGGTGGTTGAGCTGAGCAACACAAATGAAGTGGTTATCAGGCAAGTTACATTTTCTGATCCTTTAGGATCCTGGTGTACTGTAGTCACTTCACTATTCTTCATTGGATCCTAAGAGTTGAAAGAAGAATAATATATTCTTAGTTCTAGTGTTATCGTGAAGTATAATGTATTCTTAACATTTGTTAAATGTTAAAATACAATTTGTTAAAATAAGCAGTTATTCTTGTGAGAAGAGATTACTAGCAATTTTAAACATTGGAATGATAATGTGAACTTGAAAAAAATTTATGTCGAAAGCATGATGGTTGCTATACATGTCAAAAGCAATACCTAGTTCATTAATAAAAACATCCCCCACATAGTAGATAATACTATTTAACACTATGTAGCATTTGCTAAAAGTCAAAAAAGCTAAAAATTGCCTTCTTCATATAATACATCAGATTAGACCATGGACCCAAAGGTACTCTGGTCACTTGAGCCTGCCTTTCAGTATCATTGCCCGGAAGGAGGGGAGTCATTGCCTAAGTAGCTAATGGTAACTGGAATTCAAACAACAGTCCGGTTCTAGGCACCTGACTTGGACTTTTGGAGAAAATACAGAATACACAGAAGATAGAGAAAGACTAAAATTTGCAGTTTCCAACTCAGGAAAAGAATGAGAACCTGTGTAGCAGAACTTCTTGAGGCACCAGCCCCAGGTGTGGCTGTGACTGTACAGATCAGAAAAAGGCTGAAGCAGAACAGAATCCAGGCTCCTTCAACCAAAACATCCATATTGTTTGGGCTGTCAGTCCTCTAGAGACCTATAACTGAGCTGGAAAGACCTAAAGAAAGACCATGTAAAATAATCAACATCTTTCAGAGCTCAAAAATATCAAAGCTGTTCCATTTGAGCAAACTAAGTCTGAGTAGATAATAGAGTGAACCTAGTATCTTCAGATGCTTAAACTAGAAGAACCTATGGAAGCTCTAGAGAGGTCTTGTTTTATACAGGGGTAGTGTGTGTATAAAGCTTTTATTCTAAGATGTGGTGTGGCCTGAAGATATAAATAGGTTGCTGATAAGGGTTAGGGATCCCTTATGGTTCACTAATATACTGAAGGAAAGGAAAGATGTAGAGGGGCACATTGGTAGCTTTTACCATTTAACATAAAGAAAACCTAAATCTGTCTCCATGGCAGGATCCTTTGGTATCTGTTCCCAATGTTCATTGGTTTCTTTGAAGGAGACCCAGCACCCAGCACTGGGCTGGATCAATCATGATTTCTGTTGCTCTTACCAAGGGTTGGCAGGACTCTGGATCAGTTCTAGGAATTTAGTAGGAGGGTTCTAATCTGTTCCAGTATGATTAGGTCCAGGGTCTTCAGATTATTTAACCCCTTTTTTCTGGTGTGAATTTGAATCCTGGTATCAGCATTATACATGTTCAGCAGGGTGGCTGACAACCAGAGAGTGTATTGGGTAATGTCTGCCATTAGGTTGACCCTGGGTCATTGGCTCCCACCATACCCAAGGCTTGGCAGACCCTGAGCCATGTTCTGTACCCACATCTTCACCCAGGCAAGCCGTAGGCACCAGAAGCTGGGTCTCTGGCTCATAAAGGGCCTGGAGGGGTGCTGTGGCAGAACCCTCAGGTCAGATATGGGAATTCATTGTCTGTTTTCTCAAAAATTAACTTTGTAAAACTTTGTATTTATGACATCCCTAAATTGGCCTATGCATCATTCTTTGCCCCTTTGCTAAGGTGATTTGGGAACAATGTATAATGTCCTCTTTCCTGCCACCACGTACTCTCATAGTAACTGTACCATCACTGCCCTCAGCCAAGCTGTGCAGCCATCCTTCTCTGTTGGCTGCTGCAGAGCACAGGAACTTCCTGCAGATCCAGGCCACTTCTCATCACCTTCCCCACCCTGGCAGGAGCCTATGCTCAGCAGGTCACACGTCATCAGCTGCAGCCCAAGCCTCTGCCAGTTGAGTGCCTAGGGCTGTAGCAATGCCACAGGGTGGCTTCTGAAACTCCAAGTCCTAAGAAATAGGCACTTCAGCAGAGTTGTAGACTGCGCCAGAATTCTAGGCAGTGCCTTAACATTTGCAAAACATATAAATTTAAATGATAGTAGCTGGGCATGGTGGTGCAAGTTAGGCGGAGGCAGAGGATCCCTTGAGCTCAGGAGTTCAAGGCCAACCTGGGCAACATAGGGGTCTGTAAAGAAAAAAATTTTAATTTAAATGATCAAGTATTGGCAAAGCTTCTACATTGCTTCTGGAGTAAGTAATAGCATGTAATATTTTGTTTTAAAATAGGCATTACCTCAAAAGAGGCTTTCTTCCCATTTTGTGAGGATTTTTTAAAGCTTTTATTTTTCCTCTAGAAACCATAGGTTGACTGTGGCATCTCTGCCCTGCTGATAGTTACCAAGAATGCATGGAAATACTCCTAAAGGAATCATTTCTTAGAGTGCCATAGGCCCATTCACGGCCTGAGTAAAAACAGCGCAAAGAATAATGTTCCTGTGGTGTATCCCCATCTTGCTGGCCAGGTGATTCTGGCACTGTTACAGTGTAGCTTTCCAACTGAAAAGGCTTCATCCTGTGGCTGACATAGCTCCTGTTGCATGACCTGAGTTTGATTTGCCAGGTTTTGCAACCTGGAAGGAGGCCCTTAATGGAATTGTCTCTGAGAACTAAAGGGCAAGAAAACGGTTGTCTGTTTTGATAATATGAGCTGTAACAAGGTGACTGCAGTTGTCAACAGTAGAAAATTATAGAAAAGGATAGGGGCATATCCTGAAAAAATTACTTCTCAGAAAGCATACAATTTTAAAGACATTTGGCTAGAACATGTTACTTCTTTTAAGGGTATCGGAAGTCAGCATTTTGTTGTAATTTGTTCAAATTTATTTTATAAGTTGGGCAGCGATGTTACAGTGTTGTGTTTAGAGTATTTAAGGCTTTGGTTTTTTTTTCTAGTGAAATTTCATTGTTTTTCAGAGCTTGATATTTGTTCAGACCCAGTCTTAGGGCAAAACTGTCTGTTAGAGCTGTGGTCCCCAACCCCTGAGCCATAGCCCATTACCAGTCCATGGCCTGTTAGGAAACAGCCACACATGACTACCTGAACTCTACACCACACCACACACACCCTCCATGACACCCCACCCTCCCATCCCTAGTCCATGGAAAAACTGTCTTCTATGAAACCTGTCCCTGGTGGTGCCAAAAAGGTTGGGGACCGCTGTGCTAGAGTTTCTTCTTGGTAATCTACAAAGACCTCCAGCAGCCTTAGCCAAAGTTGGAGATCAACCCTTGCTTCTCTGGCCTCCAGACCTCCCTTGGTGTTTCCATTTTCCACGTCTCTTCCTCCCCTTCCCTTTCTTTGCCTTCCTTGACTATTTCTCAGTCTGTTCCTCCCTGAGCACTCCCTCACTGCTTACTATTACACCCTCTTGTTCGCTGGCTTGTTGCCCAGTGTGTGCTCTGTTGTATGGTGTGTTGGACCTCAGTCTTGTTTTACATCAGGCGTCTTCAAACTATGGCCCACAGGCCACATGTGGGTGTTTTTGCCCATTTGTCTTTTTACTTCAAAATAAGATATGTGCAGTGTGCATAGGAATTTGTTCATAGTTTTTTTTAAACTATAGTCTGGCTCTCCAACAGTCTGAGGGACAGTGAACTGGCCCCTTGTTTAAAAAGTTTGAGGACCCTGTTTTACATGATCTCCATAATACTGTGTCTTCCTTTATCAAGAGATAACTGTTTACTAAATACATATGTTTTCGTCCCTCTTGATGTAAGTCAGTCTGAGGCCGAACCAAAGATGACTGTAGAGAAAACAGAACAACATAAATGAATTGCTATAGTTTTTCTCCTTCTGGGTTGCTTCATTTGCGTTCTCTTCTTTTAACTAACTCAGGTATGTGGGCAAAGACTATTCTGCTGCTCAGGAATTAATGGAAGATGAGATGAAGGAGTATTACAGTAAGAACCCTAGAGTCACACCAGTCCAGACTGTGCATGTTGGGCAGTTGCTGGCCATAAACGCCGAGGAAGATGCTTGGTTACGGGCACAGGTCATCGCAACAGAAGAGAACAAAATAAAGGCAAGCACTGTTTACTTTGTCATAGCATTATGAAGGCAAAGGCAAACACCTGTTACTTGCCAAATGTAAATGTTGATTCTTTACATTTTTCAAATGTAAATGCTGTGTCCTTTCTAATTATGTGTAGTTTTCTCTGGAAGTTGAAAAGATAGTAACTATAAAAGATTATCTCTCTCAGCTTTCAAGTCAGTTGTAGTCATACTATCTTAGAATTTGAATTAGAGAAAAAAAATTCTTCTCCATGGGAGCATCCATAACCGATGATCTAATTAAGAAAAGGCACCTATTTCCATTCCCGGGATATATAATAGATACTGATCAGAGCTCTGTGGGCTTCTTTTCAAGGACAGTACTTTGGAGTGAGGGAAGCAGTACAGACCAGAGGAAATGGCATCTTCGTCTCCCTCTTCTGCAGCCAGGACTTACATCATTCTTCAGGGCTGCTCCCAGTGTTGCCCTCTCTGTCCTCTTGGAAAGGAAAAGGGGGCTCATTGGAGGCTCTTTCATCAGCAGCCTCCAAGGCTTTCAGACTTGCCCACATTCCTGGTGCGCAGCCTCTGCTCCTTTGCCTCCTCTTAACTTTAGCGCAGAGACAGAGAAGCACGGTTTCCCTCAGAGCTCCCCATATAACATGGAGAGGAGCTGTATGGTAGCTCCATTTGCCATGGGATAATCTGAACTTGTCTACTATTTTTGAGTGTCATTTCTTTCTGCCTTGGTGGAAACTGTGTGTTTGTTTGGAATTTATCATTTGAATAATAAGCCTGGTACTTTATAGAGAATTTGTGAGGAGAAGGTCTTTTCTTTCTCGAGTGTTAAAATGTCTCCCCTTCCCAAAAGGGAAATGGAAAGAACATTTCCACCCATCCTGATGGGAAGGACACCATGTAGGAGGGTGACCCTTGTCTCCCAGTCTGCCATCCCTGTGTTTGTACAGAGGACTCTCAGGCTGTGAGGGGAAACATGTCTAAGATCTTTTGGTTTTCTCTAAGTTTTGCAAGCTAGGAAATATACTTCTATTTCTACAGCCTCTATTCCATAATACAAAACCTTATTCCATATGCCACTGTCAGCCCTGACCAGTAATCCCACCTGTGTCATTGAGTGCAAATGACCAGTGTCTGAACCTGGGCGTAAGTCCCTCAGTTACTGTCCACTGAAGCACAAGCACACACAGAAAGAGATGCTTTCTTTTTCTTACCCAGTTTGTTCAGTAGGAGAGGCCCTGACCCTCTCCAGAAGTAAACTCACCTTAACCACCCTTTCCCATTCACAGAGATATTTAGGAAATTCCTTAACCCAATCTGCAGAGGCACAACTTTTAACCACTTCAGTACGGCACTCACCGGCTGCGAAACCTTGCCCACAGCCGGCACTCACAGTCCGCACGACAGTTTGTGCTGTGCATTGACGACGGATCCGTTGCTCTTGTGTGATGAGGAAAGCTTTAAAGCACTGAAAGCTTGTTTTACTTTACAGGCAGCTTTACTTGTAATGTAAACCAGAATAGGTAACGTATACATATATGTTTTCATTACGTTATTTTTAAATGTTCACAATTTTATTTTGATAAATGAAAACTAAGAAAAGTCACTTCAAAATTATAGACTAAAGTCGACGCTCCCTTCATGTCCAGGCTGTCGGCTGCAGTTGACGCTTGGCTGTGCATGTTCATCTGTGGCTATCGACTATAGTCGACGCTCGTACCGAAGTGGTTAAGTAATTTGATTGACTTTAAAAATCTGGAAATTAGAAAACAGCTTGGCAGATTCTTATAAAGTGAAATACTTAACATATGACCTCTAGTATTTACATAATAGAAATGAAAACAGGTCCACAAAAAGGCTTATATGTACATATTTGTAGTAGCTTTATTATTAATATTCCCAAACTGGAAACAGCCCAAATGTTCACCAACAGGTGAATGTATAAACAAGTTATATTGTATTCATATAATGGAATACTATTCAACAATAAAAAAGAATGAACTACTAATATATAAATGTATCTCACGGATAAATCTCATAGACTTTGTGCTGAGTTAAACTAGCCAGGCACAAAAGATTAATATTATTAATATATGATTCCATATAAATGATGTCTAAGAACAGGTCAAGTTCATCTGCAGTGATGGAAATCAGATCAGTGGTTGCCTGGGACAGGAAGTGGAGGGGGCTAATTGCAAAGGGCAAAAGGGAACTTTTGGGGGTGTTGGAAATGGTTTATATGTTGATTACAGTGGTGATATATGGGTATATATATTGGTCAAAACTCCTCAAACTATATACTTTTAATGGGTATCTTTTATTCAGTATAAATTGTGCTTGGATAAAGTTTGAAAAATATCTGGAAAAAACTAAGGACCGTGTTGATCACTGGACTAGCGACCAGCACAGGGCTTATGATTAATGGCTTGGGCACTAGTCCTGACTCTGCCTGTATTTGGTTGTGCCTTTGGAGGGTCTACTCCAGGGGTCCTCAAACTTTTTAAACAGGGGCCAGTTCACTGTCCCTCAGACCGTTGGAGGGCCAGACTATAGTTTAAAAAAACTATGAACAAATTCCTATGCATACTGCACGTATCTTATTTTGAAGTAAAAAACAAATGGGCAAAACACCCACATGTGGCCCATGGGCTGTAGTTTGAAGATGCCTGGTCTACTCCCTCCATTCCTCCAGGTATCTAGTTGATAAAGGATAACTGTCTCTAAGTGTTCCTAGATAAACTTCTATTTGCTGGCATTTATTTCCCCCTGCCCTTAGTAAGTTCAGCAAAAGCTAAGCTGTATTAAGGAATAGGGATTTCTTATAAAGAGAAGAGGCATACATAAATACTAGTGACACATTAACAGTACAACAATGTCTATGCTAAATAATGCAAGGATATCTCCCAGTCTGAAGTATAGTCTATAGGGCAGTCACTTGGGATTTCCTTTCCTCCATACCTCCAATGTGGGAGTTCAAGCTCTGGAGTCAGAAAGATCTGAGTTTGAGTCTCAGCTCTGCCATTTTTAACTGCATGGCATTGGGAAAGTCACTTAACTTCCCTGATAACTTATCTGTGAAATCAGATACTATCATCATGTTAGTATCTGCCTGATGCACTTTTATTCACTTTTTCACAGTTCTAGAGCAGGGGACAAGAGAGACAAGTCTTTGGTCTCAAGAAGCTTATATTCCAGTGAGAAAAGATAGATAATAAGCAAGTATACAATAAATACACAAAACAGTTTCAGTGCAATGAAGGAAATAATCAGGGTGCTATGATAGAAAATAACTCTGAAGGAAGGGATAGACAGGGTGATGTGATCTCAACTAGATGCTTCAGAAGTGCTTCTGGTACTGTTGTGGGGGATGGATTGTAGTAGGGCACAGAAGGGGAAAGTAAGACTGGTTAGTTGCAATAGCCAGCTACCTGGTAACCTGAATTGGGTGGCAGTGGAGATGGAGGTAATGGAGAAGATTCAGGTTATATTTAGAGGTAGAACTGACAGGACACTAATTGAAGGATGTGAGGGGTGAGCACAAGGGAAGATTTGAGATGGCTGCTGGGTTTGGGGCTCAAGCACCTGGATGGATATTGGTGCCATTTGTTAAAACTGAGAAGTCAGAGAGAAGAACAAGTATGGAAGACAATCAAGAATTTTGTAGGACCTATTAGGTTTGAGAATAGCTATCAGATTTCACATGGATGAATTTAGAGCTCAGGGAGTGGTTGAGGCTGAGATATATCAGCATATATCTCTACTGGCACTGGGAGGCATCAGCAGATGGGTGATATTTGAAGTCATGGGACTAGATAAGATCACTTAGGGAAAGAAAACCCATAGAGGAGAGGAGGAGCCCAGGACCAGGTCCTGAAACACTTCAGCATTTGAATGGTGGCCATAAGAGGAGCAAAGAAGACTGTAAGGATGGCCAGAGAAGAAGAAAACCAAGTGAGTAGTATCATGGAAGCTAGAAAAAGAAAGTGCCTCACGAAGAAGGGAGTGACCAGCCATGTCATTGCTGCTGAGAGTTATGGGCTGGTTTTTAGGAATAAAAACAGTAGCTTAGTATCTTGTGCAGTCTTAAGACAGCAGTTTTGGCTGTAGCAATCCTGTCCTGACCTTGTCCTCCACATCCCCATGAAGTTAACTGAGATGATTTCTCCCTTTATTTGGAGAAACCCTAGCTACTTACTTCTCTTGAACTGACCTTTGCCTGGCAGTGGGTACGGATTCCCTCCTTGCTTCCCACCTGTCAGGTCCCTGGTGAGTAGGAGAAACAGGAGCATGTGGTCACCCCCTGAGATCCATGCCAGTTTGGCCTGACCCAGCCGCACACCCAGGGGTGTCTGCTCGGTGTCCCTCAGTAGTGCTGGGAGACCTTTGGCCACTTGATGGTGCCAGAGAACCAGGAATGGATCGGAGCCCATGCCAGGATTATGAGCCTCCTGGTGCTGATCACAGGACATGACAGAGAGAAACTACTCAGCCCTCACAAAGCAAAGGACAGGGTGTGGTGGGAGCCACACTGAGCAATCCATGGGCAAGGGTTTTATAAACTGTAGCTGCCATACAAGTATGTGGCATCATGCTTAAAAACAAGAAAGGAAAGAAACGAGCTACAAACACTACAGAAACACTCTGAAGCATTTGGGGCAGTTATTCTTTAGTCTATTCTTGTGCTAAGAATACATCCTGAATTTCCCAAGAATCATGATTTCACATGATATGTCCTATTGTCAGACCGTGTTATCTCCATTTTGTATCTGGGAAGAGCAGAATCCAAGCTGTAGGTGGTGATGGCTATTAAAGGAAATGAGAGCTGCCTAACTCCTGAGGCCTATGAGAAGGAAGAACAGGTGCAAATTTAGGATTGGAGAAATAGACTTGTGCACTTAAATGGCCAACTGCCAGACATGGGACCCTGCCAACGACCTACGCCTGAGACAGTGTTGAGTCAGATGTGCACTCCAAGAGATGATCTTTCCCATATGGGGCAGACAGGCCCTACAGTCCACTTACCAGATGGTCAGGGAAAGCAGTTAGTGGTCTCTCTGCCTCTTTTTATCCTTAGATTCTCTGCTGGGGAGGATTTTTGTTTTGTGTGGTTAGTACCATAATCTAAGTACTAAGAAGCTGTCCTGTGAACTTTATTTTCCCGCAGAAAGTGAAAAGGGACCTGCCTCTGCATTTGTTGGTATCTCTTAGCCAAGCCTTTGCCCTGGCTTTTGTTGCTGTTTTGTTTTGTTTACAAAAACCATCATCTGGTTTAACTAGAGAAGCATACTAGATCTTCAGCACTTTCCCTCAGATTTCTTAGTTATCATTCTAAACCACAGCTTAATGTTTCTAGATTTTAGTTTTCTCAAAAAAAAATGCTTTGTGTCTATATAGTCCTTTCAACTGCAGGTTCTATAAATACTCAAAAATAATATCCAGGCTCTTAATAATCTATGCTAATGGTGAGAGAGAGTCATACAGATTCCTGCAAACACAGAATTCTGTCCAGCAGATTTGGATCCTTTCACTGAGTTGGATGAAGGCCTAACCCAGCTTCACATCCCAGCTTCTACATCAGTGTAGAATTCCATGTTTTCAGGCCATGACATCATTGTTGTCATTGACAGAAGCATCTTGGCCCCTGGAAGCACAGTAGCTGAGAGCAGCCATCACAAATGCTGCTTTGGGGATTTAGAATCTGATAGATACCACAAGAATGATGCCCTCTCTAGAAACAAATACTGCTGCCCAGGAACGGGTAGAAGTGTGTGACTCAAGAAGAATAAGGAATGAAACTAGACCCTTATTTCTTGCCATATGTAAAAATCAAATAAAAATGGATTAAAGACTTAAATCTAAGACCTGAAACTATGAAACTACTAAGAGAAAACACTGGGGGAAATGCTTCAGGACATTGGTCTGGGCAAGGACTTCTTGAGTAATACCCCCAGATCAGGTAACCAAAGCAAAATTGGACAAATGGGATTACATCAAGCTAAAAAGCTTCTGCAAAGGAAAACAATCAGCAAAGAGACATACTAAATGGGAGAAAATATTTGCAAACTACCCATCTGACAAGGGATTAATAACTAGAATATATAAGCAGCTCAAACAACTCAATATGGAAAAAAAATCAAATAATCCAATTTAAAATGGACAAAGGATCTGAATAGATATTTCTCAAAAGGAGACATACAAATTGCCAACAGGTATATGAAAAAGTGCTCAATATCATTAGTCATCAGAGAAATGCAAATCAAAACTATAATAAGCTATCATCTCACCCCAGTTAAAATGGCTTTTATCAGAAACACAGGCAATAACAAATGTAGACAAGGATATGGAGAAAGGGGAATGCTCCTACGCTGTTGGTGGGAATGTAAATTAGTATAACCACTATGGAAAACAGTATGGAGTTTCCTCAAAAAACTGAAAATAGAACTACCATGTGACCCAGCAATCCCACTGATGGGTATATATCCAAAGAACGGGAATTCAATATATTGAAAAGATATCTGAACTCCCATGTTTTTTGCAGCACTATTCACAAAAGCTAAGATATGGAATCATCATAAGTGTCCATTAATGAATTAATGGATAAAGAAATTGTGGAACATATACACCGTGGAATATTATATAGCCACTAAAAGAATTAAATCCTGCCATTTGCAAAAACATGGATGGAACTAGAGAACATTATGTTAAGTGAAATAAGCCAAGCAGAGAAAGACAAGTCTCTCAGTCATATGTGGGGGCTAAATATCAAAAACAATTAATCTCATGGAAACATAGAGTAGAATAATGGTTACCAGAGGTTGGGAACAGTAGCAGGGAGGGGAGGAAAAAGTAGGGATGGTTAACAGGTGCAAAAATATAGTTAGATAGAATGAACAATATTTGATAGTACAACAAAGTGACTATAATCCAACAATAAGTTAGGGTATAGTTTAAAATAACTAAAAGAGTGAATTGGAATGTTCCTAACACAAGGAAATGTTGTGCCTGATGTGATGGATACCCCAGTTACCATGTTTGGATTAATTCACATTATATGTCTGTATCAAAACATCACATACACCATATAAAAATATACAACTATTATGTACCCACAATAATTTTTAAAAATTAAGAAAAAAAAAGAAGAGAGCGATGCAGGTGTTATGATAGTAGTGAAAGTGGGGAAGGGGCTGGCAGAGTTGGCAGAACCAGATAGATGTGCTGGCGAGAGATTGGCAGCGGCAAGGCAACAGGCTGAGCTGTCTCACAAGGGGGCAGGGTAGGGGACTGGGGCCTGACCTGGAGCCTTGGTTTCCTTGGTCTCAGCCCCAGCCTTTCTCATCTGGCGTAAGTCAGGGAAAATCTCCCCTGACTTTTTCCAGGCAGCTGTGAGACCACTGACCCCGCTTAACTTGCTGATCGTGGAATAAAATAGAGCCAATTAAATGTATCAAATGATTTTCTTTAAGTGAGGAAAAAGAACTTTGAGCCTAACCATTGTTGGGTTTTGTTTTTTTTTTTTATCATTAGGTATGCTATGTTGACTATGGTTTTAGTGAAAGTGTTGAAAAGAGCAAAGCATACAAATTGAACCCGAAGTTTTGTTCACTGTCATTCCAAGCCACAAAATGTAAGCTCGCAGGTAAGAGGAATTTTTTATAAACTCTCTCCATTTGGATAGGTTATTACCACCATACTCTTGGATGGTTAAGTCCTAAAATGGACTAGATATCTCAGAGTGTTACAATGTGTTATTTCCTGAAAGATTTAAATAAATTTGTGTTTAACCTGCTCTTTATAAGATGTGATCATTATAAGAATGTTAACAATGTTTTATTATATTTTATATTGTATATATAAAAATATATCTATTATAATTTATTATAAAAATGTCTGTTGGTCATCTTAAAGGGTTTTTTCTTGTTCTAACTGCCCTGGTAACAATTGCTAGCAACCCTGTTTCATGGGATTTGATCAGTTTCAGTTCCGTTGTTCGAGGTGTTGTGAGGTGACCCTCAGCACTCTCCCACTGAGATGGACTGTGGTGATGCTTACGCCTGACACACTCCTGTGCCCAAGCATGAGTTTGCCTATAGGTCATGTGTAATTTCTTGTATAGTCCATATATTGCTATTCTTTTCTTTCCTTCTCAAGGAAGCATAGAGGAATGCCCATGTAGAGTGACATTTTAGGATAAACTTAAAGTGTAGAGGACAGAGGTCATATGACATTCATGATGAGAAAAAGCATTGAAATATGCCTCATGCCACAGGAACTTGAGCCAAATGCAGAAAATGATCATAATTCTTTCATGAAAACTAGTCCTCCGAAGTAATAAATGCCTCCTTCCCAGTCAGAATGAGTCCTTAATTTCACATGAGTTGGGTTTGACTCTATCCGTGAGATAAACCTAAAGAAATTTTAAAAGCTTAGTAAGAACCTATGGGAGTTGGTTTTGGAAAGAACATAACAAGAGCACAGGACAAGAGTTAGGATGCTGAAATGAAGGTTTTGAGAAAAGCTACAAAGTTATGTGTCTGGAGAACAGAACAGGAGGAAAGTAATTCAGGAGTGGTCTAAATTTTAGCTGATGGATTTAAAGGGGAAAAATATAGAAATAGACACTTGTCCCCACTGGGGGAAATAATGAGCTAGTTTTCATTAGTTTATTAAATTAACTTAGAATTGTCAGATATATGATATATGGAATTACAACTTTCAAATAATTTAAAGAGTAATTGCACTACAACAGAATTCACCTAATACTTGTGTTATGTTAAACATTAATCTTTCTTTGAAAAATCAGAAGGTTCTTTGGTATTCTTAGGGTCATAATAGTATAATTTAAAAAGAAACAAACAGTGGTGCTTGTGTCAATTTCCAAATATATATGTTTATTTTATAAGAAAAAAATATTATATATTTAATTAGAAAATGAAAAAATCAAGGGTAGAATTTTAGGAAAAACATTACAGATTCATGACTGGAGGACATGATTGATAGCTTCTTATGGGTATTAGTCTTTTTTGTTTGAAATATGTGATTGTATATAAAGTGAAGGCTGTTTCTCCTAAGGTAGAAATTCTTATTGATCATCAGTTTTTCTTCTTGTTTTAAGATTGCCTGCTTTAGTGTATCATTCAAAAGGGCATTCACATTGTATTTTTTAAAACCTAAAGGGTAAGGCATAAAAGATTATAAAATAAAGCTTTCATATAAAATTTAACAATTTTGTGTTAGATTCATACTTTTAATAAGTGGTAAAGACAGATATAAGCTATCTATCCTAAAATTATTTTGCTAATTAAGTAGAAATTAAAATATTTGATATTTTTCAGGATTGGAAGTTCTAAGTGATGATCCTGATTTAGTGAAAGTGGTTGAATCTTTAACTTGTGGAAAGATCTTTGCAGTGGAAATACTTGACAAAGCTGACATTCCACTTGTTATTCTGTACGATACCTCAGGAGAAGATGATGTCAATATCAATGCCACCTGCTTGAAGGCCATATGTGACAAATCACTAGAGGTTCACTTGCAGGTACCACTGTGATCACCATTCTCGTCTGTTACACATATTGTATGAAAGAAAATCATCAAAAAAGGATGTTATAAACTTTAGACTAACAAATGGTAGAGACAGATTACTTATATATTAAGGGAAAAAAGGAGAGTGGGAGCTGTAAGGAGGAAAAAATGCCAAAAAATTAGTAGTAATTATTTCTTAGGAATTGGATTTTTTATATTCCAGTTTCTACAACAAACATTTATTAATTTTTATATGAAAGTATTTTTTTCTTTTACGTGTATATATATATATATATATATATATATAATTTTTTCATTCAGAGAGAGGAACTGGTCAGTCTCCACAAGTAGAGAAAGATCTGAAATTATTCTATAAAGATAATAAGGGGAGATAATATAAAAAAGGGAAAATTAGGTCCATGAAGATGTTTATTATTAGCTTTAGCATTTTTAAAATGTGAAGAACATAAATGCCCAAAAAATAAAGAAACCTTAAATAAATGATAGAACATTGACTCTAAAGAATAGGATGAAATGTTTAAGATGATGATTTTAAAGACCTTATAAAAACAATGGGAAATATTTTGTTTTAATAAGTAGAACAACTGCAAATTGTCTTTATATTATGACTGACTAAAAATGGCTAAAATTAAATATTTATTATAGTATTTAAAAATTACAAAATTTTGTGTGGCCTATGGACACAGCTTAGAAAGTAGACTGATAATACAATTGATTTTGTGAGAGTTTTTTATTTTCACTTTTGTTAATCTTGCAAAAACATGGTTATATAATAATTCTCTTTCTAAATAAATGGGGAGAAAGTAAATCAATGTTAAGGATATTCGTAGCTTTTCAGACAATGGAATGCGGTAATGTATGCAGAATGTCTATTTTGTGCCTGACACAAAAGATACTAGATATTCCTTTTGGAAAGAAAGGAATCCAAAATAGTTTTTTTACATTTAAGTTATGAATTTCATTCATCCTATCTATCCTGTTAACTTGGAAGGTTTTAAAATGCAAAGACTTTTAATGGGATATTTAGTAGATATCCCTTAGGTAGGTAAGAGCTGCATTCTGTTCTGAGCCCTTCTTGGGGTATCTTTTGTCTATTCTAGGTTGATGCTATGTACACAAATGTCAAAGTGACTAATATTTGCTCTGACGGGACGCTTTACTGCCAGGTGCCTTGTAAGGGTCTAAACAAGCTCAGTGACCTTCTACATAAGATAGAGGACTACTTCCATTGTAAGGTATGGCGGAATATCATCCATATCTAAAATTAGTCCTAAAATTACAAACAAGAGTGGTTCACTAATTATATAAGTATGAATAATGTTCTAATAGTTTGGAGTAGAATCTCTAGAATAGTAGTATCAGACTACAAAGAGTATCAGACTTTGAACTTTAAAAGAACATAATACCATTTTTGCAGTGTAAAATGAAGGAATAATAGTGTGTATCTAGGGGATTGTCATGGGGATTAATTGCAATACTGCTTAACTCAGAGCGTAGCATATAGTAAGCGCTCAACAACTGGTAGATTTGTTATTTATAACATGCACTTGACAGTCCCACAATGCAGTTGCCTGTGCCTCTGTATGCTAGAGCCAGCTGGCTCATCTGCCTCAGGCAACAGAGAAACCTTGGAATTTAGGAGGAGAATAATACTTGCGTTCTTAACCACTTCTGTATGGCACTCACCGGCCAGGAAACCTTGCCCATAGCTGGCACTCATAGAATCCGTTTTGCTCTCGTGTGATGAGGAAAGCTTTAAAGCACTAAAGCTTGTTTTACTTTACAGGCAGCTTTACAATTTTTGTAATGTAAATCAGAATAGGTAACATATACATATATGTTTTTATTACATTATTTTTAAATGTCCACAATTTTATTTTGATAAATGAAAAATTTTAAAAGTCAATTCAATAAAAGTCAGTGCTCAGCTATGCGCCTTCATATCACGGCTGTTGGCTACAGTCGACGCTCGGCTATGTGCGTTCATCTGTGGCTATCGACTATAGTTGACGCTTGTAGCGAAGTGGTTAATTCTGCCCTTATCTTCCTTCTCAGGCATCAGTCCCCAAGCTCTTTATAGTCCCTGAGAACCTACTGCCTGGTAAATGTGGTTCTACAGTTTAAATTGTATTAATAAGCACTTTACACTTTAATCCTAGTATTTTTTTTTCCTGAATCAAGATCTGTAGAGGTTTTGTTTTAAGTTGCTGAAGTGGTTTGCTTACGTCCATTAGGACATTATATTCATAGTTCAGAAAATGCTGTGGTTTCCAAGTTACTAAACCCTACTGCCTCTTAAACCCTGGCCCCCTCACCCCTGGAAGTGAATCCTCTCTGCCCTACAGAGCACATCGGGCACCTCGGGGCACTCATATTCAGCTTTGTATGTAGCCATTGCCTTACTACAGTGTAGGCTTATCGGTGCCTTACCAGTTTTCTACATCCTTTACACAGTATGTGTCGTACATGGAATGGGTATTCCAAAATATCTGCTGAATCAGGTTAAACCTGCATTCAGACTACAGTCTGGAATTGAGGCATTAGATATATAGCTTTATCTCTTTTGTGTTTCAGATGTCATACATATATGTGTGTGTATGTATATCTCAAGGTCATTACTGAAGTTGAATTTGCTACTCTATCTTGGAGAAATCTGAAATACCCAAAGAGGCTGACTCCAGTTGTTCTTATAACTTACAGTGGTGAAAAAAGCGCTCTTGATATTTGCTAGTGCCCTGGTAACCCAAGTGGAGACATTGTCTTTGGGGAGAGTAGAAACACTCACTCTGAACAGAAAGAGACCATGAATAGATCCCCAACATCAAACTACAGCAGAAGAGGAAGATAAAGAAACCTACAGCTGTGATTTGCTGGAGTTTCACTGGCACCGATATGCATATTTGTATTGATAACATTTCTTTTGTTTTAGAATTAAAATCTCCCTATCTTTGAATCTTTGTATCTTCCTATCTTTGTATGCTAAGAGATGAAAAGAACAGGCCTTACTGACAGCTAGCCCAGCCTCCTCACTTTTTAACCGTGCTGCTCTCCTGCTTTTTGGCAGATTCAGCACCTCTCTTCACGTGTAACTGATGGAGCCAGGGCCTAAATGAATCACACTGACCTCTACGCTAACGTTTTAGACATTTTAATAGTGCTGTTGTATGAGCGCCATGTACACGTAGGGAGAGTGAATCCGTGATGTCAACGAATGCATGAGTAACAAGGCAGAAGTTTTATAACCCTGTGCATTTGCTGCATCACTGCAGTGCACTCCTTGGAGGGAAAGGGCTCACAGAAGTCTGATCACTGTGGGTGTGACAGTCTGCCTGTGCCACAGCAATTTGTTTTTCTAATGGTGTAGCAATATGCTCTTAGGTAAGAGTAATAAAAATACCATGTTTTTGTTTTGTAGCACATGACCTCCGAGTACTTCGTTTCATTACCCTTCTGTGGGAAAATCTGCCTCTTCCATTACAAAGGAAAATGGTTACGAGTAGAGGTAAAATCAGTCACTTGACTTTTTTTTATCTTATTGTGAAATATTTCAAGTAAACAGGATTTTTATAAAATGGAATAAGCACTCATGGACTTATCACCTGAGTATGAAGTAGAACATGACCAATATGGTTGAAGCTCCCCATTTGCATCCCTTCTACCCCTGCCCCGAGGGTGAATTTGATATTTCTCATTTTTGTTTATAGTCTTACTGTTATTTATGACTATACACACACACTTTTATCATATACTTTCAAATACTATCAATATTTAGATAGAAATATAGAAATGAATAGGTATGTGGAATATGCATATAGTAAAAAGTAAATGAATATAACTAAATGAATAAGTTTTTAAAATTTATATAAATAATAAAATGTATTGATCCTTATGAACATGCTCTTTCATTCATTGTGTTTGTGAGATTCATCCATATTGATGTGTGCAGCTCTAGTTCATCTATTTTCACTGCTGTATTATATAACTATGAATATGCCAGTATTATCACTCCATCTTCCTGATGACAGGCATTTATTGTTTTTAGTCTTTTGTTATAAGCAGTGTTACCATGAACCTCCATACATAGGAATGGAGTTTCTAAGTATTGGGAATGTGTATCTTCAATTTTACTAGATACTGCCTGATTGCTCTCTAAAGTCGCCCTTCCATTGAGAGTGTAGTCCTTTGAGAGTTCTGGCTTCATGGGGCAGTCTCAGATCCTCCCTCTCTCCTGCCGGGGTCTAAGGCCATGCCTCCTGTCCAGAACAGTTTTGGCTTCAGTGTTCACATACTCCTCTCTTTCCAGTCCCCAACAATTGTCTCATTTTCTTGCAAGCTCAGTTATGAATTTGAAATGAGGTTTGTTATATTTTATCATGTGTTATATGTTTTTTAAAAGATAGCTTTTGGATTTTTGTGGTTATTTACTCTTTCTTTCTTTTTTGGATATCTAGTTTGCCCACTTGCTAAATTTGAAAATCTTGGCTTTATTTTATTTTATTTTATTTTATTTTTTTCTATTTTTTCTTTGCTACAGAGGTTCTTAACCTAGATACAAGGTCCTCTACTTTCCGGGGTAGGGGGCAAGGGGGACCCTGAACTCTCCTGGAATTGTATGCAAATTGTGTGTGTGTTTGTATTATATATTTTGGGGGAAAAGTATGCATAATTTTTGTAAGAGTCTCAAACCAACCCCCAAAAGGTAAGAATCATTGCTTTATTAATATTTTAATGCTACATAGCAACATTTTGTTAATTATACTGATTTTTCCTATTATTTAAATAAAACTTGGTCATGTCTACTTTAATAACAGCAATTTTGAAGTAATTATTGTCATTAATGTGAACACATGTCAGAAGGCTGGAGTGATCAGCCAGTATCTCTCAATTTGAGTGTCTTCATGTTTAAGTTCAGGTTATACGTTTTTGGCAAAAATGCATTCTCAGTGCATCTCTAAATACTTTAGATAATATCTAGTATTATTTTTATTACTATCAAATTATGTATTGTCTACCTTTGATTCAGTGTGTAGTTTTCTGAATTTTTGAACTATTTGGACTTTAATTTACCTCTCTATGACTTTCTGAGTTTTGATTTTTTTTCAGTTGGGACAAATAATATAAATTATTAGGTTTCCTTATAAAGCTATAAAATATATTATGATTTAAGAATATATAGTATTGACCCACAGTAAAATTCTGTCTCTGAATTACCTGTTTTTTATTTCTTCATTGCTAAGATACAATAGTTTTTTCCTTACATTATAACATTTTGGATAATAGATTATGTCTTATAACCAGTAATATATAATAACATACCAAACTATTTTATAATAAATTGTGTCCTAGAATTAGAGAAATAATTATTACTATACTTATGAATTTTACTGAGTATTATTATTAGCTTACTGATTATTACAGATTAAATGAATTAACAACTAATTGTTGAGGTCAATTCTCTAAAAGAATATTTAGTAAATAAATACACTTAAATTAAGGGAAAATCTTAATTAATACTAACAGTGTTTGTTGCTTTTAGTATGCAATTTAGAATTTTATCAAATATAATTGCGCAGAAGCATTTAGGTCTTTTGGGTATGCTAATAAATAAGTTTATCAACATGTGTCTCATTTCAGATCACAAATGTTCACAGCAGCCGGGCTCTTGATGTTCAGTTCCTGGACTCTGGCACTGTGACATCTGTAAAAGTGTCAAAGCTCAGGGAAATTCCGCCTCGGTTTCTACAAGAAATGATTGCAATCCCACCACAGGTAGAGTGTTACCAGCCTGGGAGATGTGCTGGAAGAGATTTGGGTGTGTTTATAATCATGTTGTGAGATGCCCTCTCAGTTTTGATCTAATTAATGGTCAAAGACCTAGTTTGTAAGATACTGGAAATTGTCCAAATGTGGTTGTCTACTTGTTTTTGGAAGTAAATCTTAGCTAACTTAGACAAGAAGACCAGTCATATTTACAGAATATTGTTTGATAAATGTTTGTTTTCAAGTATAGTGAATCATTAGGCTGTATTGTCCAATTAGAGGTTCCATTGTAATAAGTAGATGCCATTACTGACTTCTACATAGTTCTAGAATATTGTATGTAGGTGTTTATTTGTAGAGTTTGTAGCTTAATTAGGTAACCATTCTCTTTGGGAATCTGTTTATACTTAATCATTTTATTAATGACTTTTCTTTCATACATTCTAATTAAAAAGTTAACTTCAACCAATCCTTTCTTTATTAGTGAATTCCAGTGATAAGGATTTTGAATTATTTTTAATTATTCAGAACTACTGATCACCTTTAGAAGTAGAAGACTTTGTACAGAAATTAATACCTTTAAAAAATCTATTCAATATTCTATAATTTCAAATTGTCCCTTGACTAATATTTTTCAGAAGATACCTTCTGCCATCAAACTCAGTGAATAAAAGGTAGTTGTCCATAATTAGCATGACTTTGGGCATCTCTCTCACTCCCTCACCATTGGCTTTTCTAACAATGACTGTTACAGAGAAGCTGTTTCCAAAACCATTTTTACTCTCTTGCTTTTCAGCCATAATATTGTAAATTATTAGACCTTTAAGTGCTGCTGTCACTTAATAACACCTCTGGCCTTTACATCCCCTTGTTGGAACAGCCGTGCAGGGCCAGCCTTACCTAGAAAAGGTCCCCTGGGCTGGAGGAGAAGGAAGGATGTGTCCCACTGCTCTGTCTGAGAGTTACACAGTAGTGCCTTCTTCATGCTACAGCGTTAACAATCACTATACATTTTTTCATTAATCTTACCTAGGTTCATGACTTGACAGATGTAAAGGCTATTGGTTGGGGGAACCTTAAGGGCAGCTAGCCCAAGCATCTGGCTAACAGCATCTCCCCAAGAGTCTAAGTCAGAGTAGCAAACCGGTGACTGTTAGTCAAACATGACCCATAAATACTGAGTTTTGGCTCTTGGCTCTTACAGTATTTTTAAAACATGAATTAGTTGCCAGGATTTTAAAATTTAAACATTTCACACAAAAATTGCTACCTTGAGCTTTTCTCATGACAAATTGGGGCATCTGACTATACTGAGCCCTCTCCTTGGTGGGGCCATGCTCCTTGGGAGTTTTGCAGCCTTCTGTGTGGACCCCAACAGGCCTGCCTGGCTCCTCCATTGCCTGCTCAGCCCCTGCAGCGCTTGGAGTGCACTCTCTGCTCTGAGTGACTCTTCCCCACCCAGAAAGGTGCCACATCCAGCGGGCACAGTGAGAGGCCTGCCACCCCTGAGGCAGGAGGGGCAAGGGAGGAAGAGGCTCAGAGAGGAAAGAAGGAATCCTGGGCATGGGTTTCATTCCCTGCACAAAACTGCCTCCATCAATTCAAGGACTTGCTTGAGGTGAAGGGAGTCCCCAAGGTCAACTTTCCCTCCCTGCTGTAGCATCCTTCAGAAGAGTGTGTGCAGTGATGGACAATGAGGTTTTTAGGGATCTATGGATTTCAGTTTTTCTCACCCTCCCTAATTCTCCTTACAACCTCCTTCAGAAGGGGAGCCTGGCACCCCCGAGGTACTCAGGAAGTGCTCAGTGAAGCACCTAGACCTCCAAGAAGGTTTTTGCAACAGGAGTCAGATTTCCTCCAAATGACACTTCTTTTTTTTTTTTTCCTTTTTCTTTATCTTTCCTCTTTTTAAGCTGGGCTTAGAGGGAAAGCCTAAATAACTCTTAAAGTCCCAACCCTGTCTTCGCAACTTTGTTATCTCACACAAGTTAGTCTCTCTGAGTCCATTTTGCCATCTGTAAAATGGGGTTGGTCACCATAGCTGTCATGCAGAAGTGTGGGAGAGTGAGAGTATTTGGAGTGCCTGGTATAAGCCCTCACCCATAACAGTAGTAAGGACAATAGAAGTAATAGGAATAGAGCCAGAAACATAGCAGATGCTCCAACTAAGAGCTGTGACTGTCAGCATTAGCTATTGTTGCTTGCTCGCTATCTTAGCAATATCTGACTTGTGGGAAAATGCTACTGACATTACTCATAAGTACCTATTTTTTGATGGTGTGTTTGCTTTTCCATCTTGATTTCTTTTCAGGCTATTAAGTGCTGTTTAGCAGATCTTCCGCAGTCTGTTGGCATCTGGACACCAGATGCTGTGCTTTGGTTAAGAGATTCTGTTTTGAACTGCTCAGACTGTAGCATTAAGGTTAGTGTCTTTTATTGGTCCTGATATATTTTGAAAGGGAGCTGGCAGCAATAAGGGCTCATTTGTTTTTTATGAAAGAATTTTATCTCACTGTAAACTGACACTTTCACATCTGACACATTTTTATATTCAAGAGATTGGTTACATGTGTAACTATATTTCATGATTTAATTGGTTTTTATGTAACAAGTTATCCTATGTCTCTACTATTATTTTTAAACTCTAGCAGAGATGGTTTTCTGCTCCTGTTTTGCTTTATAATAAGAAATTATGTTCCCACATATCTCTTGATTAATTTTTCTAAAGATCATTTATATAAGCCCTATATTTCTTTTTTTCCTAAATTAGAATGATTTTGCCTCTTTTTCTAACATTTATTCAAACTGCTAAACTTACTTCACTAGCTCCTTTCTTTTTCTGAACTTTTACATCTTTAAATCATAGGTATCACTCATTTCCAAGAATAGAAATATAAGAAGGTGATTTTTTTGTCTTTTGTTATCTGATGCAAATAGTATTATCATTTTATATAAACATTTAACAGTGAAATGTCCTTGGGAAATATCTTCATGAAGACCTCTAAATTATTCTAACTAACACTGATTTTGCTATCTTTATTCTCCTCTAGGGTTTGTAGTGTACAGTTACATGCTTAAGTATGTACTATTTTATATTCCTCAATTGTCACATAATGAATATTATTAATATTTTCTCAGATACTCTTTAAGCTCCTAAAGCCAGAATATTGAGTACTCAATAAAAATGCTTTTTAAATGTTAGTTTTTAAAATTGTACTTCTGTATCATAAATATCAAAATGAATTAGCAGTCAGTATTTCATTAGTACTTCAAAGGATGAATTTAAAAAGATTCATTTTGGTAGGAAAAAAATTGTTTAAGTAGATCGTCTTGCTTACTATTTTTTCCCTCTCTTCATGACTGTGCTCCTGCCTTTCATTTCTTGCCATGTTTGATAAAAGATAGGTGTGGCTGTAAGTGTCTTATTTTTGTCATTCCTAAGATAAACCAGAGTTGCTGATGAGAATAATTAACAGCCACCTTGCCCTGTGGGACACATGGCAGTACAATCTCAGATATCAATGTATGGTAATTCCATACAAAAACCTCTTGGGCAGAAAGAGCAGAGGTAGATAGTCAGAAGGTCTCCTGGGCAAACTGTTCGTAAAACTGCAATTTTGGCCTATTCAATGGAGCTTTCTTCCTTTTTTTTTCTCCCCAAGTCCCTTTCCTCCCATGTAATTGGGAGAAGGGGAGGGGAAGGACATATACTAGGACCCTACAAGGGATTTGAACTAGGGGTGCCTAAGGTATGGTGGATGTCAACACTTTTTCCTTCCCTTCGCAGTCTGAGAGTGCACAACCTTAAGAATGCCTGGAGAATGTTTTTGCCATCATTGCCATCATTGTGATTATTTTTTTATTGTCGACAGTGGCCAATGAGCCCCTGGGGCTCAATATACTATTGTTTCTACTTTGAGTGTTTTGAAGTGTCATTAATAAAAAACTTTTGATCATGATATATAGACATCACTTCCTTTCTCAGTGATAATGACCTATAGTAAGCTATAAGGTCTTCTCAGTTTTTAAAAGTTAGTAAATTTTTCATTTCTATAAGGTTGCACTGTTTTCTAGACTAGTTTGACTTAGGAGCCAATTTATTGCTAGGCTGTGATGGATAATGTATCTTTCCTTAAATAAATGGTAGCAAGTTTGGAGGATTTTTTTTTTTTGCAAAATACTGTGTTTTAATATTTAGAGTTAATATAACTGCCTCTCAGAATTCAATGTGAACTTGGATTCCTTGAATTGTTTTTTGTGTTTTCCAAAGGTTACGAAAGTGGATGAAACAAGAGGGATTGCACACGTTTATTTATTTACTCCTAAGAACTTCCCCAATCCTCACCGCAGTATTAACCGCCAGATTACAAATGCAGACTTGTGGAAGCATCAGAAGGATGTGTTTTTGAGTGCCATATCCAGTGGAGCTAGCTCTCCTAGCAAAAATGGCAACACGCCAGTGTCAGGCAACACGCCGGTGTCAGGCAACACGCCGGTGTCAGGCAACACGCCGGTGTCAGGCAACACTGGAGAGAATTTCAGAAAGAGCCTCACGGATGTCATCAAAAAGTCTGTGGTGGACCATACCAACTCTTTCTCCATGGAGGAACTGCCACCTCCTGTGGTCTTGTCAAAGCCAGGGGAACACATGGATGTGTATGTACCCGTGGCCTGTCACCCAGGCTACTTTGTCATCCAGCCTTGGCAGGAGATACATAAGTTGGAAGTTCTGATGGAAGAGATGATTCTGTATTACAGTGTGTCTGAAGAGCGCCACATAGCGGTGGAAAAAGACCAAGTGTATGCTGCAAAAGTGGAAGATAAGTAGGTTCTTGGACAAAGCATTTTATTCTACTCCTGTGAAAAATGTGTAGAATGGTATCAAGAGTCTTAATCTCAACAGGGGGACTTTGAACTTCATGTATGGGAATTTTGAGTGTGAAACAAAACCAGTGAATTTTTCAGTTTTCTAATATTTAAAATGATGTCATTTATCTAAAAATCTAAAAACCATATTCCTGTTAAAACCTAATTATACACCTAAAATGAAGGTTTAGATGTTTTTCCATTAGAAAAATATTTTTATTCAGAAAATAGCCAGGTTTTTTTCATTTAATTACTTTTTATTTTAAAAATAAAATGTTTATTGTGGAAAATTTAGAAAATGCAAAAAGAAATTAAAATCAACAAGCCAGGCATAACACTTATTGAACTACTTATGTATTTCTTCTAGTTTTTATCCATGCATATTTGTACAGTTGGTATATTATTAGTATGTATAATTTTATACCTGCTTTTTTTTTTTAACCTAACATTATGCTGTGGACATTTTTCCATGTGATAAAGTTTCTTCACAAACCTTTTTAATGACTGAATAATAGTTCATCATATGGGGAAATCATAATTTACTTATAATTCTCTTTTGTTATGTAGGGTTTTTTTCTCCCATATTTTTCACTATTATAAAAAATGTTGAACATAAATCCTTGTTTGCATCTCTAATTATTTATTCATGGGATAGATTCCTAGAAAAGAAATTACTTGCTGAAAGATGACAAAATTCTCGCTTTATGTTGTCAGTTGTATCCTAGCAGTGTGCTACCTTCTGTAGGGAGCAGCAATGCATATTCCACTACTTTTTGGCCTTGGAACTGGGAGAACGATACTTTGTTTAGCACTTTAGTCTGTTTTCTAATATTTTAACATTTGGATCCATCCTCTCCTCCCCAGATCCCCTCATATGTTCCATCCAGTGAAGCCCAAGCATTCCACTCTCCACTCAAGCCTTAAGCCCTGGGAAATGTCACAGTTGCTCCTGTCCTGTCCCTTTGCCAGCTTTCATAGGAGAAATGAACGAGTTTATTTGTTGATGCTGAACTCAAAGAATTGTCTTCCTCTTAAACATACCCACCCCGCCACACACACACACACACACTCTCCCCTCAAAACTCAATTTAAAAGGTCAAGTTGCTTTTTTTATGTGAAATGCTTTCTTTCTTTCTTGAGATAGCAAACAGGCATATATAAAATTTTGTCATTTTCGTGGGAGAAAAAAGCCTAATTTTTAACTCTCAAAGGTGAAAATTAGCCAGATGCGATGGCTCTTGCCTATTCACCTAGCACTTCGGGAGGCAAAGGTAGGAGGATCGCTTGAGCTCAGGAGTTTGAGACCAGCCTGGGCAATAGTGAGACCTCGTCTCTACAAATAATAAAAGAATTAGCCGGGCATGGTGGTGTAGTCCCAGCTACTTTGGAGGCTGAGGCAGGAAGAACGAGTGAGCCCGGTAGTTGGAGGCTGCAGTGAGCTAGGATGACACCACTGTACCCTAGCCCAGGCAATAGAGTAAGACCTTATCTCAAAAAATTAAAAAAAAAAAATTGAAAAGTATAATAGCTCTCATTTTGAAAAACATCCTTCTATGTTGCAAGATTTTGATCTTTAAAAAACCATTTTTGCTATGTTGTGTTATTTACAACCATAAGCATAAATGGGTTTAATTCAATTTGTGTAAATTTTCTTTAATAAGAACTCTCTTTGCAGGGTAATTCAATCACAGTTAAAACCAAACTCATGCTACCCATCATCTAGGGGGCAGATTAATGATGACCGATAGTGAGGCTTTCCCACGAAGAGGAAAGGGCTTGTGTGCAGGAGGAGAACCCATGAATTGGAGACCTATAGTGTGGGCCTCACATTCCCCACCCGCCCCCATGGGTTTGAACAGCTCTGCCCCAGGACTCTTGGGTTTTAACCAGTTAATTTGTCCCAGATAATCAAGGGATACATTGTATTATAAGAACAAATTATCTGTTATGTTTTTAAACTTCATGAAGTGAATCAATATAAAGTGTTTAGAGCTTATTTAAAACTAAGAACTAAATATTTTTTACTAAATTTTTATTTTACTAAATTTTATTAATATTTTGCTAAATTTTTGTTCCCAACTATGGTAAGTTAAGACTCAGGAATTTCAGATACTTTTTTTATTACAGAGGTTTCCAAATCTATCTCAGCATAAGAATAATTGGAAAACCTATTAAAAAAATGCAGGTTCTCCTTCCTTATCTCAGGCATTCTGAGTCAGAAATGTCTGTGGTTGAAGTCCCAGAATCTGTGTTTTTAAAAAACTCCAGGTGATGCCTGCACTGAAATTGGTAATCTAGTCAAAACTGAAACCTTTATTTAAGTTACTAGTTTTAAAAATTGAAAGCTAAATAGAAATACTATACATCAATGTTCTGATGACTCTTCACTGCTCTGTACCTCTTATTTATGGACTAAAAACACTACCATCACGTTGCCCTGTATGATTTAAAGATGATGCCATTGGTGGTTTCATCTCCTTTTGCACTTACACAAATTAGCAACCTGTACCAAACTGGCACTTCCACATGTGCAAATTTCTGTTCAGTTTGGTCTGAAGTTCTTAATTGTATAGCTAGTCTTCATTTTAGTAATCATGATGATGACTATCATGTGACAAGTACCTATTATAAACCAAGTGTACTAGGCACTTTCCACATATTACGTGTGTGAATTAAAATATTACACATGAGATGACTGAGGTTCAGAGAAGTTTTAAATAAAGAGCCCAGGGTGACACAAATGGAAAATGGCCCAGGTGAGGACTCCAGCTCAGGTCCATTTGGTCCCCAAGGGTCATGTACTTATTATACATCTTTTCTGTGTTCCAGTTATCTCTGGGACACATGGAGCATTTCTTGCTGCACTTTGAGCCTGTCTAAAGGTTTCTCAAATTAACTCAGAAGCCCCAGAGGTGGGGGACCTGTGGCCTTGGGGCCACATGTGGCCTTCTGGATCCTTGAGTGTGGCCTTTTGACTAAATTAAAATTTTACAGAACAAATCCTTTGATTAAAGGGATTTGTTATGTAAAGTTTGGATTTGGTCAAGGGGCCCAGTCATATACAGTGTTTAAAATGTTTAAAACCCATGCATGGGTTTTAAAAACCCAGTTGCATGGGTTTCCTATACTATACCCATTCTCTGCTAGGGGTTCATTGGCTGGAGAATCGGTCCAGTCTGGCCAGCCCCAGCCCAGCAGTGTGTTGCAGGACTGCGCCTGCTATTCCACTGGGCTTGTGGTTTATGGCTGATAAACCTGTTCCAGGGAATGACTGAGCCTGCCATCTGCGGTGGAGTCCAATTCAACTGCATTCAGGAGCAGGAATCACCTCCAAGACACTTTCCTTTTAGCCACTATGAACGATCTTCATTTCCTTGGTGTAGCAATACTTTTTAGTCATGTAATTGAGACTATAGGACTTTAAAATGATCCTTCATGTATTAGCCTTGATGTCTAGGTTTTTCCTCATTTTAATGATGTTGATGTAGCCCCAGAGGGGAAAAGTATATTCATGTGAACTTCTTTCTGGTGCCTTGAGCTCCAGATCTGAAACCACGCTCCTCTTCTTCCCCCATACCCTCCTCCCCTTTCCAAGTTCCTTATTTTAGGTGGTGGGTTGGATTTTTGTTTTGTTTTATGATGTCCTTACTTGGCATGATTAAAATTGTCAGCTTTTCATCCAAAACTTTTTTTTTTTCCCGCTCCCCAGCTGCCTTCCCAGTCTGAATTTCTCTTCCATTTCCCCACACATTCTACCCTTTATACTGGAGTGTTTGCTCTGCTGCCACCACCATGCCTTCTAGAGTCTTTTGTGCTTTCTTCTCAAGCATTTCTTCAGCCCCAGCTGGCCCTGCCTGCCTCTATCTTTCCATCTTCCAAGGACTGTGTGCCAAATATGTGGCCATCCTCTGTCTCCCCACAGTTAAGGGATCCCCTGACTTTGTCCTCATCATCCTCCATGGCATTTGTTTCATTCTGCATCGTGACAGTTGGCAGTTTATGTATCCGTTTCCATCACTATCTCCGTGAGGCCTGTAAAAGCCTCTTGAATGAGCAGATTCTATCAAATGAGCCAGTGGAAAAAGAAGAAGCAATTGCTTTAAAAACTTCTATGACAATATAGTTTTGTGTTGTGATAACCATCATTTGCATTAATTTTTCTTTTTATCATGTTACCCCTAAAGCAAGTGTTCACTTTGTGTGTTTTCTCTTTCTTTTTAATCCAATGCATATCCAGGTGGTACAGGGTGCTTCTAAAAGGAATCCTGACCAATGGACTAGTATCTGTGTATGAGCTGGACTATGGCAAGCACGAGTTAGTCAACATAAGAAAAGTACAGCCCCTGGTGGATATGTTCCGAAAGCTGCCCTTCCAGGCAGTCACAGCTCAACTTGCAGGTAATTTCTGTAGAAATGGAACTCGTGCTGCAATATAGCTTATATTGTCATTTTGTCCTGAGTACTTAGCAAGTTACTGAATTACTGGCCTATTGAGTTTTTTTTTTCACTAATAACATCCCAATCATAATAGAAATCATTTCAATGATCTCTTAGAGTCATGCTCTACTATTATATCTGTTGTTTATATTTTCCCTATTCCTTTCTGTCTCTGGTTTAGTGCATGAGTATGTTCCTCTTAGCACAGGTATAATATTGCATTCTGCTTTTCTTCATTAAGCATTTTTTTCCCTAACTACTTCTTGGTGGTCATTTGATGATTTTGCTTATTATTTTTAATGGACAAAATATGCCATTTTATTGTTATTTCCCTATTGTTGAACATTTAGGTTGTTTATACTTTTCATTATATGTTAAGAAGAACCCTATAGCTATGTATACTAGCTAAAACAAACAAAAAGCAATGGAAACAACCTAAATAGTCAACAGGAACAGGAGGAGAATATTTCATTATTGTTATTGTGTAAGTTATTTATTGCATATATTTTAATATTTTGACCTAATGGAGTATTACACAATCATAAAACATTCTTGGGTCAGAGAATATGACCATTTTCAAGGCCAAGTGAGTTCCTAGGTTACATCACAGCTAAAATCATGTTAGTACAATTTTACCACATTCACACCAGCCTCTCGACTATCATTAAAATTTGAGGAGCTAATTTAATAGGCATACAATGATAACTCTTTGTAATATTGTCTAATGAGGTTTCCCTTTTGTCTTTGTGAAAGCGATACAACTGTTGGCGACTCCCCTTGAGCACCGTACCATTAGGTAGCATGAGCAGTTGGATGAAGCTCCGCCAGAGGCCTGTCAGCATTAGCTGAGGGCGTGGAGACCAGAAGGCACTCACCTGGGCTCTCTGTGACCTGCCACGCTGGGACATAGGGAGTCATGGCCACATGGTGCCATCCTGATCCTTTTGCCTACTGCCCACAGTCTTCAGCCCCGCTTACCCTGTATCTCAAACATAGTGACAGAAGTGATTTATCTCAGCAATGAAAGAAATTACGTATATAGATTCTTCTTTTACTTATTGACAGGCTTTTATCAGAAGGCTTATATTGCATTATTGAGAAATATTTGCAAGTTTCACGGTGTCTTCCTACTAGGATTCAAAGGAAATTAACAGAGTAATTGCATATAAAGCAAAAATGACACTTTATATATGGCATGGCCACCAGTTAGTCTGCTTTGGACTCAAACCTCTAAGTAGTTTCTTCAGTTTTAAGTGTTACTTGTTTTCATTTTTACTTTTTAAACATGCTAAGAGCATGTTTTGTTAAATGTGAAAAACTACCCAAAGAAGGATTCTCAGTGAGTAAGGAGTGCAGGCACCATCATCCTCATCACCAGCATTGCGGCTAACAGTTCCTGGTGCTTACTACGTGCTAGGGCTCTACAAGCCACTTGAGATCTTTATTCTTGTCTAATACATGTAGTTAGTGCTATCTGTTTTCCTCTAAGCACTGCTTTTGCTGCATCTCACAAATTTTGATTTGTTATGCTACATTTTCATTTTCATTTAGCTCAAGATATTGTAAAATTTCTCTTCAGATTTCTTCTTTGACCCATGTGTTACTTAGAATTATGTTGTTCAATCTCCAGGTATTTGCAGATTTTCCAGCTATCCTTCCATTATTGATTTCTAATTCTATTAATTCCATTATGGTCTGAGAGCATACATTATGTGATTTCTATTATTTTAAATTTGTTAAGGTATGTTTTATTTCCCATAATTTGTTATGTCTTGGTGAACATTCCATCTTAGCTTGAGAAGAGTGTGTAATCTGCTGCTGTTGGAGTAGTCTGTAGATGGCAATTATATCCTGTTGATTTATAGTACTGTTCAGTTCAACTATGTCCTTACTGATTTTCTGCCTGCTAGATCTGCCAATTTTTGATAGAGGGGTTTTAAAGTCCCCAACTATGATAAATATATTCATCTGTTTCTCCTTGCATTTCTATTAGGTTTTGCCTCATGTTTTTGATGCTCTATTGTTAGGTGCATATGCATGAAGTATTGTCATGTCTTCTTGGAGAATTGACCTCTTTACCAGTATGTAATGCTCCTCTTTTTTTTTTCATGAGACAGAGTCTCACCCTGTTCCCCTGAGTAGAGTGCCGTGGTGTCAGCCTAGCTCACAGCAACCTCCAACTCCTGGGCTCAAGTGATCCTCCTCCCTCAACCTCCTGAGTAGTTGGGACTACAGGCGCACACCACCACACCTGGCTAATTTTTCTACTTTTTTTTCATTTTATTTTATTTTATTTTTTATTTTAGCATTTTATGGGGGTACAAGTGTTAAGGTTACTTATATTACCCATGCCCCCCTCCCCCCTCAAGTAAGAGAGGTGGTGTCTTGCTCTTACTCTGGCTGGTCGTGAACTCCTGAGCTCAAGCAATCCTCCCACCTTGGCCTCCCAGAGTGTTGTGAGCCATTGTACTCCGCCTCCTCTTTATCCCTGATAACCTTCCTTGTACTGAATGAAAGTCTGCTCTGTTTGAAATTAATACACTGAGTTCTACCTTCTTTTAATTAGGGTTAACATGGTTTATCTGTCTCCATCCCTTTACTTTTACTCTATATGTATCTTTGTATTTAAAGTGAGTTTCTTGTAGACAATATATAGTTGTGTCTTATGTTTTTATCTCACAATCTCTTTTAATTGGTATATTTAGACTATTGATGTTTAAAGTCGTTATTTTATTTATTTATTTTTTTAGACAGAGTCTCACTTTTGTTGCCTGGGCTAGAGTGCCATGGCATCAGCCTAGCTTACAGCAACCTCAAACTCCTGGGCTCAAGCGATCCTCCTGCCTCAGCCTCCCAAGTAGCTGGGACTACAGGCATTCGCCACCATGCCCGGCTAATTTTTTCTATATATTTTTAGTTGACCAATTAATTTCTTTCTATTTTTGGTAGAGATGGGGTCTTGCTCTTGCTCAGGCTGGTCTCAAACTCCTGAGCTCAAACCATCCGCCTGCCTCAGCCTCCCAGAGTGCTAGGATTACAGGCATGAGCCATTGCGCCCGGCCCTCTCCTTCACTTTTAAAGAATAATTTCGTAGGGTAAATATTCTACATGGTGGGTTTTTTTTCTCCCAACACCCTACTCTTTTCTTGCTTGCATGGTTTCTGCGAAGTCAGATGTCATTCTTGTCTTTGTTGCTCTATAGGCAAAGTGTCTTTTTCCTCTGGCATCTTTCAAGATTCTTGTTTACCTCTGATTTTCTAAAGTTTGAATATGATATGCCTAGATGCATTTTGGGGAGCATTTATCTTTCTTGGTGTTCTCTGAGCTTGCTGGATCTGTGGTTTGGTGTCTGACATTAATTTGGGGGAAATTTGTAGTCATTATTGCTTCAAATATTATTTATATTCCTTGCTTTTTTCTCCTCTAGTATTCCCATTATCCATAAGTTATACCTTTTGTAGTTGTCTCATAGTTCTTTAATATTTTGTTCTGTTTTTTTTTTTTTCAGTTTTTTTCTCTTTGCTTTTCAGTTTTGGAAGTTTCTATTGTCATAGTCTCAGGCTCAGAGATCGTCCCTCAGCCATGTCCAGTCTTTTAATGAGCCCATCAAGGCATTCTTCTTTCCTGTTATAGTATTTTTGATCTCTAGCATTTATGTTTGATTTTTTCTTAGAATTTCCATCTTTCTACTTAAATTATCCATCTGTTCTTTCATTTTGTCTGCTTTTCCACGAAAGCCCTTACTATATTAATCATAGTTGTGTTAAATTCCTAGTCTGGTAATTCTCACATTCCTGCCGTATCTGACTCTGATTCTGATGCTTGCTCATTCTCTTCACACTGTGTTTGTCCCTTTAGTATCACCTGTAGTTTTTTGTTGAAAGGTGGACATGATGTACTGGGTAAAGGAACCCTGGGTAAATAGGCCTTTCATAATGTAGTGGCAAGGTGTGTGTGTGGGTGGTGGTGGGGAGCGGAAGGCAGAAGTTCTACCAGCCACTTTATTTCATTGACTTCTCCCCATGCTAGGAGGTTAGCTACTATTACTATAACTATCCCACAGATCAGCAACTTAGCGTAGTTAAGTATCTTGCCTAAGACTCCCATAGCCTTAACCCAGCAGTCTGCCTCTCCAGTGCGTGCCTTCTTCACTGTATACTTCCTTCTCAGAGTAAAAGTGTTGTTTTGAAGTCAAAGGCCTGAATTCAAGTCATTTAACTTCTCAACCTACCCCATAATTATTTATAAAATGACTAGCAAATCCCTGTCCTGCTTATGTGACTAAACTAACACATGGATTAGATGAGAGAGTGAATATGAAATCATCTTGTAAACTAAACCATGTAGCACAAATGCATGAATGTTTCTTTGTATACTAATGTTTAGAAACATAGTGTTGCTCTTGGGTCTCATCTGTGACCTCATTTCCTTTTCCAACCTCACCTGTGCCAAGCCTTCTTTCTTCCTGTTGACTTGCTCTTAATTTGCAAAAATCTACCTGGGTATCAGATTACTCATCATGAAGGGAGAACACCCCCTTTTAAAAAAATAATCAATTGAAAACATATGCACAGGAACCATTAGAGTATATTTGGTAGAGAGTACATCACCTTTGCTCCAAAATAGACATCCACAAGAGAGAGCAGTGACATAGACTGGAAATTTCATGGGAGCCACGTGTTGTGACATGGCCATTGAGAGTCATCACTTTGGTAGACTTTGTTGTCATCCAGCCAAGCCCTTTGAAATATTCGGTAATATCCCCAGATCCATAGAACTCTATGGATTCTAAGCGGAACTCATGGGCGTGTTTAAATTAGAATGCTTTAAGGATTCTCTAGGGACTTTGGGATTAACCCTTACCCACTCACAAATAGTGCCACTGGGTGATTACCCTCTCAAGGTTCCCAGTGAGCTGTTGCTTCATTACATATGACCTTGACATGAGCATTCTTTGCATTTTGGCTTTGCATACAATTTCCTGGATCATATAAATAAGGGAGCCATACTTTGAGGTCATCTCTTATCTTACTGAGGAAGGTCTATAGAATTATTACCTTTTTCCTTGCTAAATAACATGGTTCAAAAATCGTCAGGGCTGCTGAAGATAAAATGAGAATTTTAGCCTTCTCTTGTGGGAAATTCTTAATAATCAAAGAATTTAGCCCACTTACTATATACATAGCAAATCTCCCAAGATTATGTCTAAAACTCCTTTGGGGCTTAATTTATAATTTGTCTAATCTAGTATATGTGGAGTTAATTTATATTAGTTTATATTAATTATTAATCAATTAATTTATATTAATTAATTTAATAGTATTTCTTGAAAAATATATGTTCATGCCTCAGTTTTGTCTTAAAATTTAATCTGATTTCTCAAGTTTGAAAGTTGTAGAGATTTAGAGATGCATAGGGCTTAAAATTCATCTGGTTCAATGAGTTTATTTTATGATAAGTGAGACCTGAGAGATCAACTGATCTCCCCAAGATCATACCACCTGATAGAGGAAGAGCTGGAAATAGTAACTGAGTCTCCTGACTTTCAATCCAGTGCATTTTCCATGGTGCTGTGTATAATTTTGAAAAATTACACTGTAAAGAAATCATACAACAATTATTTTTACTATATTTGGACCTTAAGGAAAAAAAAAAACTTTAAGAGAATGTCATTAATATCATTGATATTGGTATTTTATTCCCCCAGCTATCTCAATGAATAGTTTAAATCTGCATATACTTTACAGGAAATGTGCAGTAGTTGTTATTACTTCATTTTATAATACAACATTAAATTGCAACTGAAACTTGCGTCTATATGTAAAAGCTTACAGAAGTGACTTAATTCAGAGTCGAAAAACTGTAAGCTGGACTTTTTAGATTGCTCAGCAACTGTTTTTCAGCTTAGGCAAGTTTGACCTGGGATGCTTAAGCTACCTTGGAATTGCCTAAATAGCTTTCCATTATAATGGATTAGAGAAAGGCTCCTTTGACTCCTCACTGCTCCCTTTCCTCTCTCTCTCTCTCTCTCTCTAGGAGTGAAGTGCAACCAGTGGTCTGAGGAGGCTTCGATGGTGTTTCGAAATCATGTGGAGAAGAAACCTCTGGTGGCATTGGTGCAGACAGTAATTGAAAACACTAACCCTTGGGACCAGAAAGTAGTGGTCTATTTAGTGGACACATCACTGCCAGACACTGATATCTGGATTCATGATTTTATGTCAGAGTACCTGGTTGAGCTTTCAAAAGTTAATTAATCATTGCTTCTGAGACCTTGACAACTAATTCAGATTTTTTAGCAATAACAAAATGTAGTAGGCTTTAAAAAAAAATCTTATTTCTGCTACATGGCTCTGACTGCTGTGGGGGATTGAAAAGAATATGCTTAAGTTTAACAAAAGATATTTAACAAGTTTTGTTTTAACAGAGTTGACTTTGAAAAGAAAATTACACTTGAATTATTACTATAATATTAGAATAAAAATGTTTATCAATATAAAGCCTGACTGCCTTGTAATTTCTAGGCTTTGTGATCTTAAGATGAAAGCTTCCTTTTCCATTCATGTTGTCTTCCTTATAGTGCTGAGTTGTTCTCCAGTTAAATTGACAGTTTCATGACTTAACTCTACCCTGATGAAGTGGTATATCCTCAAGCTAGTGATCGCCAAAGCATGTGAAGACTTACCTTCAGGCTTTAGCACATCAGCATTGCTAGAGGAGCAGGCCAGGCAGACCAGCATGCCCCTCACCCCAAATCTGGAGTGGCTTCTTATTGCCCATGGAGTCCAGACCTAAGACCCAGGCCTTCAAAAATCCCCCTAGCCAATCACGTTATCCACCCCTCCCTGCCTCACTGGACCTTTGTCTGGTCACTGAATCCCATACATGTTCATCTAGGACTACTAACATTCTAAAGCAAGCCTTGCTCCTAAACCTCGCTTATCTACTCTCTCAGCTTGCAGCTCATTCTCCCCACCATCACCATTTTTGCTGGTCAGTATCCTACCTGACCTCCCAGGCTGACCCTGAAGCCTTCCCTGGTGCCCCTTTCTACTTCACCGTACTTTGATTATGCCTCTCTTGGTGCTCATACCTTAGTTGTGCTTTGTAGTATATAACTAGTTGTCTGTGCACCAATCACCCCAGCTAAATTGTGGGCCCCTTGAGGGAGGTATAGGTCTCAGTCATCTCTTTATCCAGTGATGTACTGGTAAGTGTTTGACAGCTGGTTCTGTTGGGTGGGGAGGTGAGCCTTGATTTGTAGTATTTGACAATTCCCATGTCATCAAAAGTCTCACCAATGTTGATTTCCAGCTGCATATGTGACATCACTGAATTTGGAGTTGGGAAAAAATGCACCTAAGCAGCTCTTGAAACCCATATGACGGACTCTAGCACACCACTGTCCATAGCATCCACAACAGGAAACAGGCACAATGACATCTTGCACATGTCAGGCACTCATTGTGTGCTTTCTAATTGGTGAGTAGAGGGTTGGCACATGGATCAGTTGCAGGCTTTACCAGTCATCCAGAGATGAGGTGGGGAGACCCTGGACTAAAAGTGGAGCAATAGCAATGAAGAAAAAACTTTTCGAAGTTTTTCATTAAAATCATTAGGACATACAGCTTAAATACATAAGATAGGGAAAAGAGTGAAGCCAATCTTAAGATTTGAGAGCCTAGGATGGTGAACCTTACTCAGTGTGAGTGGGAAGCTTAAAAATTTGATCTTGAATAATTTGAGCTAACAGGTAGACTTCTATGTGTAGATATGCATAAACTATCGGAAATACGGAGTGGAGTTCAAGAGAGAAAACAAGGGTGGAGATAAAAATTGTTGAATCATTTCCTTGTTTTTATTTGAGAAAATCTAGGAAAAGTAAGAATAGAAAGAGGATGGTAAAAAACCAGATGTTTTAAGTTTTTCATTTTAAACATATCAAAATTATCTCTCTAGCTTTTTAAAACTCATATTTAATATTTACAACTAAAGTGATTCAAAGTTCAGGAATACTGAATGCCAGTGATTGATCACTTAGGATGAAGTAAAAATATCCCAACATGTAAGTGCTTAACTGAAATAAAGTAGCATAAATGTTTTTTATAATGGTTTATTTCCCTAAAAGAAAAAAAAGCAAAAATCCTCAAATTGTCTACAAGTAAGGGAGAGGTGGTTTCTATTTCACTGACTTTAGAAATGTTTCTATTACTTTTTAAAATAAAACAATGTATTGTGTTTGTTGATGTAACAGAAAAATTAATAATAGTGTTGGGACAGCGTGACAAACAAATGAAACATGACCCCAACTTTGTACCATATTCCAAAGTCTCTTCCAGGTGGATTGAAAACCTACACATGAAAGGCTAAGGTAGGAAGGTAACATAGGAAGATACCTTTATGACTCAGGAACAGGAAAGAGTTCTTAAATAGGACACAGAAAGTGCCACCAATAAAGGAAAAGATTAATAGACAGTGAAAACTTAAAACACCTGTTCATCAAAAGACATTAATAAGGTAAAAAGGCAAAGCACAAAATAATATAGTTGAGGAATGCACACACACAGACTATTGAATATATTCAATAAACAGAAGACTCTCCAGAAGACAAATGGACAATAAATTTGAACAATCACTCCAGAAAAGAAGATATCCAACTGGCCAATCAACATGAAAAGGAGCTCAACCCATGAGCACATAAGGAATTTGGGAGTTCAAACCTCAATGAGATAAAAAAAATTACATACCACAAGGGTTCCAATGTTTCAATTTTTGTTAAATCCAAGTGTCATTGAAAATGTGAAACTGCTATGTAAAATGGTACTATGACCCAGCACTTCCCATAGCGGTGTGTGCACTTGGACCGGAGGATTCTGGCATAGAATGTTTGCAGCAGCATGTTTATGATAGCTGAAACAATCTAAACGTCCATTTAGTAAAATTGATTTTTTAAAGACTGTGGTATAGTCATAGAATGGAAAACTCTATAGCAATGAGAGAGAACTAGGGCTGCATGAAACACCACAGATTAATCTCAAAACACAGAATTGAGAAAATGAAGACAAACTACAGAGGGTTGAAGAAAGTAAGGATGTGATTACCATAAAGGACAAGAAAGTGAACATCTTTGGGAGGGAGTTGTGACCCAGGAGGGGCAGGTGGGTTTCTGGGCAGCTGTCAGTGTTTCCTGACTGAGTGGTGGTGGCACAGGTATTCACACTATAAAAAGTTGTGAAGCTGCATGTTTATGTTGTATGTACATATGACATACAATGTACGTTGTATGTTCTTATAGGTTGGATTCACAACAAAAATGTTTTAAAATAATTTGAAATATTAAACCATTGCTTATTTTGAAATATATGGCACATACCCCTTGAAAAGCGCATTCTCTTACAGTTGTGAGGGTTTTATAGCAATACATTTTCTTGAAAAACAAGATTTTTTAAATGAGTGTTTCTCATTAGTAATCTATACACCAGGAATAAAGAATTGATTTTATTAGAGTTTACCCCACCAAAAACCTCCCCATGATAATCTAAAATGAGACATTTCCCTATGTCGATATAAATTCCTTTAAACCATTTGGGTTTAAGTGGTTGGTTCTGGGAAAACACAGCCTTTTAAGAAGGTGAAACTTTTTGTTGTTATTTTAAGTCGTTATATTAGACACTCTACTCTCTTTTAGTGAGAATGCCTTTGACTCTGTTGGAACAACGTGTTGACAAAACGATTGTTATTAAAGCTGCAGACCTAGCCGGCTGTGGGAGGCTGAGACAGATCTTTGCTTCAGTGGAAGGAGGTAAAGGTGCAGGAGCTGCTCAGCTGGCTTCGTTTCACCACTTTTGAGTACTTCTGATTCTCAGAGGCTTAAATTCTAGACCCCTCAGGAATGCAAGCCTGCCCACCTTCCCCAGATAACTCTACCGTCGCATACACTCTCCCTGGAACCAGTGGGAAAACCGAGACCCGGACGGAGGGCGCCCCGCGCTCACTTGGCTGCGGAGCCAGACTCCCCGTGCTCCCCTCCGCAGGTGTCGCTCCCGGCCCGGGTCGGTGCGCTGCGCCCCGGCGCCCCCGAGCGGAGGGGGAGGGAGGGAGGGGAAGGCGGGGGCGGGGCGGGGCGCGGTGACAGCACGAAGCCGGGCCCGCCCCTGGCTCCCACCCCCGGAGCCCACAGCGCCCGCCCGCCCGCGGCCGTCCGGGAGCTTGTCCAGCCCCGCGCTTCGCTCGTCCGCCCTCCGCCGCCCGAGCACCGCGGCCGCCGCCCGCGCTCGCCCCGCCGCCCGCGCCCGCGCCGCCCCGCCGCTCTGCGTGCCGGTAAGCCCCCCATCCCGCCTGGGGTCCCCCTCGCGCTCGCGGGGCTCCCTGCCCCCGCGCCGGGGCCTCAGCCATATCTGGGCAAAATATTCAGCTGTCGCCGCCGCCGCCAACAGGGACTGAGCGTGGCTCCCTCTATAAATAGCTGCCGCCTCGGGTTGCCTCCGGGGCTGGGGAGCCCGGGTCTCGGGGTCCAGAGCCCGGCGCTCTCATCCCCGCCGCCCCGCGCGCGCGGTCCTAGCCCGGGCGCCCTCTGCTCTGGACCTTCGCGCCAGGTCTGTAAACGCTCGAAGGAGCCGGGCTCTGGAGGGGACGCGCCGAGGGCCGGGGTCCTGGCAGAGCGGGCGCCCCCGCCGGACTCGGGCGCCGCCCGGCTCCACGCCCGCGGGGCGCTCCGCTGGGTGCAGGTGCCCGCGCGGGCCGGGCCGGGGCGCAGCCTCTGCTCCGCCTGTAAGAGTCTGGGGGTGGGAGTGGGGGCGGAAGGGCTCCGGTGGATGTGGAGCAGCGTTCGCGCTTCGCTGGGTTGGGGCAGGAAAAGTTTCCCAAACTGCAGGCGACAAGGTTTAAAGCGCCACGACACGCGTTATGCGGCCAGATAGAGCTACAAGGAGCCTGGAGGCAGGAGTCCCCTGGTTGTCGCCAGGTCAGGGGATGGCCTTGGCAAGCTCCCTCCCTTCTCTGGACCTCAGGTTCCCTGTTGGAAGGCGGGAGGTCTGGTTCCCGCGATGGAGGTAGGAGCTCGAGCCATGAGAGCAGCGGGGCGCGCCCCCCACCTGTTCACAGGCTCGAGGCCAGGGACGCCTGGGGCACAGGCGCGCACATCCAGAGGGGCCGCGGAAATCGGAGACTGGCTGCCCCTGGACTCGAGACGTTTCTCAGGACCCACTAGGGACCTCGGAGTAGCCTGGGCCGTGCACCCCCAGGAAGTGCACCCGTGGAGTGCTTATGGGCACTTCTCTGCTGCGTAGACGGCATTGCCTTGGCAAAGCAGCATGTGACCCAGACAGCTTTAAAACCAATGAAATGTGCAGGGCTGGGGGTTCCAGTCCAGGCGCTCCTAGGCCACAGTTTCCCCGCCCACACTTTGGCTCGACGTCCCCTCCAAGCCGCTCAGCGCTGCCCCCACCGCACACCTCACCCACAGCTACTAAAACGACCCTGTATGCGGCGCTCGCCCTTCGCCCTCTGAGACTCTTGGAGATGACCTGGCTTAAGCTCTTCCGTGTCCAAATCGTAGAACCAGACCCTGAACCCAGGTTCTGAGCCCTCAGCGGGACCCCGAAGGGCCCGTCTTTCATCCCAGAGGTGACTGCCATTTTGTCCTCCATGAAGGGCTGTGGAGCCCCCTGCTCAAGGTCACACACTGCTGGACAAGCCGGGAGGTCTGCACTCTCCGCCAGCCTTTCCCTTCTCTTCTCCGACCCTTCCCCGCTGCTCAGGCAGGTCTTGGAGCTCTGGGCACCCCGTCTGTGCCCCCGTCTTCGTCTTTCCGTCTGCCGCTGCCCAGGACTTTCCCGTGCCCGGACAACAGCGCCCTCATCCTGAAGTTCCATTTTTGTTTCTACTTTACTTTTTATTATTATGTTCTCTCTAATAAAGCCATCTCAAAGCCTTACAGATAAAAGAAGGAGAAATGGAGCCAAATGGTAAAAGTTCCTATCAACTTGAGCCACACAGAGAGTGAAAACAAAACACTGTCACTCTGGTGTATTATCTTTAACGAACTAGTCTTACAGATCAACGTTTTAGAAAGTCATTGGCCCTTGAGCTCCTCCCAGCCTAAGTGGAAAACCAGTGTACTCTAAAAATAGCATCCTCCCCACCTTATCAGGGTCTCACACCTTCTCCCTCCTCCCGGGTAGGGCTGTAGCTCCGCAAGAACAGAAAACACAGAGGTAGTGGCAGCTCTGAGCAGTGGGAGGTGGACTGGCCTGGAGGTTAGGACACCTGTCTCCAGCCCCAGCTCTGCCACCACTCAGGGTGACCTTGAGCAATGAGGGGCTGGACAAGAGGGTCTCTAGTGGACCTGGAATCAAGATGGCTTGGAGTTTCTCTTGGAGGACTTTCTAGCAAGACCCACCCTGTGGAAAGGAATTGGGGAAGGAGTGGGAGGAAGTGGCTTCCCAAGAGCCAAGGGAGGAGAGAGGTGGGCAGCTCTCCCAAGTTGCTGCTGAGAGACAGAGACAGGTGAGGACTAGGAAGGGACCATTAAAATTGGCATGGGCCATGGGTGACTTTGCAGAGGGTTCAAAAATGGGATATGCCAGTGATCTGGCCTGGCTGTGCCCCAGTTTCCTCCCTCGATGGAGTTTCCTCCCTTACTATTGATGGAGACAATAGTACCCATTTCATATGGGCTGCCATGGGAACAGGTGAGACGATGGAAGGAACGTCGTACCCCCACAGCCCCCACCACCCTGCCAAGAGCCTGTACCTTGCAGTAATATTATTAGTGTTAGTGAGGGACAGAGGTAGGAGCTCATGGGAGCTGAACAAGAGGAGAGAGAGCCTACAACTCCTTCTAAAGCTTGGATGAGAAAGGAAGGGAGAGAGAGGGTAGTAGGAGCTGGGGACAGGACAGGTGCTCCTGGGATAGTGTGATAAGAGGAGAAGGAGGGGGTGGGGGAAGGGTTAAAAGAGAATCTAAGGATGTGCCCATGGCTAGCCCTGAGGGCTTAAAATAATGACCTGCTGAACATCAAAGTCTCGCCTGAAACCACACTGAGCAAAAGAAAGCCAATGAAGTGGGTCCTGGCTCAGACCCTGTGTCACCTGCAGACTTCAGTATTTGCAAAAAAGGATGGTGACTGGCCATGAAGGGTGTTTTGACCCTGCCCATGGGCCTTGTGACCTTGGCTTGCTTATTTCTGAAATGACGTCATCTATCGATGACTCCTGCTGAGCCCAGTCATAATGGCCTTTTCCAGTCAATGTTTTGATTTTTCAGTCTTACTAATGGACCAGCCAGGCTGCCAACATTTCTAAAGAGGCCAGTTCACTTTTTGCTTAAAGCCAGAACACTAGAGGGATCGATTGTTGGGCTGCTAGGAGCCATTATCAGTTTAAAACCATAAGCCTGTTTCTATGGAAAAACATGAATCAGAATAGCACAATTCTGGGGCCATTTCCTCTCTCTTATTTTGTTTTGTAAAATCATCTTTTGGTTAATTATGCTAGGACCAGACTGTCTTTGCTCTTAATGATAATGAGAGAATGAGCTCATTGGAGTCAACCTAGGACGCAGTCTGGAAGGTTTTCTTTTGTATTAGAAGGTGCTGGGTCCTTGTCTGATCTGGAAAACTAAACAAACTCAAGCATTTCTTTTGTTTCTCCTGTTACCTTCTTTTGGTTTTCTCTTGGGGAAAAAACAGATTTGTGAAAAGGCTGGACATTACCATGTGAGAGGAGGGAAGAGGGAGGGAGGGGAGACAAGCCCTACCCTGTGTCCCTGTTTCAGTCATCATCTTGGGGCCCCCAACCCAGCCCCCACTCACTCTGGGCTTCAAGGGTGCAGACCCCAGGGTGGTTCCTAAAGCTGATTCTGGTAGGTGATGAGCTGTGGCCACCAAGGCATTTGCTCTCCGTGCCCAATGGAACCATGGGAAGCAGAACTGCCTCCTGGCCTCCCGCAACTTCCTTCATGGACTCATTGCTTCTGCCCATCCCTTAAATGTGCCACTCTTAACCCTAATCTCTTTCCACTCTATGCCCTCTCACAACCTCATTCACTCCCATGGCTCTAATCACCCCCAGTTCCCAAATTCCTGTGTCCAGCGGGGCCACTCTCCTCAGCTGTAGGCATCCGTGACTGCCACCTCCCTTCTCTTCGCCACCCCATTCATTTGTTCACAGAGTCCTGTCAATGCCGCCTCCCTTAATTTTTTTTACATCCACTACCCCCACTGAGGACTTGGCTATCTCTCTCCCAAGCTATTGTCAGAGCCTCTTAAAAGTCTCTCTGTCTCAAGTCATTTCTTCTTCCATGCTGCTGTTAAAAGGTCTTCTAGAGAGCAGCTGTCATGGTGTCAATTCTCTTCCTTTAGGGATTCTATTTCCTATAAGATAAAGAAAGAATTCCTTAGTTTCTAAGATCTGGCCCCAAGCTACGTCTCCACAATTATCTCTAGGCACTCCTCCAAATTCTCCTTGCCTTCTGTCACAGAGCAAGTGTGCCGGGCCTCCATGCTTCCATGCGGTTGCCCCTGCCATTCCTTCTGCCTTTCTCAGCCCAGCAAACTTGTCATCCTCTTTTAAAGCAAAGCTCCTCGTTGCCTTACCTGTGTTCCCATGGCCCCCTGCACTGACCTCAGAGCACCAGCCACAGTGTGTTCTAAATGGAATCGTTGGCTCATGTGTCTTTATATCTGGCTAGACTAAAAGCTCCTTGAATGTGGGGTTTCGGCTTCCCCAGTGTCCAGCTCACAGCTCTGTGCTTGACATAGTGCAGGTATTTACGTTTTAATAAATGGCCGACCACTGAATGAGTGAATGAATGAGCAAAAGAATAAGCAAATGAAAGCCCTGTGATAACCATGACAGTCACGCAGCACCAACTAGCATTTGCAACATGTGTCCCCACCCTGCCAGACCATCAGCTCCGTGAGGGCAGACACTGCCCCTGACATGCTACCCACCCGCTCCCCAGCCACATTCAGCCCCGTCGCAAGGAGTAGCTAGGGAATGAATCCATGATCTCATTTGAAACTCACACTTACGTTGTGAGGGAGGATCGGCAGGTATTGTTACCTCCTTTTTGTAATAGGACAGTGAACCCCAGTAGGAATTGTTCCAGATCATCCAACCGGGGTGTGTATTCCAGACAACTGAAGTGCTCTCCAGGGTTTGATAAACTTGAGAAACGGAAGTCCTTGTGTTCTACATCAGTGCTTCTCTAACATTAATGTGCGTGTGAATCACTTGGACTCTTTTTAAAAATGCGGATTCTGGTTCAGTAGGTATGGGATGGGGCTTGAGACTCTGAATTTTTAATAAGCTCCTTGTTTTTAATAAGCACAAATGGGTTTATTAGGTAATAAGCTTAATAATTCCTAATAATCTCTAATAAACATCTAATAAGGTGGTGTTGATTCTGTACCTGCAAACCACCACATTTGGAACATCAAGGTGAGTGCTAGTTATCACAAAGTTTCCTCCTGGCCATTGCAGTAACATAGTGGTTTTTTTTTTTTTTCAAATCTACAAATGAATTCATTTGAGCCCTGGCTCAAAATCAAGGGGTCCTTCTGGTCAGCACACTGCTTACAAGTTTGATATCTATGAGCACAGGATGGGTGTCTGGCCAGTACTGGGGTGGAAACCTGAGACAGCTGAGGCCCCCAGACATCAAAACTACTCAAAAGTGTAACTTTGGAGGTAAGGGAGAGGGAGACATGAAGACAGACTTCCTCCAGGCAAACCCAGGAAGATTTAAAAGTTCAGACGCAGCATGGCATGCATTTGCTTATGGGTTTTATATAGTATTATATAATTTATATAGTTTATTATTATTATTAATATTATTATATATAAATAAATATGTATATTTATTTCTATATAAATATATATTTCTACATAAATATATATTATTATATAATTTATATAGGTTTTTATATAGTTTTATATAATTCCACTTACACCATTAAAAAGCTTTGAGATGGCTTAAAATAAACCTACGCAGGCAACTAAACTGGTAAAAACAACATTTCAAAAAGACATGGCAGAAATCTTGAAGATTGAGAATCATGAAACTCTTGGAGAATCTGATTAGAGCTATGGACCATTGCTCCAGAAAAATGAATGCATCCATATATGCAACAGTTTGTATATCATTTCACTGGGTATGTGGATCCCCCCTAAAGCCCATTCAAAAGCCAGGTTAAGAACACTCAACACAGGGAATAAAGACAGAAAATTATGCCAGTGTCCTGGCTGAAGATGGTAACTGTATTTGGATGCTCAAATTGGCTCTGAGATGAATCCTGGCAGCCTCAGGGAAAAGGGAGACAAGATGAATGGGAGGACTCATCATGTCTGGTAATAAAAGGAAGAACACCAGTCTTTCAGGAGGGAGAAATATTTTCTTGGCCCTAATTCTCAGTATATTGTCAGGATAGGATGCTAGATGAAACGGAGTTTAGCGTAGTGATTAAGAACGTGGACTCTAAATCAGTCTGCACAATCCCAGGGAGCCCAAGAGCAACCAAGGGCAGGCTCAAGGGAAGGCCCCGCCAAATCCTTTTGGGAGGCCTTGAATGGCAACTGATAGATCATAATCTATTTTGCTGATTCACAAAACAAAAGAAAAAAACAAACATGGACTCTGTCTGGAGACCACCTTACTGTGTTCAAATCTAAGGTCTGCCAGTTGCTGGCTCTGTAATCTAAGGTGACTTTTATCCTTCTGTGCCTAATTTCCCCATCTATAAAGTGGGGTTGTTGCGGGGATTGAATTAGTTATTATATGTAAAATGGCTAGGACAGTGCCTGGGACAGTGCTAGCTTTATGTAAATGTGAGCTATTGTGCTAGAGAAGAAAGCACGGAGTAGTGATGATGAGTACAGCCTGCCTAGATTCCGATCCTGGCTCCACCACTGTTCAATGGTCTGGGACCTTGGTCAATGTACTGGGTTAAATAGTGGCCCCTGCAAAAGTCATGTCTACCTGGAACTTCAGAATGTGCCCTTATTTGGAAATAGGGTTTTTACAGATGTAATTAGTTAAGTTAAAAGGAGGTCACACTGGATTAGGGTGGGTCCTAAATCCAACGACTGGTGTCCTTCTAAGAAGAAGAGTGGACGCACACAGGAAAGAAGGCCACTTGTGATGGAATCAGAGATGGAAGCAACACAGCCATAAACCAAGGGCTGTCGGGGAGTTGCTAACAGTGGCCAGATGTAGGAGAGAACCGTGGAGCGGAGCCTGCAGAGGGAACCAACCATGCCGACACCTTGATTTCGGATTTCTGGTCGTCTGAACAAATTTCTATTGTTTTAGGCCATCCAGTTTGTTGTTTGTTATGGAAGCCCTACACAACTAAAATAGATTACTTCCCTTCTCTGCACTTCAGTTATTTCATCTGTGAAATGGGGATAATGAAAGTACTCACTTCACAGAGTTATTTATTAATATATTGCATGAAATAATCCATGTTAGCACTGTGCCTCACAGGCAGCGAGTACGAAGCAGTGCTTGCTGTCATAAGGCACAGTGACATTCTGGGCAACAGTAGCCTCACGGATGGTGTTAACAGTGTGGCATTGTGTATCTATACCCTAATTTAGTTACCCGGTGCCCTGTTGATGAACTTTTATGTGGTTTCCAGTGTTTTTATTTATTTATTTATTTTGCTGAAACAGATTATAACCAAATAATTTACACATATGTGTTTGTACAATTCTATGGGTAAACTAACAGTAAATTCCTAGAAGTGGAATTGCTGAGTCAAAGGGTGTGTGCATTTTGATAGATACGGCTTAACTTGCCCTGAAGGAGGGTTTACCAAGGTAACTTCTGTTCCGAGTGAGGATCCTGGTCTCCCTGCATCTTGTGAACACCGGGAATTCTTAGACTTTTTAACCTTTGTCAATCTGATTAGAGGAAAACTGATATCTCATTTCCCAATTTGCTTTTCTATAAATGAGTGAGTTTCATTATCTATTAATATGTTGATAAGCCATTAGTATTTCTTTTTATGTGGATTTATTGCCTATTCCTTTCCTATTCCCACACTTTACTGGGCTGTTCTTTTTCTTTTTCATTGTCTATGAAACAACTTAACCTTTTGTTCAATGTGCAGCAAATATATTTTTGCCCAATTTGCCGTTTATCTTTTGGTATTGTTCATCCTAATTTTCATATTGGTTTTCTAGGAAAGATAAAAATGTGCTTCATAAAGGTCTGCCCTACGTTAACACCTGCTATGAGGCAAGGTGATAAAGTTCATGTTTGTAAAGTGGAGAATGGGAAAAGGAGTGAGCTCTGCAAGCTTTTCTACAATTAACTTTTATTCTGCCAGCGTTTTTGACTTAGGGCTTTGAAAGCCAATAATAATGCTAGGCATTCATTCACTCATTCATTCAACACACAAATTAATATATTCAGCACCTGAGAGGTACAGGACTTTGTGTAGGACCATGGGAGACAGAGATGCTGGCTCTCAAGTAGATTTCAGACTTGTGGGCATGGGGAATGCCCTAAGACGATGCCACAGAACTCTGGTGGCCTTGCCTGTTTGTATTATGATGTCTGGCGTCCTAGAACCCTCTTCATTTGCTGTGGAGGACGACAAAATGAAAGGGGCAGAGCCTGGGGAGAGCTCAGGGTAGCCTGAACTAGGAAAGTGGCAGAGAAGTGGGGGGAAGGAGCTGCAGAGTGGAGTGTAGCATGGTGTGAGGGCAGGTGGGTAGCCCAGCTGGTACAGGAAGATGATTTCAGAGTCTTTTCCTGAACCCTATTGCTTACGATGCTCTGTGCAGTGACTCAGACACTGTAATGACCCCAAGAGATGCAAAATGCAAACATGCACACACATTCACACACACATGGGCCTTTCTAATTTAAACCACTTGACAAATTTAACTGACGTTCAGACCTCCGAGGCTCAGTGTGTTCTGGGATGGGCTTGTAGCAACTGCAGAAAGTGACGGAGTCAAACGCTATGTTTAGTGTCCATGTTTTTATAGAAGGTGCTTTCCCATATGACTAAGAGAATGAAATCAGCCAGGGAAAATAAAGGCAAACGAGCCAGAAAATAAGACTTCTAATGATAGCTGCTCTCAAAGTCCCCATCCTCCTCCATTCAGTGGCTCCAAACACGTCTTTCATGATAGAACTAGGCCTCAAAGGGCCTTAAATCTCATCTCCTCCACTCCCAAACTGCCACCAATAATTGAGACATCAAATCTCTCTGGAAAATATCATCTAGGGCTCTGACTTCTCTGCTCTGACTTCGCTTCTCTGCAGCGACGGTGCTCACTATTCCTGGCTTAGTCCAGTGCATCGTTGGGCAGTTTTTATCCTTAGAAAGTTCCTTGCACTGATCAGAAATCTGCATCCTGGTAATCTTGGTAAATCTATGTCTTCTGCCTTCTGGGAGCCACAGACCTCTCCTGTTTCCTCTTCCCCGGGTCATTCCATTAGAGGTTTGCAGATTGTGATCCTGTTCCTCCGGGTCCTTCAACTGTTCCTCGTATTACACCCTGTTCGCCTTCTCTGGACTCATTCAGCACCGCTCAGAATGGATTAAAATCACTATGACATGAAGAAAGTGACCACGAGAGAAAGGAGAAACTTTATATTTTGCTACCTATAATGGCACTTTTTTCCTGCCATTTGAACGAAGGTCCCCACTGTTTCATGCTGCACTGGGCCCAGCACACTAGGTAGCCGGTCCTGCCTGGGAGACTCTTTCAGCAAGGCAGGGGGAGAGGCTGAGGCCGTCTCTTGCAGGGGCTCCTTAGCGGTGGCAGACAGTGCGGGCCCTAGACCCTGGTGGCTGGGAGAGCTTGGTCTTCTCAGTTCAGCACTCTCCCGCTCCCTGTTTCTCCTCCTCTCCTCTCTTCTATCTGGAGCCCATCACAGGTGACAACATGCGCCCAGGAACATGAAACTGCAGGAATAAAAGTGGTTATTTTTTTATATGCTGCCAAGGTCTCTGCACATCAGAGAAGTGGTTATTGGCATAATTATTGCATCACATTTTATGACCTGGATCTCAATCCTAAAAATTGAGGACATTAAGGCCCCCCGAAAGTTCCATCGACTAACGCTTCTACACCCCACCCCACCCCTGCCCCGCCCAGTCGAGTGCTGGTTGACTTTCTTCCCCCAGCTCCCAGCACTCTGCGTCCCTGACTGACAGCCCCATTCCACCTGCAGTGACCACGCCTTCCCTCTGAGCCAGGCCAGGGCTGGGTGCTGAGGTGTGGAGATGTTGGTGTGATCGTGGCCCTCACCCTGCCCAGCCTAGGGGTACAGAGAGGTGTGGGGGCCCCCCTCTCCCCCGCCAGGCAGGGGCAGCACTGCCTCTGTAGGGTGCCCACAGAGGCTGTGGGAGGAGAGGCACCATGTCCTAGTAAGGAGGGCTGGGGACTGGGTGTGGGGACGGTGCCTTGAGGACATGCTCTCTCTCTGGCATGATGGGAAGTGGTGGGAGTCATTTTCAGCTCAGGAGCAGCATGAAGACTGCTTTTCACAAAGATCCTCTGGAGCTGAGTTGAATGAGGACAGGAAGGTGGGAGAACTGAGGCAGGGGACAGGTGGGAGACTGCTCTAATAACACAGATCACAAAAGGCAGCGCCAAGAGAAGGGAGAGGAGAGACAGATGCGAAGATGTTAAAGAGGTTCCAGGCACAAAGAGGCAACACCGCGTGACTCCACTCCTTTGAGGCAGCTAGAGGAGGCAAATTCACAGGGACAGAAAGCAATGGTGGCTGCCAGGGCTGAGGGAGGGGAACGGGAGCTAGTGTGCAGGGGGTGCAGAGTTTCGGTTGGGGCAGGCAGAAGAATTCTGGAGATGGATGGGGTGGTGGTTGCACAACAAGAGAATGTACTTAATGCCATAGAGCTGTGCACCTGACAGTGGTTAAAATGGTAAATTTTAGATTATGTGTATTTTACCACAATTAGGAAAGTAACTATAGCAATGAAAAGAGAGGCTTGTCGGCAGGGAGGGTGTCTGGGCTGGGGCGTGGGGCTGGGGCGTGGAGGGGAGGTGCACTCAGGCAGGATGTGGGGCCCGAGGGGCTCCAGTCGGAGGTGCCCAGCAGGGAGCCGGGCCTCAGGGAGGGGCCCAGGCTGGACACAGACAATCTGAGGGTCATCAGCTTATCATGGTAACAGAACCCTCGTGGGAAGAGATGACAGCCAGCCAGGGAGGGTGTGAGAGGTGAGGAGGGAGAAGAGCAGGGGAATAGGTGAGCCGAGAATAGAGAATAACATGTCATCAGGGAGCCTAAGGAGGAGTCAGAAAAGGAAGAGGGAGACCGAGAGAGCTGGAGCTGTCATTCCTGCTTGGCTGCAAGGGGGGGGACTCTTTCAAGGCCCCTCAGTACAGTGAGGGGGTGTGGGGAGAGAGGTGGGCTTTGTAAGGGTCATGGGAAGATAGGGGTCTGTGGGGAGCCAACCTGAGCCATGGTGACCCTGGCCTGAGGGAACGGGGCCCTGGGCACCTGTGGGGACTCGGAGTTCTCCGTCTCTCAGGTTGCACGGGCTCTCCCTCTCAGAGGACTCTCGCTCTCTAACCACCTCTCGTCCCTCCCTCGTGGCCTCGGTTTCCACAGGCTTGTCATGGCACCCCGGCTTCCCTTCACCCCAGCTGCCCTGGCACCTCTATACTGTTACAGGTTGGATTGTGTCCCCCGAAAAGCTGCACCTGTGAAAGTGACCTGTGGGCACGATAAGGTTATTAGGGAAGCCCCAGTCCAGGATGACTGGCGTCCTTATCCTAAGGGGAAATCTGGACACAGACACGTACAGAGGGCACAGGGAGAAGGTATCTGCAAGCCAAGGAACACCTGTGGCCACCAGAAATAGAACCGGGCTGGGAACGTAACACCCCCTGAGCCCTCAGAAGGGCTGCCAACTGCCAACTCCTTGATATCTGACTTCTAGCCTCCAAAATAGAGCGCCAACATGTTTCTGTTGTTTGAGCCACTCAGTTCATGTTGCTTTGTTAGGGCCCCACAGAACACTAACACAAATGCCAAGAAATGAAGGAGCCCATTTGCCCAGCTCCTCTTTGTTGTTGTTTTGTGTCATTTGTCCTATGCCACCGCAGGACATTGTCACTGACCAGCCGGTCAATTGGCTGCCCTGGAGCCAGGCACCCACTCTGTCCAATCAGCTGAGCGTGGACCGGGTAACATGACACAAAGCATGGCTGCCTGCCAGGTGCCCCTTGAAAGAGGAAGAGGGTGGCAGGCAGCTCTCTCAGGAGGGACAGGGGACATTGCAGATGCTCTTGTGTCCCTGAAGCCCAGGGAAGAGAGAGGTTCCGGAGAGTGAGTAAATGGCATTGTCCTGGGATGCAGGCTTTAGTGATGAGGGACCGTGGCGTAAAATCCCTTTAGCCAAAGTATCTTCCAAAAGAGAGGGACAAATATACACGGAGTTGGAGTAGGAAGGATCAACTTTGTTTGTAAATCAAACCTTCTTTGCCCATCCTCAAGAAGTTCACTGTGGCTGAAATAAGAAGATGGTATAACTGGAAAATATTCATTCGGACTCGTGACTCAGCTCTTTGGGAGCTCAGGGGGGTGCAGTCCATAAATCAAGATGATGCCACTCACGCGCCTCCTCGCCAGCGCTCCCACCCGGCGGGCAACGCTGGAGGTGCCGTCAGCAGAAGAGCCTGGACCTGCTGCCTATGAAAGATTTAAGAGAGCCTTTCATGGTCCAGAGCTGCCCTTCTCGGAGCTTCCATGTCCGAAGCTTTCCTGACGGATGGCCTCGGTCCTTGACCCTCTGATTTTTACCGTCCAACCTGCCAGGTTTTACTTCCCAGCACAGCTTGTAAATTCTGTTTTTCATATTTAGCGGAAGCTTAAGGCTTCTGCCGTGGAGTAGCAGGGTGGCTAGATGTGCCGTAAGTGTAAAATAGACACCAGCTTTGGAAGATTTGTGTGTGTGAGGGTGTTTTAAATTTATCAACCTGCCCTTTGGTTTGTCTCACCAACTCTTACTTAGGGTAGTAACAGAGGAGCCGTTCCATCCCAGGTGGGCCACGTTGGGAACCCGGTGGCTTCATCACCCCTTCCTGCCTGTCCCTCCCCTCTAGGGTCCCCAGCTGTCCCAGACCTGGCCCAATCTTTCCATGGAAACGATAGGGAAACAGAGCAGCCAAGAAGAGAAGGGGCTCGCCCGGGGTTCCAAGAACCCCAGACTAGAACGGAGGTGTGCAAATCCTCTGTCCCCAAATGGCACCTCTGGGCTCAGCACAGGGCTAGGCCCTGGGGACATGAAGACAAGTGGGACATCAGTCCTCTCCCGAGGGCTGTTACAATCTGGTGACAGTGTGTGGAGGAGGTGTAGCAGGGGGGAAGGCTCCAGCAGCAGCAGCCTCACAGTGATGGCTCACGTCTGGTGAATCCCGTTCACTGCACACCAGCCCCTGGTGGCACCCTCATCTGCTTGTTGTCACTTAATCCCCACAATACCCTGTCGGGGTGAGTTCTGTTAGCCCTTCACTATACGGACCAAGAAACCTAGTCCAATGAGTTTCACTTTTTCATTCGAGCAGCAGAATCCTTTCTTCAAGGGAAATCTTACATGGAACCCCAAATAAACACACCAGGTAAAATCAGGGGTGAGCCCCTCACTTGGCCTTAACCCCCTGCAGGGCCCTAGAGGCACTTTCTCAGAGCCAGAGACTTCCTCTTGGCACAATTTAGAAACCACTCTGGCCGTCCAATTTAGTCATTTTGCACATGAGCAAACAGAGCCCCAGAGGAGGGAAGGAACTTAGCGAGGGTCACCCAGGCAGTCGCCGTCACCATTAGCACTCCAACCGAAGTCCTGTTGAGTCTCAGGCCTGCGTTTCGTCCCTGACACCTCTTTTATTAGGAGATGGAGGCATTTTATGAACAGTTATAAAATGCAGTCTCTTCCGAGCCGTATTTCGAGGCCACGCTGCAGTAGCTCTGTGGCCGCCCTGGTCTCACCTCCCTCCCACCACCTCTCTCCCACCTCCCGTTCCCCACCTCCCTGGCCACAGGAGGAGAATCCTGCTTAACGCTCCGGCCCTGTGAGCCAAGTGGATGAGTGTGGCTGAAGCCGACAGCTTCATAGTTTACCTTAGAGCTCTCGGTTCCTCTCAGCTTATTTAATGTAATGCCTCACCACTCAGTAATATTCACGGGACACTTGACGTTAGAAAGGGCTTCTGAAATCCTATGATACGGGATTTTTGAATTCAACAGCACCTTGGGATGCATGAGTGGTACATTAAATTTCCTGCGTGCAATAAGAGGAAATTTAACTATTGCACCTTGGGGTGGCATCTCTGGAGGAGGCCTGAGGACCCACCCTTAGTTGCCACCTCTGTCTCTCCCCTGGCTCTTTCCCCAAGCTGGCTTTGATCGTGGGTTCCTTCCTCCCCGGCTCCCTCATCTTGGCTCATCCATTCTCTGGGGTCTGCCCATGACTCTATTTCTAAGGGTTTTACCACAGACCATCTAGAAAGTGAGTCAGCTGGGAAAGATAACAGGCATGGGAGCTCCCACAGTTCAAGACCTGCCTGACTTTCCCCAGAAGTGTGTCCCAGCTAGTCCTGTCCCTGTGCCCCTTCCTGCTGGGAGGTTCTGAGTGGCTCCCTTATGTGGCCCAGAGGTGAGTCTAAGACTGTGTTTTCCAAACTTTGTTTCATGGGATTCCAATTCTGGGAGAATCAAAAGGATTGGGAAATTATGCTCGCAGCCCATTCCTCTTGGAGATGCCATTGCATAGTAGCATACCAATTATTTGGGAAGTCCTACTGTCCAGAGTCCTACAGAACTTCGTATAACTCAAAACTTGTTTGAGCACCAAAACCTTTTGTTCTGCAGCCCAAGAGATCCTAGTTTGGAGACAGTTCTGGACATCCCTGTGCATTGGTTCTGGAAGCTTCTGCACCCTTTGTTAGGGTCTCAGAGTAGAGATCATAGCTCCTCTCCCTGTCCTGCCTTCACTTAGGAAAAGCCAAATTAGGTTGTTCTCAGAGGACCTTCAGGAAGGTTTTTTTCATCTATACCAGAGCATTGTCAGCTGGTTGTACTTTCTTTGGAAGTAAAATAGAAATGGATCAAGGAGGGGGCCCATTTATGGTCTGAACATTGCATTCTTGGGGTCTGGTCAAAGGAAGACGTCAGGCCAAGCCGAACCATTCTTAGAGAAAAGCATGGTATTGGGGTTTCTGTATTTGGGAAGCAAGTCCCTCTTATCAAGCCAGCTGTCATATCCTTGGATTCTCCTACAAATATGCCCACACATGCACAGACTTACTCTGACAAAGTGTGCTCTCTGTTTGCTGAAATGGAGACTCTTCCTGTTAGCTTAGGGAACGTGGTTTTAGTTTATTTTTGATGACTTTAATTCTTTTTAGCTAACAACTAACCCAAGCTTTTTGATTGATTGGTTGGTTGTCCTTTCCTAGTTTTCATTTTTCTCTACTCTGGAAAATTCCATCAGTCATTTCACAGAAGAGTCACAGGTTTTGTTTATTTGTTTGTCTTTTTGGCATGGGGGTTTAAAAATATAAACTGCTTTGTAGAGGGTGATACTGATTATATAAGTTTGCCAGAGCTGCTGTAACAAAGTACCACAGACTGAGTGGCTTAGACAATGGACACTTATTGCCTGACCATTCTGGAGGCCAGAAGTCTGACACCAAAGTGTCAGCAGGGCTAGTTTCTTTTGAAGGCTGTGAAGAAGAATCCATTCAAGGTTTCTCCCCTAGGTTCTGCTGGCAATCTGTGGCATTCCTTGGCTTGTAGAAACATCACCCCATCTCTGCCTTCATCATCACATGGTGGTATTCTGGTGTGTGTGCCTGTGTCCAAATTTCTCCTTTTTTTTTTTTTTTTTTGAGACAGAGTCTTGCTTTGTTGCCCAGACTAGAGTGAGTGCCGTGGCATCAGCCTAGCTCACAGCAACCTCAAATTCCTGGGCTTAAGCAATCCTGCTGCCTAAGCCTCTCGAGTAGCTGGGACTATAGGCATGTGCCACCATGCCCAGCTAATTTTTTCTATATATATTAGTTGCCCAATTAATTTCTTTGTATTTATAGTAGAGACGGGGTCTCACTCTTGCCCGGGCTGGTTTCGAACTCCTGACCTTGAGCAATCCTCCCGCCTAGGCCTCCCAGAGTGATAGGATTACAGGCCTGAACCACTGTGCCCGGCCTAAATTTCTCCTTTTTATAAGGACACCAGTCATATTGGATTAGGTGCCCATACTACTCCAGTGTGATCTCACCTAAACTTAACTAATGACATCTGCAATGACCCAATTTCCAGTAAGGTGACATTCTTACCTGTAACGTGGTACTAGGTGACCGAGGGGCACTGGGGGTTAGAACTTCAACATATGGATTTCAAGGGACACAGCTCAATCCATCACACTGATTCCACATGCAGTACTACATTCTACTGTGCAGAATTTAAGGAAGTCCTGAGCTGCTGCCTTGCCTGCCAGCCCGATGGCTTCAGAAAGGAAGGCTGGTGGCTCAGCTCAGGAAGATTAAAGGACAGGAGGGGACAGGCACATACACAGAGATAATAGCAGCGTCTGCAGAGAGCTAACATTTCCCAGGAGAAGAGCCCAGGGCTGCCTGATCGACCACCAAAGGCAGGTAGAGAACTGGAATGGGTTCCTTTCAGGGAGAAACTTCCTGCTGTATGCCTGGTCCCAGGCTGGGCCCTGGGAGAGGGGGATGGAGGGAACCCAGACCCTGCCCATGAGGAAGCCCTGTGCGAGACAGACGCACGGGCTGCAGAGAGAAGTGTGGCCCCGTGCGATGGGCCATGGTGAACTTTGCCAAGTGAGGGGACGCCAAGACTTCGCTGGCCTGTGGTGTTACCAGGCAGCTTTAGCTGAGCTGGAGGACAGAAGGATCAAGGCCCCCTTGTCCCTCCCAGCGTAGGCAAGAGGCAGTAGGGTATAGTGGAGAGCATCCTAGGCCATTGATAAAATGGTTTTAATTAGAAGTCCTAACTTACAGTGTGTGTCTTGAGGCTCAGATGAGTCAACAGGTCTGAAAATGTCATGGCTATGGGAAGTAGCAGAGACAGGATCCAAACACAGGCATTAGGCGTCCTCTGTGAGATGGGCAATGAACGGTAGCCTTCTCGAGCAAGAGCAGCAGCCTGGGAATCAGCAGACGTGGACGTTGCTCTCCCTGGTCCCTCTGGATCTCCCAGGCAAACCACTTCTTCCCTCCAATCCAGCTTTCTTGCAAGTAAAACGGGGGGACTAGGCAGTCTCCTTCTGCCATGACATTGGTGATTCTATGAAAAATGTGCCGTGACGCAACGGCCAGAGCAATGCAGGCTGGGACGGCCAACAGACCTGAGCTCAAATGTGGATTCGCCACTTCCCAGTGGCGTGATTTGGGTAAGTCGCCTAACCTCTCTAAGCTCAGTGTCCTCATTTGTAAAATGTGTATAAGAGTAAATACTTACCTCATAGGTTAAACTAGAAAATGCTCGGCCAGTGTTTAACACACAGCTTGGTGTAGGGTAGTAAGAGTTAGCTGTTACTAGAGGCTTCCTTTTGTGATCATTGAATGAGATGGAACAGGTGAGGGCCTGTATGCAGTAGGTGCTCAATTAACCATTGTATACCCTCCCTCTTTTAAAATCAGCTTTGACAGCATTTATGTCATTCATGATTCCCACTGGGGTGTGGGGTGAAGGGTGGAGGGTTATGTAGAAAAGTATTTGAACTACTTGAAGAATAAAATTGTTTTGAGGCACTCATAAGCCATTTACAATCACCCATTTACTTGTAATTAATGTCCATGCCAATTACAACCAATTACCACTCATTAAATCACATGCCCTCAGGACTTTTACCTTGCTCGTTATGTTAGCGAATTAGTCAAACTCAGTGCAGTGTTCCACTGTAGTAATTAGTATCCTGGCGGTTCACAAAACATGCCCCGGCCACCATGTGAATGAAGAGCATCTGTTTGCTTTGGGACAGCAAATCAGAGCAGGTTTTTCTAAGATTTTCTCTTTCTGGTCAGTTATAGATCAGCACAGAAACTCAGGAGACAAAGACAAGTTCTTCCACAATGTCATACAGACGAGAACTAGAGAAATACCGTGACCTGGATGAAGATGAAATCCTTGGAGCCCTAACAGAAGAAGAGCTCAGGACCCTGGAAAACGAGCTGGATGAGCTGGACCCTGATGTGAGTAGGTGCTAAAGGGGACCACATCACTACAGGTGCCAGGAGTGTAATGTTACCACCTGGGGAGGGACAGGCATATACTTCCTAAAGCTACCACTTCCTTTTTTTCCTTCTGTGAGAATGACATTAGAATAACTTTGACTTTGCAGGGTTTTAAAAAGTGCATTATGTCAGGGTTCTCCAGAGAAAGAGAACCAACAGGATATGTATTTACACATATACATATATGAAAATAGATTTATGAGAAATTAGCTCACATGGTTATGGAGGCTGGCAAGTCCCAAGATCTGCGGTCGGCAAGCTGGAGACCTAGAGAGCCAATGATACAGTTCCAGCCCAAATGCAGGCAGGCCGAAGACCCAGTAAGAGCCAATGCAAGTGTTCAACTCCAAAGGCAGGAAAAATAATGTCCCAGCTGAAGGCAGTCAGGCAGGAGGAAATTCCCTCCTACTTGTGGGAGGGTCAGCTTTTTTGTTCTATTCAGGCCTTCAACTGATTGGATGGGGCCCACCCACATTGGGGAGCATAATCTGCTTCCTCTGTCTACTGATTCGAATGTTAACCTCATGCAGACACACTCTCACAGTCACACCCAGAGTAACGTTTGACCAAATGTCTGGGCACCTCATGGCCAAGCCAAGTTGACCCACAGAATTAACCATCCCAAGTCCACCCCGTGTCAACTTGGCATGCATGCACATCACTTTAAACCATACTGAACCTCTGAATAAAAACAATAAGATGGTCATAATTCTGCCTAACAGAATGCAACTCTCCTGTGTACAACAGAAAATACACTATCCCCTTCCCCAGAAGGTGTAAAGTCCTTGAGTGAGGTTTACTCTTCTCCCCTTATGTCCTATAATTTAAATGCAATGATGTAAAATTAACCACATTTAAACACTATGATGTAAAGTCAATGCATCTATGTTGCATGATAAGGGAACAAGAGGGGAAAGAACCCAAAGGTATTTGCTATACACATATACTAACATGTTCATAAAATAAGGAGAAAATATTCACAACAATTACAGTCCTCATTTCTGTAACTGGTCTAGGGGCTGTAGCCAATGTTTCTAGCTACCTTCTCCCATCACCCATCCTGTATCCCCTCTGCCTTCGGCAAGCACTTCAACTCGCTGTGGTTCTTTAGCTGGTGAGTGACCCTAACCTTCATTTCTGTCTGGATCTTTGAATGTGGCCTTTTGACTGAATCCAAATTTTACAGAACAAGCCTTTTAATCAAGGGATTTGTTCTGTAAAGTTTGGATTCAGTCAAGGGGCGCACTTGGGGTCTGGAGGGCCACATGTGGCCTTGAGGCCGCAGGTTCCCCACCCCTGGCTGGGCCATTAGTAGTCCTGCCTGGATTGGGTTGTAGATTTCCACTGACCTTAATCACTGGGCATGGTAATACTAAAGAACGCCCTAAGGGATCTCCTGTGTTCCAGACACAAGCTTCCTTACCTCCCGTGTGCAGTAGCTATCCAATTTCCCCTCGGTAGTCCGGGCCAGTGACCCCAGGCAGCACAGTAACTCCCTTCTCTGCCTGTGGATTCAGAGGCAAGAGGAGCCCAAAGTAGTCGGGTGGCAGTTTTGGAGTTTTGTTTGTTTTTTAGAGATAGAGTCTTGCTGTGTCTCCCAGCCTGAAGTGCAGTAGTGTGATCATAGCTCACTGCAACCTCTGGCTCCTGGGCTCAAGAGATCCTCCTGCCTCAGCCTCCCAAGTAGTTGGGACTACAGGCATGTGCCACCATGTCCTGCTAATTTTTTAACTTTTATTTTTGTGGAAATGGGGTTCTTGTTATGTTGCCCAGGCTGGTCTCAAACTCCTGGCCTCAAGTGGTCCTCCTGCCTCAGCCTCAGTGCTGGGATTACAGGTGTGAGCCACTGCAGCTGGCCTGAGTGTTGTTTACCTGATGGATCACTGATAAACCAGGGTTGAGCAATGACTGGTTAAAAAAGAAAAAGGTGTGAAACATTCAATTTTTAATTAAAAATACATAAAATGGAAAATTCACTGAATTCATTAACATTCATTATACCTGGGCATTGGCCTGGGTGCCTGGGATATGATTATGGGATGAAGAGACCCATTTAGTAGGCCACCTAGCAATCGCTCTCTTGGCCCTTGCTCACAGCTCCGGCGTGGCGTGCTAAGCCACATGCACAACACATGCCTCTTGATGCTGTGTACCCTGCCTGCAGAGGCAAATTCTGAGTACGAAACAAACTTCTTAAATGTGCCAACTGTGAAATGCAATGATAAAACTCCAAACAAGTGAGGGGAATCTTCTAGTCCTTTATTTCTCAGCGAATTCATTCCATGACAGATGCTCTCCACTGTCCTGAAGCGGTTGGCTTGATAGAACGGGGAAATTGCCTTTTGAAGACAGTGATGGCACCAGCTAGGATGGGAGCAGGGCTGGGCAAATGTTCTAGAAGGCTGCATATGCTCTGAATCGGCAGGCACTCTGTGGAGCGATTTCTCCCACAGCCAGGATTCATAGTTCCAGGAATCAAGGTTGGAAATGGGAGTGGCACCACTTACCATTACTCCTAGTGACCCACTAGCAAAATTCTTGCTTCCTCTTCCTACGACCTCACGCTCTGCTGGCCTAGAAGTCTTAGTTTCAAAGGGAGGACTGTTTCCAACCCAGCCCTGTCTCTTTCACTCCATGTGGCCTTAGGCTAGTGGCTATCCTTATGCCTCAGCGTTCGCATCCGTGAAATGACGGAGTTGGTTGGTCCTTTTCAGGGCTAAGCTTCCATGACTTATAACCTGGTCTTATCTCCAGTTTGACTAAGTGGCTTCTTTCTAGATAACCCAGATTCCTGAGTCCCAGGCCCCCTAGAATGACAAATCCCTCTGCAGCGTCTCTGCGTCGTCCTGGTGTTCACCGCTTTCCCTGCCGGGTCACCAGAAGGTGGTCTCCTAAGGCGGCTGCTCAAGCTGAGTAGAAGTGGGCTTGGTGGGGACAGCCTTGGGTCCTTCCTCCCTCCCTCGAGTCACCTCTGCCCATTGGCTTGGGTTTCAGTAAAAACAGACGCTGTAGGCCAAGAACAATCAAGCTGTAAAATATTCTGTTCTAATTCTATCCTCGATCACTGTCGCCTAGAATTACAGGGACAAACAGCTTTTTTAAAGGGAGAACAAAAGGGAGATGTGGCCACTTCTGGTTCACTCAGTGAGTGCGACCCAGTTACTTGCCGGCACCAGGCCTGTGCTGGGCACCCCAGGCGGCCTGGCGGGGACTGTGCCCTGGGGCTCAGGCTGACTCGATGTGCTCATAATAAACTGCATCCTGCGTGGGAGCGGACTGGGAGCTCGGACGGAGGATTAATGCCTGCTGGTGAGAGGCTTCACGGAGCAGGTGATATTGGAACTGGGCCCTGGGTTTGTCTAATTCCAGGCCGAGTGAAGGCCACGGGCAAAGGCTCCTGTGGGGAGGTAACTGGGGATGGGGAGCCTCAGTGTGGTTTCTGTGGAGGGTCAGATGTGAGCAGAAAGGGGTTGGGGCTAGATAATGGGGGGAGCAAAGCAGACCGTAGAGCCTGGACTTTTCTCAGTAGGCCCGGGGAGTCCTTGAGGGTCAGTGACTCAGTGGGCGTGGCGGTTTCGGGAGCTGAGGCTGGCACACATGGACCTGGGGGTGCCGGGGACACCAGTGAGAGGTGGGAGGGTGCCGCAGGGGAATCTCTGCCATTCCCAGGGAGGAGCAGCGTGGACCCCGAGGGCCCCACAGGCCTGCTGTCTCTGGCATCCCCTGAGCTGCTGGAGGGGGACGAGGGGAGATGGGGCTGTGGCTGCGAGTAGAGCAGGCGACTGCAAGGTCAGAGCCCGATATCAGGCCTGGGCATGGGGGGCAGAGGGAGGACCCCCCACAGAATGGAGGTGCAGCCCTGAGGACTGCACTGAGGCCCCAGCTGCGAGCTCCCTTTCACCCCACCCCACGTATCAGAGTGTCTGGCCTCAGCAGCAACCCCAGGACCTCTTTGCCTCTGGCACAGCCAGCTCTCCTGCCCAGGTGACTGACAGGACAGAGTCCCCTCCCTGTGCCACTGGAGAGATGGGGCACCTGAGGCTCAGCTTGCTGCCCAACTCACCTGGGGTCACACGACCAGGGCGTGGGGACTTGGATTTCAAACGGGCTCCCAAGTGTGGGCACCTCCCGCTCTGGCAGGAAAAGAGTAACTGAGCATATGGATTTGGGAGTGGGCCCGCGCCATCTGAAACCTGTGGTGCTCATACTACTGTGGTTTCACAGGTGACATTTTTCAAAGACTCCTTTCTCTCTCAGTTCAGGGAAAAGAAAAGCGAAACCAGAGAGCGGGTGGGAGATAACGGAGGCCAGTGGGTTTGGGTCCCAGTCACACAATTGGCCCCTTTGCTGAGATCATCTCTGTTACCTGATTTGCAAGACAGTGTGTGAGTTTTGAAAAGGCCTAGCGGGCCTCCCTTCTTTCAGAGTGCACAAACATTCCAGCTCAAGTCTCGCCATCCCTTGGCCCAGGCTCTGAAATCCTAGCTCAGGGCGAGGCCAAAGGTATGCAGCCCATGAGAAGCTCCTGGCCTGCCACAGGTGACCAGCCCCCCAACCCGTCAGCTTACAGAGCCTGAGCTGAGCCCAGAGAGGGGAAGGAACTTGCACTAGGTCACACATTCACACAGAACCAGATCAGAACCCAGATCCCGTGGTGCCTGGGCCACCATCCTCTCCGTTACATCCATATTCCTCCTGTTTTTATTTTTAACGAGTGCTCATCTGACCTATGGGCAGGTGCTGTTCTGCATGTCCTAAGCACTTTGAAAATATTAACTCATTTAACCATCATCATGATTCTATGAGGCAGGCAGTGTTATCATCCCCATTTTATAGATGAGGAAACTGAGAGGTAAAGTAACTTGTCCAAAGCCCCACAACTAGGCAGTTAGAGGCTAGAGCCATGGTATGGATCTAGCATCCATGTCTTACCCATGTTTCTCTAAGGCTTCATGGGAGGCTTCAGGAAGGTAGTTTGGGCTGCAGATGTGCTCTGGTTTTGTGGTTTGAGAGGCTGCTGTATGCAAAGTCATCCGTCTTTCTTCCTGGAAAGAGCCTGATATGCAGGACTAGCCTCTAGTCCTAACTCTGCTATGGATTTAGGTACATGATTTTCCCTCTTTGATTCTCAGTTTCCCCATCTGTAAAATGGACGCAGTTGGCCTAGATGGCCTCGGACCCCCTCTCCAGCTGTAACCACATATGATTTCTCCAGTCACTCCTGCCTGTCTTAGTACCTGAATAGGGCAAATACTTCAAGGGGTGACGTTTGGGGTTATGCAATTTATAAGCCCCAGTGTCATGTGACAGAATAGAGTACGAGGAGTTGGAAAGCAGCTCTGTTTGCAGGAGAGGATTCCAAACTTGTGCATATTTAAAAAAAAAAGAAAGAAAGAAAAAGAAAAAGTCCCCGAAACTTTCTATCTCCACTCTGGAAAAACTCGAGCTTATCATGAGATTGTTGCACTTGGACTCCCTCAGGAAAGGAATGCTTCATGTGCTAAAAGTATCCGCTGTTGACTGATTCCCCAGAGGATCTGCCCTTTCTCGTCTCTCCGGAGTTAAGTGGATGCTGCTCTGAAGCTGAGCCAACTCCTCAGTTCAGATTGCCTTTGTACCAGGCAGCGGGGGCAATGCAGAGAACTTGGAGGATGATAAGTCACTGGGACTCGCGCAGGGAACAGTGTACAGTTCTCATATGATCAGTAGATACCCAGTGTTTACTGGATGTGCCAAGGGTAAGGCCTTCCGTGGATTATTATCTCATTTAGTCCTTGGAGAAGGTTCAGTCATTAGCCCCATTTTAAAGACCGGGAAACTGAGTCTTGGAGAGATGAAGTTAGCTGCTCAGGATGCAGCCTGAGTGGTGCTGGGATTCCAACCTAGACAGTCCTGGCCCTGTAACCTGTGCTATTAACCACCACCCCCTTGGAGCACCTGTGGGACCAGCCCAGAAGGGAACTTGGAGAACAGATTGGAGAACTACCAGCAACATTGTTTTTTTCAATTTGATTTCTTTTGAAGTTGTTATGTTCTCTTCACCATAAATATTACTCTTAAAAAAAAAAAGAAATTGCGAATCCACCAACACAACGAATTTAACTATAAATACTGCTTGTTAATGAGGCTTTGGGGAAAAGGCAGAATATTTTTAAAACTGTCTCAGTTAAAGGATCAAAATATTTGCAGGAGAGAAGAAAGTAGAGATCATTTCAACCTTATAAAGAAATTGGGACCTAAGAGTTGATTTTTAAGTCAGCTGTTAGGAATCTGGGACACAATATAACCACAGAAACAATAATAAAAAACAAAAGATCTCCTGCAAAGCCTTAAATAATAATCAAAATAATAAACTATCGTTTTCTATTGAGGTGTTCTTACATGCCAGGTGCTACGCTAAGCATTTTATGAGCATCATCTCATGAAATCTCCACAAGGATCCTATGAGATTGATCCTCAGAAGTTGGGAATAATACCATCCTATAGATAAACAAATGCATGGCCAGAATCACACTGCTATTGAATGATAGATGAATTCAAACAGACCCTGCCTTCCTTGGCCTATAATGTGTCAAGAGTTCTGAGAAGAAAGGGCCATGAGTTGCAGGAAGAGATGATGGAAGACCTATAACTGTAGAATCCCAGAGCTCCAAGGACACTTAGCAACCATCTAACACCACCTCACCTGCCCACCTCTGGCATCTACATACACCGTGCAGGTAGAGAAACCTTAATTTATGGGGTCTATCCTGGACGTGAGTCATTCACTTGGTGCTCTATGTATTTCATGGAACACTCATACCAATCCTATGGGGTAAGTGTTACTATTACCATTTTAGTGATGAAATATCAAAATAACAACAAAACCCTGAAGTCGAAAGAGGGGAAAGGACTTGTTCAAGGCCTCACAGTAAAGTCAGCGGCACAGCCAGGACGAGAACCTGGGACTTCTGTCACTCCCTGTGGCTTCCCATCATCCTCCACCCAGTTGTAAGGCCCTCCCTACCTGTACCCCAGGTCGCATCCTGTAAGGTGGAGGGCACTCCCGGCCATCCAGGAAGCAGCCAAGTTTGGTCCACAGGGACGCGGTTCTCCTTTGTAACACAAACCAGCAGAATCGCAAGCCCTGGACAGAAGTAAACAGTTGAAATGGAAAGAAATAAATCTCCCCTCTAAAAATAGGCACACATCCTTAGAAACACTGCCGGTTGTGCGCAGGGAGCCTGGTGGGGTAAGGGTGAGTCAGGCCAGGCGTTGGTGTGTCCCCACCCTCCCTCTGCCTTCTGGCCCCGTGACCACCTCCCCCACGCCACACCACCTCCCCTGGCTGGGGGACCTCTTGAGCCTCGAGCCGTTCACTTCCTCCCCTTTTTTAAGCCTTGACCTCCCACCCCTCCCTTGGCAAGCCTTCTTTATCCTTCTATCTGCAAACCCCCAGCACGGCACCTGCCCCACATTGAGGACACTGAGCACTTTCCTTTTGATTTCAACATTTTCAATAGGAAGCATTTTAAACATGTAAGAGAATACAGAATATACCTTTGTTTCTATCATACAAATTCAACACATGTTACAGTTTTGCTTTATTTAGTTCAGATCATCCTTAAAAAGAGATCACTATAGATAAAGTTTAAACTCTGCCTGTCTTCCCCACCTCCCACCCCCAGTTTGTTCCCCATCTCTCCCACTCTGCTGAACACTTTCTACCGAGAGGCAGAGAACCAAGGATCCATAATATCACATAAGTAATATAAAGGAAGGAAGGAAGTGGTCCTGTTTTCTTGACCATGTGATCATAGTGGTTCATCCTTTACTTTTCCACTCATGAAAGAGATGTGTATATAAGAAAACTTTCACTTGCCATTTAAACTTTCAGGTAGAAAAGCAATAGCAGGCCGGGCGTGGTGGCTCACGCCTGTAATCCTAGCACTTTGGGAGGCCGAGGCGGGCGGATTGCTCAAGGTCAGGAGTTCGAAACCAGCCTGAGCGAGACCCCGCCTCTACCAAAAATAGAAAGAAATTAATTGACCAACTAAAAATATATATACAAAAAATTAGCCGGGCATGGTGGCGCATGCCTGTAGTCCCAGCTACACAGGAGGCTGAGGCAGTAGGATTGCTGAGCCCTGGAGATTGAGGTTGCTGTGAGCCAGGCTGATACCACGGCATTCACTCTAGCCTGGGCAACAAAGTGAGACTCTGTCTCAAAAAAAAAAAGAAAAGAAAAGCAACAGCAGAACCAATGATACGTAGTAACTGATGGTGGCCACTGTGTCAGAGACAATAGGGAGTGGTGGAGACTGTGGTAAATGGGAGTTTGTCTAAAGAGCATGTGCTTTTCAGCTCCACCAATTGTTGCCAGTGTGAGAATACAGGCCCAGTATTGCCAGGTCACCTAATTTTTCAAGAGGTGCTAGAAATATGGGTTTTTATGGAAATTCTGACAGCTCATTCAAGTGCATAGACCAAACAAATGCAACCAAGTTTCTGCATTTAATTGGACTACAGTCCTCCCAGTTTGCAACTCTGGTTCTACTTCACATGGCAGATGTTTGTTTTGCTTAAAAATATATACATGCATAGAAAACTAAGTACATGTATATATGTAAATATCATCAGATAAAAAGTACCTAGCCCAGTTAGTGACACATAGTAAATAAATGTTGAATCTGAATGTATGATTTGTCTGCTAGAATCTAAGCCTTCTAAGACCTGGAGCCACATTGTACCACCATAGGTAACAGTGCAGCCAGGGATGGCTGTGCAAGTTGTGCCCTGTGTAACTCCAGGAGTCACTGTTCATGTAGACTAGAGAGTTAATAATGCCCTTGGATTAGTGCAGTGCACAACTTGCACAACCAGATGCAGCTGCTCTGACAGAGTACCACTATAATGCAGCGTGTGTTCAGTTGAATAGAAATGAACAATTATGCTCTGTGGTGGTAAAACTGATTGGCAGTAAACTGCTTTCATAAGGGTGTTCAAACCTTTATTGTGAGGTTCAAAATGAAAGAGCTTTTTAAAAAAAATTTTTTTAGAGACAGGGTCTAGCTTTGTTGCCCAGCCTGGAGTGCCATGGCACAATCATAGCTCACAGCAGCCTCAAACTCCTGGGCTCAAGCAATCGTCCTGCCTCAGCCTTCTGAGTAGCTAGGACTACAGGCATGCACCACCACACCTGGCTAATTTTTAACATTTCTTTTTTGTAGAGACAGAGTCATTATATTACTCATGTTGGTCTTGAACTCTAAGCAATCCTCCTGCCTCAGCCTCCCAAAGTGCTAGGATCATAGGTGTGAGCCACCACGCCTGATCCAAAAGGGCTTTTGATCCTCATTTTACAGATGGGGGATCCAAAGCCAGAAAGCACCAGTGTATTGTTTGTGGTCCCACAGCCCTGGGAGGAGAACCCAGGGTGTCAGGTAGGGTGCAACTTGGCTTAAGTAATAGAGACTCAAAATAACATGATTTGTGCAGTGGTTTATTCATCCCTCAAGTAAAAGTCCACAGGTGAATAGTCTAGGGCTGGTGTGGAGCTCAGTGTCCCGAACTTCCCAGAGTCCCAGACTGTCCAGCTCGCTCTTCTGCCATTCCTGGAGTGCAGCCTCGTCCCCATGGGATGTGGGAGCCATAATAGCCGAGTTCCAGGCATCGGAAGAGAGAAAAAGGTCAGGGGGTGGGGAATAAAAGAAAAGGAGGAAAGCAGTGATTCAAGTGCTTTTTAAGGAAAGTTACTGGAAATTGCCACCAGACATTTCTCATATTATTGATCAGAGTTTAATTACATAGCTCAACCTAGTGCAAGAGATCATGGGAAATGTAGTCTTTAGTCTGAGTGGCCAAGTGCTTGGTTAAAGAGTAGGAGTGCTTTTATTACTAAAGAAGGGGAGGCCTGACATTAGGGACAATTTGGAGTCTGTGACTGTGCATTTTCCAGTTTGATGGACTCATGTTCTGCTCTGCCGAAAGCCCTCAGGTGGAGTGAAAGGTGTTGGCAGGAATTTAGCCAAATCCAGGCCCCTAAAGAAGACACTCCAAAGGTCTCACTCTCTAGCTTGGCATTTTCCAAAACACCCATCAGATGCCCTGGTCCCATCGTGGGCATCCCCTACCCTGGCACCCTTTATAATGTGTCCCACTCCCCCAAACACACTTGGGGGCAGCAGCTGGGTGGCCCAGAAAACAGCTTGGGGCAGCAGGTGTGATGGGGGGCTGTGAGGTGTCCAAGTAATACCGTCCTTTTCCCAGCTGGAGCATCGGTGTGTAGGACTGTGGACAATTCAGACCAGTGCTGGGTGCTAGGGTTCAGAGAAGATTGAGATCTACCCCAGCGGGCCCTTGAGAGGCACCCAGTCTTCCTAGGGAGAGAGGTACAGCATAGATGTGCTCCTAGACAGAGTAGGATGAGCATTATATAAGAACTGGCGAGATGCCTGTGCGAACTTGGAAGAATTGCCAGGCCGTGCAGGGAGCACTGGAAAGGCTGGACAGGGTGACCGAGGGGAGGGCTTTGAAGGATGAGTGCAGGGGAGCCGCAGCCAGGGGATTCCAGGCGGAGGGCACAGCCTGGGCATGGCAGCGGGAGAGTGCAGGGCGCAGCTGTGGAATGTGGAGCAGCCTGGAGTGGCTGGAATAGGGACCACTTGAAAAGGGAGCAGTAGGGAGTATGTTGGGATCAAATCATGAAGCCTCTCTGTGCCTGGCTGAAGAATTTGGTCGTGATTCTATAGGTCAGTGAGGCAGCCGAGCATCTGTATGTTGAGGTACATCTGTATGTTGGGGTGACATGGTCAGGTGCACGTGCTGGTGGGTCTGTCTAGCTGCTGGGGGGGAAGGCAGTGGAGGTCAGGAGGCTGGAGGCAGGGAGACCAGCCAGGAGGGCTGCTCTGCTGGGCCTGGCCAGAGGCACAAGCACTTGAACAAGGGTGGTGCCCACAGAACAAAGACATTTAAGAACACCGTGGCCTCAGACTCCTTGCCCTGGCAAGCCACGCTCCCGCATCTGCAGGGCTCCGCCTGTGCTGCGCTTTCTCCCACCCTGCAACACCCTCCCCTTCCTCTTCACCTGGATGTCTCCTCTCTGCTCTGCTGGGACTCAGCTCAGGACCACCTCCTCCAGGAAGCTCAGGGCTGAGTAAGGTGACCACACTGGGACATTGTCTCCTCTGGCTGTGAGCCCCCCTGGGGCAGGGATCACACAGCTGTCGTCTCAGGATGGCCAGTGCCCTGTGCAGCAGGAACATGGATCGTTTTCCCTGTGCATGAGGCAGGAAAGGAGGATTAGGAGACAGCGGGAAAGGAAGTGTCCCCACTTTGTGCCGTGAACACCAGAGAGAGAGAGAGTGTGTGTGTGTGTCTGTGCTGTTGTGACCAATAGGTCTCACACAAACAATTCCCAGGCTTGGGCCACAGGGGTGACTTTGGAGGTCAGCACCGATGCCCCACAAAGTTGACTGGTGGCGGTGGCCGCTGCTGCGTTTCGCCAGCCCTGCGGCAAGGTTGGGGTGGCCATGCCAAAGGCCTCGCTCTTTCCAGAGAGAACGCGAAGAGGGGAAGAGGCCCAGAGTGTGTGTCAGGGTCAGGGGATATGTCTCGAGAGAGAGGGGCACGCAGAAGTCTGGACCCTGCTTGTCCCCTTAGGACGTGCCATCGAGCTCTCAGGCTCAGGTGTGTGAGAAGAATGCCCCACTGAGTGATTTCTAGTAGGATCTGGAAGCTGCTGGCCAGTAATGCCGGGGCAGGGCTCTGTCTATCTGGATGGGGCCTAAGGGACTAGCGGCCTCATTTTACATAAAGAGAACCAGACCTGGCAGATAACTGGAAGATGAAAGTCCTCAAGGCCAGTTTAAAAGATAGTTTTTTCCAGTCAGATGCTTTATAAAAGGCAATTGGGGGGGGGCAGCTGGCCTATAGAATGTCTCGCCTGATATGGTGGGATGGAGAGTGGCGGGGCAGGTATCTAGGGCATGCTTAGGTCAAACTGTTTGAAGTAGGAGGAAGGGAGGCAGTCAGCGGGAATTTTGAGAACTTAAGCTGCCTTGGTTTCTGTGACCTGGTGACAGTAACTCCATGCCTCTGGGCCTCAGTTTCTCCATGTGTAAACTGAGACTAGCTTGATAAGGAGGGGAGCTCTAGCTTCCCAACACCTGGAGAGGACACCTGGCTCTCACATGGGCCCCATGGGGCTCCCGGGATCTATTCCTAGAGGAAGGCAGCGGGTGGCATGGAAAGTTTTCTACGGGATGGAAGTCAAGAGTCCTGGGCTGTGTCCAGCGTGTAACCCAGGCGAGGCCCCGCCCCTCCCTGGCCCTTGGCTTCTCCCAATTTCTAATAAAGAGTTTTACCAACTGGTCCGTCGTCTTCTAAGCAGTTATGTGTGGTTCAGTCACAGAATTGGAACCCAGGACTCCAGGAGCCCAGACCAACAGGGGCATGTTTTACATTCCCTCGTTCTTACACGTAGCTGATTTATTTGGGAAAAGTAATAAAATCTCTTGTTTTTTTGTCACTATGAAGGACTGGGTTAAGGAACGTTTTATGTATGGTTAGCTACCAGTCTGAAGACAGTCATACAAATCGTTGCCATGCTAATATAGAAAATGCTAATTATATACAGGGTTATTCATATGTAAACTCAGCCTTCCTGGCCATGTGGCTAACAAGCTGTGTGACTTTGGACAAGCGACTTCAGTTTTCTATGCCTCAGTTTCCCCATCTGAAAAATGAAAAAATTGGCCCGGGGTGTCTCTTAGGGCTTTGCAGCTCTGAGCTGCTAAAAGTCTATATATTCCTTTTAATACATTGTGTGTGTGTGTGTGAGTGTGAGTGTGTGAATATGTGTTGCCTGTGTGTGCACATGCGAGCAAGCCCACAAGGTTCTAGCCAGAATGGCTTCTCACGTAGTCCTCACTATCTATAGCAATGATAATTGTGAGGATACTTGATATTCAGCATGACCGGCACCTGTTTGCAGGGTGTTAGCGCTCCTAACAGCACAGTTATGGATCTGTCAAAAGTTTCCATTGTCCTTGGGACAACTGGACTCAAGAGTGTGGGTGTGAAAATTAGACTAAGATGTTAACCTGTCAAGCTGTACATTTGAGTTTTAATTTTACAACATTTAAAAGGAAGTCACCATTTAGAAAACCAGGAGTAAGAAGCTCCTTCTCATTTTTCCCCTACAATTATTTCCAAGAACAAATTAAACTTTGCACTTTTAAAATTTAAAAAACTCTAAAAACCCATGTATATTCCTCTTTCTTCCTCTAACTCAGTGCCTGCTATGAGCGGATACTCATTACCTATTTGTGCAATAAATGTTGATATTTTAAAATCAAGAGATTTCACATAAAAATGAGCAGATCTAGTAACACCGTCCATATTCCTACATGTCAGCAATTTGCTGGGCCTGGGTGGTGTGGGCATGAATGCTCCCTCCTCACCATCCCAGGCAGCTGGCAGCTATAATTTTAGGCTAAGATCAGAGAACACCTAGAAATTCCTCCTCCTTAAAACCCACACTAAATTTCCTGTCAGGTTATGATAAGGAGATCACCCAGCCATTAGTCACTGCCCTTCTAACAGGAGTAAATTTCCAACTCTAAGAAAGTACATGAAGACTTACTTGCTCAGAGTCCTATGTACAAAGCTCTTTCCCAAAGCAAATTCACCCCTACCCAACCTATCTTTGGGATAAGGATAAGTGCATGTGAATTCTGATTCCCCATGGCAGAATTGGTGACTTTTCTGATAGAATCAGGCTTGTTTTGTTTTTTTTTTTAAACCAATTATGAGGAAAGCGTTTGCCCAGTAAATATACCCTCGGCACGTTTTCAGATTAAGAGAGTGAGATTTAAATTCCTTAAGGGATAAATGATTCCCGTTTCCCACGGGCACCATGAAAGTATACCTTTACAGGTAATGTCCAGGCTGTTGTGGATTATTCTTTGCTATTCAGGAAAGGAGACCTCCCTTTAGGATCTTGATTACCACGTGTTTAGTGAATAACCACGTGAAATTGAGTCTTTTCTCTAATTTTACTCCAGCTCCCCCATTTACCTCCCATCTCTCCGGTTACTACAAGTTAAAGAGCTTTTTTGTGGGGTCATAGCCCCACCTCTTAGCACACTGCGTGGAGACACAATACTTGTTTGGTGGATGTTTGTTGAATGAATACAAAATAAAGGAGTGAGAGATGCATTTCTACACATACGGATCACCAGATACTCTCCTGGTCAGAGCCAACAACAGAATGGTTGTGGGGACTCTTTTCCTCACCTATTAGATAGGCTGAGTCGGACAGTCCTGACAGCCATGGAGAGCCAAGGCAAGATTTTCATTCTCATACCCACTTAACTCCTCCCACCTCTAATTTACATAATAAAGCACATCGCATTGTAAAACAGGGCTCCATTTTAGATTTGGCCAGCTCTCACCTGGCCAATCTCAGCATCTTTGTTGGCCACTGGCACATGAGGAGGCTTCTGTCCTCAGCATCTCATGGCCATTTAGTTTAGTTAGTGAATTAACCATGTTTATAATTCTCCCCTAGATAACATGTGCCATTTAAAAAATACAGCTTTTTTGGGATATAATTTGAAATATAAATACAGCTTTTTTGAGATATAATTTGAGATATAAAAAACAGCTTTTGGGATATATAATTCATATACCATACAGTTCATCCATTTAAACTGTACAATTCAATGGGTTGTGTTTTTTTTGCATATTCACAGAGTTGTACAACTGTCACTATAATTTTAGAACATTTTCATCACCTCGAAAAGAAACCTTCTACCCATCAGTTGTCACTTCCCATTTTCCCCCAATCTTCCCATCTGTATTAGTCTGTTCAGGCTGCCATAACAAACAACAGAAACTTCTTTTCTTATAGTTCTGAGGCTGGGAAGTCCCAGATCAGGGCCCAGCAGGATCAGTTTCTGGTGGAGCCTCTCTTCCTGGTCACCTTCTCTCTGTGTCCTCTCATGGCGGCTGGTTGGGGCAGTGGGGGTGTGCAGCAAGCTGTCTGGTGTCTCTGCTTGTGAGGACACTAATGCTATCAGATCAGGGCTCCACCTTTATGACCTCATTTAAACTTAATTACCCCCTCAAGGTCCTAGTTCCAAATACAGTCACATTGGGGATTAGGGCTTCAACCTATGAATTTGAAGGGACATGGTTCAGTCCACAGCATCAGCCCTAGGCAACCACTAATCTACTTTCCATCTCTATTGATTTGACTCTTCTGGACATGTCATGTCAGTAGAATGGCCTTTTGTATCTGGCTTCTTTCACTTGGCATAATGTTTTCTAGGCTCATTTGTGTTGTAGTACTTCATTCCTTTTCAGGGCTGGATAATATTCAGTTGTACGGATATATCATATTTTGTTTATCCATTCACCAGTTGATGAACATTAGACTCATTTGTACTTTTGGCTATTATGAATTATGCTGTTATGAGCATTCATATACAAGTTTTTTTGGTAAACATACATTTTTAATTCTTTTCCACCTACGAGTGTAATTTCTGGGTCATATGGGAACTCTATGTTTAACTTTTTGAGAAACTGCCAGACTGTTTTCCAAAAGGGCTGAACTACTTCTACGAGCAGTGCACGAGAGTTCCAGTTTCTCCACATTCTCACCAACACTTGTTATTATCTGTGTTTTTGATTATTGCCATCCTAATGGCCATGAAATGGAATCTCATTCTCGCTTTGATTTGCATTTCCCAGATGGCTAATGATGTTGAGTATTGTTTCATGTGCTTATTGGCCATGTGTATGTCTTCTTTGGAAAAATGTCTATTCAGATCATTTACCTATTTTTAAATTGAGTTATTGTCTTATTGAGTTGTAAGAGATCTTTACTTATGCTGGATACAAGGCTCTTATTAGATGTATGATTCATAAATATTTTCTCCCAATCTGCAGGTTGTCTTTTCACTTGTATCCTTTGCAGAACAAATGTTTTTAACTTTGATGAAGTCCAGTTTATTTTTTCTTTTTTTGCTTATTGTTTTGATATCCTATCTAAGAAACCATTACCTAATCCAGAGTCACAAAGATTTATGCCCATGTTTTTTTCCAAGGGTTTTATAGTTTAGCTCTTACATTTAGGTTTTTGATTCATTTTGAGTTGATTTTTATACACAGTGTGAGATCACATGCTGTTTTTAAAAGCAAGATAAAGTGATAAATAATCAGGAGTTTAAAAACTATGGAACAGCCTTTGGTTTTAAATGAAAAATGTGATATTTTGCTAAACATAACATTTAATGGAAAGAAAACAAACTTTAACTCCTAACGAGGCTGAAATTTTCAATATTTACTTAAAAATGTGATAAGGTAAGAATTATTAGAAAAGGCTTTTGACATTTTTGTTTTTAAAAAATCAGCTGCTTTAAATAAAGATTTTTTAAAAGTTATTGCTGAGTTTATTACTTTCAGGAAGCTCTATTTTTAATGTACATGTCAGAGCTAGTTTTTAATTTATCTGAAGTGGTTTGTAATTATTGGTAATGCTGATAATAAAATCTATATTGTTTGGATCAGTAAAAAAATTACTATAGACTCAACCTTTGATGAAATGCAATTTGGACTCTAAAATATACTTCCTGGCACTCCCCATATTGTTGGCATGATGGTGTCTGCCCTCCTTTCAACCCACCTCTTTCTAAACACTGATTATTTGCTGTGAGCTGAATGGTGAGAGGATTTCAGCACGACTCTCCAGGTCTCTGTTTAGAGATCTGAAAGGCAGCAGGAATAAGTTAACTTTGGCATGGGAAAGAACTTTCCAGTAGTCGGGCTATCTAGAAGGCTATGAAAATTAGAGAAAGACACTTCTCTGCACACACCTTTTTCTTGGTTAGGAGAAAATTAAAAATAACTGTCTATTTGACAATAATGTATATTAGATAAGCTAATGGTGGAAGGTTTATGGGGAAATATGAACATTCTATGTTTTAAAAATACATTATTATAGGAGAAAGATGAATAAAGTAAAACAAAGGTTTCAGCAGATTTGTCTGACTCTGGAGGCTTTGGAGCACAGTGAAATATTGTGAGTTCTTGGACTGGACATATTTTAGTCAATATGCTGGCTGCGGGATCCTGGGGCTGGCAACACCGTCTGGCACAGTCAGTAGAGGCCAGTTGGTGCACAGTGTCCGGTACATGAATACACACTGGGCCACATTATGCTTACCAGTCTCTTGGAATATTAAAATTTTATAACTGAACCACAAAGTCTCATACTCTATATTGATAATTCACAATTATCAATGACATGCAATTTTCCTATGTTTTTAGAGTTCTTTTTAACAGATTTTTCAATAAAGATTTAAATAAATGATTCCATATTTTCATGTTATATAAGTAATATTTTTGAAATACATTAAAAACATCTTTGTTCCCTTATTATAATCATATGGCCTTTAGTTGAAGGTAGTAGTTCTCAATCAGGGCGATTTTGCCCTTCAGAGGAAATTTGGCAGTGTCTGGAGACATTTTTGGTTGTCACAAGTTGGGGGACTGTGCTACTGGCATCTGTGACACAGAGACCAGAGAGGCTCTGCAGTGCACAGGACAGCCTCACTACAAGGCAGTGTCCAGCCCAAAACGTCGACTGTGTTGAGGTTGAGAAGCGTTGCTTTAACTAAATGATCGGCCTCTATCAGAGAGATTCGAAAACAGATGTGAGTTTGCAAACGCTTTTCCCCTCAGTTGCAATCTGTTTCATTCCTCCCATCATGATACTGAGCCTCTCTCAGGCCAGAATGTGCCCAGTAACTTACTGCCATCAAAATCTTTTATGGTGATAAAAATCTATAGGCTTTCCCGTGGGGATTGGAGATCCATGGGAAAGCATGAGCACTTGCTCTCAGTGCTTAATTCATTTTATGTGTTTGTGTTTTAGTTTTTTGAATTTTAAGATATGTTTGTATAATACATTCCTTGTTAAATATATATGTATATATTTGGGCAAGCAATTTCCTATTAAAATGTATTTTATCTGATTATAGAACAACAACAATAATAAAGTAATAAAAAAAAACAACACAATTTTTAAAAAGATAATAAGGAATCAGTTTTGAGTGTTCACTAGGTCAGCATTGTGCAAAGCACTCTTCCTGCATTATCTAGTTTAATTTTCTCAACAACTCTATGAGACAGCTACTATCATTATTCACATTTTACAGCCATAGGAACTAAGGCACAATGAGATTAGGGGACTTGCCCAAGATCGTATAGTTAGATCATCATTATTCCAAGTCAGGCTTAAAGCTGATGTGCGGTCAACTGCGAGGTGCAGGCATGTCACAAAGAATTTAGTTCACTCATTATGAATACTCACACACTGACATTCGCAGGGCAGTGAGGTGTTCTCTCACTCGCTAGTGCCACAGTAAGTGCCCTGCCATGGGAGACAGGAAGTGGGCAAACACGGGGAGCATTCCAGTGGCTCACCTGGGAGCACCACCTGTCCTGCCTGTCGTGGTGGACAGTATCTGAGAACTGCAGCTTAAGGAAAACCAGGATGTGGGCAGCATCACTTCAGTGCCTGATACTCACCCTAAATGAGCCAAGGCTTGATTTTCTACATGCTGGTTGTTCTGTCATAAAATGTGCCAGTTCTCAATGTCTTTCCAGACCGTGGCCTAAATGCATTTGCATGTACACCACCGTCACCACCGCCTGCCGAGGCCCTTATCTGTCCTGGCACTCTGCTGGGTGGGCCGGGCTCACCTACAGCCTTCCCAGAGGCAGGGAGGGGCACACCCTGATCCTCGATCTTGCAGCCACTGCTCTTATCAAAACAGCACTGTGGTATTAACCAGTAGTACAACATCTTCTATAAAAATACACATTTGTTAAACAGTAGTATTTCCTCCCAAGCTTTATCCTTCTATGTGCTAGGTGTCTAGCTATCTTCATAAGCCTGATAACCATTCCCTCACAGAGGGGGCTTTCAGAAAAGGATTTGGAGTGTGAGTGACCAAAGAGATGCATTTTGACAGTGAAAAGATTTGAGGTGGAATGGTTCCTTAATTTAGACAGTTCATGGGATGCATCAAGAGGTTGGGTGAGGTTCTGCCCACACCTGTCCCCAGTATCCTCCACTGGCTCTCAGAAAGAACGGAGGCAGGGAGCACAAAATGATTAGAAATGAAGTTTGCTCTTCTCCCCAAATCTGAAGAACAACCCTAGTTTTTGTTCTAGATCTGTCCCTAAAACTCCTTGGGCAAGTCTTTTCTTGCTCTGGGCCTCAGTTTCCCCTTGAATGGTGGTGTATGCACCAGGTGATCTCTAAGCATTCTTGCAGCTATGAACTTCTTTGACTCCCTAAGGTACTGGAGGCTGAGTTAACATGAAAGTCCATTAGGGTGATTCAAATCCACCCTAATTAGGAATCTGCGGTAGTAGTAAGCCCACACCTAGAAGCCTGCCCATGTTTGAAGAAGAGAATGCAACAGTTGGTTGATACTATCTTTCTTGAGAGACCCATCTCCAGGGGCGACGTTCAAAATATTTAACAACCAGCGTGTCATGAGCACAGACCCGGCAGGAGGCTAGAAGGCAGCTAGAAGGCAGCGAGTAGAGCTGGTGGGATGTGGGGCTTGAGAGCGTGCCTCGCCCACCTCGCACTTCCGCGGAGCCCCGCCCACCTCACAGTGCAGCTGAGCCCCGCCCACCCAGAAGCTCCGCGGAGCCCCGCCCACCCCTCTGCTCTGATGGCCTTTCTCCAGCTTGTATCTGGGTTCCCCCTCTTCCTGCCTGTTCTGCATCCAGGACCCTAACTCAAACTCCTTTTGCCTTCTTCTTTCTCCAACCTCTTGATACCCAACTGCTGTAAGTATCTTCGTGCATCCAAACACCAGCTTAATCATTCATCACTCAACAGGTGCTCTTTGAGCGCCCTCTGTGCTCAGTGATGAGTCAGCTGCCCTGACCCCTCTCCCTTGCCTTCGAAAAAGTTGGAGGCAGGGACAGGCTGGAGAGACCTGAATCCCAGCCTCTCTGCTCCTTATCTGAGGTGGGACCTTGGGCCTGTCCCTGTCCCTCCTGGGGTTTCAGATCCCTTACGTGTAACACGAGGGGCTAGGATGGATTCCGTGAGCCCTGAGTTCCCTGCTGTTCAATGATGAGTTACTGGGGCAATGCAAGTCTTCAGCAGCTGACCACTCTCTTTCTCTCTCTCTTTCTCTCTTGCTCCCCCACAATCTCCACTGTAGAATGCACTGCTGCCTGCAGGCCTGAGGCAGAAGGATCAGACCACCAAGGCGCCCACAGGCCCCTTTAAAAGAGAGGAGCTCTTGGATCACTTGGAAAAGCAAGCAAAGGAGTTTAAGGACCGAGAAGATCTGGTCCCCTACACAGGGGAGAAACGAGGTACTGAACAATGTTGCTGTAATGACTATGTCACTCCCCATGCATCATTGAGTGCCAACTGTATGCCAGGCCGTGTGTTGGGTCAATTGTGACTGGGCCTCCTTGTCCTCATCCCCACCTGGCCAAAAAACAAACCCAACTCCAAAAGCATTGGTGCATGATGTAGATTTAGTGAAATTTTTGAGTAGACTGAGAAAAGAGTCAGATCCACCCAGACTAGCAAAACTGTTCCCTAAATCCCCTTTAACTGGGGTGTTCTGATTATTTTTCATACAAATCTAGATACTTTTGAGAGTAAAAGAGAGAACTATTGATAATGATGTCAGACATGAGGCCTAAACAAGGACTGACCTGGGCAAACCAGGAACAAGAGATACCCTCTCTCTCTGCCCCAACTGTCTCTGCTCTTTCTCCCAAGTTCACCTCTCTGGCAGCTGCAGCATCCCTTCCTTCTGTTCCTCCCAGACTCTGCTCTGGTCAAAGGCAAGCCATCCAGAAGGCCCTGGAGAACAGAGAGGCCCTCCCCGATCATTCCCCCTTTCTGAGCTCCCATTCCCCTCGTTTTATCCCAGCCTCACCTTTGCTCGTCACCCTGCTGCCCCACAGGCCTCCTTCTGTTCCTCAAACTGTCCAAGCCCCTTTCCACCTCAGGACCTTTGCACATATTCCCCATGCCTGGAATACTTGTCCTGCTTCCCAGCTCCATGCTATGTTCATGGCCAGCTCTTCCTGCCCTGTAAGAGGTACAATGGGTAGAAACAGCCTGCAGCTAGATCTGCATCAGTTGCAATCCTGACACTACCCCTTACTGTGTGTGTGTAAGTAAATGTTTTAACCTGCTGTGCCCCCCTTTCCTCCTTCATAAAATGGGAATGGTGAAAGTGATATTACCAGCCTCATGAGGTTGTTATGAGGATTAAGTGAGTTAAGATATCTATAAACCACTTAGAGCAGCATCTGGCATGCAGGGAGTGCTATGCAAGTGTTAGGTATTATTATCCTTTAGGTCTCAACCGTACTGTCTTCTGTTTCAGGGAAGCTGTCCCTGCCTACTCAGTTTAGGACATGCAGTCCTCCTTCAGCCCCCCCCCCCTTGGTTATTTTCCATCTCAGGAGCCTGTGTGTGCCCTTTATAGCAATTCACATTTTATCAGTACCTCTTATTTATCATTAGTCTTTTTCGCCAGCCTTTTAGCCCTCTGAGGGCAATGACTTAGGCTGTTTTTGCTCCTGTGGTTCCCATAGCACCCGGCCAGCACAAGGCCTGGAGTATAGTAGGGTTGAGTAGGGAGCTGTTGAATAAATGAATGAATGAGTTAAAATTAAACAAATGTTTAATGAACCTTGTGTGCAACTTCCTTAGAATATAAGCTCCATGAGTGCAAGGACCATGTTCATCCTTATATCCCCAGCACCTAATAAATCCCTAATATATAGAAGGCCTCTAATAAATATTTACTGAATGAAGGCATTCATTCTAATTAATTCTTTGCATAATTAATTATTTCTTTTCAGCCTCTTCCATTCTCCCCCTGCCCAAGAATGTAAGCAGGATTAGCCAAGGGTCCCTGCCTATGGCTGGCATCTGTGTATCCGTGTTGCACTAGCACAATGCCATGCACAGAGTAGCTGCTTAATAAATAATAAAATGAGAAAGCACATAGAAGTAGACATTGTGGGGAGGACTTAGAGTCAGTCCAAATCCTGAAATTGGAGCTCCGTCCAGATTTCACTGAAATCTGGAAGGTCAGGGAGGCCCAAGGGGCATCAGGATTATAGAACGTCAGGATTGTGTGATCTGAGGCATCCTGGAGTGGGTGTTAGAAGAATGGGTGGGGATGAGGATGAGGGGTGGGGTGTGCAGCAGATCTGGGTGAACAGTCATTGCTAGCATCCACTTCCTCAGGTACCCACACCTGTCTCGGGGGAGGACCTGGAGGATGGTATGGAGAGGATGGGGACAGGAGTCTGGGCAGTGCACAGACCAATCCTGCTGTCCTTCTGCAGAAGGCTGGTCTGGCAGAGCCAGGAAAAGCTCTCCAGCCTCCTAGAGCCTGACAGCTTCCATGAAAAGCCAGGCTGACCCAAGGGGAGTAGCTAGGATTCATTCTGTTTCCATATAGCAGCAAGCCTAAAAGGTTCATCATTATCAAGAATTTAAATGATGGTCATTAGAGTTCTTATGGATAGACTAAGTAGGCGTCTCAGAGATAGTGGGGCACGAGACCCACCAGTTATTACTGGCAGGCTCAGGGCCGTTTAGCCCAGCCCCGACTGAGCACTTCCCCTACCCCGGGCCTAGAGCCGGCCTGGGCTGGGGAAACAGCCCCACACACAAGACCTGGCCAGGCGTGGGAAGAGCCATAAACCAGTGCAAAGTCCTGAGGAATTTAGGATGGGAGGCGTTCTCATTCAAGTGGGAGGAGATCAGAATAAGGCTCTGCAGGATATTTTCATTAGAATTACATCTGGCTGCATGTGCTAGGGGCAGGGGGAGTTAAAATAACAGAGACTTAATCAAGAAGGTTCATATTCTTAAGCATTCTGGGGCTGGAAGGCATATTCCTCTGTGTCAGGGATCAAGACCCTTTCCAGCTTTTCATTCTGCCATCCCTGCCACATGTCTTTGTCTTCATGGTTTGCATAGCTGCTGAAGCTCCAGTCATCACATTCACATTCCAACTAGCAAGATGTAGGGAAGAAATCCAGGTCCCTCTTACAGTGTCTTAGAGTCACCAATTCGCTAGAGATACCTGTTACAGATGTAAAATAACCATGAGTCTTAAATATTTATTGAATGTTCATCTTGGTTATCACATCAGTCCTTTTCATATTTGAGTTCCTTTTTAGGCATTTTCTTTTCTTTTCTCTTCTCTTCTCTTCTCTTCTCTTCTCTTCTCTTCTCTTCTTTCTTTCTTTCTTTCTTTCTTTCTTTCTTTCTTTCTTTCTTTCTTTCTTTCTTTCTTTCTTTCTTTCTTTCTTTCTTTCTTTCTTTTTTTTTTTTTTTTTTTTTTTTTGACAGAGTCTCGCTTTGTTGCCCAGGCTAGAGTGAGTGCCGTGGCGTCAGCCTGGCTCACAGCAACCTCAAACTCCTGGGCTCAAGCGATCCTTCTGTCTCAGCCTCCCAAGTAGCTGGGACTACAGGCATGAGCCACCATGCCCGGCTAATTTTTTCTATATATATTAGTTGGCCAATTAGTTTCTTTCTATTTATAGTAGAGATGGGGTCTCGCTCTTGCTCAGGCTGGTTTCGAACTCCCGACCTCGAGCAATCCGCCCGCCTCGGCCTCCCAGAGAGCTAGGATTGCAGGCGTGAGCCACCGCGCCCGGCCTTTTTTTTCTTATTAGCAGTTTATTTTTTAGGAATTTTTTTCCTTGTGTGTTTCCCCTTTTCTGGACCCCTGGAATCTGATATGAAAATGGAAGTTATGGTACATTTTTCCCCAGATGATTTATTGTGTGCCTTGCTGGTCAAATAATAAAACAAAGTAATTGCCTCCATTGAAAATAAGCCCTGATCCCATGTTAGTGAAGACCTATCTGGACATTTCTCAGTGCACTTCCTGCTCCCTCCCCACCTCCATCCTACGACCCTAGTCCAAGCCACCCATTTCACTAGTTGGACTGTGATTGTGATGACTGCATGATTGTACCAGTGTCCTAGCCAGGACCCTCCTTCTACCCTCGACCCTCCAGGCTATTCTCCATCCACAGCTAAAGTGAGCAGGGCTTTTTTTTTTTTTTTTTTTTTTCTTTTTTAAGGTAAAAGGCACATAACATAAAATTAACCATTTTAAGGTGAATGATCCCCACAGTATTGTGCAACCACCACCCTTTTCCAGATCCAAGGGTAGAGACCCTGTAAACACCCTACTTTGTTGCTGGGACTCTGAAAAGCTGCACCTGAGGAGTAAGGGGGACCTGGGAGTAACAGCTCTTGCACAGACTGTAGCTTGGCTTTGAGTCGCCTTGATGGTCTAAAAAAATCTCAAAACCTGAACTTGAATTAAGGTGCTTCCAGGTAGCTAGAGTGTGAGATAAGGGTCCAACTTCATCCTTTTACATGTGGATATCTAGTTGTCCTGGCACCACTTGTTAAAGAGACAATTCTTTCCTCATTGAATGGACTTGACATCCTTATTGAAAATCAGTTTGCCTTAGATGTTTGGGTTTGTTTCTGGACTCTAAATTCCATTCCATTGTCTGTATGTCTATCCTCATACCAGTACTACATCGCTTAGCTTTTTAGTAAGCTTTTTTGTTTGTTTGTTTGTTTCTTTTTTTTTATTTCAGCATATTATAGGGTTTAGTAAGTTTTGAAATCAGTGAGTCCTCAAAGTTTATTCTTTTTCAAGTTTGGGTACTTGTGGTCTCTCGCAATTCCACATGAATTTGAGGATTGGCTTTCCATTTCTACGAAAAAGGCCACTGGAATTTTTATAGGGATTACATTGAATCTATAGATTGTTTTGGGTAGCACTGCCATCTTCATAATATTAAGTCTTCCAATCCATGAACTCAGGATGTTTTCCCATTTATCTAGGTCTTCTTTAATTTCTTTCAGTGATGTTTTGTAGTCTTCAGTGTCTTATACCTCCTTGGTTAAATTCATTCCCAAATATTTTACTATTTTACTATATTGTAAATTAAATTGTTTTCTCAATTTCCTTTTCAGATTGTTCATTGCTGGTGTACAAAAATGCTACTTATATTTGTATGTTGATTTTGTACCCTGCCATGTTCCTGAATTTGTTTATTAGTTCTAATGGGTTTTTTTTGGGGGGGAGGGGTGGAAATTTAGTGTTTTTTACATATGAGATCGTATCATCTGTGAATAGAAATAATTTCACTTCTTCCTTTCTAGTTTGGATTTCACTTATTTCTTTTTCTTGTCTGTTTAGTTTGACTAGAACTTCCGGCACAATATTGAATAGCAGTAGTAAATATGGGCACCCTTCTCTTGTTCCTGATTGTGGGGGCTCATTTCCTCACTTCTGCGGGGTCCCAGGTCATAGCCATCATCTCGATGAGGCCTTCCCCGACCACCCTTCCCAAAAGAGCAGTGCCCACCTCACTCACCCCCAGCCTGGCATCTCCTAGGCCCTTGTCCTGTCCCATCTCCCTCCATAATGCTTAAGACTGTCTGATTCCTTTATGTGTCTAGTATCCGTCTCCTTTCACTGAATTGGCAGCTCTTCCAGGTTCTTATCGCTGCTATTCCCCAGCCCCTAGAAGGGTGCCTAGTGCATAGGAAGCACTCAATAAGTTTCTGTTACACAAACAAACACATAAATGCATAATTTCTCATAGATGGAATTCAATTGTTCATGCAACTTTGTAAACTTGCTTTTTCACACAACATTTGTCTTAGGCACTCTCCTCCTTTGTGAGTAGCGATCTCCATCGTCCTTTCCAGTAACTGCTGGGATTCCATCAGAGGGAGGCCCCGTAATCTCTTCCCCAGTCCCTGCTGTGGGCACAGCAGTGACAGCCTTGTGCATGCCTCTTTACTCTTTCATTCTGTGATGTCCGATGCTTTAAAAACATAATGTCCCATGAGGCAAGGATGCATTTTTGTTCCCTTTTCATTTTTTAATAATCTGAGTGTATTTTATTTAGAAATGTTTATAAATTTTTCTCTCATATCAAAATCCTTGGTTAGGATATCCCAGGCTCTGTCATCCTATTATATTTTTCTTTGGTATTTTTTCCCCCTAGTTACAGATTGTTTAATTGTGACCAGTGCTTTCAAAAGAGAGTATTTTGACCAAGTAATAAAGTCATTCTTTTCAAGCGTGAGGGGTGTGGTGGCGGGTATCCCTGATCCCGGTTCTTTGGGGAAGTTGGTCCCCAGAGGGAGAAGACTTAAGGCACTGTCAGCAAGGAGGGATCCACGGGGCTCTGTGATGGTCCACCCAGGACCACGGCAGCCACCACCGCCCCCATAACAGGCACCCCATGTGTTTGCAGGAAAGGTCTGGGTCCCCAAGCAGAAGCCAATGGATCCAGTACTGGAAAGTGTGACGCTGGAGCCAGAGCTGGAGGAGGCCTTGGCAAACGCTTCGGACGCAGAGCTCTGTGACATCGCAGGTAAGGAGCATTCCAGAAGCTTCCCCATGTCCTCCAGAAGGGTTTCACCCACATATGCAGGGAGCTTTGTAGGGTTCATTTCAACATGTACACCCTCCTTGTTTCTGCTGAGAACTGGAGGAGACCAAGAGTGTTAAAATAAAAATCCTTTGTCACAATCCAAAATGAGGCTGGGTGCAGTGGCTCATGCCTGTAATCCTAGCATTTTGGGAGGCCGAGATGGGAGGATCACTTGAGGCCAGGAGTTCGAGACCAACCTCAGCAAGAGCGAGATCCCATCCCTACAAAAAGTAGAAAAATTAGCCAGGCGTGGTGGTGCATGCCTTTAGTCCCAGCTTCTTGGGAGGCTGAGGCAGGAGGATCACTTGAACCCAGTAGTCTGAGGTTGCAGTGAGATATGATGATGCCACTGTACTATAGCCCAGATGACAGAGTGAGACCCTGTTTCAAAAAAAAAAAAAAGAAGAAGAAGAAAAACAAAACAAAACAAGCACCCAAACCCATCATACAACAGAGCCATCTGTTGTTGCTATGGGACCCCATCCCAGAGGGACGTGGATGTAGCCCAGGGAGGGCCAGCGTGGGCCTTTCCCAGCCATTTGCATTGAATCCTACCCAAGACACCTGGGAGGAGAGAACAGAGGGAAACAGAAGTCCTGGGCATCTCTGGTTTGGGAGACTCACAAAGTGCTCAGAGCAAAGTCACCTGACTTTACAACTTTGTGCTTTTGCCTGTGGTCAGCTCAGAGAGCTGGCTATGGGAGGATCTTCCCGTATATCTCATAGTTGCCCCATACCCTCCATCTTCACCTGAAAACTCAAGGAGGTGGCCTGATATTCAGCGGCCTTTGCCCCCTCCCTTCTATCCCTGCCCCTTGAGGGTCAGGCGCTGGCCTCATCTGACACCCCATGCTCCCCGTCGCACTGTGCTCCCTGGCTCGGTGAGGGGGTGGTTTTCATTCTGCAGATTTGGGGGCTACTGATCATCACCCAGGTGATGGCAAGAGGTGGGTGGATGGGGACAGAACCAAGGCATGTGGGCAGGGCAGAGGAAAGAAGGGGCTGTGGGAGGTGGGTAGAGGAAGGAGCAAGGAGGGCCGGCCCCAGGGACTGGTGGGTGCTGGTGCTGTTGGTGATACAAGGGGAAGTTGTCGGGGGGCGGATGGGGGGACACCCAGCTCAGTTTAGGGACTGTGGCGTTTGACGTGGCTGTGGGGTATCCAGGTGGGGATTGCTGTACAGGAAGGTCTGGGGTGCTACAAGGGGTCTCCATTTGGCTAGAGATTTGAGCATCATTAGTGCTGTCAAGCTCCAGACAGAGCACACGGTGCACTGGGGCCGGGGGCTCTGGGAGGGCAAGTGCCAGGCCCAGGAGGAGCCTTTGGGTGTTGACTGGTGGAGATGGGGCAGAGCTGGCATGGAGACCAGTTAGCCACACATGGGCTGGGAAGCAAAGGCTGAATCAAGATGGGCAGACCAGATATGAGAGCCACAGAGACAGAGTGAGGGCTCAGGTCTGGCCAGAAGACTCACAGGTGCGTGAGGCCAGAGGCCAGGTGGGGCTGCCAGCACCTGGGACTTGGCCAGCCGCAGCTGTCTTCTGCCTCATCACATCCAACGGGTTCCTTTGGGTGCGATTCCTGATGGCATCCATGGGCATGAAGTGCTGGGAGGTGGCGTCTATCCGCAGTGGGGCCATGGGGGCAGAGGCAGTGAAAGACTCAACTAAGTGCAAGGGTGACCTGGTGGAAGCCAGGTTGCAAGGACCCGAGGAGTGAATGGGGAGAGCCAGTGTGTGACCCTGAGTCCAGACAGCCCCCTCTTCAGGAGACAGAATTTGAGGAAGGACAAAGGGTGTCAGGGCTGCAGAGAAGGCTTTTCATTCGCCCTGTATAGTGCAGAAGTAGCGAGCACGTCAACCTGACAGGGACAGAAGGCTTCACTCAGGAACCCGGTTTGCTAGGTTGGGGATTTGTTTTGTCAGAAGCCACACAGGTCATGTCAGATCCTATGCCGTGTCCATGTGTTTTAACCGAACCACCCCTGATGGGGGAATGACTTCTGGCCCGTCCGTGCAGCAGGGACGCGCTGATGCCTTTGTCCCGCATCTCCATATTGGCCGACCCTGGAGCTGTTTTTATCCTGGACTTTCTCCTCCGATCGCCCTCCATGACATCACTGCCCTCATGAGGCAGCTCAGAGGGGTTATCAAATGTCTCTGCTGTCACAACCAAGGGCTCCTGCCGGATCCTGAGCCAAAACTGAACTGCAGCAGTGCGGGAAGTTTCTGTGTGGCTTTCTCGAAACTGGTTCTCTTTATTTTTGTTGGCACGGCTATTTGTTATCCGCCCGTGACTCCATACCCTTTGCATGTCCGGGAAGGACAGGGGAGCTGTAAGTCTGCACTGGTGTTAACTGGCTAACCTTGGACGGCCGTCGTTTTATACTTGGCATTGGAAAGGGGCAGTGTCTCTGAGGAAGGAGGGACTGAACATTTGTTGACCACCAGCCATGCTCCAGGTGCTGTGTGAGTTGCTCTCAATGCTTGGTGCATTTATTGACCACAACAATACTAGGAAGTAAATTCTATTGTTGTCCCCATTTTATAGGTGGGGAAAGTGGGCAAGGTGAGGTTAAATGCCTTGCCCAAGGGGCTCAAACCAGGCACCCTCATTCTAGGGCCCATTCGTAGCATCACCACCCAGGGTGACCTCTCCTCACCTCACCTCTCCTCTGGCTCTTCTCCAGGCAGGGGGGACACAGAGAACAGAGAAGGTGGGCGAGAGAGGATGAGCTGCCAACACAAGAAGTCAGCTGGGGATGGGGTGGCGCCACATTAGGAAAGCCTCTGGGTGTCCCACCAAGGAGATAATACCTGGGACTAAGGGCATCAGGGAGAGGCAGACAAAGGCAGGGGTTCGGGCTGAGAGGAGGAGGTGTTCTGGAGCGGTGGGCGTAGAGACCAGCCTCGGTGAGGCCGAGGGCCGAGGCAGAGCCGTGAGACTGAATCTGAGATGTGGCTTCGAGATGGGACCAGCTGCTCTTCCCAGTGCTGGCTCGGAGGCCGGGGCTGAGATGACGCCAGGCTTTCTGGCCCGAGGCACCAGGAAACAGGCTGGGCGGCTGAAGGGGTGTGCTCTGCCTTGAGCCGGTTTCAGAGACGCTGCATGAAACTTGATGTTGGAGGCGCTGGGTGGAGCTGGCCCACCAGAGAGCTGGGAGTGCGGGGTTGGAGCCTTTCTTAAGCAGGGGCTGGCTGGGGCCAGGAGTGTGGGAGAGTCATTAGAGGGAGAAGAGCAGGGAGAGGACCTGGGGTCTCCAGGTCACTTGTAGTCCGATGGCCTGACTCCCAGGCAGAACATTTCCCTCCTCTAGGCCTTAGCTTGTTCGCTCGGCAAAGAGTCAGGCTGTCTATCCAGTGCCTTCTGCCTGCCATGTGCCAGGCTCTGGACTAGGCCCTGGTGGAAGAATCATAAGAAACAGCCTGATTCCTGCCCTCACAGAGCCAACGTTAAATAAGCTCTAGGCAAATAGGAAGTGACAGATGAGACGAGTGTCATAACGGTAAAAGGACAGTGTGTGGGAGCGGCAGTGGGTTTAGGTGATAGGGCCAGGGGCGATGAGGGCAGAGATATGGAGGCTGAGCCTGCGGGGAAGAGTAGGCTAGACTAGAGAAAGGAGGGGGAGAAGGGGCCAGGGCACGGGACGGCAGGAGCGGAGCCTTGGAGCTGGGGAGGCCGGGCCCTCAGCAGGTGCGGTGTGGCAGGTTCTGTATCTAGTGAAGGTAAGAGCCTGCAGGAGGGGGACAGCGAGCCTGCCACACTGACTCAGATGTGACAAGGTAAGGTGCATCACTCATGCACTCACCCGTTCACTCACTGAACCAGTGCACATTACTGAACTCCTGCTGTACACTAGGGTGAACCAGAGCCAGTCCTTGCCTTGGGGGGCCCAGGAGATGATGAGAAGGACAAACAAGAAACATGTAGGTTTCATCATTAGAAGCGCCCCACTGGGTGATGAGCAGGGTGCACAGGACCCTGACAGTGCCAAGGCATGCGGCCTTGGGCTGTAGCTCGGAGTCAGCTGCAAGCGCTTGGGATTGTCAATTCCTCCCATGCCCACTCAGGGAGGTGGCCCTGACTGCCATTTAGGGACCCTCCAGGTGGGGCAGGCCTCAGGAAGGGAGTAGGCTAGGAGACTCACCCTTCAGATGGGGCACCAAGGGCAGGTGGCCACCCCTGGCTCCTGTGGCTATCAGAGTCTTAACCTGACCAGCCCCTGGCCTCTGCCTACTTCCCTGTGCCCAGACACCTGGCCTCTTGCTATTCTACCAGTGTCACGGTGTGGCTTATCCAGGAGCGGTTCACCTGAACCCGAGTCCTGGGCTGGAGCCAGTTTCTCCCACCTGTCCCTAGGATGCAGGAAAACACCGTCCAGCGTCTGCCCAGAGCCAGCCCGAGCAGTTGGCAGCTGGAGAAGCCGAGACGTGTGCTTTTATCTCTTTGCGTCCTGAGTGGAATTACCAAATGAGTGAGCCCTGCCAAGACAGAGAGAGGAAAGAGAACTCAATGTTCTTTTTCAGAGTTCAAAAATAGCCCTTTTTGAGTTTTAAGGAAGATCTAGACTTAAAAAAAAAAAAAAATCAAGTTCCCCAGCGCTAAATCCAGCCTTGCCAATATCTACAAAGAATGAAGCAGCAGGCAATGTTGATGAGCTGTTTTCTCCCTTTACTCTCTCCTGGTGACTGTGAGCAAACCCAAGCGAGGGAGAAAGTCATGACTGTGTGCCATGGGCTGGCCGGAGGGAACACTAGCTCCAGAACCACCAGGAATTCTGCACCTCAGTGGAAATTTAGCTTGGCCCCTACTCTCCTTGTTCCTTCCTTCCTGCCTGCCTGCCTGCCAGGCGCCTGCAATTTCCTCTGAGCTACAAAATTTTATTTCTTCTTAGGCCTGCTATTAACATATATTACCTTTAGAATATATGATATCTGCCCTTAGAATTGCAATGTCAAGGGGGTAGTGTAAACCTCAAACAGGATCAAAACCTGAGAAATCGTGATGTGGCTGTAAAGTCCCACGGGAAGGTAAGAGATCAGCATTCAAACATTTCATTTTACAGGTGAGAAAACTGAGGCCCCCCAAAGGAGAAGTGACCTGTGCAGGTGACCTGTGCAGGCACTGGTCTCGTCTCACTCCCTCACTGGGCAGAGGAGGCTGGTGCCCAGAGACGGGAGGGGGCCTGCCCAAGGTCACACTGACATCAGGGGCATAGTCAGGGCTGGAACTTTGCTGTCCTGACTCTTCATTAAGAGGTCGCATGTTGTCTCTCTAACTAGAAACCACATTTAACGAAATGGCTTGGGAATTTAAAAAAATTATCACCAAATATTTACCAAATACGTTACCAAGAATATAAGTACGGAGCCCTAGACTGAAACCCAGGTCTCCTTCCTCTGGCAGTTCCTTGTAACTTCCCTGCCCCTGCCCCCCTTTCTAGAGCACCACAGGAAGCTGGCATCCAGGCACCAAATGCACCTTCCATTTTCCACCTCTATACTCTCTAAGCAAGACCAGCCGGCCATATGAGGTTACATCTTTCACGGGAGTCCCTACAGCCTTTACAAACCCGAAACCCCGGCACATCCTAGAAGCACCCCGGCTGCCGCGTGGGAGCTGCGGAGCCTGCTCCAGATGGGGCCGCGTGGTGATCTGATTCACCTGCTGCTGACTCAGGCTCAGCTCCCGCCGCACACACGGACACAGCCTAAATTAAATCCCCGAGAGCTCAAAAGAGTGCAGATGCCTCTCTCCCTACCGGTTCTCCTTAGTGATGAACAGGCAAGTCTAATTTTAGCAGAGACTTTCAGAATGTGAGAAACAGAAGGGACTTTGAGATCATCTCATCTTGTGGTTTTCAGTTTCCACTGAGCACCAAAATCACCCAAGGAGATTAAGAAAAATATCCCCGGAGATTGAGATTAGTTGGTCCAGGGTGGAGCTAGGCATTGACACTGTCTTTAAGCTCTCTGGGTGACCTGTATGTGCAGCCATGATGACAAGCACTGGTCTCGTCTCACTCCTTCACTGGGCAGAGGAGGCTGGTGCCCAGAGACGGGAGGGGACCTGCCCAAGGTCACACTGACATCAGGGGCATAGTCAGGGCTGGAACTTTGCTGTCCTGACTCTTCATTAAGGGCTCTCATGTTGTCTCTCTAACTAGAAACCGCATCTAATGAAAGGGCTTGGGGATTTTAAAAAATCATCACCAAATTTTTACCAAATACCTACTATATTCTGGGAGAGAGGTGGAACAGAGAGAGAGAATAGTCTTCCCTGACTTCCAGAAGCCTACAGTCCAGTAGGGGAGCACAGGTATCCAGACATCTCTAACACCAGGTAGACTCTGTGGTATAAGAAGACCACTCTGTGGTCACCAGGTGCTGTGGGAGAACTGGAGAGGGACAGGGAGGAATCCAAGAAGACTCCCTGGAGGAGGAAGGGTTACTCCAAGTCTTGAAGGGTGGGGTGGTAGAGTTGTTAGATAAAATACAGGATGTCCAGTTGAATTTGAATCTCAGATAAATAATGAATAACTTTTTAATATATGTCCCCAATATTATTAATATATACTTACACTAAAAAACTAAGATTCGTGGCTCATCAGAAATCCCTGTGGAGGTGGCTATAGAGAATCACCTGCAAAAGGGACAGCACTGGCAGGAGCAGGGGCATCTACCGAGCAGGGATCGTGTGTGTAGCTAGAACATAGAGAATGTGTGTGTGTGGGGTGGGGGGACAAGGCTGTTGAGGCAGGGCCAGCCCAGGGAGGGCCTGTGAAGCCAGGCTCCAGGGCGTGGACTTGGCCGTACAAGCCACTGTCCTCCCATCTGTCCACCCACACACAGTTGGGTCAGGTCAGAACGTCTCATTCTTGCTCCCCAGGCCGTACCTAGGAAAAGACACTTGAACTCAAAACTCAACCCAAAAAGACCCTATGGCATCCGACCTTGCCTAGGTGAATACGATCTACTGCAGAGGGTCGGCAGCTTCAGGGGGTAGTGTCAGGCAATGGTACTCAACCTTGGCTGCCCATTGAAACCACCTGGGGAGCTTCAAAAATGCAGATGCCTGGGCCCCACCCCCAGAGATTTTGAGTTAATTGCTCTGGGGCAGGCCTAAGCACCAGGAATTTCAAAAAATGTGCAACCAAATTGAGAGTCACCATAGAAAGCATCTTCCCTGGCCCCGAGCACGCGCTCAGTGAGGGGGGTGGCGCTGTCCTTCTCCTTATTGCCACCACGTGTCCAGCTTCATCTTAGTCTTTCTGTTCACCGCCCTCCTCCCTCACTGTCCTGCCACTCCCTGAGCTCAGGGCTTTCCCACCACCATCCCCTCTGCCTGGAATGTTCTGTCTCCCTTCTTTTAAGTTGGCCAACACTTGTTGATCCTTCTCATCCCAAGTCCCTCTTTTATGTTCTCCCGAAAGACACTGAACTTTTCCTTTACAACACCGATCGTGCTGTGCTCGTCGTACTTTAGTTGTGTGGGTACGTGCCTAGCGCCTCTCTCCCCAGCACCACCAGTCACACGAGCAGGGTCTCTCTCGTTCTCCACTGGCACCCCCAGAGCTGGGCGCTTGATGACTGTGGAATAAATGAATGGGTGAAAGAATGGCTGAGCACGGGAGAGATGTGGTCAGATCGGCACTTCCAGAAGGCTCTTTCTGGCTGCTGTGTGCTGAACATTGGAAGGTGGAGGGTAGGCAGAGGCCAAGGCCAGGGCACTGGTGATTACACAGCTGTGATAATACAGCCAAGAAACGACCCGGCCTCAACCAGGACAGAGGTGCTGGAATGGGGGAGGGACCATCTGAGAGACACTGGGGCCGTCACACAGACATGGGGGCGAGGGTGCCGCGTGACTGAGGTTTCACCCTGAGGGACACGCAGGCCGCCAAGGTGGAGCCAAAGAAAGAGGCCATTGCTTGGAAAGAGTCATTCTGCTTTGGCCAAGTTGGGTGGGACATGCCGGTGGGACATCGGGAGAGACCTAGGAATCTGAGGCCAGGGCCTGGAGGAGTCTGGGCTGGGGATGGAGGTTTGAGAATCACATAGAGATGAGAGTAAAAATCCAATGAAAAAGGTAGTTTTCCTGCAAGTGTTTCTTGCCATTTATGCGAGCCAGAGTTCCAGGTGTGGAACATCAGTCCCCAGGGGGTCTTCTGCCTGGGAGAGGCGAGTCACGGGCCCTTCCCCTGTCCCTGCAGCGATCCTGGGCATGCACACGCTCATGAGCAACCAGCAGTACTACCAGGCCCTGGGCAGCAGCTCCATCGTGAACAAGGAGGGCCTCAACAGTGAGTACTCGCCCCGCTGCCCGGCTCGGCCCCCGGCCCTGGCCCCCGCCCTGACCCCACACCCCGGCCCCGACCCCAGACAAGAGAGCTGCCCTGGGCTTCTTGCTTCCCCTGTTCACCCGTGCTCGCTAGCTCTTTGCAGAAGTTTTAAAGTTTATTAGCTGAATCTGTCTGTCTTTTCCTTTGAGTCTCCTGGGATTTGTATCTAGCTTACAAAGGCCTTCTCCATCCCAGTATCATAAAGATATTCTATATTTTCTTCTAAACGTTTTAGGGGTTTACTTCTTATGTTTAGCCTCTTAATCCACCTGGAGTTCCTGTTTGTGTGTGCTGTGGGATGAGCTCAAACCATCATTTTTTTAATGGATAGCCAATTGTCCCAATATCATTCTTTGCAAAATTTACCCTTTCACCACTGGTTTGGGCCTCCCCCTTTATCATAAATGCCCACGCCTCCACATGGTTCTGTTTCTAGGTGCCTCTTCTGTTCCACAAGGCCCTTTGTCCTTTCCTGTGCCAATGTTGCATTGTCTTAATGACTCCACCTCGTTGTTCCAAGCTGGCATTTTGGCCCCAAAGAGCAGTGAAGGTGCCCATAGAATAATTACCGCCCCCGCTGGAAGACTGATGTGTTTCCCTCCCAGCCAGGCTTCGTCTTAGCCACACAAGAGCCCACTGATCAGGGTAATGAGCACGGTAGAGTGACTAGCCCTGCTTCACAGATGAGACTGTACCCCAGGTTCAGAGAGCTTCGGTCATTTACCCAGTTCTTGCAGGACGTCAGAGGCGGAGTGCGAACACAGCCCCAGCCTGCTGGCTCCCTTGCAGGCTTCTTCCCACGTGGGGCCCCCGCCCCAGCCCCTGTCCCTGAGCTCTGCCCGTGCTTCCCTTCAGAGTGTCTTTGTGCTGTTGAGAGAAAGTGATCCCCTGGTTTCCGTGAGCCACCTCCCTGTTGTCGGTCACTCTAGGCGTGATTAAACCCACACAATACAAGCCTGTGCCCGACGAGGAACCGAACTCAACAGACGTAGAGGAAACGCTGGAGCAGATAAAGAACAACGACCCGAAACTTGAAGAGGTTAACCTCAATAACATCCGGGTAAGGCCCTTTATTTCACTTCTCCTCTGTGATGGGGGAGGGGCCGTGTCCCACGTCACCCAGGTGCAAACGGGCCGGGCCTGGCTGTGCAGAGTGCACAGGGTCCTGTTTGGGCTTGGGTGTTTCCGAATCAGGAGTAGGGGCAAACGCTTTGCACATAGTTTAGAGGGGTGGACAGAGTAAACCAGTGCACCCCATGGTCCTGGGTTCTTTCTGAGGACATCAGGCCCAGATACTCACCGGGGGCCAACCCAGCTTCAACCTGGACACCTGCCGTGTTATTCGAACACTGAGAGATTCTCTGAGATAAAACCGTGAGTCAGAGACACACTGCCGTACGGGATCTCAGGGCTGTAGCCGTCCAGGGCCCACCTGGCTCGGGGGTAACCCAAGCCCTGGGTGGCTCCTACCCCTGGACTATCGCTGCCAGGATATCACGTTCGTGCTCAACAGCATTTTACAGCCAGGGAAGGGAGCTGCTGGGCCAAGTGTCCAAAGACCAAGCACTCTGCCCAAGTCTCTGTGGATGTTTCCCTGTGTGACCACCAGGGCAAAGGAGGGACATGGGGACAGGCAGCCCCACCCAGGACAGGCCGCGCCACGGGAGGGGTTCAGAAGCGGGCACAGCCCGGAGGTCCTCAGATTAGCTCTGGAAGGCAGGGGCCAGACAACTAGCTCCTGCTCCACTCTCTGTCCTTCTCCGCTTTCTTGTAAGTGGCTGCCAGCCCCATGGCACCATCAGATGGGAAACCTGTGTCCTAGTGTTCTCTCCACCTGCCCCCCGTGCTCTGCTCCCATGGGAGCTAACGTGACCCTGAAATGAGAGGCTGGTACAAACACAGCCACACCCTCAGGTGCCTTGGTTGTCGGCCGTGTGCCCCGTGGGAGACCTGGCGCAATTCAGAATCAAGACTTGGGCAGTGAATACCACCTCAGAGCTGCGTGAGGGTGTGGAACCCGCTCTGAGGCCTCAGCCCCCTCTGTGCCTCAGTTTCCCCTTTGTACCAAGAGGCAGTTGGGCCAGGTCAGTGGTTTTCACCTGAGAATATTGAAAAATATACATCAATGCCCAGGTCCTCCCCCAGAGCGTCTGATTCTTTTGGTCTAGGACAGACCTGAGCATCACGACTTTGTAAAAGTCCCTGGGAAACTCTGACGTGTCACAGCAGAGACCCTCTGGGGCAGACTTCTCTCAGGGAGCACCTAGTACAGCACCCGCACACTTTGCTTTCTAGGAACAGGCCCAGAGAGGGAACGTGGCTTCCCCAGAGTCACGCAGCAAGTGTGCCGGTCGCTGGGGTGCAGGCCAAGCTCCAGCCGCCCCCACACCCCAGTCCTGAGCACTTGGTACAATGCTCCTCCTGTCCCTACACCTTGAGTTTTGCCTCTTCCCTGTCCTCCCTGTGCACAGAGAGAGAGTTGCAGATCTTATATGAAGCTTTCCAGGTGGATTTTCCCCATTTGTTTACCATAAAGTTCTCTCCAAATCTCAGCCATCTGGGACAAAGCTGGAACCCTTTGCCCATTTGGCTTTTTGGCCAGAAATTTGCTTGGGGTCAGTGAGGAACCGGGCTGCGACGTGAGAGAGTTGCTGCCCCGTCTGCCTGCGTGGGCCCGGCCTGCTGGGCCGCTGGTCACTCCGCTGCCTTTCTCTCTGCAGAACATCCCCATACCCACCCTCAAGGCCTATGCGGAAGCCCTGAAGGAGAACACGTACGTGAAGAAGTTCAGCATCGTGGGGACCCGGAGCAACGACCCCGTGGCCTATGTATGTGCTTTCCTGCCCCGCCACATGGAGGGTAACGCAGGAGGGTTGATGCGGGTGGCCTCAGGACGGGTCGCACCCACGTGAGAGCCCGGTGTGGTGCAGAGGAAGGTGCCAGACAAGGGCAGGGGGTGGAGCGGCCATCGCCAGCCCCACCTGCACCTCAGCCCAGCCAGTCTCACACCACGCTGGTCTCAGACAGGCAGGCTCCCCACCCTGCCTGGGCCGCACTTGGGGTTCAGAGAGGCCAGGCAACTCACTTTGTCCAAAGTCACACAGCAAGCGAGGGGTGGACCCGTGAGTCCAATGTGGTCACGTGACCACTCCACACATCCATTTGGACAAAGGTCCGCCCCTCCCTGTGCCTCAGTTTCTCCATCTCTAAAATCAGCATCTTCATCAGTGGGTCCCAGTGACCAACTTTATTTGTTTTTTCTCATGTCTCAAAAGATATTGCCAATCAAATAAGTTGTACTTACAATAAAGTAACCATCAATGGTTTTTTAGAAAAGCATTCAGTACATATTGATGGAGAGTCCGTGCCCAGCACTGAATTAGGCTCTGGGAGTACAACTGTCACCCAACAGTCTCAGCTCCCACTGGTCCACCTGGCCAAGCAGACGACCGAAGGGTAGCAATACATGTGATTACTGCAATACAATAGCAGGTAAAGAGTACAGGAATTAGACTTCCAGAGCTAGCAATTAACTAGTTAGTAGCAATCAGTTCTTTTCTGATTTTTAAAATCGGATAGGGCAATATTCTTCAATATATTTGCAATAATAGAAATAGCTCACAGTCTCCCATTGCTGCCAGTGGGGAACCGCTGGATCAATGACCTCTGACCTCAGAAGGGCTCCAGTGGATCCTGAGTTTGCCCACTGCATCACAGCTGGCAAAGCCACACACCCTGTACACTGACTGCTATGTCATGGATCAGAAACTGAGCACCAGTCCACTAATGTGTTTGGGGCATGGGCTCCGTGCCAGACCAGCAGCTGATGTCAGCCCGTGCCTACCAGTATGCCCTTGTCAACTACCAAAATGCTCTTGGGCCAGTTGGCAAATTCAGCTGCCAGAGCTCTGCAACTGCCCCATTGCCTGCCCTAGCTCTTCGCCTGGGCCCTCGTTTCTCCACTGTGATCCAGCACACAAGGGGTTAACACCTGGCTTGACAGGGCCTCCAGGACCTGCTCAGCCACCAGCATGTCCAGCTGGATCAGCATGGCGAATTGCCTACTGGTTGTTATTTAGATTATTTTTGATGATTAGGCCAGGCTAGACCTTTCCTGGGAGCAGGGGTTGCTGTGGAGGGCACAGAGCGGACACTGACTGGGGACTGGACCCCTCCCCTCTGGCAGGCAGCCTACTCAGAGAGACCGACATGGTCACAGAGGAAGCCAACACGCCACCCCAGGGGCACACTGAAGTGGGGGCTGGAGAAGCGGGTGAAGATCTCAACACAGAGGGCTTTCTGGGAGCCGAGCTTCTCCAAGGGTGTCAGCAAGGCAGGTGCCATGGGGCAGGCATTCCTGGCTCAGAGTGTCATTTCAGACAGCAGGGCCCACCAATCAGTATGTCCTGGGCCTATCAGCTGCCGGTGTCTTCTTTCCTCCATGACACATCGTTTCCACCAGCTGCTAATTACCTCATTTCCTTCAGAGTCTCTGATTGTCATCGACACTCCCTGGCCGAGGGCCTCTGAAACGTGCTGGGGGCCACCTAAGCTCCTCTCCTCCAGTGTGCCCTGGTCACTTGCCCAGTGGGGTGGCTTCCCAGGCTTCCCTGTTCTGCTCTCTGGTGCTCAGATGAACAAAACGATGTCTCCATGGAATTTTAAGAGGGCAACAGAAGAGACACGTGGGGCATATATAGGAGGGGTTGAGACTCCAATGGCCACTCAGGGAATACTGCCTGAGGACCTACTATGTCCTGGGCATTGTGTGGGCCCTGTGGGTGACATGGGATGAGCAGGGTGCATTTCAGCCCACCGCGAGTATACAGTCTAGTGGCAGACACCAGAATGAAAACGACGCGGAACAGAGGAACACAAGGCCCCTGAGCGAGGTATGGATAGATTCGATGTGGGTTCAAGAGAGCAGGCCACAGGGAGCTGAGGATGTCAGCAAAAGCCCTTGGAGAAAGGGGCATTGAGAATGGCCTTGAAGGATGAGCAAGGTTTGGATGAGGAAAGGGCATTCCAGGTGGCAGGGGTGGAATGGGCAGAGGCAAAGTGGAGGGAGTCACTGAGTATGCACAGGGAGCTGAGAGTGGCCCCTGAAAGGGAGCAGCGGGTATGGACACTGGACAGGCCATAGAAGCTTGAGATGCAGGCTAAGCAGTGCCGAAGTCTCCAGTAGGGGTTTGGGAGCCATGGCAGGTTGGAGGGGAGGGGGACACAGTCAGAGTTGGGCTTGGTGAAGGAAGGGGTGGAGATCGTCTTTCTATTCCCCCTGGTGTCTTAGGATCCACCCAAGAGGGCCTCCAGCCTTGCTCAGGGTGACTCATGGCTACCCCTGCTTTTCTCCCATGGTTTAAGGCCCTTGCTGAGATGCTCAAGGTGAACAAGACTTTGAAGACACTGAACGTGGAATCCAACTTCATTTCTGGGGCTGGCATCCTGCGCCTGGTGGAAGCCCTCCCATACAACACTTCCCTGGTGGAACTGAAAATTGATAACCAGGTGAGATGGCCAGGGGTCTCTTTGGGCCCTTGCTAAGTGCAGCTCGCCTGTCCACATGTTCCAGCAGGCTGCCAGGCAAAGCAGGTGATGATGCTGCTTATGGAAGCTCAGAGCCCAGGCTTGAGGGACCTTGCAGGTTGTCTAATCCATACCCTCCACCATGCTCCCCTTCCTTCTTACACTGTGTGCTCTCCCAGTTCTGCTTGTATCCCCCTTGTGATGGGGGGCTCACTCCCTACCTACATCATCCCTTCCATTCTTAGGCAGTGAGAATATCCTTCCTTCTATCCAGTAGAAATCAGCTCCCTATCAGTCCCGCTTGTTGGGCTTAGTTCTATTCTCTGCTGCCCCCAGGACATCTGGTGCACACATCTCAGAAACCGCTGGACTCTTCCTCCCTAAGCTAAATATCCCCGCTTTCTCCTATCACCCCCCATTCAGTGGGGCTTTTGAGTCTTCTCACCATTCGGGTTACTCTTTAGGCAAATTCGAGTTTGTATCTTTAGGGAATTATTGTTTCTCTGTGACTTCTGTGATTCGATCATTTATCTGCATGGCAACTCTTTCAGTTCCGACTTTCTAAGAGGATGCTAATAACAACATCTTGTGTGTTACACGTGTTGAGGGTCTACTGTGGGCCAGACTCTGTGCCACACACCCGACACCCATCATCTCTGATCTTCACAACAACCCTGCAAGATGTGCTATCATGAGTCTCAGTTTGTAGAAAACAGCTCAGACAGGCTAACGACAAGCAACTTTTTCAGGGTTACAGAGTCAGCACTTAGGAAGCAGGATTTGAATCCAGGTCTCCCGACACCAAAACTCACATTTGTTCCACTGCAGCACGTTGCTTTTGATACTAAAAAGTTTTCTTCTTTATGGATGGGGGAACCCAGTTCTTCTATTCCCCCTACATGAAAATTTTTGCTGAATGGTTGTATAAATGTGTACATAGGAAAAAGATAGGAAGGAAATATTATAAAATTGTAAACAGTGGTTATACTTGAGTGAGATTATTGGTACTTATAAATGTTTTTATTGTAAAATGGGGAAAGCATACAGAAAAATGTGTAAAACTTAAATAAATGTATAGCTTAACAAATCATAACAGGCACGTTATCCTATCCAGGTCAAAAACTAAAATATTACCAGCCTCCAAAAGACTTTGTCCCTCTGAGTCACAAGCACTCACTCTCATGCCTCCATGCCCTTCCCTCCTCCTGCAGTTGTCATCCCCAGTCCCTACCCACTCCTCTGCTTTCTGGGTTCAGGTGAAACTTCTCCTTTCTCCAGTGGTGTTCTAGAGCTAGCTTGAACCAGCTTGCAGAGCTAATTGTGCACATCTCTTCCCGACTCCATTGATGGCACATTGTTACCTTGAAATTGCCCATGGTAGGTGGGAGTATTTACACTATGGAAATTGGCAAACCCCAAATCAGGGCTTTTTTGTTTGTTTGTTTTTTGAGAGCCAGGGTACCACTGCCTTCCCCCATCAGCCTGCTGTAGGTCCTCCAAGCCTCCACCCAGAAGAGTTAGGTTATCCTTCCTCTGGGTCCCCCTAGTACCGCAGCTTCCCTGGGAGCTTCCCAGAAGCTGGTACTTTGTCTGAGTCATCTCCATATCCCAGTGCCCAGCTCAGGACCTGGCCCTGCAGGGATGCTGGGTAAGCAAGGTTGCCCTGGATGGTTGTGCATATTGTTCACTGCACAATGAGGTGGCAGAGAGCAAAATTTATCCCACAGTCCTCTCTCCAACCTGTGTGCATCAGTATGGGGCTTTGTTCACCCAGAGAGGACCCTTTTTTCTAATTCATGTAAAGTAGTCACATGAGCTAGCAGCAGCCCTGTCGTGTGCATTTGCTGTGTGGGACTCCTTGCATCTCCAGCAGCCAGTGGCCTTGCTGCTGCACTAGTCATTCCCAGCCCCTCCCCACCCCTGTGCTTTCTGCCCCCTCCCTGGGCCATTGCTGACTCTGCTCCACTGGAGGCAGGAGGGGCAGAGCACAAAGGCATGCAACAGGCTTGGCAGCAGCCCTGGGCCAGGCTCTGGGATCGGCTACTCATGTGACTCCAGGCCTGGTCAGGCAGGGAGTCAGGGTCTACCCAGAGTCAGCTGAAACCTGACTCCCAGGGCAGCATGGTAGCCAAAGAGGACCAAGAGCGCCAGCCTCAGGTCACTGTGGTGGCAGGTGCCAGGGAGCTGCCCCCTTCCCTCTCTCTCATTGCCATCCCCCAGAGCCCAAGACAGAGCCAGTGCTAACCAGTGCCCACACCCCGACTGAGTGCTCTGGTGCAGGAACATCCACTTCCCTGAGCCTCAGTTTTCCCTTTGTAAATTGGGGATAATAAGAATCTCTACTTCTAAGGAGATAATGTAAACTCTGAGTTGGTGGCCTTTAGAATTACTCTGACGGTGATCCAGGGAGTTCACACGTTATTCTAAAGGTTAATTCACTGAGCAGGTGCCATGAGCCAGGAACCACACTGGGTGCTCTGTATCCATTATCTCATTTAATGCTCACAAAGACTCTGTAAGTGGGTATTACAACCTGCCCCCATGTTATAGGTGGGGAAACTGAGTGCGAGGCAGCTTATGAAACCTACCCAAGGTCACACAGGAGGTAAGGGAGGGCTTCTTGGGGGAGGTGGAATTTGAGATAAACCTGTAGGGTAGAAAGTATCTCAGAAGGTGAAATGGAGGCTGGGGCACCCCAGGTGCAGAGAACCACACCAACAAAGAGAAGTAGGGAAAGCTGTGGTCCCTGCCCAAATGTGTGAGCCTTGTGGCTCCCCCAGAGGAAGGCCAGAAAGGGAGCTGGGGGTCGCAGAGCTGTGAATGGGTAGGTTTAGGGAAAGGGGGCTGTGGCCGCGCTCCGGGAGGATGGTTCTGGCTGGACAGGAGAGGACTAGGGGTGAGGAGAGGGCATCCGGGCCTGGGGCAGGAGGCCCGGAGGGGCAGAGCACAAAGGCATGCAGCAGGCTTAGCCCTGGGCCAGGGGCTGTGGCCAACAGGATGAGGGGCCTGTGGGGACAGCGCCTGCCTAACTGGGGACGAGCCTGGTGGGGAAAGGGCTGGAGGCAGGTCTCCAGGAGGAGGCGCCGCTGACCCGGGCTCAGGGGAAAGCCACCCTCGCCTCTCACCACGCGGCCCAGGAGGCCTGGGCAGAGCAAGCTGCTTCCCCTCAGGTGTCCAGCCCCAAGGGGAGTGTGACACAGAGGAGGTGTGAGTGGCATTTGATTTACTCCTCATTCTTGGTTAGTCACAGAGATCCTTGGCGGCCAAAGCTTTTTCCTCAATCCTTGTACTTGTAACCTGTCTGTGAGCCTCGGCCCTCCTTTCTCCTTATAAGGCTAAAGAGAGGGACTTGGGGAGTTCTACTAGGGTGACGCGGAGCTGCTCAGGCGGGCTCGAGACACAACTTGGGAACCAGGGCTCTTTGTTTGCTCAACCAGTCTCCTTATCTCCAAGCAATGTTCTGTTGCCCCCGAAGGTGCAGACCGCAGTGAGGGCGGGAAGTGGCAGAGGGCCCTGACCTGGAGCTGAAGGGCGCAGAGGAAATGTCCAGCCCAGCCCTGCTTTTACAGGTGGGGAAACTGAGGATCAGAGAAAGGACAGGATCTGCCCAAGGTCACGGGTTAGGTTAGTGGCAGAGTGGGGCTGGAACAGAGGTATCCCGGCTACATTTAAGGATGGGCAGGAGAGACCCTGTCAGCCCCGAGGGAGCCTGTAGGCCCGACCGGACCACCACGTCCAAATGGGAATTCTACTCCCCTCTGATTCACCTCCTAACCGCTGACAGAGCTGCCTGCAGACCCTTCCCAGGGCTCTCAGGACACAGAGGAACAGAACAGACAAGACGCAAACACATGACCCCCTCAAATGAAGATATGCACAATGTCTGGGGGCTGCTGGCCAGACTCCCCCAGTTTCATTCCAATATTTGACAGTGAAGATGTGTCTGGCTTTTTTCACTCAACATTGTCTGTGAGCGTATCAGTTATCTATAGCTGTATAACAAATTGTCCCCAAACTTAGCAACTTAAACAGGCTCCATGTCCTGGCATAAAACAGCAATAAGCATGTATTAGCTCTCTGTTTCCAAGGGCCAGAGCGAGTGGCCAAGGCAGAGGAACTGCTTCCAAGCTGGCCTCACATGGTGTTGGAAGGAGGCCTCAGCATCTTGCTGTGTGGCCTCATCCAATGGACAAAGTGAGCTTCTTGAGGTTCATGGTACCTCGGGCCAGAATGAGGGTCTCAGAGCCACCAGCTCCAGGTCACAGCTCAGGTCACAACACTTAAGGCGTTGGTTGCTTGTTTTGTCCTTGCACCTCTGTGGTAAAGCTGTGAGGTCACACACTGCCAAAAGACATGCCCACCAGCGTTTGCATCCTTTTGGCAGGGTGGTCACAGTTTTGATTCAAATGAGTCTATCTTTCCACCCAGCAAATACACATCTCCATAGCAGCCTACAGGATGCTCCCTCTCTCCCCTGCCAAGTCCTCTGCCTATCTATGCTAGGGCATCTCATGAAGCTGTCAAAAGGATTGAGGTTGTTCTCTATGCACCCACTTAGAAAGATCTCCGTAAAATATTAAATAAAAAAGGCAAGTTGCAAAACAATAAGTATAGTATGAATCCATTTAAAGGAAAAAAAATGTCACAAAACAAAACAAACCCCTGTACATTTCTGTCCTATATTTCGAGGATAGAAACAGCCCCCATTGGCCATGGTGATTCCTTCTATAGAAAGGGGGTGGGATTATGAATAAAGGGGTGAAGGGAGAGGCTTTATTTGACTCAATCTGTTTAGTATCATTTGAATGTATAATAATGAGGTTATATTTATTCACAAGTGATTTATTTAATTCTCAAGCAAATCTGTGGGGGTGGGGGAAAAAGAGTTCTTCCCCAACCACCCTCTCCCTGGCTCTGCTGCCCAGAGACTGCTGTTGCCAGTTCTGTCATCATCGGTCCCTTGATATCTGCCCTGGGGGCTTCTGTCACAGTTGCCCTCCTGATCTGTTTAGGCCGTCCAAGCAAGCTGTTATTCATAGGCTCTCAGAAGACCTTAAAAGTCATGGAGCCTAAGCTTTTCCCATTCATGGTGATATAGGGAGACCCTTAGGAGAGGTGGTCTGCACTCTATGTACATACCTCCAGGGACAGGCAGTTCACTACCTTCCCAGTTCTGTCTGATGGCCAGATCACAGCCATGCGCGCTGAGCCAAACACCGTCTGCCTGTAGTTCTCTCTTGTCAGTCCTCCTTCTGCCTTCTGAGCTTTCTCAGAGGCACTCAAGTGAGGTGGCAACTCACACAGGCTCCAGAGAAAACTGCCTGTGTTCAAATCTTGGTTCTGCAACTGACCAGTTCTGTGCTTCATTTTCCTTGCCTGGAAAATAAAAATTATGATAATAGTGCATGTTGCATAGGTTGATAGTGGGGAAAAGATGAGTGAGCTTTTGTAAAATGCTTATGATATTGCTTGGCACACAGTAATCACTAACTAATAAGTAACCTGAAAAACAAGAAAGAGACTGATTTTTAGTGCTAACTCCCAGCCACTGCCTCTTCTCTTGTCTGTGATGTGAATGAGACCTTGTAGTCTCAGAGTCCCTGGAGTTGGAGAAGGAAGCAAGGACGAAGCTTGCTTGAGGTTTAAGATGCGTGCACGTTTTCTATTTTACTGCTTAATGGAAAAATAATGGTTGGCTGCAAAATGAGCACTCCAGGAAGACTGGCTGTGGTTATCTCATGGAATCCTGCACACTCTCACACACACCCAGACACGTCCACGGGCATCCCATGGGTATGGGACACTGCTTTGAGAACTGGGGCCTGGAGGAGCCTCTGCAGTCCTTCCAGCCCCAGGTCAAGGCAAGCCTGGGCTCTGTCATGAGGAAGCTGAGGGAGCACAGTCCAGCTTCCTTCTATACGTGGACTCAGTTTACTCATCTTGCAGATGGAGATGCTGGTTCCTGCCTGCTCACCTCCCAGGGCTGTAGGCGGGTTGAATGGAAACAGTTCGTGACAAGGGGCTTTGTACTCTGGACTGAGCCTCGAGAAGTGTCAGCCTCACAGAGGCAGCTCTCAAAGTCCCCAGTAGCCCCCTCACTCAGGGGAGAGCAGCGCCCTGAGACTAGCCCATCCTGAGCTCTAGCAGGGCTTCTCCGGCAAGTGACCTCAAGGGGAGGCCAGGCTTCCTGCTAACTGGGGCGGTGGAGGGAGCTGCCAGTTCCTTCTTGGGGCCTCAGATGGTGGCCGCACGGTCTGCCAGGCCAGGCTGGCCAGCGCCCAGGGCCGTGCTGAGTCCTCCAAGGACAGGCCTGAGCTCTTCTCAGCATTCTCGGGAGTCTTGCTAGATGGGCTAGTGGAATTTCACCAGCGTCCCTCTGCCTGCCGCGGTTGGCTTTCCTGGCCCCGTCTGAACCCAGATGAGCTCTGGTGAACTCAAAATACCTGGGAGGAGTTATCAGTGCTGAGTCTCAACTGCGGTTCACACTTGTCTGTTTGGGTGCTGGGCTGATGTATGCACCATGCCCCCCATGTTGCTGTGCACCAAGTGTGTTCCTGTTTCCTCCATTCAATTCAATTCCACAAACCTTGACCAAGAGACGCTGTGTACCACGTGCTATCCAGGAGCGCAGAGTCTAGAGCAGCACTGTCCAACAGAACTTTCTGGGCTGACGAAAATGTTCTCTATCCCGACCAATATGATAGCCACTAGCCAGTGGCTATTGAGCACTTGAAATGTAGTTAATGAAACTGAGGAACTGAACTTTAAATTTTATTTTATTTTAATGATTTAGATTTAAAGAGCCACATGGGGCTAGTATCTACTGTACTAGACAACACAGGTCTGGTTGGAAGGACAGATATGGAGGCAGGTGACCCAAGTGAGGCACAGGCACTGAGCCAGGTGTGGAGAGGGACAGCCAGTGTGCCACTTGAGTGTGGGATGAGGAGAGATCATGTCCTGGGATTGGCATCAGGAAAGGCCTTGTGGTAATTTGCAATGGGTTTAAAGCACTAGGGCTACAGACAGGTGAACGTTAGAGGTGAGCACATTCCGCACGGAGGGAGGAGAGCACAGAGCTTTCAGGAGTAGCTCTCTGCCTGCGCCAGGTGCATGGGCCAGACCAGAGGCAACAGGCTGAGTAAGGAATGAGAGAGAAAGGGGAGCAAGGACTCCACTGTGCAGGGCCTTGACTGCCAGGGACTGCCAGGCCGAGGTGGGTGTTCACCCTGCTGGGTTATCGAGGGAATGAACTGAGATCATGCAAGCTGGGCATGAGGCTGGGCTGGAGCACAGTGAGCTCTCAGTAAACAGCACCAGTGACTGGCCGTGGGAGCCATTGGCGCTGGTCGTGTGTTTCCGTTTGCTTTCTACATCTGTGTTTCTAATTAAACTTTTTTGTTTTGAGACAAGTGTAGATTAGTATGCAGTTGTAAGAAATAATACAAAGAGATCCTTTATACTCTTTACCCAGTTTCCCTCAATGGGAACTGTAGTTTTGTGTCACAGCCAGGACAGTAACATTGGTACAGTCAAGATACAGACGTTTCCATGGTCACAAGGATCCCTCACGCTGTCCTTTTATAACCACACTCACCTGTCTCCCCCACCTCCTTTACCCCAGGCAACCTCTAACCTGTTTCCCATTTTAATATTTTTGTCATTTCAAAATGTTATGTGAATGAAATAATATTCTATATAACCATTTTGGACTTATTTTTTTCACTCAACATAATTCTCCAGAGATTCATCCATGTTGTTGCAAGTAGCAACAGTTTTCTCCTTTTAACTGTTGAGTAGTATTCCACGGCATGGGTGACCACTCACTCAGCTGTAAGGACATCTCGGTCGTTTCTGGGTTTGTCTATTACAAACGAAGCTGCTATAAACATTCATGTATAGGTTTTATGTAAACACGCATTTTTATTTCTCTGGGATAAATACCTAGGAGTCTAATCGCTGTGTCCTATGATAGTTGCATGTTTAGATTTTTAAGAAGCTGACCAACTATTGTCCTAGTGACTGTGCCATTTTCCATCCTCGCTAGTAGTGAGTGATGAACCAGCTTCTCCACATGCTCACCAGCATTTGGTGGCATCTCTGTGTTTTATTGTAGCGATTTTGGTAGGTGTGTGGGGATACCACATTGTGACTTTGGTTTGCATTTCTGTGATGGGTAATGATGTTGACCATCTTGTCATGTGATTGTGTGCAATGTGTACATCCTCTTCAGAGAAATGTCTGTTCGTATCTTTTTCCCATTTTCTAATGGGTTATCTGTTTGTTACTATTGAGTTTCTTTGACATATAGTTTATATACCACACAATTCATCCTTTTAAAGGATACTATTTAGTGTTTTTAAATATATTCACAAGGTTCTGTAACCATCACCACTATCTAATTCTAGAACATTCTTATCACTCAAAAAAAGAAACTCCATACCCATTAGTTCTCATGCCACATTTTCCCCTATCCCATCCCCTGGTGACCACGAACCTCTTTTCTATCTTTGTGGATTTTCCTGATCCGAATGGTTTATATGACTGGAATCCTACAATATATGGCCTATGTGTCTGGCCTCTATCATTTAGCATAATGTTTTCAACGGTCATGCATGTTGTAGCACATATCAGAACTTCATTCCTTTTATGGCTGAGTAACACTCTACTGTATGGATCTACCACATTTTGTTTATCCACTCATCAGTGAAAGGACATTTGGGTTGTTTCCACTTTTGGCTATTGTGAATAATGCTGTTATGGGCATTCATGTACAAGTTTTTGTGTGGACATATGTTTTCATTTCTTTTCCTCCTAGGAGTGAAATTGCTGGGTCGTATAGTACCTCTGTGTCTACCTTTTCCAAACTGTTTTCCAGAGCAGTTGCACCATTTTATTAACATAGTCCCACCAGCAATGTTATTGCCAACACTTGTTATTGTCTGTCTTTTTGATTATAGCCATCTCAGTGTGGGAAGTGGAATCTCATTATGGTTTTGGTTTGCATTTCCTCGATTATTAATGGTAATGAGCACCTTTTCTTGTACTTATTAGCCATTTGTGTATCTTGTTTAGAGAAATTTCTACCAATTCAAATCCTTTGCCCATTTTTAAATTGTTATTTGTGTTTTCATTGTTGAGCTCTAATAGTTCCTTATATATTCATATTTAAATCATATATCTACCAGATATTTTTACAAATATCAATACAAAATATTTTTCCCATTCTTTGTGTTGTCTTTTCACTTTCTTGATAGTGCCCTTTGAAGCACAAAAGTTTTAAATTTTGATGAAGTCCAATTTATCTCTTTTTTCTTTTCTTATTTGTATTTTAGGTATCATATCTAAAAAGACATTGCCAAGGTCATGAAAATTTATACCTAGGTTTTCTTCTAAGAGTTTCATAGTTTTAGCTCTTACATTAGGTCTTCGATCTATTTTCAGTTAATTTTTATATATGGTGTGAGGTAAGGATTTAAATTTATTCTTTTGCATGTGAATATCCAGTTATCTTTTCACCATTTCATGAAAAGACCATTCTTTCCCCCACTAAATTGTCTTGGTGCTCTTTTTGAAAAGCAATTATTTATATATAGATGTGTAGGTTTATTTCTAGACTCTTAATTCTATTCCATTCATCTATATGCCTACTTTCTGCCAGTACCACAAAGTCTTAATTACTGTAGCTTTGTAGTAATTTTGAAATCAGGAAGTATGAGTCCTCTAATTTTGTTCCTCTTTTTAAAGATTGTTTCGGCTATTCTGGGTCCCTTGCATTTTCATGTCCATTTTAGGACCAGCTTCTCTATTTCTGCTGGAAAAAAGGCAACTGGAATTCTGATAAGTAGTACACTGATTCTGTAGATCAATTTGGCAGTATTGCCATATTAACAATATTAAGCCTTCTGATCCATGACTATGGGATGTTTTTATGTTTATTTAGGTCCTCTTTAATGTCTTTCAATGCTGTTTTGTAGTTTTCAGTATACAAGTCTTTTCTTCTTTTGTTACATTTATTCCTAAGTATTTTATTATTTTTGACATTATTGTAAATTGAATTATTTCTTAACTAATAATTTGAATTTTCAAATTGCTTATCACTAGTGTATAGAATATACTAATTTTTATATTAATATATTAACCTTATATCCCACAATCTTGCTGAACTCAATTTGTGTGTGTGTATGTGTGTGTGTGCATTCCTTAGGATTTTCTAGATATGACATCATATCACCTGCAAATAAAGATAGTTTTAGTTCCTTCTTTCTAGTCCGAATGCTTTTTATTTCTTTTTCTTGCTTAATTGTCTGGGCTAGCACCTGGGTATAATGTTGATAAAAGCAAACATTTGTGTTTTGTTGCTAATCTTGGGGGAAATTTTTCAGTCTTTAACCACTTCACATAATGTTAGTGTTCTATGTCTTTTAAAACCTATTTAGATTTTGTTTATGTTTTATTATTTTATTATACATGGTAATAAAAAATTCAAACAATATGATATGATACAAGAAGAAAACAAAAACTCACCCAAATTCCACTACCATCAACATACTTCAAAGTTTCTTTATGCATTACATATATATATATATATATATAACTTTACATAAAGATGACCTATTTTGTGACCAGGGCTTTTTTTCCCCTCCACTCAATATTATTTCATGGTCATCTTTCCATGTCTGTGACCACAGATTCACGCCATCATTTTATAGCTGCCCATGTTCTATTTTAAGGGTGAACTATCATTTATTTGAGCAACTCCCTCTTGATGAATGCTTGTTTCCCTTTCCCTCCCACTGTTATAAACAAGACTGTGATGAACGTCCTTGTCATCTTCTTCCCAACACTGTGTATTGCCAGGTCTTTCTGTTTCTGGGCTTAGTTTTCTTTTTTTCATCTTTGCCAGATGATCACTATAGGTTGTGGGACAGGGAACTAATCCAATCACAATGGGGCTTTAGAAAGCCACCTCTGGCATTCATTCCCAACTTATTATGTGGTGTTGGGCGAATCCTGTTCCTTCTCTGGGCCTCAATGTCTTCAAGTGAAGAGATTCATCTAAATTACTAATTATCAAACTTGGCACATATTGAAGTCATCTGGGGAGTTATAAAAAACACAGATGCTAGAGTCCTACCTCAGGAGATTCTAATTTAATTAGTGTAGGGTATAGCCCAGGGAACAGGATTTTAAAAATCTCCTTGAGGCTAGATGATTTGAAGGTCCTTCTTTCAAATATTCTTCTGTAGTGGATCTCTTACCTGGATACCCTCTCAGAGAGGCGGGAAGATGGAGCAGTGGAACAGTCTAGTCTTGGCATCCAGCAGACCTGGGTTTCAATCTCAGCTCATTGGCTCCTGGCTGCGTGCCCCTTCAACTCTTATAGATTCCATTTCCCTGCTCTTGGAGAGAGGCTAAAGTCCCCTTCCACCACTCTACATCTCTGCATGTAGAGGTGGTGTAGATACTGCATACATGGGAAGAGTGGTGACTATTGTTTTTTTTTTTTTTTTTCTTGACTAAAGAGCCAGCCCCTGGGCAACAAAGTGGAAATGGAGATCGTGAGCATGTTGGAAAAAAACACAACGCTTCTCAAATTTGGCTACCACTTTACCCAGCAGGGGCCCCGGCTCCGGGCATCCAACGCAATGATGAACAACAACGACCTTGGTGAGTGGAAAAGTGCCTCCTGCCCTGCCCACCTGCCTGTCATTCCCTCCCCCTGTGCTGGGATGTCAGGGAAAATTCCACTGATACTCTCTCCGAGTCGTCTTCCCAAGCCTAACTCTTGATTTTCACGTGGATCACATGTTCCTTGTTTTCTGTGGGTGTGCCTTGTCTCCTCCCTGGACGCTGAGCTCCCTAACTTCGGGAGCGAAGAGTCCTCTCCTTGAGCACAGCTCAGTTCTGTGTGCCAGAGCACACACAGCAGTGTGTTAGCGGAAGGAAGTGGAATTTGGGAAGGCACAAGGCTCCCTGTGGGTCTTTTCCTCTTCTGATACCCTTCTCTGAACTCTTAGGGTCCTCTCCAGATCATGCAGTCTGATTCTAGCCCCAAATCCCAAAGCCACCTACCAACACTACTACCAAAACCCCAAGCCTAGGAGACGTCACATTGATTTTAAGGTAAAAGTTAAGAATGTCAACTTCATAGTAAAGTAAAAGCAGGTTGTATGAAATTAATCTCAGTTGAAGGCATAGTTTGATTTTTTTCTAAAAAGAAAAATAAGTGTCAGTCTTTCTTGATGGTGACCATACATCAAATAGGTATACAAGCCAGCCAAATGAAGTTAGATCAGTCATTAACTTACCACCAGGTGCCAATTGTTCACAAGCTCCGTGTAGCTATTAATTATGTGTATTCCTGCTGGCTGTTAAAAAAGAGCTTGATACAGTGTACAATAAAGCAAGTATGACTGACAAGAGAGAAAAACAAGACAAGCAGTAGGTTTACATTGCTAACATGAATGATGATTATATTTAGCCCTGAGTTTCCTAGAACCAAGGCAGGGGGAAGACAAGCCAAGTTATATTATTCTTATCACAGAGGAGAAGGAAGCATAATGAGTTACAAAAAGAAAAGCTTCTTTCTGGGATTAAATTATGCAATAAATGTGTGTTTCAAAGGAAAATGTCTTCATTGACTTTTTCATCAGATTCAAACCTGCTCTACACAAAGGCTCTTTCTTAGTTTCCAGCCCTCAATAAAATGCACAGAGCCTAATACTGAAGCTCAGTGTTCAGGAATGTCACTTCCTGGTGATGCATCTGAGCCTAGGTTCATACATGGAAGGCCTCAAAGAATGGAGATGTAGGAGTGTTTGCACAAGGCAGGTGCACAGACCCTGTATGATAGATAACAGGTAGATAACCACAGAGCTACACACACTCACACTCACACTCATACTCTTTAGGTTGAATTACTCAATTCCACAAACATTTACAAAAGTCCTATAAAGCACTGCGTGTTGAAGATACAGGTTCCTGCTCTTAAAGATATCACAGCCCAGAGGCTATTTATTCACTACTCACTCCAGATGCCACTTTTTTCAAAAGCCTCAGGTCTAGAAAAGCCCATTAAAAAAAATGCATCTAGCCAGGTGTGGTGGCTCATACCTGTAACCCCAACACTTTGGGAGGCCTAGGCAGAAGGATTATTTGAGGCCAGGAGTTCACGATCAGCCTGGGCAACATAGCAAGAGCCCATCTCTACAAAAAAATTTTTTGAAAAATTAGCTGAGCCTGGTGGCAGGTGACTGTAGTCCTGGCTACTCAGGAGGCTGAGGCAAGAGAATTACTTTGCTCGAACCCAGGAGTTTGAAGCTGCAGTGAGCTATGATAATGCCACTGTGCCCCAGCTTGGGTGACAGAGTGAGACCCTGTCTCAAAAAAAAAACCCAAAAAAACTGTGCACGGTGACTTGGTTTATTGGAAGTGTCCTTATTTGAAGTAAAATAAGAACAAGCATTAAGAATCATAACTATCATTATCATATCACAGAGGTGATAGCTAGACTGAGCTGTTGAAGAAAGCCAGCAGCCGCCAACTCTGTTGGCCTGGCTGTGATCTGGCTGCAGAACCAGCACTTAAAAGCCTTGAGTTTTGTTCTGATATGCAATAATCTCACTTTTTTTCCTCCCAGCTTAGATTGAGCTTCTTATGTGCCCTTCGGGCCTTTCTATGGGCTAACCCAGCTTTTGTCTTCTGATGGCATGATGGTCTAGTGGTCTTTTTCCAGTTCCAAATGACCAGAGATCAGGGTGGGGGGCGGCTGGAATACCAGAATCATCTAGGGCTTGGATGAAATGGCCTTTGAGAACTCTCCCAGTCCTGAGAGTCTGGGATTCCAAAATTCAGGCCTGAATGTCATCACCCAGGACTCTCAGAGGCCACGGCAGGAGTCTAGATTGCTAGAGCCCATTCCTTCAGTTCCTTATGGAGAAACTGAAGCCCTGAGGGTGGAGGGGGGTCTAGACAATGGCTCAGTCAGGTCACACCAGTTGTTAGTACAGCAAACATTTTCTGAGCAACTTTTGTGTGCCCAGGACTGTGCTAGGTGATATAAGAGGTAGCAGAAAGTCTAGTTCTCTGACTCAAGAAGCTTTCAATCTTTTAGGGGCAAAAAAAGACTCAAAGACATGCCTAAAAATTTGAAAATGCCTATAAACTCTATCCAAACAGAGTGAGGAAGGGATTGATGAGGACAGAAGCCAGTTAGGCAAAGCACCCCGGTTGGGGATGGGTTTTAGCCATTCTTGGAAGGAAGAGCAGGTTGTGGAGGAGGCCGAGAAGCCTTCCTACAGGAGCTCTAGGAAGGGGCAGGAAGGGTGCTGGGGTACAAGGGCAAGGCAATAGGACAGGGCAGGAGAGGCAGCAAGATCTAACGGGATTGGAGGAACTGTTGCAGGGAGTTAGACTTAGAAGGAAAAATCATTCACAGAGAGAGGGAAGGGCGTTCCAAGCAGAGGGAACAGCATGAGCAAAGAGGACGGTCAGCAATATTCACAAGGAACGGGGCTGGCCAGGTTTTGGGAGGCTGGACCCAGGGCCTTTAAATGCCAAGCTGGGGGGTGTGGCAATGGAAGCAGATGGGAGCTGGGAACTGTGGCAGTTTTCTGGACAGGGATACCAGGTGGAAAACATGGGCCTCTGGTTTACCTCGTAGGAGAACTGTGTGCAGCTGCTCCCCAAGGGTTTCTCACAGAGGGAATTAGAACAGAATTGTGTCAGTAACCACAGGTGCATTCAGAGTGCTAGCTGGTGATAATGGGATTTAAAATCAAATTTGTGCCCATCTCCTAATTTTCATAAGAGAGACGTTTCTGATTCTGGTGCGTTGGCTTCCTCCAGACTCTCTTTCCAATAGTGATTTTCATGCTGCTTGCAATGCTGCTGTGAAGCGGACGGGCTTCCATGTTTTCCAGCTGCATGTTTGTGTCATAAAAGCCTCCTGCCGCTCCTCCTAGGGACTGAGGTGGTTAGCAGCAGCAGGGAGCACGGATGGAGAAGGGAACAGGGAACGGGCCTCTGTGCTGGCTCTGGGCCCCGTGGCTGGGGCCTCCTCTGCAGTGCTTGGGCTTTGCCTGCCCAGAGGTGGGTGGGGTCCTCCTTGGGGCACATTCAGTCCCCAAGGCCACTGAGCCAGCCTTTGCCTCTGCAGACAGGCGGCCTGCCTGGGGCCCATACCGACTGGTGGTGCGTCTTTTGTCCTCCCACGCTGTGCACTGAGCTCTTAGCAGAGGCTGCATGAGTGCAAGGCGCCAGGGTGGGGGGTGGCAGGGAGGAGCCAGCCACGGATCCCTATCTGCCATTTCCCGCAGCAATACCTCCGATGACTCCTACTGCCACACTATTTATAGCTAAGAGCTGGGCCAAGCATGGCTCTCAGGTCCTCTAAATCTGCCGCTGAAGCTCTCTCCACTTAACAAAGCCTGAGTTGTAGCCTCCGAGTTAAGACGGTTGTGTGGGGGGAGGTGGGGGCGGAGGGGGAGTAACATGATTAAATGCGGCAAACATCCCTTCCTGGGAAGTCGCTCTTTTACAGTATTCTCAGGGAAGACCTTTCTAACAAGCACCCCAGACACGGCACACCCCAGAGCAATTTCTTTTAAAATTTTATTGTAAGTTGACAATTTATAATTGTATATATTTATGGGGTGCAGAGTGATGTTATGGTTTATGAATACAATGTGGAATAATTAAATGGAGCTAATTAACATATTACCTCAAATACCATTTTTTGTGGAGAGGACATTTGACTTTTCATCTCATAGCAGTTTTTTTTTAAATTTACTTATTTAAAACTTTATCTCGTATCAGTTTTGAAAGGTACAATACACTATTGTTAAGTATATTCACCGTGTTGTGCAGTAGATCTCCCAAAATGCCTTATTCCTCTTGTCCAAATGAGATTTCGAGTCCTTTGACCATCATCTCCCTGTCCTCTACCCCTCAGCCTCTGTGATAGCCATTCTGCTCCCTGCTCTAGAGTTTAATTGCTTTAGATTTCACATATGATTTGTCTTTCTGTGCCTGGCTTATTTCACTTAGCATAATTTTCTCCAATTCTATTTATGTTATTGCAAGTGACTGGATTTCTTTTGTTTTTAAGGCTGGATGGTATTCCCTTGTGTATATATACCCAGTTTCTTTATCTGTCGACGGACATTTCGGTTGAGTCCTTGACTATTGGGAAGAAGGCTGCAATGAATGTGGAAGTGAAACACCTTCATGACAGACTGATTTCAAATCTTTTGGGCAAATACCCAGAAGTGGGAATGCTGGACCCCAAATCAGTTTTATCATATCCCCCTAAAATCATGACAGGAAAGGGCCCTCCTTTCCTTAGCCAGAAATCTGGGCCTGTCCTAATGTTGCCCCCACCCCAGCCGGCTGGTCACCTCTTCACTAGTCCCAGTGCCTATCTCATGTCACACCCTCATCACATTCACCTGGCCTCCCGCACTCTTCCCAAGTCTCGTCCCAAAGCTTGCCTTGGTCCTCCTCTGCTTGGACCCACTGCTCTCAGGGAGACCCTTGAAGTGGCTCCCAGGTCCCTTAATGATGGTAGCTGATTCTTACATGGCCCTTGTGTGTCAGGGGCTGTTCCAAACCCTTCCCATCTTACGAATTCATGTAATCCTTCCCACAACCAGGTGAGACAGGTGCTATTGCCATCACATTTTACAGTAAGGAAACAAGTCTGAAGAAGTAGGTAATTACCTCGTCAGTGGGCAGAACTGGGATTTGAACCACAGCCTGTGCTCTCTACTTCATCAAGAGATGGTCCTACCAGGAGGTCGTCTCTTGACACTCCTCACAAGCCATCCATCCTCTTGCCATGTTAGTACCATTCCAGGTAGCTCGAGGGCCCCCAGTAACCCAGGGAAAAGCTTACATTTTGAGAGCTGTTACTCCTAACGTCCCCTCTACCTTCTCATCCTTTCGTTAGGTAAGATTCCACTGACCTCTTGCCTGCCCATCCCGGGTAGGGGCTCAGGCACAGGTTTAACTGTGGCCCCCACACTGTGCAGCCTGTGTGCCTCTGAGAACTTCCCCACAAACTCCCAGCCACAACTTGAGTGACACACCTCCCTGTGTGTCTGCTTTATATGCTCGGTGTCATGCACAAGCTGATTCTTGTTGCAGCTCATATGCATCGATCCGGTGGCCGCAGGTCTATCATCTCAGCTCAGGAACCTGAAGACATCTAAGTATAGACACTTTTTTCCCTCGGCAATAGCTTCCTGTCTCTGCCACACTAGCAGGCCCCTTGACTGCCACCTACTGGCTCTACAGACTTCTTTGCCCTTTCTCTATGGCTGATCTAGCTTTCTACTTGGTTTTCATCAGCAGACACTAATGCATTTCAAAACACTGTCCTTAGTTAAAACACAGGGACCATCCTCCCGTCCCTCCTCTTCTTCAGTTGTCCTCTAAGCCTGCAAGCTCCCTAGTGCTTTCCTCTTTATGGCATTTCATTCTATGTCATGTGAACAGTGTCTAAGCATAAATTGTCTTGCCCCTGGGAAAACAGCAAGGTTAAACATAAGGGGACACAGATACTGTAGGGTAATCTTCAGGGTGGAAACTACTGTTTACACAAGCAGGAGGCAGGCCAGGTGCTCCCGGAGCTAGGGAAAATGCTTCCACTAGGTTAAGACCCTACTCTCATTAAGATCAACTGAACTTTTAACTCTTATCTGAACCACAGGAAAGATCTTCAACTCTGGGTCTACTGTAGGCAAAGGAAGAACAGTGGAGTTGGGTAAAGTAGGACTGTGTGGTCAACCATTTAGAAGGAATTTATGGATGAAGCTACACTACCAGACCCTCACCAGTGAACACCGACTAACAGGAGGGCTGTTAAGCAATTCACATATAACTGTCCTTTCAAAACGACAGACTGCAGACTCTGCTAACAAAAAAGTTAGCAAGAGGCTTCAGGATGCTTTCTCAGAGCAACAGTGGTAGCTCCTGGTCTACAGGGACAAATGGCTTATGTCTTATCTCCATTCCTTTGCAGTGAGGAAAAGGAGGCTCGCAGACCTGACTGGGCCCATCATTCCCAAGTGCCGGAGTGGCGTCTAAGTGTGGAGGTGAAGACCATGCCTTTGAACTGGACATGTTCTACCGACAACCTGTGCTCTGCAGTGGAAACCAGAAGGCAAAATGCCGGCACAAAACCCTTTTGTGGTTCAGTTCTTTATGCACTAAGGTTTTAGGTTAACTAGTGGTTGTAGTTGACAATTTTATAAAATATGGTTAATGTGAAGTTTTTCTTTAGTCACAGAAGTTCAGTCTGGTTATTATTTAAAAATTTTAAAGCCCTCAAACTGGCAGATCTTACTGAAGATGATGTAGTAGCAATGACTTAACCCCAGGAGCCCAGTTTCCATGGCCTTGCTGTGTAGTGTTTCAGGTCCATTTAAAATGTGTGACACATAAACAAAGAGCACACTCTTCCACATGACTTAGAAGTATTATAAAATACTTTATTACAGATTTGATCTTAGCTATTTAGCAAACAGAACAAATTATCATTCTTTATTAACCCTCCTTTAAAATTTTAAAAAATTCAAAATTAAAGTTGCCAAACTTATTATTACTAGATCAAGAACACAATTTTACCCTCAAGAATGACAGACAGACTGAAGCCACAGAGCTCTGCCAGGAATCAAAGAACATGTCCTTTTGCCGGATATGAGGAAATGACAGAAAAGGCCAATGGTGAAATTTCAAGTTTCAGAAACCATCCTTTCCTTACCAATCCCAGGCAACAAATATGTCCCTGAGTGTTCTTTAGGAACATGTATTTATTTACAATTTAACACTGGAGTCAGAATGTTTTTCCTTATTGAATGCCAGCCTTACAATGGATGTGAAAACCTATGGCCAAATACTTGAAAACCCCTTTCCACGGTGCACAGTGGGCACACGGCACATGTGAGGTCAACAGCAAGAGACAGATTCCAGTCCATCGTCACTATGGAACTTAGGATGATCAAGCATGCAGACTTCAGCCACCTGTCTCGTCACTTATTAGATAAATCACCATTGATCTTATGCCTGTAAATTAAGCGTCTGCAGGACAATGGTGAAGAAGATCCAGGTATTAAAGAATTAGGAACTCCTGGCCAAAGCGCCCCAAGATGATTATTCTGAAAGTATAATTTTGATATTTCTGCTGGATCCCTTTCTAACAACATATGCATCTCTTGGGATCCAGCAAAAAAGCCACATTGCCCTTGTGCCTTTTAATATACCACAGTGCCAGTTAAACCAGTATTTCTGTCTGTTGCTTTGAGGAGTTGTTTTCAATAGTGGTTCAGCAAATCTTGTGATAAAGGACAAGGCCGCAGAGCTGCAGAGCACTGGGCAGAGAGGCTTCTGATGGAAAAGGAAAAGTCCTGCACACTGAACTGCGATGACGTGGGCAGTACAGGGGAACGAGGGGTGGAGCCAGGGCCTCACCACTGTGGGAGAGTATCTACTGAGGCTGCAAATGGGCCCAGGAGTGGCACTGCTGCAGGGACGACCATCCCCCCTCGGCTTCTCATTGAAACACAACTGCAGCTGCATTCTGCATCACTGGAAACTGCAATGTAATATTAAATCTGTTGGTCTATGTATGGCAGTGGTATGTGTTTCTTGGGACCTGTGTGACAGGGACATGTGCCTGGCACACTGGCCAGAAGGCTGGGCAGCCACCACCACAGTACTGAGTGACCTGACTGAAAACGTGTCTTGTATCCCAGGTGCTGGTCTAAAAACTGCTGTTCAAATGTCAGCGTCATTGAGCTTATCTGAATCCGACAAAGAGAATGCTTAAAAGCTAAGAGAGTGAGTGCTGGGGGAGCAGGGGGATTAGGGGAAATCTCTCACAGAAACCAGATCAACAAAAAATGAAGAGGGGCCACATCTTTAAGGCCATCCCCAACAGATAAGCTGTTGATCCAGAGCAGGGGTTGGCAAACTTTCCTGTAAAGGGCCAGACAGTAACTACTTCAGATTTTGCAGGCCACAAGGTCTCTGTTACAACTACTCAATTCTGCCATAGATCCTATGTAAAGGAATGGGTATGGCTGTTCCAATAACTGTACAGCTGACCCTGGAACAACAAAGGTTTGAACTGTGTGGGTCCACTTAGATGCTGATTTTTTTTAAACCAAATATGGATTGAAAATACAGTATTCACAGGATGCGAAACTTGCGTATATGGATGGCTAACTTTTTGCACACACAAGTTCTGCAGGGCCTACTGTGGGACTTGAGGGTGCACGGATTTTGGTGTATTTGGGTGTCCTAGAACCATCCCCCATGTATAACAAGGGATGACTCAATCTATAAAGGCAGGAGATGGGCCAAATGCCACAGCTGGCAGAGCCCTTCAGGCTAGGCAGATGACCTAAGTGACCTGACTTTCAAATTCTCTCCAGGGCCACAGCTTTCCCATGTTTGCCATCAGGAAAGACAGGTTTGCTGACAAGGACTACTTACAGTCCTGCTGCATGGCAGAGAAAGAGTATGTCCTGATCACCAGGCTCAAGGCTCTCTTCCTCGGTATCTCTGTGGTCCCATATAGCTTATCATTTTTCTGTGCTCTAGCATCTTCTTAATCAGAATGTTGCAGGTAAGTGGTCAACATTCAACTCCCTGTCTCTTCCCCCTGTGAAGTGCAGATGGCCAATACAGTGACCAGTATGTCACAGTGGCATGGGCCAGCACAAAAGTTCTGAATTTCTCTGTTTCTGCAGCCTTGACATTCGTCTACATGTAGTTACTCCAAACCTACTTTTACCAAAGGCTCGGGGAACGTTGAATGTGCTGCTCACACAAGCCACGGCCCATCCTCACCCACAGCAGGCCCTGGCTCTGGGCTCCCAGGGAGGTACAGCTGCTGTGAGAGCTCCCTTGGTATGCGCGGCCGCCGGGCTGTACATTCACATTCCTCTTTAAAGCTGTCCTGAGTAGAGCCTGAAGCCTTCCTGCTCCCTTTGTCTTGACATGTGACACAACAGGCTGTGAATCCTTGTCCTTGACAGGCAGGGCAGGTCAAAACGAGCTGGCGGCACTGGGGAGTTGAGCAGAGTTTATACTGGTCCCACTGGGATCCACAGTATGAACATTCTGCGGAAGAAAGAAAGCTCTTGTTATAAACACATACACACACACACAGGCATTTCTCCAGTGCCTAAATATAACTCTTAGCTGACCAGAATCTAATATATCCTGTTGGGCCTGGGGAAAGTTTCTAAATAGTAAGCTTCCTGTAGTTGAACAGAAACCTTGCCCACCCCTTTTCCCCAAGCACCAGTTTATTTTGGGGGTGGGTGGGGCTGCTTTGGGGAATTATCTATCTGATTCCAGTATCCACTGACCCATTTTTCTTTTTCCCATCTAGAAAACAGGTAGTAATATTTCTCTTTCATTAGCTATTCTGAAGCTTGCCACCACCCCCACTCCCACCCCCTTGTTAAATGGTCTTTTCCCCTTAGATCACTCCCTTTTTCAGCGGGGACAACACAGACAGATAATGCCACATGTACACTGAACTTCTGCAGTCCACACCCTTCTCCTCCATGCCTGAGTCTCTCCTGCTGTTGCTAGGACATGAGATCACCTAATTCCTAAAACTCACACTATCATCTTTCTCTACCTATTTTTCCCTGCTCACTTCCTGTTACCATTGCTCACATCCTTCTTCCTCAAGCCTCCTTACTTTGCTTACCTAAGCTACCTCTGGCTCTCCTCTCTCCTCTTCACACTCACAGGCAGGTACCCGTCAAGTCCTGCCAATATTTCCTTGGTAAAATCTCTCAAATCCACGTTATCTGCTTATTTAAAATGTGTACTCCATCTAGCTCCAAAACAGAACTACTTATTGAAGTAGTTTTCAATAAGAGACAAATACAAGACCACTGAAAAGAATAAAAAGATCAAGAAGAAAGGGGAGGCCAGGTGTGGTGGCTCATGCCTGTAATCCCAGACTTTGGGAGGCCAAGGCAGGAGGATTTCTTAAGGCCAGGAATTCAAGACCAGCCTGGGCAATATGGCAAGACCCTGTTTCTATAAACAAATTTTTTTTAATTTTAATTTTTATTTCAAAATATTAAGGGGGTACAAAAGTTTTTGTTACATGGATACACTCCATAATGCTGAAGTCACGGCTTTCAGTGTGCTCACCACGAGGACAGTGTAAGTTTTTATCCCTTACTCCCCTTGCACCCTCCCCCTTTCTTAGTTTCCAATGTCCTTCACATCTTTTTGTGTCCAGGCGCACCAACTGTTTAGCTCCCACTTATCAGTGAGAAAATGTGGTAACTGTGTTTCCATTCCTGATATATTTCACTTAGGATAATAGTCTCCAGTTTCATCCAAGTTGTAGTGAATGACATTATTTCATTCTTTCTTTCCTTCTTAGGCTAAGTAGTACTCCATAGTACGTATACACCACATTTTCACAAAAAAATTTTCAAAAATTAGCTGGTCATGGTGGCAATGCCTGTAGTCCTAGCTATCCGGGAGGCTGAGGCAGGAGGATTGCTTGAACCCAGGAGTTCAGGGCTGCAGTGAGCTATGATCGTGCCACTGAACTCTAGCCTGAGTGACAGAGCAAGATCATGTCTCAAAAAACAAACAAACAAACAAAAACAAAAAAGGAAAGAGGACAGTCAAACTCAAATCTTGCCCATTATCTGAGAAGTAATTCTACCTCAGTCCTTGATTACAGGAGTTCTAGAAAACTGCAGCAGCCACCAAGGTTGTCTGCCTATGACCTATTCCATTCCAAAATGTGGCATCCAGGGGCAGAAGCCATCTTTCTGAAGGATTATTTGGAGCTTTCCTTTATCTTCATCTGGTATCACACTCAGTGTGGGCTCAACACTACTGTCACACCACAGGCTTCCCATGGCCACCCTGCCTCCAGCTCTGGCCCTAGGTTCAGCTTTACCTTGTAGTGCCCCATCCACCATTCAAACGTGAATGCCCCATGTGACCACAGACCAGCTAAACTAGGAATTTTTACTCTTATTTTGTGCCAGGGATATTACTTAGCAGTCTGGTGAAGACTATGGACCCTGTCTTAGAAAAATATTTTCAAATAAAATAAAATATACAGGATTACAAAAGAAACCAATCATATAGAAATATAAAATACAAAAATATTTTTCAAAATCTGTGATATATAACATATGTGCTACTTATTAACATATTAAATAACTATGGTGGGCCTAATAATTATTTTCATTTTAAAGCAGTGATGAGTATAAATGCTATTTTGAGATATCTGCTGCAACTGTAACATGATATGAAAATATTAGGGATTCTATTGAAGACAAAGTCACAGATACATCTAATAACTGGTTTGTTGCCAACATTCATAATTGAAGGAACTGCTACATTTTAGTGGGGAGTTATAGAAAGCAAAGATAACATTATTTTCCCATCCAAATTCACAGAACCCCTGGATTCCATACACTGATTCCAGGTTAACACCCCCCAATTCAGCCTATTAGCCCTCCCCCCCCCCCCCATTTTAAAGAACTTATCCAGCTAGCAAATGGTGAAGCCAGCATCCCAACACAGGCCTCCTGACTCCTGGTCTAAAGACTAAAGACTCCTGGGTCTGCTCTACTGCTGCATCTCCAACTGTTGGGAAAATGGTGGTACAACACACTTCTCCCTGTTCATTCTACAGGTTATTAGTACTGGCCTGCCTTCCCTGTATACAGTTTTTCAAGACCAGTTAACTAATAATGTGACTGACTTCAGCTGGGCTTGGACCTGTGCTGACCTACCTGACACCACATCACTGTTGTAGGCCAGGGCGTAACGCTCATCAAAAACAAACAACTTCCCTTTGTAAAAGCCATCAGGAAATTCTTCCAGATACTTGTGGATGCCACCCTTGAGCTGGAACACTTCCTTGCACACTCCCTAGGTGTGGAAAAACAATAGGAAATCTGAAAAGCCACGCAGAGACCTGTTAAGAGGCTCCACAGAGGAGCGGCACCTGGCAAGGAGTACCCAAATGGACTCCCTGTCTGCAGTCAGTCAGGGGCTCCTACCCCCCCCCCCCCGCAGGGCACTGAGCAACTGCTGACCAACTGGTCAGACCTTGTCTCCTAGGGAGATGAGTGATGACAGCAGTCAGGGCCTCTACCCTCTAGATCCTGGGAAGCCCAACTATTTTGGGGCTAAATATAGGAAGACACCTGTTGTGATATGTAATGTTACTGAATTTGCTCTTCTCAGGATCAAGCAAAAGGATTAGAAAAAGGGAGACGTTAACTAATCTTTCCCTTTTATACTCGATGAGTCTCTAAGGCTGTTAAGTGTTTTTTACATATTGAGATTAAAGAACCTCCCATTTTGTACTTACAAATGCTATGCTGGAGCCATAAAAGGGGAAAATAAATCCTTTGGCTGGCTGGGGTAGGGGCACTAATGGGGGAGAGAATACAATGCTCCACACAGGCTGTTGGTGGCGCCTTCGTCACCTCCATGCCCGCAGTGCCCCAACAGTGGTGGCTCACCTTGGCTTTGAGGTAGGCTGAACCCCGCTCACAACGGATGCCCCCAGTGCAATACATCAGCACCCTCTTCTCTCTGAAAAGTTCTAGATTTTTGTCAACGTAGCTGGGGAAGTAACTGAATTTCCTGATGTCTGGGGCTAAGCAGCCCTGGAATCGTCCCTACAATATAGGAGCAGTGGAGAGAAAAATGATCACAAAAACATACCTGGTAGAAACAAAGGTCCAGGTTTTGAGTCAAACAACCCCCACCTTCACAAAGAAGCACAGAAGCACTTGCTAGTCACTGTTCTCATCCCTTTCAACTACATGTCTGATCTGTCAACTTCAAGATCTGGAACTTAAAACCAAGGCTGGTGGGCTGGGAGTTACCTTCCCAGAGTCCTCTGGGGAACTGGAGAGGCTGCCCAAAGCTAAATTCTATGAGATCCTTGACACATGTCAAGGGCAGGTTCATAGGAGTCAAAAAGTACATAATGTGGCAAGATAGCTTTCATTCATATTTTCTTAGAATTTCTCACCAGATCTGGAGTTCAAGGGCTTGGGTTTTCTCTGAAGCTGCTAGTACTGGCTGGGCACACACAGCATCCTCTGGGGAAACAGACCATGCTGCAGGAAGTGGGAGATCTACCAATTCACCCAACTCCATTCTGGCTCTTACTTACTATTTTGCTTTCATAGAAGTTTCTGCAATCCAGAAGGATAGTATCTCTTTGTTCTTGATTTGCCTGCGATAAAAACTTTTCTACTTCTTTATGAAATTCACCTGGGGATAAATGAATTCCTAAAACCAAACCAAAACATTATGTTAAAACAAAAATAAAAACCCCAAAACTTTACCACAACTGACCTAGCCTGACTTACATGTTGTTCCACCCAAACCTCTTCTCTTCACAATTACAATTGTCTGAGAATAACCTTACATACTGATTATGATGAAATAATTTGGTAATTCCAGGTATCCTATTATCTCCGTCCCCTTAAGATGAGGAGTATAGAGACCTGACAGTTTAGAAATACTTACTCAAAGAATTTTGCATCCTCATACTCGGCCAAACCCCAGTGATACAAACCAGATAATTAGGATCTAAGTTGCCATGTGGGTTTGCTAGTCATTGTATGGTCACTAGCAGGTCAGGAAACAGCCACTGATCAAATGTCACTATACATGGAGGAGCTCAGCATGTATGTGCTTGGCTACAGGCTTTGTAAACTGTCTTATACTGAGGCTGAGCCCAAGTTCAAGGCTAAGAACCCTAGCGTGGGCAGGTGTAAGCATACAGTTGTGGAATAAAGTTGGAATGTATTTTTTAAAAATGTAAAAGGGTAAGAAGAATGTATCTAAGTATATGTGTGTAAGTGAAACAGAAAAGGGCTAGAGAGGTGGACAACAGGAATAACATATGAAAAAGAAAGGTGAGGGAGAGAAAAGAACAGAAGAGATAGAAGATGAAAGAGTGAAGCATTAACACACAAGAGGACTAAAAGGAAAGAACCTCAGCCTAGTGGGGCCCTTTGCCCCATGACTCTCCAGGATATGCCTCTACCTTTGGGAGTTCAGACTTCTCAGTAGATTGTGAGGAACTTTTGGTGAAATTGTATTGTGGTGTAACCACACCTCACACAGGTGGGGGCCCTGGTGACTCATTCACACACCACTCATGATAGAGCTTTACAGCACCAAAGAGCCACAATCTCCTCAGGGATGGCCCCAACAGCCACCTGAAACTGCCCCACGTCAAAGAGAGACATGACCCCAGAGATCAGCCTAGGAATTTGGTTTTCTACCTGCCTAACCTAGGGATATGGGGAGCATATAAATAACAAGGCCACATTCTATATAAGGTATTATCATCTATGAATACCAAAGCAGTGGGGTGAAAGGGAGGATAAAAAATGCGATGAGAAGCATGGAATCTGCTAAGACTTCTGCTTGCAGGGAGCCATAGGGAAACAAACCTGCTCCACTGCTGCTATTACTACTTTTGTTCTACTGACCCTGAGAAGGCCTGTTTGGACAGTGACCTGCTGGATGTGTTTTTTTTTTTTTTTTTTGAGACAGAGTCTCGCTTTGTTGTCCAGGCTAGAGTGAGTGCCGTGGCGTCAGCCTAGCTCACAGCAACCTCAAACTCCTGGGCTCGAGCGATCCTTCTGCCTCAGCCTCCCGAGTAGCTGGGACTACAGGCATGCGCCACCATGCCCGGCTAATTTTTTATATATATATCAGTTGGCCAATTAATTTCTTTCTATTTATAGTAGAGACGGGGTCTCGCTCTTGCTCAGGCTGGTTTTGAACTCCTGACCTTGAGCAATCCGCCCGCCTCGGCCTCCCAAGAGCTAGGATTACAGGCGTGAGCCACCTCGCCCGGCCTGGATGTGTTTTAAAAGGTCTCTTTAAACAACTCAGTTCAAATGAAAGCACAATAGCACTCACTGCCTGGAGCTTACTCTCCCTTAAACTCCTGAGCAATGTCCCATGGTGCCCAGGAAGAGCTGTTTATAGTCACATTGCCTGCACTAAGAGGGGCTCACTAAGCAGACACAGCTCTTTTTGGCCCTCATCTCCCCATACATGAGTCTCTTTTCCCAGATGCTGATTACTCCCATCTCCCTCTGGCTTAACTCTTAACCTTCTTCTACATATTTACATTTTAAAAAATGAACACCACATAGTCAACTAGAGCTTTGTGCTTCCTGATGAAAGAAGACAATACTAGCTATGAAGTAGTCTTGGGGGTAAAAAAAGGGAAAGAAAGAACAAAAGAAATCAAAACTGAATCTGATAGAGTCTGTAGTCCTGAGCTGTCTAATATGGTAGCCAATAGCCATTGCAGCCAACAAGCACTTGAAATGTGGTTTGGGATGTGCTATAAATAAGAAGGGTAACATACATACTGGACTTCAAGGACTTAGTATGAAAAAAAAGGTAAACTATCTCACTAATAATTTTTTATACTGCTCGCATGTTGAAATATTTTGGACACACCACATTAAGTAAAGCATATTATTTAAATTAATTCCAATTATTTCTTTTTACTTTTTAAAACTGGCTATTAGAAAATATAAAATTATATTCTATGGTTCATATTATATATTTCTATTAGACAGCCTTACTCTATCAATTTTATAGGAAATAAAGAGGACAGAGAAATACAGCATGGGGATATAATTAGTATTATCCAGATTATGGGAAATTCCACAGGCCAAATGTCCCAGTTCCTTCAAAAAATAAACTGTAAGAGGGGAAAAAAAAAGATGGAGGCAAATCTATAGAATAAAAGACACTTAAAGAGACATTGATGAATCACAATAAATGGACCTTACTTGAATCCTAACAGGAACAAAAGTTAAAAAATTATGAGACAGCTGGGAATTGATTGACAAGACTAGGTATGTGATACTATATTAATATTAAGGAATTACTGTTAAAATGTTTTAGATGTGATAATAGTTTTACAGCTTTTTTTAAAAAAAAATCTGCATCTTTTAGAAATATTTACTAACGTATTTATGAATGAGATGACCTGACATTGGGATTTCCTTCAAAATAATCCAAGACGGGAGAAGGGGATGGGCATAGAGGAAAGTTAGCCATGAATTAGTTAACTTATGAAGCTATGCAATAAGTACATGGAAGTTGTCTGTACTATTTTCCCTATTTTTTTAATGTTTACCAATTTTCAGAGTAAAAAGTAAAAACAAAACAATCCTGCCAAAAAAACACAAATGTCTTTCAACCTTTTACCATGGACAAGAGTGGGAGAGAACATTCTAGAGCACAGTGTAAACTGCTTTGGTACCGAAAGCCACTTGCTTCCTGTAGCAAAGGCCCATGTGTTCTATTCTGCTGATGATGAGCTATTTACAAGTACTAATTACACTCTCCCCAAATTATTGTCTTTGGAAAGACAAAACAACTTCTTGCCAATCACCAAGAAAAATAAAACAGGCCACTTTAAGGGGGTGAGAATTCAATTACCACAGCACCACAGAGCAGCAGTCCCCAACCTTTTTGGCACCAGTTTCATGGAAGACAATTTTTCCAAGGGTTAGGGACCATAGCCATACAGAACCAAGTTAAGCACAGGATGCACCCAAGTGTTAGCCACCCCACATCTATTTAAAAGAGCGGATTCATGAGGAGTCTTGCTGATCACAGTGCCTAACTTTCTTATTTGTCTCTCTATTAGGCTTTGTCCCTATGAAGAAAAGCATAATCTTCTTCTAAAAGCAAGCATACCAGGCTTCTTGTAGGAGATCTTACTGGGGCTGATCCCCATGGGCACGATTTCTTCAAATACACCAACACGCAATTCTGGAAAACAGTGAGCTCCTCCTTTGCTGGTCTAGCCAATGAGAAACAAAACACAATACAGTCTTCCTTTCCCATCTCCAGGTATAAGATAAGTGCCACATAAAAGAATGAGATTCTGTTTTGTAATAATGACAACTGAAGTCTTAAGGAACCTCAAATTAGGGAGAAAAAAATTAGGAAACCTTAATGGGAAAAAGAGGGCCCAAGCCATACAGGATAATTCAACATTAATAAATATTTATTGTGTACCTACCATGTGCAGGAGTGTTAAGTTTAAGTGATGTTTCTTTGGCTCTAAGTATTTAATTAGTTAAACTGAACACACTGAGCAATTCTAACATGTGATCACACCCAGCTTTTGTTTCAGAGAATGACCTTTCTTTTCCTATCATCACCACTATGAACACTAGCAAGGTGTTTCCCATCACCTTATCACTTCCTAAGATAAAGCATGAAGTCAATCAAACAAAGCAGCTCAGCTGTGAGAGCAACGGCTTTATTCCCTCATATGGTGTGAAGTACTAATCCTATAATTATAGGTTTACTAAAAACACAGTGATCTGCTGGAACAGCCAGGTGGTCTCTCAAGTGAGTAAACAAATCCAGGTTTTGAGTCCTAAATTGTAATACCCTTATTTTATAGGAAGGGAGACTGAGGTCTAATGAGGGCACCAACTTGTCTGAAATTGCATGGTGACTCAAGGGAAAAACGGGGACAAGCATGCTTCCTCCACCGCACTGCCTCGTAACCTAAAGGGTAAAGGGTATGTTTCTGGCACTGCTTATTTCTCTATGTTGACCTCTTCAATAACCTGCATTGTGGCAGATGGCTCTAAATCCATTTTATTTTCATTTTCTTTTACCTTAAAATCATCCTTACACAGATAATCCTTAAACAGTGGGCAAGAAAGCATGACTTCCATGTAGAGTCTGCTAGCCAGTTTGCTTCCACCAACTGTTCCGTTGATTCCTTCTGTAGCAACTCGAACCTGAGACAGATACAAGATGGTAAGAAAAAGGGACTACAGCCTGTTCTTAGCTTAGTTATCTTTCCAGAGCAGAACAACAGGCTCACGCAAGTCAACAAGTTTAAAAGGAAAAGCAGAGGCACTGCTGTGGACACCAAAGTATTACTAGACAAAGATACCTACATTTTTCTAAAATGGCACAGCCTACAGTTCAGTCTATGGCAGGTATGATAAAGCAGCACACACGTCTACATAACTCTCTTTGGATAGGCTAGTGGATTCTTTCCTAATTTATTGTAATTTCAGAACCCAAATAGAAGACAAGCATACCTACTCCCTACATAACTAGGGCACAGCAATCTCTAAACTTATGCATTACACTTTCAATCCCTAGGACTCTCTAACAGATATCCTTCAAAGAAGCTACTTGGTGATGAAGGCCTTGTATCTAAGAAATTGAGAAAAGCAATAGTTAGCATTTATTCAGCAATTCTAAGAGATAGAAGCTTTACATTATAATCCTGAAAGTTAGATATCATAATCCCCATTTTATAGAAAAGGAAACAGAAGCTAAGAGAAACCAAGTAACTTGCCACGTTGGTAGATCTAGGATTCAAAACTAGATCTTAGTGGCTCCAACTCTTGTAATTTTTCTTTTCCAAAGTCTCCAATGTGTCCTCTCAAATTTCTTGAGGCAATAAGGACTATATAGTAATAGGGATAGAAGCTTATTTCCACAATTCTAGAATGTTCAGGCTCTCCTCTTTCCCTATCTAAGCACCAATATTCTGCCAAATCTTCTACCGGCATAAAACTGTCTCAGTAACTGGCCATGTATCCTTGAATCCTAGGAATCTGGACTGAAGATCAGGCACGTGCTGCCACCTTGTGGGGGGAATCCCTCACTGCTAGTTCAGCACTTGGGCTAGGCCAAGAATAAAAATCTGCCTCTAAACCAAGAAAAAGAGATTGATTTCATATTTTACATATTCAGGTTTGCTGTAAGAGTTCTATCTTTCAAGATTGGAAGTTCTATGTCTAGAAATGGTGATAATAAAAATGTTGATAAATGTATACATTCCATAAATATTTACTTATTTTTTTTTCACTATGTACCAGGAATTGTGCTAAGAATTAAGGATATAGTGGTTGAAAAAATATATAGTTTTTCCCCTCTTGGAGCTTACGGGCTAAGGGAGGTCACAGATATTAAAAGTTACTAATGGACATGTTCTATGAAAAATAGCTAAAAGATGCCATGAAAGTGCACTGGGAAAAATAAATTTAGACTGAAGGTCAGGAAAGGTCTCTTTGAGGAAGTGTCATGAAAATTGAGAACTGAAGCTTGAGTAAAAATTAGATCGGAGAAACAGAGTGGGTGTAGGAGAGTTTCTTGAAGAGAGTTTACTTGTAAAAAGGCCTAAAGACAGAAAAAAACTTGTTGGGTTCCAAGAAACTAAAAGACCACATTGCTGGAGAGTCATGAGTAAAGAACAGCATTAGACAAGAGGAAAAGGCAGGGGGGGCCAACTCACACAGGAACCCAGTGCATGTTAGGGATTTGGGGTTTATGCCACATGAAAGATTTTAAGGAGAGTGATATGATTTCATTACCCTTTAACCATTCTGGCTGCTGTGTGGAGAAGGGATTAAATGGCAGGCAGGGATGATAGACTGGAGAGTAGTTTGGAAGCTGCTGCATGGACAAGACAAGAGAGGATGTGGCTAGGTCCACAGTGGTGGAAGAGGAAGAGAGAAGTGAAAAGAGTCAAGAGATATTTTAGAGGTAGAAATAGCAGGACTTGGTGATGAACTGAACAAGGTAAATGAAATCAGTATCTGTCAGAAAACATGAATATGGAAGGTATCATCAACTGATCAACTTATTAGTTTAGGAAATTAAAACCTGGGACATATATGGGAAAGATCAGTCATAAGATGGTACAGTGTCATAACCAGGGGGATCTCAGAGGGAACCTAGTTCACTTCCTTTTGATTTAGATTTTGAAAATTATATAAAATTCATACACATATGCATGTGTGTATACATGTAATCATAGACATTCTAAAACTATCCATAACCCTATCATGCACAGATAATCTTTACTAACATTTTGGTATGTACTACCTTCCATCTTCACATATGCACTTCTGGTTTTGTCATGAACACACATTCATTCCTTTATTCAACATTCTTCAAATATTTACTGAGTGTCTACTATATGCTAACCTCTGTTCTAGCACTGAGAATATATCAGTTAATTAAGACAAAGTTTCTGTTCTCATGAAACTTACATTCTGTCAGGAAGGTAGACTATAAAGAAATAAATGAAGATTATATTTTCAGGGTAGTAATAAATTTGAAAAGCAAAAAGAGATAGTTAGACAGTAAATAGATAATCTACTTCAGATTAGAGTTCTAAGGAGACAACATTTGAGCAGAGATCTAAAGTGGGGCATGAGCCATTTGAAGGTGTAGGGAAGAGCATTCTAGAGGGAGAGGAAAAAGCAAATGACAATATCCTAAGATGGTAAAAGACCCTGGCACATTCTAGGAAAATTATGAAGTAACTTGAGATCACGCCTATATGTACAGCTCTATAAAATGTTTTTCCATTTAATATATCACAAACATTTCCCTACACCAGGAATCAGCAAATTATCCCTGCTTTTGCACATAGTTTTATCTGAACACAGCCATACCTATACTTTTACATTATTGTCTGTGATTGCTTTCATGCCACAACATTGAGTAGTTTTTTTTGTTCAAAGCCAAAATATTTACTAACTGGCTCTTGAAGAAAAAGTTTGCTGATCCCTGGTCTATGCGTTAAATATTCTTATAAAACACCATGTTAATAGCTGTTTAATATTCTACTTAAATGCCCAGCAGGATTTCCCTAACTTCTAAGAACCCAACAGTGAACCTTTTAACAATGAGCACAGCCTCTGCAATGCAAGGTTGGCAGGCAAGACGAGCCCAGTGAAGGAGGGGGCGTGGGAGAAGATGTTACCTTGCCTGTGAGGTGCAGGTGCTGACACAGAGCTGTCTGCCAGGCACACATCCACTGGGGATCCTCCAGGTCACAATAGCAGTAATACAGTAGCACCTCCCCTTCATCACTGCCCTGGCCACTACAAAGTCGGATGGAAAGAATATTTGATCATTTCTGAAGGACAGCATTGCAAAAAAAAACCCAAGACCAACCAAACAAAAAAAGCATCTGAGTCACTGACGTAACAAAGCCACAATTCCAAGCATACCCAGGTAGTATCAGAGGGAAGGCTAAAATGGAGACATTTGACTGCCTTTTCTCCTACTATTGTCCTAAAATGAGAACTCCTTTTTATATTTTCTGCATAGAAGACAGTGTCTGTGCTGACCTTACTTTACAAAAATGAGTTTACTTTGATCTCATTTAATACACCTAAAAGACAGGTATTAATAACTCTATTTTAAAAAACAGCTGGAAATTGGAATGCATTCTGGCTTACCCTCTATCACAAGATAGTAACCTGTTTTGAATCTCTCATAATACAAAAAAGTTTCACTTCCATTTTCTCATAAAAGCCTCTTACTTCCGATGCAGTTTATTATTATTCCCATTTTGCAACTGAGTAAACTGTGGCTGACTCCTCCCAGGTGAGACAGCTACAAAGTGATAGTCAGGACTTGAATGTCAGTCTTCTGACAGTAGAATCTACCATTTTTCTACTGCACTGTGCTTATACTAATTAGTTGTGGGACCTAGGTAGATTTTTATAATTTCTGAGCCTTGGTTTCTTTATCTGTAAAATCAGAGAACTGAAATAATGGCTTTTCCCAAAATATGCACTGAAGCTATTCTATGAAATCACTCTGAGAAACTCTGCAGACAGTATCTCCCACTTTGAGATTCACAGCAAAAGCCCCTGAGTTTACTGAAGGCTCTGAGCGGTCCTATAATAAACATTTTAAGCTAGTGCCTCCCAAATTTGTCTTAGTGTCCTTTTTCAATACCTTCTTAGCATCCTCTAGAACAAGTGTTCCACAGAACATTTTCTAGGAAATGCTACAGTAGATGGTAATTACAGTCCTATCTAGCTCTGGAATCTATGACTCTCTCATCAATAGCCTCATCATATTTCAGGGCCTAAACTCCACCATGAAACCTTGTCTATCCTAGATCCTATTTTCCTTTCTCTGAACTTCAGTAACAAAATCAGTACCATACAACTGATAATTATATAGCCTGGCCTTATATTATCTGCTGTTTCAAGTGTCCGTTTGTTTCTCTAACTAGAAAGCACATTCTCTGATGTGTGGGGCCACACTGAAATGAAAGGGCCACATTTATATAACACTTTATAGTTCACAAGTGCTCATACCATCACCATCCTATATAATTCATATTGCAGTACTGGGAGGTAGGCAGGGCAGGCATTATTATTCTAATTTTAGAGGTGAGGAAATGAAGGGACAGAAAGTTTTAGTGATTAGCTCAAGTCTGACTCCTAGTTCAATTCTCTTTCTCTTCTTTCTGATAAGCAAGGGGAATTCGACACTGAGTACTAATGAAAATGTATCAATTTGGACTACAGCTGACCCTCAAACAACATGGGTTTGAATTGTGTGAGTCACCTTATGTATGAATTTCTTTCTCCTCTGCCACCCTGAGACAACTCCTCCCTTCCTCCTCCTCCTCCTCTGCCTACTCAATGTGAAGATGAAAGGATGAAGACCTTTATGATGATCCATTTCCATTTAATGAATAATAAATATATTCTCATGATTTTCTTACAACATTTTTCTCCAGCTTACTTTTTTGTAAGAATACAGTATATAATACTAATATACGTTAATCTACTATTTATGTTATCAATAAGGCTTCTAGTCAACAATAGGCTATTAGTAAGTAGTTAAGTTTTGGGGGAATCAAAAGTTACACATGAGTTTTCAACTGCTCAGGGGATCAGCACCCCAACCCCTACACTGTTCAAGGGTCAACTGTATTTCTATTCACCAAATAGAAAAGAGTATAAAACAGTTTGAAAGACTCCACTTTAAAAAAAAAGGTTAAAGTTTAGACGCTTTAAAAGGTTAAGCTACATTTAACTGCTTTCTGAAAAACTAAAAAATTAATGATGTATATTCCCCAATAAATCCTAATAAATGATGCATTTGTCTAAGTACATATATCTGAAATCATCTGACAAGGGCCTTTTTTTCCCCATAGTTTTTACCTACCCTATTCATTTAAAAATGTAAATGTAAATTATCACGGTGTAATTTACAAGTGAAGCATTCAGATCTTAGGTTATACAGTTTGATCATTTTTTTTTTTTTGAGACACATTCTCACACTGTTGCCCTGGCTAGAGTGCCATGGCGTTAGCCTAGCTCACAGCAACCTCAAACTCTTGGGCTCAAGCAATCCTTCTGCCTTAGCCTTCCGAGTAGCTGGGATTACAGGCATGCCACCATGCCCGGCTAATTTTTTTCTATATATTTGTAGTTGGCCAATAAATTCCTTTCTATTTTTAGTAGAGACGGGGTCTCACTCTTGCTAAGGCTGGTTTTGAACTCCTGACCTTGAGCGATCCACCAGCCTTGGCCTTCCAGAGTGCTAGGATTACAGGTGTGAACCACCATGCCTGGACTCAGTTTGATCATTTTTGACACGTCAAAATTATTTGTATCATCCACACCCCGACATTTTCAGAACCTTGAAAAGTCACCTTTTGTGTATTCCCAGTAAAAACCCACTGCCAGAAGCAACCTATCACAAGTTCATTGGTCCCTCAAGTACATAAAATCAAAAAACATGTACTCCTTTTTCTGGCTATTTTCACTCAGGATGAGGTTTCTGCAATTCACCCAAACATATTCCTGCATATCAGCACTCCATATCTGTTTATTGTTGTGTAATATTCTTATGTGGTTATTCAGTTTCTTCATTTTCCCATTGATAGTCATGTGTAGTTGTTACCAGGTTCTTGTTACTATGAATAAAACTGCTATGAAGATTCTTGTACAAGGCTTTTTATGGACATATGTTTTCATTTCTGTTGGTTTTATACTCAGGAGGGGGTTACAGGGAGGATATTTAATTTTAAAAAGAAATTGCCAAACACTTTTCCGAAGTGGTTGTGTCACTTTACATTCCCAGCAGCAATGACTGGTTGTTGTTCCACATTCTCATCCACATTTGGTGGAGTTGGTCTTTCTCATTTTAGCAAGGAGGTTGCAGAATCTCATTGTGGTTGGAAAAATATTAAAATCAAACCAAAATGCAGAATGAAAATCCTACCTTATCAGCTCATCAGGGCTAAAGCAGCTTATATCGGGGAGCCAAGCAGACATTTCATGGCTATGCATAAGGCACTCTTTCCCGGGGTTCTTTTGGTCTACAGACATAAGACTCTTTGAGGTGCTCAATGCTGCACCCAGCTGCTTTAAAATAGAAGCAGTCTGTTCATAAATTTCATCAGCATGTTGTGTTGCCACATGTCTATGGATGCTGGTCTGGTCTGTGAATGATTGCTGACAGCATTTCCACCATTTTTCTTTACATTCAAAATTCCTTTTTGCTGGAACTTCTTTGGTTTTGACGAAAAGGGCAAAGGCCTGCAATTACATTTCACATGTTAACACTGTTAAATAACCTTAGGTTTAAAGCTAATGGAGGTCTCAGTGAAATCTCTTATATTCTCTTTCCACAGGGATTTCCAATTTTACATCCTATTATTGTATAGAAAAACTGCCTGAGAAGTAACAGTTCTCTTATTAGTAAGCTTTAGAAGAGATTAGAGAATCTAAATCTGCGCATTATGGAGGTTAAATAATCCTTAATACCACAATTTTATTCTCAGGATATAAGACTCTAAGTCATACTGGAATATATTTTTATATAAATATTACAGTTTGGCCTTGTATTGCTTTCAGCAGCCCACACACTAAAACTGGAATAATATGGTATGGCACATCCCAGCCTTCCACTGCTGGCCCCTCTCCCAACTTCTCCTATCTTCCCCATCCACACATGGCTGACACATGGCCAAACCTGGACGCCTTGCTGTTACTATCACACCTTCCTGGCTTTGCTCATGCTATCCCCAGTAGGCAAGTATATGCTACTCTAGCCTCTTCTCCAGGATTGCTTTTAAACTTTCAGAGTCCATCTGGAGGCTACCTCAATATGAAACATCCTATAGTCCTCCTACTAAATGCTATTTCTTCATCTTTTGAATCTCTGTAAAACTTTCTATTTTTATTTTTCCACTTAAAGAGGGTCTAAAGTTGTAAATACTGGTTCTGCCATTTACTATTTGCATCTTTGAGAAAAGACACAAATCTTTTGAGGAAGTTACTCAACCTTTAGGTGCTGAGTCATTATCTGGAAAATATAAGCCATAAAGGATTATGTAAATGTTAATCAACATAATTAGAACTTTTTTTTGAGATGGTCTCATTCTGTCGTCCAGGCCAGAGTGCAGTGGTGGTGTCATAGCTCATTGCAACCTCAAGCTCCTGGGCTCAAGCAATCCTCCCACCTCAGCCTCCTGAGTAGCTAAGATTACAGGCATACACCACCACACCTAGCTAATTTTCTTATTCTTTGTAGAGACAAGGTCTCGCTCTTGCCCAGAATGGTCTTGAACTCCTGGGCTCAAGTGACCCTCCCGCCTCAGCCTCCCCAGAGTACTAGGATTTATAGGCGTGAGCCACCACACCTGGCCCAATTAGAATTATTTATGTCCTTGCCTGGTACAGAATGTAGACAAACTGCTAAAAGGAGGTGATTTCAGTCAATGGCTTCTGAAAAAAAGATAAGTGGCACAGAAGAGTAGTAGCAATACCTCCTCCACTATAGCCCAATCCCAGCTGTATTCAGTAAGCTTACAGCATTCTGGGATGCTTCATCCCTTCACCAAACCATAGAAGGCCAGTCAACTGGGCCAGATCAGAAATCTTACCTAAGTCAGCAGGGTTCAGTAGTAGTCTCAAGTTTATCAGCCTCTCTAGATGACAGCTACCCTACTGCCTATCTGTTCTTATGAATAGGTTTCCTGGGTTCCTTGGATTTCTCCCACAATCTTAGGTGTGGAAGAAAATCTAACTCATGGATCTACCCTTCCTCAAGTACTATTCCAGGGCCACACCTCACCTGTGATTCTTCTTTGCATAGAGCTGATTAACATCACTGGTTGAAGTCCCTGAGTAGACCTTATCCTGAGCTGGAGGGCAACATTGATAAGCTACTTCTAAATGTACCTACATTAACTATATGTACATGAACATGAAACATCAATAGCAATTTTACCTTTTTCTTTGCAAATGAGTATTTCTTCTTTGTACTGCCATTTAACTCTGCTTTGAGACAGCTGCTGGGATTAATAAGACTTGTATTTTTTAAATCCAGGTCAGAAAATCTTAAAACACAGGCCTCCAGGTCATCTCCTTGGTCTGGTGAAGTAGAAGAAGGCATCTGGTTTGGTCACAGGAGTAGGGCAGAGATTCCTTTCCGTTAAGTACCTCCTAGAATATAAGCAAGGGAGAAACAGCAATGCCACTCTTTGATTACTTCTTGAAGTAAACATGAAGCTAATCAATCATGCATATCAGCATGGGCCCAGCAGCCCAAGCTAGCCATTCATTCACTTGCTCATGGAATAGTATTTTATTTATCTTACAACTACTTTTAAGTCTAACACTGCTCTACATGCTGGGGATACAGCAGTGAATGAAAAAGTTTGTTTTCTTAGAGTTTATATTTCTGTGGGGTGAAGTGAACAAATACATAAAATGATCTTAAAAAAAAGGTCAGATGGTGAAAATATTATGAAGATGAATAAGCAGGTTAAGGAGCGCAGAGTGATAGAGGGGCCCTTTCAACACAGAGGGTAGGAAATGCCTTTGCTGGGCATGGTGGCTCACACCTGTAATCTCAGCTACTCAGGAGGCTGGGGCAGAAAGATAGCTTGAGCCCAGGAATTTGAGGTTATAGTGAGCTATGGTTGGGCCACTGCACTCCAGCCTGGGCAACAGAGTGAGACCTTGTCAAAAGGAAGGAAAGAAAGGAAGAAAACAAAGAAAAACTTTCCTGAGGCTGCGGCATTTGAGCAGAAACCTGAATTAGGGGGCAAGCCATGCAGACATTCAAGGTAAATGATACCAGAAAAGCACTTCATACAACCAAAATCAACCAAGCTGTGTGCTAGTAACTTCAATTATGAATACTTTGTTCTTTTTATCCCCTAAGTTCTGAGTTTTGCAAATTTCCTTCTTTAGAAGAAATAGCTGGGGAGAGACCTCCATTGTAATGAGCCAGAAGAAATACTGAAATTGCTACTGTGGCCAAATCTTGTCAAAAATGACACACTACAACCAACATACTACATTAGTTCTTTTGTAAAGACAATGTTACAGGTGACAAGGCAACATGAAGCACTGAGAAAAGCACCGCCTTTGCTTTGTGGCATAGCAAATATGTATACCTAGGAAAGCTATTTAACTTCAAGTTCTAATTCCCTACTTTGGAAATTGGGGATGATAGTGTCTACCTTGAAGGTCAACTGTAGTGAGGACTGGAAAGAAATATATAAAGTATCTGGCACATAACAGGGTTCAGTGACTGATATTTCAATTTAATTTAATGCTGTATTTTAAAATTTAACATTAAAATTTGATTTCTCTAAAAGTTATCTGTGGTAAGTGGTATTTTCCAAAAATGGCTGTAGCAGTATTTCCAGTCTGTTTCTCCAGAAATATAAGCAGGCTTGTAACACTCCCATCATCTATCCTACTCTGGCCACACTGACTGTGCCTAGTTCCACAAACAAGTCATGCTCTCTCCTGCCCTAGGGTGTCCACACATGCCTTTCTCATCACTCCAAAATGATCTCCCCTCACTCTAAATCTTTCAGTCTCATCTTAGTTTATTTATATATTCTGAACTATTATTTCTGGTGCCTCTGCTATATGCATGGCACAGAGAACAGCACTGTGGATGAGCTCTGAAGGTAACAGTTTAAGTCCCTGCTCTCTTTGAGCTTATATTCTAGTAAGGAGATACACTAAGTAAACAAATAAAAAAACAAACAAACAAAAATTCCAGATAGTGACAAGAGCCACTGCTTCTCAGTTTCCTTTAGCTGGATCTTCTTTATCATTCCAGCCTCTAAATGTTGAACCACTCTATCCATACTCATACTCTAGGTGACCTCATCTATTCATAAGACTTAATAATTGGGGAAGGGGAGGTAATATAGGTGAAACCAGATTGACCATGAGTTGATAATTACTGAAGCTGGTGATGAGTACATGGAGGTTCAATCTATGATTTTCCCTACTCCTGTAAATATTTGACACCTCCATGAAAAAAGGAAAATTTATGTTTAGGATGCTATACACTAATAAATACTAAATTTCTATCTCCAGCCTGGGTATCTCTTTTGAACTACAAATTGACACAACCTAACTGACCGAACAATCTATCTATATGGCTGGCTAGCTGCAATTTCAGTTTCAAACAACTGTTCAAAACAAAACTCTGCTCTTCCCCAGTCTTATGTCAATAAAAGGCAATTTTATTCTTCCTGTTACTGAGATAAAAAAAAAAAAAACAACTCTGGGATGAGTCTCTCTCTTTTTTTCTCACTCTGTCACCCAGGCTGCAGTGCACAATTATAACTCACTGCAACCTTGTAACTACCCAGCCTCCTGCATAGCTAGAACTATAGGCATGCACCGCCTGGCCAATTTTATTATTATTATTATTTTTTTTTTTTTGTAGAAAGGAGATCTCCTTATGTTGCCCAGGCAAGTCTAGAACTGCTGGCCTTCCAAAGTGCTAGGATTACAGGCATGAGCTACTGCACCCAGCTGGGATTATTCTTGATGCCTGATTTTCTCATATTAACATCTAATTGCTCAGAAAATTCTATCACTTTTGCTTTTGGAATACAATCAGATCAGACCACTTTGCAACACCTTCACTACCACCCCAGTTCAAGTTACTATCATTTTTTGCCTGAATTATTGCAATAGCCTAACTACCTTCCTTCTTTAAAACAGGTAACTATTAAAAAATAAGTCAGATCTTCCTCCAAGGACTTCTCAACTTACTCAAATAATGTCCAAAGTCCTTATAAAGTCCCTTCCCCCATCCCTCTGATCTCATCTTCTACTACTCTCCCTTTGCTCACCATGGCTGATTGCATTACTTATGCCCATTCCTGAATGGGCCATTACAATACCACTCCAAGAGAGCAGAAATTTTCCTTTGTTACCTCTGCATCCTCAACATGTAGCACACTGCCTGGCACAGAGGAGGTGCTAAATGTTAATGAATACAATACTCTCAATGAAATAAAACAGCAATTGGGTAGCCAGGGAAGTCCTCACTAAAGACCTGACTGACGTTTGAGCTAAGACCTAAATGACCAGAAGGCAGCCATTCAGATTCAGGAATAGATTTCCTTCAGATTACAGGCAATAGTGAGTATAAATTCTTAAAATAGGAACACGCTTCACTTACTGGAGTAGTAAGAGGAAAATGAGAGTGGCCGCAGCACAGCGATGAGCGCGTAGAACCCCACAGGCCATGGTATGGAATTTTCAATGGAAAATCACTTAAGAGTTTTAAGCAGAGGAGTAACACAGACTGATTCTGGATTTGTTTTGAAAGCAGAGCCGGCAGGGTTTACAAATAAATTGTTAAGTAGAAAGCGAAGGAAAACGACCTAAGAATGACTCTTCCCTAAATGTTTGGATTAAACAACCGATGGATGGGTAAGACTGGGACTGAAATGGATAAGACTGAAGGTTAGGCCCGGAGAGTGAAATTTCAGATGACCATGGGCAGGGCAGTTAGATTAAACCAGTGTGGTGCTCATCAAGGATGTTAGGGCAGGGAACGTTCATACACCTACATGTATACAGTCTCCCACAGCCACTGCAAACAGATTGCTAAAGCATTTGTTCCTACTTAAACAAACAACTCAGGGAAATGAGAGGTAAGCCGACGTCCAGCGGGTAAGCCCGGAGCATCAGGCTCGAGCTGGACCAGTCTTTCGGTCCCAGGGGGCGGCACCACGGCGCCGCCTCCCGCCCAGGCCCGACCCCGCGTGCCGGGCCGGCCCAACCTCTCCACGCAGCCTTCCCGAGGCGGCAAAAGCCAGAAAGTGGGAGTAAGATGAGCACGTACCCGCCAGTCCTGATCCTTTCCTAGGTCTTTCTTCCCTGAGCTGTCTCCGCCTAGCAATTGTCACTCCTCTCAGCCCTCCGGCCTACAACCCCGCCGCGTGTTTGCGTGGGAAGAACTCTCGCGACGTCACCGCGCTCCGGAAGTCTCCGAGGCCGTAAGCGCAGGGGCCGCCGGGAAAGCCCTCTGGTCCCAAGGGCGGGCCTAAGAGGGGGCGGGGACTGGAGCGGCCTCCTGCACCTCCCGCATTCGGGCGTACGCCTCTCGCGGCTGGCGGGCCGTGGCTGGCTGAAGCGGCGGTACTTTCTGCGTGGCCCCGGAAGAACATAGAGCGGAAGGCGGGAGAAGGAAGCTGCCGGCAGGGTAGGCGGCCCGAGGGGGCGGTTGCATGCGGATCGGACGTCCATAGCCCAGTGAGCTTCCACACGCCGGCTCTCTAGGACCCGAGCCCACCGCACCGCCTGTCTTTGCGCTAAGGGACGCCGTCTGCGCTAGTGCGCCTGCGCACCGGCCGGCCAGTGCGCCTCGCCGCTGTCCTCGCGCAGGCCGCCTGCCCGGCGGTTCCCGCCCGGCCTCTCCGCTCGGCAGTGCATCGGCGGGCAGCATGTCCCGGCGACGACACAGCGATGAGAACGATGGTGAGTGACCTAGATCCGGCCGCGGAGGCCGTCCCGGGTGGGAGCTGAGGTTTGGTTTATTTGGGTCTTCAGCTCTCCTGGGAACAGACGGGAAGCCCTCTCCCCGGGAGCTTCGGGGAACCGCGGAGGGAAGGTGGGTGGTACAGTGTGGGTGTGGCCGGGCGACTTCTGGAAAGCGACTGCTCCACCCACCCCCCACCACCTACCGCTCCCCAGTTCCTTCAGTCGTGGACCCATCGTGGGGAAAGGAGGCCTGGTGAAATCCCATGGATAGACCCCAGGTCTCTAAGGACCCTTCAGAATTTGGTTTTCAGCACCGCCGAGGAGGGAAGTACACCTGTGTCTGTGCTGACTCTTAGGGTCGGTGACAGGACCTACTGGTCCATGTATCTCGTTTTAACATTCAAAGCTGCACCTGAGAAGGGCTCTCGGAAGACTTTGCTGTAAGAAAAGGAACAAAGCCATGACTGAGAGATCCGATGAATTGCAGTCTGAACTCTCTCTGCTGATCATCCGCTGTTTTTCCTTCTTTCAAGCTACAGGGAAAGAATTCTGCCTCTTATACACACTCAAGGAGGTCGCTAATAAACAGACACATGTTGTTTCTTTAGATTTTGAACTGGCTGTGAGTATTTTCCTAGCGCAAGGAAGAGTGCTAGAAAGCTAACTGGAGAGCACTGAGAGATTTAGACCGGGATCTCCTATCTCCATTTGAATAGTTGTGCTCATGGTGATCATGGTATTTCCATCACAAAACTAAGAATGATTTTGCTAGTTTAAACGAGAAAAAGATGCTTATATTACACGAAAGCATTACAATCAGTCAAGAACATATATCCACACACGAAAAAGTGAAACAGTAATTCTGTTAATATTAGTGTATTTTTCCTTGATGAGAGTGTGTAATAGTGGTTACAATCCAAGACTTTGGAACCAGAGGGTTTAAGTTCAAAACCAAACCCTACTATTTGTTTTGTGATCTTGCTCAGGTTATACAACCCTCTTAAACCTTAATCTGTAATATAGAAGTAATGATATTTACCTATTCTGGTTTTCGTGAGAGTTAAATGAGATAAGACATGTAACCAGTGGCTCATGATGTTTTATTTTATCATCCATTAATGCTTAAAAGGTGATACACATTGTCAGATACCAACAATGTAAGAAATAACAAAACAAAAGTTGTAATTGAGTAAGCTTTCTCTACTAACATTTTTCTCTCCTTGAATGTTGGGGCAGTTAGGAATGGGAGCAGAATCCCAAGTATTTAGTTCTAGCAGTGGAACACCAGATTTCTGCTAGGGCATGGCTTGAGAGGAGAGTCTAGTACAGCCTTTTCATCTGGCACCTAAGGAGGAGTTTAAAGACTGAGTATAATTACCACGGAGACATAGCTTTCAGTGCCCAGACACCAATAAGAGCAAGTTCAGGGCTTGCTTAGCTACATAGGTGTGACTACATCGCATGCTTTGACTTTTAACACAGGAGGCTTCTTGTATAACCCCTGTATAGTGTATGGAAAATACAATTTTTGTATGCTTTGTAATTGACTAATCAAAAACTATGCTTGGAGTCATCACTTGGGGTTTTAGAGAATATGAGTCTTTTTGTTCTTCCCATTTTCTTTGCTCTTCGTATGTTTTCTTTCTTCCTTCTAGGCATCCCTTAAAGGGAAGAGAACACCAGAAGTGGAATGCAAATATCTAGAAAAATAACTTTTGTTTGGTTATTGAGAGGTTAGGCTTAGCTTTCTTAGATTTGGCTTCTTTTTAATACCTGCTGGCAGCTAAATCACTGTCCATTTGAGTCTTGCTGCAGGAACCTCAGTAAATAAGACAGAAGTAAAATATGGCATTCGTTAAGCAAAATTTTTTATGGTGGATAATTTAGTAAGAGAGAAGCAGATCTAATTGCTCTTCAGTAATACACTAGGCCTGGAACTTTGGTAAATTTCCACACTTTGGGTAATGATCAGATCTGAATCAGATATTTTTGATGCTTTGTATTTAGCTAAGCATCTACTACTTTTTTAAAAGGAAGAGATATTTGAAGTTTAAATGTTAGAGAAAGCTACTTTAAAGTAGGCTAGGAATTATTACAGTAAAAAAATAAATACATCAATCTGAGCATTTCTGGATTATTGTGAGCTCCTGTCAGTCACTAACCATATGCTTTCCATATGCTCGAGCTCCTGTCAGTCACTAACCATATGCTTTCCATATGCTCGACTAGATATCATTTGTTCAATAAATATATAACAATGCCAACCTGCATCCCAACTACTTGCAGTACAGTAGTAGACAGTGTAAAGATGGAGTCTCCCTTCTAGAATGGAGAGGGGGAAAACAAGCAAGTAACCAATAGTGTATCATGGTGACAAGTGCTATGGAGAAACATAATGTTGGATAAAGGGGTAGAGAATAATGTGAAGGAGAAGTTACTATTTTATGTAGTTGGTCAAGGAAAAGCTCAGTAAGAATGGCATCTGTTCAAAGGCCTGCAGGAGATAAGGTAGCAAGCCATGTGGCTGTATAGGGAAAAGCAGTGGTCCAAACAAAGGGAACTATGAGTACAAAGGCCTGAAGGCTGGAGCATTCCTATCATGTTCACAGAACAGCAAGGAAGACCAGTGTTACTGGAATAGAACGGACTATTCAGGGAGATGGGGTAGGAGACTAAACCAATGAGGTTCATGTACTAGTCAACTTATAGACAAGGAAAGGGAAATCATAAATGAAAAGTAATATGTATGAATACTAGTCCAGTGCTTACTCTAATTCATTGCTTGAAATCTCTTTAAAAATGTCTCTGAAGCTTTCTTGCTTTCTTTCACTCTTTCTTTCTTTTGAGATAGGGTCTCTGTTGCCAGGGGTAGAGTACAGTGGCCTAATAGTTCACTGCCTCAGCCTCCCACGTAGCTGGGCCTGCAGGCACGCACCACCATGCCTAGCTAATTTTTCTATTTTTTGTAGAAATAAGGTCTTGCCATGTTGCTCAAGCTGGTCTTGAACTCCTGGCCTCAAGCATTCCTCTGGCCTCTGCCTCCCAAAGGGCTAGGATTACAACAGGCATGAGCCATCATACCCAGCTCTCTGAAACTTCTTAGTTACTATAGGATATGCATATAGTAGGTGTTCAAAGAAAGGATTTAGATTGTTCAAAATCTTAACCAAGAAAACCATAGTAGCTCCATTTAAGCTACTTAGAGTTAAGTCCTTCTCTTTTAGACTGCGACTGATCTTACACTTAAGTAGAGAAAAAAATAAACAGAAGTGAAGGGGGTTGTTATTCTGAAAGAGTATAGTTTGTTTCAGAGGTGATGGTTACCTGTTTCAAATCTGTAGGATCAAGTTACATTACTTTTCCTCTTTGACTTTGTTGGGATTTGTTACTTTACTTTTTTCTTTTTATGGGGTTGTTTTTTGTTTTCTATGTTGCTGGTCTAAAATTTCTTACAGTACATCTAGTTCTAATAAGGATATAAGTTGTACAGTTTACCCATATAAATTTAAGATCTTCTTGCAGGGAAAATTTTATTTTGTATGTTAAGACCCTTTCAGATAGGTTTTAATAAAGACTTGCATCTCTCTTCTGTACTAGCCAACCTGTCAGAGTCGTGTGGCAGTATATAACTTTAATTTACATAGTGGCAATATAAAAGTTACGTAGTTACATTTTAATACAAAATCTCTTCTCACTTTGGGAACTACCATAAGTATGTTTTCTTCAGCGCATGAAAATATTCAGCTAATTCCCCACATTTTATTCTTAATTAAGGTATTTATCCACTTCCTTATGCTCTGACCCAGGTTCTTGTCTGAATTCTATACCTTGCTAGTGTCCTTGAGTTCATATTGTATCTGTAGTTTTCCCCTCCCCTTCATATTCTCTCAAATATCAGGTGAGAGTAGGGCATCTCTTCCTTAATACTTTCTTCCTCCTCCCATTTACCAAACAAACCTTGTCCTTCGGTGTAGCTGTAATGAAGTGAGAGTTTGCAGTTCAGAGATGTGAATGACTTATGTATGTGTATTTTCTAGTTTTTCCTCAGAAATCATATCTTCTCTCCTGCAGCATTGTTTCTCCCTTAAAGCTTACAGGAGGCCTGGGAGGGTGGCTTTAGAGACTGGGGTATGATTCCAAAGTGGAATGAGCCAGCTGGATGGTTAAGTTATGAAGGCTACAGAGGTGGGATAAAGGGTTGGCAAAGTAGATGGGCCAGAAAGAAAGGTACTGTGTGGTTAAAGTTTTTAAAATAACAAAAATACAACTTTCACTGAGCTAGTTTTTCAATGTTTGCCTTCTCCCAACCTCGCCAAAATCTGGTTCTTAGGAACACTATGAGTATGTTCTGCTTTCTAAAATAGGTTTTCTTAACATCAGCGCTATTGACATTTTGGACCAGATTATTCTTTGTGTTGTTGGGAGATGTCCTATGCAATGTGGGATATTTAGCAGCATCCCTGGCCTCTACCCACTAGATGCTGGTTGCACTCCCCCAGTCATGTCAACAAAAAATGTCTCCAGAGATTGCCAGATGGCCACTGGGGGCAAAATCTGTACCCAGTTGCAAACCACTGCTCTAGAAGGCTATTTTAATGTCCTGGCTGACAGCTTATATAAACATTATATCAAATGTGCGTTGTTTCTTCAAGAAATGACTCCTGGAAATAAAAGACCTTTGTGAGAAAGTTGGCTCTTCTCGTGGTGGAACCTTAATAGATCCCGTGACTTGGGTTTGTTGTATATTTAAGAATTAAGGTCACTGATCTCTGTGTGCCACATATGTCTACAACTTTACACAGGCAATATCCGCAGGAGTACACCTCAGCTGTCAAAGTTACACTTTTTGTGGCATTATCCCTTCAAAATTATATTCAATGATGATTTAGCCAGATTATGGTATTTAAGGGATTGGGAAGTGAAAGAACCAAGTGCTTTACCCAGTAACTTTTTATAATACCTCCTTCTTGTCCTATCTGGATAATAACAAATTGGTTTTATTCAACTTAAGTTCATGTGGTATCTGAAGATCATTTCAGTCATTGGAGAGCCTTAACAACCCAAGCTTAGAAAAGCCAGGTGCTGTGTTTTATGAGAATCACCATACATTTCAAGCCAAATATTCCAGAGGCAAGTAAGTGATTGTGAACAATGTAAAGGTAGTCCCATTCCTTGTTTTTCTGGAGTTGTCTAAAAGAAGAAAAAAGAAAAAAAATAGTTCAATTCTGTGGCTGTTCAGGTCTGAAGGTTGAAATCATATATAACTTGCTAGTCTGTAACCCTATATCCAGCTGCAGATTTTCATTATTAATATAGATTCCCCAAATAATTGTAGACTCTTTCTCCCTTGCCCATATGCTGTCCTAATAATCCAATTGATGGAAGTGGAAAGTTGAATGGTATTAGACTAGCCAAAATTGTTTAGCAATAGCATCAGGTTCCATACTTAACACTATTAAGTTTTAAAACCTTATGTTATTTCACAAAAGGATTTAAGTTGGATGTGTTAAAGTTTTAAACAAAATGGTAAGAGACCATCAACAGCAAGGGTCTGAACAATAGTCTGGTGTTTGAGGTTAATTCATAGCACAGCTTCATTCAACTTGAATTCTTTAGCAATCAAAAGGACAGACAGTTCAGGAACATCAAAACGCAAAAAAAAAACACGCAAAAACAAAAAAAAAGGACAGACAGATGATTGGTCATGATTTTAGAATGGTAGATCTCTTTAGTATATTAAGATTTTTTGAATGAGACAGCTTTTGAATGTATCAGTAATTATTCAGTTTATAAGAGCCATTTCAAGCAAGGAATCATAAAACTTGTAGTGCTTTCTTCTTGAATTTTTGGCCTCAGGCGATCTTCCCACCTCCACCTTGCCCCAGTAGCTGGGCTTGCAGGCACAAGCAATCGTACCTGCCTAAAGGTACTTTTATCTATCAATTATTTGATATAGTGCTCAACACTTTTCTTTGAATATGTTTATGCTGACTATAGTTCCTATTGTTTGGAATATAGTTCCTATACTCTGTCACAGTGTGGTCTGCAGAACTGAAATTGTTGAAGAGTTGAGTTAAGACCTTAGAAACTTGTAAAGCAAGTGAGAAATCCTAATGTTTTATGTTTCCTCTTCCTATCTTTTGAAGTTTTCCTTTTCATACCTAATACAACTTTTTTTCCCTCTAATTAAGTCTTTCTAAAGCATTTGACTTGGTTTTGCATCCTTATTTCATCATTTACATAATAATTAAGTTACTTTAGTATATTAATGACTAGTACTGGCACTAACAGGTTTAGGAACAAGCAACTGAGAATCAGTAAACAACTCAAGTTAAAAGAATGGGAGTAGCACTACATGAGTATTGTACTAACTGCTAACATATTTAGCATGTTTTTGGCAGCATCCCAGTCTGTCTACAGAAATGAACATGGCTGCTGTATTGGGAAGCTCCATGGGAAGTATTCACACAAAATTTAATATAAATAATACCACCTGGAGTTATTTTATTAATATATAGTAGGGAATGGAGACTGTTGGTTAATTGAGCTTAGTCTGAACAAGTGAAGAAAGCTCCTACTCTGTGAAAAGGTAGGGCCTGGTAGAAAATAGATTATAGCCTAAAAAGGTTAAATAAACTTTGTGATATCAGATTTACAACGTAATGTTAATTTTTTTGTGTTGCTGAAATAGGTGGACAGCCTCACAAAAGGAGAAAGACCTCTGATGCAAATGAAACTGAAGACCATTTGGAATCTTTAATATGCAAAGTAGGAGAAAAGGTATGCAGTGCATTAGGCACAGATTGTGATGGTTTAGGGTTGTGGTTGACTGGGTTTTGAGTAATTTCTGCAGCGGAAAACTTGATGATCTAAGTTTTAGGCAAAGCTTGTGTTACCAGGCATTTGTATCCCAAAGTAAATGCACATTGAAACCCCTGGGAGGCAGATAATTGACATTTTTTAGTAATTAGTAATTTTCATAGATGAGCCTTAGAAGGGACCTAGGGAATAGTCCTCTCAATTTGTAAATGAATTAAAGCAGATCTGGATACTGGAGGTAATTTGCCCAGAGTCAGACATTGAATTAGTTAAGAGAGATGGAATAGAACCCATGGTGTCCTCCCATTTCTGATATTGTGGAATCTTTGACTGCTTACTTTTTTTTTTTTTTTTTTCAGACAGAGTCTCACTTTGTTGCCCAGGCTAGAGTGAGTGCCGTGGCGTCAGCCTAGCTCACAGCAACCTCAAACTCCTGGGCTTGAGTGATCCTTCTGCCTCAGCCTCCCGAGTAGCTGGGACTACAGGCATGCGCCACCATGCCAGGCTAATTTTTTTATATATATATTAGTTGGCCAATTAATTTCTTTCTATTTATAGTAGAGACGGGGTCTCGCTCTTGCTCAGGCTGGTTTCGAACTCCTGACCTTGAGCAATCCGCCCGCCTCAGCCTCCCAGAGTGCTAGGATTACAGGCGTGAGCCACCGCGCCCGGCTTGACTGCTTACTTTTTGAATTCCATTCATTGTCTTTTCATGGATTTCTAAAGAACAGTAGCTGTCTGAATTGATTTGTATTAAACCTGTCATAGCTCCTTATACATATGTAAGGCTTCAACTTCTTTATGATTGTCTAGACAATTTTATTTCATTTAGTTCACTAATTGCCGAGTACTTGACAGATATTTAATTTGATGTCCTACAGAGTGCCTGCTCTTTGGAGAGCAACCTAGAAGGCTTGGCTGGTGTTTTAGAAGCCGATCTTCCTAACTACAAGAGCAAGATCTTAAGGCTTCTTTGTACAGTGTATGTATGCAAAAGATTTATGAATCCAGGTGATAATGTATTATCTACTCTTAAATGCTTTGGGAAATGTTCCATATGTCATTGCCTTTCCTTCTATTGAGGAGTCTGTACAAATGAAATGAGCTTTGGCCCTTTGGTGAACTCTTTTTCTTGGGGATAAATAGGACTAAAATTGAGCATTTTCCTTATATTGTTTGTTAGAACCTTAGAATCATTTGAGTTGACCTTTTAAATGAGGAAGTAGACACTTTTTCATTCAGAGATTTGTTTCTTTAAAGCATGTACATTAAAATGTATAAAATAGAGTTTAACTTATATTTTTAAAGTGGTAGTGAGTACCAAACAAATTTGAAAACTGAGAACTCAAGTAATAGCTCTTCTTGGAAGACTGAAATACGTTCAAAACTGTTTGATAGGCATACTTTTGCAGTTAAGTGAGCTAGAACAGGGAACAGCATTTAATTTGTGAGGGAATTAAAGTGTGAAAGTGTCTCATAAAATCATGAAACAACCTTTCCTAGTGGTGGAAATAGCAATCTAGACTTTGTTGTTTCTCACATAGACATGGATCACTCTGAATTGTTTGCTTTGCAAATTTATGGATAAACAGGGGTCTTTGTAATTTACATGAAATTAAATCTATGAAGTATTTTTAAATTATGAAGATGACTTTTAAGTTATTTTAGTTATTTTAAAATAATTTTTTGATGCTTGCAGCTCATTTTTGAAATTTAACAATGTGCACACAAACTGAAACTATCAGTAGATATAATTGGAACCTCTCGTAGTTAAAGTGCAGTTAGTTTGCTGTATAATTTTTTAAAGGAATCCAAATAATATTTTGGAAGACAGATCCTTAGACTAAGAAACTACCAAGAAAAATAGTTTTGCTATAGTTATGATATCCGTAAGATACGTTTTGTTTTGAAACCATTTATTATAAGACAGTGGAGTGGCATTTATACTTAAGCTTTGCTAAAAACCATGTTTGTTTGTTTAAGGCTGCACTAGTATTGCTTGACAGTGTTCTCTTCTAATTTTTGGTTTTAAGAGGGCTTCAGGGAACATGGTTACTATCAACACAAGTATTTTTTTGAAGACCTAAATTATCCTTAATGTTCTGCTAGGTACCTTAGGAAAACATTAAAAGAAAAGAGACTCCCTTCCCTACTTACCATGAATTCTTATTTGCTTTTCTTTTTGAGCTAATTTCTAAAGGCTGCCTTAATTAGGAAGCAACATTTTTTTTTTTTTTTTTTTTTTTGAGACTGAGTCTCGCTCTGTTGCCTGGGCTAGAGTGCAATGACATCAGCTTAACTCACAGCAACTTCAAACTCCTGGGATAAAACAATCCTGCCTCACCCTCCCAAGTAGCTGGGACTACAGACATGCACCACCATGCCTGGCTAATTTTTTTCTTTATATTTTTAGTTGTCCAGCTAACTTCTTTTTCTTTTTAGTAGAGACGGGGTCTCGCTCTTGCTCAGGCTGGTCTTGAATTCCTGAGCTCAAACCATCCTCCTGCCTTGGCCTCCCAGAGTGCTAGGATTACAGGCATGAGCCACCGTGCCCAGCTGAACATTTTCTTTTTCTAAAGGTTTCTTACTGTAATCTTACCTATTTTTCAAGTAACTTTAATGAAATCAACATCCTTGGAATAAGCAACTGTGATGTAAACAAAGCTTAACTATATCAGAGTACCATGTTAAAAATTGAATAACTGGTAGGGACTGAGTTGAAACTGGTTTTAATTCTGCATCTTTTCTAAGCAACTAGAATAGTATTTCTCAAAGTAGAATTCTGATTCCATGACATTTGGTTAGCTAAGTTTAGAAACTCTGAATGTGTCTCCCAGCCACCACCCCTTAATGATTCTACATTAAAGAAGCTTGTTTCACCTAGCATTTCTGAAATGTTTTACCATGGAAACCATTTTCTGTGGAACTGCTATTTAGTTCCACTAAACAAACTTGAAGAAAAACTGGTCTAGCATAAGTTATATTTATTTCAGTTTAGATAATTTCACAATTAAACTTTCTTAAAAAGATTTAAAAAAAGAAACTTTCTTAACTCTTGGATTCACTAACTAGAATTAAAATGAAAAATTATATCATGATGGAGACTCAGACTTTTGGGGGGAGGGGGGGAAATGGGCATTTATTGAAACCTTAAAATCTGTATCCCCATAATATGCCAAAATAAAAAAAAATTAAAAAAAAAAATTAAAAATTATGGGGGCCACTGTCCACAGCTCTTCTTAATGACAGTGCCTTTTCTGAAGTAGTTTTAAAGACATAGCTAAAAGTAATCTGTTCCAAAGTTAATGGAATGATAAACATTTTACATAAAATTCAGCAACTTAACATAATGCCATTGTTTTGGGATTTTCTTGTACTGGGTTCTCAAATCAGTGCACGTCTGTTACCTGAGAAGTTGACAATTTATACAACATTAGTTGGACTACTGAATGCCAGGAATTATAACTTCGGCGGAGAATTTGTAGAAGCTATGATTCGTCAACTTAAAGAATCATTGAAAGCAAACAATTATAATGAAGCTGTATATTTGGTAAGTTTTTTGTTTGTTTGTTTAGAGTGCTTTTTGTGATATGACTTAACTTTGGGATGGAGGAAAGAGATGAGCTGTAACCAAATAATTTAAAGACTCTTTCCTGAAGCATTCTCATTCATTTTTATAGCTTCATAACCCACCTTTATTTTGATGATGCTGCCAAATCTATAACTGTATCTTCAACTTCAGCCTTTCTTTCCCCTGAGCGCCAGACATAGCCCTAAGGTATCTTACCTGGAAGTTCCTAAATTAATACATTATTCATACCTCCTTCCCTTCTGTGCTCTCCTCAGGGGCCACTGTATACTGGATTACCCATTTAGAAACCTGAACATTAATTTTTATCTTTCCTTTGTCCCCTTGTATCACAAGCATCCCCAAGCCCTATCATTCTACCTCCTAAATTTTTCTCAAATCTGTCCCTCTGTCTCCAGGGCCTCTAGCATAGTTCATGCCTTCTTTCTCATGTCTTTAATAGCTTCTTAACTGATCTTTTTGCAGCTAGATTCTCTGTCTTTTACTTCATGATCTACAGTGGCACCAAAGTAGTCTTTCTATAACTAGACTCTGTTCATGTTCATTACTGCTTAAAAACCTTAGTTCCTTCTCTTTGTCTCTGGTAGGTGATCTTAAAAGTCTGATATGCAAGATGATTCCTTGGTTTGCAGGAAGTGAATATTGAAACTCTATCTTAAATGGAAATGAAATGAAGCCTTACTAATACTTAATACTTGGATTGATAGTGTGATCCAATATATTTCATAAATAAATATACATGTGTTGGAGATATGTGATCAGATTCTTTTTTACTGTGTACACAAAAATGTTTGGACACCCATCAGGCTATAGGATTACTTTGCACTCGCTTGCTTTTTTTCTCTTACTGCTACTGATGCTAACCATGTCAAGTCACACTCAACATCTGAGTGCAAAGGGTTAAAGTTCAGACTCTCATCTGACCCTTTATGGTTGCCCATCTGTTTCTCTATCCTTGCCTTCCATACACCCTCCAGCTGTATCAAAATTCCTTGCAGATCCCTAACTACATTTTGTTTTCAAACCTTTCTGCCTAGAATGCCCTCCTTGCTCGTGACTTGTGGATTACTTTGCTCATTCTTTATGACCTAGCCCTATTGTTACCTCCTTTATGATACTTTCCCCTATACCCTTTGTCACTGATCCTAGAGAACATTTTATTTACCTTTTAGTATAGGAGTCATCTCTTTATGTTGAGATTATGCTTGTCACACTAGACTATGAGTCCCCTGTGGCAGTGACTTTAATAATGCTTAGCAGTGACACCAAATAATTATCTGTTCCATAATTTCCATTTCTATAGGTCAGTGAAAATTATTCATAGCCAAATAGAAAAGGAGATTATAGGTTCAAGGAGCTAGAATATTTTAGGGTCTGGGTTCTTAATATAGTATAACATGGAAACCTATAAACTCACAGATTCCTGTAACACAGTCTGTCACAACTCCTCAACTCTGCCGTTCTAGCACAAAAGCAGCCATAGAAAATATGTAACTCAATGAGCATGGCTGTTCAATAAAAGTTTACTTAAGGACACCAAAATTTGAATTCCGTATAATTTGGATGTTCATAAAATGTTCTTTTGATTTTTTTTTTTTTGGCAGGCATTTAAAATCTAAAAATTGTTCTTAGTTCACAGGCTATACAAAAAACAGAAAGTGGGATAGTTTTTCAGACCCGTAGTTTAGACCGTACAAGATTATTTATTTTGTAGTTATTATAAAGAACATGATTTAAAAGCAGAAATTGTTTGCCCTACAGGTCCGTTTTTTATCTGATCTTGTGAATTGTCATGTGATCGCTGCCCCATCAATGGTAGCTATGTTTGAAAATTTTGTAAATGTAACTCAGGAAGAAGATGTGCCTCAGGTAAGAGAACCCCTTATGCTGAATCTTCCCATATAGAACCAGGGATTTTTTATTGGCAACCCTTTACCAATAAACAAAAGATAATAACAGGTAATCATACTATAACTTCTTAACATCTAAAAGTTAACTGGCATACTGGTGAGTTCTCATGACATATGCATGTTAATTCAAATGATTCTGTCTAGTAAGACTAGAATTAATATATCTGGAAATGCTCTGAATGAGCCAGATGTCTTTTTAAAACCCTATAGCTTCCATAGGATTTCATTCAAGAATAAAATATGAAAAATTAACTGGCACATATTTTAAACTTACCTTTTTAAAAATCCTTTAGGTGCGACGGGATTGGTATGTGTATGCATTTCTGTCATCTTTGCCCTGGGTTGGAAAGGAGTTGTACGAAAAGAAAGATGCAGAGATGGACCGCATCTTTGCCAACACTGAAAGCTATCTTAAGTAAGGGCATAGCTCATAGTACTCTTTGTTGTTTAGATAAAGAATATCTTACTGATATAATGTGTTATACATTTTATCTGTTAGTGATACTATGTGAGTTTCTCAAAAATAAGCTGTAGAGTTCCTGAAGGTATTCTCTGGGTACTCTCATTCTCCTATTGTTGTAACTTACTGAAACTTTTATGTGTGCTTACTTTGCCCATGCAAGGGAGTTGGTAACATAGCTTCTTTTAAAACACCCTCGTGCAATAGAATATTTTCTCAAGTATTTGTATGATTAAGAATTACCTGTGGTGCTTAAAGTGCTCAGATCCCAATCCCTAGACCTAGTGAATCACACTATTTGAGAGGGAGAGCTGGACATCTATATTATGAATATATTCCACAGGTGAACTGCTGCCCTAGTACATACAGTATATTTACTTCATGTAAGTTAATCCTACCACGCTCTTGAAACAATGGTCCTTAACCTTTTACCTAGCTTATACATCTTACATACTGTGATACATTTCAATTAAAATAGTCCTGTATCTTCCCATTATCCATGCCCCAAGCCAGTGTAAAAGCTTGGTTTATCTTGTTAGATAGTTAATACTAATAATAGACCTCATTAGTAAACTTAACGCTTGATTATCCAGCGACACGGTAATGATTATGTGTCCCTTAAGTTTTTGCAGATTGGTTTTTCTGTAAGTTTCATTTTTTATTAAATAAGTACTTCTTTGGATAACTGTTAATATCTGCTTAGTTTATAAATAAAGCTAGAAGAAGTCTAATAATCTTATACATGTGTATATATACATATCCCTCCTCTTTTTATGCAAATGATAGTCCAGGGTACCCACTGTTCTTCACTTGCTTTTTTTCTTACTGTGACTTGAATTTATTACATAAAAGTATATAGCTGTGCCTCATTCTTTTTAACACTTATATGGTATTCCACTGTTTTAATGTTCCATGATTTCTTTAACTGGTCCCCTGTTGGTGGACATTCAGGTTATTTCTAGTCTCCTGCTATTATAAATGTTTCAGTGATTATCTTTGTTTATATGTCTTTGTGTATGTGTGCAATTATATTTATGGGGAATGTGAATTCTTAGAAATGGCATTTCTGGGTTGAAGGTTCTGAACGATTTTAATTTTGATAGATTTAGTCAAATTGCCTTCCAAAAAGATTATACCAATTAACCTCTGTGCCAACAATGTTTGAGACTGAATCTTTAGCTACACCTTGACGATGCAGAGTACATTATCAAAACAGTTGATATCTGCCAATCCAATAGGTAAAAATTCTTTCATTGCTCTAATTTGCATTTTATTCATTATGAAAGTGACTGAGCATGCTTTTATGTTTTTAAAAGCCTAAATGTAGACTTTCATTTTTATCTTTAGAAGACGCCAAAAGACTCATGTGCCCATGTTACAGGTATGGACTGCTGATAAACCACATCCACAAGAAGAGGTAAATTGCTTTCATTCTCTTGTGATACATACAGTCAGCTCTTAAGCAGATTCTTATCTCTGTAACATATGCAAACCATTCCATTTGTACACCGTAGCTACATTTCCACATTTCATGTCAGAGATCCAACTCCTCATAGCCCTAGACTTACATTGTATTTTCAGTAAATGTTTGAATGTAATTGAAACATTCCCTTGTTCTGTAGGATACCAGCTATCAGAGTTGACATATTTTTTATTTACATGTCCAGTTTGCAAAATATAAAAGGAAACAGCTCCAAGCAGATAGATTTTATAAAATAAGTAATTAAAATAAACTGTGGATAGATAGGAGGAATAAGTTCTGGTGTTCTGTACCACACCGTAAGATGACTATAGTTAACAAAAATATATTGTTTCAGCCAGGCGCAATGGCTCAGTCTATAATCCCAGCACTTTGGGAGGCTGAAGTGAGAGGATCGCTTGAGGCCAGTAGTTCAAGACCTATCTGGACAACATAGCAAGACCTCATCTTTAAAAAAAAAATACATATATATGTAGTTTCAAATAACTAAAACAAGGATATTGAATGTTCCCAACACAAAGAAATGATAAATGTGTGAGATGTTAGATTGAAACATCACTATGTACCCCACAAATATGTATAATTACTATTTGTCAATTAAAAAAAGACATAATTAAATAAATAAAAACAAAAATAATTTAGCACCCTTCTTTTGTACCATTTTTAATTGCACGTGAGCTTACTTTTGTATCCCATATTTTAGAAGGTAATGAATTTTTATTTTGTCTAGTCAAAATGTTATTATATTAATTCTTAAAAATTAATCTGTCTTTAGTATTTAGATTGCCTGTGGGCCCAGATTCAGAAATTGAAAAAGGATCGCTGGCAGGAACGGCACATCCTAAGACCTTATCTTGCCTTTGACAGCATCCTGTGTGAAGCACTACAGCACAATCTGCCTCCTTTTACACCACCTCCTCACACTGAAGATTCAGTATACCCGATGCCAAGGGTCATCTTCAGAATGTTTGATTACACAGATGATCCCGAGGTATGTGACCAACTAAAAGTTCCTAGATACAGCCTGTGTTGCGTCATACTTGTGGTTTAATCTTGCTTGAATTATGCCTGTGATACATTTTAATTTTTTATCTAAGAAGGCCAATGTCAATGAAGTTAACTTTTTAATTCAGTGAATGATATCACCTCATTATGCAATAAATTATATTTGGTGTGTGTAAACAGATGAGAGAGACATGCACAATGTGCGGGTTAAGGGTGTAGGTTTGAGAAACCAATTGGTTTGTGTTTTAATCCTGGCTTAGCCAAATACTAACTGTGATTTGGGGTGAGTTATTTACTTCTCCAAGCCTTAGTTTCCTAAAGGAATAATAATAGTATGTATCTTGTAATCTTATTATGAAGATTAAATTATAATACCTGTGAACTGCATAGAACATGATGAATGCCCAATAATTTTAGCTGTTGTTTTTAATAAGGTTATTTTTCAAGAAAAATATCTAGTTTTAGAGATTGTCCATCTCTCTCTAGACAACACAGCTTAAGTTACTCATATTGTCTTATTATTTAAAAGCAAATATTAGGCCGGGCGCAGTGGCTCACGCCTGTAATCCTAGCACTCTGGGAGGCCGAGGCGGGCAGATTGCTCGAGGTCGGGAGTTCGAAACCAGCCTGAGCGAGACCCCGTCTCTACTAAAAATAGAAAGAAATTAATTGACCAACTAAAAGTATATATACAAAAAATTAGCCGGGCATGGTGGTGCATGCCTATAGTCCCAGCTACTTGGGAGGCTGAGGCAGGAGGATCGCTTGAGCCCAGGAGTTTGAGGTTGCTGTGAGCTAGGCTGACACCACAGCACTCACTCTAGCCAGGGCAACAAAAGTGAGACTCTGTCTCAAAAAAAATAAATAAATAAATAAAAGCAAATATTAAAAAATACTTTACATTAAACTCTAAAGATTAGTATAAGCTGACTTTATCATTTTTAAATATATGTGCTTTTTATTAATGAAGTCAAGTTACTAGCAGCCTTTATACTTTAACAATTAAGAAAATGTATAATTTTTATATTATTAGGCACAAAATTTATATTATAAATATGCATTCATTATTTTATATCTCTGCACTTATATGATTATCTTACATCCAGGCAGCATGCACAGTGATTACTAGATTGTTTCTGAGTAGAAACTTCCCTGGCTAAAGTACAATACCTTTTGCTTAGTATATCCCAGTCAACACAGAGCAGGGTTTATCATCCTCCTAGCACACAAGTGACATTTTGGGGTGGATAATTTCTCATTGCAGGGGTCTGTCCTATGTATTGTGAGATGCTTAGCATGGCTTCTACCCTCTAGATTCCAGTAGTGCTCCCCCTGCCTCAGTTGTGATAACCAAAAATGTCTCCAGAGATTGCCAAATGTCCCCTTTGGGACAAAATTGCTCCTAGTTAAGAACTCCTGGCATAAGAACCAATATTACCACCTGAAGTCAAATTTGAGTTTCTTTCTCCTATCTTTTCTGTCCTATGGTAAAGTATTTATGACCAGTAGGAATGTAGTATGGTTTAGCCATATACTAACTGTGTTATCTATTTCAGGATAAAAAGTTATAATCAGTTACATATGCAAAATTATCAACTTGCTGCCCACTTTGCTATATTTCATATATAATAAAATGCTTTTAGTCAACATTATATAATGGTCTACAGAGATATATCTAACTGAAAATCTGGTTTACATTTAAGACTGGTAAAGTCTTTGTGATTAAGTATTCATTTATACAAGGGAAGCTAGAATAAGACCTCAAAATTTGTTTCTTTGGTACTATTTATATTTAATTGGTGTTGCCTCTGTGATGTGCCTATCCATCCTTTGCCAGAAAGTATAAATATATAAGATACTTATTACCCTCAAAATGAAGAGGATTTGGTTTTTTTCTTTGTTCTGGCCTTTACAAAAAATGTTTTTAAAAAATGTAGAAATTATAAAAAAGATTAAAGTAAAATCATCCCAAAGGCATTATGGGTCTAATGTATGCTCTTTGAAAATATTTGCTATGAATTAGTTAAGAAAAAATTAATATCATACAGATAATATTTCGTAACCTTTTTTTAATGTTTATGGACATCTTTCAGTGCATACATGAATTTTTAGATCTATATGGTATTTGAATAGAATTTTCTCTCCATGTTTATTAATGGAAGTAATTCATTCTTCTGGTTTAAAAAGTAAGTCATATAAGGCTTGTAACATACAAAAATTAATTAGTTTGTTTCATATAAGAACTGATATATACAGTGGGCAGAAGAAACACGACTGCTGACACTCTGATTTTATTGTAGGTAAGTGAACACAACAATGAAATTTGCTAAAATACAGAACTTTTTTAACACTTTCGAACTTTTATCCCCTAACTTCTGCCACCTAATAATAGTGCCTGGAACATAAAAGTCTCTGAAATACTTATGAAAGAAATCTATTTTCTAGGTCTGTATGTATTTATATTTGGTTTTCTTTCCAGGGTCCTGTTATGCCAGGAAGTCATTCAGTGGAAAGATTTGTAATAGAAGAGAATCTTCACTGCATCATTAAATCCCACTGGAAGGAAAGGAAGACTTGGTAAGATTCTTTTTATGGTCCTTTTAGAGGAGAGAAAAAGCGATTTTGGTGAGTCAGTAAGACCAAAATATATGTTCAGAGTGTAAGAAAATCTTTCTATCCTCCTGTTCCCCTGTCTTACTAAAACCAATTTCTAGAAGTACTTGCTTTACTTTCTTGAGGCTCTTTACCCTCAAATAGTACTTTTCTGGATACTTTATAGTAATGTGCATATAATGCTGGGGTTTTATGTGCTGGGGTGGATATTTGGTTTTAATGCTGGGGTGGATATTCGGCATATGCTCTGGAGAACTTGAATGGCAAGCTATTTTGGTTTGGATATATGGGAATAAACGAATATTAATGGTTTTGCTCCATTATCTAAGAATTTAGATACCTAAGCTTTGGAAGAGTTTAATAAAATTTTCTTAAACCTTGGAAGGTTTAGGCTTATATTTTAAGGTGGAAAGAAATACAGTAGTATTTTGCGAGTGCCCCCCCCCCTTATTAAAACTTGTAAGTTAGTAGGTCTGAATATGCTTATTTAGTAGTATTATTTAGGTACCTTTTGATCTTTCAAGAAATCTTGGATACATTAGAGATTTTGCTTGTGGTAGACAAAATAATTTATGCTGTCATTAAGTGAAATAACTGAATTCTAGAACATTTCAGAAAAGATTTTTCTTGTATCTGAACATACTGCTTTTGAAACTGCTTGTTTTATTTTTCATATGTTTGCATACTTATTAAACTTAAATCACACTTTTTACAGTGCTGCACAGCTAGTGAGCTATCCAGGGAAGAACAAGATCCCCCTGAACTACCACATAGTTGAGGTATGCATTCCATGTGGAGCTTGTGTCTAAATTTCAGAATCTTTCTGTTGACTTTAAGGTATAATCTACTCTTAACTTATTTTTTTTTCTTGCTACTTGTCAGGGACTGAAAATTAACACAGGTGCGAGGAAATTGCTGTCAGTTTTGATGCTCTGTTAGCCATGTTAGTAAAGAGAAGAAAGGAATTTTGAGTTCCTTATAAATTATTGATTAAGGTTATTAAGTATGAAATGTCCAATTTCCTTAAGGACTAAGTTTGACAGTTGATATCTCTGACATTTCACTTTGACGCTTCCTATTTTATGTTTATTGTGAAGGTCCATCCTCAGTCTTTCAAGTGCACATTTTGGACTGTGATTATCTTTCAGATTTTTTTAGAGCAATTTTTGTGAAACCATGGATAAGTCAAAACTTTGTGTTATCTTCAAATATGAGTTGTGTTGTGGAACCAATGCAGCACAGACAGCTCAAAATATCAACAAAGTGCTTGGGAAGGATGTAACTGATGAACACATAGTATGTCCATAATTTGAGAAGTTCCATTCTGGTGATTTTAATCTTGATAATGAGCCACATGGGTGACCTGAGACCAAAGTGGATAATGATGAGCTGAAAGCTGTGGAAGCGAATCCATCTCAACCTACATGTGAATTAGCAAGGTTTGACATTATTATCCCAACAATATTGGACCGTTTGAAATAAATCAGGAAGGCAAAGAAGTTGGACATACGGGTTCTGCATGAATTAAATGAACGTCAAAAGAGAAATCATCTCGAAGCTTGCCTTTCTTTGCTGTCATGACATAGGATGAACTATTTCTACACCATATTGTTATGTGTGATGAAAAATGGATTCTTTTTGACAATTACAAGCATTTGGTACAATGGTTGGATAAAAATGAAGTGCTGAAACACAGTCTAAAATCGAATATTCATCCAAAAAAGCTAGTGGTGTCTGTTTGGTGGTCCAGCGCTAATATTATCCACTACAGCTTCATGAAACCTGGCAAATTGATTACAGCGGATGTCTACTATAAAACAATTAGATGAAATGATGAGGGTGCTTGTGATTAAACCCAGAGACTGATGATAGAGACAGGTCAATCTTTCTGCTCCACTACATGTCTCACAATGCTGCTCAAACTAAAGGCTAGACTTGGAAACTCTGTGTCATCCACTGTATTCACCAGACCTTGTACCAACTACCACTTTTTCCAGGCTTTGGACCACTTCTTGCAAGAAAAAATATTGAATTCTTAGCAAGCTGTGGAGAAATGTCTTTTGTGATTTCATTGCCACTCTCTCTCCAGGCTTCTTTGCTGCTGGCATAAACAAGCTACTGTTAAGATGGCAAAACTGTGTCAGTAGTTTAAAGAGCATATACTTTGATTAATTGTACTGATTCTAACTTTTGATTTGAAATTGGATATTTCATATATAATGAAATATGTATGCATTCATTCTTAGATAGTTATCATGAATAATGTACCTCTAGCTCTGTCAGTACATTGTCCACTTATTAAACATATAAGTGGCTTACGTACTTTAAAAAATATTGTATTACTTTAGGCAGATAACATATCTTTGGCTGTGTTTATCTGACCTCTTACTAGTAGCATACACCTGACTAGTATTATATTTCCTGTCACATGAGGTTGAGATGAATATTTATTCTTAGAGATCAAAAAAGCCAAGCAGGGTAGAAGTAGAAAGAATAGAAATGCTTTTGACCCCATATTAACTCATACAAAAGGATAATGTTAAGTACAGTTCAATACCTTGTAGAGATTTATGTCCCCAAAAAAGTATTTGCACTTTATTATTCCTTTATGTTACAGTATTCATAAAAGAGAGAGCATACTTATGATGTATTATTTAAGATTCACATTTTATTCATATTACACTTCTCTGCTTTTTCAAAATACTTTTTTAGAGTATTGTACATGTCTTATCTTTACAAAACTTGAGAGTGTGCTTAATGCTGTGAACTTGGCTCATTGCCATGTCAGTTGACATGCAAAATATAACTCATATTTTTAAATCTAAACAATGTGTAGAAATTCATCAGATTGAAATATAGGAGTGTGAGAGATTAGGGAAAGAGTAAAGACCAGGGCTTTAGATTTCTAGCCAGGTGGTCCACCACTCATACAGAGAGGGTGGAAAGCAGAAGTTTTTTAACAAGAAGCATGGCAAAGAAGTCTTAGACTGTCCAAAAGAGCTAGGCATCTATTTCGCGTAGCAGTGTATTTCCCATCCTCAGAATCTATTACTTATAGGGATGAAACTGTAACAGATTTGTTGAGCCCCTCAGAAAGCTATACCTTTCTAAATCAGCTTTGATACTTCCAAAGTTGGAATTTAATTGCACAGTTCTCTGAGAGGAGTTTGGGTCAAATAAGCATTGATCTTGTATACTTTCATTTGAATGACTTATAGAAAGAAGAAATTTTCATTATGATATTCAATTTTAGATCTCTGTGTTTGAAAGAACATAACTTTAAAGATTAAAAAGTAATTCTTTTTTCATTATGAATGTCATGGAGTTATAGTTTAGGTTTAGAATGTTAAGGTCTTTCTGATGGTAGATAGAAGTACAAGATAACAGTTGATTGAGTCTGACTCATGATTCTCTTGTAGGTGATCTTTGCAGAGCTATTTCAACTTCCAGCACCCCCTCACATTGATGTGATGTATGCAACACTTCTCATTGAACTCTGCAAACTTCAGCCTGGGTCTCTACCCCAAGTTGTATCCTTTTTTTCTTTTGTTTTTAAATATACTCTTTTTGGCCTTGCTTTAAAAGATTATTAAATATTTGTGTTTATGGGCTTAAATTCTGTAAGTTAAAAATATAGCTTTTTAAATGTGTGTATGTCACATGTGTACTTCTATGTATAAATATATATGTATCTAAAAATAAATAGATATATACTTTACTATTTGGGTCAAGAAGTTCAAGAAAATACTATAAAAGAAGAAAGGTTGGCATTTTCAATTTTTAAGGAAAGAAACAAAATTTTAATTCTCCTGAACTAACATACAGTCTCTCTTTCTTAGATCCCTAGGAGATTAGATGTTCATTTGACTGGAGGACAAGGACAAATAATCCTTAGCCTAATGCCCTACCACTAATAAAAAAATAAATGACTCTCCATTCCAAGATTGAAAATAGTACTAATAACTTAATGAGCTAAATTTTCTCAGCTTCAGTTTTATTCCACTAAGGTTTAAGTTTTAGGGACAGTAGGTCTGATTTGCTTTTGTTTCGATGGTGAAGTATAATATTTGAATAAGAGTGAGGGACTGAAATGCACATTATAAAATTAACACATAACACCCCCCCCATATGAAATAGAATATACCGTCATACCATAAAATTTCCCCTTGAGTCTAAGGATTGCTAGATTCTTTGACACCTGAACAAGTTTGGGAGGTCTTGCGTTAATTTAACATGTTTTTACGAATTAAAGATGCTATGTTTCCTTAATGCCTATGATTTAAATTAAAGTATAGTGAAAGGATATTCTCATCAATTTTGGGTTTTTAATTAATTTGCTTTAGGTTTTTTAAAAAATGAAATTTTGTGGCCAGCCACAGTGGCTCATCCCTGTAACCTGTAATCCTAGCACTGTGGGAGGCTGAGGCAGAGGCAGGGAATAGAGTATTTATCTTGACTTCATGGGTGTATAACAGGTTAAATTTATTGTACGTCATTGAACTTAAAAGTTGTTTTTGAAAACTCAAAAATAGATCAGTTATATAAAAATATACTCAACATTATTAGTCATTATAAAGACTTACCAGAAATGTTTTGATTTTTTTCTGTTACAATTTGTTTTGGGTGAGAGTGGAGAATTGTTTTCCTTATCCTCAAATTCACAGCTTGCCCAGGCAACTGAAATGTTATACATGCGTTTGGACACAATGAATACTACATGCGTAGACAGGTATAGTAATTGCCTTATTTCTGTACTGTCAGTAGCTTCTGCTCCTTGTACTTTATAAAGGAACTTGACCAAGATATTTGCCGTTTTTAGAATCTCCATGTTGAGTTTTCTTCCTTGCCTCCCCAAAATATACTTTGTATATTAACAAGACTTGTACTTGTTGTAGTGTAATGTTACATTTTTGATGCCCATGCTGCAGTTTAAATTTCATTCATCGTTTATGTGTTTGGTACTTGGTACAGTTTTACTTTTTCCCTCTAATTGCATATGTACGCTTTAAAAATACATTTTATGCTAAACCCTATGTAGAAGGGGAATCTAATCTGTACATTATATATAAATGTTAACAATATATATTTTTTGTTTATAATAAATAATGTATATTTTTTGTTTATAGGTAGTATCTGCTTCTAAACTCTCTAGCTTTTACATAGAAGTTTTTTCAAACCGACAGCTTCAAGACTCTTAGTTTATATAAAAGATCATATTATAGAATTTTCACAGCTGTGGTAATTGCATGGTCACTATTTTCTTTTGGGTGACGTCTGTGTGGTCGCCTTTATTAGCTGGTATTCTTTCTTATCTCTGTCAGTTTTCCAAATCAAATAAGGACAGGTATTGAACAATTATGCAGTTTCTATGATCTTTCATGTCCATTGTTCAAATTCCATATTTGAAAATTATCATTAAGGGCTATCCTGTGTCATTGGCCTTTTTACCTTGAGTAATTTTAGTGATTGAAGTTATAGATACATGAAGGACATGCTTTACGAGAGTATTTTCTCTGATTTTTTTTTCCCATTCTAGTTAATAAAATAGCAGTCATGTTAGGCATCTCCATTTTGCCATTCATTCAGCAATATTTATTGGACTCTTATGCCATTCATTCAGCAGTATTTATTGGACTCTTTGCCATTCATTCAGCAATATTTATTGGACTCCACAGCATTATATATAATAATAAGATGTTCCCTATCTAATTAGAGATCAGGAATATTTTTAGGGGAAAAGGGGGCTTCAATGACATGATCTGTGTGTAGTGAAAAGGGCATGGTGTGATAAGAGACTATACTACTTTGTAATCTTTTTTTTCCCTCAGTTTCACTATCAGTTACTGGTAATATATAACCTCAGAAGTTGTGAGAATTAAATTATATGAAAATATAAGGTACCTGCACAAAACAGGTGCTAGAATCATATATCTTAATCACCTAAAAAAGATAAAAGATAGCACTATTGGAAGTGACATAGGGGACTATTAAAAAATGAGTTATAAGATTTGCAAAGTAAAGAATTAGTGGCAGGAGAACATACAGCTGCAGGTAGAGGAATGTGCTTTTCATTAACTCTGTAAAATAGGGTTTTATCTGTTTTGGAGGATTTTATAAATTTCTGTTCTAAATTACAACCATTCTTCCTATTTCTGTCCCCACCTTCCCTTTTCTATATAGGTTTATTAATTGGTTTTCTCATCATCTAAGTAACTTCCAGTTCCGTTGGAGCTGGGAAGATTGGTAAGTGATGATGTGTTTTATCCTTCCTTTTCCTAGTCAAAAAACTGTTATTGTTTAAAACTGTAACATAAAAACAACCTTTACTGTCTGAATTATTTCCTTTCTTTGATGTTTATTTACTATGCATAAATGAAATAGCAGGTAGAAGGAAACTATTTGTAGTTAAGTACAAATAGTTATAAGTGCACTTATAAATTAACAAAACCTGTAAGTTGTAATTGTGTATAAGAACTTATAAAACCATGTTTCCCTCATTAGGTCAGATTGTCTTAGTCAAGATCCTGAAAGTCCCAAACCAAAGTTTGTAAGAGAAGTTCTAGAAAAATGTATGAGGTAAGTTTTTTGTGTGTTCTCCTTATTTTAAGGTCTCCTAATTTCTGTGGGGGGATTTTTTTTCTCATCTATGCATCTGTGATGTTTGTTCAGAATACCATTTTTGAAATCCAAGTACTTGCCCATCTTAAATCTCACTTTTTAATCAAGATTGAAGCTGAAAAAAGTAGGCAACCATGCCATTTAGAATCTATGTGAATTAAGCCAGTAAGTTCGGTTAAAAATGTTATTGTGTGAAATGATTTCAGATTTATAGAAAAGTTGTCAAAATAGTACAGAGAACTCTGTCTCCTGTTCACCTGGATCCCCCCCCCCCCCCAGTTGTTAACATTTGATCATGTTTGCTCTCATGCTCACTGCTTTTTTCCCTCTTCAGATACCCATTATATTGGTCTTCAAATAAACTGTAGACATGACAGCCCCTCCTCTTTCAACATCCACTACCTATTTCCCCAAAACAAAGCCACTCTCCTACATAGCCAGCATAGAACCCTCCAAATCAGGAGATCAGCTCTGGTACAATACTACCATGCAATCCACATGCTGCTGAAATTTTGCTAGCCATCCCAAGAACATCACTTTTTTCCTTTCTGGTCCAGAATCCTACCAGGAACATGTATAGCATTGAGTTGTCATTCTCTTCAGATTCCTTCAGTCTTGAACACTTACTCTTTCTGTCTTTTGTGTCTTTGTGAGTTTTAAACAGTTTAGACGTTTATTGGATTGCTCTGATATTTCCTCATGAGCAGACTCAGGTCTTGCATTATTGGTGCTCTCAGTGTGTCCTGTCTAAAGGCACATGAATCCTACCTCTTGATGTTACTCTTGATCATGTCAGTGTCTGCCGGGTTTCTCCCCCTTAACCCTACCATTTTTCCCTTGTAATTTATTAGTGTTTTATGGGAGATATTCTTAGGTTACACTCTTATGCTATTCTTTATCAAACCTCTACTCTCCACTGAAAACTCAAAACTTAGCCATGACTAAGGTGATTGCCAAATGATGGTTTTCTTTTTCCATTATTTTTTCTACATTTATTAGCTGGCATTCTACTGTAAGAAAGAGCTGTTTTTCTGTTTATTTATTTCTTTATTTATATATTGGTAGGGACTAATGAATTTGTTTCATTCAATGGATTATAATCTGTGACTGTCATTATTTTTTGTCCAAATTGTCCCTGATTTGTCCACAGGAATCCCCAGTAAGGCCTGTGTCTTTTTTTATAAATGTCCTCTACCATTCATTGAGCATTTTCTTATTTTCTGGCACAAGATGTTCTATGCTCATCTTATGTTTCCTTGCCCCTCTGCTGGTATCATCTGTTTATTCAAAGAGCCTTAGTGTCTAGTAGTGGAGTGTAATATTTAGGAACCAAGATCTGGGTACTTGATGTGCTTGTTGCCATTGGGATGTCATTGCTTTTAGTCCCTCTTGGTGGACAAACGTACATATATCTATAGTTTTTTATATCTACTTGTGTGTATGCATGTACCTATTCCTCCAATTGCAATCCAACATCTCGTTTCCTCCCTTCTTCTCTGCCATGATTTGTAAATACTTTCTCAGGCAGTAAAAACTTGGCTTTCGTTATCCTCAGTATTTATTTATTTGGTACAATATAACCATCTTCCAACCATACAGACTGTAACCTCCACCACACCCCACCCCACCATTGCCACACATTCTTGACTACCAGGCTTGTGGGCCCACTAGTCTACATCTGAGTGCACACCAGTAAGTTTTGAAGTAGGCCTGAGATTTGGGATACTGGCTTAGGCAATAGCCTAAAGGACTTTTTTTTTCCCTTTCATTTCTTGGTTGTTAGCTGAGTTCAGGGTGTTGGACATTGTGACTTTTCAGGTAAGTTGGGTGTTACCAAAGAATGGAACTGATGAAAGACATTTTCTGAGGCTGTTATTTGTATTGTAGGTTGTCTTACCATCAGCGTATATTAGATATTGTTCCTCCTACCTTCTCAGCTCTATGTCCTGCAAACCCAACCTGCATTTACAAGTATGGAGATGAAAGTAGCAGTAAGTAATAAAATAAAATAAATCCCTTTGTCTAAAAGTACCAATGCAAGTATATCTGAAGTCACTTATTTAAGGTGGAGAAATTGAACTTTTCCTTTTCTTGGGGTTTATATTTTCTCTATTTGAAAGGTGGTCTATCACTAGCCACTATTGTTTTATTTGCCTTGTCATCATTTTGAGGATTTTCTTATGTTCTAGTTAGTTATAACTGGCTTACAATTTTTTCTCTTTTGATACTGTTTATGGTGTTATGCCCATGGTATTATTTTAAATACAGTGCTAAGTATAGCAAGATGAATTTATAGCCAGAACTTACTAAACTGAAAATGTGTCGTTGTCCTGATGATGGAGATTACTTGAATTAATTACCATCTTATAACAGTTCGGGTGTAGTATTCGGAACATAGGTACACACAGTCTGTGGCAACATGCCTCTAGAAGTAAATTTTTAAATATGATTTTCTTACCTTTTTTGGTTACATCATCTCTGAGATTGCACCATAAATCAGAGGGACTATAATTTGATATGCCATTTTTCACTTTGCATAGTATTTATGTGTAATGAAGGGAAAGTGTTATATATTGATGATTGCTGGTAGAGAGTTAAGTGTAGAGTTTTTCCAAGTGATTTTCAGAATGCACTGAACACACAGCCCCTCCATGAGCCTTCCATTTCATGTCATGTAGAGGTTCTTCACATCTGGAAACACTCTACTCTTGTTTTTCATATTCTACCCCCTAGTTCTCCACCTATGTCTCTGACAACACCTGTTTTCCTTGAAATAAACTTTGTTGGTCTTGATGCTAAGTACATTTCCTATGTTATGCCAACTCTGAGAAGTAGGTATGATTATACCAATATTACAATGGAGAAATGGCTCCAAGAGGTCAAGCCAGAATGAGATCACTTCTGAGTGGTGGAGCCCAGATTCAAGTCTACATGCACTAACTGAGCAGCCTTGTTCTTAGCCACTGTGCTTTCTGGGAGATGAAATGTTCATGTAGCACTTAGAAGTTCTAGATTTAGACTTTTGTCTTGTACTAGCTCAGAGAATCACAAGGTACAGTCTTTGCTATCACCTGAGACTTTTGATGAAGATAGAGCTTTCTTTTTTTACCATAGGAATAACTCAACCTAACATTCAAGGCTTTTGTAACAGTTGTTCCTACTTTATTATTTTTCATTTCCCCCCAAATGGACCTCTACTTCTGCCAGGCCTACATCCTTTTTAATTTTTTCTATACTTCTTGTTCTTGGTTTTGCCTTTGTATCATTATCCCAACCTGTTTCTCTCTCTAATTCTTGTTCTCTTTCTAGGGTCTGGCCCAAGCCCCACACCTGTAAATATTTTTTAACTTAGCAAGCCAGTTTTATATTGCTTTCTGGCTACATCTAATAGAAATATCTTGGTTCCCCGGCTAGAATGTAGATTCCTTGGTGATAGGGGATTCTGTTTTTCTTCACTTTCTTATTTCCAGGGAAAAGCTCATAGCAGGTATAACATGACTATCCTCACATGACCTGTTGTAAGTGACTTTATTCATTCCAGGTGCTTAGTAACTCACACTCTTATGACAGGATTGCCTTTTGTGTCACTTTTTTGCCTCCCTTACATTAAAAGCAGATTTCTGTTGCTCTGATGATGCCTTAAGTATATACCTGCACACATTTTATACAGTAAGGATTTAACTGATATTAACCAATAGTAAACAAGGAATCACATCCACATGAGCATCTGGCTTAAATAGATTCAAGCTTGTAGACTCAGCAAAGGGGAAAGGCAAAAAAGAAAAAAAAAACCTCGTAAGTTGGCAGCATTTCCTTGCTCAAACTCAAAACTTAGTTTTCACTATCCCAGGGGAAAGAGGGAGGAAAGGGATATTGGCACAATGAAAGAGAAGTAGATTGATTCTTGGCTTCTGAGCCCAGGAGAATTCAAGGCATTAAAAGAAAGCTGTAACTATATATAGTTTTCTCCTCATCACGCATCTTGAGGAAGATCAGCCTCCCTTGTACTCTGGATTTCAATTAGCTAAGTGTTCTTAAGGAAGTGTTGAAAGGAGAATTGTCTCTCTCTCTTTTTTTTTTTTTTTAGGTGAAAAACCATTAATCTATTAAAGGAAACTTTCATATGTGGTATCTTTATACAGATTAAGTACTGATCTTGGGATAGAGTATTCTATTTTGAAAGGAAAGAGGTTTTTTTAAATTCTTTATAATTTAACTATTCGTAAGTCTTTGAACCTAATCTTTCTTCTTCATTCTGTTTAGATTCTCTTCCTGGACATTCTGTTGCCCTCTGTTTAGCAGTTGCTTTTAAAAGTAAGGCAACCAATGATGAAATCTTCAGCATCTTGAAAGATGTACCAAATCCTAACCAGGATGATGATGATGGTAAGGGAATTTAATGTTTCTTGAATGGAACTATGTATAGGCCAAGTTAAAGCTGAAACATTACTCTGGCAACATGAGTCCCTTTTAAGCCCCAGTGGATGCCCATAAAGTTTGGCCTGTTTCATGTAAGTTGTTCGTAGGACCCCAGTATTTTCCCACTTATATAAAAAGAGATCCTAACATCTCTGAAGTGGCTTACATTAAGAATATAAACTTGGCTGGGCGCCGTGGCTCACGCCTGTAATCCTAGCACTCTGGGAGGCCAGGCAGGCAGATCGTTTGAGCTCAGGAGTTTGAGACCAGCCTGAGCAAGAGTGAGACCCCTTCTCTACCAAAAATAGAAAAAATTAGCCGGGCATGGTGGTGCGTGCCTATAGTCCAGTGACTCGGGAGGCTGAGGCAGGAGGATCACTTGAGCCCAGGAGTTTGAGGTTGCTATGAGCTAGGCTGACGCCACAGCACTCTAGCCAGGGCAACAGAGTGAGACTCTGTCTCAAAAAATATATATATATAAACTTAATCCTAAATAAAAAATAAAATATACTGTTACCATTCAAGGATTTTTAAACATTCTCTGCTTTCACCATAGATTCCTAACTAGGAAGACTGGGTGTGTTATAAAGTTGGATATGTTCTCCAAATTAAGCTATTATAATAATAATGTTTAACATTTACTGATTTATAAGTTTACCTGAAATCAATAAATAAGAAAAAAATCCTAGCACTTTGGGAGGCTGAGGCGGGTGGATTGCTCAAGGTCAGGAGTTCAAAACCAGCCTGAGCGAGACCCCGTCTCTACCAAAAATAGAAATAAATTAATTGACCAACTAAAAATATATATACAAAAAAAAAAATTAGCCGGGCATGGTGGCGCATGCCTGTAGTCCCAGCTACTCGGGAGGCTGAGGCAGTAGGATCGCTGAGTCCCGGAGATTGAGGTTGCTGTGAGCCAGGCTGACGCCACGGCACTCACTGTAGCCTGGGCAACAAAGTGAGACTCTGTCTCAAAAAAAAAAAAAAAGAAAAAAAAGAAAAAAAATGACTTGCCTTATCAAATACTAAAAAACATATTATGAAAACTACAATAACTAAAACAGTGTGGCACTGGCACAAAAAGAGACAAATCAGTAGAACAGATGACAGGTCTACTAGGACAACTGTGTAACTATTTGGGGGGGGTACTTTTTGATAGATCTGTATATAAGGACATGCATATAAAAAACAACCAAAATAAACAGTGGTCATTGGGTTTTTATTACTGGAATTTTGTTTGGATTTTTCTAAGAAACTTGTATTATGATATTAGAGGAAATGTATTTAGAAAGCATATATTGAAATGATAATATTACATACAGGCATCAGACTTCTTTTTTTTTTTTTTTTTTTTTTTGAGTCAGAGTCTCACTCTGTTGCCTGGGCTAGAGTGCCATGGCATCAGCCTCGCTCACAGCAACCTCAAACTCCTGGGCTCAAGCGATCCTACTGCCTCAGCCTCTCGAGTAGCTGGGACTACAGGTAGGTGCCACTATGCCCACCTAATTTTTTCTATATATTTTTTTTTTGCCAATTAATTTCTTTCTATTTTTAGTAGAGATGGGGTCTCACTCTTGCTCAGGCTGGTTTTGAACTCCTGACCTTGAGCGATTCACCCACCTCGGCCTCCCAGAGTGCTAGGATTATAGGCATGAGCCATTGTTTCTGGCCTAGACATCTTAAGAGTTAAGGATTTACTGTATTTTTTTGTATTAAATATATTACCTTGCCATCATATTAGAGAGACTTGAATAAGGAAATCAAGTTTTTAAAGAAATGGATCATACAGAAAAATTAGGAAAAATTAGTTCTTAAAATTAAGAATTAAGAAAACAGTTCTTAAAATTCTTAAAATTAAGAATTAAGATTATGTTTAAAGCCGGGCACAGTGGCTCAAGCCTGTAATCCTAGCACTCTGGGAGGCCGAGATGGGTGGGTCGTTTGAGCTCAAGAGTTGAGACCAGCCTGAGCAAGAGCGAGATCTCATCTCTGCTAAAAATAGAAAGAAATTACTTGGACAGCTAAAAATATATATATAAAAATTAGGCGGGCATGGTGGTGCATGCTTGTAGTCCCAGCTACTTGGGAGGCTGAGGCAGAAGGATTGCTTGAGCCCAGGAGTTTGAGGTTGCTGTGAGCAAGGCTGACACGCCACGGCACTCTAGCTGGGACAACAAAGTGAGACTCTTGTCTCAAAAAAAAAAAAGATTTTGCTTAGTTTTATACTTTGAGTATTTGGATCAGTGATAGTCTTTTATTTATTAGTACTTAAAGACATTACACAAATGTCTGACTTAGTGTTTGGATGTGAACTTGCCATCTGTTTAGCATTTGAGGTGAGACACCAAGGAATTGCTATACTTTAAATTTTTGTGTCTTATTGTGAAATATTTTTCAGATGAAGGATTCAGTTTTAACCCATTGAAAATAGAGGTCTTTGTACAGACTCTGCTACATTTGGCAGCCAAATCAATCAGCCACTCCTTCAGTGCTCTTGCAAAGTAAGTACGATAAGAGCACACAACCTTTCTTTGAGGGTTTGGCACTTTGCTTGGTGAACATCGATGGTATAGTAATTTTTACCTAAAATTGTTGAATCTGAACATGTTAATAGTATTATTTAGTTTGATACAGTGGGTTTTGGGTTTTGGTAGCTAAAATCCCTATCCCATGGCTTTTGTCAGTCTGTATGTATAGCTTGCATATGTACAGAGAAAGTGCATTTTTTCATGTAGACAATTAGAGAAGCTAGTGAAAACCTAGGTCATAGGGACAGTCATATATACAGTCAGAAGCTCCCACCCTGTTTAAGCATTTTCCCTAAAGGAAGTTAAGAAGAAATGAGAACCAACTAACATTGTTGGGAGCCATTCAAATATTGGCATCTAAAGACAGAGTTCTCTAACCTGTCAAGAGTCCAAAAGAAGAAAGAGCACATAGATTTTCCTTTGGCCAAACAGAGAAACCTGACATCGCACCCCATCTCAGCTTCCAGGGCTCTGTATTACTTACAGGGTGCCTACAAAAGATGCAGTCAGAATATTTCAATACAGTAGAACAGCAGTCCCCAACCTTTTTGGCAGCAGGGACCGGTTTCATGGAAGACAATTTTTCCATAGACTAAGGGTAGAGGGGTGGTTTTGGTATGATTCAAGCACATTACATTGATTGTGCAGTCAAACCTCTCTGCTAACGATCATCTGTGTTTGCATCCGCTCCCCAGCACTAGCATCACTGCCTCAGCTCCACCTCAGATCATCAGGCATTAGATTCTCATAAGGAGCGCACAACCTAGACCCCTCGCATGTGCAGTTTACAGTAGGGTTCATGCTCCTATGAGAATCTAATGCTACCACTCATCTGACAGGAGGTGGAGCTCATGGGGAACAGCTGTAAATATAGATGAAGCTTCAGTCACTGGCTCACCCACCGCTTACCACCTGCTGTGAGGCCTGGTTCCTAACAGGCCATGGACTGGTACCAGTCCACAGCCTGGGGAATAGGGAGCACAGTGTTAAAGACAGTTCCTTAGCCCTTACCTATGCTTAAATACATGGTAAACTCTAATCCTGGCCTAGATATATTATAGCTATAGTATATTGTAAATATCTTAAGATTTTGTGACAGCTTCCATAGAAACTATGAGTCTCTAATCATATCTTTTACATCCTTAATGGTTAATATTTGGTTATTTTGTATTTACTTATTGCATTGTAAATTGAATAACATTGAAAAGGTTTTGAAAACATTAAAATGCTTATATATGGTATTTTCCCCTCATTTATCAAAAGGTTTCATGAAGTCTTCAAAACCCTAGCTGAAAGTGATGAAGGAAAGTTACATGTGCTAAGAGTTATGTTTGAGGTCTGGAGAAACCATCCACAGGTAAAAACTATTTAGTTAGACATGTTGTGGTTTGGATTGTATAAGTATAAAAATAAGGGAGTTAATTTCCATTGTTTTAGTTTGAAAAATATGAAATTTGCCTCTGCCCATAGAATGCTTTTAAAATCTATAATTTTTTTTTAGTGCTATGGGAGTAATGATGTTTGATTCATTCTTTAAAGAGTGTTACCGTTTGTGTTTGGAATATAATATTGCAACACATTTTAAATACTTTGTAGGAATGCTTGTTGCTTGGAAGATTCTACTACCAGGGTAGCAAATGGTTATCTAGTCTAGCCAATTTTTATAAGCAAGGTCCAGATTTCTCAAATCTCAATATATTGTTTTTATACTGTGTATTATAAAAAGGCCCTGAGACATGTTTTTTATGATTCAATTGAAATTATATATATTTTTTTGTATGGATATTATCTAATTTTTTTTATTTAAATATTACCGTTCAAGAGTTTTTCTTTTTTGTTCAGTCAATCCTTATTGGTATTATAGTATCTTGTACAGTATTAGAGCCAATCAAAGGGCAGCATAACTCTTAAGACGTAATGGTCAAATGGATCAATTCTAAAGCCACTAAATGAATTTTATAGTCGTCTTATTTTACTTTTATAGCAGCAGTATTATTTTGGCCTCCATACTTGTGTGTAATTTACTGAAATAATTCTTACATTGTAGATGATTGCTGTACTAGTGGATAAGATGATTCGTACACAGATTGTTGACTGTGCTGCAGTAGCAAATTGGATCTTCTCCTCAGAGCTATCTCGTGACTTTACTAGGTAATATGAATTATATTACAAAGTTTGTGTTCTCATGTGGTTTCTTATTACATGAGCTCCAAATTCTGATCTAAACCAAGTTGATACTAATACACTAATGGTCCAATCTAATAATATCAGACATAGCAAAAATTACCAGACCATGGAAATCTACACAGCCAGGTATGTTGCAGTGTTTCTTAGGGACACACTTGTAAGTCAAGTCAGGATTAAAGCAGCCAGGTAGAAATGCTGTTCAAGGGTCTAGAGTGCTAAGAAAGAAAACCAGCAAGAGCTGGCTATGTATCAGGGACTCAGATAGGAGTCAGGAAGGGTTCCAGCTTCAGTGGGGATGGGACCTGAAATGTACACCAGGAACTACAAGAAACCAAAGCTATAGTAGATTAAATACATGTGGAGGGATCCAGAGCAAGCCTGATGGGTAGGGTACCAAGATACCTGGGGGTGGGGGTGGGGTTCTCACCATAGTCATAAAATCCTAGATTTTAATGCAGAAGATTCATTCTGTACTCATTTTCCCTAAAGGAAAGAAATTTTTCACTAAGTTTTGTTCTTATTCGTGAAGTTTCACGGGCTTTATGATTGATCAGAATTGGGACAACCAGAGTTGACACAAAACAGGAAACAAAAGTGAATTACTTGGAAAGACATAAAAATCCATCACAACCTTTAACTTCTCCGCTATATCTGTTATTGCCAGAGGACACTAGTCTGAAATATACTGAGTCTTTAGGGTGATAGGATGTGATCTAAAGTTATGCCAGCCAAGTTGGCCTTCACAAAGAAAGACAACAGAAAGGCATTCTCAGATCTGTAAACTCTCAGAAAACTGACCACCCAAGTATGTTTTACCTATTATCCTTAGTGATTTACATTTTCAACTCATTTTATCCTTACACCACCACCACAAAGGAAGTTTCATTATTGTCCACACTTTACAGAATAGGAAGGTGTCGCAGAGTGCTTCAGTAGCTTGCCCAAAGTCACACAACTGAGTACAGAGCCTTCCTCTTTCAGAGTTAAAGTGCTTTAATTATCTTTCAATTAAACTATTATATCATCCAGGTCAAAATGTATAGAAGAAAGTACAGTTGACCGTTGAACAATGTGGGGGCTATGGCCACTGACCCCCCCCAATGGAGTAAAAAATCTGCATGTAACCTTTGACTCCCCAAAAACTTAACTGCTAGTAGCCTACTGTTGACTGGAGACCTTACCTATAACATAAATAATTGATTAATATTTATTATATACTGTATTCTTACACTAAAGTAAGCTAGAGAAAAAAATACTAAGAAAATCATAAAGAAAATATATTTACTATCTATTAAGTGGAAGTGGATCATTGTAAAGGTCTTCATGCTTGTCGTTTTCACATTGAGTAGATTGAGCAGGAAGAAGAGGGATTAGTCTACTATCTGAGGAGTAGCAGAGGTGGAAGAAAATCCATGTATAAGTGGACTTGCACAGTTCACACCCATGTTGTTAAAGAGTCAACTATACTATTCTGTGCTGTATCCTGGCATAGGAAACAGTTTATAGACAGAAAAGTAGGTAAGAAATTACTTTAAAAAAGTAAATCATTTCTTTAACAAACACTGTAAAGCACCTACAAAGGTGATCCTGGCATTTGAGCTATTTGCTGATAAGATAGCTGACATACAAATATTTATCTCATTCTTAGAGCCCAGCAATTGATAGCTATTGTCAACTAACAAGTTTTGTAAATGTTCTAAGAGAATTGGCTGGGTGTGTGCTAGTTAAATAGTATAAAGCATGTCAAATATGCCTCAGATTACATCACCATTTTGAGAAATTCCAATGTGTATTATTTACATTTAGAAGAGAAAAAATGTATTTCTGTTCCTAATGTTTTTTAGTTTGCCATTTCAATCCAGTAAATATATACATGCACCTTCTACGTACATGTAGTAGGAGACAGAAACAAGAAAAATGACAAGGACACAGCACTGCACTCAGGGAGCTCACCTGAGTCTAATGGGTGGAGTGACATATTTGTACAATTTACAATAAAAAGCAAATCATAAGTGTTGCTGGAGAAATATGACTAATTTTCCCTTTCCAAAAGGTATATAGCCTTTCCAAAGGATGGAAGGCCATATCAGCCCTTAAGAATGAATAGGTTATAAAAGTTGGGGTTTTGTTATCTATAAGCATAGTTTAACGTACAGTAATCAAATGCCATATTACTTTAAGATTGTTTGTTTGGGAAATCTTGCACTCTACAATTCGTAAGATGAGCAAACATGTTCTGAAAATCCAGAAAGAGCTAGAAGAAGCTAAAGAGAAACTCGCAAGACAACACAAACGAGTAAGTCTTTTTTCAATTCATAAATGGTTAGAAGGTATACTGGAAACTCTGGAGAGTATTCAGAGTCTATTCCCTTGATGGTGATTTATTTTTTTCTGAGTCCAAATTATGCAGAGCAGACGAGGGGGAAAGAACAGGTGGTCTGTTGTGCATTGTTTACTGCACAGTGAACCTCTTTAGGAAGCTACAAACTTTACTTTCCATATTTCACCGTCTCTGGGTCAGCTTCGTGTTTGCACTTTCCAGAAGGGAAAAGGACACTTAATATATCTGTAAGAGTCTCTGATGCAAGAGGGAAAGAGGGAGAAGATTGTAGATAACTTACCATTTTCCTGGTCCTGTGGGGAGGGATGGGACAGTCATTCACAAGTTTATAAAATACTTCTCACAGTAATAAGAAGTTTAGTATTTTAGCCATTTTGGAGGTAAGCAGTGAGCTGGCTGCATTCTGTAACTTAACATGGTACTATTGACAGTATTCAGTACTCAGGACAGTATTTTCCAGTGTTATGCATATTTACCAGAGTAGAATGTGGAAAAAAAATGTTCTTATTCCAACCTATAGCAAATTTGAGTGCCAGACTCCAGATAGACATACATATATACATATATGGATATAAACACACTGATAGACCTAAAACACTACAAGGTAAATGGTGTCATCCCATTTTATAGATATATAAATAGGGGCTCAGAGAAGTTAAGTAACTTGCTAAAGGTTACATAGCTTGTAAATGACAGCTAGTTCTGACCCAGGTCTGTTGGACTCCAGAGACTTTTCCTCATGCCACACCGTTCCAGAAATGTGCTATCCAGTACAGTAGCCACTATCCACATGTGACTATTTTAATTTAAATTAAATACAATTTAAAATTCAGTTCCTTGGTCACACAGCCACATTTCAAATGTCTAGTAATAACTTGTGGCTCATGGGCTACTATAACAGGCAGCACAGATTTATGTAACATTTCTCTCTTTCTAGGAAGGTCTATTAGGTGATAGGGCTCTAGAACTTTACCTTAGAGTGGTGTTAGGAAAAGATAATTATGCACCTAGGTGCCTAGATCATAAAATAGACCTCATAACAGGTGCTGCATTAGCGATAAAAAGCCAAATTCTATAAAATCAGAGAAGGGTTCTGATAATTTTGCTGAAAGCCTGGAGGAGGCAAAATCATAGATGGGACCTTAGCATTAGAGTATTATCTAGAAGGATTACTAGGCTTTCTAGGTGCAGTGATGCCACCTTCTTGCTGAAAGGACCTTGGTGTGTATTATATGACACCTAGAACCAGGTTCTGGCTCTGCCACTTTCTGGCTAGGTAATACTGAGACTGTTATCTAACCTCTCAGCCTGTTCCCTTCTCTGTAAAGTGGCGATAAACCATGCCTTATTTTTCTTCTGCCTTTTTTAAAACCTAAAGCAAATGATATAAACTCTTCATGGCAAGCTGGGAGGGAATTATTAAAGGTCTGCAGGGATTTATTGAGCCTATCATTGCCAGCAGAAATGGATTTGTTTTGGGTTTTTTTGTTTGTTTGTTTTGAGACAAGGTCTTGCTCTGTTGCTTGGGCTGCAGTGGTGGGCATCATCATAGCTCAAATAGCTGGGACTACAGGTACACACCACTACCACCATGATTGGGTAATTTTTCTAGTTTTTATGGAGGTGGGTATCGCTATGTTCCCCAAGCTGTTCTCAAACTCCTGGCTTCAAGCAGTCCTCCCACCTTGGCCTCCCAAAGTGCTGAGATTACAGGTGTGAGCCACCATGCCCAGCCTCCAGCAGAGGTTCTTGGGCAGTTCACTTTGAATTATGCCGTGTCAGTTGTAGCAATTTCTAAATTATGTCAAGGACGAGCAGCCTATGGCTCATGAGCCACAAAAGGGCCTACCCAGCTTTTCCATATGGCCTATTATTAGAGGAAAGATTAGCAAGCTGCCTCCCTGCAGTTACTGCTCAGATCATCAAATAGTGATATTTTGTAGCCAAGACCCCCACAGCTGTTACCAAGAGAAGTGCCACTTAATTTCCCTAGCCTAGATAAGTACCCATGGAACCTCTGAGCTTGAAAAGACTGTGTCTGTGAACCACAGCTGGACTTTGGCGGGTGTGTGTGTTGTTTGGCGTGGGGGTATTTTCACTATCCTATACATCTTTAAATACCATTTGACCAGACAAAATAAAACCCTTCCCCTTATTTGATAATATTTAGAACACTGGAATTCTAAATGATATTTTCCTTTGTTCTTGTGCCTTCTGTAGCGAAGTGATGATGATGACAGAAGCAGTGACAGGAAAGATGGGGCTCTTGAGGAGCAAATAGAAAGACTGCAGGAAAAAGTGGAATCTGCTCAGAGTGAACAGAAGAACCTCTTCCTTGTCATATTTCAGGTATCTTCGCTTGGGACATTGATACATATGATAAAAGGAATGAATGTATTTCTTTAATTTTAAAAAATGTTATTTTTAATCATAAAAGGAATACATGCACATTTATATAAGAGTTTAAAAATACAAAAATTTACAAAGGATATAAAAGTTCACCACTTGGAGGCAACCATGTACACCTGAGTTGTGCTGTTTTATTTAGCATTCTTGCATGAACATTTCTCCATGCTTTAAAAAAAATTGTGGGTTGCTTTTGCTAAATACATTTCTCATAGTGAATTATTACCCGTTTTTGATCATTTGGGTAATTGCTTTCCTTCCATGAACATTTTTGTGCATAGATCCCTATTAACATTTCTGATGATTTCATTAGAATAGATGCAAAGAAGTAATACTACTAGGATAAGTACAACATTAAAGATCTTTGTGTATTGCCAGAAAGGATGTACCAAGTCACACTACTATCAGTCTCCTTTCTATATTGAGAGTACTTAATTAGGAAAGTTAAGAGCGCATACCACAGAGACAGGGTGGAACAAGTAATACTTTGAGGCCTTTCATGAGTTTGTTTCCGAAGTAAAAAATTCTACTCCTTCTTTAACTTTGTTCCTTCTTTCCAGCGTTTTATCATGATCTTGACTGAGCACTTAGTACGATGTGAAACTGATGGGACCAGTGTTTTAACACCATGGTATAAGAACTGTATAGAGAGGCTCCAGCAGATCTTCCTGCAGGTTTGTGGGGAACTTTAATTAGATAATAAACACCACTGTTCTCAGCCACAAAGATTTTCCATTAAAAAAAATCCTTGTCAAATTTGCCAGGAGGTTATGTGGTACCTGTAGGCACTTTACTTCGTGTCCATTTGCTGCTACTATTGTTCATCAGACAGAATACCTAGACTTAACCCAGGATAATCTCTACTTTTAAAAAAAAGTCTCTAGGCTTAAATTGGTTCTATATCACTTAGATTCCTGATTGTCATTTTCTGTGTTAGGAAGCTGAGCTATGATATAAAATGTAGAGAAAAAAAAATGCTAAGGGAACAGTAATTGGACTTATAAAAGTCCTTAAAAATCTAATGTTGAGAGGATTAACAGAGCCCACAGAAGCAAAGTAAGCTCCCTGGGGTCTCTCTGCAAAAGCAAAATGCCAGCACCTACTCTCAGCTAAATTTAAGTTAAAGATATGTAGGAAGAATGGAGCTAATTCTTTGTATCTTTAGATACTAACCCCCAAAATCCTCATTTATATGTTCTAGAAAAAAGTGATGAATGCGGAAATCTTTTTTAAATTAAAAATCTTTAAATCTCCAAATAGGAATTCCCTCTAGTTTTTATAGTTACTACCAGTTAAAAATCTTTAACAGTACCTAGTCCTATAGCAATTTCCAAGTATATTCAAATCTGTCTAGAAACACATAGAAGGGAGTGTTTCATTTTCTGGCACTTTTTTTTATCTTCTAGGTCAGTCCCTGTCTGGGCTATTTTTTGTAAAAGTCATGTCCTAATTAGAGGAGAGACCCAGCTGAAGCTAGTCTGTATTAGTAGTAGTAACAGCAAGCAGATGCTGCTGCCACTTCCTGAATCATTAATTGTATTTTTAAAAAAGTTCTTGAACATCCATTATTCTCACTTCTCTTACATTTTCTTAATGTCAGGGCTTTTCAGGGGCCTGTTATTCCTATCAGCACTATTTTTTTCCTACCTTATCCCTCAGTACAGGTGGGCTGCTGAGGAAAATGTTCTACAGAATTGCTTACATGCTTTTTCTGACTGAACACCCCCTTTTCTGTGTCCACAGCATCACCAGATAATCCAGCAGTACATGGTGACCCTGGAGAACCTTCTCTTCACTGCGGAGCTAGACCCTCACATCCTGGCTGTGTTCCAGCAGTTCTGTGCCCTGCAGGCCTAAGGGTCATTTCCCCCCCCCTCATGTCAAGATTTTTTAAAAACATCTTAAAATAATTTGTCTTTTTTTTTTTTTTTTGATGGTTTGAATGCTTGCTTTCTTGTAGTGTCCTTTCACTTTTTAAAGGAAACAAAAGAGGGGAGCATGATGGTGAAGAATATGGCTTTACTTTTAATTGCCCCTAAAAAGTAAATATTTCCTAATGACAATAATGTGACAATGACCATCATGTATTATATATGTGACAGATATAACTTTTCTGTATTCAATTTGATATTTTTTCTCCTTAAGGCACAAAATAACTGATTTGAGGTATGTGATACATTAGAGGTCAAGCTTACATAGTATGTAGAACTGATGGGTTTATTACCAAGTAGCAGTAGCTTTTAACAGCTTGTGGATAACTTAACAAGGCTTAAATAAAACTAAAAGTATGTTTTTTAAACTTTGGCATTTCATGATTTATCATTTCAGTCTACTTTAAAATTGGTGGTTTCTTACTGGAGGTATATTCCATTGGAAATTTTCTCTTTAAAATGTTAATTTCTTAAGTAGTATCTTAAGACACTGTAGTATATAAAAGTGTTACTGTTTATGCTGACAGTTCCCAAATTTGTCTTAACATAAATCACCTGGTAATCTTTCACATTATTTTGGAATTTAAACCACCATCTTTGGGAGTAGAACACAGACATCATCAGTAGGACTTAAAGCTCCCCAGGTGATTCCAAGTCTGCGACCATTATCTTAGAGCATCTGGTTACGTTTTGGAGCCTCTGAGAGGGATTTGTCAAAGGTCATACAGTGAGTTACATACAAGATGGAATGAGAAGTAGTCAAAGTGGCTAAAACTATACTTGGAGTTAGATGTGGGTTTAGAGTTTTGCTATGGAACCTGGTCCAAATAACTACTAATTCCTGAGCCTGTTTCCTATATGGTGTTGAGATTTGAGAGAGTTTTATAAAATAACGTACAAGTATAAGGAATCACCTGACATTCCAAATATCTAGGATTTTTACTTTTTCTATTAAACCTTAGAAAAAATTTACCAATAATCCTAAAACTATTGGTACTTACTTTTGTGCGTTTGCACAACATAGATGTCTTTTTACTTATTACATCATAAGTTTATGAGGCATTGTTTTCCATGTTTTGACGTATTTTTTTCTTTGGTTTATCATACCTCTTAGTGGCTATAGAATATAGTCTATTCAATAGATAGGAATTCTCAGGATTTTTAAATACCATACCATTTATGACAAGAAATAATTATTTTTATCCATGGTTGTGTGGCCAGTTACTAGCAGAAAGAGGACTAAAATCCAGGTTCTTGGCTAAAAAATATTGTTTATACTGTTCCTCCCCATAGCTTAAGCACAGCATACACTATGTAACTACAGTTGACCCTTGAACAACACGGGTTTGAACTGCATAGGTCCACTTATATGTGGGTTTTCTGCCAGCCCTGAGACAGCAAGACCATCCCCTCCTCAGCCTACTCAACGTGATGACAAGCATGAAGACCTTCATGATGCTCCACTTCTACTCAGTAGTAAATGTATTTTCTCTTTCTTACAATTTTCTTAACATTTTTTTCTCTAGCTTACTTTATTATAAGAATACAGTATATACTACACATAACATAAATTATGTGTCCATCAACTCTTTGTTATCAGTAAGGCTTCTGGTCAGCAGTAGGCTATCAGTAGTTAAGTTCTGGGGAGACATAATTTATATGTGAACTTTTGACTGTGCAGGAGGTCGGCACCCCTAACCTCTGTCTTGTTCCAGGGTCAACTGGAGTTTGAAATGACTCCTGTCCTCAAGAAGCCAAAGGATAATCTTTAAGGCGTTGGGAACTTTTTTTGATCCAAACTGCTTTGTAATCCTTTCACAATATACTGCAAAGTTTGGCTAGTTATACTTGATCTACATTCTAGAGAAATGTGCAGGTTTTCATTTCCTTTTACTTGAGCCTCTCTTCATGTATAATGGTTGCTTCTAACAACTGTTCATTGATGTGACTCTGCTCTGTCCGGTCCAGCAGCTTAGGTATATGGAAAATCTGAACTAGGGATTGAATGTTGAAGAAATAAAGGTTCAAGAACAAACATTCAACATTCGCTTTCCCCACTAATGAAGCTCACACAGACAAAAGGGTAGCATGTCATTGTCCGTCAGACCTCGCAATAAATCAATATACTGTTAAATTGTATTAATGCAATTTAACATGCTTTTGTCAAAGTGAACATATGCTATTTTCCTAATCTATACCTAAAAATGCAAGATGAGGAAAGCCAACCTGGGTAGAATAGTATTGGCTGTCAGTGATGTCTGGGTACTAGATTGTCTTAAATTGATGAGGGTAAAAGTAAATAGAAGCATACCTCAACTGGACAAATCTATAACTGTAATGGCTCTGGTAAAATACGTGCTCATTAACTAGTGGTTATATGTCAGGTGCTGTCAATTCACCCTATTAAGGCCTTAAAACTGTCCTTTGGGAGATTATGCCCTCTTTACAGATGAAAACAGGCTCATGGAGTAACTTGCCCAAGGTCCACAGCTAGTAAGTGCAATTTGAACCTAGATTCTCTGGCTCAAGAGCTCCTCATCCCCGACAATGCAGGCTATTGTCAGTAGCCTAGTCAGTCTGTGGTAATCAAGATGGAAGCTTTTGTTCCCAGGGAGATTTTGCTACCCATGCAGAATCAATTTTTACTGAGCTATAATTATTATAGTACATATTAAAAAGACTTGAAAAATACATTAAACATTTCTGTGTTGAATGTGGAGAACATTTACTAATTATATCTCAATCCTAATTATTTGGGCTTGTTTTGACTTTGCCTTTCCCTAAGCATTATCTCCACCAGCTGGTCTAGAGAGAAAAACAGAAATGTATAAACTTCTTACTTCTGTTTGTACCGTAGGATAAAAAGTCATGTCAAACAATTTGAAAATACCCAGTTTACCTTAAGGTGTATTTATTTTTGTCAAAAAAAAAAAAAAATACCTTGTAGTCAAGCTATTTTGTAATGTTTCTGTAAGACGCAGGAAAATCTGACTAGCTAAACTTGATCCAGATACTGCCTGGGGTGTCCTGAGGTTGTAGGTTGTCACTTCCTACCCTTATTTAGCCAAGCATGGAAGCTGTCCTCTCTTTCAGGACTAAAAGATAACCATAAGGCACTTACCATGGTGTGTGCCTGGCTCCTGGTAAATGTTAACAGTACTTAGGATAAATATATTAGCACCTTCTTTGATGAACAGATATTTAACCTTGAAGATAACGTTTTCATTTTTAAAAACCTGACTTGGAGTCTAGTGTTTGCCTTGGTTTCTTGTTCCCCAATTTGTAGTTTTGAACTTCCTCTACCACTCAGCTCCTATCCTGCTATAAAAAAGCAATCACAGACCTGACATTCTACACACTGCCAGGCCATAACATATGATTATTACTGAAGCATTAGTTATACAAGTGTTTAATTCATCTATGAAGACATTATGTCTTGGGGAATTTTGAACAGGGACAATTTATTATAAATTTCCTTTATTTAAATATAAAATTTTATAAAATGGATCACTGAACTAATAATCACATTTTTTCATATGTCAGTTCATGGCCACACGTAGTACAGGTCTTCCGGTACATGTCATCGTCTACGTTTTCTTCTGGTCCATATTCATGTTGATGAGCAATCGTTTCCCTTTTCCACAAACTGCTTCTTACTGCTCGCCGCAATTCTGACAAAAAAATACAGCTTTTCAGTGGTGCTTTTTAGCTGAATCCAAAAATAAATTGATCAGGCTTTCAGTGTATGTGTATTTAAATTTATAACCTCAGTTTTATAACAAATCAAAGTTGATCATACAAACTTGACAGGCTTACTTTCTTACCTGACCACCTTGGCCAGTGAAATCATTGAAGTCATTGTTGGAGTAGTATGAAATGAGATTCTGAAATGGGTATATGGTTAAGAGAACCAAATTCGGAAATGAGGGGAGTAACAGAACCGGGTACATTGAGACACGTTTGACTTCAGGTAACATGATGCCATAATAGTAATGGGGAGTCAGTTGAGATTAACTAAGAAAAGTAGTATTTCTAACTTCTGTGTCTGTAAGGCAGGAGCTACCTTCTATAAGAGGTAAGTCAAGCTTTGCTCGCAAGAAAATTAGAAAGCCAAGAACTCTACTGCTATGCTAATGTGTTTTCATGTTAGAAAATGTGCTCATGCAAGTGATCTCAAGTCTGTTAAAGTTCTTTATATTATAAATGACAGCATTATTTTAGGAGAGAGGTTGCTTACTGCAAAGTACAACCTAAAAATAAGAATCAAGGAATATTAAGAGCTGGAAAGAACCATGGAGTTTTTATTTTACTTCATTTTATTTTGTAGGTAGGGAAACTGAGCAAAGACAGCATGTGAACCAAGGCCATCCTAGCCCAACATTAGGAGCTTTTTCTGCTATCTCAGGTTAAAGTCATTTTATAGAGAAAATTATCTGAAAGCAACTAAGTCAATCATATTTTAAAAGTTCACCTTCCATATTACCTTAAGATACACACCAAAACTTTGTGCTGATGGAAATTAACAAGCTGGTAACTTCTCAGTTCCTAGTTTAATGAATAAAAAGCAACACTAATTGTTTACATTTCTATTCTCACCAGTGATCCACCAGCTCACCACTGTCTTGGACAGTAAACACCACCCAAGAGATTATGATAGTATCTTGATCTCAACTATAAATGCCAGCTAACACCAAGTAATCACATTTTTTCTAATCCATTTAAGATCTATGATAAGTAGTATCAGAATCTTTGTATTTTCAGCTTTTATTATATCATGAGAGGTAAAAGCAAACACATAGGGCTATGTATCAGGCCCTATTCTAAGCACTTTAAATGTATTTAATCTTCACAACCCTTTGAGGTAAGTAGAACTATCATCCCAGTTGTACAGATGAGAAAGCGAAGGCACAAAGAAGTTGTAAGTTGCCCAAGGTCAAAGAGCCAGTTGATGACAAAGGTACAGTCTAGCTCAGATCCATGTTCTTAACCACTAAGCTGTGCTGCTTTTTTCACTCCAGATTAAAAGCACTTTCTTTGAAATTAGTTTTCAGCTTCAATGCTGGAAAAACACCTGTAGATAGTTTCCAGCCTGGGGGAGAAATCATGTTCACCCAAACTCTAACCTTCTGTCAGTCTCCTCTCATTCTGAACAACCCTGGTATTTCTAGATATATCTGAAATGCTCTACCTCCTTTTATTAATTTTGCTTAAGACATTTTTAAAATAAAAATAAATGAAATGATATGCTGACCAGAACTACACAGATTCCTCCTAATTTCATATAATAGTAGAAATATGTTTGCTGTTTGAGTTCCACTACCTGCTTTTCAACCCTGTTCTGATGTAAGGTATCCTACCCACATTACTACCCCACTGAGAAAATACCTCAAAATTTGACTGCAGATCAATGGAAGGATGGGAGGGGAGGGAAGAAGAAAGGAAAATTATTTTTTATTTATTTATTTTTTTGAGACAGAGTCTCACTCTGTTGCCCAGGCTAGAGTGCTGTGGTGTCAGCCTAGCTCACAGCAACCTCAAACTCCTGGGCTCAAGCGATCTTCCTGCCTCAGCCTCCCGAGTAGGTGGGACTACAGGCATGTGCCACCATGCCTGGCTAATATGTTCTATCTTTGGTAGAGACGGGGTCTCGCTTTTGCTCAGGCTGGTCTCGAACTGAGCTCAAACGATTGCCCGCCTCAGCCTCCCAGAGTGCTAGGATTACAGGCATGAGCCACTGTGCCCGGCCAATTTTCTTAACATTAAAAAAATACAGCAAAAATAATCTAGCTTTCTAGCCATAATTGAACCTAAGGTTTTATACTGACTTTGACTTTTTCTTCCCATTCTTCAGCTAGTCTATCAAGCCATGTAAATAAGAATAAAGCCCTATCTTCCATATTTACTACACAGTCTTGGAAAAACTTGTGCCAGAAAGTATTTAAAAACTGATAAGTTTGTCTTTTTCTTGCCCTTCTTTCCCTTTCTAAACAATCTAGTCCTAAAGCCATTAAGTGGAGCAGGTAAAGTGGGCATCCCTAGTAGGGTGGAGAGAGCCCAGGAGAGGTAAGGAGAGCTCTCCCAAAAGAGGGAGCAGCAAGTGATGGTAAATTAATCACATATAGGGGCTTTGATCAAGTCGCTATATTGAAGATAATGGGAGCCAAAGTTCTCATTGCCAGAGAAGGGAGTTATAATAAGGAAGAAAACTAAAATGCACCCTGAAATTTTGGATTAGAACTGGATGTATCAGTGTAAACTCAAGGTTTTTGATATATATACATGTGTGCGTGTGTATATATACAGACAGAAATACACATGTGCTTTTTGCTAGAAGAAGTGCACCAAAAATGATGACATGTCAAAAGGACATAAGAGATAGTCATTGGGCCAAATCGGAGACTATCTGAACACCAAAATAATTAGGACAGAAACGTGCCAAAAGCTAATAAAAAAATAAAAATGAGTCCACCCGAATAATAAACAAACGGGAAAGGATGCTGCAGAATGCTGACTGCCGGCTGGTTGAGCACAGGAGGAGTACTGGAATTAGAAAACAAGTCTTGCAACGCTCACACTAAAGACTGGTTTCAGCAAGAAGCATCAATAGATGGATGTTAAACGTAGGGAGGAAGCATTAAGAACAGATCAGAAGTTAAAATTATCTCCACTGAGGGCTGTTAAGACACCACATGCCTCCAGATGTGAGGACCTGAAACAGGCACATCACTTATGTACTCTCCCCGGCCTGAGATGCACACCCTGCAGAAAACACCAGAAACACTAGAAACGCCCCAAGTGAGAAACATTTTCAAAAAGGCAGGGCAGAGGAAGCAAGCACACTCTTCCTCAAAAACGTCAATGTCATAAAAGACAAAGGCTGTGGAAATATCCCAGCATATAAGGGTTTAGAAAGGTACCTAAAGCCAATACCCAATCCCAGACTGGATCCTATTCTAGAAGAGACTCAACTACAAGGAACATTATTGGTTCTACTAACAAAAGTAGAATACAGATGGCAGATTAGATAAAAATAATATATCAATGTTAAATTTACTCATTAATGATACTTTGGTTATGTAAGAAAATATCCCTATTAGGAAAGATGCACTGTACTATTTAGGGGTAAAGGGTGGTGAATGTATGCAACTTACTCTTAAATGGTTCAGAAAAGATAAATATTCTGTGTGTGCAAATGAAAGAAGCATGCAAATGATGATGCACATGGCACGAAATGTTAATAATAGGTAAGCCTGAGTAAAGGATATATATGGGTGGTCCTTTGAACTATTATTATACTTGTATTTTTTTAATGTAAATTTGAAATTATTTCCAAATTAAAAAGTTAAAAAAGACAGCTATCTTGAAGGGAACTCCATTGGCCAACTGTGGGACAATTTGAGCATCAAAATGAATAATGACAGGAATGGACCATAATACATTGATTCCAGGATAAGAATCCATGAGTCCAACTGATGTTAAAAAAAAAAAAATCAATTTTTAATAGAGGAGGAAAGGCTACACTTTCCAAAAGAAGCCAAGTAACAATTGCAGAAGGAATGACAAAAGTAGAAAAATCAACATTTATATCCATCCACCCTAATAACAGACTCAGGTAAGACTCATCCCTGTGTGCTAAAACCACTGAGTGAAGTGTAAGGAATGAGATATTCACATGGCATCAGATTTCTTACTAATTACAAAGAGAAAATGGTACCTTTACAATGGAGAAATCTGGCAGACACCACCTTAACCAAGTAGTCAAACTACAAGTCCCTTCAAGGGGAACTGGTACCATGTATCCCCTGATGTGCTCTTGGACATATCACCTAGGAATATTCCTACCAAAAATATTCAAATCATGAGGAAACAAGCTGCTAACAAATCCACAGGGACATGCTGCATAACAGCTGCCATGGACACTTTAAAAATGTCAATGTGGCCAGGTGCACTGGCTCACACCTGTGATCCTAGCAACTTAGGAGGATGCCAAGGCGGGAAATTTGCTCAAGGCCAGGAGGTCAAGAGCAGCCTAAAAAACATAGACCCTGTCTCTACATAAAATTAGCTGGGTGTGCAGGAGAACGGTGCTGACTCAGAGGCTGAGAGACACAGACACAGCTTAGGCTCCCTGTGGGTGAATTGGGACCGGAACTCCTCTCCCTGGTGGGGATACAGTTTGAACTCTGGGACCCAGAGGTCGGACCTGCAGACCAGATCCCCTGCACCGAGGTCTAGCATTGCCCGGGGCACAGAAGGGATATTTGTGAACAGCCTGCGGAGGTGTGTGTGCCTCCAGGGGCAGATCAGCGTCCTAGAGGGCAACCCTCCCACCAAAGGGAGGCCGTGCGCCCAGCCCAGGCAGTGTTTCTGCGCAGGGAACCTCCCCGCCGGCATCACAATCTGGGGAGGCCTGGTGGCATGTGGTCTGGCCTGCTGGCAGAGGCCCAGGAGTAGCTGCAGAGTTGGGGAGGGTGGAAAGAAGTGAGGCCTGCTCCAGACTGCGGGTCTCAGACAGCCCCACCCCCACAAGCAGACTTTCTGGCTGAGCGGGACCATTCCAGCCCCGCCCTGACAGCTTTTCCTGGAAGCAGTGAACAGAACTTTGACCCCTGCTAATGGCATTGGTGGTGCCTGAGGGCAGGCTTACTCAACCTGGGTAAGCTGGCTCCGCCCAGAACAAGAGCTGATAACAGGACACAAAAACAACAGCATAGCCTGTTCCTCCAAGCAAACGCCACCTACTGACAGGGACGGCATCTTGCACAGCCTTATCACGGCACCCACTGACTCAATATACAGGGAGTGGTCCAATCTCACCCACAGACACCACCTAACAGCTCAGAAACTAAACAAGGTGTGTGAATACCCAAACAAAAACCTAAAGGAAAGAAACAACAACTGATCAAAATGGGAAGAAATCAGTGAAGGAACTCAGGAAATATGAAGAACCAAACGGAAAACACACCCCCAAAGAGGAGCACCAGCCCCCTAGAAACGGACACCAACCCAAATCAGGCAACCAAAATGACAGAAGAGGAATTCTGTATGTGGATCATAAGAACACTCACCAAGCTGCAACAACAACTCAATAACCAACACAAAGAAACCACAAAAAGCCTCCAGGATCTGGAAAAAGAAATGGACACAATGAAGAAAAGTTTAATCGAACTCCTGGAAATGAAGAATCAATTCAGGGAACTACAAAATACAGTGGAAAGTCTCAAGAACAGGGTAGATCAAACAGAAGAAAGAATCTCAGAGCTTGAAGATAACACCCTCCAACTAAATAAAACCATCACAGAGATAGAGCAGAGAAACAAGAGAAAAGAGCAAAGCCTACAAGAGATGTGGGATTATGTGAAGAAACCTAATGTGAGGGTCATAGGGTTACCAGAAGGGGAAGAAGACAACACCCAAGGGTTGGACAAGCTATTTGAAGATATAATAGAGGAAAATTTCCCAGGCCTTGCTCAAAATCTCGATATACAAGTTCAAGAAGCTCAGAGGACCCCTGGGAGATTCAATGCAAACAGGAAGATGTCACGACATGCAGTCATCAGACTGACCAAAATATCAACTAAAGAGGCCCTTCTAAGAGCTGTAAGACGAAAGAAGCAAGTGACATACAAGGGAAAACCAATTCGAATAACACCAGACTTCTCTAATGAGACTTTACAAGCAAGGAGAGACTGGGGCCCCATTCTCACTCTTCTGAAACAAAACAATGCCCAGCCTAGAATCTTCTTCCCTGCAAAACTAAGCTTCATATATGAAGGAGAAATAAAGACATTCTCAGACAAGCAAAGTCTCAGAGAATTCACCAAGACAAGACTAGCCCTACAAGAAGTACTCAAAACAGTGCTACGCACGGAACACCATAATAAAAACTCACGAATATAAAAACAACCAAAACCCAAAGATTAAAGGCCAGATAATACAATGGCTCAAGAGAGAAATCAAAGCAACAACATCCAACCCAACAGAATGAACAGTAATCTACCTTACCTATCAGTTCTCTCAATAAATGTGAATGGCTTAAACTCTCCACTCAAGAGACATAGGCTGGCGGAATGGATAAGAAAATACAGGCCAAGTCTATGCTATCTTCAGGAAACACACCTAACCTGCAAGGATGCATATAGACTAAAAGTAAAAGGGTGGAGATCAGTATTCCAGGCAAGTGGAAGCCAAAAGAAGGCTGGCGTGGCAGTTCTAATTTCAGACGATTTAGTTTTTAAACCAACAAAAGAAAGAAAAAGAGGGTCATTATATAATGGTGAAGGGCATACTTCAACAAGAAGAGATAACAATTTTAAATATATATGCACCCAACTTAGGTGCACCCAGTTTCATAAAGCAAACCTTACTGGATCTAAGCAAAAGGATTAATAGCAACTCCATAATCACCGGAGATTTCAACACCCTACTGACGGCACAAGACAGATCCTCCAAACAGAAAATTAATAAAGAAATAATGGACTTAAACAAAACCCTGGAACAACTGGGTCTGACTGACATCTACAGGACATTCTACCCAAAATACACTGAATATACGTTCTTCTCATCAGCTCACGGGACATTCTCTAAGATTGACCATATCCTAGAGATTTACACAAAGTAAATCTCAAGAAATTTAAAAAAATAGAAATCATACCATGTACCTTCTCAGATCTTAGTGGAATAAAAGTAGAAATCAACCCTAACAGAAATTCACATTTCTACACAAAAACGTGGAAATTAAACAACCTCCTACCAAATGATTACTTCATAAATGAAGAAATCAAGATGGAAATAAAAAAATTCTATACTCCTACACTGCTGGGGGGACTTCAAATTAGTTCAACCTCTGTGGAAAGCAATATGGAGATACCTTAAAGCGATACAAGTGGATCTACCATTTGATCCAGCAATCCCATTGCTGGGCATCTACCCAAAAGATCCAATGACACTCTACAAAAAAGACATCTGCACTCGAATGTTTATAGCAGCACAATTCATAATTGCAAGGCTGTGGAAACAGCCCAAGTGCCCATCAATCCAAGAATGGATTAATAAAATGTGGTATATGTATACCATGGAGTACTATTCAGCTCTAAGAAACAATGGTGATATAGCACATCTTATATTTTCCTGGCTAGAGCTGGAACCCATACTACTAAGTGAAGTTTCCCAAGAATGGAAAAACAAGCACCACATATACTCACCAGCAAATTGGTATTAACTGAACAGCACCTAAGTGGTCACATAGGTACTGCAGTAATAGGGTATTGGGCAGGGGGGAGGGGGGCGGGTATATACATACATAATGAGTGAGATGTGCACCATCTGGGGGATGGTCATGCTGGAGACTCAGACTTGTGGGGGGAGGGGGGGAATGGGCATTTTTTTGAAACCTTAAAATCTGTACCCCCATAATATACCGAAATAAAAAAAAAAAAAATTAGCTGGGTGTGGTGGTGTGCACGCCTGTAGTTCCAGCTGCTTCGGAGGCTGAGGCAGGAGGATCACTTGAGTCCAGGAGTTTGAGGTTGCAGTGAGCTTCGAGGATACCACTGCACTCTAGCCTGAACAACATAGTGAAACCTTGTCTCAAAAAAACAGTCAATGTCATGATAGATAAAAAGGCTGAGCGCCTAGCTTGAAAGTAACTATCAATATGTCTTATCCTTGAATGGCACATGGATCCAACAAATAAAAAGCTATAAAGGACACTGAAACAACTGGGGAACATTAAACAGATTATATACTAGATAATAGCATTATATTAATGTTAAATTTCTTGAGTGTGATCATTGTTCTTTAGTTATATAGAATGCCACTGTTTTTAGGAGAAACATGCTGACACATTTATAAGAACCATAATATCTGCATTAACTCTTAAGTGATTCAGTAAACTATGTATGTATGAAAGAGAGAAAAAGTAAATATGGCAAATGTGAACATCTGTTAAATCAAAAATTTTAAAATAAAGTTTAATAATTTTTTTACATTACTTCATTTAACAACAACGTAAAACTCAGGAAAGTGGAAATCAACTGTCTACTGCTAGGAATGAGAAGACAGGTGTCAAAAGGTAAGACTTCAGAAAAGTGAGAATAGTCCGGGCGCAGTGGCTCACACCTGTAATCCTAACACTCTGAGAGGCCGAGGTGGGAGGATAGCTTGAGCTCAGGAGTTCGAGACCAGCCTGAGCAAGAGTGAGACCCTGTCTCTATTTAAAAAAAAAGAAAAAAGAAAAAAAAAAAAAAAAGAGTGATAATAGATCTGAAATAGACCTTGAGGATGCTAAGGACACCTCGGATGCCGAGTCGGGGAGGGGTGGGGGGACACATCCTATGTAGCACTGAAAGCCTAATGGAGGCTAGAGGACAAAACAGTGGTTTACCATGTTACAGCCCCCTGGTGCCATTGGCCTAGAAAGAGGTAACACAGAGAGCTGTTACCTAAGGACTGCCTCTCCTGGAGATCTATAAATATGTTCATGATAACCAGTTTTGCTACTGATATCTTTAGGGACTGCTCATACATTTTACCTAAAAAAGATTTCCCCTAAATCCTTGTTTCAATGAAAAACTTATTTTATACCACTCTAAAACTTGTATTCAGTTTAATATCTTAATTTTGCAAGAAGCAGTGTGTATGTATTCAAAGAAACTCAGTGCTGCTTATGAGGTAAACTTATAAGAGAAATAGCTGAGGGAAGACCAGATACTTCTAAATACTTGATGGGAGGGCAGGAAGATTTGACCTGGGGCACCCCTTGTTTGCTGGAGATAAATAATTATAAGGAAAAGACACAATAATATATGATGCTTTGATCTTATTTTCTCCTTTATAAACTAAAACAGAGTAACAGGGAATTGTGTCCCCAAACTCTCCTGAGAGAAGCCCCAAAACAGTCATAAATACAACTACAGGCCCAGGATGTAAAATGTCCACAAATTTAGAAGGGTCTACCAGATGGGATTTTCTTACCTACCTCTTTTAGGAAGTACATAGTAACAAATAATGAAGATTAACTTATTTTCCTTTTTTTGGAATGGTAACCTCTACTAGTACTAAATAAGAGAAAGCTGAGTATAACTAAAGAAAAGCCTTCTCTCCAAGGCATGCAAACCCAAACCGTTCTGTATATTTGAAACATTTGAAAGTTCTCATCCCAAATCAAGGCCAATGCATACTGGAATTTTGAAATCCAGTTAAACTGAGCAGCAGTAATGGCATCATCTCTACCTCTGTCTTTTTGGATCTAAGAAATCTGTAACAATTTGAATTCACTGACAAGAAAACTCTTATCTTTCACCTTGTCTATTTATATATACTTTATACTATTTATACTTTAATTTTTTTTGTAAGATGAATTTTAGAAATTGCTAAAATAGGACATCATATTCTAAAAGCAGGCATATGTAATCTCTTACCTTTCCATAAAGAAGTAAACTTTGAGTCAGCTTCTTTGTGGATCAAAATCAGAAGGCCAAGAGGAACCAGGTTCCAATTTCTTTTCAACTAAAAAACTTTTAGACTTGCTTTTATTCCTCTCTGTTCTGAGCCAACTGCACAGTAAGCTCCTTGTTTCTAATCTCTACAGTGTCTACTCCACTCAGCCCTTTGTGGCCTAGACAGGAGGACGGGAACATATCCACCAATCTCTAAAGTAAATCTGAAGTAAAGTAGAGAAGAAGCCATGATTACAGACGGCATCAGTCACACTGACCTCTCTGCACATTCGACACCAGAAAACAACGGCTTAATGTTTATAGAACTGACAGAATTCAGATATTCACATGCAAAAAACCAAAAACATTCTAACTTGTAGAGACTTAGAAAATGTACCGCTCATGTAACCACTTGGAAAAATTTCCTCAAAAGACATGCTTCGTTCAAACAAGAGATGAACAGTCCTAAGAGGTCTAACTCTGAAAAACTTCAGAGCAAATTTGAACGGTTCAAGGATGAGGAAAATCCATAGTAGCATGTCTGGTGATTAATGACAGCAATTTAACATAGTAAGGAAAAAAACCAATATATTTAAGTTTATATATTTTTTCTTTCTTTCTTTCTTTCTTTTTTTTTTTTTTTTTTTGAGACAGAGTCTCACTTTGTTGTCCAGGCTAGAGTGAGTGCCGTGGCTCCAGCCTAGCTCACAGCAACCTCAAACTCCTGGGCTCAAGCAATCCTGCTGCCTCAGCCTCCCGAGTAGCTGGGACTACAGGCATGTGCCACCATGCCCAGCTAATTTTTTCTGTATATGTTAGTTGGCCAATTAATTTCTTTGTATTTATAGTAGAGACGGGGTCTCGCTCTTGCTCAGGGTGGTTTCGAACTCCTGACCTTGAGCAATCTGCCCGCCTCGGCCTCCCAAAGTGCTAGGATTACAGGCGTGAGCCACCGCGTCCGGCCAAGTTCATATTTCTTTAAAAAATACTAATGAAAATTATGAAAATATTTTTAAAAGTTTTGTTCATACTAATACTTAATATGCTTATCTTAATAGAATTTTTATAGAAAAAAGCATGAGATGAAACAAATGCTATAATCTTTTATTCTCTTAGTCAAATTATAGGAATTTATTTATTAATACCATTAGATGACATCATGACCAAACTACAGAATTAGTATCTAAGAAAAAATTATATAGTTCTCCTTTTTAAAAAATATTTCATCACTATGCAGGTATAAGTTTCTAATTAATACTTTTTCTTTTATCTCATATATTATCTGTGCCAAAATACCATCTGGAAAGTTGTTTAAAGCAGCAGAGAGAAGAGCTGAGGTGATTTCAGGTAGCTGGGGTTCAAAAAAACCCTAGACTAGTACACATTAAATCTGTAACTATGCCCTGCTCTTTCATATCTCTTAGGATGCCTTTTTGTTACTTTCTTTATCCTTCAAGGCTCTCCTTGCTATAGGAAGAGAAAAAGGGCTGGTGTGGGACACTGAAAAGATTAAAGAAAAGGGCTAAATTCAATAGAAGTTTTTTCAAATCCTCTCAATCAGTCCTTGCAGCTATCCTTGAATACTGGATACAGCAGTGGCTAATTTGAGGAAGATTTTTCAGTAAAATGCTCTTATATGGCACAGTTTGCTATGGGAAACCTCCTATGAAGCCACACTAGTGTGCTTACCATATGATTCAGTAATTGATGAGTAACTATAATTTATATAAAGATGTATATAAGGATGTTTTTCATGGGGTTGTCTTGACAAACTTCATAAATATCCAAAAGTGCTTTTTATACAAGAACTTTTAAAAGGGTCTATGCATAAAAAAGAAGTGGAAGAACATACATTGAAAGTAGTATTCTAACTTTTCTGCACTGTGCTTGAATTATACTTGTAATGAAAAGGGGGGGAAATTCCTCACAATGAGAAGAAACATGGAAGGCTTGCATTCAATTTTTGGTTTTGCTTTTTCATTTGTTTTTGAGACATCTGAGTCATCCCATTCACTCTCCAAAACCTCTTCTAAAACCTAAAAACATATGTGGCCAGGACATTCATTTTAAATGACTTTAGTTCAGGTCTAACCCGGTATACACAGAAAATATGTGCTGTCTGTACACACTTTACACCACGATGGGACTTTACATAATTACTACATGAAGAACATTTATGTTTACTTTTGTAAGATTCTTTTTTAGAGATTCTATGGTACAGCAGAAAGTGCCCATCGTGTCCTGCAGCATCCTATGTTCATTGCTCCACTACACCTATCACACTCCAGTATGGTTTTAAGTTTCTCTCCTGACAAACTGTGACTCTAGCATTTATGTTAGCACAGTGCCTGGCACATAGCTGACACTTAGTAAATATGGATGCACTGATGGATGGATGTATACATACACAGATGGATGCATGGACAAATGAGTGCAGAGACAGACGGACAAGGAGACAGATGGCTGCGTGCAGAGACAGATGCATGGATGGAGGAATGACTGTACTTCATGAAGACTTTCAGTCAAGAAAGCCTGGTTTCAGTCCCAACTCTGCCAATAACTATCTATATAATAAGTCTCTCCACTTTTCTGGGTCTTTTAGTCATATACAAAATAAAAGTGATTAGACTAGCTAACATCAGAAATTTCCTTCTAGCTGCTGAATTAAGTGACTTAGACTTAGGGCATGTTTTTTTCATTTTAAGCAGTTAGAGGGGTTTGTTGGTAGGTGTCTGTTTTTTATAACATTGTTGATCGTGTTTAAGATTTAACTGATGCCAAATCCTTGGTCAGGGACATTATCCCTGATCCTAATGTCCCTATATAAAAACTTGATTCACTTTAAGCTTACGTGCTTTTTAAAAATGCAGTATTGTGAGGTTTGGATTGAGGGCCTCAAACACCAACATTCTGAAGGCAAACTTTAATTCATTTTTTTTCAACCTATAAAAAAAAAAATCTACTGGTGATATTATATATTTGATGTATTTAAATGGAAGGAATCCAGCTAAAGGCTTTTTGCAAAGTGGTAAAACACGATCCTTCATAATAAAAAATATAGCCTCTTACCTTTTACTTTTTTATCAAACTTCTTCTGTTTCATTTTTTCTCGGTTTTCCTGTCGAACTTCCTTTGCTTCTTGTAATGCTTCCTGACTACCCCAAACTTCAAGAGACCTCTTCACAATCTACAACACAAATCTATATTTAGATTAGTTGTGATTCAGAGTTGTAAAATATTATAAAGTTATAATTATCAAACCTGCAGTTACCAGAGAATGATTTAACTTGAGTACAAATTTATAGTTATTTGAAATTTAAAAGGTTTTAAATATTAATAAGAAACATTGCTAATAAAACATCTAAACCTATGAAACTCTTAGTAAATGTATGCTGAATTAGATTATAAATAGAAAAGTTGTCCTCTGACTATATTGTTGTCACAGGAATCAACAGAAATACATGTGCATAGGAGGTTTGATGATTTTTAGCAGGTTCACCTAAGAAACAGTTTGTTGACGGTGTATCTGTCACCAGATGCATTGAATATGAGGTTATGTCCAACTACAGGAAATCAGCAATTACCACACCTCATCTCCTTCTGGATCAATAAGCATTTCCATCTACTTGACTAACTTCTGATCTGTAGAACATGAATGTTTTTTAAAACTTTGGGCAGGAGCTAAACTATGGCTATAAAAGGCCACACAGAGTGGTATAATGGACACTGGAGACTCAAAAAAGGGAAGGGAGGCTAAGGGTTGAGAAATTATTACATATGGGGTACAATGTACATGATTTAGGTGATGAGTACACTAAAGCCCACACTCCACTACTATATAATATATGCATGTAATGGAATTCAATTTGTACCCCCAAATCTATTAAAATTTTTTAAAAAGAAAAAAAAATGCAAAGCTAATAAAAATTATTGGCAAAACACACACACACACAACCCTTTGGTGTCTAAATGACCTAAAAAGTCTTCATTCTGGTTTTAAAACTTTGGATTACATATATATCTTTACTTTTTATAATATTTATTTAGATTTTAAGAGAATAATTTACACACTAAGAATTATGCTCAGGATACCTCTCACAGTATGTTAAAGGGACCAAAATTCAATGATCGTACCCAAATTCAGATTTCTGCTTAACATAATGAAGTGATGTAACTGTATTTCATAAATTCTAAGACATTGCATTTTCTACAATTTAACATCCCTGAAAATACCGTTTCACCAATGTGCTCACTGGTACTTTGACAACTTTGAGTCAAAATGTGGTTCAGAAGAATTAAACTCTGAATGTAAAGAAGTTTAAGAATATCTTCATAAATCTTTTACATTTGCATTTTCCCTTTTATGTATGTACAAGGGTGATATATGGCAAAAAACTACAATAAAGTCTAACGAGCACTAGTTAATTAAGTATAAAATAAAAGCATCAAGTGATAAAAAAGCACTAGTTGGTTTTTAATTAGCAGCATTTTTAAATTTTTAATGTACATAAAATAATGGTGAATCTTCTAACCAATAGTCTTATATTTAATGAAATTCAGTACATGTTTTATTTCATGAGGTGGCTTCTTAATTTTATTTGAAGATATGCGATTTTTTAAGTATATTGCAATTCAAATTGTGCTCTAAAGCAATGCCTCCCAATATTTTAATACAATGATGCAAAAAGATTATTACACTATTTGTACTATTCTGGGGTAGATACAGGATGCTTGTGACTCAAGGCAACTGGCCTGTGCACTAGCAGCCCCAGCCTTAAGTGGATAACACTTGGCACACCTGTCACCCGTCTGCAACAAGTGGAGTTGAGAAGATCTGCTCTAAGAGATACTAGAGTTACATGGACATCTGATAGCATACCACATATGTATTTCTCAAATAGAGTTAGATTTTAGGTATTTTCATAATTCCTGAAATTTTTACTTTTTTTTAAGATTTCTTTTTTTAAAGGGCAGGTAGGGATGAAGGGGGCAGGGGAACAGGGTCTGACTCCTATTCTGAATTTCTTCAGTTTCCAAATTGTACTCCTAACATCACTCAATAGCAACATATTTGTTCCAAAGTACCAGAGCAAAAAGCAAAATATGAAAACATTACGATATTAAATGTCATGACTCTGACTCATGCAAAACAAGGGAAAGAATCTTTTTCACTCTCTGTAAGAAAAAAACTAAACTAATTATTAATATAACTAGTTCTTATTAAAACTTTGCCTGAACCATTCATTAAAATTAATGAATAAATCTTATTAGAGACCTGCAGTTTTAAGTAGAGTTTCATATCACCCCATTGTGCATGATGAGGATTCTTCTTCACAATAAATTTAAGAGCTGGTTCTCTTTTTTCTAAATCACAGTCCTTCAGAAGGTATTCCTCTTTTGCTTCTGTTTTGGTTATAAGCTTGTGTTTATCATCAGCATCTCTGAAAAGAGATTAAGTCTGTTACATAAATTCATTATTTTAAATAAACTAAGTTTTCAAATAGGCCAGCAACCAAGAGGCATGCACACCAAAAGGGACATATAAAATACTTTTTTCCTGCAACTCTCATGGTTAAATTAGCAGCATAAAAATTGTAACAGAAAAGTGCTTCATCTATTCCTTATTCTCAGAAGTTGTATTACATTAGCAGCAGATCCATGCCATTTAACAACTTAAAAATGTCTTTAAAGTCCCTGTTATTCCAGAAAGGATTTGAAATGACTTATAAAAATAGAGCAAATATAAGTGAGAACAAAGACTCAATGAGAAAGAAAACATAAATTGAAGGATAAAGTCAAGATGTCAATAAATAAGATAAATATGTAAGGTTCAACCACCCCAACACAGCTGAGTTTCCAGTTGGCTTTAAGCTTTTTCAAAACCAAGGTAAAAATGGAGACAAAGTCCATCACACAGTTCTTCTCATCTACATGCCAGGAACTGTTCAAGGCACTAGGAATACAGCAGAGAATAAATAAGTCTTGTTTTAACGAAGCTCACCTTCTAGTTAGGGGAAGACAGTCAATTAAGAAATTGAATGATGACCGGTAGAAGTGCTATAAATCATAGAAATTTTCAGATAGTCTGGGTGATCAGAGAAGGACACCAATGAGGGGACATTTGAGCAGAACCCTTAAGAAGTCTGAACAGCTACAGAAAGAATATTCCCAGCAAAGGGAACAGCAAGCGCAAAGGCTCTAGGGCAGGAGTGCAACTGGAGCTCCCAGCAAGAGGGCCAGTATAACTAGAACACTTACAGTAAGTGATGGTGAGCATTGGTGGGAGAGACAGGCAGGGCCTTGTAAGCAATGGTGATGACCGTTTTGTTCTAAATGGGATTAGAATGTTTTGAGCAAAATGCTATATGAAGAGGAGACTCCAGGGGTGCAAAACGGGGGTGGACAGAGACCAGTTAGAACACTACTACTGCAGTGGTCCAGGCAAGAGCTGATGGTGGCCTACACTGAGGCAGCCGTGGGAGGGAGGATGAGAAGTAGATGGATTCTGGATAGGGTCTGAACATAGAGCCACATGAATATGGAATTATACATGGGGTAGCAGAGGCATAGCCAATGAATGAAGCTGGCCTTTACCGAAATGGTAAACACTAAAGAGCAGGTGCAGGTCAAGGAAGGGAGAAATCCAAGGTTCTGTCAGAGAATTATATCACAGAACCAAAGGACTTAAAAGCCCCGAGTTCACCTGAGTTACATTCACAATGTAATATATCAGTGTAACAAAATTATACTTGTACCCCATATATTTATACAAATTTTAAAAATTTTTAAAAAAAGAAAGCTAAATAATTTGGAAGTATAAACTAAGGAAGAAGACATGCAGACTACACTTTAAAATTATAATCTTCAAAGATGTTGAAAGGAAACAGAATAAAGGGCTGTGTGCCTCATTATGTTTAAACACAAAAGCATATTGTTTCTAGACTACTACACAACTTCTTTGAACTGATACAACGGGTGCTTCCATTTTCTCATGCAAATAGAATTATATGCTATGCTTCAGTTCCCCGAAGTTCTGTAGACTTTTAAGGAGAGTGATAACACTGTGGACCTTAACCACTATGTCAATGGGAAATGAGTTTATAATTCCAACTGGGGTGCCAGAACATTCCCAGCCATGTGTCTGATCATGAGACCAGAGACATCTCCCATTCTATCTACTGAGGATTCCACTCAGCAATAAGCCAGTGATGACAGCTCTCAATGTCTGCAGCAGGGACTTTGAAAAGGTGGGTCCTCTAGGCAGTTGAGGAGCTCATCTAGGGCTACAGGTACAAAACAGGAACAGAGAGCAGGTAAGAGGGCCAAATAAGATTCCAAGATAGGGCCTTCAATGTGCGGAAGACACTAACACAGGATTCAGCTAGGTAAACAGCAATGGGAGAACCATGTAGAGTGAGAAAGATTATGCCGGGGTGATATGAAAAGAGGAGAAACTCTAAGAGAAGAAGAAAAAGAATAACAGAAAAATGTGATTTTTTTTCCTCATCTGTTCTCTTTATGAGGGTAGCAAAAGATGAATAGAAAAAGGTGTTCTACGTTTCCCTCCTCTCATTAAAGGCCCCAGTGCTCTGACCAAGGTATCAACACACACTGCAATAAGTAAGAAACAGAGGGATCCTCAGGGCTGGGTGAAGAGACGGGTTAGAAACTTGCTACTGAGAGATGGTTAAAAAAAAAAAACCCAGGCCAGCAGAAAGGAAAATGAAATTTCTATGGCAGAGCCAGGGGCATCTTCCTATTTTATGGGGCATATTGTAAACTTTGAAAAGCACAGGCTTCCTATATTTCTTTGGCAAAAGGAACACCATAGAAATTTTAGGAGACTCTCAAAATAAAAATCATAATTACTAAAAAAGAAAATCAAATCCAAACAGATATAACTACTGTTTTGCCCTACACCTACATGCAAACCATTAGTAACTAAGAATACTATCTGAAGTAAAATAAGTACCTGCAGTTATCACAAGTTGCCAAATCAAAGTGGTTCATAAGATAAGAATCCATAAATTCTTTCCCACATTCTTCACATATTGTATAATCAAATTCCATAACAGGTGCTAAAGAAGGAAAATGAATTATTTAAGTTTCCTTTTTCATGACTAAAATATTTTTCTCTATTTCATTAGCTTAGCATCATGTATTTTGTGCCTGACATGAATATATTTAAGTAAAAGACAAGATAAAACATTGATTAAGTTATCTTCTGTTTACCTAAGAAATTCTTTTTTTTTTTGAGACAGTCTCATTCTGTTGCCTGGACTAGAGTGCCATGGCATCAGCTTAGCTCATAGCAACCTCAAATTCTTGGGCTCAAGCAATCCTTCTGCCTCAGCCTCCCAAGTAGCTAGGACTACAGGCATGCGCCACCATACCCGGCTAATTTTTTCTATATATTTTTAGTTGCCCAATTAATTTCTTTCTTTTTATAGTAGAGACGGGTTCTCACTCTTGCTCAGGCTGGTTTCGAACTCCTGACCTTCAGTGATCCGCCCACCTCAGCCTCCCAGAAATTCTTAAAGAGGGAAAAAAGTAACATAAAGAAAAAAACCTAGTAATTCAACTAGTATTTCTGAACCCCAACTGTGTACAAGGTATTTGTACTAATGTTACAATGCAGCTGTAAGAAATTACCACAAATTGAGTAGCTAAAACACAAATTTGTTATCATACAGATCTGTAGTTTAGTCTGACATGGGTCTCAGTGGGCTAAAATCAAGGTGTTGGCAGGACTGCATTCCTTTCTGAGGGTTTAGAGGCTGCCTGCACCCCTGACTCATGACCCCTTCCCTCCATCTTCAAAACCAGCAATGGTGGCTTCTCACATTGCACCAATCACTTTTCCCAAAATCACATGTCCCCCCGACTCTCTTATGCTGTTTCTTCCACTTTTAAGGAGACTCATAATTACTGGGCCCATCATGATAATCCAGGATAATCTCCCCATCTCAAGGTCTTTAACCTTAATCATATCTGCAAAGTCCCTTTTGCTATGGTAAGGGAATATATTCACAGTTTCCAGGGCGATTAGGACATGGACATCTTTAGGGACCATGTTCTGCCTACCACAGTACTGTTCAAAGTACAAAAGAAATTAGTCCCAGATGGGGGGACAGGAGGGATCTATTCACAGACAGGGGAGACAAGGCACCCACAAACAACATGGTAAAGAGCAATAAAGAGCAAGGCAGCAGTGGACAAGGCAATACAGAATTCACTTCCAAATGGGAAAATTTTTTTCTCCCTCCATTCTACATGCTACCAACAAAGCAAGTAGCTTCCTCTTTATCTGTCTCAATTGCTGGATTATAAACTCCTTGAGGGGAGCGATTGTATTTAGCCATGCATCCTCTACACCCAGCACAGAAACCACTTTAGATAGGGTAAAGCTAGATTTTTTTAAAGACTTCAAATGCCTAGCTAAGGATCTTAATCCTGTAAGAACTGGTTCTCCCAGTAAGTCTCTAAGTTTTACTAATAAGTCTTTGGGTTGAATGCTACTGCCCTAACCCTGAGAACTGCCACAATGTAGTTGCATTCCCCTATGGATCTAAAGCACATAATGAAGTTAATCTTCTAGACCAAAGTTCTTGAAGTGTGATCCCTGGGGCGGCAGCAGCAGCATCACCTTGGAACTTAGAAACAAATTCTCAGGCTCTACTTCAGCCCTACTAAATCAAAAGAAATTCTAGTGATAGGGCTCAGTAATCTGTGTTTAAAAAAAAAACCTTCCTGGTGATTCTGATGAACCACCATCAGAATCCTGGACCCAAAAAGTATTTGGTAGGCTTTGCTTTATATGCAACAAAGCTTAATGATCTAAATAAATTATTTTGACTTTTCTCATTTATGCTGAAGAAATAGACTGTTTCTTAAAATTAACCAAGAAAAAGTGATAGAAAATGTTAACCACTCCTGTTTTCTTCTACCTATGTAGGTCAGCCACAGAAAGCTGTAGAAGTATGCCCCTTATGCAAAAGCATCTGGCCAAGGGAGCAAACAGGCTATAACTACATGCTAAGCCATGATCCCTGACCCAAGCTATATCAACCCAAAGGGGGCCTTTTTCTAATTTGTCACCCAAAGGGAATAGTTTTTCTAATTTGCACAAGTTCACTACCAGAGTTTATGTGCAAGCAGCAGCACATCAATGCATGAATAACAATAACACCTGCCACATGCACACCTTAGTCAAGGGTCAAGGCACTACAGTAGGTTCTCAACAAATATTTGTTGAATGACCTGTTAAATAAAAGCATAGGCTTTACAGCCCATGATAGATTTAGGAATCCATAAAAAATATAGTTACAATGAGTCTTCATAGCCTAAAATCATATGGACTTTAAAGAGCATTGCATTAAATGTGTTTCCTCCTAATGCGGGGCTTCTTCTCCACAACATTGTGGTCCGGTAGTCATCTTCCAATCTCTGAACTCCTCCAATGCTTTGCTAGTTACAGGCAATAATCCAGATGGTTAAGAAATTTCTCTATTTTACAGAGTCACTGTGAGGCTCACCTGTTATATGTCAACATTCTAAGTGCCAAGTGCTAAATATGCTTAAGGTACACCTTTATTATTCTGGGCTGAAATCTCCCTCCCTGTAATGGCCATCCATTGCTCCAAGTTCTGCCCTCTAAAGCAAATCACCGTTAAGTATGATCTCTCCATCATGAAAGAGTACCTCTTGCATTTGCAGGCAGCTGGAAGTATTCTCCAAGTTAAACCTAACCAGTTTTGACAACTGTTCTTCATATGTCAATTTCAAGACTTCTATTTTGGCCACCCTTTTCTTTGGACACTATATACTTGCCTATAACCCTCTTAAAATACAACACGTGAAATAAAAACAAGTATTTTAATCCTTCAAGTCTCAACTTCTGAAAACATTTAGACGCACACAGACTAGAATAGGGCTATTATCTATTAATACCTTGATGAATACACAACACTTTTGTTGCTGCAGCTAATGCCTGAAATAGGTTTTCCAAGTTGTCATATTACACTATTGCCTGTCAAACTTATGATCAAATAAAGTATTTTTATCTTTTTCAAAGAGGGTGAAAGTACCCTTGCTCTGAGGATACGTGTATATGCCGGGAGTTAGCAACTCTCCCAGCAAAACAGGTCCCAGGCAGGATCACCACAAGAGATTTGGAAATAATAGAGCCAGAGACAAAGTGTAGTTTAAAGTGATGGGGAAGTCAGGGGTCCTCCAGCATTCCTGTGAGCCAGGAGGCACATACTGAAATCTCACATCAGTATTTACTGGTACAGCAATTAGTTGTTAGTGATTATAGATTTATGTGTACAAATCATTTGTTTAGGTTTCAAGGCTCCCCAAAGGTTTTATGGGATCCCTTAATTAATTCTATCTACGTGAGCAAACAGTTATAAAATTTTTCTAATATAAACTTCTTAAGTTCTAAGTAATGAGTAGACCTACCTGAGTATACAAGTTAAAGATAGACTTGTCAATTAGCAGTAAAGCTAAAACAGAAACACAGAGACCATATATTTCTTTATCTAGTTTCTCATTAGCTGACACGTGATCAAGAGTGAAGCAGGAACAGTCCTTGAGGCTAACTGGTTTTAGCTGCAGATGTTTGCTGGGCTGACATCCTTTGATCAGTTTCTTAACCTGTGGCCCATGCCAAGCTCTGCCTTGGACAAGCTCCAGGCACTGGCCTGCAGGCCTTGAAATCAGCGCTGCCTTGTAGTTGCCCCTGATTGGTGGAATGCCCCCCCTGTTGCTAAGCAGCTTCTGGTCTGTGGACTAACATGCCCACAGATTCCTTCAAGGCAAAGCCCTGCAAAACTCCTGAAACTTTCCAGGCCACTTAGCCCTATTTCCCAACATGTATATATAAATGATTCATCTAAGTGTTAACCTTAGAAAATAATTATATTCTTTTTCTGCCAGGTCTCCCTATTTTATCTTTTGTAAACTGCTTTGTTTCTCCAAACATAAATAACAGAATGTCCTAAATTTTATCTCTTAGGTTCTGGCCTCTCATTTCAGCCTATCAAGAAATTTTGAATATTTATTGTATTAGTCAATATATTGGCTGTTCCTAACTATTATAAAGTAACAGAGAGCATTAACCCCTAAATACACCAATAAGTTAAACAATCATTTCCATATGTATAGGAGTTTCTTTGACTTTTTTTAATCTATTAGCAAAACTGTCAAACTTTATTACTCTTATAAAGTTAATCTGCTCACAGGTTAAAGTAAGTGTGGTATTATTTAGCATCAGTTTGCAAAGAATTATTCATATTACACAAAATAACCAATCTAGATTATTTTTAAATTTCAGAATATTACAGGGGTTTAAATGTTTTGATTACATAAATTGCTTTTGTACTGTTTGAGTCAAAGTTATAAGTGTGCTAGATATTTATTTTCTGAAAAACTCATTTTACCTGGTTGATGAACAACTTTTCCAATTTTGTGTTCTTCTTCTTCCTCTTCCAAAATGAAACCTCCTCCAGTGTCAATTATCTTTGGGGCTGCTTTTATATTACTCATGCCTACAAAAAGTAAGCAAAAATGGTCAACAATCAAACTTGGTAAGCACATATGTTCTCTTGTGCACAAACAGGAAACTTCTTTAAATTCAATATACAGGCGGTCCCCAGGTTACAGACAAGATACATTCCTGAGAGTGTCTTTAGGTCAGATTTGTATGTAACTCAGATCCCTGATGAACAAAGCATATATGGTAATAATAATAATAATGATAATGCTATAATGGCTCTTGTGGTAATGATAATACAGTGTAATACTGTAATAAATAATAATCATAATGATATACCTGTACTGTAATAAGTTATGGGAACTATTGTGCTTTTTCTTTTAATTCAAACAAACAGAACATAAAAAGAAACTCATATAAAAAGTTTAGATAGGAATTAGGAGAAATTTCAAAAAAGAATATTAAAGATTAACATTTACCTAATGTTGCATTAGGGCTAGGCTAATAGGAATGTTATGCTTAATTTGATCTTCTAACCAAATCAATAATGACCTTTCAATCTCAATAATGAATCCACCACACTGCTTAGTAAATTGATGCTTTTGCCAAGTGCAGTGACTCACACCTGTAATCCTAGCACTCTGGGAGGCCAGAGCAAGAGGATTGTTTGAGCTCAGGAGTTCCAGACCAGCCTGATCAAAAGCAAGACCCCATATCCACCAAAAATAGAAAAATTAGCCAGGCACAGTGGCACACACCTGTAGTCCCAGCTACTTGGGAGGAGGAGGCAGGAGGATTGCTTGAACCTAGGAGTCACAGGTTGCAGTGAGCTATGATGCCACTGCACTCTAGCCAAGGTGACAGAGTGAGATTCTGTCTCAAAAAAATAAAAAATAAATAGTAATTGATGCTTGCATTGGAGCACTGCCTTTCATATGTTCTGTTATTCTCACTTTATCCTTTCTAATTGATAATTGTTCTGACATTTGAGTAACTGAAGCCTAATGCTTTCCCAGCGAATGATGGCATCTGGCCTTTCTCTGAAGGCTTATTTCTACTTTCATTTCCATTGTAATCACCTTTCTCTTTGCTACAGGCCTCATCTGGACTTGTAGGGGACTTTCACGTTGGAGGCATGGTCATAAGTCATACACACAGACTCACAAAATTGAATAAGAAATGTAAGATGAAAGTGATGCTGTGTGTAAACAACTGTTTAGACAATGCCATAACTTGGGGTCACCCATCACCCAGGTAATGCCTGTATATCGAATAAAGTGATCATGTCTATGATCACCATTTCTCTTCAATATCATACTGAAGGTCCCAAGCTACTATAATACAGCAAGAAAACCAAAAAAGCATAAAGGTTGGGGAAAAAAAAAGAAGTAAAAAGTATTTTTTCACAGATGATGTGATTATGTATGCAAAATAGCCACAAGAATCTACAATTAGAATTTAAAAATAACATACTACACAATATACCCATTTAACAAAAACCACTTGTACCCACTAAATCTACTGAAATAAAGAGAAAACAATTAAGAAATAACAATAACCTACGAAGAAAAGTGTAAAACCTCTACACTGAAAACTACAAAACACTAAGAGAAATTATATACCTAAATTAATGGAAAAATATACCATGTATAGATTTTAAGCCTTAATATTGTAAACATATCAGGTATCCCAAAATTTATCTAAAGATCCAATGTGATCTCAGTTAAAGCCCAAGCAGTGGGGTGTGGGCAGGGTGAGGGAGTCCTGACAACCTGTTTCTAATATTTATATGTAAAGAGAAAGAGGATTTACACTATTATATTTAAAAACCTACTATAAAGCTTTAGTAGGTTTTTAAACCTACTATAAAGCTTTAGTAGGTAATTAAGACACTGAGGTATTGACACAGAGACAAAGAGACAATGGAACAGAAGAGAGAGTCTTTGAAATATACCTACATATAGTTGGTCATTTAACTTAGCGACAAAGGCTCCACGGCAATTCCGTAGGAAAGGATAATTTTTTCAATAAATGGTGCTGAGATTTATGACAAAGGATCCACTACAATACGGGTAGGAAAAGATGGTCTTTTCAATAAATAAACTTTGACCCTACCGTATATAATACACACACATACACACAAACACACACACGTAAACTTCAAACAGATCACTGTCTTACATGGACCAATGGAACAGAATAGAGAATCCAGAAATAAAATCATACAGCTATGACCAATTGATTTTTGACAAAGCAGACGAAAACGTACACTGAGGAAAGGATGCCCTATTCAATAAATTGGGCTTGGAAAACTGGATAGCCACATGCAGAAGAATGAAATCAGATCCCTACCTCACACTATACATAAAAATTAACCCAAGATGGATTAAAGATTTAAATGTAAGACCTGAAACCATGAAAATTCTAGAAGAAAACATAGGAAAAACTCTTCTAGACATTGGCCTAGGCAACGAGTTTATTTGTAAGATCCCAAAAGCAGATACAGCAACAACAAAAATAAAAAATGGATCTTAATTAAACTAAAAAGTTTCTGCACAGCAAAGGAAATAATCAACAGAGTAAATAGACAACCTACAGAATGGGAGAAAATATTTGCAAACTATACATCCAATGAACGGTTAATACCTAGAATCTACAAAGAACTGAAACATATCAGCAAGAAAAAAAACAATCCCATAAAAAAGTGGGCAAAAGACATGACGATTCTTCTCAAAAGAAGACAGACAAAATGGCCAGCAAACATATGAAAAAATGCTCAACATCACTAATTATCAGGGAAACGCAAATTAAATCCACAATGAGATATCACCTTAGCCACATCAGAACTGCCATTATTAAAAAGTCAAAATACAATAGATGTTGGTGAGGTTGTGGTAAAAAGGGAAAGCTTATATACTGTTAGCGGGAATATAAACTTGTACAACCACTGTGGAAAGCAGTATGGAGATTCCTCAAGGAACTAAAGAAGCAGACTTACCACTCAATCAAGCAATTCCACTACTAGGTATCTACTAAAAAAAAAAAAAAAAAAAAAAAAAAAGTCATTTTATCAAATAGATACCTGTACCAGAATGTTTATCCCAGACAATTCACCATTGCAAAAATATGAAATCAACCTAAATGCCCATCAACCAATAAGTGGATAAAGAAAATGTGGTATATATATATACCATGCAGTACTGCTCAGCCATAAAAAGGAATGAAATAATGTCTTTTGCAGCAACTTGGATGGAACTAGAGACCATTACCCTAAGTGAAGTATTTCAGGAATGGAAACACAGATACCACATGTTTTCACTTATAAGTGGGAGCTAAACGAAGGATATATATGGTCATAAAGATTTGTAATGAATATTGGAAACTAAGAAGGGGGAAGAGTGGGAAGGGGTGAGGGATAAAAATCTACCTGTTGAGTACAATGTAGGCTATTATGGTGATGGGTATACTGAAAGCCCTGACTTCAGCATGATACAATTTATTCACATAACAAACAATTGTACCCCCTAAATTCTTTGAAATTAAAAAAAAATCATTGTCTTCAATGTAAAAAGTAAAACAATAAAACTTCTAGAAGAAAACAAAGGAGAATAATTTCATGAATTTGGAGTAACCCAAATTTCTTAAACAGTACACAAAAAATGCTAACCATAAGAGAAAAATGCTAAACTGGGCTTGATTAAGAACTTCCATTCATCAATATACCACTATGTGAACGAAAAGACAAAACACAAACTGTGAGAAGATATTTGAAATACAGTAGTCACCCCTTATCTGCAGGGGATTTCCAAGACCCTCAGTGGATGCCTGAAACCTCTGATAATATCAAGCCTTATATATACTACGTTTTTCAATCTGATAAATTAGATGGGATATGCTGGATGAGGAGAAGATTCACATCCAGGCAGGAATGGAGCAGGACACCTTGATATTTTATCATGATACTCAGAACAGTGCTCAATTTAAAACGGATGAATCATTTGTTTCTGGAATTTTCCAGTTAATATTTTGAACCATGGTTGACCATAGATAAGTGAAACTGCAGATAAGGGGGGACTAATGTATGTACATCTGACAAAGGAGTCATATCCTGAATATGTAAAAAAATTCTATAAATAAGTAAAAGACAACCCCAAAAACCTAAAAATCCTAAAAAACCTAAAAAAAATTCAAAAGTCCTAATAGGCACTTCACAAATGAGGATATCCAAATGGCCAATAAGCACATGAAAAGGTTCTCATCATCATTAATCACTGGGAAAATACAAATTAAAACCATGATGAAATATCACTATACTCTCCCAAGAATGTCTAAAATGAAACAGACCAGCAAAACCAAATAGTGAAGATATAGAACAACCAGTACTGTCATACATTGCTGGTGAGACTGTAAACTGAGTCAGTTTGGCAATGTCTACTAAAGCTTAACATATACCTCCCCAATGACCCAGCAATTCCATCTCTAGGCATATACACAACAGAAATAAGTGTGTATGTCTATCAAAAGACATATACAAGAATGCTAACAGAGGTTTTATTCATAATAGCCCCAAACTGGAAATAACCCAAATACCCATTAAAAGGCAAATGGAAAAATTGCAAAATACAAAAGAATACTATGTAACATAGAAATGAACAAACTACGAACACATGCAACAAAGTGCATGAACCTCTCAGATACTATGTTGCACAAAAAGCCAAAGGCTGTGTGTGATTCCATTTATATTAAGCTCAAAAACAGATAATATTAAACAAATGTGTAGAGTAGTAGTTACTTCTGAGGGGGAGTGGTGTGCACATTGACTAGGAAGTAGCAACAGGAAAACTTCCAAAGTTCTGGAAATGTCTGTATCTTGATCACTATGGTGTTTACATGAGCATTTACACAAGCATAGTTTAGATCAGTACATTTTACATATTAATGTATGTTATACAACAATCTTAAAAAAGACAAATTTAGTATGTATTATTTTGCTTAAGTCATTCCCATTCTCTGGCTTCAATTTCTTCCTCTATTAAATGAAAGGATTAGATTATAACCCTTGTTTCCATTGTTAATGGCAATTCTCATCCTATGCTATATTGCCTGTTTATCTTTCTACATCCCTTCATTAGATTGAGCATCTTTATCTCTGTAACTCTGACAAATAATAAGCAGTCCATGAGTTTCTACTGGATGGACAGAAATGGATGAACATACAAGAACATATGATTTTGACTTCATGAAATAGTAGTGTAGAAAATGAAAGAAATCACCATAAGTGCAATGAGAATTAAGAAGAGGGAAAGCTGGAGTAGTCAATGCCGTGACTTGAGTTGGATCCTGAACAATGCTAGTGAATCGTGCCCAAAACAAAGCCCAATTTCTCTCTGCTGCTATCTCTTGCTGCTTCCTCAGGACTTTAGCATCACTCTTAGCACCACATGCTAAAAAGTGTTTTCAGTCTTTTTCAAGGCATATGCCATCACACACAAAGAAAACGAAAAGTGTACATACCGTACATTGAAATAAAAGTACAGCAAAGATAAAAATCCCAGCACTTATATAACTCTTGAAACATGGTGGATTGTAGCCAATGCTACAACACAGTTCAGATCTTGGGTAACTGCATACGAAATCTTACAGAATATCAATTCTACCTTGCTTTCCATAATCAGAGGTTTAATTTAATATCAGCTTTTGCTGTCTTTCACTTTCTGTTCCACAGCCGCGGAGTACTTATCTAGAAACCTTTATGGAATCATGAATATAAATTAATCAGTGCAAATGAACAACTTTTTGTCCTGACTCTAGAATGCCTCAAGCTGAGAAAGGAACAAAAGAAAGCCACTAGAAAGCGGAAAGGATGAGATCGGAACCATTAAAAGTGGCTGGAATTTGCAGTTCAGCTGTCAGCATGAATATCAAGACATGCAGCCAGCCCCAGACTCTTCTCACTCTTCCTACCTCTGGCTGATGAAAAAGGGTAGCAGATAATACAGCTCTGAACTGTGCTCATTCATTCATACAGTATAGGACAGACTGGGAACACAAGTACTTCATGGTAGAGGTAGTCCTGAAGAACCGCCCGTCAACCAAACTATACTTTAGGTACCCAAGGAAATATTATTACTTGACCCCAGTGATGAATTCTTCTGTAGGAGAACAATTTGCAATGAGCGATCAGCCCTTAATTTCCTTCAATCAATAAATATGTTTTGAGTATCTACTTTTTGCCAAGAAATCGTAGCATGTCACATATCCAAGAGCATAGACTCGTGGAATCTATGGATTAGAAGGAATCTTAAAGGTTTACTTCCAGTCCCTTCATCTGATATTTGAATGTCGTTTATTCCACGCCAGTAAAGACACTTCAGTCTCCATCCGAGCACTTCCAGTCACGGGAAGCTCGCTAGGACTAGAAGTAAACCCTGCCACTTTTGGCAACTCCACCTGTTGAAAGTTCTTCCTTGACAAACACTGAACTCCGCCCCTTTCATCATCTAGTCCTAGATACGCAGGCCAGAGCCAGGGGCTGGCCCAATTCCTCTCCCTGGGAGCGCCGAGGCGCGGACCGGCGCGGGCCGGCACCCCCGAGCGCACACCCGACTCCGGGCGGCCGCGCCGCGCCCCCGAGCGCACACCCGACTCCGGGCGGCCGGCACCCCCGAGCGCACACCCGACTCCGGGCGGCCGCGCCCCCCCCCCGAGCGCACACCCGACTCCGGGCGGCCGCGCCCCCGAGCGCACACCCGACTCCGGGCGGCCGCGCCCCCCCCCCGAGCGCACACCCGACTCCGGGCGGCCGCGCCCCCCCCCCGAGCGCACACCCGACTCCGGGCGGCCGGCACCCCCGAGCGCACACCCGACTCCGGGCGGCCGCGCCCCCCCCCCGAGCGCACACCCGACTCCGGGCGGCCGCGCCCCCCCCCCGAGCGCACACCCGACTCCGGGCGGCCGCGCCCCCGAGCGCACACCCGACTCCGGGCGGCCGCGCCCCCGAGCGCACACCCGACTCCGGGCGGCCGCGCCCCCGAGCGCACACCCGACTCCGGGCGGCCCAGGCGCAGGCAGCGGAGCCCGGGGCCGGGAGTCAGGAGGCCGGGTCCTGCCGCAGAATGTCTCTGCGGTCGCGGACAGGATTCCTCCACGAGGCCGGCCGGGCGGACTCCCTCCGGGAGCCGGGACTCAGCCCGCGCAAGCCGGTCTGGACCAGGGAGAGCGGGAGAGGGAAGGGCAGGCGCCGCCGGGCCCAAACCTCCAGTAGCCGCAGCCGCCGTCGCCGGGTAGGGCCGGGCAGCCAGCCGGGCCTGGCGCAGCATCAGCGCCCGCTGCCGCTTCCGCTCGATGCTCGCGCGCACCGAGGCGGGCAGCTCCGCGGGTTGCTCTGGAGCCGCTGGCTCGGGCGAGGGCCCCTCGGCAGCAGCCATCTCCGACCCTCTTGAAGGACCGCAGCCCTTTGCTCCGCGCACGCGCACTGCGCGCCGAAGCCTGTCCCGGGCTGGGTCGCGCCGCCAGCACTGGAGTGAGCGCGCCTGCGCAGCAAAAGGGGCGGGGTGAAAGGGAGGGGGCGGTGTCTGAGCATGCGCAGAAGCCAGGGCCAGCTACCTGTCATCTCCTTTTCAATCTGGGAGGAGTGTGGATGCCGAGGTCATTTTTCAGAACTCGGTCATCTTTAAAATGTTTCGCTTGGTAGTTCAGGATATGGGCTTTAGAGTCAGACACGGGTTAAGTTCCTACCTCTGACACAATCTATGTGACCCTGGGCAAGTTACTTGCCTTGAGTTCAGTTTCTTCAGTGGTAAAATGAGAATAATCATGGAGCCACTTCTTGAGTCATTGGGAAGATGAGATGTGCCAGCACAATGTCTGGAACATAAAAAGCTTCAAAAAAATGAGAGCAGCTAGTAGTAATAGTGCCAATCACAGAGACCAGTAAATATTGATCTGATTTTATTTTGGACACATGGTCTAGATTTGAAATGAGAAGACATGTGTTTAGCATGTTAACTGCCCTGTGAGTTGTATTTAACTGATGCTAGTTTTGAGCCTGGGGCCTCGTGAAGCATATGTAACTCACGTCTCTTCACCTTGGGAGCCATGTGAACTATTTTTCAAGTTGCATGTAACTCATACACAGAAAACAATTTAAAAATAACAAATTCTTCATTAAATTAGAAATGATCGTTTTGTTTTTAAAGTTTTTATTCTATTTTCGTAATAAAACACGATGGCCCCCCAAAAAAATTTTTTTCTAGTGTGGCAGTCAATGTATTAAACTCTTATTCACATGCTGCATGACCTCAGGCAAATGCAGCACATGGTCCTGAAGCTGGTATGCATGAAGTTGGCTATTTTTTCCATGGAATATTCCCTCAGCATGGGTGAGTTGCTGCCAGGTAGACAGCAGGTTTGGATTTGGGCCAAATATCCTGACTTCCCAAAAGTGTGGCAAGTAAAACAAAAGAAGTATCACATCCTTTTCCAAAAATGTATGCTTTTGCTTTATTACAAATAAAACTTAATTGAAACCAGAAAACATTAAATTCTAATTGCTACATATACCATTTAGGACTAGTTTTTAGAAAGGCCAATCTGACACACTGAAGTTTCCCACTAATATTCAATAGTTAAAGTTTGAGAAGCACAATCCAGTAGTTCTAATCTGTTGGTCATATGTGCATAAAACTGCAGAACCTTGTATAAAGCAGATACATGTTGCCATCTTCTGGTTGAACTGGAGATAGAAACCTCGTGTCATCCCCACCTAACCTTCCCCCTCAGATCTCTCTTTCTCCCTGTCCATCGCTCTTGTCTAGGTGAAAATATCTCAAATCCCATGACACTGAAAGCACAGACAACAAAATAAAAAATATATAAATTGGGCTTCATTAAAATTAAAAACTTTTGTGCATCAAAGAGCAGTATCAAGAAAGTGAAAAATCCCACAGAATGGGAGAAAATATTTACCAATTATCTGATGAGTCAGTATCCACAAGATACAATGAACACTTTCAATTTAACAACAAAAAGACAAGCAACCTAATTTTAAAATGACCAAAGGACTTAGAAAATTTTTCAAAGAAGATATGTGCCAACAAGCACATGAAAAGATATTCATCATTAGTCATTAGGGAAATGCAAATCAAAGGCACAGTGAGATACCACCTCCCACCCACTGGATAGCTAGAATTTAAAAAGAAGAAAAGTGTAAAATAATAAGTGTTGGTGAGAACTGGAGGAATTGGAACCTTCATATTAATACATCATTGGTGGGAATGTAAACTAGTGCATCTGCTATGGAAAACAGATTGTTCCTCAAAAAGTTAAACGTAGGATTACCATATGAGTCAGCAATTCCAATCATGGGTATATTCCCCAAAGAACTGGAAACAGGTGTTTAAACAAAAACTTGCACATGAATGTTAACAGCAGCACTATTCACAATAACCAAAAGCTGGAAACAATCCAAATGTCCATCAACTGATGAATAGATAAACAAAATACAGTATAACCCTACAAAGGAATATTATTCAGCCATAAAAAAGAATGTACTGATACATGCTGCAACATGAATGAACCTTGAAAACATTACACTAAATGGAAGAAGCCAAGCACGAAAGGCCACATATTGTATAATTCCATTTATAAGAAACATTCAGACTAAGCAAACCCAGGAAGATTCCCAGATTAATGGTTGCCAGGGGCTGAGTGGAGGGGAAAATGGGGAGTGACTGCTTTATAGGTAGGGGATTTCCTTTTGAGATGATGAAAATGTTCTGGAACTAAGTGGTGGTGATGATTGCACAACATCGTGAGTATATTACATGTCACTAATGGTAAATTTTATTTTATGTGTATTTTATCACAACTTTAAAAAACCTTCAAGTTCCAACTAGGCTCAGGTATGGCAGTGAATGAACCTAGCCAAGTGTAGAACTGAGACAAACTGGAGCCTGGAGGTTCCTCTTCAAGGGAGCAGCTACTACACAACTCCAGCTTGTAGTTTCAGAAAGAGAATTTGGCCTGTTGTTGCCAAATTTTCCAATCTTTCAAGAACAGTAAAAATCGAATTTTAATACACATACAAGTCTCTCGCTGATCTTGTTAAAATGCATATTCTGATTCAGCAGGTACATGGTAAGACCCAAGAATGTGCATTTCTAACCCGCCCCCTGGTGGTACTGCAGCACTACAAACCATGCTTTGAATAGTAAGGGTCAGATCCCAAGTTCCCAAACTTAGCTGAGTATTGGAAGCACCTGAAGAGTTGAAAAATACTGGCACTTGGGCCCCACGCCCAGAGAGTCTGATGTCCTGGGTCAGAGTTGGGATCTGAGTGTTAAGATTCTGTAAAGCGCTCCCTCCGTCCCTCCAGTTATTCCAGTGGGCAGCAAACTTTGAGAGCACACTGGATGACTTCTACAGACTCCAGCTCTGAGCCTCTGAGACTGTAAAGTATTTCTGGAGGAAAAGGTAACAGTTTCCCCCAAGGTGACCTTTTAAGAATAATTAGTCCCCAGATCCGCCTCCCCAACAAAGCATTCCAAGCCTGAATGCTGGAGGATGTGGCCCCTCGCTCAGATGCTGTTCAGGCCCTGGTGTTTTGTAACTCTTGGCAACTTGTGGTCTTCTTTTGCCAGTAACTCCCTCTTCTTTGGCGTACTGACCTTTGTTAGCAAGTTTCGTGTACCTGGGTCTGAATTGTTAGCTGACGCCTCAACCAAGCTAAAATGAGACTCCTTGCTTAGAGAAAGGAAGAGTGCATGCCCTGATCCGCACGTCCCACGGAGTGACAGAGGCTTAGGGCTTGCCCAAAGCAAAGCACATGAGTCATTTTGGTGGGGGCACAAAAGAAAAATAGGCAAGGAAAATAGACCAGTGAATGTGTTCTAGCCTCTCCCAAGTCACAGTCTCGGAGCAAACCTGTGACTACATCTGTCTTCTTGCATGGTACCTCTCGCATCTCCCAGACCAACTGTGATCCTGGCTAAAAGACAGTTACTTAACAAAGCATAGAAAGAATTGAAAGCCCTAACCGAAGACTAAAAAGGAGCAGACAGATAAGAATAGAAGGGGAATAAGAAACTTGGCGGGGTTTCCAACAGGGCCTCCTCTCTAAGTGCATTACTGGGGTTACTCATGCTCATGACAGGGTGTGAACACATTTGTCTTTATCTAGTAAATAGTACCTGTGTGTGGCTTTCTTTTTTATTTTTACCCTGATTCCCTGGGGCTTTACCCCCTTAATGTGGTCACTTTGAACATCACTGGCATCAGTTCACAATAGGGGAACATCTGTGGGAAGAAACATGCCAAGGGGGGAGTCTTTCGGGGGAGAAGGAGGAGCAACACAGAAATTATGCCCGGTCCTGTTGCCTTAGGCTGTATTGGTTTAGTAATCCAGGAAATGTGGTCTCTTTTTGCTATGATTGACCAAGCAAAACCTACTTCTGGAGAAACTTAGATTTCAGCCTCCCTGAACCAAAGGATAAAGGGATTGAGGCAAAAACATCATAGTGGAGCTTCGATCCACAAAATGTGTGCTCTGAGAGATTTAGGGAACATTCCGAGTACTCACAGGAATTGTGTTTCCAAAAGCAGTAGGGAGCGGGAGGGTCCCAATGAGTCAATTAAGGACAGGGCCTAGGAAAAAGAATGACCATCAGTTCTGGAAGTCTAAATCCTTCATCACTCACAGAGCAGACAGGGCAGGTCTTCCCCTGCATCCCCCAGATTCTGCATATGGCCAGAGCACCTTGGTTTTCATTGCCTCTTCCAGGAAGTCTGTCCTGACTCTCTCTCTGGCTGCCTCTGAACTTCCTATGTGTTGTTGGTGTTGTGGACAAGGAAGTGACAGCTCCCGCCATCCTCATGGATTATCAGGTCCTGGAGAGCTAAGAGTCTGATTGATCCCAGTATCTCCAGGGCTTAGCCTAGTATCTGTCACAGAGTAGCTGCTCAGAAAATGTTTGTGGAATTAAATAAATCGAATGAATAATACTGAATAAAACCAGTTGCATGTCTCTCCAGCACCGAAAGTCAAGGTCCAAAGCTGAACCCTACAATGACATCTCCGCTTATGCACCTGGGGTGACAGGGAACACTCTACTTTAGAACAGCCTATTCCAGTGTTGTCTAGCTTTGGCCACTATTTATTAATAATAGTAATCATAATAACAAATATTTATATGGTGCTTACTCTATACTAGGTGGTTTTTAAGCATTTAAAATGTATTAATTAATCTAATCTTCATAACTTCAGTGAGTATATTCACTAGCTTCAGTTTATAGGTGAGACCACTAAAGCACAGAGATTGGAAGTCACTTGTTCAAGGTCATACAGGTAATAAGTGCTAGAGCTGGGTTCAAGCACACACAGCCCAGCCCCAGTGTCAATACTCTCAAGCACCAAATGATAAGTCTCTAAATTACAAGTAAGAGTGGAAGTCTCTTACTTCCACTACTAGTGCTGGTCCTGCATAGGTTAGTGCAGAGCTGGGATCAGAAACCAGGTTCTTGCCAACACCCCACGTGGCTAACTAACAGAGAAGGCTGTCTCTGCCTAGAGCCTGGTCCTGGAGTTATTGTTGCCCATCTTGTTGGGGGTGGGGGGAACCAAGGGAGCATGAATGTGGTCCAGGGCTCACCCATTATGTGGATAAACTCCAGTCCACACAGTGGGTTATGCACTTGTGGTTTCCAGTTCTCTTATTGCCCCTGATTGGGGTTTTCCTTTCCATTGCCTTCATACCAAGTGTGGTTCTAGCTTCAAACCACAAACCACTTATATTTTATTGGCAAGTGCACCCTCTAATAGCTATAGCTCTGTTGAATAAGTAAAATATTTATAACCAGAAGCACTTATTTTTATAGTTTTTATAATGTCTGGAAAGTGGCTCTATGTCTCTGGCCTCAATCTCTTCTTTGGACTCACTGGCACTGGCCAAGTTCGGCCCCCACCAATTCTTACCTGAACAGCCTCTAACCTGGGCTCCCAGACTCCAGGCTGATGCCTCTAATCCATCTTCTGCATGAGCACACAGCTTCATGCTTCTAAAGTACAGCTTTGGCCCTGCCATTCCTCTGCTAAAAATCTGATGTATTGATTCCCAGTTGTAGGTAATTCTAAGTTTTCATCACCTGGGTCTAGCAGCCCTTTGGGGGACTTTCCCTCCATGAATCTTCATCATGAACTTCATGCTTTAGCCAAACTGGACAAATTTTCTAGACCTGTGATGCACCCCTCTGCTTCTGTGGTTGGCTCATGCTGTTTTTCTCCCTATAATTCCTTTGTTCATACCTTTACTCGTTCTTTCATTTGTATCTTCACTCATCATTCAGCAAACTTTACTACACACTTGCTCCAAGCCAGGTCCTATGCCGAGGACCAGGAATACAATGAACTAGTCATGGTCCTCCTCTCGAGGAGCTTAAAATTTAACCTGTACTCCTTCTGGTCACATCCATGGCCACCTGTCACAATCTTACCTGATGGGATAAAATATCCCTCTCCTTGAAGCCTTTGTCCAATGTTATAGCTGGAAGCGATCTCTTCCCTCCTCTGAGACCTATCACTCACTACTCACCCCCATCTTCTAAACACCCCCATCTCCAACCTCCCCTCCTGTATTATAATTATGTCGATGCCTATTTTTTAAATTTTTATTTATTTATTTTTAGAGATAGGGTCTCACTCTGTTGCCTGGGCTAGAGTGCAGCAGCACAATCATAGCTCACTGTAACCTTGAACTCCTGGCCTTAAGCCATCTTCCTGCCTCAGCCTCCTGAGTACTGGGACCATAGGCAGGTGCCACCAAGCCCAGTCCCCTTTTCCCCTGGATGATATAAGATGCTTTATATCCAGGGACTAGCAGAGGAGCTGCTCAGATTGTACCCACATCCTGCCAATACTGGTGATTGAAACTGCATCCACCATTAGTCAGTGAGAACACAACACAGAGCACTCATGAAAGGTAGTGTCTCCCAGCTTTGTTGAGATATAATTCATGTACCGTACAACGTGCTCATTTTAAAGTGCACAATTCAGTCATTTTCATTATATTCACAGAATTGTGCAACCATCATCATAATCAATTTTGAAACATGGTTATCCCCCCAGAAACAAACACTATACCCTTAGAAGTCACTCCTCCACGTCCCCTCAAACTTTCTCAGCCCTGGGCAACCATGATCTGCTTTTTGTTTCTATAGATTTGACTATTCTGGACTTTTCGTATCAATTGCATCATACAATACATACCCTTTTGTGTGTGGCTTCTTTCACTGAGCATGATGTTTTCAAGGTGGATATGTGTTATTGTACCATGGTCTCCAACTCCTGGGCCTTGGATGGGTGCTGGTCCATGGCCTGTTAGGAACAGTGCCACACATCAACCAAGAGGTGAGTGGAGGACAAGTGAGCGAAGCTTCCCCTGTATTTACAGCCGCTCCCCATCACTGACATCACCACCTGAGCTCCACCTCCTCCCTGCACTGCACCCCCATCTGTGTTGAGTGGCAGGTGAGCGGTCTGTGGAAAATTGTCTTCCATGAAATCAGTCCCTGGTCAAAAAGGTTTGGAGGCCACTGTTGTAGTATATATTGATATTTCATTTTCTTTACTGACAATAACATTTCATTGTATGGGTATACCTCATTTTATTTATCCATTCATCTATTGATGGACCTTAAGTTGTTTTCACTTTTTGGCTATTATGAATAATGCTGCTATAAATGTTCATGTGTTAAGTAGATAGTTAGGATCCTTGGCTCTTCTCAGGACAGGGGTTCCCTGTTTTGGTGCTGTTTGGAGCAACTGCTCTACCTGGGAAGAAGGGTAAGGCAGGCACTCCATCTTTTGTGATGTCCCACCCTTAATCCTATCCCAAGCATCTGCTACAACTGGGGAAGGAGGGAATGTTTTATCAATCTAGGAATCCCCAGCCCAGGCACAAGATCTAGAACATGACCTAGAGTAACCTAAGGGTAATTAATATGCCATTAGCTTGAATCTGCATTGCTGTTCACCCCCACCCCAGGAGGGCTTTCTTAGAGAGAGCTCATATAATCAGATGGAATTTTGAGGACATCTATTGATCATTTGATAACATCCTACACCTCCTGATAGCCCTCCTCCAGACTGGGCTAATAAAAGGAAATAATACGAGAAGTCAGAAAGTGTGGGTCAGTGAGTGAATAGGTCTGTCTCTCTCGACTCAATGGAGACAGACCTGTTTTATTCTACAATAAAGAGCTGCTCTAGTGAAATTGCTCCCTGCCTGAGGTTATTCCATCTATTGGCCTTGCCAGTTTTTCCAAGACAAGAGTCAGAGGACTGGGATAATAGTCTGGACTTGACACTGTGGTATGTCTGGTCATTTTTTTGGCCAAAAGCATACCAAGAACCGAGGGCAGGCTTCCAGGCTGACATGGTGCCGAAACCTGGAATTCTGACACATGTACAAGTATTTGTGTGGATGAATATTATCATTGTAATTGGGCATAGAACTAGGAGTGAAATTTCTGGGGCATATGGTAATTCTATATGTAATATTCTGAGGAACCACCAGACTGTTTTTTCAAAGTGACTGCACTATTTTGCATTTCTACCAGCAGTGTATGAGGGTTCCAATTTCTCCACATCCTTGTCAACACTCTTATCTTCTTTTTGATTATAGCCATTCCATGGGTAAGAAGTGGTATCTCATTGTGGTTTTGATTTGCAATTCCCTAATGGTTACGATGTGTATTTTTCGTGTGTATATTGACCATTGTTATATCTTCTTTGAAGACATGTCTATTAAAGTCTCTTGTCCATTTTTAAATTGGGTTGTCATTTTATTATTGAATTTTAAGTGCTCTTTATATATTCTAGATATCTCAGGGATTTTTTAAATTTAATTTTATTTTTTATTTCGGCATATTATGGGGGTACAGATTTTAAGGTTTCAATAAATGCCCATTTCCCCCCCTCCCCCCACAAGTCTGAGTCTCCAGCATGACCATCCCCCAGATGGTGCACATCTCACTCATTATATATGTATATACCCGCCCTCTCAGGGATTTTAATTGCTTTCTTTGTGTACTCTGCATTTTCTAAATTTTCTACACTGATTATGAGTTACCTTGGTAAACAGAATGCATAACCAGTATGTAATACCAATATATACGAAAATATAGTATTGTCCTAATCAAATTTATGAATGACATAAAACTGGAAAGGATTATTAATGTGTCTTTTGATTAAAATCAAGATCCATTCTTGCATGAATGGAACAATGAGTCAAATATAAAACTCCTCTATTTGATTCAAAAATTCTGTAAGGGTATTTGATGAAAGGGTCACCTTCTGCATGTGTGGGAGGCTGTCTTCGATGACCTCCAGGACCAGGTTCAACCTTCAATGTCTATGATTTTCAGCTTAGGTAGGGGCAGACCTCTCTTGAGAAGGGCTCATGGCATAATCTGAAGGCCATAAAATGAGCGGTAGCCACGGTGTGACGTAACTGCTAAAAAGAGGTGATATAATCGGAGGTGACGAGAACAAAAGCAGCGCCCCACTGTTTGGGGCTGCTCAGACCACATCTGGAGCTCGTGTCCAGTTCTGGACACTGCCCAGGGAATCAGAGAGCCATCCATACGGCCAGGATGGGGAGGGAGGAGCTGTTGTGGGTTGTGCTACAATGAACACAGGAGTGCAGACGTCTCTCTGATACACTTCTCAGAGCTGGGGGGACAATAAGGAGGTGAGGGGCAGCGATGACTGGCAGCAGCAGGCCCACCAGGCCAAGTCTTCTCCTCTGTCAAAGAGGAGCTAGAAATCTGGCTTTTTATGTGAAATCTTCCAATTTCTAAATGTTGATGTCAATGTTTAAAAAACATACACAGGCTTGAAACCCCTTTGCCACAACTCCACTGTGGTCTCAACTCCACTTGCACATCCCTGGGATGTGGCGCTCACTCCCATGGGAGCAGCCTTCTCTATCTGTGACTAATAGAAATGGGTTCCTCAGTTTAAATGGAAACCATGCTCTTTATAGGATGCCTGCCCAGCCACCCCTGACCTGCACAGCTCTGCAGGAGTCCTCACCTTAGTCTCTGAGCCACTTGTTCATTCGTCAATTCACTCATTCATTCACCCCCGGGGCTCAGTTGCACAGCATCTGTTGAATCCATGGATATGAGTTCCTCAGGAGTAGAAAATGTGTTTTCTTTCTCTCTGAGTCCCTTGGAGCCTCCTTCTCACCCATGGCTGGGACAGAGAGGGAGCGTCCCTCTCACCTACAGCTGGGAACAGAGAGGGGCACAGAGATATCCTGGGAACCCTGATTGGGAACACTGCAACTTCCTGATTCCTCTTTGGGATGAAAGCTGCCCCAGGGAAGGAGTTCCCTTGTGGACTTCGCATGTGGCTCTCCCTCTGGGCAGCAGCCTGGCACTGTGAACAGCTAGCACATAGCTCACTGGACTTGTGGCCCTGATCGGGTCACTGTTGTCCCAGCCTGGGCCTCTCTGTGTGTCCAGTAGGGGTGTTAAGACCCACTGCACGGCATCGTGACGTGCACGATTGACACAGAGGAGTGGAACGGGGTGTCCCACAGGACTGAGTTTGAATCCAGGCTTGGTCAATTTGGGCAGATTATTTAATATCTATGAGATTCTATTTCCTCATCTATAAAAATCTATAAAATGGGGATAAAACTGCCTACTCTCCAAGCCTGTTCTTTGGATCCAACACAGAAATAATGATGCAGACTGAATGTCCTTCTTACTCGGTAGATGTTCTGGAAAAGGTAGTGAGTGTTGTTGTCACTTACAGCCAGTAGAGGGCACCAAACTATTCTATAAATGAAACCGGCGTCGGGTGTCCAGGCCACAAACGCGCCCTTTACGCAGACTGCAGGAGGTCCACGGAGTATGCAGGTTCTCTCCCTTTCCCTCTCCCTCTTCCTCTCTCCCCCTCTCTCTCCCTCTCTCCCTCCTCTCTCTCTTCTCTCACTCCTTTTCTTATTGGAAAGTTAGAAATTGCACTTTACATTGTTCTACAGGGGTCATTTATTTTTAGAAGCAGCTTGGAGTAGTGGAAAGAGTACCCCCAAAGAGGAGGAAGGTCTGCAGAACGTGGGTTCTCGTCCTTGCCCTAGTCCTTGTGCTGTGTGACCTTGGGCAAGTCACAGCCTGTGTCTGGACCCCCTCTTGTAGCCCGAGAGGGATGGGCCAGGAGATCTCTAAGGGACCCTCCAGCTGCCTATAAGCTCCTGGGACAAATAGGTGCCATGAAGCACGCAGGTGGTGCAGCTCGGGGGTGGGGGCACGGACTAAACGACCTCTGGATGCCCTCGCTGGGGCTGGGATTTATGATTTAAACACAGTCGAGGGAAGCCTCGTACAGGCTAATCCTGGCCTTACAAAGGAGTGCGGTTAGAGTTGTTGGGTGGTGGCGATGTTTTCCTGCAAGTGCACACGATGCTTATCATCTTTTGTGCAGGTTGACGCTGAAGCCACGGAGACCACCCAGCCTGACAAAGAAAGGAATTCTTGTCTGCCGTTGACAGCCCTCAGGTTGACGGCTCTCCATTTGCCCCCGAGGCTGTCACTCGCAGAACAATGGCAACGAGCAGGGTGGCTCTCACCTGAGACCGGCGCTGCCGCCAGAGGAGGAGGCAGGCCAGGATGGGGCGGGGGTGCTGTCTCTCCTCCCAGGATATGAGGGTTGTAAGATCACTCCCGCCTACGGCGGACGCGCTGGGAGAGACAGCGGAGGATTACTTTCTGTGCGGATGGTGATCAGAAAGCAGACACTTAAGACGTTACTCTTCATTTAAAAGAAGTTAAAATGAACTACTGATACACAAAAACATAAATCTCAAAAGCACTATATTGAGTAAAAGAGGCCAGACATAAAAAGAGTACATACTGTATAATTTTCATTTCTTTGCGGTTCATGAGCAGATGAAACTAAGCTATGGAAATAAAAATTAGGTCTTAGGCAAGGTTGACTACAAAGGGCTGCAAAGGAACTCTCTAGGGGATGCAAACATTCTAGGTCTGGATTGATTGGGTGATGACATGGATGAACACACCTTGGTAAAACTCATTGAACTGTGCACTTAAAACTCAGTGCATTTTACTGTATGCAAATTACACCACAATAACACTGATCAAAAAATTGAATTGCAAAAAAAGTTATAATGACTTTTCTCATTCTCAAAAGAAATACATGTCCACCCTAGAAGACTGAAAAAGTATCGATTTTTTTAAAAGGTAATAAAAAGCATCCATAATCCCATTACCTGGAGGTAAACATGATTATCATGTTTATATAATTTTATCATGTTATATCATTTTATGTGTTTATATCATTTTATAAATTTATAACATTTATCATGTTTATATCATTTATATCATGTTTATATCATTTTTATATTGATAGAATAACAGTCCTTTATTGTCACAAAAATGAGATCGTACAGTTTTGTAATCTGTATATAATAAATAAATTTTTGTAATAAATAACATTTTGTAATAAATACAGACTTCTTTATTGAATTGGCAATATATATACGCAGTTAAAACTTCAAAAGATACAAAAAGGCATAAAGTAAAAAACAAATATATCTCCCAGTCTCACTCTCCAGAAGCAATCACTTCCATCAGTTGCTTAGATATCCTCCTAAACTTGTCATGCATTTAAAAGTGTATATGTATGATGATCCTTAAGGGAAAAAAGTGGAAGTATACTACAGACACAGTTTGTACCAAGTACCCTGTATTTTTGACATAACATGACAACATGAAATATCTTTCCATGTCATTAAAATGCTTCTACAACATCATTTTTAAGCAGGCTTTTGATCAAAGTAGAACATTACAAACAGAAACCTGCAAAAATCCGAAGTGTAAAGCTCAAAGTGTTTTCCAAAATTGACTCTACTTCTATGTCCATCACCAATATAAAATAGGAGAACATCACTTGCATCCCACAAAATCTTTTGGATCCTCTCTGTCATCTCTCCCCTCAAAAGTAACGTGATCCTGATTTCTAATTTCTAAAATTGGTTTTGCCTGATTTTTGAACTTTCTATGGTAGAATTATACAGTATTTATTTTCATGCCCATATTCTTTCAATCAACAGTGCATGAATGAGATTCATTCATGTTGTTGCATATAGCAACAGTTCATTCACTCTTATTGCCATATATGTTATAGTATTTCTTTGTATAAATATATCACAATTTATTTATTCATTCTACTGTTGATGAACATGTGGGTTGTTTCCAAGTTTTGGCTATTTTAGCTACTATGAACATTGTTTAGATGTCTTTTGGTGAACATATGTATGCATTTCTGTTGCTTACGTGCTTAGGAGTGCAACTGCTGGGTCACAGGATATGCATATGTTCAGCTGTAGGAGAAAATGCCAATAGTCTCCAAAATGGTTGCGCCAATTTACATTCTCACCTGCAGCATATGAGAGTTGCAGTTGCTCTACATCCTTACCTACAACATCAATGTTAATGGCTACACAGCATGTCATTCTATAGATGCCATACTTCGTTTTACCAGATGCTTGTAGTTCAGGGATTCTTTGCCATGCATGCACCTCTGGTCCTCTCATAAAGCCTGTGGACCCTGTCTCAGAATATGAGCTTTATTATTAACACACTAAAAAATCGCCATCTAGGAACAGGTCTAATAGCCTAGTAAATTCAAAATTTCAAAAGGAGCATAATAATAAAAATAAGCTTTTGTGGTTTTGGCCTTTTGTACTGCTTCTCTTATGAATGCATATTTTTGGCTTTTGCCAGGTTTTTAATGGCTTATTTATTTCCAGTTTTTACATAAGAACTCCTTATGTATTATGGATGTTAACCATTTCTGAAATATTACCTTTTTTTTCATTTGTCATTAGCTTTGCCATTTTGTGGTCTTTAGAATGGCTGGAAGCCCTGCGTTTGGTGAGATGACAAAGATTGACTTAATAAGTGATACAGGAAGTAGGGGGGGCTGTTTTATCCTTATAAGGATCCCGGGAGGTTAGACAGGTCCCAGGGCTCATTAGCTCCATTTTACAGATGAAAAAAACAGAGTCCCTAGAGGGTAAATGCTGAAATCCTAAGCCTAGGACATGTTAGAGTTGCATCTTAACAATCTCTCCTGACACAAAGCCTCGAAAAACCCCATTTACCAGAGAAAGGGAGTCAAAGGTCCAGGGTGTGTACACAGACAGCCCTCGAAAGGAATGTGGGGTTTTGTGGTTTGGGTTTTTCCTCGCCTTTCTAAGCACGCTCCGCATGCCAGCAAAGGGTGTGCGTTTGTGTGTTGGGGGGCAGGGGGGAGGTGCAGGGTTGCATGTCAGTCCTAAGCCTTTTTATAAAGGAGGTCAAAACATGGAACCTGTGATGAAGCTCGAAAGTCCTTTCTGGTTTTCTAGTGTCTCACTTGAATGAGACTCAACCCCAAATTGGAAACTGGGCTTTGGTTCCACATAATAGGACTTAGTAAATGGTTTATTGTGATCTGAACATAGGCTTCAAATTCACAAAATACTACTTTTGTGACAGTAGAGAGAAAAAAAATCTCTCCTTCATGGCCTCAAAACTAAAATTGAAAAGATTAAAAATAAAAAAGTCTTTACATGCCTATGGCACTGCATATCCCAATGTGAAATCTCCTTTGTGGAAGATTAAAAATATATATATTTTCTGGTCAAATGCTTCAGGCAAATGCTAAATATTGCACATCCCTTTTGGAGATTCACAATGAAAATTAGTATATTTGAGACTCCAAGAAGTCATGCAAGGATGAGCCAGTTGATATCTTAATCTAGGGTTTAATGTCTCCAACCACTGAAGCCTTTCTCGGGTAACAGCCAAGATCTCTTACCAAATGCCAGTCCCAAGGAACTTAATTTTGGTTAATGCTGCTATGGAACATATATTTCAATTACATATGTTTATTAGGAACAATTGCAACATTTAAAAACATTAACATATTCCTCCAGTAATTCCAGTTTATAACTTTGAACAATGTTTTTGAACTTAAATAGATGCAGGTTAAATTCTATTACAACAAACCCAAGAGGCTTTCCAAATTCTTTTACATGTGTGCTGTGCTTTCAAATCTATCAAATATTCCTTATTTTGAGTATACTATTTTCAGAAACTGAATACTTTTTTGCTCATCCACATATTTTTAGTGTGTAAGAAATTTGTCATAATATACTTTCACTGTATTGTGCTTTTGAGTGACTCAGATTTGGTATCTGTCTTTATTAATATTCATAAAATACCTTATTTTCAGATTTTTAAGTATTACTAATATCATCAATAATTTTATTGAAGCTGTATATGTAATTCTCATAAAACATATACAGATTGTCCCTTTGGGGCATTCAAATATTTCTGAATAGAATCTTTTTTTCATTATTGGAGTAATTGACTAGTCCTTTTAAGTTTTCAGAAATTATACAAAAGCAAAAAAAAAAGTCCATTATGTATTCTGTGAAATACGATCACTATTAACATTTTCATCGAGTCTTTTCTTCTATGCGTATACAGTTTTTACATAGTTGAGATCCCATTTTGTAATTTTGTCTTAGTTTATTGACTTAACATTTTAGCAAGAGTATTACAATTTGTTTTTATATTCAATAAATGTATAAGCAAAGAAAACAATTGAAGATAAGACTCTCTGCCTTCCAAGAGATCTTGGTGGTTTCAAATATCTGGGGTCCAGAGGAGTAGTTAAGGTGTTCCTCATAGAACACAGAGAGGTCCAGGTATCTCAGATGATGGCCCTGAGTGTCAGTGGGGTGGCCTCCTGTCCCCAGCAGCATCCCCACCCCACAGTTAAGTCCACTTGGGTCCCCCTGCAAGTTCTTCCCATGCCAAGTGCTGGGACTGACCCCTCCCTTAGTCAGATATAAGTCAAAGGACAGAAGTTAGGAGGGACGGGTGATTTCGACCTTCATGTGATGGAGAAAATCCAGATAAACGGCCTCCCCTCAACCACTAAGTTTTGCTTTTCCTTTTCTCCCAAGTTGGCAATAACAGGAAAAATTGCACATTACCTTATAGCCTGAACGCACGGTCAAATACATAATCTAATGTGGTCCTGATGAGATCCTTTCACAGATGGGGTAGTTGAGGCTCAGGGGGCTTCTATGATTTGGCCAAAGTCCCTTTCGGCTGGTACGTGACCACTCTGGAATCCAGACCCTGGACTTTGGAGTCCAAATCTCTGGCCCTTTCCCTTTCTGTGCAGACCTGCACCTCTGCTTCCAGGCAGCATAAAATGCCGTGTAAAATTTCAAACCACAGTTCAGCTAGCCTTTGCTCTGTAGTGTTGGAAGATACTGCAATGCAACAGAATTAATAGGTTTATTATAAAATCCTTCTAATTCCTCAGTCAACTCATCTGAGCCCTAGTTCTGGGCCCTCCACTGCTGGGCTTTCACCTGCGGCCGACAGGTGTGCACATTCGGAGCAGAAGGCACGCAGGGCTGGGAAGGGGCTCAGTTTGCATAATGCCACAGGTGTTCTGCTCTGCCTCTCAGCTTCACCCTTTTACACCCTGCCAGACAACACAGACATGATGACGGAGACTGGTTTGCCTTTCTGAGTTTTTACATGACTGGCAGGGTTTGCTAGATAAGGCACCTTGCATTTTTCTGCCTGTGTTTCCCATGCTAAAGTGGGACTCTCAAAGACAGCTCCAAAACTATGAATTGGAATGGTTGTTCTGGCTTAAAGCTGAGTAAGGAAAGGTTTAAAATATACATATGTATTAAAGTGAAATTAAAAGAGCATTCTAACCAAGCCAAGTATGAGGTGAGAGTTGGAATTTGCTGGTAACAGCTAGAGCATAGTGAGAAAGAAACCAGATTGTATATGTCTCTTTAAAATGAACAAATTTCACCGTGTAATACATGCCCTTTGCCATCTGCCATCATTACAAATGAACAGAGTCCCAAGCCAGAGGCTAAGGGGGCTCCAAATTGAGGCTCTCAGTCTTCTCTTCTAATCCCCTCAAAGGCCGGACCAGAGAATATGTCCTCTCCCAGCCTGGGTCTCAGTTTCCTCAGCTATAAAATGAGGGATTTTGAACACACGACCACTGAGGATCCTTCTAGTAGAGTTTCTATTACTTCTGCATTAATTCAACTTAAAAAACAGCTCTGAACACTCATCTTCTGGCAGCGTGTAAGATTTTATTTCCTTTTTATTTATTTCCTTCCTACGAGAGCCCGCGGTTCACAGGGGCAGGCCCAGCACAAGGCGCAGGGCGTGCAGGGGGCCAAGGGGGTCATGCAAGTAGAGATTCTGTCCAGAGGAAAAGATGCCACGGAGGAGGTGGCCCTCAATTGGGCCTTCACAGAGGAGAAGGGTGTCAACACGTGTTGAGGAGGAGGACAAGGGATTCCAGGTGGGGCAAGAGTGTGAGCAAGGCAGGGGAGCAGGGAAGAGCAAGGCAAGTCCACATTGCCATGAGATGAACGTGCCTGGGACATAGAGCCTGAGCAGGGGCACTGTGGAAGCTCAGGAGGCCTTGAATGCCAAGGCAAGAGGTGCGTAGTTCATTTGGTGGGTACTGAGAGCCACTAAAATTCTGAAAGGAGAATGTGGTGTCCTCAGAACAGTGCTTTAGGGAAGTCAGTCTTGCAAAATGGGCAGACTTTTCAAAGGCCCTTAGGTGGCGAACAAAGGAGCTGATATTAGAAACCCCATCAGGCTGACTCCCAAATTTGTGCACATAACTCTTCAAGAAGGCCATAGAAACACCATAGATAAGGTTCAAACCTGCAATTCAAAACCTGTTTTTAGACACAAGTGTCCTATCCAAAGGGATACACTCAGGGAAAAAATTAACATCTGGCAGGGAAGGAGTGGAGATTCACCTGCTAATTTCTAGTGCGGTGGCCCCCAAAAGGTATGTCCACATCCTAATCCCTGCTACCTGGGACTATGACCTCACTGGCAAAAGGTGTCATTAAAGCAAGGGTCTTGAGTGGAGGTGCTTCTCCAGGATTATGTGGGTAGGTCTTATCCGTAGTCACATGCACCCTCACAAAATAGACACCCAGAGAAGAGGAGGAAGAAGCAATGTGACCACAGAGGTTGGAGTGATGTGGCCACAAGCCAAGGAATGTGTGAGGCCACCAGGAGCTGGAAGAGGCTCGGAATAGATTGTCTCCTAGAGCCTCAGGGGGGAGTGCAGCCCTCCTGACACCTCGATTTCAGACTTCGGGCCTCCGGAGCTGTGAAAGAATAAATTTCTGTTGGTTTAAACCATCAAGGCTGTGCTAATTTGTTGTAGCAGCCATGGGAAACTAATATGCTAGACTACCTTTTGCTAAATTTAATTAATTCATTGGAAGAGATAATACATGCATGAAGTTCAAAAGTTTTAGAGCGAGAAAGATCCATGCTGAAAGGAAATCTCCTTCCTTCCCATACCCTTGAGCCACTCAGTTTTCCTCCCCAGAGGTGTCTACTATTAGTGGTTCAAGATGATCATTTAATCCTCTTTTTTATGTGACTACAGAATTTTACAAATTATCCCCAAATCATCTGGAAGGTAGCATGTGGTCATGGGGTAATGGAAAGAGACCTTGTCCTCGCACACAGACAGACCTGGGTTCAAATCCCATCCCAGTTTCGGCACACAGACAGGGACTCTCTGGGCAAGCTCCCAAGCTCAGGGCCTTGGTTTCCTCCTCTGTAATATGGGGAATGATGATGTTTCCCACCTGTGTAGATGCTGTGAGGATTACTGAGACGAAAGGGGTGACACTCACAGCGGGGTGACTGGTATGTGGCTGTACAGGAAGTTCCCATCTTTTGAACCCATGCATGTCACTGCCGCTCACCTGGCCTGCTGGGGTGCTGCTCTGCTCAGCTGTTTCTCTGTTCGGACTCAGCATGTCCTTTGTTGACATGTATAAGAGAGATGGCTGCATTCTGTCATTCCAGGGTTAGTTCTGTCTGTCTGTGGTATGGTCTTTAGGTGTTGATGGAAATCAAGTTTACATAACATCAGTAAGCCAGCTTTTTAAACCCCTAAACAGAAAGGAGTGAGCATTACGGGGAAGCATCTGTGCCTGGGCTGCAGAGACAAGCTTCGGGGCCTTTGCCCGTGGTGTCCTTTCACCTGCAATGCCTTTTGTCTCAAGTACAAAAATTCCGACAGCAACCATGCAATGGGGTCTGCGATGTAATAGAAAGAATACAGGAACTAGGGAATTCAAACCCGCTTATTTGCACTGCAACTTTGACCAAGATTCTTCTCCTCAGTGAGCCTCAGTTTTCTTTATCCGTAAAATGGGGACAATGCCTTTTCCCCTACCCATCTCAGAGTTGTCATGTGGGTTACAAAGGAAGGATCAGAGACCAATTTAAACATTACCTACTCCAGTCCTATTTTACAAAAGAAGAAATTAGTATCCAGAGAAGGTAAGGTACCTGCCCAGGACTGCCCAGCAAGTTAGTACCTGGGCTGGGGCTGCAACTCAACCTTCAGAAGAGACACTTTTCTTTTTAGCAGGCTGGTAAGATGTATGTGATAAACCATAACATTCTATGTAAAAGTCATTTGAAGTCACCTGTCTTAAAGATGGCTAGATGTCAATCTACCTGTTTCTTTTTCTAAAGCTCTGTCCAAAATGGATGAAGCCCCAAGCCTCTGCTTTTCAGCCTTTGAATGAAGGGTTCGGGGTATTTGAATTACCACTGTGACTGTGGTCCTCTGGACCTAATCCCCTCCTGGCCACCGGCTGCTCCTGACAGCAGTGACTTTGCATGCCCCTCTGTGCCCCTTGATTAGGAATGCAGGGAATTAGCCCAGTGCATGAGGCCACTTGACCTTCTGCAGGGTGACATGGTGATGGGGACAGGCGGGGGAACCTTTTAGTGGCAAATGATTCTTCCCTGGATTGGGTAAACATTCTTTAAACCTACACATCATTCTCAAATATTTGTCTCCCTGACTTGTACTTTATTCTTTCCAAGTTGTATGAAACTAGAAAACAACTTGGGAGGTTTCCCATCAATGTTTACCACAATCCAAAATGAAAAGTCTTTTTTCTTTTTTCATATCATTAAAAATAAAGCAACAGAATATCCCATCGTAAGGAACAAGGCCATTTTCGTTGTGTGGGGGAAAGTAGTGTTATTAATAGAAATAGCAGGAACAGGCAGAAAGGAGGTTGGGTCACCTTGCTGTAAACCAGCTAAAGACACCCAGTGTTCTATTTCCCTTCTCTCATACCGAGAGACACCAAAAAATTCATTTAAAAATAATAAAACTCAGTAGTATTTGAAGGATCAGCTTTTACTTAAAGCAAATTAGACGGTCTAGGATGAAATGGTAATTACAGAGAGGTCTCCGGGACCCTCGAAGGTGCTGTCCAAATGTTTGAGACAGGTGTTATTATCATCAAGCTACAGCGCACCCCAGAACGGACAATGGAGTCTTGATGCATGTTGCAACCCAAACCAGCATCTTCAGTACAATATTTAACAAGGACAGCCTGGTTTGGTTAAAGCAGAAGTCCCTCGGTGCTTTTTAGGTTTTGATAGCAGTTGAAGCTTAAATACATGTAAGTAGCTGCAGTTACTGGGAAACATGAAGTCTTTAGTCAAGATTTTTGATCCATGAGACAAATTCTGCCATTTCAGTTTGAATTCTTTCAGCAACAGTCATCGAGGACTTTGTCTGCACAGTGCGCTCTGCCAGGGTGGAGGGATGAGATTTCATTCTCTCCCTTCTGAAGTGCCCTGCAAGAGGGGAATACAGACGCATTGATGCTTAATTCAAAAACAAGGTACAATGAGGTAGGTGCCACACAGAGGTGCAGGTAATGCAGTAAAGGTGACATAAAACAGAAGCGCGGAATGATTCTGATTGGAGGGAAATAATCGAGAAGGTATCATGCAGGAGACAGGAGTTGGGTCAAGAAGGACTCTGACAGGCAGAGAATGGGGCATTTCAGTTTGAGGAAACAGAAAAAGCATGAACATTGGGGAGTATATGGAGGAGGAAATGAGAAAAGACATTTGGATCCATTCACGCCCTGGAGAGTTTTGGATGCCAGCATTTGGAGTATGAATTATATCCTCTAACTGCTGAGGATCTTTCATGGTATTTAAGCAGGGAGCGACATCCTTAGAGAGGAATGACATCATCAGAGGGGAGTGATGTCATTAGAAAAGAGTGACATAATAAAGAAGAGCTTTAGGACAATAATTCTGGTAGCTGTGTGGAAGGTGAATTGGAGGTGGAGTGGAGGTGGATACAAAGAGACCTGCTAGAAAGGTTCTAGATGGGGCAGAGTGGGGTTTAGAGAGAAGAGGAGCAAGAATAAGGAGGTACAGGGGGAAGATAACTCAGCTCTCCCCAAATGGGCCCTTCACTGGGCTTTCACAGAGCTCTCCATGGGACAGCAGCACTCAGCCCAGCAGAAAGATGTTAGGATTTGGGCTAAAACTGTTGGGGCAAGAGCATCTCAGCTTCCAAGTTCAACCAGTCTAGTTGTGGTTTTAATCCAGTGCTTACTACATACACATCTTCCGGAAAGACATTTCACTTCCTGAGGCTCTATTTCCTCATAGATAAAATGGGGTAGCAATGATAACATATGGGGCCTTTGAGAGGCAAAATGAAAAAGCGTGTGTCATTGAGGTAAAGCATGCAAAGTGCTTAGCTTGGTGCCAACACGGGGTAGGTGTTCAGTAAATCTAGCTGATGTTATTACTGTAACCAAGACATGATCTGACGGGGACGAATGGCTCCATCTCCTTAGACCTGGGGGAGGGGTGACCTGACTCCAGGAAGGGGACGGGGTCCACCTGTTGGTTTCCTTTATGAGAAGCTGCTCCCCTCCCGCCCATCTGCAGACTCAGCCACCTTCTGTGCTCTTTGCTTTCCCCATTTGATTGACAGGATCATGACGGCATGAAAAATGAAATGCTCTTGATCACTGGAAAACACTAACTCCTCTCTATGTGAAGGGGAATAACAAGTATCTGCAATTTTAACAGCATCAACGTGGTCTTCTTTCCAAGCCTGTTGAACTTGCAAACCCAGGCTGTACACACGTTCCCTGGGAAGACGGTTGCAAGAGTGAGGCTGTTTCCCACTTTAGAGGCCCAGGGGTGCCTCTGAAACAGCTTCTTCTGAATCTAAAAAGCCAGTTATCCAAGTTTTCCACGTAGTGAAGTGTGATCATCTGGAACTTTAGTTACACATAAGTTCCATATCTTCTTTTGCTTATGTTGAATTTATGTACAAAATTTAACTTTTTATTTAGAAATAATTTTAGGCTTACAGGAAATGTATAAAATTAGGATAAAGGACTCTCTCATACCCTTTACCCAAATTCACCAATTGTTGCCATTTGAGCTTTTTTTTTTTTTTTGCCATTCTCTCTAAGCCATGTTATTTTTTTCTAAACAATTTGAGAGTAAGTTGCATATATCATACCTTTAACACCTAAATACTTAGTGCATTTCCTAACAACAAGGACATTTTAAAAAATAACTACAATATAGTGACCAAGCTCAAGAAAAGTAACACTGATAAAATAATTTTAACCAATCTATTATCTTTATTCTAATTGTTATAAATTTTCCTAATAATGTACTTTCTTGCCATTTCTGCCTGCCAATTATGAATTCAATTTTATATTACATTGCATGTTTCTTTAGTCTCCTTTGATCTAGAATAGCTCCCTCAGACATTTTTGGTCTTTCACTGACATTGAGATTTTTTTTTTATTATTATTATTGAGACAGAGTCTCACTCTGTTGCCCAGGCTGGAGTGCTGTGGCATCAGCCCAGCTCACAGCAACCGCAAACTTCTGGGCTCAAGTGATCTTCCTGCCTCAGTCTCCTGAGTAGCAGAGACTATAGGCATGCACCACCATGCCCAGCTAATTTTTTCTATATATTTTTAGTTGTCCAGCTAATTTCTTTCTATTTTTAGTAGAAACAAAGTCTCGCTCTTGCTCAGGCAGGTCTCGAACTCCTGACCTCAAGTGATCCTCTGACCTCGGCCTCCCAGAGTGCTAGGATTATAGGCTTGAGCCACCACGCCCAGCCTAACATTGAGATTTGGGGACAATATGGACGTTTTTGTTGTTTAATAGAATGCTCTTCATTTTTAGTTTGTCTGATGTTCCCTCATCAAGTTAGATTCAGGTTATGCATTCCAGGCTGAACTCGTACGTAGGTGATGCTGTGTCTTTCCCAAGGTACCCTGATGTCCATCTGCAGGTACACGATGTCCATCTGCCCCCCCCCCAATCAAGGATGTGAACTTTCATCACTTGGTAAAGGTGAGGTCTGGTTTCTCCATTACATAGTTAACCTTTTTACCCCTTGCAACTAATAAATAATCTGTGAAAAGATACTTTAAGATCATACTAATATTCTGTTTCACATCAGAATTTAGTCTAGCCATGGGGAAAATGTTAGAAAATCTAAATTGGAGGGTATTCTAGAAAATACTCGACCAGCACTCCTCAAAATTATCAAGGTCATGAAAAACAAGGAAAGACAAGAACTGTCACAAACAAGAGGAGTCTAAGGAGACAAGACAACTAAATGCAACGTGGTGTCCTGGATCAGATCCTAGACCAGAAATAGGGTATTAGTGTAAAAATTTTTGAATCTAAAGCAAAGCCTGGAGTTTAATGTACCAATATTTGTTCTTTGTGTTGACAAGTGTACCATGATAATGTAAGATGTCAACATTAGGGAGTACTGAGGGAGGCATATGGGAATTTTCTGCATTACCTTTGTAACTTTCCTATAAATAAAAAATTATTCCAAAATAAAAATATGATTTTTAAAAATGTATCCCTAAGATACATGTCACACATTTTGAAGATTCCTACTCAAATCAATTTTTACTATGATAGTTGCAAATGATGACCTTCCAACTCTAGCACTCTCTTCACATCTATTGGTTGGCATTTTACTATAAGCAGGAGCCCTTTCCTCTTCCCTATTGTTCATCCATTTATCATTGATCTATTTATCACCAGCACAGACTCATAGATTCCTGTTTTGCAGTGGTTTATTGTACTTTATTTTCTTAATTATGTTGGCACTCAAATTGTCCCAGATTTGACTGGTAGAAGCTGATTCTCTTGTCCTTTTGACAAGCCCCTGTCACTTTTTTGAGCTCTGTCTTACTTTCCAGCACAAGATAATTAAAGCTCATTTTGTAAGGAAGAGTGTAAGATTAGAAAAAAGAAAGGGGCCCTCACACATCAATAAAGATGATTGTGTACTGGCAATTATGTTAATAGGTATAAATTTTTAAATGTATAAATTAAATTATTCTGAGTATATAACATATGACGGAATAACTATGCACAGAAAAAAGAAAGGACTAGAAGAAAATATTAGAAGACTGACTAGAAGAAACTCTGTTGGAATTATGAAACTTTTTTTTTGAGAAAGAGTCTCACTCTGTCACCCCAGGTAGAGTGCAGAGGTATCATCATAGCTCACAGCAACCTCCAACTCCTGGTCTCAAGGGATCCTCCTGCCTCAGCCTCCCAAGTAGCTGGGACTACAAGCATGTGCCACCACACCCAGCTGATTTTTTCTATTTTTGGTAGAGACAAGATAGTGCTCTTGCTCAGGCAAGAGCTAAATTGGAGGGTAGTCTAGAAAATACTCTAAAGAGCCTAAAAGAGACTTTTCTTTTATATTGCTCTTTTTTCTATATATTCCAAATTTTATGTAATGAGAACATATTACTTTTATAATGGATGAACCAGGGTTGGAAAACTTGAGTCCTTATACCTGGTCCTGCCAGGTACCTCTTGGGTAACTTTAATCTAATCACTCCATCAATTTGGCCTCAACTTTCTCTCCTGAAAAAGGGGATTATAATTTCTTCCTATATCAGCCATGTAATGAGGCCCAAGCAAAACCACATATATGAAAACTCATTTAAGATGTGACATAGGTCAATGGTTTTCTAAAAGGGCTTTTAAAAAAAATGGTTGATTAATGCTTTACTAAAAGGTTAACTTCCTAGAGTTTCTTTTTTAAAAGAGCAGCCAACTGGGAGAACTCATGAATTTGGGCAGAGAAGCAAGCACGGCGGGAGCCTGAGCACACTGGCTTGGTCCTGCCTGACAGCCTCTCGTGCCTGCGTCTGCCGGCAGGCTCCCCAGAAGCAACCCTGGAGAAGGAGTCATGTGCAAGTGAGGCATCAGGAAGTTCTCCCAGAAAAGCAGGTAAGGCAGTGGGACGTAGAAGCAGAAAGGAAGGAAAGCCCAGCCAGGATATCTCATCAAACAAGGCACTCAGGGGAGAGCTTTGGCTCAATCCCACCAGGGAACTCTGGTGAGAGTCACGACCCAGAGCTGTCCTGCTCAGGAGAAAGGGCAGTGGGAGATTTGTGCCTCGGCACCCATCTGTTGTTGGAAAAGAGGTGGGGTGGGCAGTCTCCCAGGTACTTCCCGCTCTCCTGTGTGCAGGCAAAGCAGATGCAAGCAGCCCCGAGCTCTGTCCTGCGACGAAGGGATGCAGATGCTGGCCGCAGGTAGGGCCCGAATGGTAAAGGGACCTGAGTGGATGTGTGCTGACAGCACCAGCCCAAAGAGGGGACTCATTCCTTTAAGGCTGGACATTGAGAACAAAAGACATAAAGCAAGAACCAGTGTCACACACAGGACAGGTCTTTGGGAGGCACCACGGTTAGGAGACTGGCCCCAGAGAGGTTGAGTGACCTACCCAGGGTAACACAGGTGGCAGAGTCGGGATTCCAGCCCTGGTCTGTCTGACTCCAAAGCTCGCGTGCCCTTTCCATGCCATGCTGTCCCACTACACTGGGGCTAATGCCTTGTCTATGGAGGCCTATCCATAGGGAGTCCTTCACATACCACAAAATCCTACACACGCCCTCCGTCCCCACCCTCAGAAATTCCAGAGTCCCTGTGGGTGTCCTCAGGGTGGCCTTAGTGACCCCTTCTCCATGGTCACCCTTGTCCTCTTAAATCTGCCCAACACAAGGCACCGAGGTGGATTGTGTTATGACCTTATAAACCCCAGGGAGAACGCCTATGTCTCAGACACAGGGTGGCCCATCTGCTGGCTGCAAAGACAGTAGTCGTGATTTGGGGAGAGTCAGCTAGATAAACAAGTACCATCCCAAACAAAAACCCTTGTGAGCTCATTGGCTTGCTTTCCTTTATTGTACTTAAAGGCAATTTCCCCACATCCTGCGTTTGGAACATGAGCAAACATGTGAAGGAGCCAGACGCACGGGAGCTCCAGTCACGCAGACCTCACATCTAGCCAGGGAGCAACCGTCCAGCGTCCCAGCACAGTGGCCGGCCCCCCACAGACTAGATGAGAGGTCTTGGGTAAGACGTGCAATCTCTTCTGGTCTGAGCAACCTCATGCATAAACTAGGAAAGCCATACCTACCCCCTAATGTGACGGTGAGGATCAATGCCATATGTAAAGGGCTTCACAAAATATGAAGCTCGATGCACGCTCGTAAAGGTATTGTGATCCACATTTGTTCTGCCAGCATGATTTTTATAAACCAAATGTGGTCACTCCTCTTTTGGGGGGATCATTAGTCCTCAGACACACAGACTCCAGCCAAGAGTTAGGCTGTAAACTTGTCCTTAAAAGATAACATGAACCCGTGTACCTTTCTTATGATGAAGCTGCCAGGCTCTAATACTCAGTGAGTGTGTTTTCTTCTAGGAAATTCTATCAAGCTTAGTTATCATGTCTGGTTTCTTAGAGTGGAAGCAGACAAAGAGTCAAGAAGTTGGCCCAATGACCCCAGCAAAAACACTATTTACCAGCCTGACAGGAGAAATGCCCCAAAGAGTATAAATAGCAGCTGTATTCACTGGAAATCACAGTCGGGGGTTGAAAGCCTACACATTCCAGGAGCCCCTGGCATTGGCAACGCCTCAACACGCTAAGGCTCCAGCTGCTTTGTGATGTCAGCTCTCTGTTTAAGAGGGCACGGACAGCTAGCAGAGAAACTGACAGGAAAACGTCCGATAGCACTAGTCATTAAAACAAAAATCACATAAAAGAACAATAAAGTCTATGATTAGTATTTTCGGAAATGAAAACACTCCCTGCTGGTGGTAATGGGGTAAAACTGGTTCTGGAAAACTGAAAATTATATAAATGTCTCAAAGGAAAGGTAAAGTGAATTTTGATTACATGAAATATGACATCTTCTACATCTACTAATAGTGGAAAATTTGAAGACAATACAGGAACATGGAAATTGCTTATGATACGTTGTGTGAGAAGCCACAAGATGCTAAATTGCATGTACAGACCAAATACCATCACCCATTATTATATGCTTAAGAAAAAGAGACTAGAAAAAATAAAAATGTGTTTTCCTTCTTTCTATTCCTTCCTTCTTTAGCACTTTACAGATGGGGAAACTGAGGCTAAATGGCTGCCCCTTTTGTTGAGAACTTGTCCCTGCAGCTTCCATGTGGTCCAAGGGGTACCTGAAGGGGCAGAGTGGAGAAGCTGGTGACCGTGCACCAAGAGGATCAGGTCATGGGAGACACATGGGTGGCGTGGGGAGGGCTGGTTCAATGCATGGCTTCGGCACACACCTGCTGAGCAGTGGCACCTGCTGCACAGCGAGCACATCAAAGAGGAAGTGGCACTTGGATCTCAAAGCAGGATGAGGACATGTAGCGTGTTGTAGCCAGTGTGTGCCAGCTTTTGAAAGCTGACTGCTAAATTTTCAGGAATCTCACATGCCGGTGCTTAGACATAGACAGTATTAAAAATAAACTTGATAAATTTACAATTTTATAACTAATATTTGAAATAAAGGCAGTACTCTAAACTCACCATATTTGAATTATTTTACTACATTTTGCTTTATCTACTCTCTTGAGATTGTTTATGTTTATTGTATTTGCATAGTGGAAATACTTTATAATGATGTGCCACTGCCCACGTTTTCCTAACTCCGGATTTGGTGACATCATGTTGGTTGCTTGAAACAGGCCATGATGGGAATAGTTACACTGTGGAAATGGAAAAATGCTACACATCAGGACTCGATTTAATATTGTGTTGATGTAAGGTGTTGACAAAAGAATGAGGAAATTCTTCTAGTTTTTGAAACTGTTATCTGATTCTGCCAAAAAGTTACCCATGTCATTGATGAATGAGTGAAGTTCCATTATGTCTTCATGATTTCATTTTTATCTTATTTGTTAGCATAAATGAAAATGTCAATCAACATTCATGAATGAACTACATTCCATGACATGAGTGATTTCTTTGCTGAATCCTATAGCAACCAAGCATTTGTTCAGAGTTTGATTTTGCAACACTATTGCTGGTGATAGAACTACAAAAACTGATAGTGGATTTTACGAGGAATAGCAGCACTGAAGTTAAAGGTATATGGCATTGACAATAAAGTATATTGCATATTATTTTTTGCAAACTTTGGTCTACATATTCTTTATTTCAGGAAAATTTATATCAACATATATACAGATATATATGCATACATCTTTTTGTGGGGTGAGCCATTGTTAAACGTTTTCAACACACCACTGGTAAGGAGTCAGGCAGGAAGAGACAGGGCTGGCATGGGTAGAGGAGAGCAGAGGAGGGATTATAAATGGGTTCTATAGCAGAGTGACATTGCAGGACATAAGGTGGCTGCTGTCTCCTAGGGGCCAGCATCCTCACTGCCCTAGGTTCCTCTGGCCCTGGCCCCTGTCCCAAACAGCTTTCAGGAGGAAGGAGGAGGCCTTGGGTGGGGCCGCTGCTTTCCCGACCTCCCACGGAGTGAGGCCGACTGGAGGCTGTGCTGAGGTGGACCACCCCAGAGCAACTGCCTTGGGGCCACTGGAGAGAGGGGACCCTGTACAATCAAAGCGTCCTTGTGGTGGAGACAGCCAGAGGTGGGAGGGCCAGAAGATCCCTTGACATATTGCTAGCCCTCTCTAGGTCAAAGCCCAAGAAGGGGAGATGGGGCAGAGAGGGGAGGTCTGGGAGGCTGGGCTGACTCCAGGGGTCCCTGCATGCCCAGGGGGAGCCTGTGCTTCTGCCCTTCAAGGACACACACTGCAGCCTGGTCCTGCCATTGCCTTGAACCCTAGCGAGACAGGAAATTCTGAGAAGCTCCTCTTCACTGTACGTGCCTGTCCTGTTCCTTTCACTGTGGCTTCCTCACTACTTACTTTTCTTCTGTGGTTTTAAATCTCCTCTGTGTCTG